>NC_141579.1:1232667-2465335 GCF_036417535.1 Chlamydotis macqueenii | reverse complement strand
AGAGCCCCTGCTCCCCTATTTAAAGCCTCACGCCCCGCAGCTGTGGCCCCCACAGGGTTTGGGAGGCTCCAGGTGCCCCCTATCAGGGCTGCTGTCGCCCCTGCATCCTTCCCCACCCCGCATGCCACTCCCGCTGGCCAGCATCCCCCCGGGAATGCTGTCCCCTTCATCCCGCTCATCCACAGAGCGCCCATGCTCCCTCACTTAAAACCCCCCTCTCCCCTTGAACCCGTGTTATTTATTTTGCTCCATTAAGAAGCAGCGTCCACGGCTGCAAATCCGCTGGCAGCTGATCCCTGGCCGCTGCCTCCCCTCCCCAGTGCCCTTCCATTAGCGCCTCCGTCCATCCCAGCATCATCCTGGCCAAGAGCTCCTTAAAAAACCTCTAAGCCAGGAGCAAACCTCCGGGGGCGGAGGGGGGGGACACGACGACACATCCACCCGGCCCACCGGAAAATCCCGCATCGGAGTGATGCTGGGGATGGCACAGAGGCGATCCGAGAGGGGAGGTGGGCTGTCACCACTCGATAGGAAAAAATGAGCCCCTCCTTCCTCATCCCCCTGCCCTCCTCCTCCTCCCCGGTCCCCCAGGTTGATGCGCGAAGAATAGACCCGTTGGCTGGCGGGGCTGAGTAACGCGCTGAGCCGCTCCTCCCCGGCAGTGAGTAATCGCGCTCTCATCTCCCTCGCCGGCGCGGTGTTAGCCGGGGACACGGTGTTCCCAGTGCGGCCCCGCGGCCTCCTCAGCCGCCCCGGTCCCACTCCGCCTTGGACCCAGGGCGGCGTCCCGCGGGTGACGCCTCACGGGTGGCACGCGGCGGTTTCACACCACGCCGTGGTTTTATGCCACGCGGTGCCACCTTTGCCCGCGGCGTCGTGGCGAGCCATGCCCACCCGGGTGACATCTGGGCAGCATCCTCCATCCCGGCTCCCCTCCACGCGCTGCCGGACCCCACCGAGCGGAGAAGCGCATCCCTGCTGGGTGCCATGGAAACGTGGCTCCTGCAAGGGGTGGTGCGGGGGAATCTCCTCTTCCACCTGGTTTTTCCTTCCTCCTGGGAAATGCTGGAGGTGCGAAGGGTTTGACCCCGGCCACGATGGGTTGCCGGCAGCTCCTGCCCGCAGCTGCCTCCCGGGGTGGGTTTGTCCTGGGCCGTCTCTCAGGGTGCGCGGAGCCCAGCGCCCAGGGACCCCAGAGCATCCCTCCCTCCCCGCCGCTGAGTCACTTGGCACCGGCGGTACCCGGGCTGCGGTGGCAGTGCGGGGCTGGCGCTCGGCTCCCGCTCCGGCACCCACACGGCAGATGGCAAGCCTGTCGCCTTGTGATTTGATTTTTTTTTTTTTTTTTTTTTTTTGGCTGTTATTTCAGTCCGCGGCCCCCTCTCCCTTCGCCCCGCCGTGTCCCCTCGCCACCTCCTACCAGGCTCTGGTGAGCACAAGGATTTTGCACGAGGAGGCAGAGCTTTCGGTGCCACCCCACAGCCCTCGGTGGGACGTCGCAGGCTGGCAGTGTCCCCCATGGGACAGCACTGGCTGGCGCACTGGGGTCCGGCCAGCCCTGCAGCTCCCCGTGGCACCAACGCCGCTGCCGGCCGGGCTGGGTGACGCCGGTGTCCCCCAGCTGAGGTCTACGTGCTGCGCATCAGACGGTGGCCCTGGGCGTGGGGACATCCTGCCGTGCCCCAGTGAGGGGACAGGTATTGGGAGTGCTGGTTAAGAGAGAAATGCCTGTCCCATCGCTGCCCGGCACCTCCCCGAAGGGCCGTCAGTGGCATGAGTTTGCTAGGTCTCAGCCGGGCTCCCCGCAGGCAAGTGGCTGGTGCCACCAAACCGATGTGGGACGTCCCTCCCCTGGGCTGTCCTTCGCGGGGTTCCCGAGACCCCGCTGCCGGAGCAAGGGCCTATGCCCCTCACGCCGACAGGTCCCGCATGCGGGTCACGGCCACGAGCGGCGACCTGATGCGCAGCCCCACGCTGGCTGCCCGCAGCGCTAACGAAGAGCGCGGTGACGAGGCTCTGGGCTCTCCTGCCGGAATCTGATTTCTCTTCTTTGGCCGCGGCCAAGCACACCCGAGCCGAGGGAGAAGCCTCTCCGCGGAGTGATGGGTTCAGAGGCTCAGCTGCGCCGGGGAAAGAAAGAGAAAAAAAAAAAAAACCTAAAAAAAAAAACCCCAGCGCGAGCAAGACAGACTATAAATAAAAGCTGGAGAAGTGGGAGGCAGCAGGCACAAGGGCTTTCTGAAGCGGCGAGAGGAGCAGGTGCGTGTTGGCTCCGGCACTCGACGCCTTTGTGTTTCCCGAAGAAGCCCGGGTATCCCTAACAACCGGGTGCCCGGCGGGAGCCTCGTGCCAACGGGGAATGCAGCCCCGGCGGCGTCAGGTTTAATGGGAGAGGGGGGATCCCCCGGCCAAAATTTACTCCTGGGGATTAATGATGGATGGAGGGGGACCGCCGGAGCTCAACGCATCTCAGCCTTGCGTGCATCCAAACCAAAAAAGCGGCCCGGCGAAAATCCAGCTTTTCGGGAGCGGCGGAGTGGGGGCGGAATGCCTGCCACCCCCCACCTCGGGGTCACCTGGAGCTGCCGGGGCTGGGGACCCCGCGCTCCTCCGGCGCCCGCAGCACGCGAGGAAGGGAGGGGAGGGAAGGGAGAGAAGGAGACAGATGGGCAGCGATGGAAACATAAGTTAACTCGAAGGAAGCGGATAAACAGCAGGCAGGGAGCAGATCCCGGCACATATGCTGTGCCGCAGCCAGCCAGGCGCGGGGAGGTTTCCTCGCCATCCCCGTCCCCGCGGAGGGACCCGAGCCGCACGGGAAGGTTGGCAGCAGGAGAGGAGGCGAAGGGCGAAAATTCCGGGAGGGTCCGAAGTCAGGGCTTGCGGCACGGAAGCGGGAGCGCAGGCGGGACGAGAAGCCGAGGTGCAGCTCGGCGCCGCAGGGCGTCGCGGAAGCCGAAAGCTCAAGCCAGGCAAATCCAAAGAAGCCATGAGGCGGCCACAGTTCCCGGCTGGAGCGATTCCCTACGGCCGCTGGGGTGGCTTTGGCCAGGGAGAGACGGTGGGCGGCCGCGCTGGGGCCAGGCGATGCCCCCCTGCCTCAGTTTCCCCAGCTGGGAGAGGGGAGCGGAGCAGCACCAGCTCACGCCAACGGCTGGCAGGGCCCCAGTGCCGGCGTTGCTGCTGAGGAGTCGAGCGGCGGATGGGAAAGGGAAAAGAGACAAGGCAAAGCCGAAGCAAGGAGGCTGACACCCTCAAAAGTCCTTGAGCCCTGCCACACCGCTGATTACGGGGTACCCCGGTGCCGAGCCGGCACCGCTGGCTGCTCCAGGACCCCCGCCACCCCGCATTGTCCCCACTGCCCACGGCGGTGCGGCGGGGGCCTCCGCTGAGGGGGCTCTCCCGCTGCCGCAGCCCCCGACTCGCCCGGAATAACAAGCAGGCGGAGGCGCGGAGCTGCCGAGAGCATCTCTCCGGCGACGTTCGGCCGGGTGCTAATGAGCCCCGGGCGCCGCGATCTGCTCAGCGAATGTCATGACCCAGATTAATTGCTGAGAAAGACACCCAATAAAAAAAAAAAAAAGGAGGAGAAAAAAAAAAAACCCAAAACCCACAACAAGCCCCCCACAGTAGTCAGCACATCCCCCATTACATCCCAGCACCGGAGCCCGGAAGGCCCGGCCCGTCGCAGGAACGCGTGTCGGGGCGGCGGGCCAGCCAGCGCCACGGGCGCACACAGCCGCCCTTGTTCCCCGCTCCCCGGCGGAGCTGCCGGCCGGCCTCGCCCGCACAAGGGGAAGCCTTGTTTGGAGGCAGCCGCGCTCCCCGGCGGGATGCTAAGGCCTTGCCAGCGCGGCCGGATGCCGCTGCGGGAACCCCGCGGCCGCTCGCTCACCCAGGGGCCGCACCTTTCGGGGTTAGTCCATAGCAGGGAAACCGAGGCATCAGGTGGGCTGAGCGCTTCGAGGGATGTGACTGCTTTGCCGAGAGCATTTTCAGTGTCACCCAGGGCCAGCGAGCTCCCGAAACAGTCTGTGAGACTGACCCCGGCTCTGAGCCGCCGCAGCTCGCCCCGCCGTGGGTCACGCTGAGCCGGCAAAGAGCCGCCGGCGACATTTGGAGAGAAAAAAAAACCTGCCTTCTGACAAGAGACTTAAACTGCTGCACCCACGCAGCTGAGCGGAGACGCGGGGGCTGTCGTACCCCCGGGAGCAGCGCTGCCCGCTGCGGGCGCGTGGGTCTGCCGGGGAAAGGCAGCGCGAGGAGCGATGGCTGGAAGAGAAAGCCAGGCAAGCTGAAATGAGAGTTAACAAGGCACAAATTGTTAGCGGCGAGAGGGATTAGCGCTGGGAAGAGGCTGCCAAGGGGAGAGAGCGGCACCTCTTTGTGTTCCCGCTCCCAAAATGGGAGCCAGCCCCCCGGCCCTGGTTTATCCCAGCACCTTCAGGGAGGAAAATCTGCGCAGCATCCCCCTGCTCGCTGCGGGGAACAGGCTTGCCAAAGCCAGGATCCGCGCCACGCCGCGTGTCCAGCGACGCCGGCAGCCGGACCCTGACCCAAGAGCATCCCCGCCTGTCCCGCAGCCCGGGCGTCCGATGATGCTCGGCGTGATACGCACCCAGCCTCGAATCGCCGGGCCCCGTCTTCGGGAACCGAGAGGAGCCCACCGGCTTGCCTCTCCTTTCCGGCAGCCCCTGCGTGAGGCGGGCTGCGGGGCGGCTGTGGCTGCGGCGGAGGTGGGAGCGATGACTCAGGAGATAATGAAGCAGATCAGAAGGAGGAGAGGAGAGGCGAGCGGACGCGGCGAGGAGGCAGCTGCGTCCTTCGGGCCTACTCTCCGCTCCCCCACCTTGACGCCGCACCGCAGCTGGGATGCGGGCACACGCACCCCCGGCCGCTCTGACTCACCCGGGGGGCACGGCAGCACCGGGGCGGGGGGGATGATTTTAGCACACCCCCCTTCCCCTTCCCCGGAACATCCATCCCTCCTCCTGCTGGGGATGGGGGTCCTCAGGCGAGGAGGAGAAGGGGAAGCAGGGCTGCATTTGGGGCACCATGGGGATGACCCCTCCAGCCCCCGCCCCCCATCACCCACCCCACGGGGAGCCCGCAGACCCCCACCCTGGCTTTGAGCGGTGCCTTTCATCTGCAGGGCTCCTCCTGCTGCCAAACCTGCCGGTTCCCCACCTCCTGATGGGAAAACAGCCTCTCCTGCCTGGGGAAACTGAGGCAGGGAGGCACCAGCCACGCCTGAGGCCGCTGTTTGCGACAGAGCCAGAGAGGGTTGCTGTGTTCATCTGCATCCCAAGCTCATTTACAAAGATACGGCCAAGAGGACCTGCCGGGAGGAAGGCACCTTCAAGGCCCCGGGGCTGCTGCGAAACGCCGCGGACCCTCGTCCTGCGTGGCCGACGTGACGCTGAGACCGACCCGCGGCTCACAGCAGACCCGGCGCAGTCGCCTCTGCCACGCCGGGGTGCAACCCGCTCTTCGTCCCGGGACGTGCCTCAGTTTCCCCTTGCTGTCAGACATTCCCTGCCCTCCTCCGGGCAGCCTGACCCACCTGCAAATCCCGGGATGCGGTCGTGGCAGAGGTGGTGAAGGGCCAGCTCCTGCGGATCTCGGCTCCGGCTCGCAGCCCCCTGGGGAAGGCGTCAAGAGCGAAACGCCGCCGCGCTGCTGCTGGCTGCCAGCACGTGGGGTGCGCGGCCATGACCCTGCCAACCAGGGGCTCTGCGGCTTTTGGAGAAGGAACCAGGCCACGCAGCTCCCCTTGGGCTCCTTGGCCAAAGCTCAGCCCTTCTCACCTCCCTGGGCTCCCCAGCACGGCCAGACCCGCCACGCGTTTCTGGGCTGGCGCGGGGTGGCGGGCGCTCGGGGGGCATCTGGGGCAGGGTGGGATTCTCATGTCACGCTGGGGATGTGGAAGCCCACGACCAAGCATCCCCGTGGGACCCGGCAGCTCCAGGCAGGGACTGCCCTGCGCCCGGGAGCGTGTCCGTGCTCCGCGGGGAATGATGCTCGGCTGCGGGGTCGGGGATGCTGCGGGGCAGGGATGCTGCGGGGCCGGGGATGCTGCGGGGGGGAAGATGCTGCGGGGCGGGGATGTTACGAGGCGGAGATGCTGTGTGGCGGAGATGCTGCGGGGCAAGGATGCTGCGGGGTCGGGGATGCTGCGTGGTGGGGAGGATGCTGCGGAGCCGGGATGCTGCGGGGCCGGGATGCTGCCGGGGAAGGGGCGGGCGCTGCTCCCGCCGCGGCCGCGGGCTCCACCTTGCGGCCCCTCCTCGCCTGGACCCCCCCGCCAACCCAGCTCGGAGCCCCCGGAGCCCCCTGGGCCCGGGAAGCTGAGGAGATGCAGAGGGAGGGAAGCTGGGGGGGGTGGGGATGCAGAGGGAGGGGAACTGGGGGGACGGGGGGGGGGGATGCAGAGGGAGGGATGCTGGGGGGATGCAGAGGGAGGGAAGCTGGGGAGGGATGCAGAGGGAGGATGCCGGGGGGATGCAGAGTTCTGCTGAGCTGAGGCAGCCACCCCTGCCCCCCCATAACAGCCAGAGCCCGGGTCGGTGGGGTCTGGGGAGTGGTCCCGCAGCCCAGCCAGGAGCTGCCACAAGAGGGAACCCCTGGGCTGGAGAAATCCATCCCAGAGCTGCTTCCCGGCTTGGCACCCGCAGCCCCTGTTTCCAGAGAGGGGTTTGGGGGTTGGTTTTGGGTTTTTTTTTATGCTCTCCTCTGGCTCAACTGGCTGGCAAGGGCCCTCGGACCCCTCCTCTTGCCCCAAACCACTTCCCATCAGTCCGCAACTTATCCCTTGGTACGTGCCCGCGACTCGGATTTTTGGTTCATGGAGTTCCTGTCTCTAACCCCCTTTCCCCAGTTGATCCGAGGGATGGGGATCAGGCGGGATGCGCGACTCGCGCCCAGGATGCGGGGAGCGCTTGGCCGAAGGAGGGAGCGCGGCAGGGCAAGGTTTCTTCGGCGGCTGTGGGTACGGCGAGGAAAAGCCACGTATTCCGCAGGGGTGGATCAGTCAGGCAAGGACAGCTGGGACACTCGTACCATCGCGGTGAAGGAAAGCCAACAGGATTTCCAGGAAAACCAAGCCACCCTGGCTGCGGCTGCCACCCAGACAGGCGTCCCGGGAGCAGGCGTTGCATCCCGGCAGGACCCCCAGCTCTCAGGGGGGAGCCTGGGGTCCTTTAGTGTGGCAGATAAAAGCCACTGGAGCTGAGCACTGGTCCCCAGTCCTGCTACTCAGCTTTACATCCCCAGCAGCTCCTGGAAGCCCAGGTTCTGGTCTTCGGCGCTCAGTGCCGGAACCTGGGCCAGCGGCTCAGTGCCTGCAGCGTCCCCCTCCAAAACAAAACAAAACAAAAAAGATTCCTTGGAAGACAAACTAACACTCGTACTGGGAAATGGGTGGGGGATGCTGGGGGAATGTGTCTGCCCCACAAGGCCAGAGATGCTAGTACCAGGAGCGAGGGAGAGAAAGGCAAAGCAAGGAAAGGGGAAGAAAGATGCCAGGAGGATGGAGAAGAGGGCATGGACCAGTAGGATTAGCAATAATAAACTCGCAGCTAAACTGGTTTTATGTCAGCATGCATTACCCGAGAGTGACAGGAACGATGGGCTTGCTCATCTGCCATTTGTAAGTGGCAAATTCCCCCTCCATCCTGTTTACTACGAATTAGCTGGCATATGTCTAATCGTCTTTGGAAGCGCCACTCGACGGGCAGGGATTAGGGCCCTGCTCCTCCTCCAAACCGCGGGCTGCTCTTCACCGCAGGGCAGGACAGCGCTGCTACCTGGCATCAGGAGCCGTTAAACCCAGCTTTAGCCGGGGAGCCTAGAGCTGCCTGCTGGAGACGCGCGCAGGAGAGCCGGGAGGGCGAAACCCGAGGCGTTTATTAAACCATAAAGCAGCGCGATGGGCGCCTGCGCACGTTGGGGGGTGTTTGCGCGGCCAACTGCTTGCGTTGCTGGGCGAGCACGGTGCTGCCTGGGTGGTGGGACACCCTTGGCTGACACGTCGGCTGCTAGCCGAGCGCGTCAGAACGGTCTTGGAGGGTTTGGAAAATCCAGCTCGCAGACAAGACTGCTCCACCGCATCAGCATGGGCTGAACAAAAAACGGTTCGGGAAGAGAATGGGCAAAGGCGATTTGAAAACCCGACTGCCTTCTGGCCATGATGCTGAGGAACCAGAGCAGCTCCTTCAGCCCCCAGTGTAAGATCAGGGCTGCAGGAGCCCCAAGCTTTGCAGAACGTCCTCACACTCCTTAAGCGAATATTTTTCCCTCTTTATCCCTTGCCTCCTTTCAAAACCATTGCTAAATTCAACAGAGCATTCGCTTTAACTGTTATTTTCTTGCTATTGCCAGCAACGCATCCGGTAGCGTGAAAGACCCGAGCTGGGACGGCCAGCCTGAGCCCCCAACCTGCCGCTCCGCGAGCTGGTGCCATCTCCCGGGCTCGCCTTGGCAAGGGAAAGGAGCAGTGGAACGTGATAATGACCAGCTGGCCTCGCAATCTGCATCGCTTGTTTGGGGGGGGGGATAGGGGAGGAGAGCAAGGACTTGGCTGTGAATGGAGCTCCGGGAGATCCACAGCAGGACGCAGGCAGCCCCAGGGGTGCGCATCAGCCAGATGCTGTTTGTTCATCTGGGAGAGAAAAGGGCTCCACGCCCCAACCGCACGCGATGGCTCCCTCACGCCTCTGCGCTGCACCGGGGCTGCCGGCGGGATCCCAGCTTCCTTCCCGGCTGCGGCGTCGGAGGATGCCGAGAGCCTGGGAAGCCGGGGAGCCCAGGTTCCTAGCTGGGGAACCTGGTCCAAGGCCACCTCTAGTCAGCATCCGTCTCTTCTCCATCCCCGGAGCAGCGCGGGGTAAGGGAGCTCGGCTCCGGGGTCCCCAGGGCCCTGCTTATTTCGCAGGAAGGTCTCCATGCACAGCCAGCCCCCGCGCTCAGCGCCGGCCCTGCCGACCACAGCCGTGAGAGCCCGTGCGAGCAAAATATCCTGAGAAAACTACCTCTAATTAGAGGGTGGAGTTAAAAATATCCGTCGTCCATAAACAGAGGGAGGCAGACAGGGAAAAGGCACATGCCAGTGTGGCTGCCGCCCCGGGAGGGAGACGAGATTAGGAGCGGCTCAGCCTCACACATACGACCGATTCAAAATAGACGAGCATATGCCTGAGCGATGAACTGGGAAAAAATGACGGGGCTGGTGTAGGAGTGGGGTCACGGTCCGTGACACCGGGGAATCAACAACTTGTCTAGACTACAGCAGACTAAAAAAGAGATGCTGTCTTCAGCTCGCAGGGAGAGGCACTGCAACACAACCGCATCCCTCAGAAGCCACCGGGAACGCGGTGGCCTCCTGCTTTCCCTCCCTGACTGCCGATTCCGTCACCTCGCGCCGGCTGCGGCGGCTGCCACGACCTCCTCCTTTGCGGGGCGGCAGCCCAGCGCGGCCGCGATCATGGCCCCGAAGTTACAGCCGAGGTCTGGGGCGAAGCTAAGGGCTGGGACAGGTCCAGGCGGACAGCCCCGAGGGCTCGGACAGCCTGCTCCTCCGCAGGCGGGGTACGGCTGGCACAGCTCGTTGGCAGCGTCCCGGCAGCCCCGGTGCCTCAGATAATAACGTTCCCGTCTGCCGCGCGTGCTGCTATTGAGAAGTCACCGTGACAGGCGCAGCCTGTCATTATGGGTTGGAGCAGCTTCTTCCCAGCAGGGCTGGGACCTCAGACTGGGCCTGCAGGCACTACAAGCATCCAAAGGATATCCATTTTCTCCGGGCTGCCTTCAGCCGCTTTCATATCCCAAAGGATGTGCGTACAACACGCTCTGTACAACCTTTACAAATCCCTAAGGTGTTTGTTTTTTTTTTTTTCCAGTTTAGTCCTCAGTCACCTTTCCTCCATCCCAAGTGTCAGGAGCAAGGTCCCGCTGCCTTACCCCGCACCTCTCCGCTGCCACCACCGCTGCCTGCACGCGGGCTGGGTCACACGGCAATTTCTTCTCCATCGCTCCCCTCCACAGGGCTCCCTCACTCCCATCCCGCAGATTCCTTGTCTTGTTTTGGGCAGGGACGGGAAGCTCTTCAGGGAACACAGAACTCATCGGAGGAGGCAGGTTTGTGCTGCCCCTTGTCATCCCTGAACACATCCCTGCACCACACAGGGCTGCTCTCAGCGCATATTTTATTCTAATTCCTTGTTTCAGCATTAAATAATGAAATGGGAGCTCCATTTGCGTGTGAAAAATCTATGTTTTACACCATAGCGCTTCGCCGTCCTGGTTCGACGGGCGCTACGGTTCCTGTATAATATTTACTGTGACTCCTTTTGCTTGTCGAGTTTCACAGTTCAAACGGCTCCTCAGCGGCGACGGCAGATTAAAAGGCAGAACCTTGCGGTGATAAAACCACGGAGGCAGCATAAAAAAAAAAAAAAAAAAAAAAGAGCTGGTGCCGGTTGTATGTGCCTGATACGGGCAATCGGCACAGATGTCTGGGCGAAGATGTATGGAGAAGATGATGTTCAAGGTTTCGTGCCCTGGTGTTACACGCTACGGTCACGCCTGCTTTGCCAGTTGACTCCAAGCCCAGCCTCCGTCTGCGCTGATTATCAGCAAACATACCCTCACTGCATGCCTAGGCCACGCTCCAGCAGCCCGGAGAGGGAACTCCAGGCTTAGACCAGCCCCTGAGCACCGGTCCAGGTCCCCCTCGAGTGGCCCAGATGGCCTGGGGAAGCCAGCAGCACCGTCCACCTCCCGCTCTCCTAAAAACCCTTCTACCCTTCCTCAGCTCTGCTCTTCCCCAATCAAGCCGCCGCGGGAAGTTAAAGAGGAGCTCGACACCTCAGTGATTACATTTTATTGCTGATTGTGGCGTCCTATTTCCCATCTCCCGTCATTTCAGCCCAAACGAGCAATGTTAAAATGGCTCCTTTCCCCACGGGCTCCCAACCCCAAGAGTGGTGGAGCCAGACGTTAAGCCACAGAAGCGTTATTAGGCGATCCCTTCCCCTTCATCCGCAGAGAAACGTCCCATCTGGCCATTGGAATCGCTGGGAGTCTCTGTATTAATTTCAGCAGGCTCGGATCAGCCCTTTAAACCTCCTCATTAGCCTCGCGAGTTAGATCTGCTACGTTATCACGTTAAAGACGTTTTTCCATCCCTTAATTTCTCCCGGCTCTGCCTGAACAGAGGACAGCTCGGCTTTCATCCCAGCTGCTTGATCTTCAGCAGTGTCTTAATTACATCCCCATCACACGCCGCCGACAGTGACGCACGAACCACCACCAGCGCGGGCCGACTCGCCGAATTCGGGGCCGGCGTCCGGTTCCGGACCATTTTCTTTGGTTCTTTCTGTTAATCAAAGGGGAAAAAAAAAAAGTTCTGGGACGCTTTTGAGGACCACGGGGTCGGGATGCTCTCGGCTTTTCAGGGCAGAATCACTGACCTCAACCCGTGGCCGTGTCGGAAAGGATTTGGGGCAGCAGGGGGGCTGGGGGAGCGCCCCAAGAGAAGCGCTCTCCCCCAAACTGGTTGGTTGCGCTTCTGGCTTCAAGTTGGTGAGAAGTTTCACAGCGGGACGCGCGGTTCAAGGCGAGATGGCTTTTGAGGGGAAATTCTCACAGAGAAACCGCTCTTTGGCGAGGGGGGGGTTTATTGAATACAGGGGGGAAGCACTCACTCTGGAGCAAAACTGGGGTGGGTTTCGATAACCAAAACGTTGCCTTCGGGCTGATTTTGCTCCCAGCCCTCCCAGCTCCGCACCCCCGGCGAGTTTCCCCCCCCCCGGCTCTCTCACGGTGGGGGGGGTGAGGGGGGGTTGTTCCCCAGCGAAGCAGCCGCAGGACCCGCCCGCTTTCGGGGCGCTGCTGCTCGCTGCCCTCCCCCGCCCCGCACGGCCGGCCCTGCCCTCCCGGGGCCTCCCCCACCCCTCCCCGGGTTCCCCCCCCTCTCCGCTCCCCGCCGGCCCGGGCAGTGCGCAGGCTCGGCGGGCCGGGCTCCGCACACCCCATCATGGCGCTGCGGCGGCCGGCGCTGCTCCTGCTCCTGCCCCTGCTCGGTGAGTCCCTTCCTCCTCCTCCTCCTCCTCCTCCTCCTCCGGCCGGCCGAGACCCCGGCCCCGCTCAACGGGGAGAGGGGGGGGATGCGCTGGTCCGGTCGCGATCCCGGGGAAGGGGAGGGATGCGCTACCCCGAAACTTGGTCCCGGGGAGGGGGAGAGAGGAGGGATCCACTGATCCGGTTGGGATCCCGGGGAAGGGGAGGGATGCGCTGGTCCGGTCGCGATCCCGGGGAACGGGACTGGAGGGATGCGCTGCCCCCGGCCCTGGTCCCGGGGAAGGGGAGGGATGCGCTGGTCCGGTCGGGGTCCCGGGAAAGGGGAGGGATGCGCTACCCCCGGCCTTGGTCCCGGGGAAGGGGAGAGAGGAGGGATCCACTGATCCGGTTGGGATCCCGGGGAAGGGGAGGGATGCGCTGGTCCGGTCGCGATCCCAGGGAAGGGGAGGGATGCGCTGATCCGGTCGCGATCCCAGGGAAGGGGAGGGATGCGCTGGTCCGGTCGGGATCCCGGGGAAGGGGAGGGATGTGGTCCGGTCGGCATCCCGGGGAAGGGGACTGGAGGGATGCGCTACCCCCGGCCTTGGTCCCGGGGAAGGGGAGGGATGCGCTGCCCCGACCCCCGGGGGAGGGGCGGGGGGGAATGCAGAACCGGGCTTCGGGAGCATCGCACCAGGGACAAGAGGGGAGGTGTGTGTGTGTGGGAGCGGGGGGTGTGAAAGCGGCCCCAAAAGCCCAGCTCAGCAAGGAGCGGGTGCAGGGCTGAGGGTGCCAGGAATGTGCAGGCTCGGCAGGCAGGCAGGCCGGACACTAGTGCCTATTCAAGAGCAGGCACAGGCGCCTATTGTTCCGGGGGGCCCCCCGCATGAATGTTTGCAGTTTTAATTGCAAAAACATTTGCTAATTCCGCTCAGGAATGAATTTGGGCTCATTTGGTGTCTGGCTATTAATAGTGGGGAGGGGGGGGATGAGGAGGGGGAACAGCAGCCGGTGGGCTTGCGTTGCCCTCCCCCCGACCGTCTGCCCAGCCGGCAGAAGGAGAAAATGGGATGGAGCGGGGTTAGGGTGACAACCGGCAGCTGGTGACTGAAATACGCGGGGCTGCGCACACGTGCACAGACACAACTCACTGGGGTGGGTCAACTCAAGAGTGAAGTGTACTGAAATATTTCAAACAGTTTATCTCAGGACAAAACAGTTCTCCAGTGACTAGAAATAACTCGCGGAGCCTCTTGGGCCTCAAATACAGTGAGGTTCCGGCACTGTTCACAAAAAAAAACGCGGGCGGAGAGGTGAGAAGATGACGCTGAGGCTCATCTGTGATGAGGAGATGGTTGTCAGGCGCTCCATGGTCTGTTGTTCGCTTTCACGGTTTCAGCAGGAGAGATGGGGAGTGCCTGGTCCTGGAGTGTCGCGTAGTCTTCCAGGTGCTCGCTCTGGATTCAGATACTCCCGTTGAATGAGAAAAAGGACAGAGTTACACAGCTTTTCCTTACGGTTGGGCTGCAAGGTAGAAAGGTACCCCATTTCCTTCCTCCGTTACGTGAGCAGTGCCTAAGGGTCCTGTTAAACCTGGCCTAAAAGATAGCAAGGCTGGAAATGAACTACAGACACTTCTGCGTTTCTTTAGACAGAGAAAAATTGCTAAAAGCAGCCAAACACCACTAGTTTCCCATCTCCCTGAGAACATTTATCTGGTAAGTGAACCAAGTGGTAACAGGGTTTGCTCTCCGTTTAAATATAATGGGGTTCAAGCCAGATGGGGAGTGCCTCATCCTGCAATGATTGCCAGATGTTTTAAAACTTGGGGTCCTAAGCCCAGAAGAGCGAGACTGAGAGTCAAAAAGTTTGTTCTGCTACACTTGACTTTAAATACAGGGGGGCGTCCCGCTCAGTTAAGGTTGTGCTGTCAGCAGTCTGGAAAATTAAACGGGTTCTGAAGGCTGCAAGGTTGGTGCTGGATAGGGAGATAGGAGCCAGACCGTAAGGATATCTGAGGCCAGCTGACTACTTGGGGGAAAAAAAAAAAAAAAAAAAAAAAAAAAGGCACAAAAGAAAGTTGAACAAGATGCTCAAGATGTTCTAAGCTGCAAAACTCTGACATGTATGCTTTAAACTACAAGGTGCTGGGGAGCAGGGATTGCCTCCTCCTGCAGTGCGTTTTGCCAGAACAGACCCCCGCTCTTGATCGCGGCCTTAAAACACGGCCAGAAACAGGAGCCAGTGAAGCACGGAGCGTTCAGTGCATTCCCAGCTCTAGGCACTAAAAGCATCTGAAGATTCTGCGCATCAGGGAGATGCCACGGTCATAATTACACTAGCAAAAGTCATTGGCCTCAGCGATGGAAAGTGGGGCTTACCATTGACATCACCGTTACGTCCCCACCTTGAGGTCTCTGTTGAAGCTTCTCCATGGATCAAACATTGGGATTTTGAGGATTTCACGTGCTGGACTGAGGTGTGGAGCCCTACCCAAAACGCTCAAGTATTTCCTGTTGAAAAAAAAAAAAAACACGTTGATACCTTACAGTCCTTGATGGGGAGACCTGGCAAGTCCCTGGCGCATTTCAGTTTTAAAGCTCGATGTATTCAAACCTCCCTTTGATTTAATTCTGAGGCTTTGGTAATATGTTGGATTTTGCAAAGGGCTTTTCAAAATCAACAGAGTAGATTTCTAATTTCCCCCCTTTTTTTTTTTTTTTTTTTTTACAATACGTGAAGTCCATCTGTCCCAGCCACCAACAACTGTTCCGAGTCAGCTGTCAGTGCCAAAAACCACTCAGTGGAAATGTTGTTAGCTCTGTTACAGCTATGATAAGTTGCTTGTTGGTATTTTCTGGTGGGAAGTATTTGCAGTATTGCTTTCTTTTCAACAGGCCGTAAAAAAAAAAAAAAAAAATCGGGACAAACAGCTTTGAGAGCTGTGCCAAACTCAGACGCTTAATAACATCTTCAAAAAAATTCTTAGGAAGGGCTTGGTGTTCCTATTTGGGTAAGCAATATCTGGCATCACCACCCAAGAGTGGTTGGATGCACATCTACTTTACAGCTGTTGACAAAGAACGTGACACCAGCGCATTCCTCCTTGCTCCAAATACCTCTGAGAATTACTGAGGCACGAGTGGATTCAAAGAGTAAAATGTCTTGTTTTTAGTGAGGAGAAAGGGCTGCGGACTGAGATGTTGCTCTGGTTGTGAACTTAGGTTCTTTTACCGACCTGTTTATTTTCCTTGTACAAGTTGAATTCTGGGTCTCTTGGCCCGCTGCAGCTGTTTTTCAGTTTTCTGTCCACACACTGAGGATTTGCACCAGGAACACACACCGGCTTGCCAAAAATCACCTAAACGAGTAAATAAAGCGGAATGAGCTTCTGCATTTCGCTGCGCAAACGAGGACAGAAGCTGCTCTGCATAACCCCGTGGGTGGGCCTGGTTTCTGAGCCTCCTGCCAGTTTGCCCCTAACCTCAGCCGTCTCCAAGGGGTAGAACATCAGTCAGCCCCGACTTTGTCCTGCTTTCCTTGCCGCTTACTTGGATCATTATTTAAGGTTCTCTTGCAAATTGCGTTCGCCGCTTTATCATCCTTCGCGAGGAGTGTTTGTGTGTCGAAGCAGAGCCTGGCCTCCCAGTTGTATATTTAGAGCTAATGCTTCACAGTCGATTGCATCAAGCCCCGATGATCCGGAGAAGGTTCGTGAACTCCTTACAGAGAGGCCTGGAGTGGTGGGAGGGAGTTAGCCAGGGGAAAGATCTCCACAGACGGGCAGGATCCCGAGTCCTCAAGAGCCCTTCTCCTTAAAACAAGAGCGTGTGTTCCTAACATGCCCCTCAAGATGAAACAACTGCTCTCTGCGTAAAAGCTGGTGGCCTGCTTTGAAACTGCTGTTTATATAAAAAGAGATGAATTCAAGATATAAAACTTAATTAGGATAATTACATTCTCAATCTGGCTTCTCTATCAAGTGGAAGATGAACTGCACCGTCTTTTTCCAATTGATAAGGGCTGTTTGCCTTCCCTCTGAACCCCGAGGGAGTATCGTGTTTTGATGAGATAGAGGATCAAAACCAAATTCAGCCGCTAAACTTCGGCTCCCTGTGGCGGAGAAGTCAGGGTGTGTGCCATGCAACAAACCCCATTCCTTCGCTGAGTCAGGACCTGGCCTAAGAACCAGCTAATGGCTTTAATTGCACTAATGAATGTTCTGGACACAGTCTTAATTTTCCCCCAAAGGGGCTGGATTGCTGCTTGGGTACAGTTCTGTCAATAGCTGCGCTCGGGGCAGAGGAAAAACCTGCTGGGTTGCAGTTCTCAAACTCCCATGCTGGAAAATAGAGTTTTCAGTTTCAGAAAATAAACAATAACATAAAAACCGGACTTTTTTTTTTTTTTTTTTTGGCTGGAAAGCTCAGGTCTCTGTTTGCTTATGACCCTTCAGAGTGCTAACACCCTCAGTATTAACTTGAGATTAGAGGTGGTGTTGGGAGAGTTTAATTCTTTTTCTAGAGACTTACCAGCAACAGAGCACGTCTGCAGGGAACAGGACAGCAAGGCGCTCCATGGACTTCTCCACAACATTGGTCTGGAGGATAACCAGCTCCTCACGAACCTCTGCGTCTCATTTCAGATAAGCAGGGGTCAAGCAGGCTTCCTCTGGGGATAAATGTTGAGGGCGGTGTGTATTAAAGATTTTTTCCTGCACAGGAATGGCCAGCTGAGGCTCTGTTACCACATCATCCTCAGCAGTCGCTCACTTTGGTTGCCTTGCTGAGTTTCGTACTGTAAGAAAGCTTTGTGCGACTCCTGCGCAGAAGTTCAGCTGTCTCACACGCAGCTTGGACGTGCAAAACCAGGACAGCTGCGTAATTGAGCTGGTGCCCAGTTCTTACCGGAGCAGCATCCTGAGCCTGGCCTTTAAATCTCTCAGGAAAATCACCAAAATGCAAGAAGCAAGGTCTAGAGAGGGTTTTCCTCTGCGGTTCTGAAGTGTCTTCTCAAAGTTCCTTCTCTGCTGCCTTGGGTAGCGAAGGAAATGGCTTCTGGTGCACGTTCAGAACTAGACAACTGGCAGAGAAGAGCAGATGCAGAAGCAAAATTTATAAGTGGGAGTTGGCAAATTAAAGAAAAAAAAATCATCTCTGCAATTTCCCCTGCTCCTGAGAGCACAGTTGGGTAGGATTCCCTTGAACTTGCCTGCAAACTGCTGAAAGCTGTCAAATGGGAGTCCAGTCAACGCTGGGCTGGCATTAGCTAATTAAAAAGGAAACCAGCCACGTACATGCTGTAACCTGACAGCCCAAGGTACTCGAGATAAGCTCGAAAAATTAATGGGAATTCTTCTGTCGTGCAAGAAGCACTTGTCAGTATAAATAATACAGCGTGTTGGGTTATACGGCACACGTCGTGGGACGGAGCGCGGGGCTTAACGCAGAGTCGGGTACAAGGGGAAATGAAGGTTTCGGCGCAGCAATAGATGAGGTCGATGAAATTAAATTGTGTTCAGATAATGCCTAAGGTTTCCTTTTTTTTTTTTTTTTCAAGTCATAAATCCCAGGGATTTCAGAGTGAAAGCCAGAACACACTCTAACCTACTCCCATCAGCGTACCTGATTATTAGAACCCAAACGTGAGATCAGCGGGTTTTTAAGAATCCTCTTAATTCATTTGGACGCCGCTGGCTCATTTGAAGACCTTGAGCTTTAAAACTGCTGCATGCCAGGGACTTACTTTGTCCTTGGCATGTGGCTAAGAGGTAGCTGCTGAAAATGTTCAGCAGTATTTCAAGGTTTTTAATCACACTATTATAAGTTTATTTTGGTGGCCTA
Organism: Chlamydotis macqueenii; assembly: GCF_036417535.1. Lineage (NCBI taxonomy): Eukaryota > Metazoa > Chordata > Aves > Otidiformes > Otididae > Chlamydotis > Chlamydotis macqueenii. The sequence continues at coordinate 2,447,435 of NC_141579.1, read as the reverse complement.
GGTAAGATTTTCTGCTGAGCTGGAGAAATCCACCGAAATCTAAGGGGATTTGTTCCCATTACTAGGCTGTGTTTCTAACACCCGTGGCCTCTTCTGAAAATCCCCACCTTAGTAAACGCTGGGGCAGTTCCTTATGCAAGCGGCCAGCATTTTACACGCAGGTTGTAAACCAAGGCACTTTGTTTTAGACTCTGTTTTGGAGGCTGGAAGGAAGTATAACACTTCTAAAAATTCAGGTCTGCTGAAAGCATCTGACTTCCCTGCTCACTCCCACACCTCAGACACCTAATTCACTTGCCATCTTTTAGTCTTGGCCAGTACGTCTCAGGTTGTATAACCATGAAGTCCTTCAATGCTTGCTGAAGGAGCTTAGAGTTTTCTACATATCCCATGTCAGAATTTTCGTTTCATGAGCAAGAAGGCTGGCAAACGATGTCATGGAAGAGAGCTTTCCTGCTTTCCATTCCCAGTAGAAAGGTTCCTGCCACTTTACATCCCTCTAGGGTGGCTCGAATGGAATTGGTTGCCCAGCTGAGGACTTAATGATTTTGTCTGCACATAAATGTACAAGTCTCTGCTTCATCTTTTAGGCCAAGATCAGCCATGGAGACGATATTTTTTGTTTTGCTAGGATGCTATCCTTGGAAAACAAAGGCCTTGCTAGATGTTTTTACCTGCATTACAGTAGCACGTGTGGCTTCTGTTCACAGAGCAATGTCTGTCTGTGCTAAGTGCTGTTAAAAAAAAAAAAAGAAAAGAAAAAAAACTCCTCACTGTACCAATTTGTGTCTTTGCTTAATGAAAGCTACCCAAAAGACTCATTCATCGCGCTACTGGGCTGCCGTAAAGATGAGGAGCGTTCCTTAGAGTATCGAATGATGACGGCTGCGTGAGCAGCCCTTGAATCGCAGCGGAGGAAAGAACCCGGTGTCCAGAAGCAAGGCAGCTCTACCACCTACCCCGAGGGTCCATTAAGGAGATCGCTGCCGGCTAATGGACTTCTTCCTGCGGCGCTCCGGCTGCGAACGTGCTCTTGAATGATTTCCGGGAGCTGACACAGTTAACGGCAGGGAAGGTGTTGCAGAGTCCCACAGTTCTTGCTGCTTCTGTAAAATGGCTTTTATCCCCTCAAAGCATCTTATCAGCGGTTATTTTTAATACACACTTACATCTTCGCTTTAATCTTTTTCTCCTGCATTGATCTCTGCAAAAGCCCAAGGATAACTATTGCTTTGTGCCCGCCGTTTTGTTTGGAGTTAGTTGTTTTTAGAGCCTGGAAAACATCCGCTCTGTAGCGGCCAAGTGCTGTGCGTCAGTAACGTACCTTAGGAAGAGAAGTCCCAGCTCTGTGCCCAACAGCAGGTGGTACCAGCCGGTGGGAGTCTCCCATCCTTGGAAGAGTGGGGTGGTTTTGGTGAAGCATTTCAATACCAATGACTAAGGTGGAAGGAGCAATACACAACCCCCTTTTTAACGTGAGCGATGTGTGCTCTGCTGACAGGACTGGATACACAGGCCACGAGACAGGTCAGCTTTCACCACCATGCCCTTGTTGATCCAGTAGCTCCTACCGCAGAGGAGGTGCTGGGTTTGTTCCCCTCGTTGGCCTTAGCTACTCTGCTGAGATTGCACGCAGTGTACGTCGACGGGGCTGATCTGATTTCTCGGGGAGCAAGGAGGCGACGGTTTGTCTCTTGTGCACGAGCAAACAGTTATTAGCTGGCTACGGCTCGGCACTGATGGAACTGGCGATCTGGAGATGAAAGGCAGGGTGCCTGGTAATCGCCTCCTGAGTCTCACGGGTTCTTCCCCCAGGCAGAACTGGCTGTTTGAGTTGGTGAGCATCCTTATGTATCTGGTGTTTTCCTTTCATTCTGGCCAGTTTTCAACATCCCATAAAACAACAGGGCAGCGCGAAGCTCTGTCTGCCAACGCTGCCTTGTGCGTGCTGGAGGGGAGGTGAAACCAGGTACTAGCTTCTTTCTTCTTCCACCAAAAATCCTCTGCTGGGCCTGGCCCGCAAACAGCTGTCCTCACCCGCAGGCACTGCGTGCTCTCCCACACAAGAGGGCAAGATACACCCTTTGAAGCCTGCGTTTGGGCTGGCAGCAGCTTCTAAAGCACTCAGGTGCCCCTCTCTCCCAGTTGCCTTGAGTTCTCCAAGTCAACAGCTGAGCTACGATCCGGGTTGATAAGTCTGCAGCGCTGGATCGCTGGGGCTTTGCCAGGGCATGGAAGGGACTCCAGATTCCAGTTCATTCGCAGTGTTCTGTGCGCAGGGGGCTTTTTTTTTTTCCCGGCGTTGCACTGAGGCGTGCTTGTTGCTCGCTGTTGGTCAACAATAGCAATTGTTCTCCTCGCCTGGTGTTCTGCTGCAGGCTCCTTGATCCTCCTCTTTCTGGAAATATTTGGAACAGGTCCTGTTTGGCCGTTTTGAGAGTTTGACTCAGCTATTAAATGGCAGAGGCAAGCCGGCCTCGGGTTCACCGTGGTAACAAGTAGCTCTGCGAAGAGGGGAGATGGGGGTCAAATTCGGAGACGAGGCAGCATCCTCTGCGGGAGGGGCACAGAGGACGTGCAGGGAGCTGGCCTCAACTGTCAGAGCTGGGCGGCACGCAGCAGTTCTGCCTGCAGCACATAGGGAATCCCGAACCTTCTTGGATGTAACGCTGCACAGGCTGGAGGAGAGCGTGTTTGTGGAGCTCCTTGCGCTCTAAGTGACAAACATGTCATAATTCTGGCTGCTTAAGTATTTCCCCAAGAGCTTTTCAATTCCTGGCTCATCCTCGGTCACTTCTGAGACACACGTGCTGTACGTCTCACATCCATCGCTCAGCTTCGTTTTCTGGATGTGAGGAAAAGTCTTTCTGTCCTATAAAGGCTTCCCCTTTTTCCCTCGTTCCCTGGTTTCCTTTTTGCAACCGTGTCCCTCATTGAGAAGCAGTAGCTCCTTCAAAGAAATGCAAGGGAACCCATTTGCAGAATTTACAGCTTCTTCCCGAGGCTTGAGTGTCCTCCTCTTCAACAGCAAGCTGTTAAGCGTGTTCTTAAGTGGGAAGATAAGTGGTGTTAGGATCCTTTCATCTTCTGGCTCAGAGCAGGCTGGAGATAACTGATAAGGGGATGACGGCAAGGAAGATGCATAGGCACCTTTGGATTTAATTCCTGCTTTGCAAGGCAGTCTTTAAAGCACATCTCTGGTGGGAACACAGGCTGGTAAAATAAAGCTGGTCCTTCCTTTCTCAGCATATGTCTTTTCCTCCTGTCTCTGAGGCAAATCCTCTGTCTGTGCCAGCAGAGCGAGCTAGGTTCTCCGTTTCAGAGCTCTCCTTCTGGTGCTGACATTCCAGGGACTTGGCTTGCATTGTCTCTAGACACTGTTTCGGCTGGTGAGTTCATTTCCACATTTCTTTTTTTTTTTTTTTTTTTTTTAAAACAGCAGTCCTTTGTGGATTTGAGCTGTACTTTAAACAGGGCTGCATCTGCAGTACGGGAGCAGCGGTCCCGCACACCATGGGTGACGACGCATTCCTCTGCGCTGAGGCTGTAAGAGAGCACACATCAGTGACAGCTTTACGTGGGTGGGAGCCTTCAGGCCACTCTTTAACAGGCTCTGCATTCAGTTCCAGAATTCCTGGTTTAGTCCCTTGTCTGCTGGCTGAAACAGGTGGCAAGCACATGCCTGTAAGGGTCTTATTGGGGGTGGTCTTCAAGGTCAGCTGTATCCAGCCCACATTCCAGCTGGCCCTGGGCCATCCAGCCCAGCGGTTCCTAACCGTGCTGCTTGTCAAAACCAAACCATTTGAAAGTCACATGTCTGTGGCCCAGAGCCTGCGCCAGCCTGCTGCATTTTCCTCCAAGCAAACGGGGGAAAGCGGTTGGGGCAGAACGTGTCAAAAGCTCAGCAGCACCTCTGGGGCACGCACGCGGAGAGCCACTGCTCATCCCGCATCCACGGGAGAGGAGACAGCACCCGTGCAACTCCGGTACGGGGCAAGAAGGTCTCCCCCACGGCTGTACAGTCTCTCTTGGCAGCACCGGCAGCTGTGCAGGTGAAGTTTGTGAAGGGTTTTGGCCCAGTTTGCAAGCAAGCACGATCCAGAGGAGACCTCATCCAGGTGCTGCTGTTGAGGGGGCTTCAAAGGAGCCCCAGCTAGAGCCAGGCCGCTTCCAAGTGCTCCCGCCTCTGCTGTTGTGTTAAACACAGATTTCTGCTCCCAGCACTCCGCGTACTCTACGTGGTGGTGGGTCTTTTAACAGATGAGGCTACAAACCTTCACATAGCAAACCTGGCAGGCCTCTCCTCCGCTTTATCTGGGGAGCTGCAGCAGAGTTGCGCGGCGCTGGCTTTTCCGCCCTAGCTCTCTTGCGTCACAGCCCCAAGTGCGAACGGGGGCTGCAGGCCTCCCTCGAATCAGCCCCCGGTACCTCTGCACCTCGCTGTTACTCAGCACTTTCCACTGACAGGGAATTAAGTAGGATTTCTAGGTCATTGTGGGGCTGTCAGGAGGAATCGTCTCCTGCAGGCCTCATTACCAAGGCTCTTTCTGCAACGCCAGACTTCAGAACAATGCGGCCAGGTTCCCTAAACACTGACTAATGAGACAGAGCTGTTACCAGCACTTTGCTAAATAAAGGCTGTTTCTGCCTGAGACAGAATAAAGCCAGACTGGATTTTCTTAGCACAGAAGGAATTTCAAAGGACCCTTATTAAAATAACGAGCCAGAGGCTGCTCTTGTGGTGGCTGCGTAGGGCCGGTGCTTGATGTGAGCACCAGGCGCTTCCCCAAAGCGGTGGCTTCAAGTAACTTGCGCTCAAAAGACCTAAAAACCTCCCCAGCTCCTTCAATGCTGCTGTCCCCTTGGTGTAAAGGTATCTGGAGCATTTATCCTGCCTTGGTCCTGCTCTGATGGTAACTTGCTGCTTTACGGCGGACAAGCTGCCAAGACCTCCGTTACCTTGGGAGCCAAGAAAAGATGTTCTTTGGTTTCCGAGCGGCAGCAAAGCTTGCTCGGCGTTCCCGTGCACGGCTTGGGAAGGGGAAGGGATCCAGCGTCTGAGGAGGTGGGACAAGCGGGATTGCTGAGAGGACTGCCTCGTGTGGCTGCTTTTGAAAGGAGCTGGAGGTTTGCAGATTGCAGGTGAGATTTCTGCTTGTACCTGGATGCCCAGCAGAAAGGACAGAGCCCCTCCCCTGAGCAGTCTGAGGCCAGGTAGCTTCTGCTGATGTTCCTGTAAAGAGATTTTTCATCCTACCTCTCTTCCTGCTGTCAGAAGGGCCTGGATGAAAGATGAACTCTGAAGCCTGATGGGATGGGCCTGACTGCCTCCGGCTGGAGCAGGCACAGGAGAGCTGGGCATCATTACTTGGCCATTTTGCAGGTTTGTTTGAAGTGGTGCTTTGATGTGGCAATGGGAGCCGATGGAAGGTAAATGGTGTCTAGACAGGTTTCTCCTCACTCTCTGTTGTTGTCTCTGAAGCAGCAGAAAGAGTTCCAAACAGGCTGAACGGCTCCAGGATGCGAGAAGCGGAGTCTATTTCTAGAAAGATGGAACAATGGCTGTTGAGGAGAGTCCAAGCTAGCTCTCGCTGAACCTCCTGCAGGTGGAACTGCTCCTCTGTGTGCCCCATGCACTGCCTGGATCAAGTTAATTGCAGCTAGATGCTAGTAAGAGCGAGCAAGGGGAAGCCCAAGAGGTGACCGGCGCATTTCCAGGTGAGCTGGCATGGCAGAGAGGTAGAGGAGAGGTCCATTAACCAGCACACAGGGTTGGGAATCCAGAAGGTCAGTTGATTTTGGCAGCATTCAGAGAGGGATCAGGCTGGTTTCAGCAGGAGCGTGCTGAGAAGAGACCTCCTCAGTTTGGGATTTGCCCAGCAGAGCTGGCCTGGATCCCTGGTAACGACTGGAGCCAGTGGTTCAGCGACACTGGGAGGGAAAGAAAAGGCAGGCCGTGATCTAGAGAGATTTGTCGCTGGCTGGCGAGCTGTGCTCTCCGCGCTGTCTTGGCTCTGATGTGCCATCTCCCCCAGGCTGTTTGGGAGGGGAAGCGGAGACCGCGTTCAAACGCCTATTGTCTGTCCTTCAGCTGGGAGCAGAGCCAGGAGAGAGAGAGGCTCTGGCAGCATCCGATACAGGGGGCAGATGTTAGGGGAAACATACTCATCCGTAAAACGCTGTCGCTGGGATTTTCAAAGGCGCCTCAAAGGTTAAGTGCCCATGTGTTGGCATGCCTACGTCAAGGTCAGGAGAGAAATCCTGGGCTCCTGGGATTCCTGCTGGGCTTGGGGAAGCTTTTTTGAAGGCAGCTCTTGCCACTGGGACAAACCCTCGTGCAGCATCTGTGGGCTGTCCAGGTGACTGCTGTTCTAGGCCCCATTTGTTGCAGCAGAGCTGGGGAGAAGGGCAAAGCCACGCAGCGCCAGATTTAATCTCTCGTGGGGGCCTTCAGAGGTGCGCAGTCGAGTTCAGCCTGCGTCCCCTCTCCTGCAGCCAGCTGCCAACTTCTGCAAGCATAGGCTGAAAGCGGAGTATTTCCTCACCCTGCCTCTCCTCTCCCTTCACCCCTGCCAAAGCAAGGCTCGGCCACAGGTTTCGAGCAGAGCTGGAAACTTGGCACGGAGGCAGGGAGCAGAAAAGCACCCAGCTTGCTCTCCTCTGTCTGGGTTGGCTTCTGTACTGCTGTGGGGAGTACAAATCTGTTCCCAATCTGTTTGTTTCGCTGACGTGACTCCAAGACACACAAGCAACAGATAGACTGACCAAGAAGGGGCCATTGTTAGAGGGACCTTCTTCACTGCGGCTCTGCTGCAATCAGCTCTCCAGCGCCGGACTGCGGCCTCACCCCTGCTTCACTCACAGGATCCAGAGCGCTCGGTCCTCCTGGGTCCCCCGACTTTAAATACACAGATGAGCCAGGGTTCATCCCTGTTTTATTCAATTCGTCTCCATCCATGCGCCCTGATCTGGCCTTTTGATTTACACGTGCATCTCCGGCAGGCAGGTATTAAATCGAGCTGCAGATAAAAGGAGTTACAAGCGTTGCTCCCCATGAGCCGCCCCAGACGATGGCTGGCACAGCGCTAATTGCGCACAGGCAGACGGATCGCTCGCTCTGCGCCGGAGGCTGAGCGGCGAGGAGCCAGGGGAAGGGAGTGATGGACTGATGGACAGGTTAGCATTTTGGCTAGGGAGGAATAAGGGCCTCAGGAGAATCAGAGAAGAGGAAGGGAGTTACCTCATTTCTTTCCAGCAGCCAGAGCAGGGTTGTCCTCGGAGAGAGATATCCTTAAGCGTGACCCAGTCCGATTTTAGTTGCAACTTTTATGAACAATAAAGGCTTCCACAGTTTCCCTTGGAGGAACTGGAATGAATCCAAATAGATTGTAGTCCTGAGAAGCAGATCCTGTTATTAACGTTAGCCTAATCATTTCTTCCTATCTCCGTCCCACATTTTTGCCATTCATGCTCCTAAAAAGCCTGCAGGCAGTTATCAAGTCCAGTCCACCCTCTATTTTAGCTGCTTCTGAAATTGCAGACCAGATTGCAGCCTCCCCTGGCTTTTAGGGTCTGTGAGAGGACTGAATGTGCCTGCAGCCGGCTGGCGGGGGGATTGTCCCCCGCGCCTCAGCAGAGACCTGGCAGCGCGACGTGTAAAGCCCGACGCTGGCAGGACGATGAAACACGGCTGAGCTGAACTGGGGACAAGCACGTGCTGCTGGGCCTGCCCTGGGAAAAGGGCCTCTGACCAGGACTCGACTGGGAGCATTCGGCTGAGAAAATTCTCTGCTAAAAATAGCAGCAGGAGATGTTTAAGGAGAAAAACAAGTCAGGGTTTGGGAGAAGTTAGTTCCCAGATATGTGGCTAATTCAGCTCCCCCAGGACAAGTAATCTTTTAACCCCTCCATGCCAAGGCTCGTTTCTGCTCTATTAAGCTTGCCTTCATCAGGAATCCAGGTTGGGACAAGCCAGAATGTCTCATCCTCACTCTTTGCTCTGACATGGCATTACTTCCCTCCCTCTTCCCCTGCTCGTTTATGTCAGCGTCTTCCTAATAGGGCTTTATGTCAAGCTTTTCATCTTTATCTGTCTGTGACTTCATTTGGGCTGCCTTTAATTCCCGACGCACTTCCTAAGAAAACAGTCTCTGCTGAACCCCGCAGCGCAGCTCCCTCTGGGTTTGCAGCCTGTGCTCAGGCTGATGTTAACAAGGCAAGTCTTTTCAGATCTGTTCGCGTCATTCGGGGCCGCCCCTAGAACAATATTTCCCCCGACTCACATGTCTTCAGGCCAGCACGTGGGTCGCGCGGCTTTCTACCGAATGCCTTTTTCCCCTTGTAGATCCGCATCCTTTGTTGTGACAGATTCACCGCGAAGCTTCAGAGCGGCCTTACAGAAGGCAGCCCCACCTCTCCAGCGCGGAATGACGGCAGTGGTTTCACAGGCTCTAGGTCGCACGCTCGCAGGCAGATGGGGATGTTCCCTTGGCGCCTGCAGTCAGGCTCTCGCAACGTTCATTTGTACGCGGTTTTGTACAACACATTAGCGAGACAATTGTGTTTTATACCCGAGGCTAGAATTATACACACACAAAAAAGACAAAAATGATACTGTAAAATCGGAAAAAATGTTCTTAAAGAGAGCTGTTTTCAGTCCTGTCATAAATGATTTCTCTGTGTGCTTGCTCACGCCCTCTCCCTCTCCCGTTCCCGTCTCTAGCCTACTCAGCCCTTGGCTCTGATGACTCCTACTGTCTTCCCAACTCCCATTTTCCACAGGAAGACGACACGGTTGGTCTCTGATAAGCAGAACCTCGGATCTGTGTTTTGTTGGTCAAGCCATAGGCTGGAGGAGAATGGGGGATCAAGAGATTAGAGTCACAGACAGAGGAATAGAGGATTATAAGCTAAAACCCTGCGAGTCTCTGTATTGATGGTTGGGACGCAGCCAGACACTAAAGAGTATTGCAAAGCCTGGTGCTGATAGCATATCCGCTTATTTCCTGTCTTTGCATTTCAGGCAGCTTTTGATATACGCGTCCTCATCAAAAGCCAGGGTCAGGCAGGTGCCGAGCATCCTAGCTCCTGTCGAAGTCAAATACCTGCTGAGATCAAGTCTGTGCGTTGGCTGGCACTCAGCCTGGAAAACGTCACTCGGGCTTATGAGATTCTCAGCAATCCTCGAGTCAAATTCCCACACAAGACAAAAATAAAGGAACTTGCCCCTATTCCCATTACGGTTCAGTTCTGTCTCTCTGCTCCTGGCCATAGATCCCTGCCACATCTCCCTGTCCTGTCCCTGCCCTGGAGACTTCCCTTAGCATCTGCCTGCTGCAGCGAGAGCTCCGCCGGGAGGAAGGGAGAGGACAGGAGGAAGACCATTGCCCCTGCCTCTTATCGCAGTTATCTGCTGGTTCCCTCCCACTTTGCACTAATTTGGTATCGACATCTGCCACTTTTGGGAGGAAAGGGATTTGCTAAAGTGAGAAATCACGTAGGATGTGCTGTGTGGCAGTTCTTGGGGCTGGCTAGGGAAACAATGGAAGGCAAGTGGGAATAGGCAGGAAGGGTTGGTTTCAAATCTGCCCTGCGAAAATATTCCCACTTATCTTCAGCGCTCACCATTTTTGTTTCTGGCCTTTACTTTTCCCATCGCAAGACACTCTGATCCAGTAAACAGACCCACTGCTGGCTGAGATAGCGCGTTCCTTACCCTTCCTGTGACTGCCCATGCCTCAGTTTTTCCCTCCAGTGAGCTGGAACTGTACATCCTTACTGAATTGCAGGGGACACTGAATCTGAAAGGACTGAGGTTTAGCTGATAAATGTAAAGCATTTTAACAGATGAAGACTATCGTGGGGAAACACTGCGTGTGAGAACCTCACCAGACATCCAGGGGCCCAGCCAGTTGTATTCCTTGGGTTTTCGTGCCCTGAGGCAGAGGTGGGGACGAGCTGACCTCCTGAGATCCCCTCATGCCCCATTTTCTGTGAATGGACTGATTTTCATGGTCCGGATGGGCCGTGCGCCAGGCCAGTTTGAAGATGTAATTATGCTGTCCATTTGTTAATGAAAATGGCAAGAACAGCGCTCAGTACAACGTGACTGTTTAGAGACATTCCTAGCCAAGTGAACTCTAATTGTTTCCTTGTTGCCTTATTTCTCTTCTGGCTTTTGCCAAAGACTTGGTGCAGACGTAATTAGAGGCTCTCCTGCCTAATGGCCTTCCCTCAGAGCCAGGCAGCAAGGACACCTGCCCCTGTTTTTTCCTCCTGGAGAGTCAGTGTTAATATTGCAAGCCCAAAGCATCTCTGTAAAGGGCTTGGCTTCAGAGGCCGGTAGCAAGACAAAATAAGTTATCTGGGCAGGTCTTAATCCCCTGGTTAGTGCGATCTAACGCAAGGCAGAAGCTTCGCGCCCTATTCCTGGTTGTTTACCCAAGGAAAAGGAGACTTTCTGTTCAGCCTCGCATTTCTTTCTTGGGAAGGGAGAATCAATTCAGGAATGCAAGGGCTGGCAGTAACAGCCTCTTCTAGGCACAGCTTTACTGTTTGTGTTTCCTTTCTGTTCCCTCTCCATTACCCTTCATCTCAGATTTTGGAGGGGAAATTCTAACTCTTGCCATCTTTTCTTTGAGCTGAAGATGGCCCAAAGTTACACTAGAGAAGGAGACGGAATTTGACATGCTGGAAACTCTAGCCCTTGCTCCTTCCATCTTAATCTCTTAAGTATTGGGTTTTAGTCGTCCACCCAAGTATTGCTTCCTGTCTTGCACATGCATTCAGTCCTTTCCAGGAGAAAAGCCAGAACCCAGGGTATGAGCTAGGACCAGATTATGCACAGATTAAGGTGTTGGGCAAGGCACGTACAGCCACATCTGCAAAATATTAAATGCCCACCTTCCCCTTGATGTCAGCAGCATTTAGATACCTTTGCAGAGCTGGCTCTGGGTCTCTCGAGCCGTGTCTGTTCTGATGGGGGTAAAGAAATTTCAATAAAATGGGTGAAGTGTGCTAAGCCCTTCAACCTAAGAGCTTTCTCCCCAGGTTGCCAGCCATCGGCTCAGCTCTGGCTCTCTCCTAAACCATCTGTGCTCCCTTAGGGAGAGCAGAGCATGAGAACCTGGTAGTGGCCTAGGTCCAAGCTCAACATGTCCAGCCAAGAGCTCAGACTTAGGCTAAGACTGTGAGTAAGCTTGAACTCCTCCTGTTCAGACAGCTCCGGAGCATGGCTCATGATGCCTCCTCCTAGCATGGGATCCGCAAAGTGGGTGGCGTGCAGATCTGATCTGGAGAACAGGCTGTCTCATTGCTGTGAAAAGCCTTAACATCTCATCTCTAAACACACTGCAATGCCACGAGCAACTCGGCAACCAAAGATTGCGAAATTCTTACCTCCAGAAGCCCTTGTCAGATGGATATTTGAGGCGGCGTGTCTGCAGCTGCGCCCCGATGTGACAAATCGAAACTTTGGGAAACCATCAGAAGGCAACGTGTGGTCTTCACCAGGCAACACCTACCCTTCCCTCCCTGCATGGGAGAGAGGAAGAATGTTTGTCTGCAGAAGGAGGCTGCTTTGCCTTTGGCTTTTGTCTTAAGAGGGCTCCAGATCTCCTTGATAGCAACTTATTTCACTATTGACTGTGGCTGTGTAGGCTGTGTATATACCAGTGGCTTTGCTGTGTGATTAGGGGGTAGAACAGTAAATCCTCCTGTCCAAAAGGGGGGGAAAAAAAAAAAAAGAGAAAAAGGAAAAAAAGAAAAAAGACTGTGTGCATGGCCTGGATGCTAATATGCCTTCTCTGCAGCAAATGCAGTCAGGTCTTTACGGTGCTGGTTTAAATCAGGAGATATAAACAGGTTAAGATTTCATTCCAAAACTGTACGTACTCTGCTCACAGACAGGCATCTCACTGCCTTCTGTAGTGGTGAGCAGGAAGACAGGGAATTAGGAGCAAAATCTGAAGTTCTCACACGTTCAGATGAATGCAAATACTCAATGGTCTTCCACACAACTTGGTCCTGCGGGGCCCTGATCCTGCTGAGACCACCAGAGACCCCCTTACTGTCAGCATTTCTGAAGAAATGAGTGCCCTCAGCTAGCTACCTAAAAAGAGGAGAAAAGCAAGAGCCAGAACCATGAGGAACGCCAGACACCGCTCTGTGATGTTGCATTTGCCTTCCCTAGGTTAATTATGCCTCATGTTCCCTGCCCAGGCAGGCACATCTCTGTCTGTAGGTGTCTATCAGAGTTGGCACCCTTTTAACTGAGCGGTACAAGCCATGCATCTAAAATAAGTCCTCCTGGTTTATGATAGCTGGTAAAAAATAAAGCTTTACTAGCACAAGCAGCTAGAGCAGCACAGAGGATTTACGACTGAGTGGGGTTTTTTCCAGGGTGGGCTGGCCGCAGTCTGGTGATGGCCTTTTTATAACCATTATCAGCTCCCACACAGACCGGGTCCATCTGTTACTTCATTTGAACAGAGAAACTCCTCAACTTTTGTGCGCTAATCTCCCACCGCACTTCTACATTGTTCTCTAGCAGGGCAGCCCACCCGTGAGTCAGGCTTGGCTTGCTGGTCTCGGGGAGGCGCCCTGGAAAACCGAAATAAAAGAAAGGCAGCCAGCTCACTCTGGTCACTTGGCCGGCACGGTCCATCCGCCTGCTCCCTCGTACCAGCTTGGAGGGGCTTTTAACCTGCACCTTGGGTGCCAGGGCAAACGTGGTCTGGAGGCAAGGGCTGAAAGACCAAGCACTACAAAACATCTACGCATCTGGTCGTCACATGTCACAAGTGCATTTAAGTCCCTTAAGCTACTCCCAAACTCCAGACAAGGGATATTTGGAAAAAAAAAAAACCAAACCCAAAACCTACCAGAATGGGTTAGGCATTTTTTGGTATCTCATTCCCGTGCCATGTTGTGTTGCCTATCCAATGCTACCTTGTCTACACCGGCACAAGTTGGAGTGTGGAATTGCAGCGAGATGCGCTGGGGGACAGAGAGAAGGGACGATAAAGAGCCGGAAGCACTGGGAGACAAAAGGATGGATATTTCCAGGTGCAGATGGTCGGCAGTTTCTGAAGCTTCGGGCTTATGGTGATTTCCTCAAAAGAAGCTGAGCGCAGAAACCTGCCCTCCCTCTTCCTTGTCTGATGCAGTCCAGCTCCGAGTGGCTTCCCCCGGAGGTTTCTCACACATTTAACAGTTAGCTTCCTCCCTGCCGCATACCCGCAACACTTCCAAGGCAGGGACAGTGCTGGGGTCAGCTGGGCTGCCCTTAACAACCAGGCTTTTCTCCTGCCTGCTGCTCTGATCGTCTCTGCGGTGCTGTCCTCGTCACCGTTTCTTTCACTGCAGCTCACAGCTTTGAGGATGGATGCTCTGGGGGTTATCTCCAAACCGGCAGTCGTAATCGTGCTGATGTGCAGAGGGTTTGGCTGACGTGTTTCTAACACCTAACAATATCTCTCTCGCTCAGTAGCACTCCTGCTACAGAGAGTAACCGTGCAGAAAGCAAAGATGCTTAACAAGGCATGTGGTTTATAGCAGCATTCCCACATGGCTTGGATGCATTTTGAATTACCAGTCAGCCGATGGCTCTCTGATGATGGACACCGCAAGCAAGGCATGTTTTTGTTGCTGTAGTGGGCAGGTGTTGAAATGCAGCTGCATGTTTTTGTACTGCTGGTGCCTGACAGTGCATTAACTAAAATTATTGCAGATAACTGCAGTATTGACAGGGAAGCATTGAACGATGCTGCAGCATAGACTGTTGGCAGCAACTTATTTGGACTGTCCCCTGGTGATCCTTTTTACCTCGCCTATAATACTTCAGGAATACTTCACCTCCTCTTCAGATAAGAGATCGGGATGGAAGGAGAGGGAAGGTCAGGCTTGCCTTTAAACCTGGCACAGAGATAGGCGATTTAACACAGTCTAGTTGTCTACACAGCTGCTAGCTTTTTTTTCCTGAAACTGTAGTTTCAGTGTAGCATTTAAAAATGATTCAGATAACATGAGTCACAGTAACAAGCATGGGCTGGATCTCCTTAGCTGAAAGAGGTGCCGTAAGAATATGCTGTAGACTTCACTGCCTTGTCCTGGATTCTATTTTGGAGAACCGATGGCATTTGAGATTCAGCCATGCGTCTGGCTGAGCCTGTAGCACATCCAGCTCTGGTGGGTATGCAGAGACGTAGCCCGTACAGCTCTGGTAGGCGCGTCTGTTGTGGCACGCATGCAGGTCTGCGCCCGGCCGTTCGCCAGGTCCTGGGTGCGGAGGCCTTTGAAGTGAGATTTACATGACACGAAACCTTTGCCGCTTATGAGCACGGGGCCGAAAGGAAACATCTTTGGAACACTCCGTTAAAGAGGTGGCAGACACCACTAATGACGATTTAACACGCAGAACAGAGCAACCCGTAAGCGCGGTCGCCAAAGAGACAACGCTTGCCAACAGCAGGGAAATGTGCCACACCACAGATGCCCGGGCTCCTTCGCAGGAGAGCGCTGACAGCTGGGAAGCGCTGGCTTGGTGCGGGTTCCTCCAGCCCCAGGGAGGCTGCTGAACAAGGGATACCCCAAAGAAAGGCTAAGAAGAGCTGGAAAGGTGTTCTGCTCCTGCTTTGCAATCTGCATGGTCCCTTGGCATTTTTGTTTTGGTTTCTCCCTGCATAGCTGTAGCCTTCTTGTTATTTCGAACATGCTGCTTGCAGTATTCTTGTGCCACACACAAGAATAAACCTGTCTTAGCAGCGATTTAAGTAGCCACGCTGATCTCTGCCCACGGTCAGTACGTGTAATCATGTCAGAACCTCTCATAGTCTCCAAGGACTCAGCTTCTGTATAAAATTCATTGTCATCCCGCTTTCTGCCTGAGGGATAGACCTAAATCTCCTGTGTTCAGTGAGTGGGAAAAAGCCCGCTGTGAACAGTTTCTGGAGAAATGAGATGGGGCTGGAGTTTGATGCTGTCCCACTGTCTTGGGGTGAGTACTTCTAGAGTCGTAACTCCTTCAGAGTAACACAGCATTGGGGCATTACTATCTCCACCTTCAACTGAACCTATATTGTAGCTACAGTAGAGCTATGTCAGTAGGACCGTTACCATGCTGTCCTACTTGGTAGGACACAATTTTTCTGAAGAATGATAAGCGAGAACGTATAACAAACAACAAACTAGTACATCAAGTTTCCTTTAAGGAACAAGGAACCCTTCCCCTCCCCATCTTTCTGTAGTATTTCCAAAAGGAAGCTTTATAGGATAGTACAGACCAGATAGACGCCATGCAAGCTGTCTTCTGCGGCTCTTCCGGTGTGGTGCAACTCTATAGTCATCTGCTAGTTCAAGTTTCAAGAGAAAGCAGTCATTTGTATAGAAGTACCTTTGTAACACAGTCCCCCAACAGAGGAGGGTGCAGTCTCTGAGGAAGGCAGAGCCTGTATCTTCACCCCTTTTGAAAACTGAGCCAAGCTCATTATCAGAGCCACCTGGAAGCCAATCAAGATCTCTACAGTTAAGCTGAGTGCTCAGGCCTGGGCCCTCAAGACAAGCTTCTCCTGGTTCCAGAAGCAGGAATCCCATAGCAGAAGCCATAAATGCCTTGTTTGTATGAAGTGCCCTATGCTATGGTTGAAAACACTTCCAAAGCTTTCAAAAGGATTTTCCCAAGATTGTTTCTTGTCTTCTGGTGACTAGTCGCTTCTAATGCTCTGGGGTTTTGCTGGGATCAGTGCAATCTGTTTATGCTCATGGGGGAGAAAAGCAAGGATACAACCCCAGACAGAAGACCTGAAAAGATCAAAGGATGAAGAGAGGGAAAAGAATGTGTCAGTGTCTTGTGGCATGATCTCTGTTTTTCAAGGTAATTCTGGAAGCACCAGACCAGATGAAAATGGACTCTGCTTCATAGCAGATGTGAACAAATTACAGGTGCTTAGACCACCTCCTTTCTGAAACCAAACCAAGACCCAAACACCTGAGAACCAGCCCTGGGAATGGCATTCTCCTGGCTCTCGGAAGTAAAGCATTAAGAGGACTGAAAGCAGAGTGCTCACTGCGCTGCCCTGTTACTCACTTCACACACAAGACTTCTCCTGAAGAGCCACATTATGGTTCAGAGCACTGTCATCTTAGCTCAATATTGGATTTCTCCCAAATGCTGCATGAACGTCTCCAAGCGCAGAAGGGGGAAGGGTGGAAAGGTCCTGCTAAGAGCACTTTTGGCTGGGCCAACTATTAGTTTGCATCAGCTGGTGGCTTTTATGTGACTAACAATTATTTTGTACACAAAGGCAGCTTCTAAACCTTGCCAAACTTCAGCTCTCCCCAGTGGTCTTCGGGGTATAAGCACCGAGAGCCAAGGCTCCGAGGAAGGCGTTGGCATTTAACAAACAATGGGGGATAAGAATCAGCAGGGACCATTTCAGAAATGCTGAAAGGATTTCAGGTGTTCAGGGCCCTTGAGCTCTCAGTGGGAGGGAGTTCGCAGCTCTGGGGTATTTCTCTGACTGCCTGGCTCTGTTACGCTCTCTGATCCACTCACCGGAGGAATTTTGCCCCCGCGTTGTCAGGTTCTCCGTGTCCAAAAGCTTTCCTCCCCTTAAGGCCAGCACACGGGAATTTCCAACCGTCCGTCATGATGCTGAAGATCCTTTCTTTCCCCATATCTCCCTTCAGATGCCTTTTCTGCTTTGTAAGGTGTGTTAGGACTCTTTTACTCCGAGTAAGACAGTCTTAACCTTGACTACTTCACATGTCACATTACCACACCGAGTCTTAAAATATTTGAAGATGTAATCGGCGAATATTAGAGGTCTGGCACAATTAATCTTTTAGGAACTGACCAGGACTCTTGAGGGTGTTCTGCTTCCTGTCTTTTCCTGATCACCAAATTAATTTGGAAAATAAAACATTCATTCTTGCATTGTCGGAGTTCCTTTGCCGTCTAAATAAGCATAAGGCACAAGGAAATTGCTTGTGCTGGCACTGTTTTTGTGCTATTATGTTAATCCTCCTCTTTAATTGCTACTTCTAACAATTATGTTTTCCTGTATTTACACCACAGCTCCTAAATAAACTGAGGCTGCTGGACTGGCATTAGGAGCGAGGAATAGGTTTTATCTGGGGAAGTCAGTCCTTGTCGCTGGCTGAGAAGATTTCTCAGCAGGCAGTATGTTTCTAGCTGGGTGACTTATGAGCTGTGCTATTTCTTATTACCTTCTGTTTGTTTTTCCAGGCTGCAGACTCTTGGCTGTGGAACTGACATCCAGCAACACCAAGCCTGTGGTGCAGGAATTCCAGAGTGAGTGCTGTGGGGGCCCGCTGGCTGTGTCACTCCAAACAATTGAGGAAGATTTTGCTTATTGCTCACGGTATCTGGTTTCCTGGGGGAGACAGGACTACCGAGAGCCTGAGATTCAGAAAAGTGCTTAGGAATATGTCTGTATCTCTCCCTGTTTAGCAAAGCACTTGGTTGACATGGTTTATTGAAGTCCCTGGCAAGCCGTTGGCATTGCAAAGTGTCTGCCTAAGTGCTCTTTTGAACTGGATCCCAAAAGGAGGAAAAGCAGTCGCCTTGCAATTAATACCCCGAAAAGGGGGGTCAGGAAAATTATATTTTATCCTGGCCCTACTACAGATGTGCAATGTGATACTGGGTAAGCCACCTCTCAACCCTGCTGCGATCCCTTCTTCTGCAGAGGAGACGGAGATGACGATGCCTGCTTCAAAGGGGAGCAGGTTTGCTGAATTTATCCCCAGGCATCGTGGTCCTCAGTACATTACCAGACGCCACCCAGGGAGATGCTGCATCCCTGACTCACATTGTAGGCTCTGATTAGCAGCAAGACAGCGCTGCGGACTCACCCTGTCATAAGGTCTTGTTTGCCGTAAGTTAGAGCCTGTGGAGAACAGTGTGTTCATTTCTCTCCATAGCTGATATCTGTTCGGCTATTATTTTTGCTGGCCAAAATCCATCTTCCCCAATTGCTCCTGGAACCCAGCAGTGTTTCTGTTTGTGAGGCAGATGAAAAAGAAGGCTTTGCTTTGTGGGCAGCATCTCCTAATAAAACACTGTGCAAGACTGCTTAAAGCAGAGCAAAAATACAGCTGCTTCCTATTAATCTCTGTTTCCTTTATTTCTCCTGCTAGGTGTTGAGCTGTCCTGCATCATTAAATCCACCGTAACACTAGATCCCAGAATCGAGTGGAAGAAAATCCGAGATGGCGAAACCTCTTATGTATTTTTTGACAATAAAATGCAGGGTATGAAGATTCCTTGTTCTTTGACTTCCAAAACAGCCTCAGAAACAATACAACCGAGAACAAACAAGTCTGTAAAAGGCAGGATCTCTGGCTGTCCTGCTGCTTTCTTCTGGAACTAGAGTTCAGCAGTCGAAGTGCAAGATGGAGAGCGAGCAGGGTGTTCTTTGCTCTCTGCCCTCATTACTGACAGCTCACAGTAGGGAGCCACAAAGAGCTGGAGTGAGATCCTAGGTGGGAGATAACTTCTTGCGTAAGAAAGCAAGTGCTACAGCTTCCCTTCTCCAGCACTTGTTGGTCCTTGCATGGACACTGGATGTCTGAGTTCTCAGGACCCTCCTGTCTTTCCGTGTGATATCTGAGGGCTCCACCAGCACTTCAGAAAGGATCTCTGCCTTGAGCTGTCAGTGCTTACTGCTGAGGTAGGACAGTGCTTTGCAGCATCCTGGGAAGACATGATGAGAAGCAGACTCTTGAGCTTGACGGTGAATCTCAAACGCTCTTACATGGTTAGAAATGTTGGTTTCCTTTGTGGTCACTGGCGAAAGGAAGGCTCTTAACTCTCAAGCATCAAGTTCCTTTCAGGTGGTTCTCTTGACTCCAGGAAGAGTCCGAGATCAACCACTTAATTCAGACGTCTAATTAGTCTGTGTGACTACCCTTAATTTTTTCTCTCTCTTCTCTCTGTATCAGGAGACTTTGCGACTCGTGCAGAAATTCTGAGCCGGACATCGCTGGTGATTAAAAACACCACCCGGATGGACACTGCCACGTACCGCTGCGAAGTGGCAGCGCCTTCTGATACTAAAACCATAGATGAGATTAATATCCAGCTCACAGTCCAAGGTATTACTTCAAACCCAGATACCTCTGCGAGCTAACAGAACAGGCTGTGAGTCTCTCCAGAGTTGAAGACTCTGGAATTTGTTGTTTAAAACCAACTGGAAATAGCGGAAGGTTTTGATGCCTTTGTAGCACAGCTATCTTCGTATGTTAGAAATTTTTTAGTTCTACTCAGCAGCACCACTGACATAGTTTGGGTCTTTCCCACAGTGAAACCTATGACTCCTAGATGCACTGTGCCTAAAGCTGTACCTGTTGGCAAGACAGCCTCTCTTCACTGCCACGAGAACGAAGGTTACCCAAAGTCCACTTACAGCTGGTACCGCAACAGTGAACCTTTATCACCAGACACGAAATCGAATGCCAGATTCCAGAATTCCTCCTATACCTTGAACCCCACCACAGGCACTCTGGTAATGCCCTTGCAGATGTAATCAAGATTTGTTTTGTAGCACTGGTTGTTTTTAAGGCCACTTGTAAAAGAGAAAAGTAATTGCATGGCTTTCAAGGAAGGTATGATTTGAAGATTAGGTGTTCTAGGATCTGGATGACTTGGGAAAGGGAAGATAGTGATGGAAGAAGATACTACCCTAGCTATTTGGTTTTGGAAGATGTGTCTCAGCCCACCGTGAAGCCTGGGCAATGGAGAGTTGCTTATGCATGCTTATAGCTCACAGTGCCTTCTGTCTCTCACCTGCTGTTCCCCCTCTTTTCTCCTCACCAGGTTTTCCATGCCGTGCACAAAGGCGACACGGGCCGTTACTCCTGCATCGCCACAAACGATGCTGGCTTTGCCAAGTGTGAGGAGCAGGAGATGGAAGTCTGTGAGTGGCTCTACATATTTTCCATCAATGCTGATTAATGTATCACCATAAATAAATTGACATCACCATAGGGGAAGAAGGAGGACATCCTAGAGCATTAAGTCTTTTCTGCTTTCTCATAGCTCCAGACACAGGAAGAAAAAAAAGTTTAAAAATTCAGGGAAACATTAAAACACTGTTTAGATTCATGAACAGTTTTAGTCTTGGAATCATGGACTCACTAGTTCCCTATGAATTATTGGGGTTTGCTTAGAATAATCAAGAAACACCATTTTAGTTTATGTAAAGCTAGAATATTGCTACTGCCTTAAAGAAATGCTGGATGATGGCTTCTCTCTTTGCCAGACGACCTCAATATTGGTGGGATAATTGGTGGAGTCCTGGTGGTCCTAGCAGTTTTGGTGCTCATCACCCTTGGTATCTGCTGCGCCTACAGAAGGGGTTACTTTGCAAACGGCAAGGAGAGTGGGGAAAGGTAAGCTGGGATTGAAAATGTCCTGCTACGAGTCCCTGCGCCTACTGCTAGCATGAAGTAGTCTGAAGGGCGCCCGTACTTTGCAGGGGAAGGGGAGACCAGCTCAATTAAATGCCTACAGGTGTTTGTCCAATAGGTTACGTGCTGCTGGCACAACGAGGTGTACAATTTAATGAACAGAGCTCCCTGCACAGTGAGTGTAAAGCATCAGGGCATGCATAGAAAATACATGCAGACGAGTAGGCTCTGCAGGAAATCTCACTAGTTGTGAGAACCTAAATGTGGGATTAAAAATAACCGTTTTAGAATGCACATTAAAACGTTAAAAACAACAGCATTAGCATCAGAAACAAGCCTTGATATCCTCACGGAATCTGTAGAAGAGATAACATATGTAAAACCAGGCTTCTCACCAGATAGATCTGTTCCATGTTAAATGTTGCTTTTCAGCAGAAGTCTGTCTTTTTTTTTTTTCTTTGCTTTGGTTTGTTTTTCAGGAAAAAGCTCCAAATATCCTATTTAAATGCAGCTGAGGGTTGCCGTACACTAGACTTGACAGTTGTGTATAAATTCTGAATTCCTACGGGATTGCAAATAAGCGGCCCTTCCTTATAACTAAGGAAAATGCTGAAGGCATCTGGCAGCAAAGGTTTAAAATGAACTTTATAATTGCCACAGGAAACAATGCAGGAGGCACACGGAAAGATAGTGCACAGGGACCAGAGCAGGAGAGCCCAGAAAAGAATCAGTTAAACTCGTTGCAGAGTTAGTCTTGTGGAAACACGCAGCAGTATTTTTACCCTGTGCTGAAGGGGAATTTAGAAAAAATCTCAGTCATGACGAATGAGGGAATAAGCGCAGATCTATCATTTGAGCAATGAGCTGGGTTTCTCTCTGTTTTCTTTTCATTCTGCTGCTCCTCCTCATTTTCATCTTTCTCAGCACCTCCCCTCCATAATCCTGCAGTCTCCTTGTCCCAGAAATGAGATATTTTCCTTTATTTCAGCTACAAGACTCCAGCAAAACCTGATGGTGTTAACTATATCCGGACAGATGATGAGGTAACAAATGATTTGCATTTAACATCTCTCTGTTTAGGGGAGGAAGAGGGTGGGCAGAGGACTGCTAGCTTTTTTAGGGCCTCAAGGCTTTCTTAGAGTGGGCACCACTCAGAAGCAAGGATGTAGAAGAGAGAGAAAACAGAAGGGTGAAGGCTGAGTCATTTCCTTAGAAATGATGAACAGTTGCAGTTGCCTTAAGTGACTGATGCCAGGAGCTATCAAATGCAGCTCTGCTCTCAGTTATCTTGTGGCTTGACCCCCTTAGGATGAGTTTCATTAGATTAAGTGGGCAAGCCATGATGCTTTTACAAGAGAATTTGCATTTTGGGATTTGAATAGATCACTAAGCTTAAGATCAGAAAAAGCCTCTCCCTATTAGCAGAGATACTGGAGAGGGAATGAGAAAGTCCCCTGCCCTGCCTTGGTGTGTGAGGACAACAGTAGGAGAAGGAGCACCTGGCCAGTATGACTGGAGTCTTCCTCTCCTTACCAGCTGGAAGGGGGTGCTACCTAGACCGAATGCTACACCTTATACAGATCAGATCTGCAGTTGGGGGCAGCAGGAGCAAAGAGTTGCCTGGAAAGCCCCTAGGTCCTTCATACATCCAGAACTGTTTCGTTGCAGGGCGACTTCAGACACAAGTCTTCATTTGTCATATAAGACACCAAAAGAATATTGCAAACCAGCAAAAGCAAGTGTGAAAATACCTCCTCCAGGAACTCAAAGCAAGAGCAAAAGATGAATTAAGTGCGCTTGGAAGAGTTTGGAACACACAAGAACTTGATAGCTAGCTATCTGTATATCTTTTTTTTCTTTGCCAAAGTCTAAAGTAACTCGTCACTGCCCAACTTGCATCTCCCCTGCCTCCGGAGATACCAACAGGATCACCTAAACCTGCCCTTGGACTAAGGAAGCATTTTAATACTTCCCAAAAGACTGGGCTGTGGAAGTTTGTGGAATTGCCTTCTATTTGTGCTGCAGGGACACAGCCACAATGTGCAAACCAACCAGGGGGACAGCGTTAGGTAAACGTGTAGGAGACACTGCTAGTACATATTACTAGTAGACAAAAAAAGGTGCTGATACGGCAATAGATGGACTTCAGAGAATCAGATTTATCCATGCAAGGGGGAGTCTTCCTCTCAGCAGCTTGTTGCCCAGGCCTGGCTGGTGACTTTTACACATTTGTGATTGTCTTGCGCTTTTGACTCTGACTGCTCAGGTGCAGAACGGGGGTATCTGAACAGCCTACAGTGACAGATACTGATACCGTAAACGCAACTAACGTTCTCAGCCCTTTTGTAAACTTACTGACTTCTCCTTACTCCATTTAACGTGAAGCATGGGCGGCATCGGGCCAGAAGGATTGCTGCTCTTCCCTGCGTTATAGAAAACTCATTGCACGCAGGTAACCCCTCATTCTAATCTGCGCAAAGCAGGCTTGCCTCTTGCGTCTTTTGGTGTTTTAAAGAGGCTTATAGTGGAGGCAGAGAACCTAGTGCTAAGACATCCCTTTCAGGAAAATTAAAGCCAAATACTCTTGTGGGCTAAGATTGCCATAAAAGGTACTGAGATATCTTCAAGCTTTTTTACCGTCTCCATTTATTTTGTAAAATCCCACATTCTAAATTTTTTGCAAAGATCTATTTTGATTACTTCAGAAAAGGTAACATTTCTATTTAAAGTGTAAATACGTGATGCCAGCAGTGTTTAAGTAATGTAGCTATTTTTTTACTTTTTAAGCTACAGAGAGGAGCTCTAACGTTGCTATAGTATGGCACTGTCAGAGCATATCAGTATTATTGCAAAGTGTAATAAAAACTGCAGGTGAAACATCTCTTTCCTCTTAAGCTAGCTTCAGCAATTTCCTTGTCACAAGAGGTCTTACCAGACACAGAACAGAGTCACTCAGGGATCGTTTTTGTAAATTCATGGCAGGAGCTATCAACTTTTTTATATAGAGAACTTAATTTTCTTGCCGGTGACCAACACTTTGTTTTTGTTGTAGCAAGAAATATCCAGGGATGGCTTTTGGGTTCAGTTCGAACAAGGTGACGGAGTGACTTCCATGTTTGCTACCCCTCTGCGAGTTCCCTAAAGCACTAACACGGTGTGACAGCTGTGGCAACTTTACAGGTTTAAACTGCATAGCCAAGGCAACTGTTTCTGGAGTTGGGAAAGCAAAAAGCTCAATACAAAAGCACTTTTGTAGTATCAGTTGCAACTTTTCTCTAGATGGTAAAAGAAAAAAAAAAAAAGAAAAAAAAAAAAAACTAGTTCTCTTGGCTTTAGAGAGAATAATTGGAAACACGTGTTTCCCAGAAACATGTATGTTGATAGTGTTGAACAGCATTGGGTAATAGAAGACTGCAAGATGTGGATGCAACACTAGAACTGTGCTGTGGTTTAAGGATTTTTTTTTTTATGTAGCATAGTGTTCTTGTATTTCCAATATGAATTGAGTTGTCTTAACTTTTCCTGTATACAGTATTTTGGATACTTGACGATTTGGACTGTCAGTGTTATTTTTTGGTGTTCTTCATTAATCTGCTTGGTTTCCTAGGGGCCTCGCTGGACATGCCATTGCTGCATTTGTTTTGCCTAAACAACGTCTTACCACTTCTCCTTTTGCTAATGAAAGTAAAAGTAAGGATGGGGCAGCACTAACCATATGTTCTCTGTGTAACTCGGACATCATTTTGGTTACCTTCTTAGGACGTGCTCTTCAACCAAGCCACACAGTACTGTTCACTGGCTGCACGCTGCCTCTAATCATTATGACAGCAGTGAGTGTAACATTCCTTTGCACCTTCTCTATATCCATTACTCCTTTTCTATGCTGCTTTTAGGATACCTGTAATAAGGGAGAGAAAGAAAAGGTTGGAATCAGGGTAGCTCTGGGCACTATGGGAGCACAATCTACAGTCTCACCATGAGCCAAAGGCAGCCAGCAAGCCAGCAAGAATCAAGACTTATTTTTCAGTTCTAAAATGTGACAGTGGCATCTCTAACGAGAGAAGGGGACATGATCCCCCCGATACAGCTCATGAGATCTGATCGATGGATTCATTGTATTATTGTGAATAATATTCAGGTTTGTACTAATGTATTACGTTTAACTTTGCCAAGAATGTTTTACATAAATACCAAGCTATAAAGATTCTTGTAGGGTATTTTGTTTGGTTTTGGGTTTGTTTTTTAAACAGCCGTATTATTGGAGGCTTCTGTTTTCAATTCAGTGAAATAAGGGAAAGTTTCTTCTGTCAGAGCACTCATTTACTTGTGTTGGGCTGAAGGTTACAGAAAGCCCAAGGTAGGTTGCTGCTCATTGGTTGATTCTTGGACAGTTGGTTCTTCTCTAGAAAAGACAGATTAATGCTCACAGGGCTCATCTCAGTACTGCTTGAGGACAGAAGAAAAACCAGAAAAGCACAAACTAGGAAATAAACTATTCTAATTTACCAGTCAAAGTGGTTAAATAATATTTTAAGGCAGGAGAGAAGGTGCAGAATAAATGGATGTGGCCGTAACTGACCCTCGCTTAAGCCAAAGCCATTCCTTACGTCCCCTGTTCCCAGGTTTGGACTTTGGTTTTGAGGATAAAGTTTAACCTCACTTAAAGGTTTCTCTGATCTTCAAAAAAGAACAGGGAAAGTGAAGGCAAATTATGGGATTCCAGTGCAGGAGGTAAGTGCCTGTATGGGCTGTGGCAAAAGCACGCTCAGCCTCTCGGTTTCCACTTGTGCAGAGAAGTCTACTCCATTTCTGTTCATGCCTCAATAAGACAAACGAGTATGACTAAAACAGATTCCATTTTCAAGTTTCAATGAAATCTAGGGCAAGAGCTCTGTAATAGAAGTTAACAACGGAAAAACTTCATTTAGGTTAACATGGCATCAGAGAGACTCGGGAACGGTCGGATTCTGGCATTTATGATAAACAAGTTATCTGCGCAGAGCACAAAGCTATGCATACGACTTACCAACCTTGATTTCAGTGAGTTACTCATATCCTGCTTGCAGTCAAGTAAGGGTCTGTATTTAAAAGCTGCTGGGTCCAACATTAATTGAACTGAGTGCCTAAGATACCAGCGACGTAGTAGAAGAGACTTTGAGGCTGTAGAAATCTATAGAAAAAAATAATTTCTCTGTCAGATCAAGAAAAGGAGAGAAGCTGTGGGTGGAATTAATTCTGTAACCCTTTATTTTCATAAAAATTTAATAGTAGGAAATAACATAGTTCAAGAATGGAAACATTCCGTATAAAAGAACATTAAGGCTGTTCATACACACAGGCATTTGCCCAACAAATAAAGAGGTGATGTAGCATACAATTACCACATTTAGGGGTGTGGCAGTGACAAGCTGTTTTACCTTTGTTCAAATTAAAGCAACTCTAGTATATAACCAAGAGGGACAATGAGGGATGGCGTGAGTAAGCCAAGCCACTCACTTCCCTGCAAGCTGTGATAAATACGTTTATTGCTAAGCCAGTGGCAACATTATGCTCTTACTTTTCCAAATGGACAAATAACATATCCTGTGAGTGAAGGGCAAGCCTCCCTTTGTACTGCAGCTTTCTAGCACTCCAGCCAGCTTTGTCAACAGCAGCAGCTTATAATACATACATGTGTTAATGCAGGCTTTGTATGCCCATATTCTAGATAGCTCATGTAAAAACCAAGTAAGAGCAGATAAGGGAGGAAGGACATGTGCCCACAATGATTTATAAATACAGAAGGAAAGGACAGATTTCAGGCAACATGATGATTCTGTACAAAGGTTCAATGAAAAGATCAGTTTTCTTTCAGTGCACTTTTCCGCTGGGACCGCCTCAAAGGGACACGTTGTCTGCTTTTTTTTGTTGCTGGAGATTCTATTTTCCACTCCCGTGGCAAGGGCAGGCTAGAAGAAGGAAGCAGAATGACCATTTATTTTAAAGCACTTGACCAGTCTTTCTCACTATGATTGCTGTTTCAGACCTGCCTTGAACTTACGGATTCTCTGGTGATGTCATACAGATAATATCTCTTGGCTTCTCCTCCTCAGCCTCTTTCGTCTCTGCAGATAATGCACATATTTTCATATTTTTAAAATGCCACAGATTTGGTCATTTGGGGTTTTTTCCCCTCCTCAAGTTAGAATCACAAAGATAACTTGCCTGGAGCTGAACTGGGTGTGTGCGTCACGCTGATGTAACTGACCCCAGCACCAAAAGTTAAGTCATGAATGGTCTCTGAAATAAAACACACGTATGAGCAGTCAGCTTGTGACATAGCCAGAGGACAAGGCACGCTGCAGTAGGACACTTAAGCGTCACAGAAGAAGTACATCCAGTTAATTGCAAGCACATACACATACACATACACTTTTCCAGCCCAGCAGACCTCAGGTGTCTCCCATCCAGCCTCAAAACTACGTGCTGAATCTGATGGGCCATCTGTGCACATCAGCTTCATACTCCACAGACTTACAGCCTTCCTTGGATGTGGGGCAAATTCATTTAATGTGCGACCGCAGTCATAAGCCTCCCTGTCCTACCTAGGTTGCATTGCAGGTTTGCCATCTTTTGTAACGTGTTAGATTCAGACCAGCTGCTTTTCCTAGTCAAGGCAGAACACAGGGCCCCTGAAGACTGACAAAGGACCTGAACAGCCCTTCTGTGAGGAACTGCCTGCAGCCAGACAAGAGGAATCACTTGACAAGGAAGCTAGGTAGAATTTAGCTTGCCTGAATAGGCCACAGTTGTCAGCTGTCTCTTTCCTGTCATTTATCTCAGGAGAGATGTCACAATATTCAGATTTTACTTTACTCCATGCTGTTTTGTGCTCATGTTTCCCAGAATCTTTCACAAGGAAATAAGGTAGAAGGTGTTTTATAAGGTAGGAGCTGGAAAGTCTGCTAAAAGGACTTCTCTCTACAGACTCACTGGGGAGATACCTGTTCTCAACTTCTCAAGTGCAAAATGGTTTACAAAGAACTGCATCTCCAATAGTTTTAGAACGACATAGTGGAGAAATAAAAACGTTTTGATTGTCTATCAGCCTGCAAGACCCAGCGCCACCATGCAGATGGCTCAACACACGCTAACTGAAGTGATGATAATGCTCTGTACACTTTGTCTCCTCACTGAAGGACACATGCTGCCTCGAAGAAAAGTAGGAATTCAGCCCTAGTACCACTGCAGATTAATGTTCTTCCTCCTTTTTCACCATATGGTGCTTAAGAGAAACAGCCATGCAAGCTTCCAGACAGAGATATGGTGCTTAAAGATTTCTGCTCTCTAAAAACATGCCCCCATTTTTTTTTTTTTTGCACAAAGATCACTGCCTGTTGCTCAGGCGGCAAAGAGAAACATGGAGGCAGACAAATCTAGCCAAACAGTGGAGCGCAGAGGGAAGAGAAGGGTCAGATTTTCCAGTGGATGCACATCACTGCTGCTGGTTTGCTCCTGCCTCCGCGCAGATGTCAGGTATTCGCGGACTGCCACACAGCTGACTGCCTTATTGCCCACACGTCGTTTGCTCTCCTGTGTGCGCGCAGGTCAGGCGCACAGTGGCAGGCAAAGAGTGCAGTCAGATACCGGTGCTTCTGGAAGATCGACCCCTTCCCGCAACAATTCACAACTGCCCAACGAGAGATGATCTATCAGACACTCGACCTCCACTCCCAGCTTAACTGGAGCTCTCTCCAGAGTGCGGGAGGGTGTTCAGCACACTCACAATTCACACCGCGGCAGAGATGCCCTAAAAGAGTTT
Source organism: Chlamydotis macqueenii (assembly GCF_036417535.1). Taxonomy (NCBI): domain Eukaryota; kingdom Metazoa; phylum Chordata; class Aves; order Otidiformes; family Otididae; genus Chlamydotis; species Chlamydotis macqueenii. The sequence continues at coordinate 2,419,204 of NC_141579.1, read as the reverse complement.
AGCATAAAGGAAGGGAATCTACTGCTGGAAGTCAGCTCCGTTTGTGTTTTACTCTAACGGCCTCTCGCGCTTGTAGAAAGCGACACTGCAGAACGCTGCGGGGCTGTCAGAAAGCATTCCAATAAAACCTAACTTTTGAAGGTCAGGTTTTGCGAGATGGCAATTCAGCTGCAATGGACATAAGCACAGCAGACTCAATTTGTGTATTAGAGATTCCTCTCTGTGTAATTTTTTTACTTTAATTTCCACAGCAGAGTGAAAAAACCCAAGTAATTCCTTCTCCAATGCTCAGTTTGGTTCTTTCTGAGGGTAGAACACACACGCTCAGAAATGACCGTGCAGGTTATTAATCCCACTTGAACACTCTGTGTTCTCTTGCAATGGTCACAGCTCACTGCCTGCTCTAGAAGCAGGTCGTAGCCCACCTGAGATCCTTTGTTTGGGCAACAGGAACTACCCGTCTTAGAGCTGAAAAGGACCAGACCTTGAGTATTTCCCTCCGCTGCAGTGTTCTGTAATTCAGGCTAAAAATGCTAAGCTGTGCGTCCAGAGCTAAGGAGAGCAAGTGCCTCCATGCAACAGAATCTTGCACGCTTTGGGCAATGCATGTTATTAAGGAACCATGACAACATGCCTCCTTGGCAGCCCGGAGTCGATGAAGGAAGAAAAGGCAGTAGCTCTGTTACTTCAGCAGCCCCAAATAAATGCTCTCCTGCACTGACTCAATATTACAATACCCTGTGACATGTAAATGGAGACCGTATTGGACTGTCCTTCCCCATGTACATCATTCATCCGAGACCTTCAATTTCAGAAGAGTTCTTATTTACTACAACCATTTAGATCAATACATCACCTATAGCTATGAATGACTAATTTTCTCTGCTCATTAGGGGAGCCATGCATTGCTACCTCTCTCAGAGAATGAGTGCTCAGCCCCATCTGAAAGGGTTCCTGTGGGTTACACTTACGTTCTGGTGTGCTGACTGCACGGCCCACCACAGGAACATTTTCTTCGGTAGACTGTTGATTCAAGCTTTGAAAGGATACTAGAAATAACAAGGAAATAATTAAGACTAGAAATGTATTCAGTCAGAGACCTCAAGGGTCTAACAATCAGGCTGTGTCAACTAGATCTAGTCCAACGCTAGATCAGTTTGCAGCAGGCTTCCTACCTTGCTTGCTGCCAGCTGCGCTTGATGGAAGTGGTACAGCTGATGATCTTCCTCCAACACTCTTGCTATGTCGCTTGCTTGTGGCTTCCACTGCTTTCCTGGCAGAGTTCAGGATGGCAAGTGTGCTCAAGGATGCTGGCCTACAGGGCAAAAAAACATGACAGAAACAGTGAAGTGATTTCCTTCTGCAAGCCCAGATGTAATGATGAGAGAGACCTGTCCCCTCCCAATCCCTTATGATCGTAATGTAAGCCACACAGAATATCATAACTGGTAATAGAAAGAGAAACCCATACCTGCGACTGAGCAACGGCTGTCCCGGAACATCAGCACCACGTGTAGTAAACTCAGAAGGCACCGAGGAACCACTTGATCCAGGAGGCAAGGCCTCTCTCCCACTTACATGAGACTGAGCATCATTATTGCAGCCAGCAGAAGGTACAGCTCTCTCCAAAGATGGAGGTTGCTACAGAAAACAGGAGAAATATGTCTAACAATGGATACAAGTGTGGAAACCCTAGATACAAGATGCCTAGACCTACATGCTGCATGATTAAGAATGGCCCTTTGTGTGATGGATGTAAAGGGGTGCTAGGGAGAAAGAATTTGTTGGCCAAAATTTTAACAAGAAGCGAACAGGAAGTTTTGATGCAATACGTATGTCCTAGTTCAGAGGTCTATATATAGGCGCTCTTTTAACGTCAGCAGAGAGAGAAAGGTACTTCCAGGGTAGAAGCCATCTTGTCTTAAGGTAGGCATCTAAAATAGTTCAGGGCAGTTGACCCAAGCACATAGTTATTTCTTTATGTTGACTTTAAAGGAGGATCTGCATGACTAGGACAGATATGTTTCCACTCTGTAAAGACCTGAAGTCAGATGAAATGAACTCTTTTCTTTTCGACCTGTTTATCATCTTTACCACTCTGGGCACAGAGAGCAGTACAACATGTAAGCACAGACAATGGCAAATGAGACTTAGTTTTCCCTTTAAATTGAATTATTTTTACATTAATTGTTTGCTGCTCCTTTTTGCCTAACACGTGTTGTTTGTTGTCGTTCTAAGCATATTAAATGAATCTGAAACCACAGCTTCTGCCAGCAAAGGTGAAGAGGGATGAGAACATTACATAACCACTCTGTTAAAAGTGCTGTAATAAGGTCCACAGACATACAGTCTGGGTGTTAGGTGTACAGAAATTTTAGCATAGGAGACAGTACGTGTAGAGAGTTAATGGCACCAACCACCTCTGCCTGTGCTGCCGAGACCTGCTCTTGGTCCAGCTCCTTCTCTCTGGCCAGCTGCTCTTCGTATTTCCTCATATCATACTCCAGCTCGACTGCCAGCTGCTTGTCCACAGCAAAGAACTCTTTGATTTCATTTCGGTAATCCTGCATCATTTCCTGGAGCAATAAGGAATGTTTAAACTCGTTCAGAAATCTCTCCTGACTACTGATTCATGTCTCCATTCAGATCACAGCTGCTTAAGTGCAAAAGGAAATACCAGTTGGTACAGCAGAGGTGTTTTTAACAGGCTAAGAGTTTGGATTCCAATTTGTACTTCAGAACATGAAAAAGCTTTCCAGCATTCAAGCTTTCTGCCCACGTTCCACTGAGAAGGCTCACACGTAACACACTGAGATCCTTATCTAAAATCCCTCCACCTCCTACATTATTTAACACGGTGGCAGTGTCACAACATCATATGCCTTCTAAATTTCCTTCTAAGAAGGCTGTTCGTTCCATCACTGGTTGCACATCTAACACATTAACTCAAGGGAGGAAAAAAAAAAAAAACAACAAGAAAACACTTCCCCTTACCCGTAGGTAGTTCATAAGGTCCCTGAGAGCTGGGATCCTCTTCTGCTCCATTAAAGACTTCAGTGATGTGACTATTGGGATGATGTTTTCTATTAAGTTCTTCTTTTGAACCTTTGTTTGAACAAGGCATGAACAGTTACACAATGCAATAAAGGAGCAGCCACTCTGTGGTTAGATGAATGGCCTAAATGAGAGGAGTTACCACTCCATAGCAAGGGAATTACCGCAATTAAGCCTGCTCTTATGCTGCACACATGTACGTAGGCTTTTAACCTCAGCAGAGTCTTTTAAGATGCATCACTAAGTCAGCCAGTTCTCACATCGAAGGCAAATTGCCAAAAGGTGCACCAGAAACCATTGTTGCGCTCAAATGCTTCACCAGTAAGAGATCTGTGGAACAAATTTAGCCTAGCGGAGCTTCACTGACAAGCAACCTTCACAAATGTAGCCTTAATGTTTTGTTTTAACACACAGTGCTTCCAGAGGCACCCTCTGATCAGAGCGGACCTACAGACAGAGCCTGAATAACAGCCCACAGGCATGGTACGTCATTGGTGTCACTATGATACTTGGAAAATTTTTTTGCGCAAGTTCATCTATTGCAGAAACGTAAAATTCCTCCCAGTACGGTGTCCAGCCCTCTTCCCACTTCAGATCAAGTGCCATTCACCTGCGAGATGAGCTTTTTTTGTGCCGCCTGCATGACAGCACTGGCCATTGCCATCTCATCTTCCTCAGGCTGAACGTCTTCATCGGGTTTGGATCTCATAGTTGATAGCTTGATTTCTTTGCAGCTAAGGACTGCAAATGTATCTGAGAGCAGCTCACTGGCTTCCAGGTCCAATGGAAGTATGTTATCCACAAAGCATCCTGGAACACACAGGGAAGAAATAAGAGGTATTTCACCGGAAACAGCAGTGCCAGCAAAGGCAGGAAGATAACACGGCTGGATTGAGAGGCTAATGGTTTTATACAGACACCAGTTCTTTGTCTGCCAGATTTTTAAAGACAGGCCCTTACCTAGGATGTTATGGCTGATCTTTGCTGTGATGTTGAATCTCTGCTCATCTGTGAAGTGGTCTAGCAGGAACTTGTAGATATGCATCCTTTTTTCTGTGTTATCTTCTCCCTTCAGAGAGAAGAGATTCTTTGCCCTGTGGTAGAGCAAGACATTTTACAAGGGCCTAGTCACGTTATGCCAACTCACAGAAATAATAAGACTTTAAATGAGCAAGGAATATTTGAATGTCGCTTTCAAGACCCATAAACCTGTCAGGACACCACACACTCCTAGAAATTACATGCAAAAGTCCTCCCAGAGGTGTCATGGGGAAGGCAGGACACTCTTAGCGTAACACTGTTTCCCCTAGCCATTTCCCCACTACTGCACACATAATCACAAAGCACCAGGAGCACTTTGCTGCAAGCAAAAGCTGCGTGGCCAGACAGCCCATCATTTTGCAATAAGGAGATACAAATGTGCTCAACTGACCGCGCGCTCTGGGAAAACTTGTTGTACTTCTCGTGTTTCTCATAGCTATTGAAATAGTAGATGCACTCGATGAAGTGCTGGGAGAACATTACTGGATTCCTCTTCAGCAAGAGGTGCACCAAGCAGAACTCTCCAAGCCTGAAAAGGAGGAAAAGGAAGAACTTATCATCTGGCAGCTTCTAAAAGCCACCCCTGAAACACAGCGCAGGGCCAGAAGCTGTAAAGCCGGAGGATGGTTTTCCTCTGCCAAGTCTCCCTCAATACCACATTTAATTATTGCCCAGCTCCATCTGGGCTTGAACAAGGATATCAGCTTATTGACTTTAAGCCTTTTTTTCCATCCAGAAAGAGATAAGACGTTTTCAGGACCCACAGCACTACTTCATTTTTTGGCCATTAAAATAAACAGAGACAGAAATAAATCTGAACTTGAATTCAGGCACAACACTTTCATTATTTAAATAACTGAAGTTCCATTGTGGCTGAGACACTCACAGTACTTTTGCAAAAAGTTAATCACCAAAAGTCCTGCAAGAGCTGCAAGTCAGTCCCAGACCCGAAGAACGTGGTTTTGTCTGGACGCAGTCACTGAATGTAGATGCAAAGAAAAAGGCTCCCAAAGAAATAGCACCGTGTTCCTTAGCTAAATCTCTAGGAATACGACGTTGCAATGTCACCATCTACTGGAAAGACATTTTTACATATTAAAAACTCACTGAAGAGGAAAAGAAGTGTGGATATGCACTAGTAAGCAGTGACAGGTTGATGGCCCTGGACACACCAATCTTCAGACAGAGTGAGCCAGGCAAAAGCAAGTAGCAAGCTGCCCAAACTTCCTCTGCATCCAGCATCCCTGTATGATCTGCCATTAGAGGAACCTGCCCCACTCCCATTCTCGCTTAACACAGCAGCTTGAGACTTTGAAACCCACAAAAACCTCATCAACATGCACTTAAAGCCAGCGTGCATAATTCCTCTTACGCGTCAAAGTATTACAAAATGTGGTAGAAGGTTTAAAAAAAAACAAAGCATGCCCTATAAGAAAAAAGAGAATATTTAATCCTAGTCCAAAACCAGCACTGAGGACAGAGCCTGTTAGAAAACCACGAGGAAGATTTCATAAAGGCTTGTTTCAAAAATGGCTTTTTTCTGGATAACTGAGAATCAAGAACACATAGCTTGCTATTCTAAGACCTTCAAATGACTTGGAAAAAGGTTCACCGCTTTTTTGCTACCGTCACAGACCCAAAAGCGTGAACAACTGTATGAGTGAAGAGGTTAATGGGAGAATCATCTGCTCTCTCACATAAATTTTTCTCTGCATGCTGAAGGTGCAAGACTGAGACTCCTTTGACTACATCTCTGACCTTCAACTCTTTCATTATTTTACAGATGATTATTTTACCTGGCAATATCTGGATTTGGATCCACCAAGACACTGACAAAACGGAAGAAGAGACAATCTTTCCATTTCACAAACTCCTCCTATAAGAAATTGGCAGACAGTAAATTATCAACCTGAATTAGGAAAAACCTGGCGTGAACCTTCAGACCGCAGTCAGGCCAATATCTGATGTAGCCCAGCAGAACGTACATCAGGCAAATGAGCAAGCTATACAACTTCAGCTGGAGGTACACAAAATAAACCTCAAGATGACAAGTTCTAAAGGCAGTTTTAAACATCCTAAATGCCACAGCGGCAAGCATCCAGGTTTAGCAGAGCATCAATAAAAAAGTAGAATCATGAACAATCTGTTCTCCCATGCCAAGGCACACATGCTTTTCAACATTGTTCTTGGAGCCGAATGCACTCCAAATCTGCTTTGGTTGGCTTCATATGAACATTGGGAGGGCAAACATCTTGAGCCTCTCAACATTTAAGTCTTTAGAACAATGAGCAGAGAGACAGAAGGAGAAAAAGGTGCTGGGATGCTTATCGTATTCATTCGTATAGGAGTGAAATTGATGGGGATTCAAAGAAACAGAAGACAAGAAAAGGGATAACCCTCGACTAAAAAGAATCTTATTGTTCAACTGTGTAACAAAATATATAGTTTAAAGTCTTCTTGATTTAGTGTAGATTCATCAAGCTACAAGCAATAGACCCACTGGTCAGGTTGCTAGTATTCAGCACAACAGAGGCACTTGAAGAGGGTTGTCAGATGCATGCTTAGGACCTCTATTTACCTGCAGAAGGTTGGCAAGCAGGAGCAGCGTCTGCTGGCGGATTAAGGGACTTGGGTCCTTCAGACACAAGGAAATGTTGGGAATATATCTGTCCACGATGGATGTGTAGCGGATGCATAGATCGCACATCACGATGACAACATTATTGCGAACAGCCACATCACGCGACACCTCCAGTTCTCGAGCTAGAGCTGGAATGGATTTCTTGGCCAGATCCTCATGCTGTAAACACAATTTACCTGTGAAACAGGGACGAGACTGTCAGTGCTGTGAATACATTCTTCTTCCTAACCACCAGAGCCCAGCATGCTGCCTCCTTTGAGTCCAACATGAGCCGAGAAAGGAATCAGGAAGTAAATAAAGGAATAAACAAGAAACACATGCTGAAATTTGATGAGCAATCTGCAGGACCTCTCAAAGAAATGATACTTCAAGGAGTTCTTCCAAACTCCTTTTAGACCTACAGTGTGGGTCTCTTTGCCAAATTCCCTCCTTCACAGCGAACTATTTCTGTGTACAGGTTATTATTCAAAGCAGCTAAAAAGAACAGCCCCAGCTGTCATAGGCATAGCAGGGAGACACCCACCTCTAAGAGCATCACTAAACTAACTTAAAATAAAATAGCCTGCATTCTAACATTCCTCCTCCCTAACTGTTTCTAAGCTCTGTACAAAAGTATTAAGCTTCCCAAAGCAGTTAAGGGAAGAATAATATTGTTTATTGGCAAGAGAAGAGAGTTTTTCCTAACCGTAGAGGTACTACAAAAACAGAACTTTCACCAAGTATGCTCCATGATACTGGAGATCTAGATTTGACCAGGCTTCTATCAACAAAGCTCTTCATTCATGCCGAGAACAAGGAACTATGTGCAGTCATTCTGCTCTAAACCGCACAAAAAGCACCAAGTTTTCTTCCTGCTCTGCTGAGTACCTTACTACATGTAAGATGATCCTTCAGCCAGACAGCAACTAACTCCAAGTACAAGGACAGTACAATTCTGAAGGACGTTGCTAATTATTGATCACTATTAGCGCATTAACCACCTTGAGAAGCAGTCGCAAAGATGGCAGGATTTTATGGGTTGTGTAACTTGTTACCATGGATATTTGCATTGCTAAAAGCTATGAGCTGAGGCAATGCGAACATTGAGCACTGTGGTTGTCCATTACAACTGACACAGCTTTTGAGCAGAACTTTAATCAGAAAGGGTGGGAACTGGATACACGAGGGCACACTTCCACGGCAGGATGACACTTACCTAGAGTAATGAACGCATGAGCTCTGACCACTGAAGGCATGGTTGACCCTCTGAATTGGGACAGTGGCTGAGAAACTGAAATTTCTTCACCATCTGGAGAACTAGACACTAGGGAAGAACAGGTCAGGAATGAAAACGTGCTTTTCCAGTAAACAGTGTTGTCTGTAAAGGCAAATTTAAAGGCAGTACGAAGAGCGCCTCACATTGGTCCTTGTTGACAGAAGCCAGAATGGACTGAATCAAAAGAAAGATGCGTTTATCCACTTTGGCTGGACACAGCTGTGCAACGTCACCCAAGATAAAGAGGTGTCTCACCTACAGAGAAAAAGCAACACTGCAGTCAAAAGGCAATGGCTGAGCTGCAAATGAAGTCAGCAGGAGTTGGTATGGTTCATCTCCAAAACCAACGTAAAATTCCCTCAGTCCTTTCAAGGAGACAGTGGCTAGAGAACAGAAGGTGAAGCTTTGAAGCATAAATGGTGGGTGTATTTTTAATACACTATAACCCTCCCCCAGCTACTAGTAATATTGAAATACTCCCCGAAGTATTCTATGTGTTTTACAGACTTATTTCCCAAACAGCTTATCTAAGAAGTATGAGTGGAAAAGCAAAAAAAAAAAAAAAAACACGTCGTTTTATTAAAAATACACGAGATATCATGTCCTTAAAGCAATTGCTGATGTATAAAACTGTTGTATGCTCCCAGGCCCACAAACATCAGATTTCATTACAAGCATGCCACATTTCAAACAAGGCGTGCACATCGGTATCTTCCTACGTAGCACACTTATTTGTGTGAACTTTAAGGAACACCAGTTTCAAGTAGACCTACATACTTTGACCAATCTGCGATGGGCAACCATACTTACCATGACATCTTCTTGCAGCCGCTCTGATCCGTCCTCTTTGAAGACTATATCAGAAATATAGCTTTCACAGACTGATACTAATTCTCCACACACCTGGTTGAGCAGCTCCTGTTCCATAATTAAACGAAATTATTTCAGCAATTTATTAATTAAACAAAATGTAGTATCTGTCCACACATGAATCTCTAACCTGAAAGTCATATGCTTTTACTAATCTAGGTCCTAATGAAATCAATCAGACAGTGCCTTAGAACTTTAGAATTCTTCCTGCACATCAAAGGATGTGTGCAAGTGTCGAAACACCTTGGAGAATCTGGCTTTTAATGATCCACAGGCTTAAGTTTACCTCATTATAGAAATCACACAGATTTAAACAAAAAGGGTTTAGGTGACTGTTCCACGTATATCCGACACATTTGAGGTTGCCTGTGTGAATTTTTAAATGTTGTTTGGGAAATGCAATTCCTTTCAAATGAAAACATGATGCAAATTCCAAGGGGTGGAGGGGAATGGAAAAAAAGCTAATCGTCTACCAGATTGTGATGAAAACACAGCATCATTTCTCTATTTCTAGTATCTAAACCTGATAACATCAGAAACCAAATACGTATACATATGGCAGCTAAGCTGTTAGAACCACGAAAGTGGCCAATGTGCAGGAACATCTGCATTTGGTTGTAAGCCAATAATCTATAATACTATGATGACTGCTATAGAATAATCAGAGCTTATATTATAAACCTGTAGCTTTGAACTGGACCAAGCCTGAGAAATAGCTGGTATCATAAAGGCACAGCAATGGGTCTCCTTTAGGAATTCTGTAAGCTTTGAAGGAAGGCAAACGCAAGGTATTTCAGGTGTGTGTGGGGGGGAAATTCTTCTGAAGAAAGAGGATTTCTTAAAGTCCATCCTTAGCTACAGGATGTTCTCCACCACAACTGCAGTAAAACAAGTACGAGAGCTGAGCAGAACAGACTCGAGTTGCTGTTGGAGTCAGATCCTCTTTGTTTAGAGAGCAAGTCAACCGACAGACTAGAGACTGAAGCTGCCTTCAAGAGACAGCCCTCCTAAGTGTGAAACAAGCTATTTTAAAAGATGTATTTTAAGTCCCACCTGTGTCACCTCTGGCACACCTGCATATGCACGGCAGAGCTTCTCCAGAGTTTCTACAGCGGGGCTAATCACCGTCAAGTCACACGGAGACTCCTTCAGCCAGCACTTGATATTATCTGAAAATGAGATCACACACATAAAATGAGCGTTTCCTAAGCTTATCAACTGCTTATGGAGAGAAAACTGTTAAGATGGGAGGCAGGAATGCTGTGTTCCCCCCTGCAGTTTCTCAGGGCCACTCACCAATCAGCCTCTCACAGGTGCTTTTAGGGAGCTGCTTTGCAACATGACCGATGACACACAGTACATGTCCCGTAGTATCAGCGCTCATGTTCTGCTGCCTGAAAAACAGCAAAGCAGACAAACTGACACTAATGCTAAGGAACACCACCAAATCACAGTAGAAAAATCCTTTCATCTGCAATACGCATTATTAAAGCAGACCTGTCAAACCAAATGAAAGCTCGAAAAGCTTAAGGTAAGAGCTGGTTACTGCCCAAACCTGCGGGGCCATCGCTTGCCTTCTAGCTGCTGAACCGATTGCCTGAATAAAGAACTGTGATCTAAGCAGCTAAACAGCAACCTGCCTGTGGAAGAACAGAAAGTGTTCACTAGCCTTCTTCCTCCTCTTCACCCCCCCATCTCTTTCCTGCAGAATGGAGGACGGAGTTCAAAGCACACATATACCTGCTGACGTTGTCCCAGGATTCAATGATCTTGGAATAATCCAGCTTGGCTGAAGAACCTGCCACCTTAGCAAGCAGCACCCAAGCCGGTACAGCATGCTCCGTTTCCAAATGAGACATGACATTATTAACGAAAGTGGAAGTGAACTTGTTCCGTCTGCACCACATATTAAAAGCTTTGTTCAAGTAACGGCTACAAAGAGGAAACAAAAGAAAAGTAAGTAGAAGGAAGAGTAAACAAAACACTTGGTCGTAGATACTGGCCGTAAAATCCAACACCTGTCCAGAATACGCTGGGCAACACAACAAAGCTGCTATCGCTTGGCATTCCCACCACTCAGAATACGTAGAGATTTCCACTACACATTTTACTAGCAGTATTTCAGTCTTTCCGTTCATAATCCTGACACACTGCAGACCTGGCATACAAGCACGGATGTAGTGCTCTGTGTCAGTAAGATGGAAGGTCCAACTGATACCACGACAAATCAAGAAAATACAATTTCAGCAACCTGTAACAAAGATTTTCTAGTAGTTGTTACTTAATTCCCATAATGGGACAGGATACAGTAATGTCAAGGCACCATAACTTGCTGATTTTTCTGTTTAACCCTAGTTACCCACTTCATGTTGAAACAGTTCTAAGATTTATCAAGCTGCAAGGTATTCTAAGGTCATGCAAAAGAAGGTATCATGAATCTGCAAACTATGTTATAAAATAGCCCAAATTAGAACATCGACAGCTTCACAGATTGGCAAGGCAGCACAACCAGTATCTCATTTTCTATTTCTAAGCTATTATGCCCTGTTGACTAATAAACATACAGCTGTCTTTAATCAATGTTGTGTCCTTGTCATACTGTGTGTCATCTCAGTTCTTCTGCTTCTTCCCACAGCATTCTGCAAAAGGCAGAATAATTCTATTTGTCATAAGACTAGTAACATATTGTATATCAGAATTAATAAAAGGTGATGTTCTCCTTTCTTTATATATCCTCTCTTACTTCTGTCATCAGAACACCTCCATTTGACTTAAATATTCATGCTGCGTCAAGCAGCACCAACACATCAAGAAGAGCATGCAACACTCCTGCCTATGAACACTTGAGTTCAGGGAGAGAGCACAGGTAACGAGAGCAGCAAATGAAAATACTTGACACAAAGGAAAAATCACACTCTTCTCATCAGCTGCCATCTTGTCCGTGCTCACCAGCTTCTCTGGTCCCAGGAACCGCAGAGCAACACAGGGACTTCACAACATGATAGTTTCCATCTCTAGCAGTCACATGCACTTATACTGACTGTTTCAAGCAGGGAATTCAAACAGCTCAAAAAAATCCACCCAATAAATTTAGTTTCTTGTCTTTGGACAACACACAACATGTGCATTTAAACAGTACGTAAACTATGACACCTAATGGTCTGTGGCTGCGCAATGAACGAGAGAGTATAAACTCAAACTCTTATCTTAGTCCTTCAGTCAATTTCCTTCTGCAAAGGAAAAGTTGCACGTTCTACCAGGATTAAAAGTAAAAAAAAAAAAGAAAAAAAAAGAAAATCTAATTTTGTCCTTTAATGCTAACATAGTAAAGGCAATAAAAACATCCGACGCGTCGGACAAAGGGCTGTTATGGAAAAGCCATCAGAGCCCACAAGGAAGGGAAAAATGCACTTACATCAGCTCCTGGCTTTCTGAAGTCAAGAGGGTAAGGAGATCCCACGCCAGAACCTGGTTTTGATCTTCAGTACTGAATTTATTATAACACTTTATATGTTGCAACAAGAGCTGATCAAGGCAATGCAAGGCCTTTTCTTGAACAGCATCGTCGGTGTCCATTACGACAGGCACCACTCCATTTAACCAGGCCTTCTGCACCAGAACATTGCTGTGCTGAGACTGAGAGAAACACACTTTGTATTAGAAACGTTGAAAAATCATTACAGGATCCCGTACGCATGGGTAAGATCAGCAAATCCTCCAAATTCAGCTACTAACTTTGAAAATAAATTTTAATAAACCCCAGCATACTGCTCAACTAGCACTGCAGTGTGAGAGCAGATGGGACAAGAGAACTTGTATCTCCTTGCCACGGCAAGGTATTTGATCATACCAATGATTAAGCTGCTTGGTGCTTCTGCTGAAGTACTGTAACACTTTGTTTTGAAACCCTATGAATAATTATAACAGTATCGCAATAAACTTGTACAGCAGATGATCTAACACTAAAAAAAAGGCAAAAAAAAAAAAAAAGCTTTGCTTAATATAAACCCTGTGCTCCCAGCCTAAGTTACTAACTCTTTGTGAATAAATAGAAAAGGAAAAATATTGCAGTGCTATCATCTACAAATTACATCTTAGTAAAGTGATTCAGAATTTTTTTTTTTTAAACTTGAGAAGACCAGCAACATAAACATTTTCTCCATGACACATGAATCAACAGCCAGAAAAATAAATGTTTCCAACAGTTGGAAGCATCCTACATAAATCACAAGAATGTATAAGAATGAGTCAGGACTTCCAAGTCAAAAGGTAATTAAAAAAAAAATGAAATTAAATGAAAAGTCATAAAATGAAATTCACTGAATGAATAGCTGACATACACCAGATTTGTCTGTCTCCTCCTTTTAACCCACAGTTTGCTCATCTCAGCTCTGCGTAAGAATTCATGACATTTTTTCCTCACCGCGAGGAGCTCTGTTATATACTGCAAGGCCTGCTTCCGCACAGAAGCAGTGGTGTCCCGGCAACGGTCCCGAAGAATGGACAAATCTTCCGCAGTGCAAGGGATCACGTTGTGCTTCAGGATGTTCGTAATAACCTGGAAGTCAAATACCAGCACAACTTTGTTGGCAACACAGGCCACGCGCGTTGGGTCGCAAATCAAAAATACAATCTACCCCCTACCAGCTTTGAGTAGAGATTAATTTATCTCACCGAGAGTGAAACATCGCATTAACAATTTATGAGTACTGGGCACAACTGGAGATGGAGAATGAATTTCAGTCACTCCAATTTTGTAACAGCATTCGGATAGAACGAATGTCACAATTTCCCCTTGAAAATAATGTGTCTCTTGTACGAACCATGTCTTTTACCTGATCATACAGAAGAGGGGATTTCAATTTTTTTCTTTTTAAATCAAAAAGCTTTAAACCAAGACAATCGCAAAGCCTTAACTTGAGAAGCTTAAATCAGCATGTGAACTGAGGGGGAAGAGTTGGAATTAAGAGGACTAACAGAAGACGACCGTATTCTTTAAAACGATGACATTTTCACTGAAGCGTATCTCTTTAAAAGCTAACGACTTCATTTACAACATTGTGCAACAAGCAAAGCAACGCATACCTCAAAAAGAGGCTGGGTATAACCGAATCTCTTTGTTAACAAGGTCAAAACAAACTAAGCAGCTAATATGCTTCAGTTTACAAGGAAGTCGCTTAATTGAAATGCCTATTGACATTTGGAAAGAGCCTCTCTTTCTAAATGACGGAACAAGAGAATGCCAGCAAGGGTACTAGAAAAATTTTCCATCATCATGCCTGCATTATTTACTTATCAGGAATTAGCAAGCAAGACCTTCTCAAGGCGCTCTGCAGGAATAGCAGGAAGCTACAGGTGGGCAAAATTCCATACAGTTCGCTACAGTGCTTTGGCCCAATTATTTATTTTAATGGCATGCTAGGTAATCACTGAGAAGAGGGAAACATGGGAAAACCGCTGTACCTGGAGAGCAGATTTCCTCACGTTGCTTTTCTCATCTCCAGCTCTCCGTCTCAAGGTGGCCATGACTTCTTTTCCTACCCAAAACCAGGATAAAAAGAAATTATCCACACCAGCCTTTAGCAGCACGAACACACCGAACACTGTGCGGCAGCAAGGACAAATACAGCTCTGAACTCAACTGAACAATAATTTGTTCCCCGAGACTTTCAGGGGGCAAGAGAGTAGGACTGAACAAAGCACAATAAGAAACCCAGAATAATCCTAAAAAAAAATCCCAAGCATTTTTCCAAGTTCTTTCATTTGAAAATATATTTTAAGATATATGACAAAAGAAAGTGATATACCAAATCATTTGATATATGCAGTAAAAAGAAAAAAAAAATCTGTAATTTTTGACCTGATTTCAAGCATTTTACCATTGCTTTTAAGGTTTCTATTTATTGCTGTTTGTTAGATTTTTTACGGCATTAAGTAAGATTTCCCCAATATATGCCAAACCTGGAGATCTGTTACTTAGAGACATTCATGTGGAGATCCACTCTGGTGCCATGAAGAAATATTATTAGTCACAGGGAGCTAATCAAAAGTAGTTTGAAAACAAATTTTTGCTAAAGGAAGCAAAGGGACTTTGATCTGCGCTTTCTTAATGGGCAGTTGTGATTGCATTTTCCTCCTGATAACAGCTTGACAGAAAAAGCACAGAACCTCTTTATTGAAAGATTTTGCCATTAAAATAGGCCAGCTCTTGTGAAGGTGATCAAATCTGCTCAAATAATCACACGCTGACAATTGACGCTCATTTTACTCACAGTGACATAGAAAAGAGAAAAAAAAAGCCAAATCAACAAACAAACAAAAAAACCCTGAGTTCTAAATGGCTGAGAACTATCAAGGGAATTCTGCAGTGCACACTTCACCCTGTAGATTATCCCTACCCTTCTCATCTTTGCCCTTGTGGATTTAGCACATTCTGACTGTTCTCAGCTAAGATTTACTTCGCTTCTAAAATATGAGCTGTTTGGTTTTCAAAGTGCAAAATTAGCACAGGCGTAAGCCAAACAGGAGTGTGTGCCAGACAGCTTTGCTAATGCACCTTGACTGGCTCGGCGAGCCCTGATTTCAGCTATCCTCTTGAGCTCCAGACAGTCCTTTTTCATCCAATCCTTTTCTTAATTTGTTTTGCCAAGTGCCAAGTGTATGCTCAGCTGGGTATCAGATACAAAACCAGGGCGTCCTCTGCCACAAGGAGCCTGGAGCTAAACAGGGAATACACAATACCTGAAGTGGCCTGGAGGACGTTTCTATCTGAGAGAGCAGATTAATGAAATTTATCAGTGAAATGTCTTAAAAGAAAGCTTTCAATGGGAAAGATTGGAGCCTGGCTCATAGAGATAGGGAGAGAGATCCCATGTGAAGAGCAGCATGAGACGTGTAACAAAGACAGCAATGCAGGATGTGAACCAGGCAGCAAAACCGAAGTGTCAGCAGTTCAGGAGAGGTGAACAGCAAGAATTGAGAGCAAAGATATTGGCAGTCGCCTAAAGGTGAGGAAGAAAAGCTTTACACAGAAGAGGAAAAGAAAGGAAGAGATTCAAAGAAGGAACGTCGTGGCTGCAAAATCAGCTTACATGCTGATTTCATGCTGTCAACAAATTAGAACTAGCTGCTTGCCGTTCTGCATCAGTTCATTTAACCTCACCCTTTGCTTTCAGCTCCAGCCAATACCTGATGCTGCAGAGAAGTGAATTCTTCGCGACATAACAGTGCTAGTCAAAGGTGCTGCTTTTTATGTAGGAAAAATCTATTAGTCCTTTGTGCATCGGTGCAAGAGATTTAATTACCCTTAAATTTATGGAGTTACACGTATTATATCCCACATCCTTTTAGGAAAGAATAAATTACCTGCTTTTCAACAAGTGTCGCCACCATATTAGTACAAACAAACATCAGGATTTCAAGATTAAAGGTATCTTTCTGACTTGAGTGGAAATAGCACTTTTTTGTGGCTCGCTTTGTGACACTTCCACTGCCTTCATCACCATAAGTGTTTTTTAACAGCTCTACAGAAAGCTCTCTCCACTTTCTTTGAACAACGGACAACGAATACACTTCAGAAAGCCTAATTTCAATTAATGTTTTGAAAAGGTATCTGAAAAGGCTAGTATAATTTTGACATACCGTCAAGCAAAGTATTGCTACTGACTGCCAGCTTAATACTTTCTAAAGTTGGTAAGGTCTTCAGGGGATGGCTGGACGCACCTGAAAGAAAAGTTAAAAGTTTAAGAATAAAAAAGGCGTATGTTCACCCAGCAAGATGGTTCACTGTTAAACAGAGAGTCTCATGCATGCCCTAGGTTTTACAGATATGCATATTTTTAGAAAATGGCATGCTAAGAAAAGCTTGAGGCTTACTAGAAAAGAATGACTCTATACCTTCTGCACTGACTATCAAATCCGTAGGGTTTGTGTTTGCTTCCACGACTGTACGGTCAGAGGCTGCCAAAAAGAAACAAAAAAAGAAATTAAATGAAGTGTTTTAATTCTGGATATTCTGTCATTCCAAATCTTTTCAGCCAAGTGATCCAACTGTAGGATGCTTTGTGCATACTTACGAATTGTGCCATCTGGCCTTTACTACACCTGAGGGAGCTCAGAATGCCAGTCACGAACAAAACAAGTTGGCAGAAGCAAAAGGCAACTCAAGATTTAATTAACTGCCAGGCAAGAATGAATTTTTTTTTTTTCCATGAGCAATTTCAGTTGTCTGTAAGTATCCACCAAAGGTATCTCATGGAAGAATCTATTTAAAACTGATATATGAGAATAAATCCCTTCATGAGTAACAAGACTCATCTATTACATCTCATCACAACACAAAACACAAGTATACGATGTGCAGGTTTTAAAGTTCCTGTCAACTAGTTCTTCTACCTCCCAGTAATTATTCCACAGAAGTTCAAGAAATGCTTTCACTATCTAATTTACCCACAATACTTACAGTTTTGTAATAACTCCTGTATACTCTCCAGGGTAGCAGCAGCTTTCATTTCAAGACAGCGGGCAAAGCTGCTTAAAGCTTTGCTACGGACCACAGGTGCTATGTCTGAACACCGGCCAAACACCATGACCTGTACTAAAAACTTATGCTTCAGAAACTTCTGATGATCCAGGGACAAGGAGCTGTCCAAGTTCCTCTCAGGCACATCCAACAAAGCTAACGCTACATCAAGAGCAAACACTCTGTAGCCAATCTGTTCGGAAGAAAAAACACACAAGGTGCTGTTAATGTGAGCAAAGACGCAGGCATTCCCTACTCTGTTTACCCATTTTTAGGTACCAGCAATAACAACTGTGCCATTCAGCGCTGACACTGAACCCTTCATCTACAAAACACTGCTGTATCTGAACCCCGGAACATCAAGGAAACGCACTTACTTTAGTGTTGCGTGAGTATTTGTAAAGCCAAGCGATGAAGTCAGCAAACTCCCTACAAGGGAATTTGGTCAGCAAATTCACCACAGCCTGTGCAGCGTACGTGCGATAATCAGCCTTATCTGGGACCTGGAAAACAAGGGCAATTGCACGGTATGATATTTTGATGCTCTGCTCTAGAAGCTAGCATGGCATTTCAGGGCTTAAGGTAAGTAATTTTTTATTTAATGAGGCAATATGGTCACATTCAGCAACGACTGGGAGCACAATCACAGCTTCCTTGCTCGCTACGTCAGCACTCACCCCGAGTCACACAGCAAATTCCCCAAGGCAAAGATGGTGCTCAGATTAAATCCAGAGGCAGTATGTCATCCTGGCAGCCTTCAGATAGTCAGCTAGGCAAAGAGCTCTCCTAATCCTTATTTTCCTCTACCAAAACAGAGGTAAAAGCAACTGGAAGTTTTGGAAAGGTCACAAGTAGGGTATGATCAATTGCGAATGAGGGAGGAAGCGTTCATGCTCAGTATTCTCCTGGAGTGTGACACTATTTTTAAGATGTCTGAAAACTCTCGTAAAGATCACAACAAAACACAATCAGGCCGTCAATAAATTTGCAAATGATGAAAATCTTTTTTTTTACCTTGGCGCAGATATGTTGCAGCAATATTCGAAGAAGAGGAAAAACAACTTCTTTCAGCTCATCTACTACAGAACTGCCCAGAAGAAAAACAAGTAGATTTTAATAAGGCTGGTTATATAACAGAGCAAAAACTAAGTCAGGGAGACTCCTTTTGGAATATATTTCAAAAGTCAGGAGAAGCGCGCATTCGGGAATCAGGAGCGCTAGTGCGGAGAGCAGACCTACTTCCTTTCTACATTAACCTGGCTTTGCAGGCAGAACACACTTATTCCAATACACTTCTACAAGTAGAAGGACAATATTCAAAGCTTCTTTATTTTCAGTCTACTTACTATATGTTGTCTGGTGATCTCTGCACAAACTACACTTTCCAACAACATGGATCCCCACACAGGGGGAATAATAAACACAGCCCAAACATGTATTTAAGCAGAAGAAAGCAAAGCACTAAGGAGAAATGAGCCCCAGATTAATCTTTAATTTCCTTTACAATACTTTGTAGTAAACCACAAGACCTGAAAAACTGACACAAAGCCACTTTTCTGTCAAACAGCACCTTCTTTCCCCTCTGCCGGCAAGTTCAGGAAATTCCCATCACAGACATTTTAATTAAACCTCATTTGCACAAACAACTTCAAAGTCAGTGCCAGTTTGTCTCATCCTTTTATCAACTAAATAGTAAACCAAAGGCATGCCAGAATAAAGAGCAGACATATCCAGAAGGGTAGTGCCAGAACTCTGTACTTCACCTGATGAATTTTATAGCCCGATTCCTGGCACTGATCACAGAGGATGTGATGGCAAGGACTGCAGGTTTGGAACTCCCACCACTTTCCAGCATAAGAATGATGTAGAGCATTCGCTGGAAGACGCAATTAAGAATCTGGAAAGAAAAAGTTATTTTCAGGTTCATTTCAGTAACAACTGGAACCCATGGATACTCATTCTGACCAGGCTTAGGAAATAATTCTGAACCAAACATGACTTCTAGCAGAATAATTCAAAGAGAAGCCATTCATTAACAGACGTAACATCTTTTCCAGCTATGATGTTCTCATACAAGCTCAGCAAGGCCTGAGAAGGGCTTCCTGAAAACATCAACAGATCCCTGCCAAAACAGTGGATTTCAATTCGCCAGAAACGTTTGGCATTTCCGGAAATTCATTGGGTTTTGCACAGAATACATCTTAAACTAAACGCATGTTTTTACCACCAGCTACTACATCTTCCTGATAACACGAACGTCAACAATTCTGAAAAGCTCGTGCTGCACTGAGAAACCAAGGAGGTTGAAACAGAGGTCTAAGGCTGCTAAAGGTGGGCAGACACTCGGGTACCTGTCAGGTTAGTGCGTACTAAGCTCCAGGCTTTCCTGACTAGACAGCCACTAATCCCCTGGCTTGCTAGCTCAGAGTGAGTTCAGAAGGGTTTACAGAGACTTGCAAACACACCCAAAGTTCAAAAGGAACTCCACAGGAACAACACACAGGTAAGTGGGAGATTACATAGTGTGCTTGACCATTTAAGAAAATAAAAATGTAAAGCTGCGGACACATTTCTGGTAGAACTGGATGCTCCGTGATGATAGAATAGTCTCTGAATAAGAATCAACCCTGCTCACCATCGTCTGTGCACACCACTTCCCCGTCATGCTGCACAAGCTAATGCCACAGCACGCTACCAGGCAGTGCTGGAGCTCCACCTAGCAGGAAACAAGAAAATTCCAGGCAAATGCAGTAACCTGGAATTCTCTTTTGTAAGACAGGGAGGTTTAACGCCACTGTAGCTATCCCCTGTTTTCGATTCATTTGCCGCAAGAGTCACTAGAGCACAGAATTCAGTGCACGCAAAATGCATCGTTGTACAAGTCAAAGGAAATAAGGACTGGGGTGGAAAAAAGCATCTGCCTTCTGACCCAGCAAACACGTGCACACGCGTGGAAGTAAAATGAATGTAAAAAGTAAAAAAACATGCAAGCAAAAGTGATGTACAGAGAAGGAAAGAAACAACTACTCTTTTTCAATACTGCAGTGAAGATTTTAAAGATTTTGTCCAACTTTTACCTTATCGTCTGTACCATGTAGAGGGAAAGACAGCAACCGCAGTCCATGATAGGCCAGCTGAGGAATGTACTTGGCTTTGTTAACATCCCTAAGCAAAAGAAGGCAAAGAGGTGTCTTCACCTCTCATCAGAAAAGCATTTACTACAACTGTTACAACGTGCTCACTAACTGGAAAACATTCAATTCACTAAATATTGTTTACTGTTAGCTAGGTGGAACACGTTCTAATTATCTTTAGCGAAAGAAATCACTGCTTTCGTTTTCGTATAAACAAGATAACAACAACACCAGCACCAAGCGCTCTGCCTGTTCAAAGCGCCATATAAACACAAAGAATTACTTGCTCACATTGCTGCTGAAAACTCCAACTCGTGTACCGCTGGCTCAAAGTTTGTCATTTTGACAAAGATCTGCAAGGAAACAAAGCCAACCTTAGCTAATTCACATGAGGGGAAGATGTGCAGGTCTGACGGGATGCTTGGGGGTCAGGGTTAAGCACCTCAGAACAAAACAAAGTGCCTGGATGGCATTAGCCAGCAAGTGTTAAACATAAGAGACAGATACAGAGCAAGAAACCCGCTCCAAGATTTATGCTGAGGACAGCCTAATCCGGGGACCAGACTACGAAAGGCAGGGCTGCCATCCCTCCCTTAGCATGGAGTGCTCTGCATCCACCAGAAGTTTGTGTTAGGTGACACAAAGGTCCTTGAGTTGAATCTTATTACCTGCAGGCAGTTCTGCACACACTGAGGTTTCTCTTTGAGGGAGAACTTAGGGAGAAGTCTTAAAAAGTTTTTCAAAAGAAGGAAGATTGCGTTGCGAATTTGAAGAAAATCATCTGTTGAAAAGTACACATTTTCACGGTCCTCTTCCTCCTCTTCTGATATCTCTTCCATCTATAATGGCAGAAAAGAGAAACAGCACCATCCTGTCCCACAGCACTGGCTGATCTCTTTTGCACATTTCAGTGCTTCACAGAGTTCTCAGCCTAGGTCCTACATGATTTCACATGCAAAATTCGAAATCTTTTATTTCAGACTAGTTAACACATTTAAGAGGGGGAGGGAAAAAAAAAAAAAGACAGAAAGATGAGCGTTAAATTAAAAAAAAAAAAAAAAAGAAAGCTCCAACACAGCCTATTCTCATTTTGAAGGAGAAAGTCCATCAGAACTGAAAACAGTTATCTGAATTCTCATCTGACACTTGGAAATTTATCTCAAATGCCTATGACCTTCTTCCCTTGCTTGTCGTGATCCTGTGGCACTGATGTTCTCTCAGGATTTCTGATGCATAATCCTCAGATCCATATTAAAGAAAAAAAAGAAGTATAAATGTTAGAACGAGCAGCTGAGAACAGCTAACCAAAGCATTTAGCCTTTAACTTCCCATCAGTAAGCTGGCAAGGAAATGCAAATGCCTTTTGCAAGCTGCTCACGCACTAACTTGAAGGGAAGAAGCTTATACAAATTAGTTTCTCCCTCTGCTACGGAGCTTTCTAACAATATGCCACAGACAAATAAGCTGTATTTTTTCTATTAGTCAGCAGCCAGGCAACTGCAGCTAATGTTGAATCATCAGACCTCTGAAATTCCTAATAATAGGTACAGGATCAAGAACACAGCTGAACTGCTGAATAAAAGGTTAAGAATTAAAGAAAAGGAAGAAAAAGAGGAAGAGTATCAGGCTGACCTAGAAGTGAAATAGCTTGCAAACCATTAGCTTACTAATAGAGATTTATACCTGAAGAGATTACACAAACAACTTACATTGCCACTCTTGCATGGCTTTCCTTTCTTTCTGTTTCTTCTTGCATTGGTCTGAGAGCTCTGAGTGTGCATCTTCTTTCTTTTCCTCATCAGATCTTGTTCTTGAGGCCAACATTTTGTCAGGGTGTGAACACATTGATCAAACATCACTTCATGAAACAGCTGGTGAGCTACGCTGCCTGCCCAGAAAAGACAACATTAGCCACCTTCCAGACAAAATACCGGGACAGCACCGAATCACCTGGCTACCTCTCCATGTCCTTTCACAGCCAAACAGATAGCCAGGACAAAGGCATTGTCCTGGGAGCCTGAGGGAGTTCAGGAGAAGAAAAATAATTGTTTGAACAAAGCCAAACTGCATCAGGATGACACACCATCAGCAACGACACACTCCAGTAGGACCACCAGCTGACCGACCCCTTCTAGCTGGTAATGCGCTGCACAACAAAGACGAGCGAAACTTTAGAGCAGAGTATAGAATCACAGAATCACAGACTGGTTTGGGCGGGAAGGGACCTTCAAAGCCCACCCAGTCCAACCCCCCTGCCAGGAGCAGGGACATCTCCAACCAGATCAGGTTGCTCAGAGCCCCGGCCAACCTGGCCTGGAACGTTTCCAGGGATGGGGCATCCACCACCTCTCTGGGCAACCTGGGACAGTGCTCTACAACCCTCATGGTAAAAAATTTTTTCCTAATATCTGATCTGAATCTACCTCCCTCTATTTTGAGACTGTTACCCCTAGTGCTGTCACAACAGGCCCTACTGAACAGTTTCTCCCCATCTTCCCTGTAGGCCCCCTTGAGGCACTGGAAGGCCGCTCTAAGGTCTCCCCGGAGCCTCCTCTTCTCCAGGCTGAACAGCCCCAACTCTCAGCCTGTCCTCACAGGAGAGGTGCTCCAGCCCCCTCATCATCTTCGTGACCTCCTTTGGACCCTCTCCAACTGGTCCATGTCCTTCTGATGTTGGGGGCTCCAGAACCGGACGCAGTACTGTGTGAGGGATCTCAGTGATGGTCCATGTAGGGCCACTGTGGGAAATTACAAGCTACACACAGCTGTGAGAACGCAACCTTGGAGAGGGGAGCTAGGAGGGTTGTTATCTCGGAGAGGGGACCTAGGGTTGTTACTGAGCAGCACGTTGTGCCTGGGATTGCCACGACCCAGGTGCAAGACCTTGCACTTTGCCTGGCTGAACTTCATGAGGCTGGCACGGGCCCACCTCTCCAGCCTGTCAAGGTCCCTCTGGATGGCATCCCTCCCCTCCAGCGTGTCGACGGCACCACACAGCTTGGTGTCATCGGCGAACTTGCTGAGGGTGCACTCTATCCCACTGTCTGTGTCGCCAACAAAAAATGTTAAACAGGGATGGGCCCAGCACGGACCCCTGAGGAACGCCACTCATCACCAGTCTCCATATGGACATTGAGCCGTTGACCACCACTCTCTGAGTGCGGCCATCCAGCCAACTCCTTATCCACCGAGCGGTCTGTCCAAATATACTAGCCTTGAATACCAAAGGATATTGCTGTGTGTTCTGGTTTTCAGTGAAGGGGGGCTACGGTGGTAGCTTCCGTAAGAAGCTGCTAGAAGTTGCTCCCCTTTGTTCAGCGGACTTGGCCGGCTGATTTTGCCGGAGTGATGTTTTATGCAACAACAAAGAGGCACATCCCTTCACTCACCTGGGATTTCCAGCAGCAGGAAGTACAACCCAGCCGCGTGAAGAGCGTAAACCCTCTGCTGTGCGTTAGCTCTTGCATGCTGTCCCGCTTGGACAAAGTGGTGCAACACAGCCACAAGAGCAGTATGAGAGAAGTTGTTTTCGGCAAACACGGTCCAGACATTCTGAGGCAAAAATATGTGAGAAACAGTGAGAAATTCTGTATTAACATAGCTCTTTACTAGTAGCTACTATTAATATTTTAACAGTTGCCACTGCAAACAAAGCCCTACATATACAATACATATGTAAATGTTGCCGAACACAAGCCAGCTGCGTGCCCAGGTGGCCAAAAGGGCCAACAGCATCCTGGCTGGTATCAGAAATAGCGTGGCCAGCAGGAGCAGGGAAGCGATTGTCCTGGTGAGGCCGCACCTCGAATACTGCGCTCAGTTTTGGACCCCTCAGTACAAAAAGGACGTTGAGTTGCTGGAGCACGTCCAGAGAAGGGCAACGGTGCAAAGAAGGGTCTGGAGCACCAGTGTGATGAGGAGCGGCTGAGGGAACTGGGGTTGCTCAGCCCAGAGAAGAGGAGGCTGAGGGGAGACCTTATCGCTCTCCACAACCCCCTGGAAGGAGGGTGCAGTGAGGTTGGGGTCAGTCTCTTCTCCCACGTAACAAGTGACAGGATGAGAGGAAACAGCCCCAAGTTGCGCCAGGGTCGGTATTTTCGTTCGGCTGAACGCAGCCCGCTGCGGTTGGCCTCACCTCTCTGTTCTCACCGTCCTGGGCAGCGAAGGGCACCAGGCACTGGTAGAGCCTGGTGAAAGCATCCAGCTCGTCTCCCGCGATCTCCGCCGCTATCCTGGAATCCAGGGCTTCGGTCTCTATGAAATCCAGATCCCAGACCGTGTCCACCCAGCCTGAGGGGCACAGAGACCACAGACAGTACTTTAAAATAAATAAATAAATAAACGACCCAAAAAACGGAATACAGGGGAGCGCCCCTCCATGGGCTGTCGGTAGCGTGACTGCGCGGCGAAGGGGGGGGGGGGGGGGCGGCGGAGAGAACGCCTCCGCGTCCCGACCACCCTCACCCCCCTGCCCAAGGTTGGACCCTCGCCACCCGCGGCCCCGCACCTGCGCCCACGTCGCGCAGCCGCCACTCCGCCAGGACCCGCGTCAGCTCAGCCGCCGCCTCCTCCGCCGCCATCCCGCCACCGCCGGCCCCTTTCGAACCGGCCAACCTCCGCGCGCCACCCGCCGATTCCCCGGATGCAGTCGAGGAGCCTCCGCCTCCAGCGCGCCCGTACGGGGCGGGGTGGCGCCGACCGGAAGGCGGGGGCGGAGCGGTGGCTGCGGGCGGGGGAGCGCGGAGCGAGGCCCGGCCCGGGCTCCCTCCAGCGGCAGCCGGGGAGGCGCCGGGCCGCAGGGCCCCGCCGCCGCCGCCGCCGCCGCCGCCGCCGCCGCCGCCGCCTCCCCGGCCCCGGCATCCCTGCCGCATTGCGGGGCTTCTCCCCCCCTTCTCCGCCCCGGCCCCAGGTGCCCGCCGCGGGGTCGCTGTCACCGCCCGTCCCCGCCGGGGCTCTGTCCGTGGTGGCCGCCGGAAGGCCGGGAGGCGCCGGCCGCGCTCCGCCGGTGCCATGAGCTTCTTCGGGTTCGGGCAGAGCGCTGAGCTGGAGCTGGTGCTGAGCGACGCCGAGAGCCGGCGGCGGGTGGAGCACAAGACGGAGGAAGGCAAGAAGGAGAAGTATTTCCTCTTCTACGACGGGGAGACCGTCTCCGGGCGGGTGGTCCTCACCCTCAAGCACCCCACCAAACGTCTGGAGCACCAGGGCATCAAAGTGGAGTTCATCGGGCAGATCGGTGAGAGGGGCGCGGGGCGCGGAGGCCCGCCGGTGCCTGGCACCCCGCTCTCGGTCGCGTTGCGCGGGGGCCGGCACGTTCCCCTCCGTCGCCTGGGCGGCTGGGTTGCAGGCAGGTTTAGCGGGAGTTCCCTCCCGGGAACGTCGTCGCGCCCTACGGTACGGAAATCCTCGCTGGTGCGAAGTAGGTTACGCTCGCTCCCCGGCAGCGCTTCGCTGCTCGGAGAATTCCCGCGGCCGCCTGAAATCGTGCCAAGGCTCCCTTCGAGCCGGGCAACCTGGGCTGCTCTCTGGGCTCGAACGTCGGCAGAAGGGAGGGAACTCCAGTCCGTTTCCAGGTCGTTGTTCTCCCGTCCTATTTTTGTGTTTCTGCTGGGTCACTGATTTCAGCTTGGAAGCGCACACGCTCGCAGGTAGGGTAGGATTCGGTTTCCTCCCAGGTCTGAGGCCGGACACCCTGGCAACGCCGGCTCTCGGGCGGTGTCCTCCCAGCTGTCATTATTCACAGCTCTAAGGGATGTCTGTTTGCATTTCTCCTGTGCCTATTGATTCGGTTAGGCCTGCCTACGGCGGGAAGCAATGGCTGTGCCGTGGACGGTGAATCGGGTGGGTTTTGCCCGTAGGTCTCGAATCGCCAGCGGCACCTTCCCAGCCCCTGCCCCGCAACGCGTTTTGCCCGGGCAGGTCAGCTTCCTTGAGGCCTATGGGCTCAGCTCGGCTGATTCCATCTTTTATTCTTTGAGTTCCCTGCGCAGTTAGTTGGATGACTTCAGCTTGTTGAAAACTTGTGGTTATCTGTGCATGTAACCAATTTAGATTTAATATTTCCTGTTTTCTTAGAGGAAAGGTAGCTGCCACGCCCACTCCTCGATTAGAGCGGAGATGTCCGTGTTTCATGGATGTGCCTGACACTCCACAAGCCAAAATAACTTCAGGATGTTCCCAGTCATGCGATACTGCTGGTTATTTTTTTTGCTGGCCTCGCTTGTGCATAACACACTGCTTTTTTGGAAAGAAAGGGGAGGACAGACAGAGAGAGCCTGTAAACGATGGAGCGTAAGTGAGCCCGTTCATCAGGAGCTAGCGTATGGCCTCCTATTTGATGATGGTCATCAGTGGAAATTAAGCATGAAATTTGCTTTCTGCTCCGCTCTGTCTCCTCTCTGCTGCCTGGCCTGCTTCTCATTCCCCATTCTGGAAGACTTTGGAGCTGTACACATGTAGAATGACTGCTTTGAATTCACATTATTGCCCAAGCAGGATGTGTTAGGAGCTGCTGTGGCTGCACGTTAGTCTTTCCTCGTTGCCTATCGTGCCACTTTAATAAAGACTGCTGAAGTTTGCCCTGCTGATGGCACTTCCCTAATGCTTTCCATCTCAAACCAGCTTGCCTTACATTCTGACTTCTCGCTGCCATGAAGTCAGTATCTACAGGAAACAATTTAACAGGTAGGGAGACTGAGACGTAAAGGAGTGATGTGTCACAGGGAAGGTGGCTGTTCCGGGCCACGTACGGGAGTCCAGACTGTGAACACAGTGTCCTGCGTGGTCTCTGGTGAGCACAGAACCCATTTAAGATTTCGGTTTGCCTGGGGTTACTGTGTCCTGAGCATGCCACCAAAACATTGGCAGGTTATTTTATTTTATTTTTTTTTCAATCTGGAAACCTCAAAGCTCTGAAAACCTGAAATTACAGCTTATACCTGTTTGACATGCCAATGTCTTCTAAAGTGTGGGAAACATCAATCTTTTCTCTTCTGAAGGCTGCAGGGTGCCAATCAGTGCCCTTCTGAGGTAGCAGAGAACTTTGTACGCTGACATTTGCCTCCCCTTGCTTTAAATTCCATCGTTGCCTTCTGTAGCGTGTGGGAAGATGATATATTCCTCTCTTTGTGGCACGTGGCTTTATTCCTGTCACCTGCCTGCCCAGCCTAAAGGGCTGGATGGCGCTCGCTGCTCTGCCTAAGTGAGGGGTGTTCTAGTGCCAGGATTTCCATTACTGAGAGAAGGTGAGCAAAGAAACGGACATGACTTAAGAGCTGAAATCTCATCGTGCATCTCAAGGAGCAGAGAACTGAGCCTCGCTGCAGTTGCTGACCTGTACTAATACCGCTCAGAAGCCTCCTCTGCACAGCTTAGTGCTGACAGCGAACTTGTGTGTATGTGCTTGTCTGATGACTTAGGTTTTTGTTTCCTCATCTAAACGTATCAGATTGGCTGAGGCTTTACCTTTTAGGAGGACTGTGTGGGTGTCTTGTAGTCACACAGCTCACTCGCAGGGTTGGGAAGGGCAGATTTCATTGATGGTTATGTGTAATACAGAGCTGTTAATGCAAAGTGCGGAGTTTGAAGTTTCTGCTGCTTTGACTTAAGAGAGAAAACTTTGTGGAAGTGCTGAGAGGATTGCTTTCTTTAAATGAGGAAACCTGTAGTCGTTTCCTGCTGACGCGAGAAGGTTGTGGGGAAAACTGAAGCAATGTGGCCATGTTGGTTACTTGAGCTGGTTTGAACAGTGCTTCCAGAGGTGAACGCTCTTCCCTCGTCGGTGTTCGCGGGGCCATTAATGTGTTATGCAGGGGCTGGTGCAACAGCTGACTCAACTGCCTCCCCAAACACTTGGCAGTCACGCAGTGAACACTGGCAGGATCGGTGAGGGTCTCCACTGTTCCTTATTCCCTGGTGTGAATCAAGACCACTCAAACTCTTTGTTGTTGAAGGATAAGCAGGAACAGTTGGAAGCTTCCTAGCCCTTTGGTTTTGCTCCGTCACTTTTTGCTGTTCCAGAGAAGCGGTGGTGTTTTTTCCTCTCTTTACAGTGGCGATGCCTTTGGCCTCGAATAGAACGTTGCGTAGAAAATCCTTGGAAGGGACTGCTTGAGCTGCTGGCTCCTCTTCTCAAACAGTCTGAACATAATTAATATTGGTGACCCATGTCACTCAAAGGGAAGCCGAGTTCCTGATTTGTTGCAGCAGGTGAGGCTGTGCGGACCTCTTCCTTCCTGTTTCAGGGAGGATGGCTCTGGCCTGCCCCTGGCTCCAGTGGAGATCAGTGAAGAGTTGCAGTATGTTGCAGCCACAGGCTCCCTCGGTAGGTTCTCTGAACAGCGGTGAAGGAAGTAGTGATCTGGACAAGAAAGTTGCTCATAGCTGTGAAACCTCCTGGCTTTCTTCACTGCATCAGGTGGGATTAAGCATCGCTACTTAACCTGGACTTCTGTCTTCCTAGAACTCTACTATGACCGAGGAAACCACCATGAGTTTGTGTCTCTGGTGAAAGACCTGGCCCGTCCTGGTGAATTCACTCAATCGCAGACATTTGACTTTGAATTCACACACGTGGAAAAACCTTACGAGTCCTACACGGGGCAGAATGTGAAGTTACGGTGAGTCTCCTCCCTCTGCTGACCCCAGTTCTTGGTTCTGTGTAGTGTGCAGTACCGATGTTTACTGTGATAGTGCTGGAGTGCAGCATCCCTTCCCAGACATCCTCGCAAACTCCAAATGAATTTTGGTGGGCTGAGTTGTAAAAGGCTGTCTCTGAGGGCTGTACTTTTATAAACATGCATCAGGCTTTATGGAACTTGTTTTGCACCACGTAAGTAACAAGAGAAATCAGTCCCTTCTGAATCAACCAAATACTTTCTAATTTACTTGGTAATTCAAAAACCAAGAGAAATTGTTTGCTTTAGTTTCCAATTGGGACATTTTTGCTGCCTTGTAATCAGTCTTGTCGGCTTAAATTGTGCTCTATATGCAAACAGATGCCTAGCTTGTATCTTGTTCATATGTTGCAAACTGTATTTCACATCTAGGCACTCCAGTTGACTTGAAAGCCAGTCACTGGCTTCAAAGAGGGGGTTGGAAAATTCTGAGACCTGCAGAAAGAGGTGTGTCTGTGGAGACCGGTGTGATCTAATCTCTTGCAAAAGGGCAGTGGTTTTAACGTATGCAAGCTGTTACTCAGATCCCCAAAATGGTGCTTAGGTAACTCGAGCTCGCAAATGCATGACAGCTTAGAGAAGTCTTAGGGTCTGCTTTTCCATTTGAAAATTCCTTTCTGTCTTTTTACAACATGGGGTCTTGGCTGCTCCAGAAGCCAGGGTACCACCAGTAGGACTGCTTGGATAGCCCAGTGCAATCCATTCACCCCCACATCCCTCCCTGCTTTGTCTCTGTTGCTACCTTGTACAACCCTAACAGGAGGGGGACTCTCCTTGCAGGTATTTCCTCCGAGCGACTGTCAGCCGCAGACTGAACGATGTGGTGAAGGAGATGGACATAGTTGTGCACACCCTGAGCACCTACCCGGAGCTCAACTCCTCTATTAAGATGGAGGTGGGGATTGAGGATTGCCTGCACATTGAGTTTGAGTACAACAAGTCCAAGTAAGTGTCTCCAGAGTGGCCAGTGGCTGTGGGGAGCCATCTGCTACAGGGGACAGCTGGGTTCGGAAGCCTGAGGCGTGTGTCTTGCCTGGGATCCTCAAAGGGATTCTTTGTTCCTGCGCTTCAGCGAGGCTGGCAGACAGTTCAAGTCCTGGTTGAAAATCTTTAGGTTCCTCTCCTTGTCCAAAGACGGGAGGATGACAGATGAAGTGCTGTTTACAGCAGCTTGGTGGAGGTGGTGGATATGCTATCTGAAATTTACAGCTGGGGCCGTGGATAACTGCAAAGCGCTCTTCAGTCCGAGTCCTGGTCTCCTGTGCAGTGTTTGATTGTGGTGCTTTCTTCCTTTGCCTGCTAGGTATCATTTAAAAGATGTGATTGTCGGAAAGATCTATTTCCTGCTGGTACGAATCAAGATCAAACACATGGAGATAGACATCATCAAGAGAGAAACAACAGGGACCGGACCAAACGTGTATCATGAGAATGACACAATAGCTAAATACGAGATCATGGATGGAGCACCTGTGAGAGGTGAGAAGGCAGATGAAACCCTTCAGAATTCCTCTTCTGGAGTGTTTTGGGGTGGGAATATGAGTCCTGCAGTATCTTCAGCTGAATCACTAGTAGCGCGCATCCTGTTTCACCTGTGGACTCACGGCAGTTTACATGGATGATTAAATATGGTCCCCTTCCTTCTCCGGTATGAGGAAGGGGAGTTGAGGCGTAATGAGTTGCAATGACTTAGTTCTTTTGATGAAGCAGTGGCAGAAGCAGGAATAGATGTAAATTCACAGTTGGCATGGCCCGCCAGCTAGCATTGCTGCAACGTGGAGCAGAAAGCTGGTGTTCTAGCTCTGTGCCAATCTCTTGTGCCGCTTGTTTTCCAGTTCCATTGCCCAGCAGAGTCACCTGCCAGAGAAAATGTCACCTTACTCATTTTTTTTTTCCCGCAGTGTTGTCTTGATGCAGGTCACAAATGAGTCATACGCTGTTAAAGTGGAGACAGAATACCTGCCAGCAAGGGCAGGATCTGGCTATGGACCGTGTGTGCTGATTTTTTGAAGGGAGTCGAGGTCTTTTAGCTCATCTTACTTGTGGCAACGGTCACAAAGTTTGTATCTGTGTGTTCTGTTTGTGATGATGCTTCTGTGCACTTTCTAGGGGAGTCCATTCCCATCAGACTCTTTCTGGCTGGCTACGAGCTGACTCCAACGATGAGGGACATCAACAAGAAGTTTTCAGTGCGTTATTACCTCAATCTGGTGCTGATTGATGAGGAAGAGAGACGCTACTTTAAACAGCAGGTGAGAAACGCCTTGGTCCTGCAGACTGTCACTTGGGATACTGTTATAAGGACCTTCTGGGAATTTGGGATTCCCATGGGGGAAAATATCTGTAAGGACTAGACAAATTAGAGCGTGCAGAGAGGGTCTGGGTGGAACATGCCAGCATGGGCTGAGTTCTCACCAGGTGCAAGCTGCTTGCCCAGCAGTTTGGTTCAGCCTTTGGGTCTGGGTGGGGCCGGGAGAAGGTCTCGCAAGCCTTGACAAGCCGCGCTGGCTGTGTTACTACAGGAGGTGGTGCTTTGGCGGAAAGGAGACATAGTGAGGAAGAGCATGTCCCACCAAGCAGCCATCGCCTCGCAGCGGTTTGAGGGGACATCCTCACACGCCGAGGCCAAGACCCCCAGCCAGCCCGCAGAGAACAACGGCCGGCAGTGAGAGGCCACGCGGAGGAAGGCTGCTGTGGAGCCAGTGGGGACAGCAGCAAGGAGGAAGAGAAAACACTTCAGAGACTTCATGAAAATAAATACCCGTTTTTGACTTAACTCCGTTCTTCAAAGGACTCGTAGGGTGGGAAGGGGATGGGAGGGCAAGGCAAGCTGAAACACCGGTGGTGCGGAGTTGAAGGTACCTCGGTGCTTCCCAATCAACTACATTCCTCTGGGGTCGGCTGCTTTGAGGCATGTGTCCGGAGGCTGCGGAGCTGCCTGATCTCCTCTTTGCCCCGAGACCCTTTGTGTGGCAGCGGGGAGGGAGAGAGCAAGTGAAGGCCAAATCCGCTGCTTCTTCCCAGCGGTGTGGAGGTTGCTTGGGGGCTGTGTAGGATGGATATTTTTCTTGCCTTTCTGAAATCTTCATGAGGGAAAATGATGCAGCGATTAGCTGGAACGTAGAGGAGGGAGTCAGAGGCTGAGGTGCAGCCTATTGGAAATGGCTTAGTGTTCTCCCCTCGCTGCCTCCCCTTCCTCTTCATCTGGCGTTGGATTCCTTGTCACAAACAGTTCTATCATGTAGTTGAATCAGCCCTGGGGCTGCCGCAGAGCCGCGCAGAGCATGGGCAGCAGGCGTTGTGTCCTTGCTGTGGAGCTCACTGCCGTGTTGTGTCAAGGGGGAGCTGCGGCTGGCAGGAGGGAGTGAGGCATGCGAATACAGGAGGAGGTGGCACAGGTTGGGCAGAGCGGTGAAGGTTCCAGTGCTGCTGGGTGGGCGAGAAGTGGGGGCAGGAAGGCTCCTGGCCAAAAGCAGCGCCTCCCTAGTCTTGTCCCGGCAGCTGCCTGAGTGCCCCTGAGATTCAGTCTGTCTGGTTGCTGCTGCAGAGCAGAGCAGACCAGCCTTGAGAGGTCCAGAGAATAGTTTTGGAACATGAGAAATAAATGGGGGCTCTCTTGGGAGGGAGCTGTGTCCTTGTGACAGAGCAGGCTTTGTAGTAGGGACAGACAGCAGTACAGAAACACGCGTGTATTGTTTTGTTGGCTCCCTCGCGCCTGTGGGGTGAAGATTAGTAAGGATGGAAAGTGGATGCAATTGTTTTAAGAAGCTTGTGTGTGCTGCCAGACGAAGCCAAGCAGCAACTGGAAGGATAGCAGAGCTCTCTGATTCCAGAGAAACATTCTTGAGGCCTGCGCTGAAATCACCAGTGAGGGCTGAGGGTATGCCACGAACTAAGACCCTGAATGCAGGCTTTTTCTTTTCTAAAATAAGCTGCTTTTAGTCTTCAGCTCAGTAGAATCATGAGAACGTTCCCAGAAGGGAATCTCTCCTCCATTAGATGTGATTGAGTCTGGAGCATATCCATCCTGTTTAGATGCCCTTCAAGGAAGCAGGTGGTTAGACCTCCTACCAGATGGAGAGACAAGTCTGCACTAAACGCTGGGAAGCTCTATGAAGTGGGATTTGTCTGGATTTCCCTGTGAGTCTTTGGCTTGCTAGGCTTTTGCCCAGCTTCCTTTAGACTCTGGAACGAATCTCCTCTGCCTCTGTCCTACAGCTGAATGTAGAACAGTTGTCTTGCAGCTGGGAAATGGAATTATCTTCTGCTTTGTTTAGTGGAACAGTGCTGGTGGAGGGAGTGGGGTCTGGGTGGGAAGGGGAGCTTTTTATGTAATGAGACAGCTACTGTATTTCAGTGATAAATGTGTTTCTGCTTGCCAAAGTAAGTTATCTTTTGCTTACCATGTGTAAGGTTGTGGTTTTTAGTAGAGCTGGACAGTCTCGCTCTGTTGTAGAGGACACTAATGATCTCATCTCTGCTGAACGCTCGTGTCACACCATGTTTCTGCTCTGTAATATTGAAGACGTGGCTTGCTTTTCTTTACATGAGAAGTCTGTGCCATGGGCTGGAGCTGTGTCTTCCTAAGACT
Organism: Chlamydotis macqueenii; assembly: GCF_036417535.1. Lineage (NCBI taxonomy): Eukaryota > Metazoa > Chordata > Aves > Otidiformes > Otididae > Chlamydotis > Chlamydotis macqueenii. The sequence continues at coordinate 2,385,425 of NC_141579.1, read as the reverse complement.
GAAGCAAAAGCTTACTTTAGACAACTACCTTGTTACGCCAGGGCAAGGGGTGGTAACTTGCTGCGGGTCTCCTATGGCAAAGGAATCTGGATGTTACTTCTGACACTCGCTCTCCTCCCCGATCTGTGTAGGGAGAACCACCTGTGCTGTGGCAATACACCATCTTTTAGAGACAAGCGAAGCTCCTCTTGGGAGCTCTGGGGATAGCAGACTATCCCTCCGTGGCTAGGCTGAGCACAAGCAGCACCCTCACCGCCCTCTAGCTTTCCCTCAACTCCCATCCCATCTAGAATTTTTTTTCCTTGCCCATTCCTTTTGGTTGTAGGCCATGTGGTGTTAAAGAAACCCCATGGATGAAGATGTGTCTGCATTCCAGGAGTGTTTTGTTTACTGGCTGAACAGCATCAGAACTGGATGTAAGATAATTGTCTGACAAGACAACGCACTGTAAGGAGATTTCCATTAAACATCTGTTCAGTGCTTCTGGAGGGATTACTGGGGAGAGGTGCATGAGCCTATGCATTGGGTTGGGTTGGTTTGTTTTTTTCTTTTCCTACTTTGTGGCCCTCTCCCCTGTGTTCCTATTTGTGAACCAGAATTTAGAAGTGATCCCCATTTTTACTTAATCTAAATGGACCATTCAACCTGTTACCCGCTAGACCACCTGTTTGTCTGGGGTGGAGCAGATGTGCTGAGCATCTTTCGAGAGAAGTTGAAGCATAAGGTCACTCCAGGACTAGGTATTTTAGAAAAGCATTTCATGAGCATGGTAAGGGGCCGACACTACTGGAGCAACGGCGTCCCCCTGAGCTGGGTGGTTCTGTTCAGTACTTGGGTCATTCCCTCTCTCCCAGGCAGAGGGGAGTGTGCAAGTACTAAACCAAGCAGTGCAACCTGTAATTAAGCCTCTGCTGTGTTTACATGTTTCTTAATTCGTCATCTTTTCAATGGCTGTATTTTAAAACTTGGGTTTTTTGTCTCTCCAATTAAAAAGAGCCAGCCCTGGCTGTCAAATGCTGTGCATGACTTTGTCTGATATGGTTTATGTTGCCTGGCTCAGGTCTGGTTTTGTTTTTTTTTTTTTGGGGGGGTTCTTTATGGTATTAAGAAATTTTTCTTTACTGCCATACTGTGCAACCCTCCAAACGTGCTCAAGGAGTTTGTCCTTTGTTACCTTTATAAATTCTTGGTCTTTATTTAAGCTATGTCACTGCTTAGAAGCTGTGCTGGTGGAGGACCCAAGTAGCTTAACAATTAGCAAACCAGCTTTATTTTCTCCAATTTCACTGCTGTCACTACTAAAATAACATGGGAAGTTTTGTACCTGCAGGAAGTTAACTGTGATCTGCTTTGCAGCAATCAGGCTGGGTGCATATATACATCTAAATTTTCTTGTTCTAGGCAGAAGCTCAGCGATACCTTTCCGCAGAAAAAAAATGTCCCTCTGCAGTACATGGAACTGCACTAGATCCTGTAATAAACATTCGCAAGGAGGACGGACTTGTTTCATCCTTCAAGAGATAAATTGCAGATTTTTCCACTATTAAAAATCGAGTAGCTGCAATTGATTCTAAAAGGCTTTATTTAAAAATAAGCAAAAAATAACTGTGTGTCAGAATAAGGGACGTGTAGCTGTGCGGGCGTGTTCTTGTTGCTGCAATTGAGCAAGTAAACTTGAGAATTACGCTGGTTTAGGAGAAGGCATCAGCAGGCTTGGGCAGAAGCTGTGCTGCTGTCAGTTTCTTAATGTGGCTTTTCCTCTTCCAGGCTCAAGACAAAATCAAATTCCTCTGCATTGAAAAGGTAAGAAAGAAAAAGCCATAAGTGGAACTTCCAAGTTCTTTAAGTGAGGGCTGCCTCTCAGAGGGAATGGCACCAAGAGTCCAGAGAAGAAGGTTCTTACCTTGGGTCAGTGGCTGGATGGAAAGGCGCTGTCTTGTGAAAAGCATCATGTTCTTTAGGGGGCCTCCATCTGCTTTATGTGCCAGGTGGTGAGCCTTGATTTCAGACAGGGGGATGAAACGTTTTGTCATCCGCACAAACTGGACATCCACCTGGGAAGCGATGGGCAGCAAAGGAGCATGGTTGGAGAAGTATATAGACTCCAGATGTCATGCAAGATCTTCGGGGCGTTAAAGATTTTAAACTGAAGCAAATGACTATCTTATAATGGCATGGAAGCTTTTCCTTGCTCAAGGCTAAAAGAACTTTCAGATACTTCTGGCAGGTGATTTGTTTACATAAATCTTAACACCGAGCATGAGCAACGTACATTGATGTCACAGACAATAAATAGGAAATAAAGATGCAGGATGCAGACAGCCTGTGAATAATCACTTCCCTATGATTTAGTACGCCTCAGAACTACAGCTTTGTTTGCTGTACACTGAGAGGGGTACTTAAAATACGTTTGTTCTCTTTCCTAACCCAGAATTCTGCCATGCATGGAAGTCAGTTCTGCATCCAAGAAAGATCTGAAAATTTAGGGAGATAGATTTTGGCACCCTTCTGGGTGCCAAAGAGACAGGGAAAAGGTAGAGAAAACAACCAGGAATGGATTTTCTCTTGAGAGAGAAAAAGGTAGCTAGGCCAGGACAGAAGCTTAAGACGATACGTAATATGATGCAAAGAGGCTTCTACCTTCACTCAGCTTGCACACAGAGCTCGAAGCAGCTGTATTTAGTTTACATTACCATGGACCATTTGGGGTTCTCTTTTCTGCTGGAGGAATCATAATGAGGATCCTTCTGATCAAACTGCGTGTGATCAGGGTATGCCTCCTTTACAATCTGAAGCAGAAGGAGAGACAAGTTCCCATCAGCTAAAAACTGTTGTTAGCAAAGGGCATGAAATGCCCTTGAGAGAGCTGTGACTAGACATAAGGAATAATCCTGGTGCAAAAATCAGCCCTGCTTTCCCTGAACTCTGTTCTAACAGTGGGATGTATTTCCTTCCTTTACATGTCTTGGGTCGAAGCGCTGCAGACCAGTGTGGCTGTCAATGAAGCATCATCACCTCTTCGGAGAGCAATGTGGAAGGGGCACACACAATAGAAGAAAACCGAGTAGATGATGATAGTCTTTGTGACTAGTTCTCCTCTTAAAGGAAAAGCTTTTCTGTGCCCTAGGTTTTACACTGCAGCCTTGCAGGCCCAGCTGACTAGAATTCAGTGAATCAGATTTTAATCAGAGCGTGGAGCAACCCCTGACTTGGCTGGAAGCACTCTGAAATGGTAGCAGGCAAACAGCAGTTTGGTTCCACTTCTCTGGGGAAAGATGCTTGAGTCAGCCCTGCTGTGATAGGTACCATTGAGCCTGGATGCCCTAGGTTCATTCCCTGCTCCAATTAGATGACTTTTTTGACAGAAGTAGGACTAATGAGCTGTTTGGTAGCCCACCAATTACTACTTCCCCCCACCTTCCTTGAAACACAGAACGAGAAAGGGACACTCACCTTGACAATGCCAACAATGCCAGGCTCTTTACAGTTACTGTGGTAGAAGAAGGCCTGCTGCCCAAGTTTCATGGCTCTCAGGAAATTCCTTGCCTGGCAGATGTAAACGAGAGACTTTGAGCTCTTTGTATCAGCCTCTCGGGGGTTTCTTATAAGCAGCTAGGAACAAGAACTAACAACAAGACAGGTATATGTGTTTCAGAACTTCTCAGATAAGTTTTCCTATGGTTGTGGTACAGCTGTCCTACGCTGCAATGAAATGAAGCAAAAACAAGGCTAAAGAGGAAGATCCTGTTGGTTAGAGAGTATGTAGGAATTTAACAGCTCAGCCACCCTTGTTCAGAGAAAGAAGACAAGTTAGCTGTCAGCAAACGAGCAGCAGAGCAGGCCATATATAGGGAGGAAGCATATATGGTAGGGGGATCATATATAGTAAGGGAAGCACATGGGGATTTCATTTACACAGAGGCCTGGTACAAAAGGCCTACGCTGACCAGGCATGGTATTTGGGTTAAGTACAGACTTGCTAAAAGGTGTCAAGGGAAGTAAAGGCGGGTCTAAGCTAAAATCCAAGCTGAAGAAAAACTGGATGGTTTGACAGAATATCATCTACTTTTGACCTAGAGGCAATGAAGCAGGAGGTTTAACCCCTGACAAAATACAGCTGTAAAAGCAGGTGGAGTGCCTTAAAAGGAAATCCTTCAGGGAAAGGGAACAAGTTATCTGTGGAGAGAGACATCTTTTTTGTAGTGCTCTGTCAGAAATTCCATCTTTGAGGTGTGCTCCTTACCTGGTAGTTTCTCACTCCATCCCAAAAGGTTGTCTGATTGGGCTGAGCTTTCAGGTCGTCAATGCTGAACTGCCAAAAGGAATGAAAATACAGGTTAAGTTCAGCAGGCAGTCTCATCTTTATTGTCTACGTTGTGCCTAAACATTTGTTCCTAGCAGCTCCTTCAATTATAGTCCAAACTTCTCAGAACTATTTTTCGCTTCCCACAGGTGCTCAAGAAAAGCCGCCATAAAGGAGGAACACTGCAGCAGTGTAAAGGCAGAGTCTGAAATAGACACTGCCCCTAAGCTAAGCATCCTGAGGACCCAATTTCCTCTTTATTACAAGTTACCAAACCCCAAGGTTGTCACCCTGGAAAAGAACAATATTATGTCTTTCTGTTTCCAGGAAGACAGATAGTTCTTCAGAAGTAAAGACCCAACAGTGTTAATATCGCAAACAATCTGAATTATTTGATCCTGTAACTTAGCGTTCAGGCACTATTGCTCCGGATAGTAGTGAAACTGCTTCCGTACTTTGAGTACGGATGGGTGCAGTGCTTACTTTCACATCCACTCCCTTCTCGAGCCTGCTCTCTGGTTCTGATTTCAGAAGCCAGTGACAATATGTTATCTTGCTTTCCTCCCCACCAGAGTCGGATTCTTTTGTCTTCTTCCAGTTCTTCCATCCTGACTTGGAACTCCCGGCTGGAGGTTTTGTGGACTTCTCTTCTTCCTCCTTATCTGGAGTCTCCTCCTCAGTTTTGGCAATTTTAGCATCAGGCTCTTTTTTATCTTAAAAGAAACAAAAAAAAAACCCCATTCAGATAAAGCTTTTTTTTTTTTTTTCCCCCTGCAATAAGGACTGGTGCTGAAACATTTTTAGTCATCCAGGCTGGTTTCACATACAGGTATTTGACTGCAGCAGAAGTTTGGTGCACCCCAGATGCTATGGGGTGCTATGCACCAATGTTTCTGAGTTTTTCTAGTTAGCATCCAAAATAAGGATTTGTGTGTGTGTGTAGTGTGCACAAATGTAGTTTAATAGTCATAGTTAATCATAAAAAAAAGCCAGGACAGACCATGTTGCTCACAGGAAGTGTAACTGCATTTTTTTTTTAATGAATTGCTGATAAATCAGCTGCAGCCAACAAAGTTGATTTAGGCGAGTCTAGCGAGTAACAGGAAGATTCAGCAGCAAAGCAAACTATTTCAATTACTGCAGTAGCTGGTAACCTTAGATTAAAGCCTCCACTGTGCTCCCTGTTCACAGGGGGTCTATATCCCTGTTTGCCCAGAACCCAGACAGAAAAAAAAACAGTTAATAAGAAGTGATTAAAGGGTAAGAAGGTGGTTATTTGCTGGAGTCAATTAAGCAGACAAGTGGCAGAGATGAAGCTAACTGTGTAATTTTGTTATCACACACCTCATATACCACATAATGTTGCCTCAAGTGCAAGGTTTTTGCTTTTTGGGTTTTTTTTTGCAGACAGTACCGCATCAGCTTCCTGCCACTGCACTGGGTAGACTTTGACCATCTCTAAAGCGTAGGACCCTAAAGCTCTTCATAAATGGGCATGAGTTACATTTCTTAACCACCTTGTGCTGAGATACATCATTGTCCCTCCTGTATATCCGGCAGACTTGTCTCAGTCACACATGGGCGCTCAGCCCATTTTTAGAGGAAATGCCGTCTATAAGGCTTGTGGCTTTGACAGACAGACGGTTAAGATGACTGTCTGTACTTTCACTCTAGCTTAGAACCTCAAGTGAGCAATGCTAAATGACTTAGGATGTCAGCACAGACCTGCTGCTGCTCCTTTGTCTCTCTTTCTGCTTGGCCAAGGCATCTCTGGTCTCTTTGAATTATCCTCTCTTCTCTGAGAAGCACCTGCTGAATAAGAGAAGAAGAAAGAATTACTGCTTATTCAGGCAAGCTGAAAAAAGTAGAGATACCCGAGACACAGAATAGTAAAAGCTGTACGGTAAGGGGAAAGTAAATAAATTTCTTTCCTTGAGCTCAGCCATTTCCTCTATCAGTGCAAGTGCTGGCAGTGGTTGAGGACCACACCCTCGGTGTGCTGGAGGCAGGCAGGCCGGCCCTCCACAGCAGTGCTCTGATGGACATCAGCAAAAGGGCTGCTTTTCTCCACAGTGGCGCAGCTGCTGGAGAACAGTCCTGAGGGTGCTCGGCCTAAGCGTGGCCCCCCTCTGCCGTGCAAGAGGCGAGCTGTAATTTTGGAAAAGGGAGAACAGCTTGCCTCTAGAGCTCAGTCCAGCCTCGCACCAGGGGTGTCTGGCTCAGCTTGTTGCTCGCAGGGATTACGCACGCAAAGTCCCTTCGGGAAAGGGAATGAGCTGGCTGCTCCAACCCCCACCCCCTTCTGCCAGCAGCCCCTTAGAAGTTATTTGGCCCTGAGCTGGCCTCCTTCTGCCACAGCGAATGGCATCAACTTTTCCACCTCCTATGCCAAGCCTCTCCCCTCCCTCCCACGCCCCCCGGGCTCCCCTCACCGGCTCTGGCCGCAGCAGCCCCCTCGCCTCGGACCGGGGAGAAGGATGCTGTCGCCTCGGCGGCAGGAGGACGAAACACGCCGCCCCCGACCCGACTGGAGTCGGAAGTGGGTGACCGTTATGCAAAAAATAAAGGCATGGCCTGCGGGCTTCCCTCCTTCCCCGCAGCCACCGCGCGAGCGGGAGGCGCCGAGAGCAGGACTACAGCTCCCAGCCTGCCCCGCCGACCGGTAGCCGGGCTGCCGGCTCCCCCCCGCCTCCGCCTCCGCAACCCCGCTCCCCGCCATGGCGTGGCGACGAGCCCCCGGCATCGCGGTCCGGCGGCTGCTGCTGCCGCTGCTGCGGCGCCCGGCGGCGGCGGGGCGGCGGGGGATCGCCTCCTGCATCGATCGTAAGGCTCCGCGGCCGCCGGGCGAGCGGGGCGGGGGAGCCCCGGCCCCCCGCCTGGCCCGTGGAACGAGTCGGGGCCGAGCCGGCCGCGGGGATCCCCCCCCCGCCCTGCCCCGCAATCGCTGCCTGAGGGCGGGAGGCGGTCCCGGGTGAAGCCGAGGAGGGAGTGGGACGGGTCCCCACCTGCAAGGAAAAGCTCCTTCCCCCGTAGCTTTGCTACATCTTCTCCGGAGCAGGGTCTCCGGTTCCCAGGATAACAGCTGTGTCCGAGCCGCTGTCATCCTTGCAGGATTCCCAGACGCTTCCCAGATGAATTGCTTTGACGGTTAAATATAACAACGTTTGGGATAGAAGCAGCAGCGTCCCTACGAATTTTAGGAGAGGAGCTAAGGAAACAATGTTGGCTCTATGGGCAAACAAAGCGAGAGGTTTCGAATGCAGGATCTCACTAAAACTTTAGAAGCCGTTTCCACAGGGTGGCTTTATTCTTTGCTTGCTTCCCACTGTCGCTCCTTTGAAGTCCCAGGACTGTTTCCTTGAATTTCCGCAGCACAGACCTAGTGAAATGGAGTGACCACTGACATGGACAGTGCTCCCCCTCTCCCGGTCTCGCAACGTAGTTAACATTGAGTAGACAAGAGATAACTGGGACCTCGGGTTTGTTTCGTCCTAAGAAAGCCCCCTCCCAAAGCCCTCTGCCCGCGCTTCACGATGCCCCCGAGGAACAGAGAAACGGTCTCTGCAGCAGAGACCCTGAACTATTTGTGTGAGTTAAGGGACGCTTAGAAACTGTTTGGGATATAGAGTAGGTGGTAGTGCTCGCTTTCCCGCAACAGACACTTAACTCTGATCTCCTGCTGCTTTTCTAGCATCCGCTGGCCTGACTGAGGAGCAGAAGGAATTCCAAAAAGTTGCCCTTGATTTTGCTGCCAAGGAGATGGCTCCTCACATGGCTGAGTGGGATGAAAAGGTACGACAGCCTCGGAAGGGTTGCACCGCTCATTTTTTCCTCCCTTAGGATGTTGTGATCCTTGGGTCTCACCAGAGGGGTTCCTGCCATCTGTAGAGATTTTCTTTGAAGCTGCTGCTGTAGCTGGGGTGGGAAGCCATCAGAAATACCTTGAAGCTTTGCCAGCCAGGCTGTTCAGCCATCTGAAAACTTGAATTTACTCCTGAAGATGGTATGCATCTGCCTAGGTAGCTGCCTCTTCTTTAACCCACCCAATTAACTGAAACTCTCCAGGAGTCTGAGACTGGACTTGGTGACCCAGGTGAAAAAGAGGTTGAATATTGACATTGAATTGATCATGAGTATTCACTTGCGATGTCTCTGCCTGTCCCGATAGGAAATATTCCCCGTGGAAACAATGCGGAAGGCGGCCCAGCTGGGATTTGGTGGGATCTATGTGAAACCAGACGTGGGCGGCTCTGGTTTGTCACGACTTGATACCTCCATAATCTTTGAAGCTTTATCGACAGGATGTACCAGCACCACTGCTTATTTGAGCATCCACAAGTGAGTGTGTCTGCCGAGCACCGGCTGGTGTCAGCCTGGCCGAAAACCACAGTTGTTCCGTGGGCTCTAAATCCAGCTGGAGACAGCTCTCCTGGTGCTGCTTATTATTCACGGTTGGCACCCCAAGCGGACACCTCCCCGTGAGGATCTCTTGACACCAGTAAACAAATAAGCTACAAAAATCGAGATGCCACCAAGAAGTAATTTTAGCTTTGTGGCATGCAAGATGGGATTAAGTTCTGGATTTTGTTCCCCGCTCTTCCACTTGAGCTGTCTATAGATAGTAACCTGCCTGGAAAAAGGCGTTGGGCTTCGGTCATACTGTAACAGAGCCCAGAGGCACCCCGGCCCTATCCTGCTTGCACAGACATGTCCAGTGACAGGCTCGCTTTGCATGGAAAGATGGAGTGATGATGCCTCCTTCTTCCGGGTGCAGTTTTCCGAAGAGACAGTAGGGCTTAGCTCTGCAGGGAACGCTGAGGCTGTTAAACAGGAGCCTGCTGTTTTGCAAGGCAGTGAGTCTGTGTGAATGGAAGGCAATCTTCTTCCTCCTGGCTTCTGTGGCACCTAATTTTGTTTTGTTTTGAGATGGAGCAGTACACCTTCAAGCCTCGGTGCTTTTAATTGAAGCCCGTGGTTCTTCTGCTCAGCCAGGGATGTTCTTCTTTGACCTGCTTTCCTCCTAGGGCTGTGTTCACCTACTGTAACACTGCTTCCTTCTCTCCTGCTCCAGCATGTGCGTTTGGATGATCGACACCTTTGGCAACGAGGAACAGAGGCGCAGGTTCTGCCCATCGCTCTGTAGCATGGAAAAATTTGCTTCTTACTGCCTGACTGAGCCAGGTGAGCATCCTCAAGTAAGAGATCTTCTCCCTTCCCTCACTCCTGCCATGGTTTAACTGGACATGAGCGTTGCGCGGACCTGGAGATGACAAGTTTCACTTTGTGTTCCCTTGGGCAATCACCGGGAAGTTGGGAAGAGGCAAATGATGATTGCTGAGATGCTCATGGTGCAAACCTGAGTGTGACTGGGGACAGGCTCTGGACCTGCTGCTTCACTGGCTGCTTCCTTACCTCCCAAACAGGAAGTGGAAGTGATGCAGCTTCCCTGCTGACCTCAGCTCAGAGGAAGGGGGACTCCTACATCCTGAATGGCTCCAAGGTACCTCTTTGCTCCTCCTAAAGCTCCTGGATGGCGCTGCATGCACAAGGGGGCCTGGGTCTCACCGTCCTTTCCATTTCCTACTGTCTCCTCATCTCTGTGTGTTCTCCCAAGGTAGGACATTCTCTGCAGAGCGTTCACCAGAGCTTAGTACAGTTGGGTCCCTAAATCCCTCCTGGCTGTGGGGTCTTTGCCCCGCTGTCTTTGTACCCCCGCTGCTGCTGCAGGCTCAAGGTTAGCATACCACAGCCACCCCTTTCTTCTTGTGCCCTTCTGCAGGCCTTCATCAGTGGGGGAGGCGACACCGACGTATACGTGGTCATGTGTCGCACAGGAGGCCCAGGACCCAAGGGCATCTCCTGCCTGGTGCTGGAGAAGGGAACACCAGGGCTCAGCTTTGGCAAGAAAGAGAAGAAGGTGAGAGGCTTGTTTTTTCCTTCCGGTGCGCTTCAGGGAAGTGCAGGACAGAGACGAGCTCGTCTGTGCAAAGCATTAGGGATCTCTTCTTGGATGGGACCGGTGTCCCATGCCTAGTGTGTTTTTTCCAAGCCAAGTCCAGCTTTGGTGAAGTTTGCCCAATACCTGTCGCTTTGGTAAGTGAAGGATTTTAATCTCAAGAACAAGGTTCATTAGATCTGTCCCTCTTCTCAAATACATGCATTGCAGTTGGCACACTGAGGCCAAACCATGTAGACCACGGACGCTTGGCTTGGCAATGCGACCGAGGGGTTGAGAGCAGGCTGGGCAGTTCTCTGCTGGGAGCTGGAGGTGTGCTGCTCCCCAAGCACTCTGGAAGGTGCTCTGTTTTTTTTTTTTCCAGGTGGGCTGGAATTCCCAGCCAACTCGGGCTGTGATCTTTGAGGACTGCGTTGTTCCTGTCGGCAACCGGCTGGGAGCTGAAGGGCAGGGCTTCAGCATTGCCATGAAGGGACTGAATGGCGGCAGGATAAATATTGGTAAGAGTAACAGCTGAGAGCAAAGGAAGGAGGGCAGGATCATCTTGTTGCCCATCTGCCTTAGCTCATATTCATCCTGTATCCTTGGCTTCTCCCACCAGCTTCATGTTCGTTAGGAGCTGCTCATGCCTCTGTTCTTCTGGCTCGGGAACATCTCACTGTCCGCAAACAATTTGGAGAACCCCTAGCAAACAATCAGGTAACCTCTCGACCAGTTCTGCATTCCCAGAGCTGTGCTCTTGCTGCCCCTGGCTGAACAAGCAGCCAAAGGTCCCATCACCCACTTCACAGGGTCTTCCCTGGAGAAGTCAGGAATGTTCTTTTCCTGAGTAAGAAAGCGTGTCAGGCCTGAGAGCTGCCTGAAGGGAGTGGGGATGTGGTTCAGGACCCCAGCCCCTCCAGAGGTGCTGACCTAATTTTTCCTCTCGTGCTGTCTGCTGGCAGTACCTGCAGTTCGGGCTGGCGGAGATGGCGACGCGCCTGGTGGCAGCACGGCTCATGGTTCGCAACGCAGCGCGGGCGCTGCAGGAGGGACGGGAGGACGCGGCTGTGCTGTGCTCCATGGCCAAGCTCTTTGCTACTGATGAATGCTTTGCGGTACGTTACTTACACCTCAGTTGGCATCATAACTGGAAGCTTGGAGACCCCTCTTGGTGCGCAGGATATCAGAAAGAACTTTGACGCTGTAGGGACCCTACACTACTGTTTAGGGGACCAAGTAGGAAGACAAGACAGGGAGCAGAGCATTTTTATTTTAAAAGGATAACACGCATGTTGCAGGCTGATGACTCCTAGGTAGCAAGTGGTCTTTCCTAGACCACTGAAAGATAAAATGTTATCACAAAAGATAAAAAGAGAAAGCAAGAACAGAGGAAAAGAAAAGGAAATCTGCACCTTGACACTTCCTAGATCAGTGTCATTTAGAAGCTACTGTCTTTTTTCAGCAGTGCATTTTTGCTATTTACTATGTTTTATGTCCCAAGCTGACAGAGAATGATGCATGGAGTCATGTTTCAGTAGAAACCAGAGCCCTGAACAGATTCCTCACCTGACTCCCCGCTAGATGGTGATCTGACGTTCTGCTTTTTGCCTCAGTAGCACCATGGAAATGCAGCAAAAATTGCCTTAGTTAAGTAAAGCATTTCCTGGGTCTTTCTAGGCTACTGTGTTCACATAAATGCACCATTAATGTGAAACAGCACTTGGTTAATAGGAAGGCACTGAGAGCAGCACTGATGGGGACTGAGAGCGCCTTGCCATCACACCAGACGTTGTTAAGAGATGAGATTAGGTGATCCGGAAAAAAAAACAAAGAGCCCAGGTTCCTGGGTCCTTACCGAGTTTCTGTCACTGACTCGTCCTCTGCACCACGCAAGTCACTTCACCAGTGATGCTGTCTTCTTAGATCTGTAACCAGGCTCTACAGATGCACGGAGGCTACGGCTACCTGAAGGATTACGCTGTGCAGCAGTTTGTGCGAGACATCCGAGTCCACCAGATCCTGGAAGGTAAAAGACACTCTTACTACCAGTGACTTAGCAGCGAAGCCAGGAGAGAACAGGCCCTCCAGAGGCCCCCACCTTCCCACATGACTCTCTGACTCTTGGGTTTCAGAATCCCGTTTTGCTTCGAGCACGAGGTGTCCCTGGATGACATGTGTGTGAATCCCCTGGCCAAGAGCTCTTGGTGTACTGGAGCAGCCACTGTGTATTTTGAGAGTCTTACAGCAGGGGGGGATATCTAGTTGTCGTGTAAGCGGTGCCTCTGCCCAGTTTAATCCCATTACTCCTACAGAGACGTGCTGACGCTCCCCAGCAATTCCTTTCCCGTGATTCCGGTCTGTCATCGCTCTTTGACACTGTGTCTCTAACAGTGTGTGGCCTTTTCTAATCTCAGTTTGGCCTCTGAACTATTTTGTTTTCCCTCCTTTGAAATCCCTTCACCTAATACCAGGGCACCTCATATGGGATGCATACCGAGCGGTCTACAGTCTTTCTTTCTGTGTGTTGTGTGTGTGTGTTAAATAGTAAAGCAGAGAACTCAGATGTTGCTATATATGCAGTTCTGCTCCATGCCTGGTGCCCACATCCTCTCAATGGCCAAATAAAAAGAAGCGCCGGCATCTACCTCTCTGAAGCCTTTCCTGAGCCATGTGCTGGCACTTGGCACTTGTATTTTGGCCCAGCACCTCCTAAATGCCACCTCAGTTGGTGGGAAGAGCTTTTCTGTGCTGTAGACTGCAGATTTGGGGAGAATTCTCTTTGCCTTCACTGGTGGCAGAACTGGGCCATCTCCTAACTGTCTTTTCTTGTGCACCCTCATCCTGCTGCAGGTACCAATGAGGTGATGCGGATGATCGTGGCCAGGAGTCTGCTACAGCGCTGAAGCCAGGAGCTAATCTCCAGCCTTCAATTCCTTCATCTGTTACAGCTCAGTCTGTTTCCCTCCCCTGTTCACCAGCTCTCTACCCGGGAGTGGAGATGGGGATACCCCAGTGGAAACAGTCTTATATTGACCGGGAGCACAGCTGGACGCCACCCACGTGCTGCCACAGCTGCACTCCGTGCCTGGCAGAGCTGCTGTTTCTAGGCTAGCATTGTGCAGCCTGAAGATATAAATCACAGCCCTGAATACGAGCCTCTGTCTCCCAGGCTTGGTCGTGGGCTGCTTGCCACCCATCCTTCTCAGAAACACTAGACCTCTTGGTCATCTCTGCTGAGTCAGGACTGAAACGGGGACTTCAGGCAGAGGCGCGGCCTCATCCCGTAGGACTCTTCCTCTGGCTGGGAAATCTTTAGTTGGAGGAAATGAGTTCCCCTGCCTGAAAACCTGTCCTCCTGGGTGCTAACTGCACCGCCAGGAACCAGTTAGCCACAAATACTGCAGCTCTAGCCACTTGCAGAGTGCAATGGCTTTTCAACTGAGGAGCAGGATGCCTCTCGTTTATCTAGAAGCACTCCTCTCTCTCTCTTTTTTCCCAGCACACCTTTTCTAAAATACGGAGCACTTCTTGTTCTCCCTGTTCCTGCCACGTCCTGGTGCTTAATCTCCAAGAAGCCTTTGCGGTACAGATGTACAAATCAGAGAGGTCCTGCACAGAAACATTTAACTCCGTTGCCTCAAATCAGTACTCCCTGCTGTGTGCAATGTAGGGGGAGTAAAAACGTTGGTAAATTAAGCTATTTTTTTTTCCCCTCAGATTTCGAATCAATAAAGGAACGCTGGCAACTTTATTGAGAGTGTCAGAAGTTGATAATTTCCTGTTGTGGTATTTCAGGTGTTTAGCCAGAGGTCACAAGAGGGTTTTTTTTTCAGTTGCAGCGTCTCTGTAAACCTCTTCAAATGCACCAGCTCCTCTTCTCCCCCTCAGTGCGCGACAGGGAAGGGAGCTGACAGGGCCTCAGCGGCCTTTCTCCACCTCGGGCTTTGCTGCAGGCAAAAGGCCATTGCTAGCAGGCCCGTACGTCGCCTACCTCGGTTTCCTGCCCGCTCGGCAAAGGGAATTTCTCTCGCGGCGCGGCGAGGGCGCTTTGAAGCCTGAGCCTTGGACACACAAGGCGGGGCGGCGGTGGGGGACCCCGCCGCGACGCCCTCACCGCAGCCGCAGGCCCGCCCGACCCCCCCCCCCCGAGCCGCACGCCCTCGCCCCACCCTGCAGGCGGGAAGCTGTTGGCCAATGGGAGACACCAGCGGCGGCAGGGGGCGGGCAGAGCGCGGCGGCGGGCGACCAATGGCGGGCGAGCGGCGGGCGGAGCGGCCCAAGGCGGCGGGGAGCGCGGGGGGGGGGGGGGCGGGGGGACGCGGCGGCGGGGTGGCGGCGGCGGCGGCGGCGGCGGGGGTCGGGCGGCCGCCATGTGGCCGTGCGGCGGGCGGCGGCAGCGCCGGTTCGGGGGCTTCGCGCTCCTCGTCTTCGTGCTGTGGCTGCTGCTGCGCAGGTGAGAGCCGGCACGGCCCCCGTCGCGCCGCGGGGGTCGGGGTACCGGTTGTGGTGGTGGGCGGCGGGCGCTTCCCAGCGAGTTCGGCGGATGGCAGTGGGGGGCTCCCCGCATCGGGAAACCGGTAACGAGCTTCGCGCTTCCCTCTCGCCGCCGCCTGGAAAAGGGATTTGCTGCGGCCCGGGCTCGATGCGGGGAAAACCGGCTTTTTTTTTTTTTTATTATTATTTATTTTTTTTTTTTTGGCGACGTGCGTAGAGAAGGGGCGCTGACAGGGAGCCCTCCTCCTCCAGCAGGACGGGAGCGCGGGAAGCGCCGGCGAGAGAAACGCTGCCCCCGTGCAGAAACGATTGACAAGCTTTAAATAAACGTCACACGAAATAGCCACAACTTCTCGTCTGTCGGAAAAAAAAAAAAGTAATGGATGAGGAGACACCAGTCGCCAGCGCTGTAAATTTCAGCGTTGGGGGAACGCCGTCCGCGCCGGCCTTGGCTCCCCGTAAGGCTTTACCTCATCGCGGCTCTGATGGGCGACGCACGTTTGCGGATCGATCGCTCCGTCACCTCTAACCCATCGCCGAAGCGACGGCGGGCGCCTCTTGACGCGCTCGCGCCGGAGCGTTGGTTCCCGCTCGCTCCGGCCCGTTCTGGGCCTGGTTCTCGCCGTTCTGCGTCCCCGCGTCGGCGCTGGCAGCGCGGGCTGAGCGGCGTGGTACCCGGAGAGCTGGGCTGCGGCGTGCGGCATGTCCGCCTCTCCTTTCAGAACGGCACAAACTTTCTTCTTCTGGTCCCGTTTGCGTGCTCCAGACCAATACCTGTTCCTCTGTAGCCCACCTGTAGCAACAAAAGTTATTCAAGGTTTTAGCTTAAATCCCACGTAGTTTAGTTCATGTTTCGTTTTGGGGGTGATGCTCTTTCCTGGACGAGCGTCTCCGTGTCCTAGCCAGTGGTGTATGTCTGCACAGCAGCCTCTCTGTGCCGAGCGGTGGAAGCTCCTTGGTCCCTGACAGCAAAGTGCCGGAGATAATATTGAGGCCAGGGAAGATGTAGTTTTTTATTGCCGCTCAGATCCTTTTTATAACTTGGATATTTTGTAGTGGGTTCTTAAATTCATCGTAGGAAGTTACCTGATCCTCAAAGCTAAAGAAAAATCTTGATTAATCTTTGCTTAATTAGAAGCAAAATTCTTTTACAGCTAGCCTTGGGTTTGTGCCGCACGCGTTCTTAGCAGAGGATTATTGCAAACCGATACCTCATAAAAGCATGGAAGTCTGTCTCCTGTAAGAGTGTATCTATAAAACACCATACCCGTTGGTACCCAGTGTTTTTCTCCGTGGCCCAGGTCACCTGAGAAAAAAACTGTGCCGCAAAATGCGGTGATTGTTATCCCAGCCGCGCTGAGCGTGCGCCTGGGGCTTGTCTGGCCAACACAGGACCTCGGGGGCAGCAAGATATCCAGTTGTGAGTGAAGGCAACTCGAAGCTTTCACTTTTCTCTGGCTAGAGGAAGCCCAGAATAAACAGCAAAGCCCTCTGAGGCAGGTCTAAGTAGGGCTTAGGGATTAGCTGTGAAGTCCCTTGTCCTCTGAAGCGTGTCCTTTAGTACTGGCAAAGCAAGCTAATAGTCTCCGCACTTTTTTTTCCTGTTTTGACTTTCTTTTCCGTTAGCTTTTTCTCCCAGCTGTTCAGGGTACGTGGCAGACTAGGGCCAAAGGAAAATCTCTTATCTCACGCAGAGAGGACTTCAGCTAGATTTTTGTTTTACAGGCATGAATGCCTTAGCGTAGCTGTCTGGTTTAGCAGGTATCTGTGACTTTCCTATTCTGCTTGGAGTGTTTTGCATTTCAACTTAAGTCTTGTAACAACACGTTGTTTTCTTAAGGACTAACTAGTCCAACCCAATTTCAAAGCTTCTGTTTTGGGGGAACTTCGTAATTTAATGCTATTTTTTTTTTTTTTTTTTTTGCATAAAACAAGTCTTCCCTGAAGCAGGGAGGAAACAGAGGGACAAAGTAGGCCAGTAACCTTTAGCAAAGAGAAAAAAAAGATTCTTTGCAACCTATGTTGTCATTATAGAAGTGAGAAAAAAATCTCCTGGGAGCTATATATTGCTCTCAAGGGGTAGCAGAGTCCAGGTGGACTTTGAGCTGTGGAAATCCAGCTCAGGGTAACAGGATGAAGCTCTGCTGAGTCACAGAAGTTTGGTTTTTTTTTTTCAGGAGGAGCCATTCGAACAGATGGTAGTGAGAGATGTGGGTTTCAGGATACCCAGGGTAATCTGTAGAAAATATTGGGAGCCTGGGGGCTTCCTACCAGTCCTTCTTGGTGAGAAAAAACACTGGAGCCAGGGAGTTTTAAGGTAGGAAACTTGATGGAAACTTGCCAGCTAAGTTATGCGCAGGATTAAGAAGATGAGCTTAAGTGATTTGTTTATTTTTATCTGGCTATGTATGCTTCCTGAGTACAGCCTTCATTCTGGCACCAGTGGCAGTTAGCTGTAGCGTTGCGTGCAGGGGTAGTCTAGGGCTTCACCTAGCTCAGAAACAGTTTGGAAAGTTTGTTTTTTTTCCCCACTTAATCTTTAAGAATTGGAGCTTTGTGTCTCCAGACCCCTTTGAGCTTTCCGGCTCTAGCTCTGGCAGAATAGAGGGGCAGGTAGCCATAGGATATCCTGCGTGTGGACTGAGAGCCACCTCCCCTGCTGGTAAAATTCACAGTAACTCCTTGGAAGCAAAATTCTGCCGTTTCCTAGCCTCACGTCGTCGTTCTGGCTGTACCCAGTTTCTTGTGTGGATGAGCATTTGTGATCCTGTTCCTGGTCAGGCAGTCACCCTTTCAATACGGCAGTGAGGCGTTTGTGCTTATTTCTCCTCCTTTGAGCTGCACTACCTTCATAAAAGCTCTGTTATTACTGCACCACGGATAGGTTACTATCTCCTCGCTCAGCACTATTTGTTGTAAACGGTTCGACAAGGAATGCACGTGAGCGCTCGCTGAGTGAAGGCAGTGAATATCTAATCTAGACTTCCTTTTCCAGGTATTACCCATGCCTGCCGCCGGTTGTTTCAGAGCCCTGTGAGAATGCTGTGCTATACAGGTACCCTCTGTGCTTGTCAGCCAGCCCGAGCAGCATCCTGAAGTCTTAGATTTAGTTCCCTTGTAGTCTCCTTGTCCTCTGTGGGAGGACAGGTTCCTGCTTAGCCATCCCCGTAAGCCATGAGTTCTGAGAAGTCCTTACCTCTGCTAACACCCGCTCTACACCGGAGGCTTAGCTATTTCCCTCTTCTCCAAAAGTGACGTTTCTCTCAAATGTGCGGGTCACTCTTGCTTTCTTGAGGCGGGAATTCATCCCTCGCCTCTGGCTGTGATAACCTCTCGGAGGAACAAGCCTGCTATTGTCTAACTCTTCGGCGTATTCAGAGTTGTGCGACTGGGATGCTGTGGTGGAGGCACTGTAATTGCTTTGGATCTGGACTAGTCAATAACATTTTTTCTTGGTTCAGCCAACATGAACCCTGAATGAGCCATGTAAGGCAATAGGAAGTAGTTTCTTGCATGCAGGAACTGACCCAAATGGAGCCGTGATGGCGTGAGTATTGACCTGGCTATCTCCAGGTTCTTTTGGCAAATAACACATTAAGGAATTAGTCTAAGCAGTAATGCAGGCAGAGGTAAGCTGACTTTTTCTTTCCTGAGTGATGAATTTAATCCAGGAGTTTTCTTTAAATTAAGGACAAGGTTCTCCCTTCGCAGTGAACAGGTGAGGGTTCTTTATTTTTCCCGTGCGTTGTGTTGGAAGGTATTGGAGACCACGAGACACTCAGAGTAGCAACTCTGAAATAGAGCCACTGTTAAAACAAGGATCTGGAAATCAGCCAGCGTATGTCATCCTACTGCAACGCAGGGAGATCTTAAATTTCCTAAGTTATGGAAGTGTTTGCTAGTACTGTGAGTGAAAACTTCCCCTCCTTGTATTTTCAGTTTCATGACCTGTGCCTGAGCAGCGCTACATTTCAGTTGCAGACTACGGCAGAGTGGCTTGGGTTATTCAGGATGGAAGCTACCAGTGACATGAATGTTAAATACACATCTCGGGCAGCTCTTCCATCTGTTTTATAGTCTTCTGAAAAATCTAAATGCTCTATGTGACAAAGAGCATGGTTAACTTAAGAAGTAGGAAGGTCAGAGCTGATCCTGGCAGGTAGGGTGAAATGAGGAGCCTCTCTTAGGGGGATGGATTTCTTTTTACGATAGGCCCAGATGTCTTTACTAAAGACTGGGTGCTCATATGTCTCTCTTTCTCTTCTAGGTTTAACTGGAGTGAGCTGATCCCTCTGCGGTTATGGGGGAGGACCCTAGGCCTGCAGACAGAAAAGTCACAGTTCCTCCTGGAAGGCATGCCTTTCCGTATATTTGGAGGTTCAATGCACTATTTCCGAGTCCCCAGGGAATACTGGGAGGATCGCATGCTTAAGATGAAAGCATGTGGCTTAAACACCCTCACGACGTAAGTGTCCACGCTCCCTAGGCTCTGTACTTTGCAGCCTCTCCCCTTTTCCACAGCAGTTGGTGAGACATTGTCATTCATTCCAGTGGGCCGTAACAATGTCTTTCTGTACTTGTTATTATGAGAAAAGACACCAAAAAAGTAGTGGGGACTCAGGTTTTCTTTAACCATCACACACCGCAGTATCCTGGAACAGATGTCTATCAGACGTAGTGGGAAAGTGCCTTCTTAATGTTGACCTGGTGAGGAAGGGTCGGGCTGAAACGGCCATTCAGCACGACTGTGATTTAGAAATTGCTCTGGTTTGGAGAATGAAAGATTTACCTAAAGAGAAACTCAGATATTGCAGAGTACAGGAAAAGAGTGAAACAAAGTAAGGACTTGTCAGAAAAATGTAATGTACACATGCGTTATCTCTGGATCTGTTACTGACTAACAAAGGGAGTGCGTAGGTTTTTTTCTGTGCTTCACAAATGCACTGCCCTTTTCAGCCCTTCACCTCCGCTGCCCTAATTCTGCATTTCAGGTACGTGCCATGGAACCTTCATGAACAAGAAAGAGGGAAGTTTGACTTCAGCCGAAACCTGGATCTAGAGTACGTGGTACAGACAGCTCCGTTGTTAAATACTGTTTTGAGGGGAGGGTGTGCATGTCGGTTCTGGATGAAGATGTCCTTTCCAGCTTCTGTAACGAAGCCTGTACATTGATCAGGCAATGGAGACTCTCATTCCTTCTCCTGCTTTCTGGAGTCCAGGGAACTTACAGGTTTAGTACCAATCCAGTACAGTTGCTTCATCAAGCAATTCTCTTCTGGTTCTGGTACCTAAATTTCATGGTGATTGGTGTATTAGGAGTGCATGGAGTAGGGATTCTGCAGTCAGACAATAATTACGCTGTCTGGATCTCTAGGGCCTTCCTTTCACTGGCAGCTAAAAATGGACTGTGGGTGATTCTGCGTCCTGGACCTTATATCTGCTCTGAATGGGACCTTGGTGGTCTGCCCAGGTAAGTTTTTAAGTAGTTCAGTTCAGGCAAGCGTTTGGGACTGTGGAAAAAAAAATAAACAAACCCCTTGATCCTACAGTTGAGCCTCCTTCAAAGGTTTAGAATGGCTGGCTGTTAGATGGGCATTTTTATTTTCTGTGTCCCCAAGGCAGGTGAAGACCCATTATGTTATTGAGCTGTCCTAAGCAGTACAGGTAGTAAGCCTGGAACTAGAATCTTCTTTGAGCAGTTATGCTTTAAAATAATAATGATGTTATGGTGTAATGTTCACAGCAAGAAAACAGCATTGGGGAACTCATCTGCTGCTGCTGTTGCAACTTGACTGTAGAATATGAATAGTAGTATTTGCAGCTTGATGTAAGGATTTGCTTTATTTCTGGTCCATTTTGAAAGTCCTGCTAGAACATATGTTCTGCATGGCTGGCAGTAAGAGAGACTCATAACTTTTCCAGCCTCATACTGCATTTTCTCCTAAAGCTCAGAGCTTGTTGGTAAGAGGCTTTGAGAGCCAAACTGAGTACGTCAGCATTGAGACTTGCCTGGTTACTAGATCCCAGTGGAACCAGTGCCAGGTTATATACCACTTGTTTTCCTTACCTTCACAGAGCATAAACCTCAGGGGAGACACCTGACAAAATTTTTGGATTCTTTCTTTTAACCCTTTCATTTTTCAAAGTGCTAAACCACCACAGACAGGTTACAAGATTCTGATAAAGAGCAACAGTACTATTCTTATTTTACAGATAAAGAGGCAATGATTTTGTAAGCCCCCCGAGCTGCGTATAGCATACAGGAGCTGAGTCTTTCAGACCTCTGGAAGCACTATTAGTTAATGCCTCCTTTTGCAGAGGCAAGGCAGGTACAAGCTCACTCTGCTTAAATTGTTGCAGGACTACGTTGTTCTGCTCTTAAACAAATTGCTGTTCTCTGTGTTAACCCCAGATCAGCAAACTACGTCTCGTAAATTAGCAGTAGAAACCATGGGAACAATTACCAGAAGCTTTGTTTTGAGTGATGATTGGGGTTTTATGAGGGAGCACTTGGTTGTAGAGTGCCATTGGAGATGCAGAGAATTCCAAAGTAACATTTAGCCCTTGAAATCTTATTGGGAAAGTTAATGAAATGAGCTTAGGCCCAAAATACAGAACAAAAAGAAGGGGAACAGCTCGGCAATTGCAGTCTGGACATCTAAAGGTGTGAGTGGTAGACCGCCTTACATGGGGTCATTCACTGACTCAGGATGTTGTCCATACATGTCAGTGCGTGGTGTGACCTCGGGCAGCCTTGACTGGACAGGAGAGTCTAATAGATTCTGTTTGCTGCTTGTCTCACAGTTGGCTACTGCAGGACCCAGAGATGCAACTGAGGACAACGTACAAGGGCTTCACAGAAGCTGTGGATGCCTATTTTGATCGTCTAATGCCTATTGTCGTCCCTCTTCAGGCAAGTACAGTCTGTTACCCACTCTCTCCACAAGTGGGGACTGTCTGCACAGCTGAGTGTGAGCTGTTGTGTAACAGCAGCAGGTTGAAGCAGTGACAAATCTACCAGCTTTGCTTTAGGAAGCAGTATGAACTGCAGTTGTCCGTGTCAGCTCTCCAGATCTACTCATTTGGTTCCTCATAGACTTTGGGAGGATGAGAGGGTGGAGCCAAGTCTGTCTGAGACTCGTGCATCTTTCCTGCAGGCCAGTGCCACCGCGATTTCAGTCCCTCTGATTAGAAATAGTGGTGAACAACTCCTTCCTTTTGTTCCCAACAGTACAAGAAAGGAGGTCCCATCATTGCAGTCCAAGTGGAAAATGAATATGGTTCCTACGCCAAAGACCCAAACTACATGAGCTATGTTAAAATGGTAATGTTGGCACATCTCGTTGTTTCTGTGGTGAATCTCTCTCATTATCCGCCTTCCTTATAGTGTTTTCTTTCTTCTGAATAACTTTTCAGCATGGCTTCAGAAACCCTTGAAAGTGTCAGTGCATAACCCAGCTGGATTTTCCTTGATGTTTCTTCCTGGAGTGGAAGAGATGGCCTATGACCCTCTCCCTACTGATAAGCCCGTGTTCTTACGTGTTCCAGAGAAGAGAGTGATAGGGAAATGAGGGAGTATCTGTAATAGCTGGCCTTGAAGAACCTGTCTCCTGCTGGTCCTGTTTTGCTTCTCTAAAACAACATCAGAGAAAGGTTTCTTTTGTCTCTGTTCAATTCTGGGAGGAAGATTTATGTGAATAAACCACCAGCACAGTCCTAAACTTGTGTAAGCTGGAGCTCAGCATCAGGCAGCTTAATTTGCCCAACGCCTCCCTTACCCTTGTCAAATGGAGATGAGACTGTGCCCTGGCTCCTGTCTCTGAACTGAATGATTAAGAGTTGGCCGGCGCCCAAGGAGGCCAGGTCCTGGTGGATCTAACATGAGTCTGACCTGTTCGTTTGCCCCCAGTACAACTGCAAGGCAGACAGTTAACAAGATCTGCAGTATGTCTCACGAGATTTGTTGTTTAATTTCTTTTCATTGAACACTTAAAAGTGTTGCTGCAGGTGAGAGAGGTTACCCATCCAGTGTTGTGTATGTGCTATAAATTGTATGTTCCCTGCTCTTCTGCTCCAGCATTTTCAGATCCTTCTGAAACCCTCGGAGTACCCCAGCTTTGCCCTGAGCACCCTGAGCTTAGCTCAGGCTCAGGCAGTCCTGTTGCTCAAGGCGTACAGAGGCTCTTCAACCAAATAAATCGTGTGGCAGGAGTTCTGATCTGCTTAGAGAGGTGCCTGTTCCTGCACTAACTCCATCTCGTGGAATGATTTAACGTTGCTTAGAAGGTTAAATATGAAGTGTACATAGTTAATTGCCAATCTGAACTGATATTGTCAAAATTGTCTGTTATATCTACATAGTTTCCCTCCCTATATCGCACATACAAGCAAATAGATTTCAGAGCCCTAAACGAATGGGGACAACAGGAGACTCTGTTGTGTCTGAACAGTGTGCAGACTTGGTGCTTGCTTTTCCATATCTCAGTGAAGAAAGAGCTTGTGATGTTTCACAGGCTTGTTAGAACAGATAATGGTTCCTTGCCAGGCCTGTGGGTGTATTTTTGCAGTGCTGTGTCGTCATATTCTGGTATTGTGTGCAACTTACATCTGAGGAAGTATATTATGGTGGTTAAAGAAAATGTGGGAAAGCAGGATTTGCAGGGCTTCCTTTTTGGTTGGAATGAGATCTAATGTGAGATGGAGCTCCTAGTCTTTGTTCTGGTTTGAGCCTTGAGCTTTGAATGTGGCAAGCTGATTAATTCACATCTGCATCTGGCATATATGATGTTGCAATCTTCCTGGAATTAATATACCCATTAAAAAAACTCTCACAACTCACACAAAACCTGAAATCCCTGTCTGTATCTCACTCTTTTGAGTCCAGTGCCTTTCCAAAACAGCTAGGCCATGAAAGGGTGTGTTGACATTTCCAGCCCCACGCAGCTCTGAGCTGGGATTAGCTGAGCGCACACCTGGGTCTGCCTCAGATGGCTGTTTCTATTCCTGGTTTCTCTGCCCAGCTCCGAAATCCTGTAGTGCATTTCAATATGTGTGGCAGCTCTCTGCCATTTCTCCATTTTGCACTTGCATTCAAAAGGAGGGGGAGAAACTGATTATTAATGCAGTGCTCAGGGAATTATCTTAGTAAAACTTGTTAGAAATCCCAGTTTCCTCAGTAGCTGAATTTTGTCAGATACCAGCATCTGTTCAGGTATTGATTAAGTGAAGACGGTTGATAAACTAACCAGGTTGTCTTCACTCTGAATGGGGTTTCTCTTTAAACTCTCTGTTGTGATGCTTCTCTAAGGTAGACTCTGTGTAATGCTTCAGTCTACATTTGTGCACAGGGTGTGAGGCACGGGCAATATGCAAAGGTACCTTCAAACACACCGCAGACGTTAACTCGTTGGTGCGCATGACGTGGGTAGCTCCTGCGTGAGCTGATGTGTCTTTGTCACCATTTCACAGTTAGTAATGTAGAATTAAGAGACCGAAGGCTTGTTTTCAGAGCTCCCTGAAGCTGAAGGAGGGACTTCTAATGCAGGTACAGTGAAAAGAGGGGTTAATTTGCAACTAGGATATCCTAACCTCTCCTTCAAACATCAGCCACTGTTCTGTAAGAGAACAATCTTATTGGGAAGAACCTTGTGTGTGCTCACGCCTTTTAAAAACCTTAGAGTGCTATTTCATACAGTGCTGTGATACTGAAGAACCAGTAAATTAATTCAGACTTGACTATCCAAGAACATAGGTACCTGAGCTGTCCTGTGGTGGCATTCACTGGCAAACCAGCTATTTTCTCCTTTCAGCTTCCATTGTGAGACAGTCAGGAAGGATGAGCTGCTTTTCTTTTTCTTCTTCCACCTGAAGCCCTCTTTTGATGGAAAGCAGTGAAGCTATGTATTAAACTGATCTCAGAAGAAGAAGAAAAAATCCTGAAGTTCGATGCATCAGTGAGAAACTGATCCAGCTTTCTAAAACAAAATAAGATTTTTCAGTTGTCTTTAAGCTGGGAAAAGTAGGCAGGGAAAGCTTCAGGAGGAATGGGAGATGTCACAGGAATAATATTTCTTACCAAGCCACTACCAGTGTCAAGCTATCCCCAGAGAAGGTGATCATGTACTTTAGTGCTTTAATATCCTGACAAATACTAAACTTAGGCTGTTAACACAATGGCTTTTCCTCTTTTTAATTTAGGCCCTGTTAAACAGAGGGATTGTGGAAATGTTAATGACCTCGGACAACAAGAACGGGCTGTCATTTGGCTTAGTGGAAGGAGGTATGTGCTTGTAGGAGAGCAAGGTAAGACTGTGTTCTTTGTCTGGGGCAGCTGATGAAACGCAGGCTTCATTCGCTAAGCTGCACCCATTATCTGTGTTCTGTTTGTGGTAGGAGCTTCCGCCCCAGAGGAGGGACCCCCGTAGCTGGATGGTATACACGCAGAACAAACCCTCAGCAATTACTAATAGTAATAACTTATTCTTAAGGTGCCTGCTTTGCAATTGAAAAGAGAGGAAAAAAGTCCATCAAACCTAGATTCTGAAATCTGATATTCTGTTAAGTGTAGCAGGAGTTTTCAGGGCAGCCCTGTCTTCTCGGTGAGCTTGCTCTGGGGCATATAGCCTTTGGTAGGCAGGTAGAGGAGGGTTATCAGATGTGCATAATGCAGTTTCCAGCCTTGACCACACAGAGTCACTCTCTCCCTGCCAGCGAGCTGACATGCAGCAGGGCTGCTGTGGAAATGTCCCTAGCCCTCACCATCTTCTGTGGGAATGTTCACTGCCTCGGAGCTCGTTCTTGTTTGGAGTTGTCTTCCAGCATGTTGCGTGCTGAGAGCTCTTTGATACCAGTTTGCCTCTTAGATGTCATAACAATCTGCTCATGAGAGTCAACGTGTCAAGTGATCAGATGCGTGGAATAACTAGGGCTCAAAGCGGTAGAGCAGCAAGGTGGTTATGAAAGGAAAGAGAACAAAATCCGCTGTAGAAACGCGTTAAGAAAATAGAAGAGTCCATACTGGAGCTGAAAACAAATGCAGTGATTCTGTGATTTTGTTTGTTTTCATCAGTGGTGTACCGATTTTGGATTGCCAGCTAGTGTGTTACATCAGTGCTAAATCCACGTTTGATTTTGTTATCCCGCCATGTTTAACTGTGCCAGATTCTCCAGCTCATCACACGACATAGGTCAGCCTATTAAAATCGAGGTATAAATAGCGAGAAGTGAACTCTTGCTTCTGTAAATATTCTGTTTGAACTGCTCTGTCTGACACAACTGGGGCTGCATTTGATACCAGCTTTCTTGTAAGAAGTCAGTTTTTAATACAGAATCATATCATTGCTCCTGCATTTCCAAAGTTGCTTGGGAGAAACATCATCAGGGTGACTGAGGAGGGCTAGAATAGTCCGAAAATGGTTCAAACGTGTAGCAGGGGCTGGGACACTGATACCAGATCAGTGTCTTGTAATGCTCCTGCAGGCAGGTGTTCCCACTCCAGTGCTTGAAGATCTTGCAGTGACTTTGGCTCTGCATGCAGCACGCACAAACTAGTTGCTGGTTCCCCCATGCCGCACAGGGCAGAAGCACAGATAAGTCTTCCAATTACAATTTCTGTCTGGTTCCCTGGTACTGTGGTTTCTCTCACCCACCCCCACAGACATGACAAGCTGTAGGATATTGCCTGGGTAGCGATTCCTGCAGCTAAAGCCTGGGAGATCAGTGTGGCATCCAGATATGATTTCCTAATAATAAGTTTGCCTTTATGTGGTGCCTTTTATCTGAGGATGTCCAAGTGCTTTCCAACCTCTAATTAAAGCTTGTGACACCCCGCGAGCTGCTCTGATGCTCTCTCTTTCTAGTATCTCTGAATGTTAGAGCTAAAAAGATGGCCTGCAAGTATTCCGCTGTGTGCTGCGGTCCAGTTAGATTCTGCATACTAAGTGAAGACTTTGATGGGAAATTTCCGAGGAGGTTTTACTGGTGGTTCAGAAGATGTTCCAGTTCCCTATGAGCTTGTGCTGGGCTGATGCCTGAGGAGATGGTCCCCTAGGCATTTTGTACGTGTCTAAAGAAATAAAAACTCTTTCTTTTCCCAATAGCACTGGCCACTGTTAACTTTCAGAAACTGGAACCTGGGCTACTGAAATATCTGGACACAGTACAGGTAAGATGCAGAGAACCTCAGTTCATTTAGATTTTCCAGGACAGCATTAGAAATGAGCACTGATAGTCTCTTTTCATTTTGTGTGTTGGTTTGGGGCTTTTTTTTGAACAAGTGTTTGAGCTGCCTTCTCATTAGGCCAGATCCTCCCAGAATCAGTGAAAATACCTATGATGATTTCTCTGGAAGGTGAAGGAGGTTTTAAGTGTGCTGTTTTCCAGCACCTTCTTAAAGGCTTTCCCTTCAGCTCTGCCCTGTGGCCTGTGTTTAGCCATTAGGGGTTAGATTTCTTCACGCTTTGAAGTGTTGATACCCAATAGCACCCTACTTTGCAATCGTCAAAGCTCAACCATCGTTTTCCCCAAACTCTTCTACCCTGGTGCTACAGATGCTGTCAAGAACGTGTTTCAAAAATGCAGCCTTCAAATGCTGGGTGCTGATCTACTGCAGTTCTTTGAGGGTACACTGTGAGGGGTATTTTGGTCATCTCCGACACCTCATATTGAGTGCAGATATGTGAATTGTGTGAATGGCATGCTGTGCAGAAGAGAGTATTGGCTCCACTAGGCATCTGGTCCTGTTTCTGCAGCAGAACCAGAACCGATCAGAAGAACACTTTGATTTCCGATACGCTTCCACAGCGACTTCACAAAACACCTTCCACAGCATGCAGTCCCAGGCTCTTCCTGCCTCCTCCGCAGCCCAGCCTGCCTGGCATTTAACAGTGCTTACTGCAGAGAAGCATTCAAATTCAGAGTGTCGCTTGAGTGTCTTTAACCCCTGTGCTATCAGAGATGTGAATCAGGGGTAGGGAATTGCCTAATGAACACTTGATGCAAAAAGTATCTTGATTGTGTGATGAGGGAGTAGTGAGGGAATAACAAGGCTTGGTTTTCAGTGACAAGTTCTCTCTCTCTTTGCATCCTCTGTCCTCTTCTCTCCCCGTTGCTCCGCTTGTTCCAAATGTCAGCTGGAAAAATGTGAACAACTGACATCTGCCCCTGGCTGTGATCGATTCTCTTCTGATCTCTTCCCTGGCCTGAACTGTGGAAGGAAACCTTGTTGCTGGCATGCTGAACATTGAATCCTACCGCTTTAATTTGGTTTATTTTCCTGTACAGGCAAAAGAGGCTCTGCTGCATGTTCTTTTGCCTTCTTTAGGTCTTAGAAAATTCCCCAAACCCTGTGAATGAAGAGAAGGCGGCACCTTCCCCACCCACTGAATGCAGCATGGCCCAATAAAAGCCTCTCCTCCTTTGAGACACTTAATAATTACAAGATAGGAAGCGTGTCATTCATATTTGTAAGGACTATGAAGCTATGTTATATTTTCCTCGTTATGCTCTTTTATTCCAGAAGGTGATAAAACTCTTTCACTAGTTTACTGGGGACAGATGGATTAAACGTATTTCTGAGAGCTGGTCTGAACCTGGAACAGTTAGATTATTACAGGCACCTGCAGTTGTTCTCTGCTAATGAAACACGAGTTTCTTTAATGCCACTTACCTTGGCCATTTCACGTGGCATCAGATAAAGCCCCTGTCAAATAAAGGGCAAAGTTGCCTTGATTAGAAATAAATACCAGGAGGAGGGAGCGGCAGCCAGGCTCAGCGCGTGTCGTGTTTTCCGGTGTGATGGGGCCGGGTGGAATTCGACAGGAGCTAAGGGAGCTGGCAAGCGCTGACAAATGGGAAGCAATTGCTCTGTGTGCAGAGCCTTTTTAATGAAGACCTAATTCCTGCAAAGGCTAATTCTTTTCTGCCAGCACCATATGCAGCATTAAAAAGGCATTAAGCTGCTAAGGTCTGCTGTTCCTACCTTGGCAAGCACTGGCTGCAGCGCACCTGCAAACTCTCAGCTGGCAGCGGCGTAGCTGCTAAGCAGACATTTATAAATGTGTATTTCTAGTAGAAGCTAAACAATGACAGTTGGTTTGTCTTTTTGCTACAGCTCTACCAAATAACAGTATCCAGAACTGTTTGGTATCACCAGATTGCGTGCCGTGGTTTTTGCTTTGTGCTTAGCAGAGCGCTTCTCTGCTTTGGTTGCCCATTCTGGGCATTGCTGGCCCACAGCATCTTGTTCCTCACTTGTTCAGAGCTCCTTAGCTGCTTTTTTTTAAGGCCAACTTGAGAAGAAAACACTCCTGTAAGCCACGCTGCCAAAATGTATTTGAACAATGCCTCTCTAGAAAACAGGGATGAGCGCAAAACTCCTCTGTCTCCATTTTAACCGTTTGGTTTTGTTTTGATCCAGAGAGATCAGCCAAAGATGGTGATGGAGTATTGGACCGGATGGTTTGATAACTGGGGAGGCCCTCACTATGTCTTTGACGCAGATGGTGAGCAACATATACTGTTCTTGTAGATGGAGGGGGTTATTGCTCGGCAAACAACCACGGAAAAATGACGTACAAGTTTTTCAGATTTCCTGTCCCGCAGGACAGGTGTGCAGAGAGCCAAACCTGTTAAGATATTAGCGTCAGTGTGTCCTAAGGCCTCATGCTGCTCTGTATTGACTTCAAAAATGCAGCCCAGTGGCTTAGATCATCTCTTTCACCTCCTGAGGTGATCTAAATCCTGTGATGGTATTTTGTAAAAATGTCACAAGTTTTGTGAAACCTCCATCATAATGACATTATGATGTCCAGTGAATAAACACTGCTCATGAAGAGAGGATTACTTTACCTTTTGTGGGAATATGGTGAACACAAGGCTCTTGCAAGTATAACACCTTCTGAAAAGCATCAGTCTTTCTCTAGTTTAAAAGCTTATTAGAAAGGAAGACTAGTAGTAAAAAGAACCACCAGCCAACAACCCTACAACTTCCAGGGCATTTAAGTACAGTGACAACAGAGCTATTTCAGACTACTCTAATGACTGCCTCATCCTCCTGCAATTGTCTTGGTCATTGCTGTGTTGAGTTTAGGAGTCTCATTGAGTAGCCCTTACAACTGTTCTGCTTAAAAGCAAAATTCCTGCTCAAGCACATGAACTTTACCCTTTTTCACCCACAGGAGAGGTATATGTGCCGATATGTCAGTAGATGTGCTGCCCTTCCTGAGGGCAAAATACAAATCACAGTACAAATCCCTGTGATTACGCAGGCGTGACTGAGTGACAAGAACCAGAATGCTTGTGTCTGCTTTGAATTACTGGAAGTGTTAGCCTACTCCTTGGTCTGTGGCCTTCCTGGCACTGCCCTTCCTTTACAGAAATGGTGAATACTGTAGCAAGCGTCCTTAAATTAGGAGCATCCATCAATCTCTACATGTTTCACGGAGGCACCAACTTCGGCTTCATGAACGGTGCTCTGGAGGCTGATGAATACAAGTCAGATGTCACCAGTTACGGTGAGTTGTTTTTCACTGCCTTGCCCATGCGCCTCTTGTGAGAGCGCAGCTCAGACCACCCTTTGGGCTAGCTATAGCTGACAGAAGCACTGAGAAATGATCAGTACGAGCACTCTGTCATGCAGAGACAAGCTGGAACGCAGCTCAGAAGCAATTGCCTGTCTAAAACACTAACTTACGTTAGTGTTTCCTATTTCCAGACCCATTCCAGGATGTGGAGGATCCCCTCATTCTGAACTGGAAGTAGAAGTAGCAGATGATGACTTTGCTTATGTTATCTCTGTGCTGGCTCTTGTTTCTAGGGAAAGATGGTGATCCAAGATATAGTTCTGGTTTTTAATTTTACCAAGTCAAATTGTACCGTAAGCTCTTTTCATCCCAACAGCCCTTTGTTAAAATCATTAATTGTTGACTTGATCCTGTGTGAAGTTCTGGATCCGTGCAAATTATATGTCCAGAAGTATGTTGCTCCTTGGTGAGTGGCTGTTCTCCAAATTACGCAACTCTATGCTTGTCTAGCTACCTTCACACAGATAAAAGTGGACAGGTTTCCATAATATAGACAGTGCCAAGAAAACTGCGTCTTGGGCTTTTACTGCTTTGATGGCACTGTACATGAAGGCTGTCCCAGAGCTGCTGTACGTTTTTTAAAAGATATGTGCTTCATTTTCAGATTACGACGCTGTGCTGACAGAGGCTGGAGACTATACATCCAAATTCTTCAAGCTCCGACAGCTCTTCAGCATGATCATTGGTAATTATAAATTCAAGACCCAAAATATTGTTAAATCAGCGACTTCTTCAAACTGGCCCTTCTGCTCCAGCCCTGTGACTCTGCTTGGTTGACTGGCTGGGTGCTTTTTCCAAAAGATGAGAGAGAGAGGACCGAAGGAGAGCTGGAGGGTCCTTGGATCTCTGTTGGCATTTTGCGTCTGAAATAGTTGTTCCATCTTTCTGTTTGCGCTACAGGCCAGCCTCTTCCTCTCCCTCCCATGATTGAAAGCAAGGCGTCCTACGGTGCAATCCTGTTGCATCAGTACATCTCTCTCTGGGACGTGTTGCCATCTCTCTTACAGGTAGTACTACCCATTTTAATGCACCTCAGTCCTAAAAGGCATCACCTCTTAGGTGGAAAAGGCCGTTAGTGCACTAGCGTGTTATCCCGCGAGGATAAGGTTGGGGAATGTCTTGTCGAGGATTTGCAAAGGAGGCAAATCTTTGATCTCACCTTTTTTACTGCTGCTTCTGTTCTCTTGGAGTTCCAGTTTTGCAAGTCCTTGGCTCTCTTCTCTGGTCCTTTCTCTTCAGTGCTTGTAGCTTTCATAGTCAAGGTAATTCACGTTGGAACAGACCTCTGGAGGCTGACAGCGTAAATGTGACCTGTAGCAGAGTGGAACACCTGTCTTAAATGAATTGCCTCTACGTGGCCTGTCAATGCTGAGAGGCCGCTTCTGCCGTTAAATTTGTCTCTCCTTTGCAGCCCATTAAGTCAGAGTTTCCTATTAACATGGAGAACCTGCGTCTAAACGACAGCAGCGGGCAGTCGTACGGATACGTGCTCTACGAGACTGTCATATTTGGTGGTGGACATCTGCATACGAGGGACCACGTCCGTGATCGAGCACAGGTAAGGAGCAGAAGGCAACCGTGGCTAACTTGTAAATGGTTTGGTCTTGGCAGCTAGGCAGGAAGTGGGTCAACCATGAAGGAAAACGTGAAGTTTTAGATTAGAAGTGTGATTTGCTCTTTTCAGTTCTCAACAAAGCCCCAACCCTTATGACTTGTAACTCAGCTTGAGTTTCCAGTCTACTGAGACTTACATCTTTAAAAATCAGAATCCTGAATGTTCTGAGAAATGTTTGTGATTTATTATTTTTTTAAAGTAATTTTTTTTTCCACCTGGACTGAATCAGTGACATGCTGAGTTTCTAGTTTCAAGTAGAGACAATTTCCTCCCCAAATAAAACCTCAGTAACCTATGCAACACGTGATTATAACGTAATTGCTGAGAAGGTGCTCTCCTCTCTTGCGCTCTGTTCTGCAGGTGTTTGTTAACACCATGTATGTTGGTGAGCTGGACTACAACACAGTGGAGCTCTCCCTTCCTGAAGGACAGGTAACGGAACTGGAGATCGCTTACAGCAATAGTATGTGGATTTTGCACCTTTTGGGTCTCAAATGAAATGAGGGGACTGTCTCTCTTCAGCTCTGAGAGTAGCCTCACCCTGGCAGAAGCTGGCAGTAAGACACTCCATTTCTCTCTCTGTGGGTGATATCAAAATGGTACTTAGAAATTCAACAGAAAAAAAAAAAAACTTTAATGAAAAGGCTGAGAGTTCCTCGGTGGCATAACTGTTTGCAGTAGCTGAAATATATGGGGACACTTTGCTGTCACATAATCCAGAACTTTAACGTAAATGGATATATTGCAACTGCCAAAGGTACTGGTGCCACCTCACCTCTTAAAACACCTCTATTGACCTCTGTTAACCAAGCATTATGCAGCATGTGCTGTAAACAGTCCAGCTGATGCTCTTCTTTTTTTTTTTTTTTTTTTTTTTTTCTCCAGGGATTCAGGCAGCTAAGACTCTTGGTAGAGAACCGCGGTCGCGTCAATTATGGCCTGGCACTGAATGAGCAGAGGAAAGGTAAGGAGAGAAGGAAAACACCTTTTTTAATCAGTGTTTTCCCCTGGGGGTTTGATATTGGAGGATCACGACATTTAAAAACTCACGCAAGATCAGAAGGAAGCATTGCATCCTACT
The DNA here is from genome assembly GCF_036417535.1 of Chlamydotis macqueenii. Lineage (NCBI taxonomy): Eukaryota > Metazoa > Chordata > Aves > Otidiformes > Otididae > Chlamydotis > Chlamydotis macqueenii. The sequence continues at coordinate 2,352,413 of NC_141579.1, read as the reverse complement.
GAGCAGAATTTACTAAAATGTTCAAGTCTATCACACACAGTTGTGGAGCTGAAGAGGGCGAAACCCCAGGATTCTATTTTAGTGGGGAACTGTATGCAAAAACTATACAAAATAGACTACTGGAGTTAGGTACGTGCCCGTACTGATTTTATTTTACTGCAGAAGAGGTGCATAAAGCCTCTGCGCTGCTCAGGCAGTCTCAGCTGCAGTCCTGTAATTAGGAGGCTGGCTTAGGACCCAGCCTTTGCTCGCTACATGGAGAATAACTTCATCTAACGAGAGTGGTAAAGGTAAATTACTTGTTAAGGTGTCCTAAGATTCTTGGATGAAAAAAAGCACTGGATCAGCATGGGATATTAGTGCCGGCCCATGTTATATTTTCCTGTGCCTATTAGAGAGGCAACTGATCTACTGCTTTAAAAAAAATCCGTACATGGACAGCTAACTAAAACCCAACAATAACATCTGCTGTTTGTGCCAACAATGTTTTCTGCTTGGAGGCTGTTTAACGGCTTGGTGAGTTGAAGCAAAGAAGAGAGTGGAGAGGCCACAGTCTAAGTAATGTTCCCCACTCAATCTGGATGAGCAATGGGACCATATGGACCCAAATTCCATTGCAGAATGTGGCTGCTTTCCATCTCCTGCTGTTCCTCACATTCAAACAGGAAAATCTACCAGCTCTAGCTGTTTTTCAGCTCTTCGTTACCCCCATTGCTCTTGCAGGCTTAATTGGTGACGTCTTCCTGAACAAAACCCCCTTGAGGAACTTCAAGATTTACAGTTTGGAGATGAAACCTGGCTTCATGAAAAGGTTTGTGGGATTTACATTTTTTCTTCTTCCTCATTTGAAACAAACTGTTTACCAGCAGTACAAAATCTAATAGGTAGCAGTTAAACCAGAAAAGCAACATAAGGTAAAAGTAGGTGAGTAAATTTTTGCACGAGGAAGTTCCTTTCTGATTCTTTTGCCCAAAATAGTGCCGAAAATTGTGCCACTTGATCCATACCATTATTTAGGGGTGAAATGGATTCCCACTGTGGAGGATTTAAAGACTTCCTCTAACCCTGTACAGCAGGGTTAGATAGGGAAGGTAAAAGTGTGGCTTACCCAAAGGGGTGGGTCCCAACACACCCACGTCTTGGAGAAGTTTGTGTCTTTCTTGAAATTAGCTATAAGGCTGATACATGTAGTAATTCAAGCTCGCAAGGAACGGATTAATTCTAGGAAGCTACTAATAGGACATTAACAAGTCCAGATGGCTTTCTCTCTTTTAAGTTGTTTTGCTTGAATTCCAGAAAGACTGAAAAAGAAATCTAGCAGGGGTAAGTCAAGGAGCCTCTGTTGGTAGGCATAGAAAACCTCAGCAAACGTTTGAGGGAACAGATGCCCTATAGACTCTGGCCATGATGCAGAGAGACTATTTTCAGTTATGCTGTTAATTCCTGAAAGTAACACACGTGCATTCCCCAAGATAGCACAGCTCCTGCATTTTGGGTAGGAAGGAGAGAGAGGCCATGTTAAACTGAAGTGGCTTTTAAAAGAATAAAAAGTCTGCATTTTGAAATTTCTAAGGACAACCTTAACAGGTGCTGGGGAGGCTGCTTGAAGGTTTCTTAGTGATGTGTAACTCCCATGACCTTTGCCTGCAGGGTTTTAGAAGACTATTTCCAGTGAGGAACATTAAAGCAAGTGAACTGCCATGCCCAAACAAAAGCAAGATTAGCCAACACTCCAGTCAGTCACTGGCCATTGACCAGTGGCACTGAAACACAATGAGCTTAGAGGAGTGCGTGGGAGGATGGAGCGGGGTGTTGTGAAAGGAACTGTCGGTAGGCTCGTAGCTGAATAATTCAGTAGCAGCCAAGCTGCACTGGATCAATAACTTCCCTGAATCGAAGAGATGCAGTTCGCAAGGGCCGGAAGGAACGTGTTCTGACAGAAGCTCAAGGCTTCTGTGGGAATTCTACATGCCTTATTTTCTCTTCTGTTTGTCCCGTGCTCCCAAATTTTTGCCACAGGTAAGAAATAACGCCAGATTGCTCCTAATTACTGCAAACTTGCAAGGCTGTGTTCATGTTCCTTGACAGGAACGCGGGCAGGAATGTCTGCTTTGAATCCTATCGATCCTGCAGGTTTTCCTTTAGCCTGTGCAAGCCACACATGGTGCATTTAAACCTTGCACCATGGCACTGTCACGTCTGAAGGAGGACGGGCACTTCAGCAGCCAACACGAAGCAGAGATTTTTACATTGCTCTGAAGTATGGTGATAGCCACATCTGTCCTTTTCTCGCACCAGAAATTGGCCTATCAGTGATGCGGCAAGCACAGGACAGTGAAAACCGAGCCATGGACCACCAGTACGCTTACCTTAAGTGGAGGGGAGAGATCAGCTAGGTGCTTGCCTTGAATGTTTACAGGAGCTAACCACTTCATCCCTTGGCAGCATGAAGAATATTACCTTCACGCCCGACCAGTAGAAAGCAACTGCTTCCAATTTCAGGCATGCAAGGAAATAGCAATCCTGTCGTAACAACATCCATCCACCCTTGTAAGCAGCCATTTGAAGTGATCTTTGAGACCAGTGTTGCGTCTCTCAGTGCTGCCAGGTGCTTCCCTGCTGTTAGCTGTGCTGGGTTATTCTCTTACAGCTTGCGACATACTGCTGGATGGAGCGCAGTCCCAGATTACTTTGTCGGTCCGGCTTTTTTTCGCGGAAGGCTGTGGATAGAGCATCAGCCACAGGACACTTTCTTGAAGCTACAGGCAAGTCCTGCTTTTCTTCCTCCCATTAGAACTTAAGATGAAATATTAAGTATTACTAAATTTCCTCCTCCAGTTTCACTCCTTTTAAGAGCCAAGGTTCATGCCAATCATTGTACCGCTCACTTTTCAATTTACGCGTTGTCGCAAATTACGCTAGTCAGCAGCAGTGCAGTGTTTCTGTCACCTGGGAAATGGGTGACGGAAGATATTCTGTGCTTGGGAAGAAGCAAAGATATGTCTCTTCAAAAGGATTAGGTTTTCTCTACAAGCATGAGTCACAAATTGCACATTTGGAAAGCTTTATGCTTTTAATTAGTACATTAAGGATAACTTCTGTTCAACAGGGCTTACTTAAATGTTCACGGCTTCAGGGAGTTGCACGGGGAAAGCAAGCAGAAAACCTGCAGAAAGTGGCCTGGAAGAATGCAAGTGTGAAAGCAGACTTAGTTTCTTGTGGGGATGCTAACTGGGCAATACAGCTGCATCAGTAATTCTGTGTACTGTCCCAATTGTAGGGCTGGGAAAAAGGAGTGGTGTTTGTCAATGGTCAGAACCTGGGCCGCTACTGGAAGATCGGACCTCAGGAAACACTCTACCTTCCCGGCCCCTGGTTATGGAAAGGCAGCAATGAGGTGAGAGGCTTCGCTGGGAGTTCTCTTTGTTTGTATGTGTTATTAAAAGCTCCTGTTCTTGAGTCATGCCCCAAAGAGCCAGCCACATACAGTGTATTAATTACCTATCTAGCTGAAATCCAGCACTATAGAGAGGAAGGAAACCGTTATCTCCTAAGGTCTGTGAAAAATTAGGGAAGGCGCTGCTCTGAAGCTGATAGTGTGGCTCTGACAACCATTAAGACATCACAAGGGTGGCAGCTAAACTTCAAAGCACTGCATCAGTTTCAAAATCAAGACAAACCTGATGCGGTGCTGGTTTATTTTCTGCATCGTGTGGTGCTGAAGAAGAATCTCAGTTACTGTTCAGACCGTTATTGACTGATCTCTTTACATGGTGTTTCCTTTCCCTGCTGTGATCATCTGCCTTTTCCTCCTAAAACTATTTAAAGTAACTCAGCCTTTGCATGAAGGAAGTTTACATATCCCTCTCTCCTGCAGATTGTCATTTTTGAAGAACGCACTGCAGGACGGATCATACAATCTGTCGACATACCTTATTTAGGAAGGACCCAGTACGTGGACTGATGAGAGCTTCTTTCCCATGTTTGGTTCATCTTGAATATTCCTGGTTGCATGTCTGGGGACGCGATGGCCCAGGCACTTGGGCACGTTAATTTCCACTAGACCCAGGTAAAGGGTTTGCTCTTCGGCCGTAAGTTCAGAAGAGAGAATGGGCCCCGGAAGACCCAGAGCCCGTTGTTTCGTGGATGGATGCGGAAGCACCACCGAGGACTCACAGCTTGGATGGCTGTGCATGATGCTGTGGACCGACTGGTGAATGTGGGGGAATACAAAGGTGCTGGAGGCAGGAGAGAGAGAAAGGACTGAAGCACTGAAGCCATCTGAACTGAAAGCAGAGCCCAGCTCTCCAGTGACTTGAAAAATGTGTTATTACAGGCCTCCTCGTTTCTATAATTAGATAGGGAGAAAATAGTTGGTGAACATGTGAGTAACCAGGTGTGGAAAACCATTTTGTTGCGCTTCCAGGCAGAATTTAGCAACTCGCTCTGCAGAGGCCATTACTTGTTCACTTTTTGGAAGCCAAGTCGGTTGTCAAATGACGTTAATTCAAGCTTTTTTTTCCACTGAGTTTTATTATGGAGGTTGTCTCTCTCTCTCAAAAAGGAAAAAAAAAGTTTTTAAAAGTGAAATGTGTTTTGTCCTCTGTGAAATATGTCATTCTGTTTCAGGCCAGGCAGGAATGAGAACTTCCAAGCAGGAGGAGAAAAAGACAAGTTCCAGTCATCCCTGCTCTCACTGCAAAGCACCTAAGGATGAAATTCCCCCTTGTAAAATGAGCAGGGATCACATTTTGGTTGGGGAAGAAGTAAATGGTTGCATACATAGTTGCAAATGGGAGAGCACATCCATACTTTCTACTTAAACCTGCTGTGGGAGCTTGGGTCCTATTTTCTTTTTTCTTTTTGTCCCTCAAAACAGAAGCACAGGATTTAGGAAAACATGACATGTTTTTTTTTTTAACTCACCAGCTCCGCAGTCACTGAGGAGCTGCCATCTCTTTAGGGAGAGGAAGAGATCAAATTCCAGCTGCAAAACTGAGAATCTCCAAGAAGTTGCTCAGCCCCTGCTTTCTGTTCCAGTAACCAGAGGATTCAAGCTATGAGAGAAACACCAAATGTGCACTGTCTCTGATAACGGAGTTGCGGGGTATTCTGGCTCTTAGAAACCATAATTTTATTTAACAAATTTTAAATACAGTTTGTTTAAAACTGAGAACAGACAGTGCAGCCGTAACACGCTCCCTCCTGGCCAGAGCTGGTCCGTATCTCTGCTCCCCAGGGCCGTGGTAGCCTCTGTGCCAGCTCGAAGGGCCCAATTTTGAGGAGAGTGAAGCATTTACGCAGGGTTATTTTCAGAACTCAAATCTTTTGCATTTTTCTGAAAGTTATTTCCTTCCAAGAAGGGAAGGTTACAACCCAGCAGGGACTGGAATTAAGATCAGTGAAACAAAACATGCAGCTAGGAGAGGACAGCAGTTGGGAACTAAATGGTATGAAAACTTTGTAGTCCTTTAAAAATCTCTTTGTCCACTTGAGGCTTTGCACACTGAAGTGAACGTGGAAGGCTAGTACAATAACAGGATAAATCTGCTTGAGTGCAGAGAGCTACTGGTTTAATATGAGATAACAACGCCCCTTCCCACGGAGCAGCCGGCGGCCGGTAGCATCAAACGCGTTCTCTCCAAGTGGTGCTTCAGCCAGCGCATCTGAAGGAACATTTCTGTAAAGGCTACATAGCAAGGCTTCTATGGCTGAGAAATAAAGAACACCTTTTCCCCAATGGTTTTGATATACAGTGGGAGAAAATAACTTTAAAATTGTTTTTTTTTTTTAAATATTAGGAAATACACAATGTCATTAGTCCAAGGGGAGACTTCTGCACTGTGAAGCTAACAATCAAATCTATCGCATTTTAATAGTTCTGAGTGTTAGGGCTAAAAATAACAAAGTCTATTTCCAGGACTACATTTTCCCTCAATTCAAAGGTAAAATTGTGCTTCAGACCTTTTTGAAAGAATTGGGACAGTGGGGGTTCATCAAAGCTTTGACAACAATGATGAAGGGGGAGGTAAGTTTTGGGGTTTTTTAAGGGGCTGGAGGTGGGGAGAAGGGGAATGCTGTACCTCAATTTCTTCCTCAGCAAGTTTGCCAATCTCAAATACAGAGTCAACCAGGATGGTAGCACCCAGGCTCCTCTTTTGCACCGCTCAGTCCTGCGCGTCTCGCTGAGAAGCAAAATACAGTTTGATCAGAGCAGACCCTTTCATCGGTGCTCTCCCAGGTCCTTCGATGTTACAGAACAGGGAAGAGGCAAGCAATGCTCTACACAGAGAGTTTTCCAACCTACCTCAAACCAGGTGCTGAAGAAACAGAGCACTAAGCACAGGATCCCCTTCGCAAGGGTGCTGCTCTGTCCATGAGAAGTTAACTCTCTAACTGCTCCAGCGTGGCTTTTCACGCCAGAAGCTCCGCAGTACAAGAGCGTGGCCCTGAAAAAAGGGGCTGGGGCTGAAGGATACATTCCAGTAGAATGGTAAATACACTACAGTCAGCTTTTATCTTTCAATCCCTAGTTTGAAGCAGTTTATTTTTTAAGAGTGGAAATTTGGCTTTGGGTAGGAGCACCCTTCAGAGAATCCCACGCCTAATGCTCATGTGAACCAAACCTGAGCTGAACAGAACCAGGACCAGAGCCTGGATGGAGAACTGTGGTGTACGGCCACAACAATCTCATTAAAACCCACTCCCAATTATTTTAGCGTGGATGACTAGAGCATCACGTGCTGTAAACGTAACTCCATCCAGGAACACAGAGGTATCTCAGAGTGCCCTCCAAACCATGAAAGTAATGAAGGGAAAAGAGAGGAAATACAAAGAGAACAGAGATAGTTAATGGGTTTGATCAAACCTGCCTTGCTTTTCACCCTCCCCCAGAACCTTCCTGTGTTGTGCAGCGTAACAAACACCGATTAAAGCAGGTTTAAAATTAAGGGCTCAGGTGCCATCTCAGAAGGCAGCTGTCCCCTCCACGGACGAAGAGCCGCTTGGGCTGTTGCACACATGGCCACAAGGTACGCGTGTCTCAGGAAAAACAAGTCAGCAGGGCCCAACGCGCTCCTGTGGGCATTCTCACCCTTGCCTTCAGGTCCTGTAAACCAGCCCCCCCAGTCTAGACCACCACTCCAGCTGGGCTGCGTCTTCAGTCCGTGGTGCCCTGCATGCGCTCCTCCCAAACCGAGCATCTCGCGAGGCAGCTGGTCTTGTACTGAAGCTGATGTCAGTTCTGTATTTTCTGTGCTTTTTCTCCACCTCCAGAGCATCTGGTTCTGCTCAGAGTCCAGGAGGAAGGGCAGGGGAATCCGGGCAGTTCATGTGTGCAGTGTAGCTTGTTTTCAGTAGGCTAAAACTCTTGGAAGTCAGCAGAGGTCCTGGCTACTGCATGGCTGGAGAGGAACCTTGCAGGCTGTGCGTGAAGAAATCTTCTGCAACAGAGACACAACCGGCATGTATATCGCCCTCCTGCCTCGCTGCAGTCAGCTGCCACCCCTTGGAACTAGCCCAAAACCCATCTCAGACTGCAGAGCTGTGAGTACTGCTGCTAGGCAACTGGGTGTTGGTGAAAAGCAGTTGTGACAGCGCCGAAGAGCTATGGCCTCTCCGCAAAGCCGCTATATATAGCGCAGATAATGTGCAGTGCAGGCTTTCCTCTGCTGTCCTGCCAAAGGCCGCCGCAGCAGGCAGGGCTCCGTCCAGCTAGCCTGAGGGAATGTGCTATAAGAGAGCTCGTTACTGTTAAAAATACACCGCTGCTGAGCAAACCTACCCCTTTCCTTTGCTGCTCGCTCTTCTCCGTATTCGAGAGGAAAAGAGGATGAGCAGCAACCCCCTCTCCCCTCCAGGCCTGGTTCTGCACTCCAGTTAAAGGGAGTTGTGCGTTTATTGTCTTCCCCATAATAATGAAACGCAGCAACACAGCCTGGACGCAGATACACGCAAACTGCACAACCTTCACTCTGGTACACCGACTGCAGAGCGCACGCTGGAAATATGGAGGGCTAAAATGCACCGGGGCGCTCAGGTAATTAAAGGCGAGGCACCGGGGCACGAACAAACGAGCAGGAGGTCAGCCACCAGCGCGTGGGTTCTTCCCTCCTTTCCACTGAGGGAGCACTACGTGCTCACCTCAGGTAAACGAACGCCTCGTGGGGTTCAGTCCACACCCTCTCTTACCTGTCACTGGCTTTGTGTGGCTTTGATGTGGATATAAATTAAACTCTTCCCTCAGTGAAAGCTTCTGCCTGACTTAAAAATGCTTTCACTGATATTGCCTTAGCTTTCCTCAGGTGTTTGCAGGCGGATGAATCCTCATCCTTCACCCCTGTGCTTTAGCAGCCTTCTTGGTTAGACAAGGGTTTGTTTTTCTAACAATGTAACTTCTGCCGAAACTCTCACTCCCTGGATTTCTCTTCTTCCCCCCAACCTCTCACCAGGTATTTCCCCTTTAGCAGCTTGTCTTAAAGATAAAAAAGAAAGATTAACTAATGGTCTCAAGGAATTTTGCAGTAAGGGAAGGTCAGAGATGTGAAGAATGGAAATCAGAAAGCACATTCAAACGAGCTCCTAACTTTTTCCTGTCATTATCTAGCATTTTCCTTTTTCACTGTTCCTCCTCATTACTGTTCAAAAAGGCGAGCTCTTACCTGGTGTTGGTCTCCGCTCAGCCATGCTCAGTCAGATTTCCACATTGGGATCTGTGAATCCTTTCTTTCCCTCATTCACCAGCACAGGCTTTTCTGTCCTCGTATGCCAGACTAAAACCTGAAGAGGCCAAGAGAAGTCATTAGCTGCGTCTCTTCCCTGCACTAACAAATATTCTTGCGCATTAAATCAATAGTGCACTTTAACCATCTACCCCGGCGCCTAATGGCGCGTTCACAGCCGAAAGGAGGCTTGCATAAAACTTCGTTTAGGCAGGCAAAACGCACAGCGCGCAGAAATTACCCGTTTTACAGTGTCCTGTCTTGGGACATTAACCTGCTCCTTCCACGTAGTTATCAACCCCCTTCCTCGAAAGGCTCATCAACCTTCGCAACGAGGTAAGGCTGTTCCTTCACAACCGGAGAACCACACGCGTGTTTCCCCCCAGACCAAGCTCCTTACTCTGGTTCTTGGTCATCACTGTACTAACACCCTTGGCCAGGGTGGAGTTATTTGCCAGGCTCACAGTGGAAATGCAAATTCCTGCCACCCTCACTGTGACCCCGCGATGGAGGGAAGAGGCAGTTACACCAACTGCCACCAGCTGCTCCGGTCGGCACCGCTGCCTTTGGCTGGGGGAAACATTAAAATGCATTTTTCAGCGGGTCTCTGAAAACCCACTATCGGAGGGAAGACATCAGTCTGCTCTCTGACCTCACTATCACTCCTTTTTGACTTTTAAATGCTTTTAAGACCCTAAAAAGATGTGAGAGCAGCACTGATCTGAGCCGTACTTACTGCTCCAGGCTGTACGCAGCCTTTTCGTAGCCCAGCAAGCGTTGGTCTCCCACACCACCTCAGAAGCCCCACAACACATTTCCTCCGAAACGCTGGCCCCACGCTGCCATCCACTACTCTGCACCGCTACAATACGTTGTATTTAAAGCCCCTCTCCAACTTGCTTAAAACAGGACTGAAGCTTCTACTAAAAGCTTCCCTCAGTCTTAGCAGTGAAGTTTAATATAGATCAACATCTGTGGAGGAGTCCTGGAAAAAACATACATTGAAGAGGTGGCCTAACATTTTTGGAGAGGGGGGCGTATTATAGGTAAATAGTCTCTACCAGCTGTGCCATGCTGCTGGCACAGACAGCTCTGGAAGCTGTTTAAAACACTCGCCCCTCACCAGACTGCTTTGCTCCTAGAACCTGAATGGCTGGGAGCAGCTTTATTCCTTCAGAGCCGCAGCTTCCTGCTTCCCTTCCCCTGTTTGCGTTGCTATTTCCTACCTTGCGGGGGTTTCCCTCCTGTTGCCATGACAATACTCTGCACGTTTAACCCAAGCATCCGCAAACCATTTCGTACCCAGTCCCTGCTTTTCTGAAAAACCAGGGCACGTTGTATCTCTGAAGGACGAACAAAGAACTTCTCAAACCCTTCTGGTTAAACAGGAGCACCCCCACCTTCCCAAGAAGCTGTTTGACCAAATCTGCCTCTGATGTGAGCAGTCACCTCCTGCGCGGGGCTTAAATCTCTCCTGCTAGTAATACGAAGGCAGTAGAGACCAACTGCTGTCTGGAGAGGGTCCAAAAAACCATTTCATCCCTCCCCTAGAGCCACTTCAGAGCCCGCTCGTCACAGTTAGCCTTTGTTACAGTCCTGCTCGCCCACCGCAGCAACGGTGCGGCAATTACCGCGTTACTCACCCAGGAAAAGGCGAAACCAGCCGGCTCTGTACAAGTGGCTCTCAATGGCCACGCAAGCGTCAGTTACAGGCTCCTCATCCAGCACACAGAACCTACAAACCTGAACGCAGTCCAGGTGCTAGAAAAACCTTACAGCCAGTTCTCCTGGCCGGTGGGAGCAGGTAAGAGCTCTTCCCACTGCTGACACGGGAACACTCAACCCCGCCGAAGGCCAAGGGCTGTGTGCTGCCCGGAGCAGGACTCGCACTTACACAGCTCCAACTACGTACTCCATAAGCAGAAGACCACAACTTACACATTATTAGCTTTTCTTTAAACTGGATCCCACTTCTGCGTTGTTAAAGCCAAGTGCCAAAAAAGATACTTACATTAAATTAACTAAAACGGACCAGTTTTGAGAGGCTGTGGCTTCATACAGCAGCTTCGGCCATTTCCCACCCTCTATTCTTTAACGTGGGAGGGAGATCACAGAAACACCTGCTTTTCCTCTCAGCCAATTGCTTGATTTTTTTCCACAGGCAATGTGTTTGTTTTATGCTTCAGGGAAGCTCTGGCTTGTGCAAAAAGCAGAGCTTGCAGGGGAATAAACAGCAAAGGGGACAAAGTATCTCCCTTTCCCCGAACAGTGGTCACCTGAGGGAGTCCACTTTAAAATGCCCTCTACTACTGCAAAACCCTTCCAATCATTTCCAGCCTTGCCATTCAGAATCACAGCACCCAAAACAGATCTGAGAGACTGCAAGGATTCATCTCCATAGCGGACTTTTTCATTGTCTTCTAACAGGAAATTAAAAAGCAAACAGGCAGGTCAACATAGAGTTAGGGGGGTCACAGGATTTCAAGCACACGGACCCCTTTCCGAGGGTTTCGGTAACTGTTACGTGAAATGGAGATTACACAATGTGAAGAAAAAGAGACACCAAGCCAAAATGACAGATTTGCTTCCTCTCAGCTTGTGCTAAACCAAATTTCTGCAGGCTCTCTCAGGCACCATGGAGGCCCTCTTCTCCCAAAAGCACATCCATTGGTATAAAACAACAAAGATTGCTTCTCTGTAACTGTAACTCTTGTTTTTCTCTGTCGAGCTTCCAGCTGTGGTACAGGGGATGGCACTGGCACAGCAGGTCTGGTGACTACTCAGGACAAGACAACGCCAAAAGAACTCTCAAAGTTCTGCATGTCTGTCATAAAAATTAACAGCTCGAGCACTGGTGTCTTCACTGGCGTGTGTGGGAAGCTTAACCAACAAAGCGCCGCCTCATTTCCAGTGCCCTTCTATTTTGCAGTCTGTCCTCTTGTGCCAGCCCACGCTGAGGATTTTTCAATAGCTGGGGCCACTAAAAGCCTCTCTCTTTTAAGGGCTCCCTAGTTGAGCACGCTGCAGCTTGTTTCTCAGATGTTAATAGAAACTGGGAAGCAGAATATGTCCCAGTTACACCTACTTCATGTGAATGCAGAACCTCAGAGCTCTACGCTGTGTCAGTGGCTTGAAAAGAGCACGGTTTGCTTTGGGGGTGTACGGGGGGAAACGCAGAAGCAGCAGAACACAGAAATACACAGCACGCTCGTTTCCTTACAACTCCAGTCTAAACCAACCCTTCCCTCCGGATAAGGAGGGATAACTCTCTTCTTTCTCCTCAGCAATTAATAGTGCCTTCCTTAGTTTTCTCCTTCATTTTCAAAGAAAACAAGCAGGATATACGTCTTTGGCCAAAGCTGAAGCTTTTTGCAGGAGTGTGCATTTGTGGGCTGAATTCTGCTAAACATTACAAACACCAGCCCTGCACACAGGGAAGGCAGCATTTTTGCAGAACAGATGTCTGTGCTTATCTTACACACTTCTCTGATCCCTCCGTAATGACTCTATCTGAGCACGTCATAATTTTTAATGCAAATCTCACTGCAAAGCAGGAGTATGGTTATGCTGAACAGAAGCAAACTGTGGCAACTGCTGGGAGCACACCAGCACAATGAGAAAAAAAAAGCCTGTGCTTTGACCTCAGGGAAAGAGGACCCCAGCCCACAGCCTACTTTTGTCCTCCTCTGCTGCTCCCCTGGGCTCTCCTCCTCGTCAAACGGGTAAGCAAAGCAGCAACTGGGAAACGGAGGCTGCTGGCATCAGCTGAACGCAGAAAGGCGACGCTGAACCTGCAAAGCTGCACTCAGAGTTTGCCAGCAGCAGACAGCATTCAATTCACAACAAGGACCCTTGTAAGATCTCCACAGCCTAGCCAAAAAAAAAGAAATGCAGTCTGCTTCAAATCCTGGCCAGCAATCCCTGCTTCCTCTCCGTCTCTGACCTGCAGCTCCCGTGGGACAGCACTGACACTGCAGCCTGTCTGGCAGCACCATTTTTTTCCCCTCCTGCCTGGAATCAACCTTTGCTTTCCTCTCCTTCCTCCCTGTGTTGCTCCACAACCACTATTTCCTATCTCCAGCTTTTAACACAGCTTCTTTCCAATAGTTGCTTACTGCAGGGACAACAGAGCAAAGATTGCACAACTGGCCATGGAATAAACACCTTTAATCTTCCGTACACCCCTCCAAGAGCCACCTGCGCACTTCCCCTGGCCTGTTGGAAACACACTGATTTCCAGCCAGCGCGTTCTTGTTAGCTAGTGTGGCATGCAGTGCCCAAGAACAGAGATCTAATTTCAATCCAATCTCTTTTCCCATCCTTGGGAGACCATCTGTGTTATTCATCCCAGCGCTGGACAGCCATAGCCACGGACATGTAGATTTTAAAAAAAGAGGCACAGCGGGTAGCAGATGATAAATAGTTACTCCTCTCCCTCAGCTCCTGTCCCTTATTCCTGGACTCCTTGCCTGGGTACTGCTAAATATCGAGATCCTTCTTTTTTCCATGGCTGTGGGAGGTGGAGCAGTGCAGATGGAAAGCAAAGACAAAGGTTATTATTCAAAATTTTTTCCTATCCCAAAAAAAGGATGGAGACTTGGGTCCAGTTCTGGGTCTGTTGGCAGTGACAGCTCATTTGTTAAAAAAGAAAAATGACCCTGGGATAATTAAGCAACTCCCTAGATCAGACTGGGGGTGCCTATTACAGACAAAGGTACGAAAGCACTGCACAGGGGTCTGTGATCTCCGAGGGACCCCCTCCACGCCCGTGGTGCCCAGCAGGCCCACCCACAAAGCTTTCACAAGCAGTTGGCAGCACCTCTGCTGCTGACGTGCCATGACTGATGCCTGTCACGCTAACCAGCATTGTCTCATTGTATCTCGCACACTCCCTGTCATTCCAGATAGATATCCATCTGCTGTCTCTCATCTTAGACTGGGAAGTTTTTAGGGTAAGAACCATCACTGCGTTTGGAGTTTCTAGGTTATTTAGCACAGAAGGGTCCTGCTGCGTGACCTGGTGGCTCCTAGGCAACGTGTACAGTCAAATAACTAGCAGAGGCCAGGTGACGGAACGATGGGGCTGAATGGGTTTTTCTCCTACCTCTGGATCCTCACAACCCACGTACGAGGACCGTACCTTAGTGCAATTCGCGGCTTTCGGCTCAAGGTCATTCAAGGTCACTAGTTCCCGCAGCAGGCTGCTCTCCTGGTAGCCCCCCTTCACCCCTCGCAGTTTGAAGTAAGCCTGAGATCGCTGGAGAATCAGTCTGAGGTTCACGGCAAACCCCGCCATGTCGATAGCGAAGGGGCGATGGGGGTCGAACACCGTTTTCCAGCCGTAGACCTTCCCCGCAGCGTTCACTTTGGGTGACTCGTAGCGCAAGCCGCCGACGAAGGCTACTGGCCACACGGACACCTTTCTGGTGCTGCGCATCTGGAGGCAAGGGAAGAGAAGGATGTGACTTCCAACATACAAACCGGTACCCCAGCAGAACCTTGTTCGCTGTCCTGCAGGAGACGAACGTCCCTGAGCTTCTCCCCAAACCCTAGAGCCAAGAGACCGCGTTAGGTTCCCTCGGACAAAGCCGCAGAGCTCCTTACTCACCCGTACGAGGACGCGCATCCCAGTTTGGAAAGTGGCACTGAAAACAAAGCTGCCAATAATAAATGTCACCGAAATTTAAGAGTGGTTTCTCGTCCAAAGGTCTTTGGAGCTGTGGGGCATCAGTCACACGGACAGCTGGGGAAATCAGGACACAGAGGAGGGAAGCACCTTGAAAGGCAGGAATGGGGTGTCTGGGAAGAAAGGTGCTTCCTCTGAAAGCTAAGGAGTTTGAGCCGTGATCTCAACCCATGAGCTGCAGTAAGGCTAAAAGCACCTTTAGAGTGAGGCCCCCACAACCTCAGGGACAGCCCAGAGACGCAGCCTCTCCACAAACTCCCAGCACGGACGGTGCCTTGTAGCTCCTGCTACCCAGCGGAACGATGTTGGATGCCTCTACTCCCTGTAGAGTCAACAGAAATCGACAGGAGCCATCAGGGGACACTTCAGATGCCCGCGCTTGCCAACACAGATGATTTGAATGCCAGTCTGTCCGCTCGCTCGCCAGCACCCTTGTCCTGCTCTGCTGGCAGGCTCGGCCTCGTGTTCTGCTCTCACCCCAGTCTCTTAGATGAGGGATCTCCCAGAGCTAATCTCATCACTGCTAATTACTGCAAACGAGACCAGAAGAGCTCTGGCACTTGCCCTTCTGCATTATACGCATGCTAACAGCAGCCTCTGCCCACAGGGAACAATAGTGCGCGTCTTCGGCATTTCGCAGCACATGCCATTGGCTCCATCGACCCCAACTGCAGCTACATTTCAGAGAGGAGCAGCCTCTACGAGCGAACAAAGGAAGCCTTTCTGCTTTATTAACGTGCAGCGTCTGTCTCAGGATGCTGCCAGAACCAGCCTCAAAGGGGACTGTGGAAGAAAGACATTCAAGTCTGAATTTGCTTTCAGCTTTAAAAAATGTACATATTCCCGTGGCTATCCAAGCTCAAGTGAATGCTGTCAGGGAAGGGAAAGGAGCGAATAAATAGGAGAACTCTGGTATGAAAACTGGCAACTGGTGTGGAAGGAGACAGTCCTCCTGTCTTGCCCCTTGCTGCAAGGGCTCCCTTGCAGGAGAATGAGGGAACCAGGAATTTCTGAGCTGGCAGCCAGGTGAGGTGCAGCGTACCTGGCACTGTGAGGCCATTGCACACCTGCAGACAGGGAAAGGCACTGGAGTTCATTTAAAGCTTCAGTAGGAGTGGGACAAACAAAGCACATGGGAACCTTCCCCCGCTCAAGCCTGACAGGATTGTCAGGACATGCTGAAATCCAGCCTGCCATCACAGCTCCTGCAGCAGCACACTTCCAGGCCGAGAGCACAGAGCATCTCCAAACAAGATGTCCTGCAAGCGCTGTGACTGCGCTGACACCACTCCGGCGTAACTCCAAAATGGCACTGCTACCTCAGCCGGGGATCTGTGCAGAGCAGGTGCCAGGCTCTTGACAGCTACAGAATTTAACCAGTGGACACTCTGGGACGAGAGCAAACGAAAGGCAAACAGCACGCAAGGAAGAGAAACCCCAGGGACTCCTCAAACAAGAACAAACATGAATTAACAGCCAGCCGAGTGCGATACACAGAGCTGGTGAGGAAAGGCGGATAAGGTCGGATTAGGAACCTGCCACATATCTCAGCGTGGGGCACGGAAGGAGGACGGCTGAGGTTTCTTCTGCTAGGCACGTGCTTCTGCGCAGGCACGGCGGAGAGCAGGCAATATTCCAACCCTAACAAGGCTCCCCACAGGGGAAGGCAGCTCCTCATTAGCTTCCTTTCCAGTAAAACCTGTCTGCCTCCGATCACACGTCACAGGATAAACTGGGATTCCCATTACTTTGCACATGATGCCTTTGACCGGGAAACGCAGCGCAGTAACCAAATCCCAGAGAGAACTCCAGGACAGCTGCCGTGGAACCACTACAGAGATAAGATTGATTCAGAGCTCCACAGAGGATGCACACAGCATCTCCTCCCCTCAGCACACAGCATCTTTTACACCCCACACGCTGCTCTGCTCTGTTGAGCCCACTGGGAGCCCCAAGCAGGGTCTTACCTCCTCAAAGAGCTCCAGGCTGTACGTGTTGTCATCATCAGCAAAGTAAACAATCCCAGGCTGGCTGTTATTTTTGTTAAAGGTCTCTCTCAGCCATCTCAGGGCAAGGTTCCTCTGCATGGTGCCCCGGGGAATGCGGGGATCCCTCATGTCTCCCCGCAGCTTGTAGTTGCGGGGTGTCTCCACATTGAGGTGGGTGTAGTTAAGCCCCGTGTCCCGCAGCAGCCGGGTGATGAGAGGCGTGCGGCGCTGGGAGTCCTCCACCAGGATCCAGTGCAGGTTTGGCACGTGCAGGAGGGTGTTGGCCAGGCGCGTCAGCTCTGCCTTCTGTACGGGTCGGCTGTAGGTGGGTGTAATGACGTGGATGGTGGGAAGGGTGTCTGACCACGGGGGTGGGCGGGTATAAACATATTCTGTCCTCACCACCTCCACAATGTCCCGGTCCGATAAGCAGTATTCCTTGGAGTCCAAGCCTGCAGCAAGATCACGCCGGGAGTCACCACCATCATCTGAGCAAGAGTACGAGAGAGAAGAAAAAGTCGCACGGACTCTGTTCCTCCAACACCCCCCGACTGACCCGGGAGGCTGCCTGCTCATAGCTGGTCACCCTCACGGTTTCAGAGGAAAGGAAACAAGCTCAGATGGAGGCTTTAATAAATAAGTACACAAATAAATACAGGAATCAGGGACAAACACATATGAGAAGAGAAGTTTCTGCTGTTAGAAAAACCAGCACCAAACAAGGCCTGACAAACCAGGACAATGCTGCAGCTGAGTGCTCAGAATAAGCAACTTCAAAAAGCACCCAGAAGAGACAGGCTTGTACAGCAGTTAGATCTAGGTAAAGAAAATAGCAACACAGATCGACGACCTGTTGTTCCTGAAGAGCTCCGGCGCCCTGGCACCATGCTCAGTGGGACAGGACTGACGGCGCTGCACTCGAGCACTGCAGCACCCGGACTGGGAGGCAGGGAACTGATGGAAAATAGAGGCAGCGACGATCCCCTGGCAGCATCATCCGGCCAGGACACTGCGGTACCTCGCTGCTCCCCTGACAAGCCTGGCATGGGGCACAGAGAAGCAGGGAAAGACAGTCTTCAAATCCAGAAATGGAGAATAGAAATTAAAGCCTGTAACTGTAGGCTTTTTCCTGCACAGACTTTCACCTGCCTCGGACTAACCTCTCTCAAAAAGACCCCACCAAGCTCTGAACACAGCAGCCCACTCCGTAGCGTGGATGTGAACAATGAAGAGCATATATATAGGATACGCTGATTCAAACATATAAAATCCTTGCAAAGAGAGACTTGTTCACAACCAGCTCAAGGAAAAAAAAAAATTGTTCATACACCTGTCACTTTTCCAGGGTGCGACTTCCACACCTTCGTACCACTGCAGACCAGCAGGAATACCACGGTCTACAGGTAGGAACTGGGGGAGATGAAGGGGCACCTCCATTCAGGATACAAGCCAGCTGCTCTCTACTGGGCACGTAATACTTTGAGCTACAGATTTTACAAAACCAGCTACTACCAGGAACTTCAGATGAGAAAGAACAGGAAGAGACAGTGATTAGATCTGAGCCAGCAGGGTACTACCCGTGGTTTTTCATAGCACGTTACTCTTCCAGCAGCACAGGCTTTGATAGCAGCCCTGAACCGAAGGAAGGCCTCGTACTCCATGGCACTGACGGAGGGAGTGGGGGGAGACAGGGACAAGGCGTCCCACATGTGTTGGTATCAGGTCCTATACAAGGCAAAGCACAGCAGCATCGCATAGCAGAGCTCTCTGAAATCACACAACACTGGAATCCATTCAAAAATAAATTTGCAAAACGCATTGGACACGGACACAAATGTAATTAGCCAGGACGGTGCTGGAGAGCGTTCGCAAACCCCGGCAGGTCAGCCCCTCAGCTGTAAATCCTGGCACGGGTAAGCACTGCCCTTCCGTCCTCACTGGTGTAGGGATGCACATCTCTTTCAGCACCTGCTACCGAAGGATCTCAGAAACGCCTTACGAGAACAAAACAATTTCTCCCGAGAGCTCTCAGGTTGGTCTCTGTCACCACTCGTTTTCCGCTGGGGCTCGGAGAAGCAGCGGCAGAGGAAGCTTCTCACCCAGGTCATCGGTGAGCTGAGGACTGCGCCAGAGCAGAGCGGTGGCTGGGCTGTAACCTCAGTGTCCGTGGCCATTCACAAAAAACAGCTCCCAGTTTTTAGGGCGCTGAATGAAACTGGTGTAGAGACAGCACATTCTTAGTGGTCTTTTAAGTCCGGTTTTAGAGCCCAGCAGATCCCTCATCCTCTGAAATACTGTCCACCTTCCAGAGGGGATCACAGCCATTTTTCCCTTAAGAACTGCTCAAAGGCTCACGGGTGGCTGTCAGTCCTCCAGCGGAAATGTAAAGCTGCTCGGGACAAACTCTGAACTTCTGACAATTCAAAGTGCACATCAGACTGCTCAGCAAAAGGATGAGCAACCGTGGAGGATGGGTGCAAAAACTAAAATGAAAAGGGGACAGAATCTCCCAGAGAAAGGGACTGGAGAAGGACAATGAGCTGGCCTTTGTCCCCACAGACAAGCCTCCCCAAGCTGACGAGCCTGCCCTGGCACCCAGGAAAAAGGCAGAACCAAGAATGAAGACCACAGCAGGCATCATGGCTTCCTCCAGCCCTCAAGAGCCGGGTATCGCTGCTATGGCAAGAACAGGATAAAAAACTAGGGCCCTTCTGGCCAGAGGATCCCCCAGAACTTCCTGAATTCATCTAATTGGGGCCACAGCTCTAGTTCATGCTTTGTGTGACGGGTAGCATGGAAGCTGACTCCTATAGCATTGTAACTCCACCAAACAATCGGGTGAGAAGCTGGTTCTTGTTCTTGCTTTCTCCTTCAAGAGCAAGTGCACAAGTTTGCTGCTTTCCTGAGGACACTTAAAAAAACCTCATGTCTCATGAGCCTCATGTCTCCCAGAGCAGCTGTCTCAAGCGGCAGCTCTGTTTCCTCTGCTCTCTTTTTTGCATCTCTCCTGCTGGACTAACTTGTGTGCAGAGCACTGCACAGGCAAGCAGGAAGGGAATCCTCTCTTACGGATCATCAGGGAACAAAGAAAAGCATCTTCTGTCAGTACCCTGACTGATTCAGGATTGAGGCCACAAAGAGCTCTCCCCGTGCAGTAAGCACATCCCATGGCTCCGAGTCTGATGTCTCTGAAGAACCCCTAGGAGCACTGGGCTGTTCCTACAGCAGAAGTGGGGAGGCTCCTGCATGAGCATGGACTGGGAGCTGAGATGAGCATGGCTGCCATGGAGAAATGAAATGAGAGAGGAGATGAGGACGAGGGAGGGATGCACAGACTTGGCATGGGCTGGTTTGATTTCTCTCTCACCCTTGTGCACTGCAAGCAGTGGAGCAATGGTGCTCTGGTGCCAGACGGTGATTAGCAGTGTCCAGGGCAGAACTATCAGCACGATAGCCAGGATGTCTCGTCTCTTCGGCATCTCCAAGACTGACTGGACCCACAGCTCCTCATTACCTGACAGTGAAAACCCCAGAGACAGAACAGCAGAGCACATAGAGAACAGAAATAAATGAGCAAGAAGGAATAAGGACAGAGAAAGAGAACGCGAGAGAGGGAGAGCAGCAAAGGCAACACGACTCGTAGGTCTTACCAGTGCTTACAACCCACCCATTGCAGAAGCAGGTTTGGAGGGGCCTCGGCTGCTGGGGCCGGGAGCAGGAGGGCACTTCTACAGGACGCTGCTGGAGCTGCCAGCATGAACCTCAGGGACTCGTTTGGAAGAAAACCTGCAACACAAAGCAAAGGTGAGTAGGCAGAGAAAAATATCAGGGAGCTGCTCCATCGAGTTCACAAATCCTCCTCAAGAAGAGCAAATCAAACTGGGGCAGTGAGCAGCAGCAATGTGTCCCTCCCCTCCAAGGAGAGACACCTCCTGGGTGTCAGAGCCTTGCTTTCCTTCACAACCCCATGTCAAGCAAGGCACTTCCTTCAGCCGAGCAAAAGCTGCTCAGCACCACAGTGTCTGAACCATCCCCCAGCAGAAAAGGACCCTTCAGGCAGCAGCCAGCCAAGCTTCACACCACCACGCGCTGGGCCCAAGCCCCTCGGAGGAAGCAGGGACCGTAACGACCACATTACCAGCCTGAGACATCGGCAGGTGCTCTGCCCCCCAGACCCTCTCCCTTCGTCAGGCAGAGCGCTCAGGCCGACTGCGCCCACGCTCGTGGGAATTCGGCTCCAGCAGAGCTCCTGACTCCGTGCTTCACCCGTCCCTGTAACCCCCTCAGCTCAGACCATCCCACCAGCATCTCCGACGCAGCCAGTTTTAACTCAGCCTTCCATCGGCCTGCTCAGGTTCATTTCTTCCATCTCAGAGGTGTTGCCACTGGAGTACATTAAACTGCCACAACGGCTTAGTCTGATTCAACACAAGCACATACAAGATTTAAGCAGACTGTATTTTATCCAAGTATCTCGGCAAGCAAAGCGCACCACTTAGCAGTGCCGGGCAGTTTGCGAACATGGCTCGCGGTTTAGTACCACCGTCCCGCGCCGGGGAATGCATCAGCCTGCACTGCAGATGAGGCAGAGCCCAGAGAACATCGCAGTCGAAGGCAGGGAGCAGCCTGCTCTGGGGAAAACCACCGGTCTCCCACTGCACAGCTGCTGCGGTGTCCTGGAAGCTATCCCATCCCCTCCTTACATCAGAGGGGAGCTCCTCAAGCCTGGGCTGTAGATACGATGCTGCTTTGCAGATGTTTTTCCCGACACCCTTGGAGCTTGCTTTTTCTCGGTTGCACGGGGCAGTCATGGAAAGATCCAGGTTCAAATCCCCAATTAGCCCAATTTGGATTGATCTGAATTTTCCTTGGCCATGCCTTGATCAATGGGCTGTACAGTCAGCCTCCGGCACTGAGCCCAGTGGAAGACTTGAAGTGAAATGGCTCCAAGAACTGACAGGTTGTCCTTTTAAAGTGCAAGGAAGCGATATTCAAGTTGTGGACAGAACGTGGTTCTTCCAACTTAGCACTTCAATCACAGAGGTACTCATTTACCAGAGAAAACAAGGGGGTGGGAAATCACAGGTTGGCCTTTGTCTTTAAAAGGGACATGTAAATGTCCCTCAACAAAACTTTCAGCAAATTCATTTTTTTTTCTACAACACAGAAAACCCGAAATCATAAAAAAATCTCCAGCCAGCTCTAGCAACAGCCAGTCCCCCACGCAGAGGTCTCTCACCAGGCAGAGACCTGCCACCTCCCATACACAAACCTGCGCAGAGATCAAGGTGCCAGCACCCACGGAACTGGGGACCCATCCTCATGTGCCCCCACCCTCCTCCGGCACCACGCACAGCGGCACAGCCGTGCTCAGGAGACCCTGGCCGGAGGATGCAATCGGCAGATGCGCCGGCAAACGGCATTTAGGGAATGCAAGGACCCAGGGGTACGGAAGGAGGCTGTGGTGGATCAGGGCTAGTGAGGGTGCTCAGAGGGAGCCAGGCTTGTGGAAGGGTCTCCAGGGGAAACAACAAGAAGCCCCTAAGCCAACCACCTCACACATCTGGTGCTACGGAAAGCAGGGTTTCCCGCAGTCAAGCACGGAGAACCAGCAGGGAAAAGCTTTTCAAAGTCAAAGGATATGCTCTGTGCAGCTGGATGCCCTGCAGATTTTCAAGGAAGCATCTCCCAGCAACGTGGATTTGTCCCTATTTTTTTCAGAACTGGAGAAAACAGCATCATCCAGACAACATAAACCAGGGAGGAAGAGGAGAAACTATTCCAGCAAATATCAGCCTCCTGCTGCATCCCTGTCCAGCTCTCGGAGCCAGAGAAATCCCGCTGGCCTAGCGCTGCCAAAGCACACTGTGCCCTCAGGAAAGAGCATCTGGCCTCATCCTCGTTGTCCCTGCAGTTGCTGTCAGCGCCTGAACAGAGGGCACCAAGCGCTGGCATCCTCTGAATCCTCTAGTAAAGCCAGAACACGTCCTCTGAGCGTCCCTGTAGGGCAGAGCCGTAAGGGGCAGTCCAAAAAGACTCAGCACCTTTGCCTCGTGAAGCGCCTTCGCCGCAAACGCACCACGGAAAGGACGCTGCCACTGGAGAGGGGGTGGGAGGAAATGACATGCTAAAAGAGCCACTCTGAGTCAATTCACGGCATCTGGCAAGCTGCCACAGTGGGCTGGCACGCATCAAACGTTGCGTTTGTCAAGGGCAGCTTCCTCCCAATACAGCGCTCTTACCTTAAAGATGCTCTTTCCCTGCCTCCTGCCAACCCAGACTCAGACCGTCAGCATCGTCCCACGCAGGACAGGCTGACCCTGCCTTCCCGTGATGGAGAACGGGCACCTTTGGGCTGGAGTGCTACTCTGATTTCCATCCCCTCAAAACGAGCAGCCTCCAACCATTCGGGCACCGGTCTCATCAGGATCGATTCCTTTTAATTCGCTGCAGAGCATTTAGCAGCTCCCTGGTCAATCAGCTGTCACTTGGGTGCTCCAGCTGCCAAGGGCCAGCACAGCCCACTCGTGCCCCAGCAGAGAGAGCTGTCGGCTTTGCTCTGCAGCTCCGCTGGGGCTGGCAGCAAACGGATCCCGGGGATCGTGCTCTCCACCGTGGGAACGCCTCCTCCCCGTGTCCTCCTGGGGCCAGCCGGACGCTGAGCGCCTTTCGCCCCATCGGGCTGCCGACGTGAATCAGATACCCGACGCGCAGCGGCTGTAATTAACGGTCCCTTCCCTGTACGGCACGCTTCGCACGCCCAAAGGGACAGAACCCCAGCACGGATGCGAATCCGTGGGCTGGGGGGAGAACGTGGAGCCACGGACGCAGCCTGGCCCCCAGTTGCTGACCCCCACGCTTTTGCACCTCGAGCTGCCACTCTCCACAGCGTCGTACTCTGCTCTGCAGCACTGACATTTGCTCACCGTTAATTCCTGACGCGATTTGATTTTATTGACGACCCTGAGAAGCCTGACTGAAGGACGCTGTCAGAATTCACCTGGGGCTGCTGCGAGCGCTGTGAACTCTGGATCCAGGCAAAGCATTTCAAGCGTGTTCCCTCCCAACGCGCTAACGCAATCTGAGGGCCTCAGAGCAGGGTGACGCCAGTTCTCAGTGCAACAAAGCCATGCTCCCACCTCACCATCACACGTCAAAGCTGCGAAAGGCGAAATCCATTTTCTCCCGTGAACAGCACCAGCTAGGAAACACACGGTCACCTGCGATTTTGCACTGCTGGTGAGAGAAGTCACAGCTTCGCAGCCCAGGACAGAAGGCTTGCCCCACATCCAAAAAATCCCTTGCTACCGGAGCCAAAGGATGCTTTTTGTTGCTGTTTACAGCACAAGTGAGGCTAGCTAAAAATCAGTTTGGGGAAAATTATGCTTTTTTCCATGGCATTCACTCTAGCCCTGCCCCATCATAATACCACTCTCCTTCTCCCACTGAAAACATCCAAAACAAAACCTGGCTCTGTTCAGATTGTCAGTCTCGGGCTTCTGCTATTTCCTCCTCCACAGGAAAAAGGAAGAGGAGGAACAAATTTAAAACACGAATTAATTAAAAAGACCAAATTCTATTTTCCACTACAGAAAGTATACTTAATTTTTTCAGTTTTGAAAAACCAGGCAAAAGATGCAAATCACCAGCTCAAACGTAATCGATTTTGGGGTTAAAATATTTCTAAACCAAGGTGTTTTACCTAGTTGGGAAAGACTTCCCTTGGCAGACAGATATTTTGACAAGCTGCCGGCAGAAGGGCGATGCCACACGGCGGAAGAGAGATCCCATCCTCCGGCAGAGGGCAATGGAGTCAAGGCGTGACAGCATCAAACCGGCACTCGTCTCATCAAAAAAGCCTTAATAAATCCCGCAGCCACGTGTTGGTAACGTGCTGGGTTATTAAACGCGGAAGGTTCTTTTTTTAAATCAAGTTAATTGGCGTCAGCTCCGACACTTGCTGTAGGAAAGGCTGATTTGATCTGCAGTCTGGTTTGGAGTCAGGTTTACCTTCGCTCTTCCTTGGGGGCTGAGCAGCCCCAGCATCATTGCTCCTCGGCTTTCCCACACCGAACAGAGGTGATTTGGAACACGTTAAACTAAAGAACTGCTGGAGTTGAATTTGTATATATACATGTCACCAGAGTAAAAATATTGTCTAGATGGAAGAAAAACACTCCCAAAAAACCCCAAACAAACATACCAAACACTTA
This sequence comes from Chlamydotis macqueenii, assembly GCF_036417535.1. Classification (NCBI taxonomy): domain Eukaryota; kingdom Metazoa; phylum Chordata; class Aves; order Otidiformes; family Otididae; genus Chlamydotis; species Chlamydotis macqueenii. Next base: position 2,327,806 of record NC_141579.1, on the reverse strand, counting down.
ACTTGCATTACAAAACAGCCGGGAAATAACAAACACACACAGCCAAATCCTACAACAAAAGCTTTACAGAGAAAATAAACACTCACACTTCAGGATACGAAATATATTCTCCCTGACAGCTTTTCCCCTGGGCAAAGCATCCCCCAAACCTGCCCGTTTTTCAGACGAGGAAATTGAGGCACGGGGCGATGACGGCTCTCCCTCGCAGTCACCCAGGGGATGGGCACGACGAGCCTCTCTCTAAGATTTTGGTATTTGGCAGAAAAGGCTTGTAAAGCCCAGGCTAAAAATAAAGGTAGTAATAAAAGCCTCGTGCTCGTTAATTACTCCGTAAGCCATTACTGCCTAAAAACCCCATAACTTTAATGGGGGCTATTATAAGTATAGTAGCAAAACCGTTGAGCTAATTACTGTTTAGTTATTAAGCAGAACATCACCAGAACTGAGTAATGAGCACACAGAATTGCTTGTTCTTCAAGGATTTCATCAGGAGCGCTAACTTCAACCTCAGATCCGCCTGACTGCTAGGGGAAAAGGACGGAGGCTTTGCAGCCCAGCCCTCCGAGTCAAGAAAGGGGGTGAGAAGGATTCCAAAACGTTTCAGACCGTCGTCACCGATCTGCCAGCTGGAGGAGAACCGGATTCATCCACAGGAATCAAAAAAGTCGAGCCAACGCAGCCTGGGTCTGCGACAGGGGGTGACGGTTTGCATAATCTCTTCATCCAGCAACTGTTTCCTTATTTAAAAAATTAAAATAATTCCTGTGGCCAAAACCAGAGAAATAATGTGGTGTTCTTTTTTCTTTCTTTCCTTTTTTCAACATAAAAACCCAGAAAATGCAGAAATATTGGAAAAGCCTGAAAAGCAAGGTTGGTTTTAGGAGGCTGTTTTTCCACTCAGTGCTTCGCCCAGCTTCACCTGCACACCCTTGTTCTGTCGCTGCGCCTGCTTTGGCTACATACACAGCGGCCACTCCTCGTGTTTTCCAAGCTGATAGAGAAATTAAGGCACAAACATCACATAATCTCCCCAACCCTGCAACCGTTCAGGCAAAACCTGACCTACTCTCCCCTTCCAGTTCCGAGCTCCTGAGCCCTGTTGTAACAAACAGGATCAGGAACACAGATTATCTCACAGAAAAATAGAATATCAAGCAAGCTTCTCTCAGAACAACACTTAACATTTAAAGCAAGCATGAGTAAAGTGGATCAAGGGAGCTCAACACAAGCACAATTAGTGTCTGTAACTTATTGCCACAGGATACTAAGAAAAAACAAGAACTTAACAGGATTCAAAAAAGGATTAGTTGTGCATGTGAATAAACTGCATATCCAGAATTAGAACAAACCACCCACCAGTTCGGAAAACATATAAACCCTTCAGTGTCAGAGCTTCAGCCAAATTTTAACAAGCATCTGAATCTTGTTCTTCTCCAGAATAATCCTCCCCCTATGCTGCCCCAAGTCTGCAGGTGGCCAGAGCTAGAAACAGGACAGATGTGATAGCACCGCTCTTACACTGCCTAATCCCAAGAATTCACTGCTTCCAACAGCAATGCAGATCTTCTGCTAAATCCTTAAAAGATTTAAGGCATCGTCCTAAACGTGTTTGCTGTCTTGTACAAGTTCTTACACTGCAATCATCACCACGGTGCCCAAGTGCTGTCCAGGATGTCCCAAAGATCCTTAGCTACAGTCACTGCACCTCCTTTCCTGGTTGTTCCATCGGGGGAACACTGTGAAGGGGAAGGTATCCTTTTATTACGGCGCCTTCAAAGAGGGCTGAACCCGGGCTTTGCAATCTTCTTGTTATAAACAAGGCAGAAGCAAAACACGTGCCACGCACAAGTGGCAAAGCTGATGTGGATCCTTGAAAAGCCTCACCAGTCTTGGCCTGGCTGCCCAGGAAATCCTGTCTGTCGCAGAGGTGGCACTGCCTTTACCGCTTTCACAGGATGCACCGGTCTGGCAGTCGGGATTGGCAGCGGTTGGTCCAGACTCCCTCTCAAGCCAGGAAAGCTGTGCGTTGACTCAAGTCTTGGACGTGAAAGCATTTACGGCACCCAATACTTCTTGATAAATGGCTGCACTTCACACGTGATTTTTAAAAAGCATCTCTATCAAGATGAAAAGCTGTTTGACTTACAGCCCACTTCCGAAATAGAAAGACAACTGGGAGTTGTTTTCTCAGGGAAATGCTGATGACACCCATGAAATGTCGTTTGACTTTCTTTAAGGTTGCCGGTGGGTGAACGCTGAATGAGCGCTGGGAAAAGAGGGCTCCACTAATTAGCTCCTTTAAGGGCTTCTCCATCAGGTCTTCTCCGACTGGTGACACGACGATACCTTGAGTCATCCCCTTCGCTCAGCTAAGACCACATCAGCGTTGTCAGAAACAGACGTATTTCCAGACTCTATTTCCACCTCTGTGGTCTGTATTGCACTGAATATTTTGTGCACCGCTGACTTCCAGAGATTTTTAAAAGTTACATTAACAAAGGATGACCCAATTCCAGCAAGACTGGACTCAATTCCACAGCTCCATAACAGGCTTTGCATATGCTTTGTCCAAAGGGTTTGAAGACGCGTGCTTCTGCGTGATAGCTCACATAAGAGAGGCAAGCCGTAATGACCAAGCCTCACCTCTCCAGCCAGCAATGGCCACGGTTTCAGGATCTGCAAGACTGAATCACTGAACCAAACTCATCACAACAGCTGGGTGATGAAAGAACCGACGTGGCTGTCAGAAGAAAGGCTGCGGCGCTAGCTAATGCTGTAGTAAGGATTATCTCGCCACCACACAGTTCACAGCTTCTGTTGTTAGCGGCTGAGAGAAGCCCCGGGTGTTTATACGCTGTCCAAATTCAGTGTAGGATGCTGTGGGTGCATTCGAGAAGCCTGGGCTGGTGGGATAACACTGGGGGCTGCCTCCCGTTACACCGGCACCTGGGCAGGTTCACAAACACGACCCTCAGATACGAAGAGCTGGGCTCAGCAAGCCACAAGCCCTAATTTTATCTCCCAGCTGGCTCTGCAGTCTGTTCCCAATTCCAGACCTGGAGATGGGACCGCTCACCTCCCGCACACCGTTGCCTCCTGACTTGCTGGGGAGATGAGGCCCCGGCACGCAGCACAGACCTCGCAGCATCCGCTCAGCAGCTCCATAGCTGAGACCTGGCTTCACAGCCATCAGCACTTACTTTTAATTACTGTGTTCTTCCCTACCTCTGAAATAAAAAGAAATCCTGCTCTATTTAAACAGAGTTATTAATAACCTGACTCTAATGCATTAAAAAAGGGGGAAAAAAGAAATCTTGCAGAGCTAGTGAGCAAGCTGTCCCTCTCCTAGTGCAGCACGCCACCACTGCGCACCTTAAACACTTTAAAAAGGAATTTAGTTTTCAAAAGCATCATTTTCCTTTTTTTTCAATAGCAAACATGCTCCGGACCCGCAGCGAGGAGTGTCCAACGGCGCTGTTCTGCTTAGGGGAGGCCGAGTGCTCCTCACACGCGGCGTCTCCCCCGCGCTCCTCCCCACCAATGCCACTTCCAACACGTGCCGCTCACGAGGCAGCCGCAGAAGCCGGGAATTAGTTGCTTTGTATTTCAGAGGCACTGAGAGCAGCCAGGCAGATAATTCGAGCTGAAGAGCTTCTGGGCTGTAAATTCACATCTGCATTTCTGCTTTAACTACCTTTTCACTGCAGACAAGCCTACGCTGGGGTCAGAGACTCCAGGTTAGCTGCTGCGCCCTACTCACCCAGCCTGTTCAAGAGTCCTTGTTAGCTGCTGCCCGAGCAACAAACCCTCCAGCATCACAGCATGCCCCAATGCTGCAGAAATATACTGGTATCGCCGCGGTGCTCGGAGGGACAGGGCCATTCACTGAGTCACCGAGGTATTTCTCGCAGGTTTTCTCTCCTATGGCCTCGTGGGACAGATCCAGCGAAGATGCAGCATGGCACTCGGAGCTCTCTCAGCTCCTTGGCTAGCAGTTGGACAAAAAATCATAGCCAAAAGCATTACACCAACCCACAGAGACAATCCCCAGCTCCCACCCCTGTTAGATGGCTTCTTGAAAGAGGTGAGGCTCAAATCCTGAGCCCTGCTCAGTGCCGGGTGGTCAGACGGGGCACAGAGAGTCTGACAGCCTGTGAGCTCTGCAAGAGTCACTAATGGGACCGAGGGACTAACATTGATTCCTTCATGGCACAGCGCGGAAAGGGAAGCGGGAGGGCAGGGGGATCTGGGATGATGAAGCAAACACCCAGCCTTAATTCAGCAGCTTGCAACACAATCAATCGCCACTTGCAGTTCTGCAGTCCATTAGTGCAGCCACAAACCTACCCAACCTTCTCCTTTCAAACAGGAAGGTCATTTATTTTAAAATTCTCTCCCTTCGATTTCTGATCCCTGACAAATTTCGGCAGGCTCTCCTAACTCTACTGTGCCTGCTGAAACAAAGCGCACAGGGCTTCCCGTGATGCACTCGTCCTTCTTCCCTCACCTCCCTTCTCCACAGTGAACACGGAGGCTTTTGCCTGCCTGGAAACCTTTGAATAACTGGCCCATCTTCCATTCGAGAGGCATTTGGAAGGAAATTATTTATTTTCTCTACTAGCATAAAACGCCCATATGCCAATCCAACAACCCCAGAGCTACTCCAGCGTTGCCCAAAGAGGTGGGACTTGGCTCCTACTTTGTCTCTTAGTGGGAAAGGCAAGGGCTAAATCTACCAGTTTGTCCAGCTTCCAGTCCAAGCCTGGTTCTGACTCCGGCTTCCCCTGTGGCTTAGTTATTTTGGCTCATCTGCACCTCAGCTTGCTCTAGAGGTGAGGTGAAAATAGCAGCCTGCTTTTGGACAGGAGTCACAGCGCTCAAGTAGCTCGCAGGCTAAATACAGAAATGGCACGGGCACCGATGCCTGAGGTGCTGGCAAAGCGCAGCTCGCACCAACCTGGTGTGCATGCCTGGGGAAGGTCATTTCTCCTCATTTTAGCATCACCCAGGGGCCAAACCCAGCCCAAGTCTTCCCCATATGAATGAGAAATGGAAAAGCCAAACAAAAGCTGGAGACAGAATTAAGTCAACGGTTTCACAGACCAACTCAAAAAAGCAGTGAGCAAGCAGCCTTCAGAGGAAGACAGGCACAAGTGCCTCTCGCTGCTGCCCAGCTCCCCGGTACCGCTCACCAGCCCCTGCCACTTCCAAGAGCGTCTTCACCACTCGCAAAAGCTTCACCTGCCCGGCCAAAGAGAGATGCAGACACGGCTGATGGACAGACACCCTTGCAGGGTTTTACTCGCAAGGTGAGGAGCGACGTGAGCTCTTGGAGAACTCTGAGAAACCGGAGGGTTTTGTAATGGCTGCTCTAAGAATATTGTAATCACGCGGTAATTAGAGTGCATTTCAAATCAACCAGGCAAATTACACCGTTATTATTACGACTGTCACCAACCCTGCGTGGCAGGGACAGAGAGGCAGGCCATTCCTTGCCCAAGGAGGGATCAGGGTTAGGAGAGTATCAACAGAGCTACAGCCCAGAACCATCATACTCCCTTCAGTCCTGTCCAACGCACGTGACAGCAGCCTGGTAGCTTCCTCAAGTGACTAGGACCACCTCTGCACCTTCCTAGGCTGTATGTCAAGGTACAACACTTAATTAGTCAGGTTGACTTTACCTTTTTTTAATTAAGCAAATATCTTCAAGCACAAGAGCAGCCCTTGTCATTTCATTGGAACTCTCAATCTTTCAAATGTCAGCCTTACAGATGACTAATCTTTAAAAACACGAGTTACTAAACTCTTTGACTCAGTTGATAACGAGCCAGAGCAGTAACGATGGTTGAGACAGAGGGAGAAGTCACTGCTGCCTGGACTCAGCGGCGCTCAGTGCTGCACGCGGCCCTAAAGCCTTACTGCAGCTCGAGGGACCGGGGCTTCCTGACAAATGCAGAACGCAGGCCATGAAAACAGGGGATGTGGAACGTCTGTGAGGACATCTCGGCACACTTGCTCCTCGGAGTCGCTGTCATGTTGAGAAAAAAGAGAAGAATTTCCTCTTTCATTCTCTCTGAATGTGTTGGTTTTTTTCAGCGCAGAGTGAAGACCTTGTTTCATTCTGCCTCCTCCACAGGCTCCCTTTTGAACAGGTTTCCCTGGAGTCCCTGATCCTCCATTTTCCCACATCCACCCAATGCAACGCTGCTTTGGGAAGCATCCCAAGATTCACAAGCCAAAAGTGCACCAGTGTTGGCAGCAGAAGAGTGCACATGCTGATCCCAACCTGAATGCAAACACCTGCCTACTCCACAACCCCTTTCTCCCCACGGACCGGGGTCTCAGCCCTGGATTGCTGCACAGCTCACAATTTGCTCTGTAACAAGAGTGACTCAGGCTGTCGGATAAGTCACTGACTGGAGCAGCCGGAGTCTCTTCCCATTACAGCACCATGGTACGAGATGCCTGGGCGAGACAAAAAGGACAGCCAGGCAGAGCACAGAGCGCACGAGACAGCGATGAGAAATAATGTTGGCAGCATTATTAAAAGATAAACTGGAGGAAGAAAGGAGGTGTATCTCTGAGCTTCAGAGGACTGTAACAAACCCTTTGCCACCAGCGCCTTCACAGCTGTCAGATTTCCCAAAGCCAGAGGACAGGGCAGTGGCAGGGAGACAGCTTAGGTCCTCTGCTCCACAGGTCACAGCACCCCTTCCACACACGTGTCCTGCTAGCGCAAAACTCCAAAAGTATTCAGCAGCAATAGGTTTACAGCATGCGATGTTTTCCTGACCCCAGCACCTCTTCACATGGTTACAGTGACAATAATCCCCGTATCCTCACAGTGTCATGGACAGTTACTCTTCCACAAAAGGCAGAAATTGGCAGCTCCCCTTCCTACCGTCCTTTGGGCTTTATTTATAGAAAGGCACCTTTTACCACCGTTTTTCCTTCTTCCTGAGGCTAGTCTGCCAAGCTGAAGGCAGAGACAGTACCTACATCTCCAGGATCCAGACAGCTCCACCTTGCTGCCAAGGGATTCATCTTAGAGTAATTTTACTCACAGTTGTGCCTGCCAGGCCCCCTTCTCAATGCTCTTGGCTGAACACAGGCTGCTAGCACTTGGAGAATTTCAGAGCTAAACTAATAACAGAGTCACTAACTCCGCGTAAGGCAGATGTGACTTCAAAGTGAGCCACCCAAGAATTGAGCTGAACTCTAATCACGTTGCTTCACTGGCTCTTTCAACAATCTCCTGCCACAACAATCTCAGGCCGAGCTAGCACAAACAGGTCCATCAGCATCCTTCCCGCTGCCCACAGAGCCTGCCGCCATACAGACACCTCGCGCGCACGCCGACGACTTCCCAGGCAGGCAGAGCCGCCCTAGCCCCCACCCTCACTACTCAGATTCCACCCAATCTTTTCAATGCTCCCTGTCTTAGCACTTGCAATTTTTTTTTTTCCTGGTGAAAATCATGCCAGAAATTATGCTCATCTAACCGACACACAGAAACAAATATTTCCAAACCCTGACGGAAGGTCATTCCAGGAGCTGCTCGCTCTTTGAAAATGAATATGTCAGAGTCACGCCTCGTGGATGTGCCACTGTTACGAGAAAGGCACTGGAAGAATTATTCATTAGCAGTGACTTCCGTAGCTCTAATCTCCATAACCAGCTGCTGTTCATCCAAGTGGATCACAGCCCATCTGAAGAAACCTTTGAATGTCCACACAACCCCACAGCACACGGCCAAAGTCAGCCTCTCCTGGGCATCGCATCCCTGCAGCTACTGCACGAGCTGAGGATGGGAAGGACAGAATATTCCTGTATCCCATCACCGAGGCTGTAGAGAGCACGCAGACAGAGAGTGCCACGAACTGGCTGGCAGCCTTTCAAGGGTGGCAGGCTTGTGCCAGATTATACTTCTCTCTCTCAAATTAGAAGCAAAACGTGCCACTAGAAAGTCAGGTGAAAGCTGTCTCTCAAGGAAGCAAGAGGCTGCCTCTCAGTACCACTGCGTGAGGCAGCATCTTAAAGCATCCTGCTAATCTGAGCACAGCTGCTGCCTTCCAAAAAAAGCCACAGCTCTCAGGGTCCAGCCTTGCTTTGCTTTGTCCCCAACCTGCCTGCTTGCCCTGGCAGACACACGTCACGGGTTGCTGACCCCCACTATAAACTGGGCTAGGATTTAATCCCAGCACCGTTCTCCTCCCATTCACACCAAGCCCCTCACAGACAGATAAATGGCATCGTTACAAATATTTCTCTTCCTCAGCCCCAGAGTCTGAGCCGGGCAGTGGTATATACTGACCGTAGGAGACAAGGAAGGGCCAAACAGGCACCCTCTCTGCTCAGTCATGCAGGTTTACCATCAAAGCATCATCCCCGCACAGTCCTGCCAGGCTCCAGCATCCAGCAGAACAGGACTGCAGCTCACTCCATATGTCTCACTGCCTCCTTCAGAGACCCAGCCCACTCACAGATCTGCCTCTCAGCAACCATCGTGTGCATTTATTATTCAGAAGAAATATCAACTTATTCATGAGCCAAAATAGGTTCCAGGTACCGCACCCAGCCTCTAACAAAATTCCTCCTGCAAAGCTGCTCTTTTCTCAGCCTGGACTCCACCAAGAAGAGTTCAGTGCTGCTCCCGCTCTGATCCCTCCGGAGGGTTTTACAGCTCTGTTACGGTGAGGGACAGGAGTTAACAACCCTGTCAGGCCGCTCCCTCATCATCTGGTTAATGTACCTCGTTAATAGCTACGGCACAGTATCGCTCACCTCCTGTACACTCCACAAACTCCAACCTTTCCCTTGGGCTCGGATTTACAGCTCCCCGCAGGGACGGGGGGATGGCAGGGCAAGGAGGGCGTGGGAAGTGATGTGGTGCCCACAGGAGAACAGTGACTTATCCTGCACCTTGTCACAGGTCCCTGCAGAGGTATTCACAAACCAGGGAGGCATCTAGCTACCGCAGGCACGCAGGAGCTCACACAAAACAGCAAAGTTATGCCTCCTTTCCATCAAGTCTAAATCTGAATGTGGCAGTGCTGGACTGCTCAGTACAGTGTAACAGCCGACCCGGGTTGGACGATGGCTCCTATGCCCCACGAAGCAGTATGAATGATTTCTTTCAGCATTGCCTCTCATCTACACACACAGAAAATCCTTCCAGAAGCACTGCTCCTTTGCTGGTGACGGGCAAGGCTGGCTGGGCAGGTACGGAGATGAGGAGGCAGGAGGAAAATGCAAGCTCAGTGCATCTCCTGTTGCACTGCGAGCAGCCACAGCTGCCCTAGAAGTGAGCAGAGTGCATCACTGCAGACCACAAAAAAGGCCCAAAATCCTGCATTGGACCGCTCAAAAACGGTACAGCACTCTGACATGCTGCTCCAGTGCAGGGGTGGGCTGATGGCCTCGGCGCAGTGGTTCCCACAGTAGTAATTCCCACCGCAGGACTGCTGTCTCAGTGCAAGGGTGGCGGCAGGTTTCTGTGGTTGGATAGGGAAGACATGAGCTGAAGCTGGAAAAAGCTCACTTGTACACACAAGCCAGGAGCACTGCAAGGCCGTCGGCATCTCAGCGCAGCTCCAGGTTTGCTCTCTGTGTCAGTCTATTCAGATGGAACAATCACAGAAGATAAACTAGTCTGGCCCTGCGTGGCCAGAGCAATGCCACTCCCCAGCGCGTGCTGGTTTCGCCCATTCCCTGAGAAGCTGGACTCTCCCAAGGACTTTCCCATGCAGCCTCCGGTAAATATAGTCCTGGCCCTCACAGGGCCACCTGCGTTAAGAGAAACGCATTGGTGCACATTTCTTCTTCAGTTTTAGAAACTGCTAAACAGATGGAAAAACAAAAGGATGACATCTAAGGAGTTTAGCCAGAACGCTTCAGCACCAAGGTGGTATTTATAGAGAAGCTCAGGGGGAGGTAGCCCAGGCACCCACTCCACTGTCACGCTGCGGTTCTTCGCGAGAGGCCACGGTGCGGTGCGCTGCTCCGAGGCTGCGTGGCTCGTGCAGCTTGCTCAGCACCCACACGTGTACGTGACCAGACCCACTCGTTCACAGCAGCACCCAAAAGTATCTCAGCCACCAGGACAAGAAAAGAGCATGGGCTATGCAAACCTACAATTTCTCAAAAGCGAGACTCCTCTCCTAGGTGACAGAAGTTATGATTTTATTCACCGAGAGCTGGAGTGGCCCCCCAATCACACTGGCATTATGGTATGATAATGCTGGAAGTATTCTAAATGCTTTGCGTGCCAGACAAATCCTGGAGCAGGCTTCCAAATCCCCTCAAAATCCCCACTCGTGTCTCTACATTCGTCCATTCATGAAATCCAGAGCTGAGCCTCAGCATCCATCCTTTTGCTTCCGGTCTCTTTCCAGTTGAACGGAAGGCGAGATAAAGGTATTTCTTTTGTATTAGCCTTCTTTTGTCTTTCAGGTGCCAAATCTAAGGAAGAAACTGTGCTAGGGCATTTAAGAATGACATCCAGCAAGGTAGCTGAGATAAAATCTGTTCCCAGATGGCAGCCAGTGCAGAGGAGCAAATTTTTCTGACAACCCAGCCCACTAGTCTGGAGTGCACAAGGCAGGAATGGAAGGAGAGAGTCTGAACCGTCCTTTCCACGTTGCATTAGCTGAGCAGCAGCTGTTGTGATGTCAGAGAGGATAACCAGTCTCCAGCAGGCACTGTGGAAGGAACGCGGGGATCAGCAGACACCTCTCTTCCGTGGGCTCTGCTCTGCACACAGATCTTTGCAGCAGCCCAGAGCTGAACGGAGAGAGTTCTCAATCACGATGGGAAGATGTAAACCCCCTCCCTGGAGGTTTCAGAGATGGGTTTTCCTAACGCCTTTCTGAAGATCGCCCCATTCTAACTGGCAGAATTTCCTCTCTGGGTTCTTGCACCTTTGCCAGATCCCTACATGATCACAGGCCAACCACCTTTCCCTGGTCAGCATTTGGCTGCCCTTCCATCAAAACCAAGCACGCAGTATTTTCTCCATCCATCCTGTTTACTTACATGCTATGCTGCAGCGCAGAGACTGGATGTTCACAGCACCAAGGACCCTCGAGCATCACACCACGTCTCAGGAACTAGGAGTAAATGGCATCCCAGTGCAGTGTACAGGCTGGAGCCAGGACAGCAGCGACCCGTGCAGGAACACACCCTTTGGAGAGGGAATACATCCCCTGCTCCTACAGAACAGCACAAAAAGCACAGGAAGCCTTGTGCAGAAGCTTAGCTCTTGTCCCGTCTTTAGAGAGATAGCTCAGATCCAGGCAGGAGGGGAATCTTGAGCAGCATATCCACAGACAGAGGGTGAAGAACAAGACAAGGACTAAAATAGCTAAATTTGTGGGACAAAGCCATTAGCACTGCAAGAGGCCAGGTTCTGCTCCCTACCACAGTGAACTGTTCTCAGTTATTTGACCTTTGAAGGTCCCTTCCAACCCTAACCGTTCTACGATTCTATGATTTCCTCAAATTCACAGTGCCTCAGTTCCCTGGAGGCATGGAGTTCCCATTAAAAAACGTAGGAAGATACATTCAATAGTGACTAATACGCTGTATTACTTAGAGCACCTGGGGGTGGTCCACGTGTCTACATCAGGATATGAAGACTGATTACGGGCCACATCCTAATAAGGCAAAGCCCTTAATAGCTTCTGAAGGTGAATCCAGCCCTGATGTCAACTTGCCAACCCAAACAAACAGTTGGGGGGCTTGCAGGAGAAAAAGGAAGAATCTATCCTCACTCTTCAAGACCTTGTGCTTGGCAAAGATCACTTCTCTCGACACCAGAGAAGCAAAACAGTGGTAGGTCAGTGATTCAGGGTCTCCACAAGCAAAACATAAAAACATGCTACAGAGGACCCACGAAAAAGACTGCAGAGGGCCCTTCCAAAGACATTGCTTCTAGAAGATGTTTTGCCTTCGGGTGGGTTGAAGCCACACCAAACGCACCTCCCCAAACAAGCTACAGCCCAGCTCACTTTTCAAGGCTACTGCATGCAACGGAGGGCTGCAGAAAGAGTGGAGAAAGAGAAAGCCATGGAGGGCATTGCCCACAGGGAATGATGCTGACCAAGGCCTTCAGCTTCCCCAGAAGTCAGAGATCTTCCTGGTAAGCCCATGAGAAAAGCAGTCCCGGAAGCCAGGCAGCCTCCCTGCAAGACCAAATGCGAAATGATGCAAGAAAAGACCATGTCCTCTCTTCCCATGGATGAATATCTGCCCACTGGGTTTTGTTTGAAGAAGAAAAAAAAGCTACTTTTGCACAACTTTTTTTTTTTGAGCTGGCAGAAACAGAACAAGCGCAAGAGAGAGCAAAGGCTTTGCAAAAGGCAAGTCTTTGAGAAACACTAAAAAATGAATTGCAACATTTGCCCCAGCGTCCCTTAAAAGACAGTTATTTTCATTTCTCGAGGCTTCTGCTGTCGCAACACGAGGGTGCTGGAAAAGATCAAAAGGGCAGACGCACTCTTTCGCTTCAGAAAGCATTATTCTGACACTGAGCAGCCAGCTTTGCACAAGGGGAGAGCATGCGCTCACACTTTTTTACTGGAAGATTTCTTGGCCAGCTTAGGCCAGATCTCCCAGCTACAGCAATTGTTTGCCAGAAAGGAGCAGCATTTGTGAGCGTGCTAAAAACCACCAAGGCCCTGCACACTGCAGGCTCTCGCTGGTCTTCTTGCCTCAGAAGGTGCACAATCGCAGAGCAAAACCCAGAAAGACGCAGAAGAACACCGCAGGTCAAAGGAGGAGAGAGAGCAAATGCAGGCACCGCTGGAGCTCTGTGAGACACCGCCTGAGGAGGACAAACAGAGCAGCATCGCTGACCCCAGTGGCACCGCACCAGGCCTGTGACACACACAAGGCGACAGTCCCTTCCTAGGGTTGGGGTGCTATCCCCCCTCTGCATTTACTGCCTCGAAGGGTCAGGAAACTTTGGGATGCCAACCAACAAGTGGGAAAGCTCTCCCCCTCTCCTCTTTGCCGACACATGCCTGTGGAGAGACCCTTTTTTACGGATGCCCTCTCACTTTGCTGACCTGGAGAATCAAAATGACACGAGAGCTGAGTCCTCTCTTTTGCACCTTCCCCCGGCCAGCCCGGCTCGGAGGGAGCCCGCTCGCATTAAAGCTGCTACTGCATTGCTAACGCCTCCAAGTCCACAGCGCTCCGCCGGAGAAGCTGACAGCGTTTCAGTAGCAACGCCTATGGGGGGGTGCGGGGAGGGGTTTATAACTCAGCTGCGTGAGAAGAGAAAGTACTCCGAGCCAACGTCACCGATTTCATTCCTCTTACTTTGTTTTTCATACACCCATACACACCCAACCAGGAAAATGAAATTATTGATCAGCATTCTCATTCTAGTAGCATCTACTGTCCTGCTGGCTTTGGCCATTTCCAAAGCTCTCGGCCTCCATCACAGAGCGAACCCTCCTGGGAGAAGTATCTTTCCTTTTCACTGTCTAATTATTAAATTCCTTCACTACAACATTTTCCGTATTCCTCAGCGCTTTGAAGCTGGCACAGAAAACAGAGTTGTGTGCTACACAGAGAAGGAAGCTATTTTACCCTCTTTTCCCCGAGTGCCTCCATTTTCCCACACCTTTTTGATCCCAGCTCTGCCAGGTAACCCAAGCAATCACAACCACTGTAACCTCCTAGCCAAATCTTGGTCAACCCATCTGCAGTGGAGATCTGTGTACAGAGGAGGACTAATTACACCAACGAGGCAAGCAAGATGCACCTCGGGTGAGTTAGAAGAATCTCCTCGTCCAAGGATTACTCACGAAACGAAAGACTGGCTTGAAGCTCCACTGCACGTTTACACAGCTCTTCCATATTTACGTGCGTGCACAAACACACCCAGCCTCACTCATTTACACAAGTTGGTGACACCTCACTGCAGCCGGCCAGGGACGCTAACAATTTTAGACAAGTACGTGCAGACCTGTGCAGACTGCACAGTTTCTTCCAGCCCATAAAAACCACTGGACTGTACGCTCCTCAGATGTGTATACAAGGTCCCAGCTCAGTTGACAGCAAACTGGGGCTCATGACTTGGTGGGATTAAGTGGATACGGGCTCCACAGCTGTAAACATCAGGTTCTCCTCAGCGCTTTGCCAAACATCTGGGCTAAGCCACCTCCCAATACTATCTGAAGTTGTGCTTTCTGGTCTGACTGAGCCAAAATAAGACTTTCAGAGTCAGAGACCCAGGAACTGAGTCAGACAGAGGCCCAGCAGGGAGAAGGAAAGCATCCTTTGTGGACAGTTTCATTGATCACCATGGACTTTCTCCCCCATAATCACAATTTTTCCTCCCCACCCATTCCCACAACATAACACGACACAGAGATCACTCCTCAGATGGCAAAGCATCGCTCAGCCATCTCCTCTTCCCCCAAAAAGATAGCGCTCAGAAAGCTTTTCCTTTTAAGTAGCCTCAAAGTTGGCTCTCACCACTGCTGGCACAAATGAAAGGGATTTCAGTTCCCTCTCCTCCTAAATCCCATCCCCTTTCTGTTGCAAAGAAAAGGCAGACCAAGGGAAGAGAAAAGCAACTCTCTCAGTCGCCCCTCACCTCCCTCCCCTCTTTCCGCACGGATGCACCGGGCTGGAAGGGCGCGGGGCCATTGTAGTCCCCACGCAGCCTCCCCGAGAGCCGCACGCGAGCCCAGGAAGAGAGCCCCAGAGCAGGTGTGGGTGTGGGAGGGCAAGGCTGGGAGCACAGTGCTTCTGGAGGCGAGACACCGGCACATCTCCCCAGAACCCAGTCAGCCTTCCCCAGGCAAAGCGGCTTGGCATCCTCAGGCACCCAGCATGAGAAAGAGGGGGAAAGTGATCAGCACTGCAGCCCCCGGGACCCGCTCTGCATCCTTTAAATACACTGGGAGGGGTAGAAAATATCACTCTGAGGCTTTCCTGCTTCCTCCCGCTCCCTGCCCGCTGCATACACACACACACCCAGCCCTGTGCATAAAGGATCTCTGTCCTGCTCAGCTCAGCCATGCAGCGCCTGCAAGAGGCAAGAGTTACCTTGTTCCCACAGCCTGCACCGCCTTCGCTCGCCATCGCGGCTGGGAAGCTGCTCCCATTCACGCTTTAATCCCTGGGAACAGAGGCACGATTCAAAGCGGCCGTTCACCCACCGGAGTGGGCTCCCCCCAGCAACCTCTTCCTCCTTCTCTCCTCCCTTTTTCCTCGTTTGTTGGGTCCAGATTTTTCTCTTTTTTTAGGTATGCTTTCTTAATCCACGCAGCAAACAAGACGCTCCTTCATTGCCTCTCTGCCTCCCCATTTCACTCGCAAAGAAACGGCATTGGAGAGCTGCTTCCTCCTCCGCTGCCTCTGTGGAGCTCCGGTTCCCCAGGTCTGCCTCTCTGCAGCGTGGCGTTAAGGGAAAGAAAGAGAGTGAAAGAGGGAGGGAGGGAGGGAGGGAGCGTGCAAACAGGGAGGAGGAGGAGGAGGCCAACGGGGTGCGGGAGGAAGGAGCCAGAGCGTAGCTGGCTGCTTTGTATCCAGAGCAGTGCCGACAGCCCCTTCCCTCCCCCTGCCAGCGGAGGACCTGCGTTGCTAATGGTCTGTACCAATTTATTCCACTTAGGCAGGGGCACTTCTCCCTGCGTCGGGAGGAAAAGCCAGGGAAGGCTCTGAGATGGCCCCTTAAAGAATTGGTTCCTGCTCTCCTCACTCCACGGTGTCACCCACTGAGTTTGCAGCCACAGGCCAGGGGAGACGCTCTCCCAGCTCAGCAGGCAAACGGAAAGTGTGAGGCTAGGAAGAGCTGGGCGTGAGGGAAGGGTCTGGCTGCTGAGAAAGCTCAGCACCTCTCAGAGGAAGCACTGACCGTATGCTAGGTGCAAAGCAAGGTTCCCCTCCAGCCTCTCAGGAAGGCAGGCTGAGTTCTGCTGCACTTTCTGCATGCACACTTCAGCGGAAGCACCTCGTCGTGCGTACCTCCATGCCCAGACGGACGGTTCTCCAGCTGAGTCCACCTGGGCTCTGCAGATCTTGTCAGATCTCATGCAGCTCCACTGCGTCTTTCCATGGCCCCGCTCAGCCATCCCTACCCAAACAGCAAGGTATCCCCACGTCCACCCTGGCAGCTGACTAAGCGGCCTGGCACTGGGGAAAGGACAGCAGGATCACGCTTCCCCCATGGGAAGGAGGCTCTGGACGCTGCCCCTAATCTGGGGACAATTGTACCAAGCCCAAGGGGCAGACAGGACACTTCTGTGACCTTTAACAATGAGCAGGACCCTAGGGATACTCCTTTCCTCCACAAGGACCACCCGGGGAACACAGGGCTTAAACGGGCTGAGGAGCAAAGATCTTCTCTCCTGGCACTGCCCTTTAACAGTTAACCCGGGCAGGGCTGACTCATGCTCAGCAGCAGATTTCTCCGAGATGGCTGAACACCACAGAACATACGTCTGCAAATGCCACGCTCACAGCCAGACAATTCAACATCAGCCAGAAGTTAGTCCTGAGCTTGGGGGTGAGTTACCTTCTACCTGTACTGCCACTGCTGCCTGCTCGCCTGCCTCCAAGCAGATCATCCCCTCCATATCCCACACCTCTTCCCGGCTGCACGTTCCACAGCGGACACACACAGATCCACAGCCACAGCTACTCCCTTGTTCCTCCATCTCTTCCAGACCTGGTAAGGTGACAGTGCCATGGTAACCTGGAGGTATAGGGAGATTTACTTACACTTAACCGAAAAAGGAACAACAAAGAAAAAACCATAAGCTTCCAGTTACTGTGAGAAGCACTCGGGGAGCTCAGGTCCATATCGTGGAGCAATCTCAGTGATCTTCACCAGTGACTCCCATCATTTTCACCAGGCTTTTCATTTTGAACCTATAGCATTCAGATCCCAGTTAACTTGTGGATCTCAAGGGGTAGCTGGCAGCAGAGATGTCTGCTCTGTAGCCTGGAAGTCAAAGCATTACCCACAAATCAGCACGTGTCAAGACACACTGACAGATCCTAACTGCATCATCACAGGGACAGGGACAGCAGCTCCCATACTCTTTCCCCCTGAAGTGAAGCAAGCTAGAGGACTCCACGCACAGCCCCACGCCACTGCTCAGGTCTAAGCAAGCTTTCCTGAGACTGGCAACCAGACAAACCAGGGAGATGACGCCTCCAGGCCAGTGCTGAAGTACTGTCCACGGAAGGTGATGCTTGAAGAGAAGTCCTTCATCATAGCCTCTCCCCTCACGCCGTACCTGCTCTGTGGATGCCCAAGGATGAACAAGGACTGCCAATCCAGAATCCTTCATGCAGAGCTGAGGGACAGCACAGCTGGGCTCGCTTCTGCTCAGCCACCTTCTCTGCCAAACAAGAGAGTTCTTGCAATCAAAGGGAACGTGGCCTTTTTTTTTGTCCTTGGTCTCATTTTCTGCAAGGTACCTAGGGAGAGATCAGCTCCAAAGACTACTTGCCTGGGAATTTTGTGCCAATTCAGCTAGTACTAAGGGTTTCACTGAACTCTATGTCTAGTAAAAACGCATAATGTCCACTTATATCAAAAGGGCGGATTCAGACCCAGCACTTCTCCAGCGTGTCCCAGGCTACCTGCTGTTACGGCATTCAGGAGATGGATAGGAAGGAACCGTCCCTTGAGGCCTACATCAAGAGATAAGAAAGGGCACAGGTCTTGACTGTTTCAGGGCGGGGTGAGAAAGGAGAAAACAAGGGAGAAGAGACATAAAAATGCTCCCTGCCACAAAACCTAAACACATAAAATCTCAGGGAGGAGGGAAAGGAGATGTGCTATACCTGAGATTTATAAAAATTATGAGTGCGCAGTAACATTTCAGGCTCAGCCCTGCATCAGCGTCTCTGAAGACTCACAAAGGTGAAAGGCATTGGGAAAAGTGTCACAGAAGCTCAGGAGGGCCATAGACAGAGAGAGGCATTGCTGTGTCCCTCCCCTGCCCCCCTGATTGAAAATGACAGCCCGGCTCCCTCAGAGCTCCTTTTTGTGATCAGAGCAGCAGAACAATGGTGCAGAGCTGGTGCTCTGACATTTTCCAAGGTTGTCCCTTTGAACCGTAGCGTATCGACTTGTTTGCGTGCTGGGTACGGAGCGCACCACACTCACCAGAGCCGAAATCCAGGAGAGGGCAAGCCTGCCAGCAAAGAGGGCTATGGGAGGAGAGGTCAGGCAATCCTCCCGACGGATTTGGGATAAAGCGGGGAAGGGTGTTGTTTGCCTAGAATCCAGCGTGCTTCACAGAGGATGCGAATCTGAAACATGCAGCACCGCTGTTGACAGCAGTGTATATAAACAGAGCTGTATTTTCCTGCTCCCTCCCCCTTCTTATTATAGCACAAAATACCCTGAGTGAAATACATACACACAACATCCACTAGAAAAGGAAAACAAAGCCCCAAGTCTGCACGCAGACATGGATATTCTTTTGGAGAACATAGCATATATTCAACACCTCAAACGTCATTTTAAAAATATTAATGCTGTGCTTCTGGCTGGGTTTATGTCAGGTTTATTACCACAGGACCGGAGGCACAAGAAAAGCTAAACTAGATGCTCACAGCCTGACACGCTCTGCGTGCCCCAGCCAGTCCCACACCTTGACTGCGCTCCGTCTCCCCTTCCAGAACCCAAAGCCACGTGGCAGCAGAGCTGGGGCAGCCACGCTCCCACCAGGCTTTTTCCTGGGAGTGGGCAGAGCTGCGGCTTCCGTTCCTGCTCTTTCCCGCGCTCGCGGCTCACCATCTGGCACTGTCAGGAGGATTCCTGCCTGGAACCGTGCTGCGGCCAGGCGCAAACACGAGCGGATGCCTCTCTCCGGCTAAATAATAACCTCATTAGCCGAGGCAGCGCAGGGCAAAGGGAAGAGCGCGAGGGCAGATAGTCAGCAAATAGCCGGGTATACTTCTGCAGCGCATGCACCAGCACGGCGCTGGGCTGCTGGGAGGGAGCAGCGTGCCGGCTGGAGCAACCCAAGGGCTGATGTGGTTCACGTTTCTCCATCTAACCTGGCTGGCAGGCTCTCCTGCTACCCGAATCACAGCTTCACTCCCTCCGGCAGCGCTCTCTTGTTTCCAGAACCTAGGAACCACCTCGCCTCAGGCTTTCTGCGAGCTTCCTCAGCCCGTAGGCCAGGCTCTAGATTATTACTGCCTCGTGGTGCCAGGCTTGAGACACAACTGCCTACAGAAACAGGACAAGGAAAGAGACGGGCCGCTTTTTGAGATTACATGCCTGAGCTCTTCAGAGCCGACCCTGACGTTATGAAGCGAGTACCTCATGGGATAGTCTCACTTACCTTGTGATGCAGAGGACAAGGACCCTAGGGAGAGGCCATGAAGAAAGAAAACCTCATAGTTTGGCCCCTTTGCCAACCTTAAACAATTCTCCTTCTTCCCACAGGAGGGCCGAGGAGTAGCTGCTCATAACCACTTGTGTTAACTCTCCACGCGACAAAACCCCTCAGCCTCTCTGTGGTGCTCCCTTCAAGCACCACTGTCCATCCCACGCTCTGGAATGGATCCTTGCCCTACTTTGGTTGACATGTGCATACTGAGAAAAAAGATCCTCCAGCAAGCACCTGCTAGCCCAGTTATTATTCTCCAAGGGCCAAACAAAGGCCAGCAGGTCTTCAAGCAGAGCACAAGCTTCTTATGGAGTGGAACAACACATCCTGTTACTTGCACAGACCATTTCCAGCAACTATTGCCCTTGTTGCTGTACTACAGAGAGCAATTGCCAGGCTTCCAGTCTGTTAGGCTTCAGTAGGGGGCAAACTGGAGGATAATTCTGTGACAAATCTACTCTGAGGCCAAGGTTTCTTTTTCTTCTGGTAAAGGTACAGCAAGCAACAATAAAAGCTGTCATCCCATCCAAAATGTCCTTATGTTCCACTCAAAATGTTTATGTCCCCAGCTGAGCAGTGCCCTCAGACAGACGCAAGGAACCAGAGACCAACAAGCACCTGATCCACCTGATACGATGAACGTCCAAAAGGACCTTTGGAGGAAAACCATGCCCCGAGTACGGCCCATCTTTACCTCGAAGCCAAGACAGGGAGATGCTCTCTTCCCCGGCAGCACTGCCTGTGGGGAGCTGTTTCACCCCAGCAAGGTTCTGTACGTGCACAGAGGGCATTTACACACCCTGAGGTGTGGATCCAGCACGCCCTCAGGATGCTTCACAGATATATGGGGGCGGGTCAGAGCAAGCGTTCGGGAGATCAAAAGAAAAGTCGTGGTGATGTATGGGCAGGTGGTCCTCTCCTCTTCAAACTGGAAACCAGTTAAGCCCTAGCCTGGCATTTTACCACCGGGATTTCACCTCAGTCTAACGCAAGACCCCTCTTCTCTGGGCTGCTGAGAGAGGCAGAGCCTGCATCAGTTCACAGCGCAGGAAAGGAGAGCCACACCTCCCCCAGAGCTTCCCTTGGACAGTGCTGCTTCTTAACATCTTGGAAGAAACGCTTCACAGGCGAAAGACCTATCGTAGGTAAACCTAACTCAGGGGAACATCTATAAGGAAATGGTTTAGCACATTGCTGGAGTTGGCAGGAGTGATTCAATAACCCCTAGGCTCCTTGTCCAGCCACAGCCTTTCTCCGATCGTTATCCTGGCCAGAATCCAAGGCAGAGATCGTTCAGAGACTAGCGCAACCCAGACGGTGCTAAATCACATACATCCAAAATGTTCTCTGAGGGATTTTAATTTATTGGGAAGCGTCCTCTTAGCAAACAAACATAAACAGCGATCCAGCTCTCTCCACATCGCTTTGTAATTAAGCTCTGTTTCCAAACCCCCCACGCACCCATCATATGGGTCAGAAACCCTTGTCTTAGCTCTGGATGCCACAGCTTGAGATCAGGAGAGAGGAGAGGAAGCAAAAACATGCATGCATCACTCTGATTATTGCTGGGTCTCTCGTTGTTTTAAATGGGATAATCCCAAATGGGGACTTCCAGATGCAAGGAAGTCACAGGCTCTTTTTTCGTTTTTAGGGCTCAGGAAACTTACTAGCAAGTCCAAGGCAAAGGCTTGCATTTCTCTCTTGATACTGCTCTGTTGTCCCCACATTTTCTACGACTGCTTCACCAGGCAGCTGTGGCTCTTACTGAGGGAGAACCTTCTTCAAGAGCAGCTTGTGACACTCTGGGATTGCAACAACAAACCGATAAAGCAAGACACAGAAGCGCATAAATAATCATAATATCTCACATGTCCCAAGATCACAGAAGCAATTTAGACTCGTTTCTTGTGTCCCGTTTATAAATATTCATTTCAGAGCTGTTTTAAACCAACAGAGCTTGACGCAGAGTTGCTCCAAAAGCTCCAGCAGCCTCAGCTCATCCTGCCAGGGCGAGCGCGGCCCTGCCACCTCTTGCCTACACATATTCACAAACCACGACAGTCCGGCACAAAAGAACTGGAAACAACATCTCAGCATCTCCTACCACTCCTGTGGCAATCACGTCCCTGCCATCTGCCTGTTCTGCTATTAACCCCCATCTCAAAACCATTACGTGACAACACGGGAAGCGCGTCACCTTGCCTTGGTTTACTCAGCTGTCGCTAAACAGAATCACTTGGATCTATAAAAAACCGTCGTGTTCATGCCTGGAAAAGAAAAATTAGTATGCAAACACAGTGATAAATCCTCTGATGTGCACATTTATGTTTTTATCATGTAGTTAATCAGGAAAGAGTATGTTCAGTTTAGATACAGCTCCACACTCTGCCTCTATAATCCGAATCCCAGAAGGGCCTTATAAAACCATAATCTGCAATGCAAAATCGCAAAGCATATGGGAGTGTCTATAGATTTTCCAAATCACCTGTGCCCTAATTTAATATGAATAACAATTAGTTTACTCTTATCAGTTAATTGTGCCCCTTGTGGATTCAGCAACACTGCATCTCGTCACCAAACGCTTTTGTCTGAGCAAACTTTAATTACGCTTCCTCGCTGGGCCCAGCCCTACTCGCAGCTTTGGCAACAAAGGCAAGATTGCCGTTAAACAAAAAACCCACCACCACCGACGACAAAAAGGGAGCCAAGCACACTGCTTTCGGATCGAATCACGTTCCCAAAAGCAGCCTCGGGTTAATAGCAGGGAGCGTTACTGCAGCCCCTCCAACTCAGCAAGGGCAGCGGACATCCCTGCAGCATCCTAGCTGAGCAGCCGGAGGAGTTTTGGAGGAGTGTCGGAGCCCCGACAGCCTTCCATCCGTATCTCCGCTCCAAGGAGCAGGAGATGTGCCCCCCAGCCCTGGGCACTAGCTGTAGAAGATTGGAGAAGGCTTTCATCTCACCTCCAGTGCTGTGATTAACAGAGGAGTGAGAGACAAGACACCAGGGTCCTGCCGCTAACTCCAGATGTGCAAGGCACTTAACTCCGAGCCTGCTTCCTCACACATTTCAACAGCAACAACATTGCCATTGATAAAGCTGATGGGAGACGCAGCCACGCTCACCCACTGCTCTGGTATCAATCCTGCACCAAATCCACTGTTAATGCACCAGTAAGCGTTGCAACATTTATCTGCTGGCACGGGATACGCACTTTCTTCTCAAGGCCCAGAAGTCCCTTCGTGAATCATACACAAAACCAGATTGAGGATGACTGTGTTTCTACCCCCATTTCAAACCCTGCAGGGTTTTGCACACACACAGGCCTTACATCTCAGTTACACCACCACCCTGGCAGCAAAACCTTGCCTTCGCATAGTGGAGGACGCAGGCTACAAATCCTCTGCCAGAGATGACGGAACAAGCCTGCAGCGTGGCAGATAACACCTCCGGTGTTAGGAATGTTCCCAACCCACTAGATCCAGCCCAGGAACGGAGAGGCATCGCAGCGGCAGAGTTCGATGTGGAAGCCACAGAGGATGTGCATCTTTGCGCTAAGGATGTTGAAAGCTCCAGCGTGCTGCGGCTACTCTCTCTCCCTAGAAAACGGTACCACCACAGGGATTTGGCGCAGAGGCTCGCTTCCCCTCCACAGCACGAGGAAGTCCTGCAGCTTCTTGCCTCAGAGCAGGTGTAAGGAAACGCTTCTTCATAGTCTACGTTGACTCCAGCTCCTGCATCGCCCTGAACACCGATGAAAAGGACATGGATCCTGCTCAAATCAGGGAACGCATCACCCACCGCATCAAATATGCTCATTGTCTTTCTACAGCACGACCTCTGCTCCTCTCTAAAATGGGATATCTGCACCCTTACAAAGGAATAAGCTGCTGTGAATACTTAATTGCTTTTATTACTCTCCTATAATTGTTATTATGACCTTTCCATGCCCTATTTCCACGTGCCTCTCACCAGGTCATTATCTCTGAGCCATAGGCTCCAGTGGAACAGCAGCATTAATCTCCTACAGACAGTAGATGCACAGCTCATGGAGTCTGATCTCTCCTGGTAAAAAACGATGCCACAAGCTAGACTGGGTTGAGCTGTGGCATTCTGGCAATGCCACAAAAGATCTCTGACTTTTCCCTGTGGATCCTCCCACCTCTTTCTTTGATCACCTCATAAGCTTAGCAAGAAGCAAAGAAAAAGTTACTACAATTACAAATTTTAATGAAGGCCAAATGTCACTCACTTGAGTAACCGGAACAATGCGAGTGGGGAGTCCAAGCCGCAGCAGCCAGGATAATCCTGCAGGCAGCATTAGCTGCTTCGACAGCAGAGTGAGTCATTCCCTGAACTAATCCCAGCTAAAGAGAGAAATCAGGCTTTGATTCTCTATAGAGGCTCAAGCAACAACACCTTTGCAGGACTCACTTCTGCTCCAAGCCATCTCACGCAGCACGCTGCCAAACACGCGCAGCATCAGTCAGGACCAGCTGGCAGGTGAGAACAGGGCCTGGCTTTTCACCGCCTAATACTTCTGCTCAGAAGAAAGCTTGCGGCTCAAGCAGGGGCACTTTGGCTGAAGGAAGAAGCTAGAAATATAAACCAAACAACTACTTATTCTGCAGACCTGCCAGGTTTGGCAGTGTTCATGCAGGTCTGACAGCCTCACCCTGTAAATAAATTGTTTCTCGTGAAAGCAGAGGAGAGATCTCCTCCATCTCAGATTCTCCACGTCCATGAACAGAATTGAACTGGCCTTTCTGAGAGACTGTATTTTATTAAGAGTGCTGTTTACATGGCTACCAACTTATCAAAAAGCCTCTCCGTAAACAGAAGCTTAACATTTACTCATTCACACTCCTTTCGTCTTTCCTCCCTTGTCTCCCAGCCACTCGTTCTCTTCTACAAATAGAGAGACAAATGTCCTAAAGCAGACCTGCCAAAAGCAAGCTGAAGTCTTGCTCCATCCGTGAACAGAGCGCACTCCAGGTGCAGGACTGCCCGAGTGCTTTCAGGAAGAAAACAGCTCAAGTCCTGACTGAACCCTAAAGGACTACAGCACTCGCTCAAAGCAATCTTATTCACGGCACGCGCCGAGGACATACGTAGAGGCAGGAAAAATCAGAGCGTTTGGACTGGAGCACAGACGCGCGAACACGCACCCTTCCTGCAGGAACACGGATCTGAGCTTCGCAAGCTGGGCCGTCTCCAGCACACAGAGCATTTCTGTCCGCGGCGTCTGCGGACGTGCGAGCTGTGCGTGGCGTTCACATCCAGCAGCGTCCTCTGCCAAGGAGCTGAGCCCATCATTTCAAAGGAATGCACTATTATAAAAACAACAAACATCTCACTTCTAAATAACCACTTTGTTGCTGAATCTCAAAGCCCTTTCGCGCAGCTGCTGCAATGCTTCTCTCACAGGCGTGATGGCACAGACAGGAATGGCATCTGGACTCTTCCTTGGGCCACAGGGCTCCGCCTGCACAGAGGACGTTTTCAAACTGGCCGAAAGTGGCCAAAAGTGTCCCTAGGACTAAATAAACATGGGTCTGCAAATAGCCAGTCTAACACCATGTTTGATGCTGACCCAGTTTCTTTTCCCATCTCTGTTCCAACAAATGTAACTACTCAATGTCAGCGTAAGAACCAAAACAGCAGGGCTCAGGGGCTTGGTTGGTCACCATGCTTCACTTAAGGGCTGCAAACTGTTGCACCGTGCTATGGTTTTGTTGCTTCAGACAGTTCAGCAGCTCATGTCTGTTCAGGTAAATTAAATATTGCCCTGGTAAGTTCTTATACCTGCGAGCACTCTCCACCAGCAGCTGAGAAACAGACAGGACAGGAGTAACATTTTTCCCTTGCAATTAAAGAAGCAAGGGGAGCACTCCACTGGGAGACGGCCCTGTGAAGACAATAGTTTCTAACCTGTGTGATGTACAGCACTGTTCCCGCGAGGGAAACTCCTGCCACAAACACATCTGGATTAACCGAGCAGGGCTTCTGCCCACAGCCTCTCCTGGGAAGGCTGCTCTCCAGCCCACACCCTTCCCGAGACCAGGCTCTGGATCTCCTCACAGAGCTGCACACACAAGCAGGCTTGTGCCCAGGTTGTTCACGGTGCCGCCCGTGTAGCCAAACCTTCGCTCATCCTCACACCACGGCCTCAGGTAGGAAGCCTGACGGATTCCCAAGGTACCGGCTGATGGAGGGAGCAGCCACTGCCCGTCAGAAAGCATCAGGCTCAGGAGCTGTCGCCTGCGTTCAGCTCCATCCTCCCTGCTGCCTTCTTGCTCTGAACAAACACTCTTAACTCTCCCTTTCAAGGGCACGCCTACCCTCGGGCGATACTGATGGGTTTCATATTCTGAATGGTATGATTATTATTTTATAGCAAGCTGGATGGATGCAAAGCTTCATCAAGTGGGCCTGCTTTTCAGGCAACCTATTCACTTGAAGGATGCCACAATAAATCTGTGAGGGAAGGAAAAGATTTGGAAGTATCCAAATGCCTGGGATAGAGGATGCTCTTTCTCTCCTCTCCTTCTTTGCCTTGTGGTCCCTCACCCTGGAGAGACAACATTTTCTGTTCTCCTCAAGCACCCTAAAGTCCAGTTGCTATTTCATGTGGATCTCTTCTCTCCTCTACTGACTTACCAGTCCAGGGCATCTCTGTTTATAGGACCTGGGTTGTACCCTGGTGTCAGAGCTGTCAGCTGCCTGGAGCAACTGACAGGCAGTCGTTTCGTTCGGCACAGTTGGGTGAACAGCCCCTTCCAGCACATTTTGTTATTCACATGCTCTGCCTGTTAATTGCTTTCTGAAATGGGGAAGAAACAGATGACGAGCAGAATGCAGCTCCTGACAAATTCCCCAGCACTGTAAATACGACTCACCTTGCTGTAAACAAAGAAATGCTAAGCAGCGGTGCTGGCTTGTGCTTAAATTTAAAAAAAAAAAGACAAGAAAAGAAAGGGGAAAACACACAGTGCAGCAAAAAAAAAATCTCAAACTCAGGCTGCAAGACAGCCTACGCAAGGGTACGAACCTCAGTCTATGTTGTGTTTCACTCTGAAGACACCTGGGAGCCTCTGGAGAGCACATGGTAACACCAGCACAACCGCAAGCCGTTCACCAGGGCTGATCAGTGCTCAGCAACCTCTCTGTCTGGCTGAAGCTGCCCAGAATCCAGCTCCCACAGGCAGGGCCTCTGTCTCCAGAACTACATCCACCAAAGGATGAGAGCAAGGAAAGGTTTAAAAGCAAAGAACTTTATTTCACTCAGACTCTAAGCATCTCTGTATCAGTTCTGTTAGGTAAACAGAGGCCTCTGCGTTTTACAGTGCACAGCTCCACCACAGAACCAAGGATCTGCTGGCTCTTTGCAGGTATTATGTCTGCTATTTGAAGGGAAATATAATTTGCGCTTCAAAATAATGAGATTTAAAATTAATAAGCTTGGGGCTTTCAGCTTTCTGGATTGCGAATTTGTAGGCCACACTTTTAACACGCTTGCAGATTTCTTCTCTATAGCCACAAAGCCTAGAAGCTTATTTAAAACCAAAAGCTCAAGGTTCCTATGTTTCCAGGAACAGAGGCTCTACAGAGAAACATCAAATACCATTAGATCCACAATCACATTGCAAAAATTGATAACACGAGTACATAAGCACACAGTATTCCTATTTACTTGCTGATCTGAACTATTGTGCAGTGATACGGTTCAACAGCGTGAGTCATTCCACCCCAGAGGCAATTGCATTTCAATACTAGATGCAGAAGCAATAAAAAACCCGGGTGCACACTCACAGCTGTCATTCTCTGGAGACAGAAGGTGCTAGAAGTGCCAAGATTATACAGGGCTGCAAACAATGGGAAACTCCAACAGCCACAGATGCTTTCTACAGAGACCTTGCAACTCCTTGAAGAAAGACACCAGTAGAAAACTTCCACGTGTGGAAAATGGACTCTGTTACTGTTTGGGGCACACGGACGTCAGCTCTGGTGGAAGATATCAAATAAAGTC
Source organism: Chlamydotis macqueenii (assembly GCF_036417535.1). Lineage (NCBI taxonomy): Eukaryota > Metazoa > Chordata > Aves > Otidiformes > Otididae > Chlamydotis > Chlamydotis macqueenii. Next base: position 2,300,401 of record NC_141579.1, on the reverse strand, counting down.
AAGCAGATTAAGGAATATGACTGTGGAAATTTTAATTCACAGGATCCTTTTTCTGCAGACAGATGGTCATTTCAGCTTTCTCTTCTCTAATCCCTTGTTCTGCAAAGCAAACATCTTAAATCCCAGATAATGTAGGTTTAACCGTCTCATACATTTCCCACAGCATTAAGGCTGCCCCAGCGATAGGATACATATGCTTAAACATCTGTATGCCTAAGTCATTTACAGCCACAAGAATCTCCCACCTGGATTCGGCACAGAGGGCATCTCTGCACCCTGGCCTCCAGCCCCAGAAGCCAGCGTGGGCCTCTGCCAAAGCAGCCACCTTTTTCAGGAGGCATCACGGGGATTAAAGGGAACCTTTTCCTAGGATCAACCTTTCCCTGGCAGAGCCAAGAATGAGTTTTTTTTTCATTACCTACTTGTCCTCCTAACTCTGGCGGTGCAGAAACTATGGGGAAGTGTCGGAGAGAACAGGGGCTAGAAACTACTCAAAGCCAAAAATCAGACCTGGAACTGTGCTGGAAAGAAATCAGGTGGTCTGGCTGCCAGACTTTTGCTCCTGGACTCAGGCAGAAGAGCTAGTTTCTGATGGAAGAGGGAGAGGAGCAGGAGACTGAAGAAGGCTTAGCGCTCAGAAATTCATCACCAGTTTCTCAATTTCCCTGTTTGTTAGCTCAAATGATTCACAAGGAGCAGTAAACATCTCATAGCCTCACAGAGAGCATTCACAATTAAACAGATATTGAAATGAATTTCATGAAATATGCATCTTGTTTGCTTCCTGAAAAGCTGTCTAGATCAGAACATGAAAAGACCAGAAGTTAAGGATTAGATCAACAGTCACTCTCCATTTACTCTCTAATAAGCCCTGGGCGGATGTGGAACAAAGGGATGGTCCCTAAAAGCTCTAAAAGAGGCAGGAGCACCGGACACACGCTCTGCTGATGTAGATCACCATATTGAGAAATAGTCCATAGCTCTTTGAACCAGCTGAAGATCCGTCTGTCTGCCTCTGTAATTTTGGACACCCCCTAACTAGGAGCAGCCACCCTCCGCGCACACTCAGCGTTTCAAACCCGCAGCCTCTGCATACGGCAGGATTTGCTGCACGAAAGCCTGCAGCACAGACCTGGGCACATCTTCACCGATGTTCAAATATAGCACATCTCATCTTGGGATTGTTGTTTGTGACAGGCGTTCTCATCTCGCACGGCTAATAGCTCATTGTTTGTATTCATGCACGAGGAGTAAATTCTTCATTATTGGAGAGATCTGACATGTACAAACAATTGGAGTAAATTGATTGTATTTTCCAAATCATCACACAGACTCTAATTCTATCTGCAAGGCGTGCTAATTTGCACTAGAATTGCCTCCTAAATTAGGAATTAGAGTTTTTGACGGAGAAGAGCAATGACTGTCCTTGTGCTGCAAGGCTAGCAGGCGGAAGGGTGCAGGTCCCTTCCCAACTCACATCGCAACAGGCCTTTTGTCCCTCAGAGTTTACTGAAATGTGGTGAAGGAGATAGCTGATTAAACAAGATCCCAGCGGTTTTTTTTTAGAGAGGTATCTCATTGGTTTAGATGCACATTTGACATGAATAGAATATTTAAACGCAATTATTTTATACCCAGAGCATGCAGGAAACTGGGACTCTCCTGGTCCCTTCAAAACTGGACATACAAGGCTCTGCACGTCTTTTTCTTAAAGGAAGATGCTGAGTACAGAGCACCACTAAAAATCAAATATCAAAACATCCCGAAAGTGCATTTGTTCCTGCCGGAAGCAGACAAACAGGGTGCACTGTGCTCTTCCAGACATGAGGTCATTTGTGCTAATCCCAGAGGGTGTGCTGTACCAGCTCATTTAGATGCAAAAGAGACTAAATCATTAAGTTAACTTGAATCACGCACCAAAGGAGCATCTCTGGCTCCAGGAAGGGAAGGAATCAGAGTGTCCATCACTTTCCAAAACGCCAGACACAAGGTGTGTTTCTCGGACATTGCCTTCTCGATCTGAAACACAGCAAAATTTATACTACTGCCAGTCCTCAGATGCTCCTTTCTCAGGGGAGGGGAAAACAAATACTGTGATAGATGTCAGTTATATTGCTTAATCAGTGAAAGGAACACCATGTAGAGGAACATTATATAAGCCTAACACTCAGGTCACTCTGTGAGCAGCAGAACCAGAGAACTCTGAATTTCCTACGGAAATGGATGGAGGTTTGGGTGCTGCCGTTTAGCGAGATGGATGCTCACAAAGCAGCTTTTCCTGTTCTCAGGACAGTTGCAACGGCTCCCACACAGATCCTGGTTTCCAATAAAGGTGACCTCAGAGCGCAGCCCCCAGCCGTGGGATTAACAGTCTTTTCTGTGGCCACCTATGTTTACAAAGCCTACAGAAACAGAGGATTCTGCCAGCCCCATTGGGTAATAAAAATAACATTCTCTTTAAGTTTTCTTTGAGACTGACAGACTCTGGAAAAATGTGTTTGAAATTTGCAAATTTCTCAGAGGAATAAATATAACTATCACCTCAGCCCAGAGAACGCTCACAGCCTAAGCTGGACCTGACACAAAGGAACAGACAAATAATGTAGAGGGAAGGAAGAAGGCAACACCGCCTCTCTTAGATATGCAAAAGTACCCAGCTAAACCCCAGGGAGTCGCAAAACTGACTCTCTAAAGGCATGATTAAAGACAAAACAAACACTAGGAGTTTTTTTCCTTTGCCTTTCAACTCCAGCAATTATAGAAACCTAACCTGAAGCAGACTATCTGCAACCAGTTGATCTACATAACTATTTATGTTCTTAATTTCACTGGAAAGCCGAGATATTCATATACTTGTGCAGCGCTAGAAACTGAAGATTTGCAGAGGGAAAAAAACATACTTCATGACTCTTGCAATGTTTGATGATAAAATAAGACACTGGAAAGGGGACCAGCGATGTGACTGCAGCAACAACACACAGCTGTTCAGGTCAGGAGAGATCACGTATATTCAGCAGTTGTTTCCTTGAGCGCCTATATTGTTGGGTGACGACGTGACAGGGCTGATGGTTTCTTTCTCCGCTCAGTAACACAAATTTCCTGGGATGAATAACAGAACCACGGCAGTAACACCTGAGGTCAGTCACAGGACTGGTAAAGTCTTACCTCTCTGGCAACATCTTCCTAGGGCATATACCAAGTCACGACACACCCTAAGATGAGCCAAGACTGTACTTTAGGAAAGGAGGAATTTAATATCTGAAAACAAATTTTAAATCTGTCTTTGGTCCTGTGCCATCCAGAGTCTGTCTTCAAGATCACTCTGAGTAAGCATGGATCTGCGTCACAGTTCTGTACGACAGCTACACAGTTATTTCTACGCTCACAACTTCATGCTGCAAAGTGCACTTAAAAAAAATATATTTTCCCAGTATTTTGCTTTTTTGTTCTTTGGAGTGTGCATTCCCAAGGTTCTTCCCTCTGCCCACAACCATGAAGATGTGATGCTCACTACAGAGGATAAGGAGTTGGGGAGAGAAAGCAGCACACTGAGATTCTGAGAAAATAATGTGATTCCAGGAACAAGAGCTTTTAATGAGAAAACAAACCGCACAGGTGATGCAGATGAGAACCCAGCATTATGAATCACAGTGCAGCAAGCTGGTCTCAAGTGAGAGCAATGTAGCTGGAAGCGGTGGAGTGCTCTCGGGCAACAGGAGACGAGAGAAGCAGTATACATTCCCCTAACTTTTGTTCGAACCCCTTTTCTCAAAGAGCGCACAAATGCATTCTACTCAACCAAAAATATATCGCTAAGCAGTGCACTTGTATAAATATACAGGTAGCTGATGAGCTGCTTTATGGGATGAGGTTGTTAGTGCCCTGGCTTTATTCCCTGCTAGCAGTTCGGCTCGGTTAGGATCTTGCATTCCTCTGATTATGCAGACACAATCTATCATATTGTTCCGGAAACTTGGTTAGGGCTGTGCTCGGAGAGACGGCTGCAGCTGCAGCACACGTGGAGAGACACACATCATTGCTCTCTTTTATGAGAAGGAAAATTGGCCGTTGCTGCTCCTGCAAAGAGCAGCTGTTATTTGTTGTTTTCGGGGTGGTTGTTGGTTTTGGGTTTCTTATTTTGAGCTATTATGATGAGTTTGCCTTCTCTTCCCACTTAACCGAATTACACAGTGTTTATGTTTCCAGTCCTCTTGTGGAGACGTACTGAGCTGGCACGCCTGCTGAAGGCCGAGCAGGGTGATGCTTTCCTCGAGCAGCAGCACACCTTTGGCAAGAGGGATGAGCCTGTGGCTAAGACCAGGAGCCTTGGCCAACCACCTTCGCCGCACCAAACCACCTGCTGTACAGCTTCCTCTTTCTGTGCAACAGCAAGAACAGCAAATTACCATGCCTGAATTAAATGCACCCGGCATTGCGGCTCTTGCAGGAGGAATGCAGTGTGGCTTCACTGCTGGATAACTATCAGCAATGAGATCCACTTTCACGGCTCAAGATTCGGCCATCGCAAGGCCCGCTCGTCCCTTCAGGGGTGATCAAAGCCCTTTGCTACCAGAACCAAAGACCGGTAACGATCCTAGCAATGGTGACGCAGAGTGGTTCCCAGACAGAGGTGCACCCTGAACTTGGTGGTGATACACTTGACATTTGATTGCTCCCCTCCTTACGCTGGAGTACTGGGTGCTTGCTACCACAGCAATGTCTACACAGGAGAGGAGAAGAGGAAGAATTTACAATTACCCTGAATACAAACTTTGCCTCTGCACAGTTTTCCACAAGGTCAGCCTACATTTGGACCAAAGGAACATCTTACCTTTGCCAACAGCTCCTGCCATACCCTTCACATAAAACTGCAGAGCACTTGTGTGTGCAGACAGAGCCTAAACTGTCTCCGTAGAAAACCCAAATGATCAGAGCCTAGCTCCGGCTTTTCTAAAAAGGGGGTGGGGGAAAAAAAATGCAGATTTGCCTTATACTGTAGGACATAAATACAGCCACGGTTTTCTCTCCCAAATGGTCTTTTTTAATAAAACCACCTCATCCGTTTATTAAAAGCAACTCATTTTAAAATAGCACTATTTTTGCATTAAAAATGTTTCCCCTTCATAAAACACCATTCTTACATTTTTAATACAATAGCAGTTCATACTGTCTAGAAATATGCTGCAGCTTATATTTAAAGGGATCTTAAAAATGTTTCCAAGACACACTTGCTATTCAAAGGCATCCTTCCTCTTTTTCTCCCCATATATGGGATAAAAAAAGCTTTTAAAAAACCCACACAAGCTAACAAAGGATGCTTTCTTTTAAAATCACAACTGTTACCCAGTTTGCATTCAGGATTATATAAGTCATCTGTGTCCAGCCCACAGAAAATGGAGGTGTGGAGTCCAAGCTGCAGAAAGTTTGATTTCCTCTCTGTGTGTTCCTAGTTCAGTTCCTGGCATGCCCACTCAGATTACAGACTGTAATCGACACTTTCACACGTTTTGATAAATGGCCAGCAAGTAAGCCCTAAATCCAAATTCCAGATGACACACAAAAAAGTCTAGACGAGTGAGGAATCTCGGGTCCCAATCCTGCCATCAGCTTCCTGCGCCCAGATCCACGCACAAACTGTAACAGGGTATTATGCTGACAGCATTGGCAAACACACACATTTGGCTAGAAATCATGGTCTATTATTTTCTTTCCTAAGAAGCAGGATGTTTCATTAACTAAAAGCAAGTCATTAAGGAAAAAAAAAAAGATAAGAAATGGGAAACCCAAAATAATTTTGTTCATTTTTGAGTAGCGCTGCAATCACTCAGATGCGCTGCAAAACACTGGCACAAAATAAATGTTAAAGTAAGTGACTTACCCTCTGCTGCCAGCTGGCCGCAAACCTCAAATCTGCTGACAGCAATGTCAGAAGCTGTGTCTTTGCTCTTGGTGATGGTCAACCCACATTGTCCAAGACAATTCTAGCTGTTGTCACAGAACTGCTGTTCCCTGTGAGCCCTAGGCTTCTCAATACAGTATTTTTCATTTGCTTATTGGATGCTCCAGCTCCTCCAGCCTTCTAAGCAATAGGCCCTTTGCAGTCATCTTGCCTGTACGTGTTTTCTACTTGTGAAGCCTCCTTTCCCTGGAACTAAACCCTCTGTTATTGTCCTCAGCCAACACACCTCTACCGACGTTCTTGGCTTTGACTTACATTTCTGCACAACCTGCACCGAACCTGAAACTCCATTTTTATTAATACCATTTTAGCCATCCCTCAATATTTTAGCTCAGATTTTTCCTTATGCAAAATCCATCCAAATCATTGACCACTTTTTTGAAGCCACTGGAGGGCTGCGTGCTCAAGGCCCAGAGAACCGTCGATCTCTGTTATCAGCAGAGCCAATTTGCTGCATGTCTGTAGATGGAACTGTTGTAAACACACAGCAGCAAGGTAAATCGAGGCAACTGGCACCTCTAATAGTAGCAAAACATATCATGGGGGAAAAAAATGTACTGTCAGCAAACTGGCACCTTTTTCCCCCATAAATCCTCTTGGCCCAGAAGCTCACTAACCTTGCTCATATTCTTCTTCCTCCTCGGGGAGTTCGCACAATTGAGTTCCACCTCATGGCTCACTTGCTGGAATGTCTCTCTGCAAAAAAAGAAGAATCAAAGGTTAGGCTTTCCCTCATCCTGCCATGGACAAGAGGGCTGACAGAAATCACTGCCACACAGCTAAATGCCTAGATGCTTCTTCCCAGATCTTATCTTTTCTGTTTTAAAAGGAGTAGGGCAAAGCTGATACTTATTTTCCCTGTGGGTATAACATGAAGCAGAAGGAGGTGAAGTGATTTGCCTAAGGCAGTAGCGAAATGAAAAACTGAGTGTGTGACCCTGGATGGTGTGGTGATTAGCCCACCTCACTATGCCACCTCTTGCCTGATCTGCAGCGTGTTTATATCCCAGCATCATTAGTTTGTTGGTTTTACGCAGGCTGAATTTACACAGCAGTGATAAAAAGAAAATATTTAGAGAAAGGGATAGAGCATTTGCTAGGTGGGGATTCTGTATTAACAAGGCAGGGATATGGAATTTATCAGACACAGATAAGCATCCAAGGAACTAGGGAAGAAGTATTCATTAGGTGGCGATATGTATTCCCATGCAGTAGAACTTTTTTCCTTCCGAAAAGCACACCTTTTGCAGCAGGATTAGTTGATGCCTTTAATGATAATGTAAGAAGATTATATTTTCTCTTTTTTTTCATGATTCAAAGCTCTTAAATACAGAGAACTAGCTTTCTTGAAATATCACCCGGGAATTACCACTCTCCTCACATAAAAAGCTAGAGAGGCCAAGGGTATTTGCCTTAAACATCTTCACACAGCAGCTCAGCAAAAGGAAACAGCAGCTGAAGGCTTCAGATCGCATCTCCGCCGAGTGCCTGTCAATTGCCACGTGCCCTGATCCCACCACAGTGCTCAAGAGATTAATAGATGCTCTTGGCTTTCTGATGGAGACTTGGTCCAAATACTGAGCAACACTCCCGTGCTGGATGCTTCGGAGCCATCTGAGCTGTAGCCAAGGCTGGGGAAAATGGCCATTGACTCTGGGAACTGGCAAGCAGGAGAAAACTATTCTGCATCACATAAGCTCTGTCCCTAGAAGCTTCTTTTTGCGAAAGGCTTTGTAGCCTAAAGCTCTGGTATCCAGGGGATATTTATATTGGAACATGCAAATTAACGAGCATGTCTCTAACACAGAAAACTCTAATTAGCAAATAGTCCACCCAGGCCCAGTTAACCATTTAGATTGACTGACAGAGATGAGCAGGTCTTGGAAACCGAGCTGCGGCGTTTTTTAAGAGAAGGCAGCCTGCCTTTTCAAAGTTTAGATACGGAGGAGGTGAAAGCAAGCCAAACCAAGGAAAGAAGAAACCAAAAGGTATAACAAAAAATTGTCGGGGGGGTGGGAGAAGGGAGCTTTCTATGAATTAAATGATTCCACTCAAGTCACTCCAGCCCTGTTAAACTTCTCCCAGGCTCTAATCCTGTTACTGAGTAACAGGAAAGCATCGGACTTTGATTAGTTTGGGCACCCATGATTAGGGATCCTTAATCCATCCCCATTCCCAGTTTATCACCAACTTGCCAGGGTGGCACAACAAGTGAGGATTCTCTTTAGGTCGGCATCTTTAATGAAAAGCTTTCTTGAACAACAAAGAGCTAATTCAGAGATCTGTCACAGGACTTCATTCTTACAAAGGGCCTCAAACACAGAGTGGTGGTGGGACTGTTTATAGCTCATGAAACATCCAGCCCTTTCCATCACAGGGTGATAAAGTACATCAAAATACCAAGACGACAGCTGCTTATGGAAAGCTTCATAGAGAGAGAGACCATTTTTCTCTACATTTTGAACCTACTTTTACAATCCTTTATATGAGACATTATTCTCTATTAAAGTCTAGAGAATGATTTGTAGGTTTAGAAAGGACCTACTCTCTATAGAACTACCCAGTTTTTGAGATATTGCTAAAGAATTCCTTTTAAATTCTATTTTGGTTTCACCCTTCTGAAATTCCACAGGCCTCTCTGAAGAGGGAGTGCATAAACTGAAGAGGGAGTTACAGGTTAAAAAATAAAATAAAATAAAAAAAAAAATTGTTTCTATCAGAGCATCTGGTAGAAACCCAAACTCAACAAAGAGAGATCATTTCTAGGAAGCCAGACTGGTTTATTTGTCTCCATGTCATTCATTTCCCTTACTGCTTTACCTCCACCCATGTGTTTCTGCTGCTCCCCGAGCCAACGGAATGAATAAAAATCCCAGGTTGAGCCTTTATTAGCGTGTGCAATGCAAGTGAAGCTGCTTTGAATGTCCTCTTGGTGGGTATTAATGCAGCATGCCATTTGTTACACAAGTATTTTGCTGTGGCAGACAGAAAGTGACATTTATGGGTCTATCATGAGAATGAATTTCACCATCCATTAAAATGATGTACAGGTAAACACTCCATTCATTTTAAATCTACGAGCTTTGGTTCTTTCTCTGCTCTGGTAGATGGGTCCATCAATACAGCTACTATTAGCCAAACTATTTGTGGGAAAGTGAGAACTACTGAAAAATGTTACAGGCCTGTAATTAAAGAGATTGTAGCTTGAAGGGAGAGTACAAGAATTAAAGTTATTAGTGATCACTCCTCTTACGGATCTGCATGCGTGCAGCAGCTGTGAAAGGCATTGTCCCATTCAGTCACAAGGAAACACCGCTCCTGGCTCAGTCATCTACTAGAACAAAACCCAGGACCAGGAGATCTACAAAATATCTATTTACCATTCAAAGTAAAAAAAAAAAAAAAAAAAAGTCTGGAAAAGCTATAAATCTGAGGGTGCAATGGATTTATAAGTCTCTTTGTGGGGTACAGCCACTAAAAGAAAATAAGAGAGTGTAAGCTACTGGACACCGGTTCCTCAGCTACGAGCTGGAGTTGTTTCCTAGTAGGGCAGGTTGGTGCTAATCAGTCATCACGTCCCACTCAGGAGCTGGCCACAGCTGAAGGATAAGTTTCCTAACAGAGCGTGTTACAATGCTTCAGAATCCTCTGCTAGGGAGGATTTACGTTATGGAAGTTTTCTAGAGAATTGCTGTGAGAAATGCACAAGGTAGAAAGAAAATGTTCTGTAAATGTAAGCCACATCACTTGGAAAATGAAGTACAGTTGTTTATCCACTGTAATTGTAGAAATTAAGGTAATAACAATTACAACTAAGTGACTCATATGTACTACTGTGCAATTAATTTAGGCTTAGAGGCAACGTTATTGTGTATTAAATAAAAGCCAAACGATGATATATTAAGTTGTCTCTGTGATTCAGCCGGTTGCATCACTCATCTGGACCCAGAACCTGGCCATATGCAGCGCAACGTGATGTTCAGGGAACTTGTACTTATGGAAGAGGTCAGGCTTCCTTTGATGCAGCATTAAACCACATCTTTGATGACCTTCGATGCTTTTTGCAAAGTGAAGTTGTTCATCTGGCTTTCTTGGGCAAATGCCAGCCTAAAATAGTGGTATTTGACCTGTCTGAGCTTCAGTCATATTCATTTGCCATTCCTGTTCTTTTGGAGTGCATTTCTAATCTCAGTTTTAATAGTTTCATGCAAAATATTGGCCCTACGTTGGGTTTCGTATGTATGAGTCAAACCTGGAGGACCTTTGTCTGGTGTATTACACAGCATTATTCAGACAGAGCCCTTAGGGTTGCACTATGCAAGGATCTCACATACCGGTCCAGCACGAGCAGTGTCATCAGTTCAGCACAACACGAAGCCAGGAGCCCTCTGGAAGATCAGAGCCATGCAAGACCTACAGAGAGACAGAAATTATAGAGAAGCTTCAAAAGAAGAGCTAGTTATCTCAGCTGTTTACTGACAATGAATCATCACAGTGACAATCACAGGAGCTACATTCTTAAGATAAATTGTCAGAGTTCCACACACACTTGTTGCATTTATGCGAACACTTCTCCTGCAGGGAAGCCACAAAGACGTTTTGCGAATATGTTGAGCCATTCAATCTCTAATCCTCTCTGTCAGTTTTTAACTATTAACTTGCTGACACGCACAATAAAAATACCGTTGTTCACAGCAAAATGTATGTCTAGCCCCACAAAAAGAGAAAATGTTCATATGTCTCTTTTAAAAATCAAATTACTACATTTCCACAGTCCAAGTATTTCTAACTTGAGGTTATGATTTATCGCCTGCGGTCTCCTACTCATCCACTATGAAGCAGAGAATTTAGAAGTTATGGCAGGAACACTTTTAAGAAAGAAACATCCTTCTTTTCATTATGATATTCTTAAAATAAGTGAAAAACAAGTACAGAAAAATCAATGCAAAAAAAAATTATTTTAAGTAGGATGTGTTACAAAATACTCCTAGAGGCATCAGCAGGTCTAGTATCCCCATAAATATGTTTTCCATAATCAGCCAGTATTTAATTAACATCCAGAAACTGCCTGACAGAATCTAAATGGAATCTTTAAGGCACTTAATTTAGAAAGTGTGGCCAAAATGTGCTTGAAGTAGTTCTCCTGGCCTGGCCATCCGGTTGTTTCTCTCCCCTCGATGCAAAGGCTTTATCTCCTGGGCAGCTTGTCTGAGTCTGGGAAACCTGAAAAGCTACAATTCACTTTCCAAGTGGATCTACTTAATTCGTTCTTCCCTTTTTTTCAATTACAGCCCCTTCCCTGAGGAAAGGAAGCCGAAGAGAAACTGTTAGCTGTGGCTGAAACGAGGAAATCAGAAAGCAAGTAGGTAAAAAATGGCATTCCTTAAAAACTGCTGTAGGAATAATTGCTAAAACTGCACAGCTCTTGTTATAGCAGGCGTATGAATTATTCTCAGAGTAGCCCTCACTCTCCTGGCTAATTTCTGCTCATATTCATTTTGACATGTACGTCTTCAATTGCCTTTGAATCAGCTAAGCTTTTACTTTGATCTCTTTAGTAGCAGGGGTCCTTGGAAATGTATTTTTATGAAAAAACATGCCCTGGAAAATGTTCTGTTGTAAAATGAGTCCTGGTGTGGCAATCACTGCCTCATAGTTTTCTGAGCAAGGGTTAAAGCATGATACTTTTGTTGAAGATTGCAAAAGATTTGCTAGCATTTTCAGTGGAAGGGGGAGAAGGGTTCAATTTGTCTGCAGAGCCTTACCAAATCCCACTAAAACTCCACCTTACCAAAGATGCCTTCTCTCAGAGTGCGTAAACCCAAACACGAAGGGAAAACTATAACCAGAGGACAAGTATACCTCTCCCCAACACAGTCTCACAGCCACCAGAGATGGGCATTTCAAAGATTTCTTGATTCACAGGTGGCATCTTCGTCTTTCACAAGCCATGAAGGATATTTTTCTTTTTTTTTTCCCATTAATTTGCGTAGGCATACCTGTGTGTTTGTCATTTTTAAGTAGGTACAAATGACCTAGAAAACTCCTGCATTTCTTTCTGGATTCTCTCTGCCTCTACCAAGTTTCGACCTGAGTGAGACACTCCAGACCACTCAGACCCTCCTCCAGTACTTTGTGATTTTTGACTGCTGCGGAAAGCCCTCATTTAGACGGGTAGGTAAGGGATGAGGGAGTAGCTGTTACAGAAATTATGAACACTGGAGAAATGCAGCTCCTGCTTTCATGTGGAGGGCCCCTGCAGCACAGTTAGCAAAGGGAAGAGAAATGCCAGGTGACGTGCATGCAAGAATGGCCCCTAAATAGAGGGCTTTTCAGAGCTCTCCCCTAGGCTGCAACAGCTCTTTACTAAAAGGCACTGCAAAAATGTTGGTGAGGTGAGGAGTCCCTGCAGTCCAGTCCCCTTCCCAGAGGAATACATGGATTCCAGCACAGGGGTTGACACAAGTCAGAAGAGCATCAGGACCAGCCTCTTCCAAGCCTCATTTCTCTTACCTATTTTACCCTCATGTTAGCACACATCCTTGGCACTAGAAAAAGTCCTGCTCTGGTGGGCATTTGAAATTCTGGGTGCTTTTCATATTGAAACTTCGGCTGATTTCCCATCTTATCTTCAATTTCCGTCGCACACAACCTGTGTATTAAAGTGCCTTTGCTGCTCCGAAACAGATGATCACGTTAAGACAGAACAACATAACCTCAACAGATCTCCAGAACACATTTAATTCTTTGGTAAAGGTCTGGAGGAGCTCCTAAAGGTGCCTGGGCTTCCACACATAATTTCAACACAGAGGGTATTCTCCTCACATAAAACTGCCTGGATGCCCTGCCACACTACCTTCCCAGATGTCATCTCTCAGAAAAGCAGGCATCGCAAAAGCTGCAGCTGTTCACTGGTGGCTGAGCTGTTTCCAGGCAGCTGTGCTCAGCCTATTGTTTCCATCGCAGACAAGGGATGTTTGCAAATGTGTTTGCATTTCCCCAGCCACATCTATGCTGGATTTTTAACTGATTGTAACGGACACAAGATAATTTACACATTATAAAGCTTGGTCTACAATGAAGAATGATTGTTTCTAGCCTTTGGAGTAAGGGTTTTGGAAACAGTAATTTCTTTTTTTTTTTGTGAAACAGAGGCATTCAATCCCATTCACAAAATGACTACAAATAAGAAGCCAGTGTCAGCTGAAAGAAAATTATCTCAGGGAAACTCATACTGGCCACGTGTGCTTTCTCACATTTTTGGCAGCAGGGTATGAGACATGCTGCTCCAAGCTCAGAGCATCTCCCTGCCACTGCGAGCGAAGTCAAGCCTCATCTCAGCCTGAGGGCTCAAGTTTGTCTGCAGATCTTGTTCACATACTTAACAAAGCATAACAGAACACGGGCTAAATGTCCAAAGGTTCACAAGGAACCTTTCATACTTAGGGACGGCAGGGGAAAGTACTCGCACAGCAGCATTCAGACCAAGGATACAGAGATTATATGCAATTCTGAATATTGGACGTTTACTACTACTTCGGGAGCTAGGACTTCAGCTCTTTCCAGTCCACTTCCTCAGCAGTCCTGCATCGCTTGAACAGGAAGGGACATCAGCAGAAACCACACCCTCACTACAGTTCAGCTGTTCACAAGATGACAACATTTCTGGGCAGTGAAAGAACCCAGAAAAACGTCTCTGAAAGCGTCACTAGAAAGATTCTGCAAGACAAAGGTCAGTAAACTTATGCTGAGATGAAAACACGGTGTGCCCAAGGCCGCGAAAGGGTCAGCGAGTTCCTGCGTCACTCAGTGATGGGAGCACCCAGCATCTGCCAGGAGCGGGTCCAGCTCCTCTGTTTAAAGGACAGACAAAAAGCTCTAGTCCCAAAGGTGCCAAGATCACACTTGTATGATAGAAAATGCAACCTCATCATTAATTAATTCAGTTCTGCAGAGCACTCCAAGATCCTTGCATAAAAAGTACCAAATAAATCCAAAGCATTATTAACAAAATGTTGTCTTTTAAAAATTAATTAGTTTGTGATACTTCCTTAATGAGAAGTATTATCTAATGAAACTAACACACCACATCAAACAGACACACTCTATACAACAGCTAATCCAACGAGAGAGTGTGATAGGAAAATGTCTTTAGGGTTTAACAGGGGAATAACAAACAAACAGGCCATCACATATGTTTCATTTCATTTAATATCTGGTATCTGTGTGTGAATAAACATTTCATATCACACCTTTTGATGGCTGCCACAACAATATTTCAAAGAGATAGCTCCTTCTTCACAAGGAACTGGAAGTTGCTTCTCTGTGAGAAGAGAGAGATGAAAGACAGCTTTGCAATGTAGTTCCAGCACAGTCCCAGACCTTTTGAACCGATAAGATTTATATGTCATTAAATAATTAACTCAATGATGCATGAGAGAAAGTAATGCGACTCTCTGTAAAAGACCTCAATTAATCGCTTTCATTTCAGCAGACACAGAGTCTTCATGATGCGATATAAGTGAGGTGAACTTTATTTCAGAGATCGTCTGATAAATGCAGTCATAAAAAAGTGAAAAATTACTTGTTCAGATAAGACTTTTGTTTGCTGGAATTTTTTTGTGTTGCAGTGTCTCTGGCTTAAATTAACTGACATAATCAGATGCCAAGGAGAATGCCAGGAGCCTTGCCCTTGTGTTACTCCTGTAGCTTCGCACTGTTCTCTCTCCTCATGAATTCCAGGGACAGTAAGAGGCACATCAAGGCATGTCTGAACTATGGATTTTTAATTAATTTATCTGCTGCGGTTTATCTTTCAGTATTATTTAGCTGCTGTAAGCAATTTGGTTTAAACTGTCTGCCGCATTCTGCCACCTCTCTTGGGATTATCCTGTAGTCTAATAGGATATAATTCCTGATAGTGTAAACCTCTCTGTGCTTTATTTAATCCCACTAGTTTTATACAGACATTACTGCATCACTCTTAAGCCCCTTCCTATCTTGGTACCCACAGCCTTTCACAGGCTGATCCTGCAGAGACTGGATGGGGGAACTGGAAGACTCCAGTCTTGGACTCAATCCCCAGGGCATCTGACGATAACAAATTAAGTAGTTGGACAAGCCACTGAGCAGAAACAGAGAAGAACGCACAACCTACTCTCTGTCTTGACCTCATAACAAGCCCAGGGCCACCTCTGAGCTTGGGCAAATGGGATTTCAGCTAAATTTGGAGTAAAGCTCGCTCTTGTTCTTCTAGCCTGTCATAGATTTGGCGAGCAGGGAGAGAATCACTAATGGTAAAAAAAGGCAGCGGTGGAATATCCACTAGTTTAGGTTTCTGGTCAAAAGTCTTCAGCTAGAAGGGAGCATTTCTAATCCCAGATTTAACATGGGTGGAAATAAAGTCACTTAGCAGAATCGATTTCCAGCCATGCTATTTGTGTGCCAGTGACCATGCTCTTACCTCAGCCCATAGTGAGATAACCTGCACTTAACCCTGAAGAAGATTAGGATTATATGATCCAGATGGGGCTATTTTAGCCAGGTTGCTGCTTCATTATTTAAAAGGTTACACAAAAAAAAAAGAAAAAGAAAAAAAAAGAAAAAAAAAGGGGCTAATCTGGTGCCATCTGCTCAGGATGAGGTGAGAAGAATTCTGCCAGCATCTTATGTTCACCCTTGTCCAGTGGGTTCACACGGGTATCCATTCCCACTTAAATACATGCTGTCACACTTACTGCTGTTCTATTGAACTGGCACACGAAGGCTGGAGAGTGGCTGGAGAGAAATGCTCTTCTCTCCTCAGCAGATGGCACAGCCTTGGCCAGCAGGAGCCAAGTTGTGGTGAGTGCTGAACGGATGCTCTTTGCCCTGTTTCCAGCAGTTCCCTGCCGAGAGGATCAGGCATTGCACTCTGTCTGGGAAACTGGAGCTCTCACCACTGGGAAGACTGCTCTCTAGTATGATCTGGAAACAAACAGCTTCCCAATTTGTGTGAGGAAGCGCAGCAGGCTACTACCAGGTCTGTACTGTTTCTGCTGGGGATGGCGCAGTAGGAAAAGAGGAGAGAAAAGCTGATCCTGCAGGATTTTTGCAGACAGACAGGAAGGAGACACCAGCATCAGCATACTGCTCCCAGACTGGAAGCGTGTATTTTCAAGCCACGGTCAGGAAGAGAAGACACATGCCTCAGATCAGAATGACAATTTCAGAGCTGGATGTCACTGTGTGGGATATCATCCACCTGAGGTGGGCCAATACACACAGCAGCACGAGAAGATGAACGGGCAGAAGATGATGGTTCGTTCTTCAGAGCTCAGATTTTTCCGCTGTCCCCAACTCCGCAGAGGGAATCAGGTGCTGACCTTCTAGGCAGCATGTATTGCCCACCATAGTTTATTCTCTCACCTTGGCCACTTTACACCTGCTCTGCTAGTAGGCAGCACTGTCAGGTCAGGAATAATCAAGTCACACAGTGACATCGCTCACTTTCCACAGTCTCTGTGTCTGCAGTAAAGCTAACTACTTCCAAAGATGAAAATCACCTTGATCATGACAGTGAAAGAAAAGGGTGCATCTAATGGGCTCTTAATTGGATGGGATTGACAGGCAGTTGAGGTTCTCCCTGCTTGAGGTTTTGGAAACCAAAAGGAACGGACTCGCCATGCAGCCAGTGACATCAGCTGTGGTCTTCACAGGGGCTGCTGGAATGAGCTTCATTAATGTTTTCCTTGGTATAATCCATCATCCCTTCAACAATGCATTTCTGACAGTTAATTAGACTCCACAGAGTGGAATAAGTAGTGTCGTGTTTGGAATCATAATCCATTACTGAAAACCAGATCGTATAAGGCATACCACCAGCCAGAGCTCTTGGACATCTTAAGTAGTTTTTATTCCAAAAGATTGGTAAACTGTGTTTAGTAAACAGTTCTGCAGCGTATTTGCAAATGGCTTCATTAACAAAGAGGAGTCAGGAATCAGAGGCCACCTGTTCATTAGCAAAACCCCAAATAAATCAACAAATACATCAACAAATTCAGCCCCTCTGAACAAAGATGAAACCCAAGTGTCATTAACTACCCTGGGTACATTAGAGATGAAATCCTTCTCCAGCTGATACCTGTGGCAGAGTTCCTGTGGATTTCAGTGGGGCCAGGACTGAGAAGTCAGAACAGACTACAAGAAAGATGCAGAATACTGCAGTGGTGACCTTAGTCATCTGGATTACCCCGCACATTTGGTTTTTGGAAAGGTGCTGATATTTACTGGGTATGCAGAACAAACCCAGGAATTTGGGAGTGGCTGTGATAAAAGTGATCACACTGAATAACACTAATAATAATGAAATTGGATTCATAATATTAGTGACTTGGCTAGGCTAGGAAATCCTAAGCCAGGAGAGCTCCTGCGGATGCACAGCAAGGAAAGCAATGTTCAATGGGAGGACAGAACTGGCTCTATGATGAATGGTGTGAGGCAGGAGAGATGTTCTTCTGGAAGCAGTCTGCCTGCATGCGCTCAGGTGTCCCCTTGATTCAGACACACAACGGTGCTGCTACCTGGAGGCCCCTGAGCACAAGCACACTGCTTTTACAGCCAGCAATGAGAAGCAGCGTTACAGGCAGAGTATCAAGTTCAAACAGACTAGACCACCGCTTTCCACACCTGGCATCATTTCCCTCTGTCTTCTCATTCTTAACTGCTTTTTAATGTACTGCTTATCTAGGCAGCATTTGAAAGATGTCCCAGACATCTCTAGATGCAAATAATCAGCTGCACATGACCGTCAGTCTTCTATTTGGAAAGCTCACACAGCCATCTGGAAGTATCCTCATCTCCAGATGTTAAAAGGAGAAGCAGTGACCTCACCTTCTTACCCAGCCGGTCTCTGACAACTCTGCCCATGTATCATTTGTGCTGAGCAGAAAACCCAGGGGAGGCTGCCTCAGGAGGACAGTGCCAGGGCTACTGCTTAGCATCCTGGGTTTTATCAGACCACAGGAGTGGCTCTGCCTGCTTGCTGCAGCAGCTGCCAAGGCACAGAGCTCCTACTTCCAGTGTCGAATTTAAGCTGTCATGAGACTTTGGGCAAGTCACTTAGAAGAACAAGGGCTCCCAAAGATCGGCTGCATGAAGATCAGATGAGTGATCCTTATGTCTTTTTGAGAGCCAAGCCTAAAATGATTTTAAACTATGGTCATTTCCTTCTTCAAAGATATCTGCTCCCTGAAGCAGAGATGCTCCACCTGTGACTGCAGGCTGTGTATCACAGAGACACAATTTTCTGGGCAAAACGCCTGCTTCTGATGTCCATCTTTCTAAGTGGTCCCTCAGGTGTCAGAGTAAATGAACTGTCAAGGAGAACCACAATCTTCCCTCCTGCCGCATAATGAGTATGTGTTTGTTTAGATGAGCAAGTAGTAGCAGCCCCCCCAGCAGCCTCTCTTTTTTTTTTTTTTTGCAAAGTGCTCCTTGAATCCAAACAGGGAGCAGGATGAAGGCTTTTCAACTGCACACGAACAGTTTAGCTGATCTGCACACACAGAGAGAATCTGGCACCGCTGGGATACATCAAATCTTCTCTGTGTGCACAGATCATGTATATTGCTTACGCAGCTACGGAGAGCTTTGGTGTACATTCCTCTCCTGCTGTTAGAAGACGATCTGAGAGCTGACCAGCCAGTTGCCCACTGAACAATTCGCTGAGAAACTGTGGAGCGTTGGCAAAAGGCTAAAAAACACAGCTTATTAAAGGAAAACTAGCAAAGCAAACAAGGGCACATTTTAGTATTATATATTATTGCTGCAACAGATTTAGTGGCCAATCCTCATATCTCTTTAATCTGAATTCTTATCACCAGAAAGTCATGAAGAACCTGGGTTCTGCATTTATACTTATGTTATTTTTATTGTATTAAAAATTTTATTACTAAATATTTTTGCAATAACGGCATGGGCCACAGAAGCTGACACCAAGTGTCTGTATAAGCTGAGCTGTTCTGGAAACATTAAATGAGACTGCACCTTAAATTCTGAATCGTATTTTTTTTTTTCATTTTATTATGCTCAACTTCTAAACATTTTTATACCAAGCAAGCTATAGCACAGGCGCTAGAGAAAAAAGTGAACAGAATTGGAGCAGAAGATTAGATACACAGCTCTCAATGCCCCCGACGGTTATCCATTGATTACTCTGGGTGTAAATTGTATTGATTATGGTAATGAGAAAGCCTAGTGACAAGCCCAGTGATAGGCAAGCTTCCCAGGCCAGCATTCCCATGTCCGAATGCTATTTGCAAAGAACTGCTGGAATTCACAGAGTCACGAACTGATGTAGCGCCTGTCCCTGAATATCCCAGTACATCTGGACCACTAATCAGAGTGCTTAACCAGATAGAGCTGTGCAGTTCACACATGGAAAAACTGAGGCAGATGAAGACCTGCTTCGTCCAAGAAGATACACTAAGGAAGCTTTTGGCAGAGCCAAAACTGAACTGAGATTTTACAACAGATTTTATAATTCCCTCGCCAAGGCCTCTTACCAAAAGAGCACCCTTCATCAATACTGAACTCCTCCAATTGCGTTGGTTTTGTGCTGGGGGAAACCCATTTTCCAGCGTAACTTTGTCAACAGGGAACTGATGAGGGGCTGATGAACTACTTCTTTTGCCAATCTCTATTATGACTCCTGGGAAACTAGGTCAGCAATTTTTCATAGGGGTGTTCTGAAGACAGATACATGAAAGATTATAAGATGCTCTGATACAACTGTGTAAGATAGCAAATGAAAGAAAAGTGTAATTGGAATTCCACAGCAAATATTACCAGCATTGTATTTCTTATTTTTCCACCGCAACCAAGGATACTTGAATTTTCTCCTGAAGCCCTAGCCCTTGCATTCATCTCAGTAAGCATTAATTTCAGCTTTCAACTTCTAAACACCAACATATTAGAAAGAAAGGGTTTTTAGCATCTGCTATCATATTTTAAGCACAAGAGAAGAAAGACACGTAGCTTTGGCTTTACAACGTTGGTAAATACTTTATACCTATTTCACTTACTAGAAGGTTACACAACATTAGTGCAGAATGAAATTGTCACGCCAGGCAGAGAGACAACTGTGGCTTCTGTACGAATCCTTTCCACACTATAAATATAGATCTTCCCCTGTAATTGCAACACAATCTTGATCTGCCTGTGGTGATAAAGGAAAAAAAAAAAAAAGCTATCTAATTTAATTAAAGTCCATTTGAAAACCTAGTAGCATGAAATAATTTGATACACAGAAATAACCTTCACCAGCTACCATCACCACTTCATTGTGTCTTATCTTGGGATAACAGTAACACTTACATTTCAGTCCTTAAACTGTATAAACAGTGTGACTAGAGATAGCCCTAAGAGCATGTAAAATTATGTCAGAATATTACCACTTATTCAGCTTTCTTTTCTCTGTCAGGCAAAGACGCTAAAAATGCTACTAGAGTAACATTCAGCCTTGAGGAAACGTATAGCTAATTCATGTCCGTCTACTCAGCAGCAGTTATCTCCCCTCCCAACGGAAGCATCTCCCACTAAAGGCTCCTTTTCTTGTGGGTAAAACCATTGCTGGCATAAAGGGGCAATGCTATTTGAAGAATGTCCTAAAATTATTTGTGAGGTGTAACATTAAAAAAACCCCTTTGATTCATACTACAGCAGGCCATTATTAGAGGTACAAAAATGTAGAAGTGAATCAAAAGTCTGTGGACAAGCTGGCAAAAAAAAAAAAAAAAAGAAGTTGTTTTTTTTTTTTTTTTAAAAATCTTGAGAGGAAAATACTCCCTCCTCCGAATTTCCTTTGAATACTTTTTTAGCCTGTTGGCTTACTGCTTTGTTTATTTTGGTCTAATGAAAACTGAAAACCCTGAAGAGAACAAAGTTGCTGCAAATCAAAAATACTATCTGCTGTTCAAAAATGAGCTTTTCTTTGTTTTTACTAACATATTTGGCTTCCAGGATCATTTTCCAGTTTTAGAAAGCAGAGAAACATTCTCTTCTTCTATTGCTTTGGCATTTTTTCTTCCAGAAGTAAACAGTACAAAAGAAAACAAAACCTTTCTTTGAAGGTAAGAGGGAGCCGGTTGATTATCTAGGATGATCTCTTGTATATCACAAATGTTATATTTACCATGATACACATGACATTTACCTCTGTTGAGTCCAGTAATTTCAGCTAAATTAAAGCATTTCCGTCTCCTAGGGATAAACTGTGATTTGTCACAGCAAAGAGTTCTGCAGATCTTTTCGTTTGACTTCTAGTCATGTAAAGCTAGCCAACGCCCTCCCACGCTTCTCACCTTTCAAAAGGAGCAAATCCTGCTTCGGTGTGACACCAGAACCAAAGACACAGAAGCATGCTTTCATGTATGTACGTGACAGATTATTTCTATGTGTGCAAGCTAAAGCTATAGGAACCTTCTCAACTACAAGGCAGATACACACGAGTTAAATCTATAAAAACAGCTTGCGTGTGCATTTCTGTAAACAGCTATTTGTGAGACAGATACAGAACTTAAACCTATAAAACACTGCCGCTGCGTGTGAGAAAAAGACAAGGGAAAGGAGGTTAAATCTATTAAAAATATCTCATGTGAGTTAGAGAGGGACAGAGAGATTCAAAAGTAAAAACATTGAACCTTTCTTCTGTATATCATAGGAGAGAGATGGAAATTAGCCGCCTCCGAGACAGGTGAATTGTCCCTCCTCCTTACTTTCTGCTATTATTATTATTATTTTAGTCTGTAGCCACTTCAGTGAAATCTAAGATGTTTTTCCTCTTAGGGATGTTTTCCCCTCATAGCATTATAGCACTGATTTCCAAGCCTGGTCTGATCTGCAGGGACGTTCAGAGCGTGCAGTTCAGAGCCCTGCATAGCAGCCATACATTGATGAGCACACTGGCAAGGGACTCAGACTCTCCTTCTGCAAAGGTTTAACGTAACATTTATGATCTAAGGTCGTTTCTCACACTTACCCGTAACTGCCTCTCTAAATGTGCTCTGAACAACCGCAAGGAACCTCCTTCCCCCAAAGAGCCAGGCTCTCCCCATGCATGAGCCAACAGTGAATAAAAAGGGGCACAAACACGGCTGAACTGAACATCTGTCCGGAGTCTGAACAAAAGCTTGCAAATGCTGTTTATGAAATACCGAGCCATCTCCTTCCACTGCCTGCCAATGTGGATGGCACTGAGCAGGGGAGCGTTTCAGATAGCTACTCATGCATTATTATTAATTCTCAGTATTTACACTCTGGTTAGCATCCAGCAGTCTTGGCCAGGGAGCAGAGATTCCTCCATGCCATCTCCTGCTACAGGTGTGTTGATACCAGTCACAACATACCTGGGGCAAGGCTGGGAAATGCTGGAGTGGATCCACTGTCTTGCTGGATATTGTTGATCCCTGGTTTAAAAAGAAAAAAAAAAAAGCCGTCAGTCATACACTAGTTTCCCTTAGGAAATAAAAAAAAAAAGTATAAATTGCATTAATATCTGCAGACCAGACTGGAGGTGACAGGACTGGGTGATCATACAGTCCTCCTTCTGCTCCTGAGTTGCAGTGATTCACACCATCTCCCAAAGAGACAGTTCAGGTCAGTACCCAGATGAGGATGGAGCACAGCGCAGGCTGATGCTGTTTATTATTTCTGTTTTGGAATAGCCCAGAGGCCGTAATCAGCATCAACACAGTCCGATCGTGACCTAGGGGAGCATAAATGCTTTACAGCAGAGGTCTGGCACAGCTGGCATCAGGTGAGGCACACGGGCTGAAAGCGGACACCAGGTCCAGCTAACTGACAGGGCTTATCCCACCACTGCTCTCTCCTTTCCCAGTCCTCTCAGCTTCACAGACCTTTTGCACCACAGGCTCCAGTGCAACTGCAATGCCTCCACGCACAGTCTGCAAACGTGACTTATCCTCCTTCGCCTCCTGTCAAGTTGCATCTACATAAACCTGCACTTGTCTCCGACGACAGCCCACTTTTCTCTCTTCATTTATCTACCTGTCGACTCATTTTACAATCCCTTTCTGGACAGCCACGGAGCAAGAGGCAGAACCAGATGCTGTGGCACGCACCGAATGCCAACTAGCTTGGTGGAGCGTGCAAGCGTCCTCATGCAGCGAAAAGGTCCTTTTGGAAACACGCCTCGTGATCAAAGGGCTGATGCTTGCTGATATTTTCAACATTAATAATCTCCCAGCCGCCTCATTCCATTCTCTGGCTCCCTGTTTACCTATCCTTCATAGTTCACAGAAAGGCAGAGCTTAAAACAATGAGCTGGTTGAAGGAAAGGAAGGTTGTTTAAAACAGGAATTCACATGAAGATTAAACCATATTGACATTGCACAGAAACGCATCAAATATGTGTAAAATCATTGTATTGTCATATACTGTGCCTGGCACAGACCGAGAGGCATCTAAAGACACGTGAGCATGTGTACATTCCCATCGACACGCCTACAAAATCCACGTACTGCGCATGTTCCTGCGTCACATCTCCTTTTCTATCCACCACGCAGATATGTTTTGGTTCTCTGATTCCATACCTGAGTGTTTCATCAAACAGAAAAATTACTGCAAGCTACTCCCAGAACAAAACACATAGTTGGCTGGTTTTTTTGAGATGGTTTTTGTATGTTTGCAAAAGAGTAGCCAGAAGGCTAAGGAAGCCAAGAGGGATGCAGAAACAACTGCAGTAGCACGGCTCTGAAAGACAGTGAAGGGAGAATATTTGGGCCAAGCGCTTGCTGAGAGACCCGAAGATGCAAGGAGAGGGAATATTTTCTGTCGTTTGACTCCTGCTGTGCCCTGTGAAGCAGGACGTGGTACGTTCTTAGTCAATCAACAGGACAGCATCAAAGACCCCCGATTCCATCGCCAGTCTCTCCTCCTAATAGATGTCCTTTTGCTCAAGGAGAAAGCTTTAATAAAAGCTGGTTATAAACTATGCACACACTAGGAAAACGTCATCTGTCACTGAAATACAG
The DNA here is from genome assembly GCF_036417535.1 of Chlamydotis macqueenii. Taxonomy (NCBI): domain Eukaryota; kingdom Metazoa; phylum Chordata; class Aves; order Otidiformes; family Otididae; genus Chlamydotis; species Chlamydotis macqueenii. The sequence goes on along the minus strand of NC_141579.1, from coordinate 2,276,410 downwards.
CCAGGATGGGCATGGCAAGCAGTAGACCTTAGAGCAGCACACTGCCAGACAACCAAGCAGTTTGGCAGAGACTGTAAAACATACCACATCTGTCTGAGGCTGCAGGATTGATTTAAAAGCGAGCGGAAGCAACCCAGTCAGACCACAGCAAATGCACTGAGGTGCGCCAGGTCTCAGCGGAGAGTCTGCTGGGCTCTTTGCTGTCTGCAGGCCGCAGCCAACTCGGTTCTTTAACTCACGTGCAGGAGGAGGCTTCCAGCAAGCACGGCACCTGCTAGTGGGAAACCACGGTGCCAGTTCGGGTGTCCTTCCACACCGGGCTTGCCTTCTGAGTCACTGGGTTTTCGGAGTCCAAGTGCCCATGCTTCGGCTGTCCCAGCTGCATAATTAGGAGCTGTTCAGACAAACGACGTCTCTACGCCATCAGCCACCCCAACCAGACTTGCAGCACGGCTCTGCAAATGCCGTGCAGCCTGCTTCCATGTACTATAATTTAGGACACCGCAGGCAATTTGGTGCAGTTTTGCAGAAGTACCATATTTTGAGCCTGTCATTTTTATCCCTTTGAAATGTATAAAATAAAGCATGTAAAGAAAACATGGAATGTATATGAAATTTTATATAACTTTATTACATTCTGGAGACAAAATGTGGCCTACAGCACAGGCACCTGCTTGGGGAGTCAAAGCTGTTGGAAACAAGGTTCATTTTTGAACCACTAGAGCCTGACTATGTCACAAAAATAGGGCGAATACTGACTTGCCAGCAAGGGTGAAAATTTATCACTACAAATATTTTGCTTTCCTCCGTTCTGGTACTTAAGGGCTTTCTAAACTCAAAGGTCAGAGAGAAACTGCTGAGAGGAATCACAATGAGGGAAAACGTTTCCAAAGGGGGAGAATCTTTCTGTAGGAAACACATGCCCAGGCTGACAAGAAATCACGCCCATGGCCTTATATCATCCCGATACCTTGCTATGTGCTAGCTGGAAAAATGCACTCAATTTTCAGATCCCATTTTAGTAGCTGCAATTCCTAGCATAATCCACTGAGAATTTCAGGCTAAATGTCTGTTTTATCATCACATCCCTAATATATGCAAAGCACAGTGATTTTATCTATTGCTAGAATTGCACTTCAGAAGCTTGCTTATATAGGTTAGGGTTTCACTTCCTTCCTTCCCTGCACAAATAAATATCAGCATTTAAATGCAGTAGGTGTCACGTCAGGAAATTAGGACCAGGATTTTAATTCCTGAATCATGAAAATGTGGGTATTTCAGAAAGGAAACCTAAAGCTCCTTCCTCTTAGCCTCTTAGATACAAGAAAACTGCAGACAAACAGGCACCAGGACTGTGATTCACACCATCACTCCCTCAACACAGGCAGCCAGAGGCTGACAGTCATGCTAAGTGTCACAGAACTGGCAAAGCTCTGGTCAGTGGTCCTTGATCTGCACCCTCTGCGAAAGACAAGGCTAGAAAAACACAGAATTGTTTTGCCCAAGCAAGAAATCCACACAGCTCCCCAACACCCTGCCCTCAACTCCAGCACACGCCCATCAGCTGCTCCCGGTATTCACAGGACATTTTTTCTGGCTTAGCAGAGGCTGTTCATTAAGAATCCCCACTGCACTTATTTTTGAAAAATCTTCTTCCAGGACTGGCAGATGGGGAGGGAGGAGAGATGCAGTGCGAAATCCAAACATCTGCTTGCTGTTCTTCTTCACCCGTGCTGTGCTCAAAAGACAGACCCCAAGGAGAGAGGGAAGGAAAGGATTCTGTTGACAGCAGTTTACTCAAAGATGGTTAAGGCACAGAAAAGCAGGGGAGCTTGCTTGGGAATTAATGTCGTAGGTTTTTTTTTTTCCCCTTCAGATGAGTTTAGTCCTGGTGAAAGGCCTCTGACCAACAGCCCGGGGTCCGAGATGCGATAAACTGTACAGAAAAGGCAGAGCTAGCATCTCCTTGGCCCTCACAGAGCTCCCTCTGCAGGTGAAAGAGGAACCAAGCTCTTCTCGTATCGCATTTTTCATAAATGGGAAACGTTGCATAAATCCCCAGTGACTGAGTGCACAGAGACACGTTTACCATCAGGAGGAAAAGGAAGCTGCAGCCCTGTGCATGCTCATCCTTCCCCGTGGCATGCGCTTGCCGTGCTGTACGCAGCAGGCACCAAAGAAACCCCTCCTAACAAATCCACCTTGCAATGAAGATGTGCGAACTTGTGAATACGTAAAATAAAATCGTGGAAGAGGGGAGCGAGGAAAGGGCATCACATTTACGGCGAATACAGGTAAATTATTACTTTTTAAAAATGCATAATTAAGCTGTGGAATTCACTACCAGATAAAATGGAGACGAAGAGGATTTTAAAAAGAGCCAGTATAAATACTGCGCTTGGCCACAGCTGCTATAAAAGATAAAGAAAAGCATTAGAGGAAAGATCCCTCTTCGCAGCCATTTGGACAGGACAGAGGATTAGCCAGACCCTTCCAACGGGCCCGGGAGCGCTCCTTCTGCTTTTCTCTTTGCTACCGTGCCCACTCCTTCCCCAGCGCCTTTGCTGGCTGATGCTAATAAGGAACCCGATTAGCACTCAAGGACCAGTTGTGCCAGTCAGGCCCCAGCACACACTGGGGCTGGGTCCAAGCGCTCACGCTGTTCCTCCGGCTGCCAAGCGCCTCGCGGTCACGCTACGGAGCGCAGCCACAGTGCCACCTTCCATTAAAAGGGCACAGAGGACGTGGTCCTGCAGCCAGCCCCAGTAGCAGCCCAGCACAGAAGGGCTGGGGGACACAGCTCTGCCCCATCTGATACCAGTTGGATCCCTGGTAAGCTATCCGGGTTTATACTGTGTGTCAGAGCACGACTGGTCTCTGATGAGGCACCATGCGCATCTTCACAGAACAAAAGAAGTGCTGGTAGATGTTCTGAGATATTTTGGGGGTCTCTGCGGCACTGCTGGATGCTGCCAAGTCCGGGTCAGGCTCCGAGAGGCATAGCCCTGCGGGAAGATGAAATTCCCTTGCAGTCACAGAGCAGGAACATAGCAGGGGCTAGAAAGGCAGCCTGGTAACCATATTTTCTGGCCTGCCAGGCTGCTTGTGGCAGAGGCATAGATGACTCCTGACAATGAGGCAGCCACCGTCTGCTTAGGACCTGGACAGAACTGAAATCCCTGCAGTCGGCCAGAGATGAAAGTCTTCCTGGCTTGCCAGAGAGTGCTGGCAGGACCACGGCACAAAAGGAGGAGGAACAGAAGACAAAGGGTTCTCTAAATCAGCTATAAATTATAGTAGACAAATCTTTGGATTTATCATTGCCAAAGGAAGGAAAGGAGACCTCATCCTTCCCAAACAACTGGAGGGTGGCAAGGAAGCGAATGGCTCTCTTCTCTGCCCTGGCATTCTGCAATCACAGGGATGCGTCAGGGAGTGGAAAAGGAGAAGTGAAGCCTTCAAGGGGCAGGTGAGAATATCTCTGTGTGTGCCAAGACCAGTAGACCTTGCTGGATGGAAACAGCTATCTCCTCACTCCTGAATATCAAATGGAGTGACTATCAGACAGCGTGATCACACCACAAAGCATCAGAGATGGACCAGAGAAATGGAATAAACAACAGGTACAGTTCCTTGATACTTCATTTTGATTGCAGAAAACAAGTAGAAAAAATGATCATCAGATTATTTTTCTTTTCAGATCTTCTTTCAGCCAGCAAGTAAACAATTAGGCCTTTGCACAGAACTAGTATAAGAAAATAATACATTCCTGTCCTGCTTGGGTGAATAAAATATGTCCTGAAACAGCTACAGTCTCATAGCTATGGCTCATAGCTATCAAGAATGCCGGTCAGGGTTAAATCTCTCTTTCTTTTCAATTATTTTTTCATAAATTAAAACCCAATTGATAATAAATCATGCTATAAAAATTAAAGTGTCATTTGCTTTTATCAGAACTAAAATTAAGCCATACACACACTGAAGATATAACAAAGAAGGAGAGGGAAAGAGCAAGAAAAGGATGATAACTGATTTTTCTTATATTTTGGTGCAGTTGAGATGAGTCACGAGGTCCACATCTGGAACAGGGTCACAGGACTTTTTCAGACTTTCAGACAATTAAAAAGAAGCCCAAACTGAGACTCCTTAGCAGAAACCGAGTCTGACTGAGGGCAGCTCTCAAGACTTTCTCTGAATCACCTCAGCACCTGGGAAGAAAGGCACTACAAAGCTGCCTCTGAAGTTCCCAGTTCTGTAAGGCTCTGGGAACTTTGCATGTAGCTTTTCAGTATCTGCTTGTATTTAGGCGATTAATATAATTTATCGCAACAATAAAAACGGCATTTAAAAGACTGAACTTTTCATGCCTTCCTTCCTTTCTCGAAATTAAAGTGCGACGTCTGTCTCTGACCTTTTCACACCCTTCCCATACTGTCTTCAAGCGAAGCTGAAGCTGACTGCATGCATTCGGGTACATGCATATGTGAAACATTGACAGCAAAACTGCACGTCATCTTCTACATAAAACTTAGATGAGTTGGACCGTAAAGACCATGAACTTCTGGGCTCAGTGCGGGACTGAGCTGTACCACAATGCCAGGCAATGTTAAGAAAGCGTTAGGGTGGTCAGCGCTGCTCTTCAATTGTTTTGTTCCGTAATCTTCCCTCCTCCCACATTCTGAAGACAACAGGAGAAAGAGCTATTTCAACTTTAAAGAGCACATGAAATGGTGTTTACGTTTTCACAAGACATGAACGGGACAGGACATCCCATTGCCTGAAGGAGGTGGTGTATCCAGTGAGAGGAAAGAGGTAAAACAAATCGCATCTGCTTGCTCAAAGGCCAGAAGTGGCCAGAGATGGCTGCTCATTAACTCCAACAAGAGCTAAGGCATAGAAACAGACCTGAGCTGCTTGAATTCCCTGCCTGGCTCTGCTCTGGATGGTAATACCGGGAGAAAGAATTATGAAAACATAATGGGAAAGCAATGAAATACGACCAAAGTCTTGTAATGATGAAATATAATGACTCATAATGAAGAAGAGTCAGAAAAAAAAAATTATTGTGAAACAAAAATAAAAGACAGGAAGAGTAAGAGAAGGAAGGGGGGAGTGAAGGAGAAAAGAAAGCAGCAGCTGGAAATGACTTTTAACTGTTCCACTTAGCGTTTTAAAACCAAAAAGCAATTACTGCCAGGCTGGCATTGCCTTTCTGCACATTAATTCTCTTTTATGAATAAAATTAATGAGTTTAACAAACTCCTCATCTTCGTAAAGTTGTGCTCTTCATTATTGGTGTTAATAATCCGCCAGGGGCTCTGACTCCAAAGCTCAGTACCATGTCCTGATTTTTTAAAGTTTAAAAAAAGAAAACAGAGATAAGGTGGGGAAGAAGATTTCGAGAAATGGAAAACGATAATGGGACTTGACCCGGGCTGATGCACCGCAGAGCGAATGTCATCCTTTACTCAGTGGTGAAACGGCAGCCTGACCCACTTCTACTTTTGCCCCAGTGAAAACCATGCAAGAATCAAGCTCGATCCACTCCAAATGTTACAGGGCAGATTGAGAGTACTTGAAAGGTAGGCAGAGCAGCAATATATTGTTGTCTCATCTCTGCCTTTCATTTGGAAACAAACATATCAAGGAGGAGACACATACATAATTTAAACGGCATACAGGTGGCAGTGGAGAGAAACTTCCTCCAGCTACAGAAAAGCCTACAAGGCTCTGCACAGTGGCAGATGGTGCTGATTGCTCACTGTTGCCATGTGGGATCTCTGTCTTACTGCAAGAGATTCAGAGCTTGGTGATTCTACAGCCCAAGACCCAAAGCTCACCAAGCAGAGTGCAACATCCCATGTCCCAGCACTGCGACTGTGAGAAGCTGCAGAGGAAAGAATGTTGGTTACTGAGGATGCTGAACTAGGGATGTGCCACTGTAAAGCCACGGGATTTCTTCCCAAAAGGCCAGATGGCTGCAATATGGAAATTTCTGCAGTGGCAAGTGAAAAACTCTCACCTATACACCTGAGTTCAGTGGGGAAACCTGGCTGAGATGGCAGCAATTCACAAAACAAGACCCGCAAAACTTGCTATGAGATTTCAACTGATAGAAGAACCTCAGCAAGCAGGCTGGCATCTGTGCTAGAATGTCTCTTCCAAAAGATGGCCCTTCTACAGACCAGCTGGAGAAATTTAAGACGTTGTCTCCATACCTCACGGCACTGTTAATGCCCTTCTGTCAGAAGTTATCATCCCTGCAGCTCAGCAGATTGCTTCTTGAGAGATTCCTTGATCCACTTCAGTCATAATCGGTCAGCTTAGCTCAAACGGCATAAATGATACGTTTGCACTAACCTGGCTGAGTTAACAGGGCACTCACGTGAAACACTCCTCCCGTGGACAGGCAGACAGTAATCTTTGGTGGAGATGTGGCTTACAAATAGATGGGGCAGGGCTGCAGCATTCAAACCGGCAGAGCTCTGCAAAATAAACGTGCTCATAGGCTTACCAGCGTGGAGCCCTTTGCATCCATCATTTGAGGAACAACAAACAACTGTAGGGTCCCACCATACTATGGTTTAACTTGCAGACTCCTGTTCAAAACTTAGGCAGGATGCAGATCTGAAGAGTCCAAGGCCAGTACAGCTGTGTACACCGAATATGGACTGGGTTTTCTAAACATCCTCAGCCAAACTGACAAGTGTTTTAAGCCTGTTTTAACGTTAACAGCATGGCACTGTCCTTAAATTTTCTGCCCTCAACAGCAGGTGTTTACTTCTCTGAAGTGAACAAACATAGCCCAGATCCTTCATGGATCAGAGCACAGAAACACATTTTCTTTTCAGAGCCTTCTGGGCAGAGAACTCCCTATATAAAACACCAGAGTTCACCACGCTGTGGCAGCTTCAAGTCACCTACTTTGTCCTCTCCGCACATTAGAATTTAAAACCTACAATAAAAAGGTTGAAAGGGGAACTTTAATAAAAGCATTTTTAAAATCTGCTTGAGATTTCAATTGATTCAGCCCTACCGCACAGCAGCTAATGTTTATACTGCACTTTCTGCACAGACACCCTCAAACATTTTTTTTTTCTTTTAGACAAATTGTCTTCTTTCCTCAGCTGTGTTATTCCTAATGGTATAAAAATTTCACAGCCTCTCTCTCTTACTAAATGACCAGGGCAGAACTTGGATCTGCTGAAGCCGATGGTCTTTGCCAGAGGGTGAATAGAAAAGAGATTACAATTCAGTTCAGATGCCAGACTCCCAACTGTCACCTGCTCCAAGCTAGAGATAACCAGGTCCCAATCTTGCCTAAATCCAGACTGGCACTGATTGTTGGCGGCTGGGTAACGGCATGAACTGAGTTTGGGGAGGCTCAATCCCAATGTGAACAGATAGGTCTCTATACCGAGAAATCCTCACTTCAGGTGGCACTAACTCCACTCCACTGTTTCTGCTGAGCAGAAATGGGAGCCGTTTCTCAGCTGCAGAGGCCAGAGAGGGAGGTTTGAGGCATTGTGATGGTACAAGGTGTGGAGTGAGAATTTGGATGTTTTGTTCCAACTGCTACGACTACTGTGCTAGCACCTTTCATCAGCTCTGATCTAGTTATGAAAGTGCTTACAGCACACAAAGACTAAATTTCCATTCAGAGCAGACATCTCTGCTGGAAAATGTCCTTTCTTCCTCTCTTGTGTAAGAAGAGAGCTCAAAGAGCCATCAGACAAGAAGCAAGATGAGAGCTGGACCTCACCCACAGAAAATCCCTATTCAACACAGAGTGACAAGGAATGCACTGCCATACCCAGGCAACGACATTCAAGGCCAAAGGAGCCACGTGTCAGCCAGCGGTTACAACACCCTGTTTTATTGCTTGTTCTCATGTACAGTCCCTCTCTACAGGAAACTAAGAGACAGCAAGGGTTATTGGTCAAAATGTGCCAGGTACCAAAGCATCCATTTAGAGGTTTGGCTACATAGGAAAGGAAAATGTGTTGTAATCCCACAAGCAAAGCACGCAGAAGAGGAATAAGGAAGCCTCACATAAGCAGTAGACTCTTGTTCTTTTCCATTTCCAGAAGTCAAATGCTGCTTTTATCTTGAAAAAGCCATGAACTGCCAACCCCTAGGACACAATGAGCTTTTAGGAAATGGTGGCTTTCAGAGAGGATACCAGAAGCGGGCTTTTTCTACTACACAGAGATCTTCAGCACTAAAATTACAAGAACCTACCAGATGTATATTTATAAACTGAGATAGGAGCTCACGTGGAAGGTTACTATCCTTGTTTTACATTGTGTTCAAAAGGGGAAGGAGGGCAAAGTTGAAATACAAGTGATTTAACAATTAAATTCTCCTGTAATTTTGTACTCTGCTTTGAGACGCTCAGCACAGTCCTGTGCAGCAAAGGCTTACCCTAAATGTGCCTGTGCCCTCCGGGTCTGAAATGCATCTAACAGAAATATGAAATTCCATGAAATGTGCACATTTGTCTTCCTTAAGTTCTACTCAAAGTCTCTAACGATGATAAATAAATACATAAGATGCTGCTGTGCTCATCAGGAGAGTTTTGAAACATTGCAAACCACAGCAAAATGTCTCTATCCCCTTGAAATAATTTCCATCCTTGGTAGTTCTCATTTCACCCCATATAAGACAGTGAAATTTAGAGAAGAAAAATCCTGTACTTCTAAGGAAAATCTGAGTTTGGAAAATGGGGATTTCCACAGGGACAAGCTCCTGCACAGCATCTAACCTGGTATGAGAAATGTGAGAACACGGCCTGGGGGCCTTCCAGCGCGCTGCCGGCAGCCAGACAGCTCCTCCGGAGCTGGACGGTACAGCACACTGCGATGCTTGCATCCTTCCCTGACTGGATTTCAAACTCGTCATCTACATCGCTTTCTCTGAAATTTCTTTGGAGGCCTGATTCTCTTTCGCCCTGGAGCTTCTTTACACTTAAGGGGGCTGAGATTTGGTCTAACTGTAATTTATTGCAATTTTAAACCCTATTACCCCCTCAGCATGGTGCTGTACCAATGCAATGCAGGGTCTTTAATTTTCTAGACAACAGTATTATTTTGAGTTCCTTTCATATCCTAATTATTACTTAGCAAATATCATGTTGTGGTGAGTATTTATGCCTAATTCTCAGATAATACCTAATTATATGGTTAATACTTATAATGATGGGAAAGCCTCAAATATTCAGAGTCCAGATTTTTTTAGACTATCCCAAAACCACAGATATTTCCAAGCACATGTAAAACAGCTCCTGCTACAGACTGCTCCCTGGCATTTGGATTCACATGTACGTATGGGCTGCTTTGAACTTCTGAGTGACCTGACATAGCTCTAAACCCGATTAACTCACCAGGTAGCCTGAGCCTGTGGATAATTTCTATGCCTGAACAGGCAGACCTTTCAGGGAGTATGCTCTTAGGGGGAAATGGTCCATGCTAAGCGGAGAAAAAGGTTTGACTCAACTGAAATTTCTAATTTTCAAAAACATATGATGAGACTGATAGGGCACGGAGAAGAAAAAGGGTGCAGGGGAGAAATTAGTTCTGTTTCTCTCAACCCCCGTAACTGTTCTGTGCTGCAAGCCCTTCTCTGCGCTGCTGTGATCCGAGCCTGCCGAGCTGCTGCACACGGAATAGGAGCAGACACACAAACTGTGCTTCCTGTGCTCTGGTGCAGAGCTAAGCTCCGACCTTCATCGTTCACAAAGTGAGTTCATTAAACCACCCATGACATCTTGGGCAGCCCCAAATGAAGTTTAGTCTTATCAGGTAACAAACAAGCTCTTGGCCTCCTGGACTTGAATCTATGAGTCAATACCTTTCCCAGCTGAGACTGTAGACATAATGATTAATTCACTGCCGGCTGCCAGGGTAAATGGTTACATAAATACAGAAGAAATGGTGCCTCGACAATCAGATAACGCAACCTGGAAAGACACAGAAATGCAGAGATACATGGAGAAAGGGACACAGACAGGCATAACATGGTAAGAACCGTTTTGAACGGGGCAGAGCAAAAGCCTGGCTGGATCACAGCCCTGACAAAATCCAGTAGCAAGTGTTTAAGGAAGAACAGATTATGTTCAGAGCAGTCCTGCACCTCCCTTCAAATTTTGGTAGTCTGAATCTGACTGCGGTTAGATCACTGTGTTTTATTGTCCTTAGTGAAAGTGTATTTTGTGAACCATCTAGTGAAGACAAAGAAATGGACAAGGCCAAAGCTTTGGCGACTGTTTTCACCACCTCCTGGTGTTGTCGCTTGTACGTGTCAGGTAGGATGCTATCCTCCAGCTGGCTTCACTGCAGGGAAGGTGGGAGAGCTTGAGAACCTCACTTCTGGGGTGGTTGCAACCTGTGATTTGCAACTGGGAAGCCTGGGTTCCACTGGCAGCAATGCCTTCGACTCAGGCAATTGGCTTCCTATGTCTTAGCCTTGATTTACCCCTGTAAAATGAGTTTAACAGACTACTTCATGAAGTAGTCTCAATTAATTAGCATTTGTAAAACTGCTTTGAGATCCCAGATGAAAGGCTGGCCTGGAATGGCAAATTGCTAATGATAATTAATAGTTATTCATGATCTCTTTACAGAATTCCGAATTATTTTCTGAGGGGAAGAAAGTAGGGATAGAGGCTCTCAAGACAGAAATCACTAAAAGCCCCATGACAGCTATACTTCCCTGCCTGCTGCCTCCTTCGCCAGCATTAATAGGAAGAACTGACACCCCTTCTGAGCAGAGGAAATGGAAGATAATAGAGGCCTCAGGTGCTCCTGCATTCACGACACGTTTTCCTCGGGCACACAAGGAAGTTGGGGAAGGGCAGGAAGGGGGAGTGAGACAGCAGGAGGGGATGAACAGGGGTGTTACATTTCTCTCTCAAATGGATGCAAAGGCAGCCCTAATTAAACAGATGTTCTTAATAATACTCTGACAACTGTCCCCGCTTTAATTTGCTTCGGAGTAAAGATTAATATAACAATGCGACAATACTTTACAAGGGGAGAAAAGGGAGCTGAGCTAATAAAAGGCAGTAGCTTACATGGTATATTATTGCTTTTCTTTCTGCTTGTCTAGCGAATATTTACGTCCTCTGGGAGCAGTTTTCATATTTATTTGATTGCTCCTCCAAGCTAAAGCTGAGTCTGTGGTACATTGCAAAAGGATTCATGCCAGGGCCAAGAGGTGTGCTGGGTGCACAGAGACATCAGGGGTCTCCATGGTGATTCTCCAGCCAGAGAAAAGATCCCAGCGGTGCTGAAGTTAGCAGTGCTATTAACCACAAGCCGCGGTAGCGGAGAATGAATTCCAGGCTCACGTAAAGGGAAACTCCTGAAGCAGTGGCAGGCGAGCCATAGAAGATAGGAGATTGATTTCAGGCTGATCCTCGGACCACAGGAGGAGTTTCTCTATGCTTCACAGCCTCTGTGTCATAGGCTGACATGAAAAGAGCAAAAAGGGAGAGCCCAGGCAGGCAAGGCACAGAGAAGACCGTTCCTGAACTCTTAGGAAGGAGTCAGATCTGTGCAGCTACTCTCATCTCTCGTATCTGCACTGGATTAGTTTAAATGAGAATGGCTGTACTTTTGCACCTACTTTCCTTTATGCAGGAGGCCAACAGCCACAAGAGAAGACTGCCACATTCCCTCTTCTGATCATCCTGAGCACGAGCTCCTACCCCAGCGGATACGGAGTAACCAAATCTCAACACCACATCTTAGCCTTAAGACACGGCGTGACATAATCCTGGAACGTGATATTAAACATACACTCCCAAGGTGCTCTTCGCTTTGATTATGACTCTGGGTAAACTTGTAAAATAATAAAACAGTCCTTAGCTGAGCAATATTTACTGTTGCCCAGTTTGAGTTTCACAGAATTTAGCAACAAGAAAAAAGATGCTCTCTCAAGTGGGAGAACTGTGTCTAGTATCCACAGGCGAGAATGTATCTTTTTTGGTTCAGGTAATTCAAAAAGGGACCTTTCCACAAACAGGAACAGACTACAAATCTTTGCTTCTGAAAATAAATTCATGCCTGAATATGATGCTTCATATCTACCAATACAGCATCTTCTAATATTATGTGTGGGCCAAGAGACCAGCCCTAAGAAAAGAGAGGGAGAACACCCCCGGAAGAACTGTCATCCATAACCAGGCACTCTTCAGCACAATTGATTATTATGAGGGAACGCGGTTTTGCTACCCTGTGCCTGAACCAAAATCGCCTGCAGAAATGATTTGGCACCTCTGCAAACAGCGTCTGTCAGTGCTGCGCGTGCTCTTCGATACCAGCTGGTTTTCCCTCTCTGAAAGGCACCCTGCTTGCCGATCTCTTCCTGGCAGCTTTATGCTGGGCATAGCCTGGGGTGGGGCTTGGCTTGATTTTAGCTGTGACCCTGGGCTACAGCTTCACGTCTCCCAAATCACACATGAGCAAAAGCACGTGAAAGGCTGCGTGCGTCACAGAGCTTCACACACTGTCCCTCAGTTTGCCAAGTACGTGTGTAAATTATCTCGTTTCAGTAAGAAACAAACACAAATGGGAAACAACTGGCTTCTGGATCACCTCATTAAATTTTCCACCCCAAATCTCTATCTTACCAACAGCTATGAGAATAACTGTGCTAAACACTGGAGGCATTGGGAACACACGCATGATGTCTGGCTGAGAAACAAGGAGAGAGACAGAGATGTGCAGAAGCAGAGAGCGAGGAAGACATCAAGGGAGCAGAGACACAAGGTGAAGTAGGAGAAGGAGAAAAGGAGGGATATATGGGCAATGGAAAGAAGGAAGGAAGAAAAAGACTCACTCCATGGAATACAAGTTACCTACTATTTGACTATTCTTTAAATATTTTAAAGCTCTATTTGTTATGCAATTTGTGAAGCTGTTTATGATAATTAAGCCCTTAGACAATGAGTGGGAACGCTAAGGAAAAGAACGGAAGCTGGCAGCTACATACATTGCCCTTTGTTGGAATTAATGAGGCTTGTTTGCTTTCTGGCTTTTTACAGCTTTCTGAAATGTCAGATGCCACCCCTACGGTCTCGGCAAAAGCACACCATCAACCTCCCCTCAGCATCCACCCCCTACGCCTGGGTGTCCTCATCCCTCTCCTGACTTTTCACTCCTACCCGCTATCCACTGACGAATATTTGACTGCAGTCTCAAAACTTGTTTCACACTGGGGACTGCAGTTCTCACGAATGGACTCATTAGGGGTAACACATCATTACGGCTGTAGCATTCCTGGAGTCGTTATGCTTAATGGAGTTAGCGGCACACAGACAATCACCATAGCTGAAATGACTGGGTACAGGAGAAGGTGAAGGTCTGAAGAAGACCTTCACAGCTAAGAGGTTCTCTTCCCTGGTCTCCGCTCTCAAGCGGGGACAAAGTTGTGCATGTCTGCTGGAATTACCATGGCTATATTGATGGATGCTCCAGGCTTGGACTGACCTGGTCTTGTTCTTGGCAATGACATTGCATTGCTCTGGGCTCCCTGTTCATCCAAAAGCTATTTTCAATATTCCCCACCAGCAGCATCTTTCTGCTGCTGCTCCAGTTGCTCCTTTCTTTTGCATACTCCTGTCTCAGCTCAGCTCTAGTGTGTTGGACACAGTGAGGAAGAGGAGCTTGTCAAGCAACCATTCTAAGCCCATATGCCTGAGGCACACCTCAGCCCTGGTGAAAGAACAAGAATTAACACAGCGTTGGAGGGGCAGGCTGAACTGGCTGCCCGATAAATCAGTTGGCTGGAGTGGTCTCTGCACAGTGACAACACTGGCTGTTGCTCATTATTCTTCTCCTCGCTAGGGCTGCCAAAGAGGGTCTCAACGGTTAACGACAGAAAGTCAATGCCCCTTCCCATTCACAGATGCTTGTCTTCTGCTTCCAATCATCCCTCCCTATTGCTGCAGCTAGGCTGATTCAAAGCTTGAGGAAACACAGGCCCTGGGGATGGCTGAATCATGGCATCACACACTCACCATGAGCCCAGAGCTCTCAAGTCAACACTGGGAACAGATCTCTGCTCTCTGTGCTGGGCCCAGCCTTTCAGCTCTACGAGCTTACCATCACCTCCACGGGTGGGATGGCCACTCTAGCTCTTATTTCCCTCCAGATATTGGCCATGTTTCTCTATGCGGTCTGACTCATTTAACACTTCTTCTCCTGCTTCTGTCCTGTCAGAAGTATGGTGGCCCTTAGTACAGATGCTTTCAGCCCCAGGGGGACCCCATCCTGCCCCTCAGGCCTTTCTGTGGCATGTTACATACAAAATGAGGTTTCACATTAACAACCTGGGTTAGTATTCCCACACGGCAAATGGCATGCACAAACCTGCGCTATGTCATCGTCCTCCCTCCCCCCCTTTTCAGGGCACAGGTAAGCCTCAAAGTGATGGAAAGCCCTACAACTACAGAGACACGGTGCCCTAATTCTACTAAAGTCTACTCTACAGCAGACCTGTCCCTGACTGTGACTTCTGACTGGTAATGAATAGTCCTCTCTCTACATTATTCAAGGGCCTCAGAGAGTTTTACAGAGATAAATAAATCCAGTTCCTTTAATTTCAGAAAGATGTCCCCAGATACACATCGCCACACTGGGCTGTTTCTCCTTTATTGTCTGTGCTGTCCATACGCAAGTCCCCTTCAGCCTCTCCAGCTGCGGGATCACAATGGAGAATGAAAAATTCACTCAGCATCTTCAAATTATATTGAGCTAGCACAGGGTCTAACAGATTTCTGCAAAGCACTGGTTCTAATTCAATATTATTCAATTAGTTCATTTTGCTGATTACCACCAGGGTCAGTGCTGTCAGGGTTACAGCTGGCTCAGTACCTAGCCACAGATCATATCTGAAAATACACCTGGGGATACGGGGGTATTAAAAAATAACACTTTCAATGTAATGTGATTTCAAAACATTCCCACAGCTGCTTTATTGGTCTGAGAGTGAAGTTCAGTTCATTAATTTTGTCCATCGCGGGTAAAGTAAAATTAAAACATGTTTTCACGTAGTCTCTGCACTGACAGTGGATGTGTGACGCAGAGGAGAGTGGCCTGGATAACTCTACCTGACATACAGTGGGTGAATTATGCACTGGTGTTCACACAAATATCACGATTTCAAGGGGGCATACGAGATCCAGAGCACATGTGGATGAAAGTGACTGTGTTTGTGCTATCACTGTGTGTAAATATGCACAAAGAGAGGAAAGGATGAATATTTGTGTGTTGAATGCTGCTGCTTGTGGACTTGAGATCGTGTGTCTGGCCGCATCTACAAGCAAGAAGTGCAACAGCCTCTGTGTTGGAGAGATTTAACCTGCATGATTCTGTTTGTGAGATAGTAAAAATGCATGCACGTGCAGAGAACTAGGATGCGAGAGAGTGAATTGGCTCATACGAATTTGGGATTGTGTGACTGCACGCCCAGGTGTCACCGTGTATGTGACTGTGCATCTGCTAAACAGCAGCTAAAGGAGGCCAATTTGGGACAAGCCAGTTGCAAGAATGGGATCATCAGGAGGCCAGAGATTGAAGCGACAAGAGCACTGACATCACTTGCAGTTCAAGCCCAAATAAGCCCGTGTCACAGAAGCGCAAAGGGTTTGCAGCTGAGCCCTGGCTTGCATATACTCTCCAGCCCGTGGTCACAGGGAGCGCGTGCAGCAGTCGTGTGAGCACTGATTGTGTTATACTCCAGAGAGAGAGTGACCTTCCAGACCAGTCGTTTGTTTTCTAAAAAGGCTAAATCCTTATTGCCGCCGAGAAGTACCACTGGCCTGAAGTTCCCAAGGCCTAAGCAAAACCATCAGTCACAGTCAGCTGGGCCTGGCCTGCAGGAAAGAGGCAGTCTGTATCTTCTAGAGACAAGCGGGTACACAGAGACAAACTGCTGACCTGGTAGAAAGGCAATTGCTCTCAACAAATGCATAATGGAAAGGTATAAACTGGCCCCTATTTCACTTTCAAGGACAGCACAAGCCACCTATTTACTGCCCTAATAGAGAACCTCCCTCTTCACTGTCTGTAGATGCCTATGCCAAAGACCATAACCAGAGACCCAGCAGGAATAATAAATGCACATTAGGTGGCATTTTCACAAGCATTCAGCGCTGCCTGGCTGTGTTTTGGAGCTGATTTACCCTACAAGACAACTGGACAAACACTGAGCATGTGTGCACTATCCCATCCATTAACTGCTCTCGTACGCTTCTTCCCTGGCTGTTCCGGGAAGCTGACACCCCAGATGAAAATGGTCCTGTGCATTTAATGCACAAGAGTCAAGATAAAAATTCCAACTGATGTGCAAGTCCAACCTTTGCATTGCGACTGGTGCCTCTGGGTACCAGCCCATGGCATAAATGGGAACACTGGTGCGCTGCTGGGTCAGTCAGCAATACTTTGAGGAGGAATCTCAAGGATGTGCCCCTGCAGAGCCACAGATGGGGTGACACAGATTGCTATGCCAGCTGCAAATGGATAATCCGGTTTCCCAACTGCTTTGTGCCACAGAAGTAGCATAAATTGCTAGAGCACGGCCCAGTGCTTAGCCCAGTTTCCATGTGATCTCTCTCCTCTATGAAAACTGAAGTCACTTTATCCACCACTGAAATGCAGCAAATTCTACCTTGGGTGGAATATGACAGCTATTTAAGGATGATGCTACACAGTCTGAGATAGGAAGTGAAAGGAACTGTAACTCGTGCAAATCCAAGGGGAATACAGACAGGAAGAATATCAGCCTGCAAATGGGAAGGCATCCCAGATCAGCAGTATTCAGACATTCCATTTGATACCCAACCAAACGGCAGCGACGGATACCACCCTCTGTGGCCAAACTCCTTTACCAAGGACCTGATTAGAGGTACTTAATACACTAATGTTCTTGTTGAACAAGACCCTTTCTAGCAGTACAGTAGCATTTTTTTTGAGAAGTCTCACCCTAAATACTGATCAAGCTCAACCTGCTTAGCTCGATAACAGCAGCTCCATTAAAAATCTCTCATGCACCAATTTTGCCTTTTTCTATCCCCTGCCATGAGCTCATCAGTACACAGCGAGGCAGAAACTTGATTACAAATGTGAAAAAAGATTTTCTCCTCTAGAGGAAGATTTAAAGCAGAGCTGTTTTAAGCTCCTTCCCACAACAGGTTTTCACAACCTGTTGGTCGAAATCACTCACGCGGAAGGCTGTCTATCTAAATGCTAGCTGTGCTGCCCAGTCCAATTTCTGTTCCTCCCACTAATACACCAACTTATCTCAGCATTCCAGCATCCTTTCAATGGATTTAACACCTGGCAAAGATTTATGCAGAGGTGACTCACAGTCAAATATCAACACACAATTTACAAGCAATATTTCAAAGAGATTGTTGGAGGAGGCAGAGATCTCAGTTTAGGGCATGAGTGTTTGATTACTACCCTCTCAACACAGCCTCTTCAAAGAAAAGGGCAATTACCAGATGTAGAACTGGAAGTGGAATAGCTCAGAGTGGTTGGAATCAGCAAAAACCTACTGGTCCAAAAATCTGTACTAACACAGAGCTAGAGAACCACTCCCTCTCTCTGTGTGCACAAACATCCTCTGAGTAGAGCACCTAATGCATTTATTTTGTTTTCTACACTACTGCTGCCAAAGCCTCTTTACTCACTTGCTGTTCTGACTACGTGTGACTAACGTACAGCACCTTTGTGAGCCTTCAGGACTCACTTTATCAGATTTCCCGTACCAAACATGCTCTTTCTGACCACTGAATTTAATGACATTTGCTGGAATGAAATATTTTTGAGACCAGTATTCTAAGGGTTGACATTGCCTTGATAATGATAAAAGAAATCATGTACATATTCGGTTTTCTCTTCTCCTTTGAAGTGTAATCCTGGGGCTGTGTGTAAAGAAGTAATTGCATTTGAGAAAGAGAAATGGGACTGTGTAAAGTCAAGCTTGAGAAGCTCTCGGCACAGGCAGAGAAGATATGAATTCGAGTCTGAAGCACTGAAAAGGATTGACAGTGAGAGACTGAAGACAAGAGGTGAACTGGAGAAAGAGTCGCACAGGTCACTGGTATAGCATCACAGACAGAGGGATGAAAGGACAGAACGAGAGAAAAAAAAAATGTTGGAGACATGTATGTATTCACCTATATACTTGTTGTTATATGCCCATCTGTCTCCATGATGCTTCTTTCTCTCTGCAACCTTCCTCTCTTTCTAAACTTGCTCTTCCAGTGCATCTCTGCTTCCACTGGAAAGTTTCTCCCTCCTCTCATCCATTCAGCTATAAACACGGCTTGTGATGGACTATCTGGACACAACAAAATTCCAGTTCCCTGGTACATAAATAATCACTGCTTTTCATGTAATCTCAGGATTATTGATTTCAAAGGGAGGAAAGTAAATTTAATGATTTTTTATAAATGCTGATGTTTTAAGAATAAATGAACGGGGTGCAACAGGACTTTTTTTAAAATTACAAAGAGATTAGCAAGGTCTCGTTCCCTTCAATTATTAACAATGTACTTGTTCTCCAGAGAAGTACCCATGAAAATTTAAAACAGATGAAAACGGTTGTTCACTTAAAACTGCTCAGTTAATCTGTGAGAAATGTTTTATTCAAAGGTATTAAATGCATATTGCGAGGTTTGATATGCAATAATCCATCATTCACGTGGCACAAACACGGAGATCGATAAAACGTTGTGTCAAGAAGAGAGGTGAACATGGCATCTTTGGAGGATTTCTGCACAGAAGGCTTGTTTCAATTCATGGGATGTCCAAAATCAATATTAAGTCATAGATTTTACAAACTGGATGCCTTTTTGTTTTTTTCATTTCTAACTCTGCAGTCTCAGCTCACATTCGGAGGCTGAAATAGCATGAATTGAAAAGAGAAAACTGTGTCTCGAGAGTTTTCGTATAAATTTTTACCAAAAGCAAGGAGAGGTTTTGGCACTGAGTTTGGGAATGGCCAAATCACTAGGGTTTTAGGATAATCACTACAAAATCAGACCGGAAGGAAATTTACATGTGGATGATAGAGCACAGTGGATTTCTCTCCAAAATCAAGCTCCAAGTAAGATTAAAAGGTCTGGCCCAGGCCACAGTAAAAGTGAAGGTCCATCTAGGAAACATGCATCCGGATCTGTCTGCTGCAGCCAAATGCAGACCTCTCCTTTCCTTGCAAGCTACAAGTCGGATGAGCAGGGCTGTGCACTTGCTTGAACCCAGTCCGTTCAGGGCCCAAACTCCAAGCTGAGCAACCTTGGATTTATTGCTTTCATTGTTTGCATTCGAGTAGCATCAGAAGACAGCCATCTGACACCAAGGCCATCAGAGCACGGGGATGTTGCTTTTGTTCTGCGAAAAAAACAAGAGCAGGCCAAAACAGGGAGAAGAGAGGAAATCTAGTACAAAAGGCAAGTGTTTTGCACATGGTGCCCATTGTACCAGTCAAGTTTGGAGTACAAGCAGTTCTTTTACCCAGCATGATTAGTCTTGAGGCCATGTATAATGTTTATTTCTGGTTTTATTTGAACAATAGAATTCTTGTAAAAGAATTTCAGAAAAGATGCGGCTAGGAAGTGCAAGCCCTCAGGCTCAGAGGGCAGAATTAGGGGATACATTCTCTGGGCTTCTCACCCTCTTACTCTTTACTTCCTTTCTATGTTCCTGCAATTACTGCGCTTTCCAAGGTGAGATTAGGCAAGAACAAGGCTGCTGATCTAAGCACACAGATTAGTTTTATCTCTTAAGGATAAGGCTACTCAGCTCATGATAGTCTGTTATCTGTATTCATAATGAGCAGAGATGTAATGGAGAATCACCAGACTGCAGTAAGTAGCCAAAGTGAATCGTAAGCAGCGTCTGCGTCTCTGTTTAGCTTGCTCTATGCCCTGATAATACCAGGCTGGGCAAAGAGACGCCAAGTAACTCCCATTACGGCAAGGACAAAGCCAGGGGCAGATGCAGTTCGCCTGAGCTAGTCTAAGCCTAGGAAAAGAAGAATGAAATGGTGAGGAGACAGCCATTCTTTATTTAAATAACAAGAGGGGTAACAAAGAGTACTGAAATATGGGCAAGCCACGTAGGTAAGATGCAAGGAAAGACCATGACTGTTCCTATCTTTATGGAGCTAACGATGGAAACAGTAATTGTTATGTCAAACTGGCTTGAAGGCAGAGGGAACCAAGAAAGAAGATGGCAACAAAAATTGTTTCGTTTCTTTCTGCATTAGCCTGAACAGACCTGCATTGTAGCGGTTTGCTGGCTGAAACAGGGGTCTTGATAATTTGACTTTCCACATCCTGCTTAAGCATTGCATAGCTCTTTATACCTCAGTTAACAGCGTAATTCCTTCCTGGTGCATAACAGCCCAGATACGTGGTTTAAGTGCAAAAGCTAGGGAATCATTTGCAGGGAAGAAGCAGATTCTTTTGCAGTTTCTCTGAGCAAGTATTGAAACTGCTCAAAATTGCTCTATGCTAGCGTGTCGAGACTGTGAACTGCCTGCTCTCCTACAAAGCTGGGCAGAGCAGCGATACGGAAAAGAGATCAGCTAAAAGTGCACAGGGCTTTTCAGCGTCTGCAGCAGCAACTTTGGTTGATTAAAGAACTGTTCACATTAATCATATCTTGTGCTTAATGAACTAACACAAATTGCATCAAGCAGTGACTCTTATGTAATAAGCTTACGCATGATATAAACCTCTGCAAGAGAAATAAAACAAAATGACAATCTGAGGCATTCCCTTCCTTCACTTGAATGACAGATCTTGGATAAATTACCAGTGTTTCAAAGCTACCAGTGAAATACTTCCTATAGAGTGTTGCACACCTTCTTCTGAGGAGGTGCAAGACACAAACATACAGACTAGGAATTCAGAAAAAAAGTATAGACAAGAACAGTGTAAGAATAGCCACTTTACCAGCTTTTCTTCACACACACAGTGAATCCTAGCTCTAGTGAGTGTCTTACCTTGTAAAGAGGCAGCTCCATCTAACTAGTGGGTCTTGGGTTCTGTCCTGACCTTTCATAATTTCTGGTATGCTCATTGCCAGTCTATTCCTGGCTCTGTTTCTGACTCACACCATGAATTTGGGTACGCTGATTTCATATTCTCCATGCCTCAGCTTCCTTTTTGGTAATGTTTAACAAGCTGAAATCACTCATATGTGTGGAACACTTTGAAATTCCTGGATAAAAGTAAGAGACTAGCTTCTGCTGTAAAAGATGATCAGATTTGTGAATGAATAAACCTAGGGTCAGATAACATATTGAAAAGATATTTGAAGGAGATAATGGAACATTTATTTATAGAGCTATCAGAAGGCCAGACCTGGTCTATTTGTAAATGGAAGCAATAGTCCATTTCTTTGGGCTCTGGGCCAGTTTATACAAAGGCTGACACATTACTAAAACCAGAAAAGGTCTATTTTCCATTTCTCAGAGCAGGCTTTTTCATTGCCATATGCTTCTGCATCTCTATCTAGCTTTTTTTCCCCAATGATTTGACATGGTTCTGCGATCTCTTACTGCATTCTTCAGCTAAAGAATCTGATCCTAAAAGGATCAGGAAGAATTTCTTGTACTTCTTGTTGCCTTTACACAGCCTTTTCTTGCCAGTGTTCACCCTAGTACCTTGGACACTGGTGGAACACCAGTTTTCTGCTTGCTTGTTTCTCCTGTGGCAAGGAACCATTGACTTGTCTGAGACCTGAGCAACAGGTCCCCTTTTAAAGCTAGTTCAGTGAAAGATAAGGATCTGTGACCTGCAAGGTCTGACCAGTTAACCTGATTATCCTAAACCAACGCTCAGTGTTTAGAGTCACTGAGAATCCTTATTCCTCAGTATGCTGCTGTACATCTGCCTAAAAGCAATTGCCTAAGGACATTCTGGCTCTTAGGCTTGCCTCAGGATCAAACGCATCTGGTGGGCAAGGATTATCAATAAACACCAAGCTGCAGTGCTCTGTAACTTCTCTCTTTATTAATTTTTGCCTACTTTTGCTGATGAAATTGCACTGGTAAGCAGTAGTAAGTCCATTAGACAAACATGACACTCCATTATCCCCCATATCTTCCTTGCCTGGGGATGTGAGAAGTGGCAGGACATTATGACATTTTGCTGGTTTCCCTGGGCTAAATCACTGGCATTTGGAAGCGACTTGATGGGCTGGAGGGAGAAGGGGGGGTGCACTGCCTCATAGAGGGCTTCCCTTGCATATCACGGGTTTGGAGTTGCTAAGTGATGCAGTGCCATTCCAAACTCAGGGGTGTAGGACAGCCCCACTGCATCAGTTTGGTGACACGAAAACACAAGGAACTGTCCAAAAGCCCCCATGGAGGACCTCTCCTAACTGAGAACCTAAGCATCCAGCCTCACAGCCAAAAGACCTCAACTGCCAAGTGGAAAAGAGGAAGACGAGTGTTTCCATACTGCACAGTTGCAGTGTGGAGCCGAAAGCACATTCAGGGCTGAGCTACAAAGAAGGAATGTGCACGAATCCCTTCAGCTGGCAATGGAGCAGGCACTCACAACGAACTTGCTCCTATAGCTTTTGCAGTTTTGCTGAAGTCCTCATGACTTTTCCAAGCACTTCTGCTGCAGTGCAGTTATTTCAGCCTGGTCAATGGCTAAAAAACAGCCTGATGGCAACATTTTGAAGTCCCTTGTTTGTTTCAGGGAGGATTTTTTCCTCTTTATATTCTTATTGAAAAGAATGATATGCCACAATATTCCTAGATTTAGGGAATCTGTCTGCCAATTCAGTTCAGCCTAAGCCAATCCAATCTACCCATCCATATGCAGACATATTCATGAATCCACTTGAGAGCTGGAAAGTGAGAAAGCAATAATTCTCTGACCTGCAAAGATGTTGCTGTGAACAAGGTTAACTGAAAGAATCCATCTTCACTGAGCAATGTTTTACTCATGAGGTTTTCAAGGTTGGGGACCGGGCTGCCTGGACACTATCATTTTTATCATGGCACTTCATTTTTTGTTTTACTGTTAGCACTTGTCTCTTTCCTCTCCCACTCTTTTAATTTTCAACCTTTCTGTAAATGGTGCTGATTTATTTGGCCTCTCCATACCTCTCTCCCTCCCCTCCTCTCCATTTAACTCCCCATAGGAAGAATGAATTTAAAGCAGTGGAATTGCTTCTACCCTGGGCAGGAGGGCTGTGCACTCAGAATTGGCTAGTGATACACAAGAGCCCAGATGCTACGGTAACAGAGGCCACAGAGGTGTTCAGACAGGTATGACAGCTGTCATTTTCTTCTTACTCCCCATTCCATACACTTCAGCAAGAGCTGCCTTTGAATTCTGGTTGCAGGAAACCCCAATTTTAAGTGCACGTGGCTTCATATCACTGAGGGGTGGGTGGGTGAGTATTTGTTACTATAAGTTTGTATGTCTTAATTCCCAGTCATTGCAAACACTGTAAGGTTTCATTTTCTTCTAAAAAAGCAGAACTGACAGTCTGATAAATTTCAGTGATTTCCCTACGAATGGATGTTCTTCAAAGTGAAATCTAATGGGTAAATTCCATGTAGCCTGGGATTCCGCTGGGAGCTCACTGCACAGCTACTGTATGCATGAACACCTTTCATCCTGCATAAAAAAACACTCAGACCTTAAATGTTTTTACTGTTTTTTATGTGCACAGGAAAATTATAAGAATGACTGTAAAGAAACTAAAACTTGACTGAAACAGGAGAGCAGATCATACAAACTATTTGTTCTGAACGCTCGGCTTATTAGAGAGTTGGAACATTTAACCCCTTCCAGTTCCATTACTTCCTCAACCCAAAGCGATTCTCTGCCGAGGGACATAATGACTGGCAGCACTGCCAATACTATTTTCTGTTGCTAGCGCCTATGCCTCACAGAAGTGTTGGCTGGCTGACTGCTCCAAGTTTGCTAGTAGAATAACTTTCTTAAAAAATAACTTACCTTGAATTTCTGAAAGAAATCAATCTGCCCACTCTGCCCACTTCGCTGGGGACCTTCCCTCAGTTTCCTTCAGCCTCTACCTTTGTAAATCCTTTTCATACCAGCTTTGTCAATGTTCTCATCCTAGTGGTTACTAGGAAGTTGGATAACTTTAGAAGCTCAAGAGCACCTGAGGTGAAGTCAAATCCCAGCCTCAAAATTCTCCCCAGCCTCTGCAATGGATTAACCAAGCTCAGTATAAATCCCCAGCACCCTGCGTATTTTGGACAAGAGTGAGTTAAAAAACCAGAGCTGGAATTCCACTCTTGCACACCTGCCTTTGGAGCAGATTCACTGCTTGGGATAATTCCTCTGAATTGAGCAGCACTAACCCAGGGATGAACCTGGCCTACAAGCCGTACGATGCTATGCACTGCAAAACCCCCTTCTCATTTCTTGCTCTGGCTCCACAACATTTACTGCCTGGGCTAGTGAAGCAGGGAGCAGTGTCACTTGTTCATGACACAAATACGCTGTCAGAGGCCCTTATGTCTGATGGCCTGGCTGACTAGGATCAGGACTCAAATATTAGCAGCTTTTATCTAAAAAGGGAGGGAAAGCTCCATTTCCAGGATAGAAGGCATAATATTGAAATGATCCATCACAGCTGATGTACCCAGATGGCTTTACGAATGAGAGAGGCAGGAAATGGATTGCCCAGTTCACCGCATTTAAAGCGACAAAGCTGAGAAGAAAATCCTCATGCTGCTGGATCCTGTTTCCCGAACAGGAGATACACCTTATCTGCTGCTTGGAAACAAGGAAATAAAATAAAAATAAAAATTGAGGGTTGTATAAAATACTTCCTCATATTGCTTTAATCACAGTACAGTGCTCCCAGAATGAACAAGACCAAGCCCAGGCAGACAGATGGACAAAGAACGGAGGAGTTAATTTTCAGTGCCTGAACTACACCAGAAACTGGACTGACCTCAGCAGAGAGCAAGCACTGGTCAAGCACACTGATAACCCAGGTTACATTTTCACACATTCGCATTTTCATGAAGTGAATCTAGAAATAAAATGCTTTGGGATCCCTCTGGATGAAAGCTACTATGGAACCTTGGCAAAATTGTCATTACTGCCTTGTCACGCTTTATGTGCTTTTTAAGGTAATTTCCTGCTAAGACTGGTATTAAACAGAATTATACTAAGCACCATTGCAAGGTCACTCTATATATTTAATTCTTCACATTAAAATTCCTCATCTGTCACATCTGTTGATTGGTTTGTCTGTTTAATTAGTTACAATGGCTGTATGAGTTGGGATTCTGTTGTCTGTCAGCATGACAAATTAGCATATCCATAAGGCAAGTGACAGCCTCTTGTCTTTTAGGACACCCATTACATATAAATGTTAAGTGACAGACCCCATAATTACGCAGCCATTGCTCTCTCCCTGCTCCTGGGTTCCTGCTCTATATTCTTCTGTCTTGAACCACGTGAAAGCCATGCCTACAAGTTGATTCAGATTTAAATCTACTCTGGCTGATACAGCTACAGAAAAATTTCAGCTACCTGTCGGACTGCACTGAAGTTCAGAGGGTCACAGGTCACAACCAGGTTATGAGTGTGGGCACTGCCGTACTTACTGGAGCATGCCTGTCTACCTCAAATCTTCTTGCTGGCAATAGTGAGGATTCAGAAGCAAATACAAAAGAATAACAACAGGAAATTACTGAATAATCAGACCATTGGATGAGGATCTTCCTCAGCACTGCCATTGGGATGCTGGTTGATGACCTGAGGTGCAATACTGACATGGCGACAATAAACTCTGAAAGAAGTCCTGCTCTCTCCACAGGGAGCAATGAACCGCCTGCCAGGACTCTGGTGTGATACGGCTGGAACTGTAGGCTACGTCAATAATATCTGAAAATCACTTCTGGCTAACTCTCAGAAAGAGACACGCTCCCATGTAACTGGGAATTGTTAAGCAGGGTATTATTGTCATCATTTATCTAGCAAGGGAAAAAAAGTTACTCAGTTGTATGAGGGAGGCCTACCACAGTGTTCCCTTCTGGCATTAAATCACACACATTTAATAGCTGTGCCTCTTTTGGTCTGGCACTTCGTGGTTAGGGCTTCAGATGGCGAGCTGGGAATTGTAAGACCTATTAAAGGAACTGTGCTTTACCTCTGCGTATCTCTGAGTAGAAATGAGGGCAATGCTTATCTTGGTCACAGGACATTGATGAGGATCCTTTATTTAGCTCAATAATTAGGGCTAGGTCTTTCCCTCTTGCAGGACGGTGTTACACAGACAGGTAAGTCTTCGGTTATTCTTTTCATCACTTGAGATCATAAGCACTCTGGGACAAAACCTCTTGTACTAAATGCGGTAAGGTCAGTGGAGTCACGATGCTGACGGTCTGTCCCCGTGTGCAGCTCTGATGCTAAGCAGTCCCAGGTGTCTACGTGCACTGTCCGCAAACCACCCTGCTCCTTATACGGTGAGGTCCTGTACAAAGCATTTGATCCCCCTGCATTTGCCTTCAGTGCCCCACCACTTCTGCTCACTCGGCACACGCTCCTGGCTGGCTGCTCCCCGAGCCTTTTCTACTTTACCACAGAGAAAGCACTAAAGGAAAGAAAGAGATATTTGCAAATATCTTCCATGTTTTCCGAGTTGCCTGAATTCCCCCAGCACTAAGGTGTATGTGTGCAGATGCTTATGTTTCCCCAGCGCTCCCTTCAGTGACTATGCTCAGCGCTTTTCTAGCACACAGCCAAGGATTATTCTAGTGGAATTACAAGAGACGAGGCAACTGCGTCTCTGCAGAGAAAACAATTTCACAGAAGACTACACCAAGTTAGGACGGGAAGCAGGGACACAAAGGCAGTGAAAAAGAAGCTGATCTCTCTTTGGCTTGCCAGAATGAAGAGCCAATTAGAGTAAACCAACATCCAGAGTAATTTTTTAAAGGACAGAAAGGCATGGAAGCATGAGGTGATTTGATTCCACATAACTTTGCCAGCTTAATTACCATGTATCTCCATCCATCCCCTTCCCAAGCACTTTATTCTTAAAGTTGCTTTTCACTGGTCCATTAGAAAGCTTATTCTGCTCAGACGATGAAGGAATGGGATGTGATCCAAAGAGCGTGGTACACAGGTACCTGGGGGAAGCAGGAACTGGGAAGCCTGTGCACCTTAGCTACTAATCCCACAGCCAATTTTGGACAAAACACAAATTCTTTGTATTTAAGAAGGTTAATGATAGAAGGGGTAGGCTTTGCTGTGTTTTTGCAGAATTGAGATCAGCAGGAAACCAGAGTAACACAGGTGGGAAACAAACAGTTGGACAAGGAGCACCAAATATTTGACCAATTCTCAAAGCACAAGTTTGGAAAAGACTGATAAACCCCTTTTTGATGGTTTTCCAGCTCAAGAAGTGCGATACACGTAACTTAACTATAGAGGTATGCATGCAAAGCATTTATTTTGACCTCATGTAGCATCTGTGATTCAGGGGGACAAAGACAGAAGCTTACAGCTCTGTATCATCATTCAAAGCCTGTACTCCAGCTCCGAGTTGTCTATCATTTATGCTTTGCAAATTCAGGCAGCTGGTTAGCTGCAGGCTTCATTCATTCTCCAGAAAGTTCCTGAAGCAAAACTCAAATCCTAGCACAACCACCAGTATAGCACCATGCAAGCAGGTTGCATCAGCCTGGTCAGGGACAGCCACAGACCACAGCGTGGTGATGCTGCGGATGGTAAATGCATGCTTTGCAATTCTCAGCCTCAGACAAGGAGCCACATTTCAACTGGCTGCGCAACCTTAGCCTAATTTCTTCAAGCAGTTAATGCAGACAACTAGAAACACTCAGAGATTAAGTTCTCAGCATCTAAGAATGGCTTAAAGAAACCTCAAGTAAATAAACTCCCTCAGTGCTGGAAGGGGACTCAACAGTGCTACAGGGCACTAAAAAAAAAGAAAGCAGCAGACCCTGTTCTCTGTCTCCATTACAGGCATGATTTACACACACACAGTTTGTATGAACAGGTGGAAACTAGACCCAGGAGACTAAGCCTTACCTTTCGGTGTAGATTAGGAACAACTCAAGTGAAATCAATGATGTGTGTAACATACATACAAAATAAATTTGTATTTTTGTCTTTGGTTTTCTTTCTTACTTCTTCCCTTGATCTTATGAAGTGAAATACATTTGAAGAAACACCTCACTTCTCTGGAGTTCCCACTGCAATGATGTGAAGCTGAAGCACATTTCTTACATGTGTATACAAAGCATAAAAGAAAGCTTTACGACTGAAAACCACATGACAACTGATGACCTACAATGACAGAGAGTGCTCAGGAAATGGAAAGAATGCAGGGATCTTTGGGAAATCTGTTTTCTTCCTGTATTGCTTGTACTCTGCCCAGCAAGACCCTGATCTCAGAGTCACCCTCTTCCTAAAGGGAGAGGCAATGCAACCTGGGGGACAGACTGCTACTCTACATCTCGAGAAAACTGAGCTCTTCTCTCACCTCTGTCTGAGGCCTGCTTGCCTTGTGCGAGGTAAACCTTCCTCAGTTTCTCCATTTGGAAAATGAAGGTAATGATCCTGACCTTTATAAAGGTGCTTACAGTAGGTGGACAGAACACGCAATCTAAGAGCTAGATAGTACCGCTATAACACAAATAATGGCAGTAACCACAAGACATTTTGTTTTCCTCCCTCCCACACAACATTCATGCCAGACTCTCCCTGGGCTCTCAGCTCCTGCAGCTTATCGGTTTCCAGCCAGAGACGTTGACAACAAAAATAAAACAATTTAACACATGCGATCTCTCTCTCTTCTTCCCTCCCACCATCCTTTCGCTGCAGGAGAGAATGATCGATATTTGAAATGTATGTCTCCACCTCTCTCCGAGCTGCGACGCTCACTAGCAAAGGAAAGGTTGCAATGAGGCTCTAGCACCATGGCCCAGAGATGTGATTGATGACGACTGTGCTGGAGACTGGGAGAAGATTGGTTTCTGGGGCTGATTGATAAAGTCTATTACGCAGCATGAAACAGTTGGGAAGAAAAATAATGGGTCATCTGATTCTTTCTAACAGGGAATACTTAGTGAGAAAAGCTTACTGAGGGTTTTTCCCTGATTAATTTGTAATTAAAGGAACTTGCTTTTAGATGGGAATATCACTAGGTCTTCCCTTTGTTAAGCAAGATTGTTTGACCAGTTAATTAAGGCAAAGGTACATTTATTGGATACCACAGAAGCCACAAACATTGCTTTCTGTTGGAGTGATGAGCTGGACTGTTCAGGCAGTTCCTCAGCAAAGCGAGGACCCAGTCAAAGAACCCATTTAAGAAGTTCACTTTCCCTGGTAGCAAAAAACCATGAATTAATGATTGGATAGGAGAGAGATAACGCTGGGTTTGAGGTTTTAGTGTGTTTTCATGTATATTTCATAGACCTGTTTGCTTTTTGATGTTTAAAGCTCTTTGATTATTCTTTTCAATCCTTTTTTTCCCTAGATTTTCTTAAGTGCTAGTTGCAGCCCTGATTTCAACTCGTAGGCTAGAGCAGGTGAGCTGCTCTTCTATAGCTAACAAAGATACACTACACAGGGGACAACAGAAGATCTTTAGACATTGTTTAAATTCGTGACAGTAGCACATGAAGGTCTTTCATCTGACAGTGGAGTCACCTCGACTGTCTGCTGGAAGGGATTGGTCACTTTATGTAGCTGAGAAATGCAAACCATCGCAGAGGAGAACCGCAAATGTTGTTGTCTCTTAAGTTTACTTTCATAATGCAAAATTCTGTAGAAAGATCCTAACTGTTCACACAAACATACCATTAACATCCCCTGTGTAGTGGTACAGGTGATTGCTCACCTAACTGCCAACTAAAAGGTCTTGTAACAGTAAAACAGTAAACTGTTTCACTAATATCCAGCTTGCGGGAGCCGCTTACCACTGGGACAGGAAGCTGGCAATTAAAAATGGAAACAAAATTTCCATTTTGCCCCTGGATAGGGTGAACCCTGAGCAAACAGGAACTCAGCAGCTGTGCTGCACTCAGCCTCAGAGAGGCAAAAGCAGGAGGAATTACCAAAATCAACAAGAAACTAATCTCTTTAATCCTGGAAATTTTTTAAACCAGTTTAACTATTTGATACACTGTCAGAAGCAGCCTGAATCGATGGAGGGGAGATTAATATTAAATGATAATGCTTCTCCTTCTCCGTATGGGACAGGATGGTAAAGTCGTAAAACAAGTCCTTTGCACACTACAATTGGCATAAGGCAGGTGACACATCGGTGAAATTGCTCGGGTCGCTTCTTCACTCCAGATTTCAGACACAATCTGAGTAGTAGCGTGGTGCGGAGAGAGGAGGCTTCCTAGCTCTGCTGACTTTGTTCTCACAGGAGATAGAAACCAGGAAATATTGGAAACAAAAGGAAAGAGGAAAGACACTATCTGGAAAACTATGTGTCCCTCTGCAGCCCTGAGCTTTATGGGCATTAAGGATAGGCAGGATCCTGCTTGCCCTCTCTCCTGCGCTGTCCTGCTTCCAGTGGATGTTTTTGGCTTCCCAGCACTGTTCAGCCTTTTGCCACGCATTGGGCTGAGAACAAACCAAGACACCCGCCACACTGGCATCACCGCGTTGCAAATCTGTTGATCATGGCATTTGGCCAACCACCCAGAGACAATCAAAGCCAATAGCTCCAGATTGCCGTGCAATAGTTTCCCACTGATGATTCTTCAACAAGTTATGGTGTGATGCTCTGAAGCCAGGCAGATCAGAGGAAACGCAATTCGTTAACCTTGCCTGGGGCAAGGCTGGCAACATGTGCAACCCGTAATACAAAATGGCAGTTACGGTGCAAAGTGGAGACACAGCCACAGACAGAGCCTGTTCCACTGTGCTAACGCTTCACTTTTTCAGTCATGTTAATTCAGATTAAATAAGGCATTTACATCCATATCTACAAAGGTATTTAGATGCCCAAATGCTGCGGAATTCAGCACCACTTTATCACCTTTGCCAGTCTGGGTCTAAAGCCTTATTCCTGCAACATAATACAATATGCTTAATGCTGAGAAGGTTGCTGTTCATATCAAAACTGCTACAGCATTCACTCTCTTACCAGTCATGACACTGCTCTGTCTTCACACATAGTCCTCATCGCAGTAGTATCTCGAGCTTTTCATACGAGTTAAAAGCCAGCAGCTCTTATCTCCCATTCAGAAGCAGGATCATTATCTTCAATATACCCATAAAAATAAGTACTGTGAGATTACTCAGGAAAAAAAAGCAGCCTCTCTACGACAGGTAGCAATGCCAGGTCAGACAAGCAGTTAGTTACAAAATGCAGCAGAAGAAAAAGAAAGGAAACATATATCACTGCAGAATCCCAGCCTGATGCTCAGGAGACATGCTGGAAAGGCATCTTGGAGCCTTGTGCCAAATGGATGGGTTTTGCTAGGACAGCGAGTGGGATTGTACTAATGGTAATGCTTCCCTTGGTATTTAATGTAAATAGACAGAGTTTTATTAACCTGCCTCCTGAGGTACCAATAAGGATCATATCAGAGAAGAGAAGCAATAAGGAAATGAATAACTACTTACTGTACTATACATGCATGATGATAATCAATATTACTTCGCACTAAAATAGCAGCTGGCATTCAAAAATGTAAAAAAAAAAACCTCTAAGAATTCATTCATCAACGACCTAGTCTTTAGAGGCACTTCAGTATTACTACATACTTTGTTCAGCTGAGGGGCTTTTTAGGCCACAGGGAGAAGACAAGACTTGCCCAGAGACGCACAGCTGACAGTCAACAGGGTTGCAAAAAAAATAGTCCACGTCCCTGGGTTCAAAGTCTCAGAGTGATCAATGCCTAGTGGAGGCCATATCACTTAACGAAGGCCATCAGCTTTAAGTCTGCGATTCCTACATCAAGTCCAGTAATTGTGCTTTCCCTAGTGCCAGTCTCTTGACAATGAATTAGATGGCAGAACAAGCCACGTGTTAGGTCTAATGCTTGTGGACCAATCACTCTGAAAAGTGTCCCTCAAAGTGGGATTTCTCTTGGGTCGGAGGCAATATCCTACACTGCCTCTAAATTCACAAAAGGCACGCAGCACGGGCAACACAACAGCAGCAGTACGGAGTAAGGCTGTCAGTGAGCGATCTGGCAAGCTGCAATTGATACCCAGTGGCAAATTACAAGCAGAGGCAGCCACTCTTGTATATCTGATTTAACATAACGCTGATGCTGCTGACTGCTGATTGACAGCCTCCTCCATCACGCACGGCAATTGCTGGGAGACCCTGCAACCAAGTGGTTCTTGCTGTTTACCATCATCTCTGCCACAGGAGGCTCACTGCACACGCACAAGATCCTCGTGCCGATGGAGAAATCGGCTCCCAGGTCAGACAGGAAACAACACAGAACCTGCTGCGGGTAACGGAGACTGACGTCATTGGGAAAGTCACCAAAATGGCACTAAAAAAAAAATTGGAAAGAGTCTTAAATTCTCCAGCAGCAGCTGAGCAACCGTGCTCTCGGTGTAGCTCTGCACTTCCCTGAGGGTTCTGAAGAGCCCATCGCACACACATCCATTAAACGTGCTGTTATTACGGATGGCAGCGAGACGGAGGATACTTGGCCCTGGGTTGAGAACGTTATTATTTCCTGATCATTAATACGTTGAGTGGCTTCTTACAAGTTGAAGTATTGCAGAAAAATGTGAGATGCATAAGGAACGGGGCACAAGTTCAATGTAAAAAACCCCAAACTTTTAAACCAAGGAATGATTCCAGGCCACGTAGTTTATGGGATGTCTTAAAGACACAAGGGCTTGTTCTGTAGAGATGTGCTATCTGCCAAAGTCTCTCTCCTACACACTGACACCAGTACACACTTCACACTAGATATCAGCTTAAGTGCTGAAATAGCTCTTCTGGGACATCCTTTTTGACTGCAGGGTTTCCAGTGCTTACAGATGTACTGTCTCTGGTAAAATTTGGTACTTTTCTAAAAAACCTTAGCTCCCAGAGTCATTAGATTACCTGAGAAGTTCAGCTTTCAGGCAGAATACCTTATGGACACAAAGTCTGGAGATTTAAACCTCTGCAGGTAAACACCAAAGCCCTGGCAGCTCCTTCCTCTTCTTTAAATTTTAGGATTAGCGGGATCAGAGCTGCAAAGGTCCTTCTCACACAGACTGCTACAGGCTTCTGAAATGCATCAATTAATTGCAGGTCATGGGTGTCATGCTGGGAAAGACACGGGCTTCGAAGCACCCATTTTCAGCCAAAAAGGGAACGCCTGGCTGTCCTGAAGTAGCTCTGAAGTCATACACACTGCAAATCCTGCAACTCTAATAGGAGAATAATTGCCTGCTCTCTCAGTACTAATACATTTTTGGTTTCTGGTTGGCTGCATTTGCATCTGGCTTTGCAGACTGTCTTCCCCTGAAGCGTCTTTATCGGATTTGCTTAGTCTCATGACTTACTGCATTTTTTAAGCTAAGTTCTAAATAACTAAAATAAGCCCCAGGATGGCTCAGTTTGCTGGAGAAACCAAGGTACAGGCAGGTGTACAGGGCAGATCCAGGCAGTCCAAGTGTGACACGAAGAACCTGAAATACACTCCAGGCTGAGAGATATGTCACGGAAAGCGCCAGAGCTGCTCTTCCCTTCCTTGCAGACCAGCAACAGAGCCTTGAGCACAAGCAAAGCCCACGGCACAAACACTATAAATAACTGTAATGGGGCCGCTGCTGGTGACATCAGAGTAGAAATTAGTGAGACTGGCAACTGCAAAGCAGCAGCAAACTCATATTTTCACGCTGAGCGCTTGCTGGAAATGATCTTTTACCTCAGAGGCTGCGTCATAGGCAACTAAATAGGCAGATGACTCGCCCCACCCAGCCTGCTATTGTGGGACCGCTGTGTCTGCCTCACTGCAGGACAGAAGGAATTTCTGGGAGCCATTTCTGATCTCGCACCTCAGACGACAGTAGTTGTCATTTTAGGACAGTGTACGTATTCAGACGACACAGGAAAAGTGGTTTCTGTGGGTATTTTTCACCACACCGTGATTCATACTGTGGGGTGTGTGGGAAGGAAATGGTGACAGGTCTTTAATAACCACAGCATCACCACGCTTCCTGCAGTGGCTTCTCCTCAATACGGTAGGATTGCAATGCTGCCACTAGAGCTCCACTTCTCTATTTCCCACAGCACCTCCTGAGAAGGGACTAGCCTCATTGTTGCTCTGTGCTGCTCCAAAATTAGGACACCCTATCCTGCATCTTCTTATGTCAAGTGGAGCCAGAGTAGCCTCTTTAGGACCTGCTCTCCCTTTCACGGCAAATACCTCTAACAAAATCTTAGTAGAAAAACTGCTTTACTGCCAAGGTATCATTCTGCTGAGATTAAAACTGCTCCTAGCCCTTGGATGGGTCCTCCTGAATAATAAAGCCTGTGTAATAAAACAGTCTGTTAATTTTACAGCTAGAATGTAAGTATGAATCGTGTAAGAAAGCACTTGGAAGCAAACCAGACTTTGCTGAAGTGGCCATAAGTGCCTTCAGCATGGCCATGAAATAGCCAGAAAGCAAAGAAAGTGCAAATTGGGCAAGGAATGCCTCAGTGTAGAGTGTGCTTCAGCACTGCCTCAAGATGATAGCGACACAGGCCTGCTTAATCTAGGTACACTGAAGAGCGCAGGAGCTGAGGGCAAAAGCACTTCAGCTAGCAACTGATTTGCCAGGGTCTCGGGCAGGCTTGCGCTGACTGCAGAGGGCTGTGCTGCTGCTGTTTTGATTTTCTGGTGCCTAAGCTCTCTAGTTTAAAGACAGTTCGAGCACATCCAGGTGTGCCACGTACATAGACCCCAGCTGCAATATCAGCATGGCTTTTAACAGCCCTCTGAGGAAGATAAAAGCTGACACATAACCCCCTCAATCATCTGAGCTCCCCCAGGTGAGGGTGACTTGCATCTCCAGAGCCTGATACTGGTTCCTGCATCAGGCTACCAACACAGCTGGGGCAGCGCTGCTCCCAGTCCTATCACACCAGGGCCAACCATGCACGAGTGCTGCTCTACATTGGCACAGCAACAGCAGACAGTGAAACTCCTTATTACCAGTCAAGCACTGGATGCCCAAAAAGGAGAGTGTGCCTGGCCTGAGGAGATGGCAATCAAGCTCCCAAGAAGCCACATTCATGTCCTGTGCTCCTCAGGCAAAGATGTTCTGGAACGCCTCCAAAAGAAGCAGGAAAAGAAGTGGGAATTCTGCAGAGTGCTAGTTCTAAAAACCAAACGACTCCCAAGGCATTTTGTAAAAACAAATGACAAAGGGATAATCAGTGACCTGGCCATTAACTCAAACAGCCATGAATGCTTTCTGTGGAAAGGGTTTTCATTGTTTTGAGAGAGAGTCTCAGCCTTTTGGACTAGATGGCCTTTAAAGGTCCCTTCCAATCCAAAGTTTTGGATTTTGCAAAGTCTGGCCACAGTTCCAAAACCCAAATTCTCTTCTTTGTTGGGCAAACTGACATTATTTGTATTGCTTGTTCCCAACTCTTCTCTCCCCTGGCCCTTTCTGCTGCATTTCACATTGCTCAGCCAAACCTTGGCAGGGCAGGAGAGGAAACATTCATCAGTGGCAGAGGAGGGCTGGCTCTGACCTTTCCTCTCGGCTGTTCACAACAGCTGTCGAGCTGTTTGTTGAAGTCATCTTGCCCTTTTCTGCAGTCTGAGATTGGGTCATCAGGGATGAAGCTCCTGTCTACGGATGAAAGCTTGTTATATTATGTTCAGAGACAGAAGGCAACAGCACTCAGTGCAACAGATAGCATCAGCAGACACACTCCCCAGTGAAGGGCTGTAACGTGTCAAGGTCTGCCTGATGGCAAAGAAACCAACATCCAAGACTTGATATCACTGAGACATCAGAAAAAGATTACAAGGAGACAGAACTGTGAGGTTAGTGTGTTACTGGCAATAAATTAGAAGATGCTAATTAAAAGTTATCAACTTGCTACCTTATGCTTTTAATACACCGTTTGGTATGTTTGGATTAATACTTATTATGACAGGGGCTCTGGTGTGGGAGTTGCTGCAGCCTACCTTCGTAAGCATAATCCCTGCCTTGGAGAAACTCTCATCCCATAAAACTACGTAGGTGATGTTGGAAAAGGAGAGAGAGGCACAGGAAAGTAAATGGTCTTCCATCAGATCAAGAATAAAAACCTGCTTGTTGCCCTGTAGGTCACTATTGTCTTCATACTGCTTTGAATGTGAGGCAGGGCATCGAAAAGAACAAAGGGCTATTCTTCTTTCAGATGGATTCTAATTTTTTCGCAGTTTAAAGTAGAGATAACACACAGATAAATTCTCATTTCCAGGCAAGTTCAGACATGGATTTGGATCCAAATATTACCTCACAAATTAATGTGGTACAATCTTACTCCTCTTTGCATTTCTCAGGTTAGATTACAGAGGTTCTGCAGCAAGTACAAGGTTCCTGTTCACAAGTTAAACAGATTTAATTCATTTTTTTTTCCCATAGTTTTATCTGCCTGCTGCTGTCCTTAATGCAGGATTAATGGATGCAATGCTTTGTGGTTGGTTTATGTAAACTGCTGGCAGCAAACAACAGTCATAATACACTTTGTCGCAATGAAATGTAGTTTGTAGTGAAATCTATTATAGTTCAAATATAAATTAATTATAATCCCTTCTGCTGTAGTGAACCTTCATGTATAATTAACATTTACTGTAGGGGGAAAGAGAAGGAAAAATCCCCATCTGAACGTTTCAATGGCAGTAATAATTTCCACTTCCTTAATGTCTCTCATAGGAAGGTATTTTACAGTTACCTGTCCTCCTACACAACGCACGTCACAGCTGTCTTCAGCTGGAGCCAAAAAATGCTGCTGCAGCCATGAAGAAAACATGAGCAATTTCAAATCATGTTTTCTGGTCTCCAAGAAATAACGACAGCGGCTCTATGTCTGCAGTGGAGGACTTAGGAGAAAAGAGTGGTAAAAAAAGGCAGCCTTGCAGGTATCAGTAACCATAGCTCTTCTGGCAAAGTTGTTAGACTCAGGAATGAGTTTCAGGACCCAGCTGGAATCCATGTGGCACGTAAAGGTTGACGTTCCCTATGTCCCATATGCACAGACACGGCCCAACTTGCTGGCCCAGCCAGGAGCTCTGCACACAACTGCACTCTAACACCCTCGAACAAAATATATCTATTAGAGTCGAGTTTGCTTAACATAGCAAAATTCACTGCTCATACACTGTAATAGCAGCACCAGAATTTAGAGGCATTTCATTCAGCCTGGACCATGTGCTTCTAACAGAAATGGTTACTGACTGCTTGAGAACTGCGAAAACCAGACTTAAAGACTGTGAGAACGGTTCTTGTGAGAATAGGAAAAATGTTGATGGCTCAGTATCTGAATTTGTTCAGGGCACAGGTCAGCATAAACGCCAGGAAACTAATGCTAGTAAATGAAAATTTGGAGGATCCTTCCCTCTTACGAAGAAACCTCCTGCTCCCAATCTCTAATGAGAGCCAATTGCTGCTGATAAATTTTACATAATAGCTTTTTGCTTGTTCTGCAAATTAAGCAGAAGAATTGCCTATTAAAAGGAAAACTGGGGCAATTCTTAAAACTTAGTGTAACCTATTTAGCTGCTTAGGGTCAGACGCAGGGTGGAATCCAAGGTCTCCTTATTAATTTTCTGCAGGGAGCAGCAGTTTGCACTGCTGAAGCAATATCCTGCTTCAGAGACCCAGCAAGAGCCGATTTCAGAACCACATCAAAGCCGGGTGGTACCAGAGGGGCTGGATTAGATCCTCTGCTGATGCTTAGGTAACTGCCCTTCAGCGCAGCACATCGCTCTCCCCTAACCATTTACCTGCTGGCTGACTGGTTATCCACCACACCAGATGTATTTGTTTAAGCCAGCAACAAAGATGGAAATGCCAGATTTGAATCTTAGAGTCTCTTTTTAGCCAGGACCTGTCACAGCAGCTCTTTGCTTTCGAGTGCCTTCCTGACCCAATCCTGCCCTTCAGCAGTCATCTCCATAGTGACACAGACTGCACCCGGCTCATTTAACCCTGAAGCTGAAACCCACAATGCCTAGCAGAACTCATCTTCTGGGGGACGCGAGCACCACTTCCTGACTCATTTCACTCTGGGGCACAGGATGGTGCCAACTTTTACTTACTGCTGGGCTTGGTCGCAATGTGAAAGTGAAAGAGGGCAGGCTCAGTCCCAACAGGCACACATATTCAGGCCTTGTTAAAATATCCCCTCAAAGCTTTCTTACAAATCACTGTTGTATATTCACTTGCCATATTGCTGTCTTCCTGAATGTTTATCTTCATTCTCTGTATGCTGACCCTGTACAACTCCCTCAGCTGCAATTGCCTCCTCGTGTTCATCCCTCTGTCCCACCACTCCCACATAACGCATATTTTTCCTTCCCCACACACCTTCCTGCTCTGCATCGGCACCATTCTTCTTGGTTTCTCACAAAGCAGGGCTCAGAGCTCACAGAGACCAGCCTGGTGGGCCATTAGTTCTCTTTGTGAGGACCCGTTTCCTCCTTTCCATTATTCTATCTTTTGCACTTTTTTTTTTTTTAATTGGCTCTGAACTGCAGACATTTATTTGCAGTAACACTCAGAGAACCAAAGACACCAGCAAACCGGAAGCAAGAAGCATAAGCAGTTTGGTGCTTCAGCTGGGCTGGAGAGCATCTTGCTGGAGGTTAGGAACAGCTAAAGAGCTGCTGGTCACTCTTTTGTTGCCCTTTCTATCTGCAGTTATTAAAAGTGACACCTTTTTTTTTAGTTCTGCTTTTAACTGTGTACTTCATCCCCTCCCATTACAGAAGGTAGTAGCAAATTTACAGAAAGGTCCAAATTACAAACTTGGCCCTGAGTCCTTCTTACTGCCTCCTAGCTGGCTCAGTTTTCCTTCTCTATCCAGAGCATAACAAGACAGCCTCAGCTTCCCACGTGCTTATAAGAGGCCATAAAACACCAGCGCGCACTGCCAATGCTGCAGTCTCCTCCAACTTAAGACGCTGACCAGTGAACAGTCAGCATTACCCAACAGTGAGGTGGTCAACAGCCGATAGCTCCTTCCTCTTCCTCCACTGGTTTTGTGGATAACTGGACCTTAAATGTCCCATCTCTGCTGAGCTGCATGCAGTACACTGCCAGACCTAATCACGAAGACAAACACATTGTTCCAGTGTATTCCTCTATTTGCATCCATCCTGCCTGCTGCCTTCGCCATCCTTCCTCTCCATCTCATCCATATGAATAAGCAAACACTCCGAGATGCAACTGAACTTAATGCAGCTGATTCCATCTACTCCCCTACTTACTGACCACAGGACTTAACAGCTCATTTATCTGCTTCTGATACAGGTCCCACATGTTTATTAGCTGCACAGGATCCCCACGTAAAGCCAAGGTGTGCTTTTCCTGCTCTCTCCCTGAGTGTCAGAGCACTGCTGAAAACAATTCCGAGTGTCTTAGCTAATCAACAGTATCTTCCAGCCAATCTCATGCTCCTGACACGTGTGGGCCCCTTGCTTATCCTTCTCCAGCTGAGAAAGAATTGAACCAAGATTTGCTTAAACCACAACGTGTCTCCAACACAGAACCAATGGAAAAAAAAAAAAAAAAAAGGGGGGGGGGCAGGGGGGAGGGAAAAAAAAAAAAGGAAAAAAATATCAGTAAAGGTCACCAGATCTAACCTTGGTCTGCTTCAAAAGCTACTTGTCCTTCAAGAGCAGCATCCAGAAAGCACAAAAAAAAAAAAAAAAAATCAGTAGTATCTGGACCTGCATAACAACGTAACAGAGTCGCCTCCAGCATTACTAATGATCCAGCCATTGTCCGCTCCAGCAGCTACCAGGTCTCACAGGGATCAACGCAGTGGAGGCAGATATTGTTTATCTCTCTTGATTCTGGCTGAGTCTGCACCAGCACTGTGAAACCTCAGTGCCTCTTCACTTTACATACACACAGGAATTAACTAAATGACCTCTGCTGGCACTAAATAACCACTAAGCCTTGGAGAAAACGTTTGTAATTGACAAGAGGAGGCGGTTCTAGTAGCAACTTTATTGATAGACATATGCAGAGGGACCAACACACGTGATACGAATTTCAAAATTATTTCAACCAAAGAAAAAAAAATTAGAAAAATTCAAAACATATTTTTGGCATTTTTCTTTTTTAAATTAATTCTCTTTTTTCCATCACTAGGATCTTTTACTTTAA
Source organism: Chlamydotis macqueenii (assembly GCF_036417535.1). Taxonomy (NCBI): domain Eukaryota; kingdom Metazoa; phylum Chordata; class Aves; order Otidiformes; family Otididae; genus Chlamydotis; species Chlamydotis macqueenii. The sequence continues at coordinate 2,236,065 of NC_141579.1, read as the reverse complement.
AACTATGCCAAATTGTAATAGAATGGATAACTTCCCCCTGATTCCTCCAAAACAAATCAATGTTTCATTCAACCTGAAACATATATTTCCTTCTTCGTTTTCCCTCCACCTCCTGGGAAACTAACAAATGCTTCTTTCCCCAGAAGCGTGCTTGCTGCTTTTCAGCACAGCGCTGAATATAAACACCAATTATTTACACAGCTCCATTTATTACTGTTGTTTTTTGGGTTTGGTTTTTTTTTTTTTTTTTGCTAGGGAAACCAACGCAGAGCAAGGCAAACCTGTTGCACAGCTGGAAAAAAGCCACACAGCAAGCTCCAGTGTCCCTCTCCAATGGCAGCTCTCTGTCCACCATGCCTGTGCTGGTTCCTGGCCGTACCTCTCACACACTCTGTATCCACCTGCCACAAACATTGCTCTAGTTTTTAAGCTCATTTGTGGTTCATTTGCAGAGCCCTAGGAGCACAGAGAGAAAATGCTCAGCGTTCTCAGGGCACAAGCTAAATAAGCATTTTTGATTGTGAAAGCTCAGCTTATCTGTGGTTTGACAAGGTTAGAGCTAAAGCCAGATTATTTTGCTTTGATATTTCTGCCTCTGGCTAAGCAGAGAAGGAAGACTGACTTATGGTCATTCCCCTCCTGCCCCATTCCTCAGTTTTTCTACCTACTGAGCTATCCCAATTGATCAATGCCTCTGCTGAACCTGTGGCAGAGACCTGGCAAGGCATTTCTCACGCTCTCCTAGCTCCACACTACCTGAGCGCGCTCCTGTACAGTCAGGTAATCAAAATCCCACAATTCATGTTATATTTATGGCTAGCCCACACGTTAGCACTAATTGGTGAGAGCAGCAGCATAATTCCTGGCTGATTACATAGCATGTTACCAGAAGTAGCCTCATATTTGTATCACTCTATGAATGAACTTCATCTGCATCAGATCCAGACACAAAACATGAACACAAGTGGGAAGCAGAGCTTTGCAACCATCTACAACAATGAGATAACTACTGCATCCTGAGTTTTAATTAAAATGAGCTTAGCGGCTTCATTTTATTTATTTTTTTTTTGACAGCCGTCTTCCATTTTCTTCCTAAATACAATCTACTTCCATTTTTCAGTGCCAGTGTAGGGTCAGTGACCAAAGTACAGGAATAAAAGTCACATGACTGAATTACTGCATTTTCCAAACACTTGGCATTTTATTGCTGGCAGCTAACTGCCTTCAGAGCACGTCTGCTTTCAGTTGGTCGTGCGATCTCCATCTCAAACCGTAGCTATGACTGTTCCTAAGGAGCCCAAAGAGACAGGCCATAGCGTTAAAGACTGACCTACTTCCATCAGAAAATTGTTATCACCTCTTCATCCTTTTCTCTTCCTCCACTCACTTGGCCGCTTGCAGCCTTCCCTTTCCAAACTGGCTTCTGTTCCCCGAAAAAGCTGCCACCACACAGACCTACACTAACTTGTGACTAATAAAGGAGGATAAACTGGAGGCTGAAGGGAATGGCAGGCTGGCAGTAACCTCACGAGTTCAAATCTGTGCATGTGTAATTTACCCCTTCTCTCTTCTGAACTTGCAGAAATGAGCAGCAGACGTCTGTGGAGGTTTCAGAGAAGCCCTTAAGAACAGATGTCTAACTCTCTCCCTGTCTTCACACTGTGGATAGACTCCTGAAATCCTCATGGATTTCACTGGAAAGAAATAAGCTGCTCAACGAATCCTAGTGTCTTCAGCCAAAACCGTCCCTGTCATCATTTTCTGAATGGACTGGATATCTCTATGATGAAAGCAAAACATCTCCCAGTGCTGGAAGACGTTTCCGGCTATTCCCTTTATTCATTCTGCATTATAAACTCAAACACTAGCGAGCCAACTGGCAGCCACCTTCACAGAGAACAGCAAAGCCATTTCTTTATTTAAAGGCTGTGAATGCTGAAAACAAAATGGTGTGTGCAGAAAACAAAACAGCATTTCAGTATAGGATTCCTGACATAACAGGAGAACTGGCAGTAAATAAAAGACAAAATGAGAATCAATAGCTTGTGAAAGAGAAAAAGAATATAAAAGGAAATGCAATAGTACAAAGAGGAAAAAGGTAAAACCTCACACTTTTTTTCCCCTCACAGAAACTAATTTTGTAGAGGTTTGGGCTTAATCCAAGGCTGTAAGAAAACTATAGCCCAGCTGTCACTGATTTCACCACCCTTTGGATGTGATCTTCTGTTTTTCTATTGTAATTCAAACTGCCTGCCCATCGTTGTGAAATAAATCCTTTGGAAAGGAACAAGAGTAAATCCTCACTTCCCTCTCAAGTTATCGGCATAGTAAAACCAGGCTGAGCTATACCACTGAGACAATCCCCAAACCAGCAGTTCACACACCTCAGCTCTGGGCTCTCTCCCGATAATGACGACCTGTAGCACAAAGCAGGCTCCCTTCTTCGCAGTTCAGTGGTAATTGCAATTAAATGGAAGGCTTGCAATGAAAGCAAACACAGTAATGGAGTTAATTTTAGCAAACCACTAATGAGCAATACACCAGCCTCCTTTTTTACCCTTATGGCCAACCACCTAATGTGCCTTCTCTTGCTTTGTTGAAATCATTAACAACTAACCTGCTGTCCTCCTTTTGGAAAACACATTTCTTCCAGATTCTGCTCCACGGGGATCTGAAAGCTTTTCCAATCAACAATTCATTGAATGAAGTCTCCAGAAATCTGCTGTTGTCCTTTCCATCCTGAGCTGACCTTGAGCTATTTAAGCCTAGATGGATTTCAACTCCATAGTCCCATCAGCCTACAGATCCTCCTCCCCGCCCTCCACCTGGGATAAGAGAGGCTTTTCAGAACATGTTAGAGGAGGTCTGCTAAATGATGCATTGAAAAGAGCTGGAGGGAAAAAAAACTTTATCACCTTGTGGCTTGAGCAGAGGAGGATGGGCTTCCTCAGTGCTTTAAAAGATAATGAAAAAATAAAAAACCCAGGCAGAGAGCAATGCAAAAGGAAGAATTAATACTTTTTGATGGATGAATAGAAATGGGTTCAGAGACCAAGGTCCCAGGAGAGTTCTAGGCACCGCATATTCAGATTAATTCCATTCTAGTACAACTTCTCCTTGGAAGACAAAAGGGTAAAGGAGTGCAGGAGAAAAGCTCTCTCTGGCTACTGAGGGGATATGCCACGAAGGAGCATGGAGCGCAAGACACTGGAGAAGTTACTGTTCAGAATTTAGACGCAGCAAGTTAAACAGCAGAAGTCCTTGCGATGGCTGGGGCTGCAGTTCATTCAGTGGTCCCTGAACTGAATTCAAGTTTGGCATTTCTGATCTGGATTCTGTTGCAGATGTTTGTAGTAGACGCAAGATGAAACAAATGCAATAGCTCATATGAATGCAGTATACCCTGCAGGAACTTCCATGGCGGGTCTGGGTATGCTGGCAGAGCCCCAAGGGAAGGGGCTACGTATGTCTTTGTCATTTGGTCTGAACACCAGTGAGTCACTTTTACAAACACCATTGCATTCCTCCAAACCTACTGCCTCTGCCAAATCAATGCTAGAAGAGCAATTTATCCACAAACCATCAAAGAAGTTGCCAAACGCCTCACGCAAGGTCACAATGCCAGCCCGACTCTATTACTGTGAGACGAGAGATCACAGAGAGCAGAGGCCAGAAAAGCTGTTCATTTGCTTGCACTAAGGATCACGATTTGCCTAACCCTGTGTGATGGATCACAGGAGGAAGCACTACTGAAAAGAAAGGAGAGAAAAAAAAAGGGGCAAAACAGGACAAATCTTCCCAGCAGCATACTCCTCCCCTGCTGAGCAGTTATCCCCTCCCGCCCTTGGAAACATGCAGCCACTTTACTTAAAGAGTTGGATCAGAATCTCTCAGTGTAGCAAGTCCCCTTAGTTCAGACATTTCTCAAGCGCTCATTTATTCAGATCTTTGCCCCGCTAAAATAACAACTAGTAGAAGAACAGATTCTGCTCCTGTACCACCCTGCGCCTGGAGCTATTCAGTTGCTTTATAAAATCTCAGGAATTAAATGCAAGTATTCAAGGAAAAACCAATATAATGTGGCACTCCAGCCCTCCTCCCGGTGATGCTGATTTCCATTGTTCTGAGTCAGTATGCTTTTGTATTTGATGAATATTTATATAATAACATATTAAAAGCCAAAGGTAATAACTCTGCAAGAATTGACAAAAGTACAGTGCTGAGTACAGTAAGCCAAGCCAGCGTTGCCATTATACATTCGTTTCCTTATTCCCTTCCTAAAAACATAAGTATTTTAAACCTTTCTTAGTGGGTGTGAAAATCAAGGAAGTAGCAAATTTCCAGAGCTCGCAGAGGCAGGAGCTGAGCAGACTCCTGTCACACAATTCAACAAGATTATAGTTTGGTAGTATGAAAGGTTACAAATCCCTGTACAGCTGTGCCACTGCCTCTGTGTCATATCCTGCTTGCTCATCCAGCATGCTTATTCCACAAAGCTTTGCCCATGTACTACAATTTTTGCCTGCAAGTTCTGAAGTCCTTTCAGAGCTCTTCGTGCTCAGCCCACACCTTCGCACCAGTGTCGCATCTGGCTCGCATTTGTTGCCATATCCCCTCTCACCTTGCTAATGGAGTCACTCTCTGCGCCTCTTTCCTGGCTGCCTCGTGTTTCTGGGGTGCCAACCCCATTCTAGCACAAGGCATCAAAACATCCAGTGAATGCCAGGCAGCATTTTCTAGCTTTCCACAATGTTTTCTTGTGCTGTGCATTTATATAAGTTCGGGAGGCCTTCCTTCTATCGTGGAGTCTTTAAAACCTGTGCACCAACAAGCCTCACACAAGTCCACACAAGCTGTTTTCTAGTCACTCACGCAGGCAACCCTCCTCTATGCATGCATTTCACATGGCATTAGGCAATTTATTCACCAAAACAATCATTTGAAGACAGGACTTCGCTCAGTACAACAAGAAACAACAAACGTTGCCGGGTCGTGTTGTTGCAAACACCCCTGAAGCCGAAGCAGTAAATTTCTGCCTCAAGCCCTTCTGAGGCCTGTAAACATCAAACAGCGCCATTGGATAGCGGCTGGCAACTTCAGGAGCAATAATATTTCCAGAAATGGATTGCCACATCTCCTCTAGCTCCGCTGCTCCCAAGGCCTCTACCATGGGAAGGCACGGGTCCAGCACACACGCCCCTCTCAGACCCCCTCCACCCTCACGCCCCCCAAAAACCCACAGCTCTTACCAGGGCCCTCGGCAGCTTCGCCCCGCAGGGAAGAAACGCTCGCGCTCCTCTCCTCAGCGGCAATGGCTCCTGAGAGAAGACGAAGCCAGGAGAGAGCCGCTCCGCGCCACGTTGCCACGCAGATGAAACACCCCTAAAACTCCAGGGGGTTTTGCCATTTTTCTATCGTTTATTTTTTTCTTATTTTATTATATTTTTTTTTTTCCACCTCCCCCTTCGCGAGCTGGTGCCGAGCCGCTTTACAACGGGGCCGACGCCGCCACGCGCTTCCCGCCCCGCGCTTCCCGCCCCGCCCACGCGCTTCCCGCCCCGCCCACGCGCCGCCCCCCGCCCCGCCCCCGTCGCCAGGGCGGAAGATGGCGGCGGGTGAAGGCTGGAGGTGGCGTTCGGTGCGGGGTCCTGGGCTGCGAAACTCAGCGGGGCCTGGCCAGGAGCCGGAAAAGCGGGCGCTAACGGTGATAGGAGTTTGTGTGCCTTCCTAAGGAGGTGCGGGTACAGTGGCTAAGGTTTGGGTTTCTCCCTCAGCTGCGTGCATCCCTTCCCGTTTGGCCCCGTGGCCTAGCTCACACCTTTGCCTGCCTCTGGAATGGCTTCTCTTGGCCTTGGGGCGCCTCTCCCCTGCTAGGCTGCACCTGCAAAACGCTGGGAAAATAGGGGTGGTGTGAGGATGCCCCGCAGAGGTGACTTGCCAGGAGCGGGGATGGATGGAGCTATCAGTCATGGTGCTATTTCTAATCAGCTGCACCCCGGCTGGTGAACAAATGGCATCTCATTTGCAAAGCTTTTCTCTGTTCTCTCATTAGCATAAGTATTGTTTTCCATTATCCGTGGTGATTCACATTAAACTAATGCAAATTCATCTGTCATCTGAATATATCTGAGTAAAGGGCAACTGTGAATTCAATTAGTGACTATTTCCCCCTCTCCTGCTCAGCAGCTAGAGGTGCAGTTTCCTGTGGAAGGTGGCTGTTGATGGGGTTTGAATCCTGCCTAACCTTGCTGCAGTGGAAGTGGACTTGTACCAGTTTGCTACACCAAATTTGAGCTTGTAGGTATCAATACTGATAGCATTAGTAGTTCTGACTTCTAAGGTGCCTTGGGCTTTTACTGTGGCTCTTTGACATATGATAAATGATGTTTCTTATCCTTACCCTGACTTGATCATTTTAAGATCCACAGTTTGTCCACTAGCTTGAAATCCGTTGCTATTTATGGCTAGCTTGGATGATTGGAAGGGAAAATAGTAGTCCTAGGTCTACACTGAATACAAGAAAAGAAGTAACTGTGAGCTGAGTGCTCTCTTTCACATGCTGCATGAACATCCAGTTTCATGTAAGATTTTTGTAACTGCGGGAACCTGGTTCTGGAAAAATCGCTCCGCTTTGGGTCATGCTTTTGCACAAAATTTCCCTCAGTTTTACACTAGAATTCTTTGCGCTCTACCCAGGGCAGTTACATTTGCTAGCGAGTTGTTACCATGGTCCTCTCAGTAATGCTGACCTGCCAGTGTTGTAGAATAGACCCCTTCTTCCTCCTGGAAAAGTGCTGTACTTTGTTGAATGCTAGGGCATCCTCCTAGACAATAATTGCTGCTGAAGTGCATTATCAGGTCATACTATGCCGCAGGGAGAGGGTGATGACAGCGGAGTTGCCTGATACTTCCCCTTCTGGATGCTCTGTATTGGATGGGGTGGGAGCTGTAAGGATAAACAAAGAGTCCACAAAGTGCTTCCCTTCACCGCAGCCACCCAGGCTATAATTCTCCAGGGTGCATACTCTGTAAATTCCCTTTCACTGCTGGCATGTTAATGGCAGCTGGGGAGATGTCACTTCAAAACTAAAATGAGCAATGACACACAGAGCAGCAGAAGGTAAATGGCTTTTAACTGGATAACGTGTCAGTTAAAGGCTAAATTATTTCCCTGCTGTCACTTCCCTTTACTTTGCCGGCTTGTGTTATTGGCCGCTACTGACAATGGTGGAGAGAAGTGATGCCCTTGGCCCTGGGACGTGCTGATTACTTTTGTGGCTATCTTCTTGTGGTGGAATAACAGGCAGATGGAGCTGAAATCCACTTCCATTCTTTTCTCTAGGATACATGGAAGTGACTTGTACAGCGAGATATTCACCACTTACGCGGCGAGATCTTTCACTAGCGATCAGATGCTTGCAGCGTCTCCGAGACAGTTTTGCCAGGAAATGAAGCTTTCCTAAGTGTGTGGTAAGTGTTTCTGGTGCAGGGTCATTGTTTGGGCCTTCTATCCCAAGAAGAAACAAAATTTAGGTCTAAATATAGGTCTGCATAAGTCTCCTACTCCTGCAGGAGTAGTACTTTGGGGGCAAGGTGTATCCTCCGATATTCCTGTAGCTCATCAGAATGGGAAAGGGACCCTTAACTTCTTGAGACTGGACGTTGGGGCTTATGGATGATGGTAACTGGAATCTGTTGAGCTAGGTGCTGTATTCTAGTGCTAAATTAATACTCCTGCTTCGGAATTTTACCGGGAGGTTGAGGGGAAGTTTATGTGTGCAAGTCTCAGTGTATTACATGGGTGAGTGGTTAAAGCAGTGTTCGGTGCTATCAAACTGATCGAAACCAGAATGTTAAAGAAATTCTGAAAATTAATATTTTACTTGTACAGTGATCTTAGTATTGAACAAGCTGTACTTTCTCAGCAGACTAATTGTTATTAAGTAGCAGCAGAGTGGAAGAATTGATTTCTGGGTTACAGAGCAGCAAAACCAGAACTTTCTGCTTTTCCTGTGTGGGTCTGGTTTGAAAGCTGCCTCTGCAGAAGGGGCCCTGTGGCTCTGCTTACATCATTGATACCAGGACACAGTTTGTAGAAGATTATTTTCTCACTTCCAGATGTTTTGAGATCTGCAAATCAAACTAGGCCTTTTCTATATCATAATCCTTGGTAGTAAAGGTTCTGCCGGGGAAATTAGGGTTTTATCTACACTTGCAAAGTTTTCTTGAGATTTAGGAGATTTCTTAACTGCTGTCCTGTATTTGAGCAAACTCTGAAGTGACAGTATGTTAAAGGTGCTCAACTCAGTATTTCCTTCAAGCTTTAGTGGATCTTGTTTGGAGTTAGACTAGGTAATGATGACTCTGTTCTTACCCAGTTTAGGACACGAGTCTTTCATCCTTTCTTTTAAATGCCTTTATGGGAGATAGGTGAGGAAGAGCCCAGTGAATGAGTATTGCTGTGTAGCAAAGCCACTTAAAATGCTTTGAGTGTGTTTTTTTTTTTTTTCCCAATGAGAAGCAGAGATCATTGAGCGTCAGAGTGCAGCTTAGGAACCTGAATCAAACAGGAGGTATTCAGAATTATTTCAAACACTTGGATCATGGCAGAATTCTTTTAAGTTCACTAGCAAACACTTGGAAAAACAGATGTTTCTTTCTGACAGAACCCTGAACATAACAGGAAAATAGAATATGTTCCCCTCCCTCTTTTAGCTGGAGAAAAGAATCTTTAAAATGCCTTGCATGTGTGCTAAATAAATAAATTTAAAAATGAACCTTCTGGCCAATCACAGTTTAGCTACCCTGCAATTAAACAAATCCATAGACTGGCAACACATTTACATCTCATTAAGGGGAGGCAAATGCAGCAACTGCATGAAAATTTAGAAATTAGACACAATTACCATGTTGGCTGGAGGCAGGAGAGGGAAACATTAGCGAGGGAGGTTTTTAAGAGAAGTTTGATGGTTCCTTAATTGGCTGCTGCCTCCCCAGTCCCACCCAGCTCTGCTGTTTAAATGAATTTTTCAAAAAAGAATCATGGATGCTCTGCCTATCTCTGCAGTGCAGCAGCCCTGAGGAGTTAATGAAGCAAGACCCGCAGCGGTCTGCCAGGGAGCTGCAAACCTCTAGGGCGCCCCCCTGGCACGGCGCTGGGCAGGCCTCCCAGGCTCCCAGGGACAAGCCTCTGCTGGCACTTCTCACAGGGTGTGCAGAGACGTGGCTCAGCTACGCTGATCCTTTTGCTCTTGCTGTGCTCTGCAGCTGCGTCCATTCACATGATCGGTTGTTTTGAAGGGCTGGCGTACTCAGAATTGTAGTGCAGCGCTCGCCAAAGGTAGTGTGCCTTTCCCTTCACGTGGATGGCTGGAGTATTTAGCTGACACCGGTGGTGATGTTTGCTAGTACAAAGGTATTTATTGTCTTTGTACAGCGCCCTTCCTCTTTCCCTGTCTCCAGCAGTTGCCTAGTTCTGCTGTTTATTTCTTAAAAGGTGCCAAGTTCCTTCCTCCTGAGGTGGCTGTATTTCTTAGGAACTGACACAGTGTGTGTGGGGGTGGTTTCTTGAATAGGTGCAAGTATTAATAATGTAAATAACGAATGCCAAGTGGTAATTATGCACGGTAACTGGGGATAAGAACCATCTCAGGAATCACTTCTGGGAGGAGGGCCTGGGCTTTACTGGGGAGTGTCTAGACCACTGGATTCAGGAGCCTTCCCACAATAATACTAACTAGTTGTAAGACTGGCGGTAGGAATGCCCACCAGAAGGTAGAAAGCTTTAAAAAATAAAACCACAAGGATTTTTCAAAAGGAACAGTGAGACAGAAGGGGTGTTCTTTTGATTTTGTGCATGTTTTGGGGTTTTGGGTTTTGGTTTTTTTAACCCTCTTGCTTTGAGACAGAGCTGTCCATGGGTGCTACTCCACCCTGTGGCTGTATTTCTGCAAACCTCCAAAAGCTCAAGGGGGCAACTTTCAGTTGCTACAAAAATGGAGGTGTATTTTGGATATACGACTTGTGCTCGAGATCCATAAATAAGAAGTCAGTATGTCTTGAAGTTACAGGTAACTGCTACTTAGGCATTTCTTTGTATTTTTGGAAGATGTGAAGTCTATTCCTTTCCCGTCTGAAAACTACTTAGCATAGTTTTCTGCTAGGTTTTGATAGCAAAATCCAAGTTGGCACAACTGAAACAAGTCAAGTGGGGAATGAATAGAAGGTTCTACAGGCTGGCTCCTACCCCGCATACCAATTGATACAGTTTTTCTGGTGCAGGGGAAGACAAAGAAAGAAAGGTTTTTCCATGTGTCCTCAGCTGATCCCTGGAAAAAATGGAAGCAGTGCAAATGTAAAAATAATAATTAAAAAAAAAAACTTTGTAACTTTGTTTAAGCTTTTAAAAAGTATGACTTTAAGCTGCTTCAAGTTTGTGTTATCGACATTAATATGCAACCTGTGCTGTGCTTAGTTTGTTTTTTTTTTTTCCTCCCCTCAGTATTTCTTTGGACATCTTGCTGGCGTTTTTTTTTTCCCTTGAAAGTACTTTGAAATATGCAAGCTCTGTGATAGCTCAGCTATCTCTGATCCATTAGATCTGTCATTTTGCTGGGCACTGTGGCTCTGTGGAGAAGCTTTATCATTAACGTGAGAATTGATAAACTGTGTTGAGCTGGTGAATTGATAAGGAGTTAATGACATTGTGTTGCGGGACTACTGATGAAGGCTGTAGGTGTCTATGCAGAATTTGTACGTTCTGCTGTAGCTGAGAGACCGTGCTGTCAGTAATTCAGGGGACCGCATGTGCAGCAGTGAACAAGTTCAGAGTTGAAGACAGTTCCCACGGCATTGATCATCCAACTGTCACTGACTCCAGTAGTATTTTACTCCTGAAGTATGCGTAGCCTTGATGTGAATAACTACTGTAGATGAGGTGTGTGGTTAAAGTGATGCTTTGACTGAAATGTAGATGTCTTTTAGAGGGCTATAAAAGCTCTCTGAAACCTGCCTTTTACTATCCCAGCCATATAGCTCTTTTTTCACACAACACACAGCAGTGTCATGCGTAGCAGAGGAAAGGCATACAACTGACCAGAAATCTGCCCTGAACGTGGATCACAAGGCTCTTGGGAATAACTCATACAAACGTCTCCTAGCTTAGCCAACAGAAGGAATTTCAGCTGTAACAGAATATAATCCATTTCACCCTGGCATTGAATAAAGGGAAGGGTAACTACTATTGGTTGGATTTTAATTTTTTTTTTTTGCAAATACTCAGACACTACAGGGATGTGTGGAGAGATGAAATCTATAGATAGATATAAAGGGTATAAATCAAAACCTCAGGTGTAGTCACATGCCGCCTCCACCTCCATGGAAACTGTGCTTGCAGTCATCATTTCCTAATGGGCCACACCGAGAGTTTTGGATAAGCAGATTTGGGTAACTGTAAGAATGAGACCAGGTTTTAATCTTTTGTTTCAGATGTTGATACAACTGCATCATAAACCCTGAGCTCTTGCTTTTGGCAGCAATGGATATCGCTGAAGGTGTCATATATTTAAAAAAGTTGGAATGGGAGCGTTTTCTTGATCTTTTCTGAGCACTCCACTGCCTTGCTCTTAGGAAGAAAGCAGCAATTGTCTCCTTGCCGCCTTACTTTTGGTGTAGTGAAACAAATGTTGTTACACCAAGTAGGTGTAATTCTCTCATGGATTCCCTTCTCTTTGCAGTAACTGCCTGACTGCGCCAGCGTTAAATGAGGAAAGCCCTAGTTAAGATAAATTCCTGCTGTGCTGGCTGTAGTTTTATGAAGAGTAGGGGAGAAATTGTGAGAACAACAAACTAAAACTAGTCTCATCTCCTAAAATATTTGATTACAGAAACTCAGTTTGTTATGCAGAGCTGCCCTTTTAAAACATGTGCAAGCTGGTAAGGCAAGCAGAGTTGTACAAAAAGAAAAGAATACACTGAAAAAAACCAACAAGCCAAGATTTGTTCTACAAGAAAACAACCAGCTTCTGTAATCTACTGTAGCAATAGTTCGGAAGACTGCACTAACCTTGCTGTCAGTTAGTATGCTTAGTGTACTCGGGGGAAAGGATCCTCTTCTAAATTGGTGTCTTTGCAGTGTGCTCTGTGGTGTCCTGTGACCCAGGAAGATCTGAACTTACCTCTTTCCCATATCTCAAATTGGGTGGCAAGCTGCCAAAGTGTTTGAACTGGAGTTTTGATATCTTTCCACAGTGAGTAACCAAGAGCCTGTAGTTCCGGAGTGGATGAGTTTCTGGTTTGCTTGTTTGTGAAATTTCTTAATTAAGACATAAAGAACACAGGTAACTTGTGCACGTGGTGTTTATCTGCTGCTTGTTCACCAAAACCCCTGCTTTGTGTGTCTTGGGATGAAGGAGATATTTTGAAGTATTTCTGTTGTAAAATTGTTCATTGCCATGTGTGTCATCGTTTTAATTGATCTTGGAGTTTTTCTGCCTTGGGTAAGCCAAAAGCAAAGATTCAGTGAAGACTGTGGTCCCTTTCCCTCCCAAACCCTACTTTGCTCTGTGAAGAAACGAGGTTTCTCCAAAGATGGTTTTGAATGAGTAGAGGTTATTTATGCTTCCTTTTATCTCCCTCCTGGTTTGAGCAGAGGTGAGAGGTTCCGCTTGGTTAGCAGTCTGGGAGCTGCTGTGGAACAACGGGGAACTAAATTCCATGCTGGAATTCAGGAGCCCCTCCAATCAATGTACTTCCCAATTAATTTCTATATATAATCAGGACTTCTGAAAACAGTGTGCTGCTGTTAGCTCTGGCTTTAATTTATTTTGAAAAATGAGTAATTATCAAGCTGTGAGCAAATTACTATTCCTTTCACCTGGCTCCTTTCAGAACTCATTCGCATTCAGAGGAGCCATTGATTAATGAACAGAGCAACAGAGGACAAGGATGATCCAATTCAGCCCCAGGCTACGAGCTGCATACAGCAGAAGTAATGCTTCAGGAGAAGGTATATTAGGCTCTCTTTGCAGATCACCAGATGAGGCAATTCTGCCCCTCATCGTGGTGAAAGACAGGAATCAGGTCTTAGGAGATGAACTTCTTTCCCATTCCCACTCTTGGGCAGTGAATGAGCAAAAGCGTGGCCTGCTTCTTAGGCTGTCCCCATGCTGTGTTTTTGTGTTAAGCTGTCTTAGCGCACGATCAAATGCAGATGACAGGCCCATGTTAAAATGTTAGAACTCAACAGTTCTTGTGGGGCAAGGACGTTCTGCGCTTTGTACAATGCAGTGACGAATGAGATAGCTGCAACTTCTCCTGCATTCAAAAGAACCAAAGGTTTCTTCCTCAGGCATACTTCTGTGGAGCCCTTTTTAGTGTCCCCATTTCCCTGGTTGTGCCTTTTCCATGCTTGTGGGATGAAGAGGAGCTGTCTTCTATGTTGTTATGTGTGATGATGTTCTGTGCCTTTCTAGGGGACCTAGATGTACCCGTGAGTCTCGTTCTGTGTTCCCACTTCTGGAGGTTTATATGTGGCTGTTGTGCAACTTTATTTGACCTTGTGAAGTGACATTCAGAGGCAGCTGTGTAAGGGACACTGAGCTGATGGATTTTGTTCCTCTTCAATATGAAAATTACTCATCTTTTACTTCCACCAAGTTTTCAGTGACTCTCTCAATCTTCTCTTCCAGCTTTCAGCCCTGGCCTTATTAGAATGACAATCAGAGTGCCCTTGGGTGTCATCTGCACATCAGCCAGCAAGTGTGAACTTGCAGGAGTTGAGATGAACAAAGTGTTTCCTCTGGAGTGTGGCTTAGTGTCACTTAAACATTGATACAGGTACTGATTGAGTACAAGCGGCAGCTATGTTACATCCCTTCTGCCTTGCTCTCTTCACCTTTGATCATCTCAGGTGTCACTCACTGTAGATTTGCACAGACTCTTTTCTAAGCAAATAGAAGTTCAGATCTGTGTGTGTGTTTCCTGCCATGTGCCCTCCCCAAAGGAGCAGTAGTTGTGATGGTGATTTGATATGATATGGAAACACCGAACTGCTGGGAGGCAGGCAGTCCTCCCATTGCTTCTTCTAGAGTTCACTGAACAGCTGTCTGTTACTGGTAAGTTCAGAGCACTCTTAAGCCAGGCTGAACTGAAATAAATGTGGAGAGGAAAAAAAAAAAGTAATGTATGCATCCTTATATAGTTCCCCATGCCATATTTTTCCTTTGTTTTCTGTTTCTGGAGGTTATTCCTTTGTTTAGGGGGAGAGCAGATGTTTTTTGGTTGTATGATGTATTTTTATTTATCTGTCTCTTTATTTATTTAAACTTATTTGGGCTAAACTGCTGAAACACTGGGAACGCAAAGCTTTTAGTAAGCCTTTACCAGAATTCAGAGCTTTGCAGGGTTGGACTGTGATCCCCGTTACTTGTTGGAGACTTTATGGCTTCCTGTTTCTGCAAGAGTTAAGAACTGTGTGTTAATATAATCAGGTTCCAACTTAATAGCCCTGAGCTGAGCAAGCTGTAAGCTGATACCGTAAGTAGGATATCAGCTCCAAAAAGGGGAGGAATACTTTATTCTATTGAGTTTGCAATGAAGGAGAAAAAAGAAAAGCATCTGAGAGCAGTAGTTTCTTAGAACCCTGCTACAATCCATTTAACAAATTGTTTCTTCTCTATCTTCACCCTAGTTGTTCTTATTATTATGCCTGTTATCTGATGGTTATTCAATCTATATTTTGTAATTACTTCCCTTCTGTCTTTCACTCCAACATACATTCATTGTCTTGTTGCACTAACGCAGTGACCTACATTATCCAAGCTGTAAAAGTCAATTACGCTGCCTGTGATTTTTCAAGTGGCATTTAGCAAATGGGTTTGTGTATTATCCACCCATTTCCCAGTTCCTGTCAGGAGCCAGTTTTTCTCAGGCGCCTCTTAAAAGCGTCTCTGAAAATACAACTACTCTTTCAGATTTGGATGCAAATTGTACTGCTGCAGTGTTAAGAAGGAATACAGAATGTCCTGCCCGCTCATCTGGACAATAACGAACATGCATTATACTTTGGAAATGAGGCATTGCATCGGTTGTCTGCTTCTCACTGTGAACTGGGAATATATTGTTCCAACTCATTGTATCATGTTCCGTGCAGGTTTCACGCTGTACTTGAGTGTGTGGATTTAACTTAAAACCATGTTTATGGTATTTGATAGGTAAGAGGTATCGCTCTTAGCAAACGGATCACAAAATTATCCATACCCACCAGATGAACAGTTCCCAAAGGGTGGGTGGGGAGGATTGTTTGTTTTTTAATCAAGCCTCAATCATTAATGCCTGAAGCTTCTCTGCATATACATCTTCAGTCTTCATGCCTTTCCCTGGCTTCGTGTTACGATATTGAGATGTGAGCACATTACAGATGAAGTTTAGAGCCCGTGATAATAAGCTCTGCAGGCCTATGCTAATTTTGTATTGGAAGAAAGGAGGCATCAGAGGGAATTTGTTAGATAGAGGTGTAATCATTCTAAAACTCCTGGCTCTTCCCTCGTATGAAGGCAGATTGCTTTATTACTTAGAATGATAGACAGCTTACAGCAGTAGCCCTGTAGCATCACTTGTCAGAAGACCCTCCAGCCGTTTGACGCATTCATGTGCACACATATCCTGGCTGACGTACGCAGGTAACGTGTGTGCCTGTCACATACGCACTCAGACATGCGCTTTTTGGTACATGTTCTCACAGGGACATGCTTTCACAGGGGTGAGACATGCAAAGATTAGGATTTAAACGTGTGCACAAATACTTACTCAAATGGGATGATGCTTATGAGGGATCCCTTTTTTATAGTTAAATGTTGAAAATTTCTTGGGAGACTTTTTCCCCCATTGCTGTCTTTTTTTTCCTTAATTTCTTATGCATTATCTGTAAGTCTGTACAAAAGAAAAATGTGAAATTGAAGGAGTGGTTCCCTGAAGGCATTAACTTCTGTGCTGCTCAACAAGTACTCATAGTGAGGTTTCCCTGTTTTAAATGCAGGAATTGTGTGACTTTTTTTTTCCTCAGGCATTTGGGTATGGAACTGGTTGTCAGTGTGCACTGTAATCTCCAATGCCATGTTTGAGCACAGCCTAAGTACCAACTGATTTAGCTTCACTTCCCCCCCACCCCTTTACAATTCCTTCTGTTAACAGCAGCTGTTATTCCTTCATTTAAGATAGAGAATTAAGGCAGAGAAAAATGAAATTACTTGCCCGACGTTAGTAGCAGAACTAAGAACAGAATGGAGGTCTTGCAAGTCTAAGCTCAGTGCTTTAATTGCAAGCTTAGATCTTAAGGTTAACATTTGCATGTGATTTTTTTTTTTTTGAAGGGGAAGGTCATGTCTGAGGTTCTTGAAGGACCATTCCAGGTGGTGGATTGTGAGCTAGTTTGCATCTGGTTATGTTTTGATACCTGGGTTTTTCATTATAGCAGTTTTTAGAGTGGTCTGGGAACATGATTATTTTAGGAAGTTACAAATGAGTATAAGAATAAGCAGAAGGCCCCCATGAAATCATTAGTATGGCCGGGGAGTAAAAATAAATAAGTACACTTTCATATCATTTCTGAGCTGGTGACCCTGTCAGCGCATGAATGTGTGCCTGGGGCTGGCTAGCTGCAGACAACAAGGAAGAATGTTTAATAGCTCAGCTGTACATGTGAGAGCATCTTGTCACTGGATTTCCACAGATTGGTTTGGATGACTGTAAATGCCTGAATTCTAATATGTGCTCACTGGGAGGTGTTTAGCAATCAGTATCCTCGGTGCTGTAAGCCCAGCTGGGAAGACAGACCTGCACAGGAGCTAATGCTACAGAAAAAAAGATCTCTATTTCAAGAACCATAACAGCAAATTTGATTTCCACCAGCCTAGTGTTTATAGACTGGTATTCTCTCCTCTACAGGAAGCCAATCTGAGCTTTCACAGGGCTCCTGCTGGAAGAAATCAAATGGGAAATTCATGCAAGGTTTGCAGTAGCAAAAGGGCAGGTAAGGATGTAACTGGCTGTGCTTGTGGGAGGTGAGAGAAATAAGAGATATGGGAGAATGGCTCAGCAGGGGATGAGGAACAAGTTGCTCTCATTCTCACTGCACTTTAAGAAGCCATGGAAAATGCTGCTGTCTGCTCTGAGTTACCTTACCAAAACCGTATGGTCTTTGTTTGATGGGGAGTGGGCTTTGTATCCACTCTCTAGGGAAGATAAGGGAAAGACAATGCTGGAATGCTTGAAGAAGTTGTGTTCCTGAAACCATTGTTTCAGCATTCCCCAGTACAGAGGCGAGCTAATTCTGAAGTGAAAGTTTTTACCTAAATAGTTTCATCCATATATTTCTTTTTATTGACTTGAGGATGGGGCGGAGTTGCCTTTCAGTGAAAAATCTGTAGGCCTCATCTTTCAGTGGTGAGGTTGGCAGTGTGCCCTAAAGTCCTGGTTCTCGTGGGGGCCCTCTGGCCACACTTGGACTGGAGAACTGGTGTCCTCTGCCACATGCTTCGTGTTCCTTTTCTCCCGGCTCATTCGTTGGAGTTAGCTTCCAAAGGAAAGTAGGATGTGCAGAAGGATGATGAGCAGCAAGTCTTACATCAGCAATGGCAGCCTGGTGGCTTTCAGAGTGTGTTCCAGAAAAGCAGGGCTGTGGACAAAGCAAATATTCTCACCCCTGTGTAGATTCCCAGTAAGGCAAGCCTTAAATCCTTTGCCTCCCTTTAACAGATGCAGGGACTTTTCTTCTAACAGGACCTGAACATGGCCAGAGGCATGTATCCAGTCATGAATCTCTTTGCAAATGCTGCAGTCTGATTTCTGAGTACTAGTTAAACGGAAGTTTTCACACCAAACCTGAGGGAAGCGTACTTATCGCAAGCTATTTGGTACTTTAGACTAAGACTTTCTTTTTACGTAAGATTAATTTTTCAGGGGGGGAGATGCCCACTGGCCCAACGGAATAATTACGTATTTCCTCCAAATCCTCCTGTATAAAAGGAAGGGACAAATGGGTATGTTGTACCAGGAGAAAGATGCATGCTTATAGCAGATGAGAGTTGTACTTTAAAGAAAATGGCCCTTTGACTGCAAATCTTTGTGAAAAAGAAGGCATAGACTGCAAAGCTTTGTACTTTTTGCTCTGAAATTGCAACCTTGAAAAAATTTAATCAAAACTTGTTTATTGGGTAAAAAGCATTCGGTGAAGGGAAAAAAAAAAAGGAAGAAAAGAAAATCAGAGAAAAAATTAAATACTTTAGTGCTGGGTGAGGTCAGAAGGGTGAACGGATTGCTGTTCCTGTAGGAGTTACTGAATAAATAAATCATTAGCAGTACTAAGACGGTTTCCTCAGAGCTACCACGGCCTTCGTTAGTCTATCACGGTCCTGTTGCTGTTACTGATACCAGAGGGAGCAGTTTGGCTTGGTGCAAAGCTGTTTGCTTACAGGGTGACTGAGCACTAGGCATTTTCACTCTGCGCTTGCTGGATAGCTATGCATTTATACTTTTATGCGTATTGTTAATGCTGGTGTTAGATATCTGTATAACAGTTCTTAGTAACTGATGTGTTGCAATAAGTGCTAGACAGAAAGCCTAGCAGATGTGGTACTTAGGCCCAGGAAGATTAAACACAATGCCTGTTTTTATACCGTTACTTGAAAAATCCAATGTTTTACCCATCTGTCCTGAGGCAGATGCTTAACTACAAGACCACATTCTTTATGCACTCTTAGGTTAATACTATATATTATTGTTGCATTATTCATCTATTCTTTGGCCAGCTGTAAATTACACTGGCCGTCTCTCCTCTCAGAGACTGGTCTTCCCTGTTTTCTCATCTATTAATCTTCTCAACAGGAAAAGCAGCATCCTCAGCTTGCACATGTGGAACTGAAAGCTGAAAAGAAAACTCACGGTATTCTGCAGTATTCTGTGTCATTTGATTGTCTATTCTGTGTCATTTGATTGCTCAAAATTTACCTGGAATTCTTTGGCCTGTTAATGCAGCGCTGGCGAAATTTTAGCTAGTTTGAAAGCTGGTGAAGTGACTTGGCAGAGCAGAAGAGTTGCTTTCAGCAAGGTCTGTGGAAGGAATAATGAGCAAATAAGTTCTAAGAATACGCTGCTATAAGACCTTGAATCTTATTACTAACTGCTTCCTCCATCTACGCAAAAAAAAAGAGCTAACAAGGAACTTCCAAAATGCTGCCCCTAGGTTTTCTGGAGGTGAAGGTCGGCTCCTCCGGGGTGTTCTCTCTCCTCTTTTATAGGCAGTCACTCTTCTACAGACTCTCACAAGTCTAGATGGCACGAGATGGATTTGGCTCTTAATTCATGTAATGTTCTGAAGTACCCCATGGGCCTTTGCACTGGATGAGGAAGGAATTTCTGGTTGCTAAAGGGGATTTGTTCTTGTGTAGCCTGTAAGAAAACAGCCTCGCTTCTGATTATTGAGCCACTCTGTTTGGCAAGAGTGAGTATATTTCTACAAAAAGTGCCATCAAGACATTGTTACCATTCAAAATCAATACAGTTTGGGACTTGTTTTTAGTAATAATTAAAAAAAAAAAAAGAATAATTACATGGACCTTTATTTTAAAAACAAAACCAAAAACAACTTCCATTACAAAAGCTAAATGAGATAAATAACCCTGACAGAGCGAGAAGGCGATCTCACTAAATTGAATCCAGTCAATTTTGTCATTCACAGCGCTAGAGGCAATTTTAGTCAGAGTGTAAACGTAATGGAAAAAACATATTCCTGAAGCTGACTTACAGACCTCTGTATTTGGGCCCTTAATGATGATAAATCAATGATCTAGAAAATAAAATGCCTTTTCTATTAACCAGATGGGCACAGAAATTCTTCTCAGACTTTGAGACTTAAGCACCCAAAATTTTCAATTAGCGTTTCACATCCCACTACCTTATAATTATAAGTCATTAAATTGGAACATAGTGCAGACACACATATATAAACTGTCTTTCTCTTGCTGTCTCTCAATAAAATAATGTCTGTCTGCTGATTGATACAGTTCTTTAACTCAGCTGAGGGATTCTCTGCTAACATCATAAGAGATGCACTGAAGCAGAACTCTGAAATTGAATTACAACCTTTGTATTGAGTCAAGGAGCAAAGCTGTGATTGTGAGGTCCTGCCTCTGCTATTTTTTCCCTATAAGTTCAACTCCCACAGACTTTTATTGTGCCCTGAGGAGCTTCTTACCTCCAGTACCATCCTGTTAGCTGCCTGGCGTGGTCTGCCTTCATTTGCCCCTGTGGTCACAGACAATTGCTTCTGAATGGCTGTGCCCAAACCGGAGCAGAAAAGAGGGCAGAGAGATTTGTGTACGTTCAGATTTCAGAGGTGTCATCCCAGCTGTACCACCTAAAGGATTTTGCTGGGCTGAAGCAAAAGGCATGAGTCAATTTCTGTGAAAACATTAATGTTTTGCAAGTTGTGTTTGTTTTACAAGGCATCTCATGATAGTTTATCTACAGTGCAGTGGTTATTCCCTGGGCGTTTCACTACTGCTGTGCTTAATGCAGTAGGCAAGATACTTGCTCGTGGAAATTGTTTATCCTGGGCAATCTGTGTGCACAGAACCAGACAACAGAGAACATACAGAGGAGGCACAGCTTCAGAATTTGTGCTTCCAGTAAGCTGGAATTATTGAGGTCTCAGTTTAAACCTGAAAGGGAAAATAGCAGGGGAAATGGAAACTTAAGATGATTGAAAAATGTCAGAATTCTCTGGAAATAAGAGGGGTGACACTGTCCGTAGACCTTCCTCTGTTTTCAGCTTTGTAGTACATTTAAGCTTCCACATGTTTGACGATGGGTATAAAGCAGGGTATAAAGTCACTTTTTATAAGTGACTGTCACAACCTTACAGTTTCCTGTGTATAATGACAGTGGGGTTGCATTCCAGTTTTGTTTTCAAATGTGTAAATAATGCTTATCCTTATGACTAGAAGGTTAACTTCATGATAAGATAACAGCCTTGGATATTATTCTTAATGAAGTGCTGTTAAACTCTAGATATTTAACTACATCATATTTATGTTGTAATTATTCCTACTTGCTTGGTGCATTTCCAGTTACATAAATTAGTGGCAATTTCCAAAAGGCTCAAACAAATGCATTGTGTACTGTAATCGCTGGGTAATTGCAGTGTAATTATATGGTTATGAAATATAGTCCAGTATAACTTTTCTCTTGTTTTGGCTTTTTTTGGTTTTTTTTCCACTACCCAGAAGCAAGGCTCCTGTATAGACTTCATGACCATGCCTTGTGCCTTTCAGGCAGAGGGCCTGTGAATACCAGAAGTGTTCAATCAAGGCTTCCTATGGATTTATCATCGTGGTTAATTGACTTCAGCACCAAAGAGACCACAGATCTGATGAAAGCTTTTCTGGGCCTGGGCCTTTGGTGGCTAATGAAATGCTGTCATCTTCCTTCTGTCAGGACACTTGCTGCACGTCTTCGCTTACGTTTACCTGTTGACAAGAATTCTATGGGGATTTTATTATCTGGGTCTCCTGCCCCTTTGTCACGTTTGACCAAGTTGTCTGAAATTTATCTGGAGACTCAAAGACACACATCAAGACATAAAATCAGCGTAAAGTGTTATTTTCATGGGAAACAAGGCTAAAAATCTGTGTATTTTCAATAAAGCCGTAGGCAGAAGAGTCCATTTAGACTGATTTTTATCACCTGTTCTAAAACTTTAATGCAGCTTCAGGAATAAAATGTTCTAGTCTGACTATGTACCAATTAGGGTAATTGAATTACTAATGAAGTAAAAATATTTGCTCTGTTCCATGTGCTCAGAGACATGTTCACAGGTATGTGCTCATTCCCCTTCATTAAATACTTTGTCTTCCTCAGTTATTTTTTAACATAAAACCATGTCCTTTGAAACTTTCACTGTGCCTCTTTAAACAGCCCTTCTCTTTCTTCTGTTCATCGCTGACGAATGTTCCCTCTTGTGTGCCCTGCAGTTTTCAGAACCTGCTGGAAAGCTGTTTCTGTGCATCTTGCAGACCGTAATGGCTACGAATATGGAAGGAACTCCCTGTGTGCCTTCCAGATGTCTTAACTAGATGGACAGCTCTCCCTTTATTCTGAAAATCCGTCCTTGGTAGGCATGGGGGATTATGTTTGTGCTGGTGTTTAAGTCCAGAAGATCAGATAGGGTGCATGTAGCATTGGAAGGGCCAGTCTCTGAGATGGTCCAGTAAATATTACTGCAACATCTTTGTGCTTTAATTGATGTATTATCTGGTTAATCCTGAGAACTTGCTAGAGCAATTAGGTTTTTTCCAAGTCTAGCCAGGAATAGCCACAGCCACATTTTTATAGGGCTGTCAGTCCAAGCTTTGATGTTCTAATTCTGCACACACAGAATCCTGGGGGGAAAAAAAAAAAAACCTATTTTGGGAGCAGTCAGGCATGAAAAGCAAAAGGTTGTTGTATCTGAGCTAATAGAAGAGACCTAACACAGAAAGCTGATAGTTCAGGGTGTTAACTTCTGATACTGTACACAGAAACATATCTTGAATTTCTATTCCCCAATATGTTTTCACATATGGTTGTACTTTACATGGCATTTTTGAAAATGCCTTCTACACTGCTCCTTCAGGCTTCTTCAGATATTTGTTTTACTATCTTCTGACAAGCAAGCACTGAGACATTTCTGCTTGCCAAGCTGCCTCTCACACGAGGGAGCAGGGAACTTGCCTCTCCGGTTGTGGGAGCTCTGGCTGCTGTGTGGCAGTAGAAGAGCCTGTGGGCTGCTCTAGGTTACAGACTTCTTCCCTTCCTACAGCTGTAAAGCTGTCAAGCAGGAGCCTTACTGGTTTTAACAGCAGCTGAAAATTTTCTCATGCCAACTTCTGTACTTTTTTAAAAAAAACTGTTTAAACAACACAAAATGCTTGACTACTAGGAAACCCTTCCTCCAGAAATCTCAGCTTTTCGAGATCTGAAAAGAGGAGGTTAGAGTCATAGAATCACAGGACAGTTTGGGTTGGAAGTGACCTTTAAAGGTCATCTAGTCCAGCCCTCCTATTTCATATTTCTTTTTTTTTTTGTCTTTTCCCTCCTCCCCTCATTTCACTCATATATTTTCTATGGATAAAAATCATCTGGGGCCTTATTCTCTTCGTTTCTAAACATCAGGTGCACTTGGGAATGGGCAGGATAATAAAATAATCCTGTTCTGTATTGATTGAGCCATAGTTCCTTTATCTCTGTGTCTGACTGCAGTAAATCCAGCAGAAACATTTCCCTCAAAGCCTTACTAATCACCTCACCTCCCTATGTTAGCAGACACAAATAAATTAATAAAACACTTTGTTCTGGTGACCAGCTGACTGTAACTTCTCAGCGATGATAATGTGGAGATGTACTTGATTTCCAGGTCTCTACACCTGTAATGTTGTGATTACCATATCAGTCAGATAATTATTTCTCAGAGCTGTTGACACTTATATCTTGGCTTTGACGCTATCTGATCTGGCTTTTGCAGAACAGGGCTGACTTTAGAGAGATTGTTTCGCTTGAGCGATGACTTGAGCGACAAGGAGGTCACACTACAGCAACTCGCTGCCACTGATGCTTGTCCAGGTCTGTACTGGGCTCAGCAAAGGCTTTTCCCAGTACACGCTGACAGGACAGTAGTGGGTCAGCGGGGAAAGGTCTAGGCATCCTAAAAAGCACTGCCAAGGGACTATTTCTTAGATCAAAAACAAAATGAAAGCCCAAGTACCTTCCCGGGACAGTTCCTGCAGCAATGAGGTGGCCCTTTCCAGTGAACAGCTAAAGCATCCGTAGTGCAAATGAAGAAATCTTTCTACTGACACGATTTGATCCTGAATTTCTGTTTGTGCAACTTCTATTAAATAAGAGAAAAGCAGAAGCTTTGAAAAATTTCAGCAAAGGCAAGAAAATTTCCACTCCGTCTGTAATTCCAAACCTGCCTGCTGAAACAGCAATTAGAGATATTTTTACAATAAAATTTCCTCATCATGTGGATGTCCAGATGGGCAGGCTTTTTCTCCTCATGCTTAATGTAAATTAGAGTAGGGAGCTGGTAGGCAAGGCTTCTGGGTTCCATTTCCAGCTTTACCACTTATTCCCTGTGTGACCTATGAGTAACACAGTTATTTGAGCTTATGCTTTGTTTGTAAAATTGAGATAATTATATTTTTCCTCAGGGAGGAGAAGGGAGCTATGCTGAGGAATAAATTAGACAGTTAGGGTAGGAGAGACTTCCAAAATTCTGAATGCTACCCTGGTTCCCCCAGCCGTTTCTAATGCGGTTATGTTATGAACATGGTATTCCACAAAACCAGTAACCCATGTGAGTTTATAATCTAAGGGTTTAATAATGCAAAGACTTAGGCATTTAATGGGAAAACACATAGTTAATGTTAAGCTTGTTCCTAAGCCTTTGTAGGGTGGAGTGCAGAGAGACACGGAGGGTAAGAATGGTTTGTAGAATGATTGAGTGGTTGGTTAGAGTATTAACGGGCTCGCGTCTGGCTAGTTCCACTTGCCAAGGTTTGACTGTGCTTTGCTGTTTGTTTCTGTTTGCAACACGGTTTGAGAAGATACAACCAAAAATGCTACTAAGGTTATCCTGCATTGTCATAAAGTGGAGCGTGTAGAGTAGGAATCTGGGGCCTTGAGCTTTCTCTGAACTTAGTGGGAAGCGAAAGGTGTGCAGAGCACAACTCATCCCATCTGAAGTCTCTGCTTTGGTTATGGAAGGAGCCTGGAGTAATCAAGATGCTAATGTGGTCACCTCAAGGAACTGCTGAAGCTAAGGAGTGATAAGTGCAAGGCGATATCTATAGAATAACAGACTTTATTTTTTTTCCCCCCATCACTTTCTTAAAAGCAAGTGACTGTTAGAAGCCAATGCAAAATGCCTAGGAAGAGAATATGCTCCTGAGGTAGGAAGCGGGCACACACTGTTAATGGCAAGGTCCTGTCGTATTCAGAGACGCAGGCTGCCATTCACCTGCTTGTCACAAGGAGGAAATATTAGAGGAAGATCTTCAGTGGCACATGCAATTTGTATTGCAAGGCTGTGAGAGCTGAGCGGTAGCTAGCCTATCCTTGGGTTTTTGAAAGCCTCCTTTAGTCCTTGAATTAGAAACAACAAAAAACCCCTTACAGATATGCACACGTGTGTGCACACACGCACACTCCTTTCACCAGCGTTGAAGGGAATCTTCTATGTCTTTTAATGAGTCTTTTAAAATGTGCTTGTGCTTCTTGATTTCCTTGGCCTCATAAGGGTAGAAGCCAAGAGAGGTATTTCATCATTCATGTGCCATGAATAAAACGGCTGTGGAAGTGGAATTTTTTTTTGTCCAAAAAAAAAGCATTTGGTTAATAATATTCTGCACATAAGCTAAGCTGGACAAACTGTGTAAAACTGGGAAGTTATGAGTGTGCCAGTAGCACAGGATTGCTGCAAAGGTGTGTGATACAGCCCTCAGCTGCTCTTCACCTCTATCTGATGGATTTTCTCTTCAAAGGAAGTAAAGCTTCAAAAATCCCTTCCTACAAAACTCACCTGCTATGTTCTAGCTTTTAATGAGCTGCATGGCAGGTCAGAGGGAGGTCCCTCGTGAGCTTTTTCCAACTGCTCCCTCGCACACAGTGGGTCGGATTATGCCTCCTAAGGAAACAGATTTTTCATACAGACTGTAGAAGGGCTGTCTTCCCTGAACTTCCCTCTGTCTCTCATGTTTTAAATTTGATAAATTCAGCCACAGTGTGTGTTATTTATACACTCGATGTATAAATATACCCTGACTTCCATACAACCTCTCTTTATCTCCAGAGATCTAGGGCCCTGAAAGAAAATATTATTCTTTGCCAGCGGCACATAAGCATCAATTTACAGAATTTTTCATAAATAAAGTCTTCCCAAGGGCTGCATTATTGATTTACTTTTGACCTAGCACAGTACTAGCATCATGATCAGAAAAGGCTACTCTCAAATGGAGAGGTTCTGGTTTTCCTTTAACTTTGTTATCAAAACATTCGCTCTTTCCGAGCTCTGTAATAAAGCAGCCTACCTCTGGCAGAGATAAATTTTGTTTGTGATCTGAGTTGTGTCTCTGATTATGGAGACCTGAGTGCCAGAAAGTCATAAAAAGTTCCCTGTGGTCATGAAGTTCCCTCTAGTTTGCTTATCTTGCACTAATAATCTCTTCTTTCCCACATTTTTCTGCCTGTTAACCACAGTCCATTGAATTATCCAGTCCCTGCGAGAAGCTCTGGCAGTCCTTCTGTATCTTATGAGTTGTTAGGACTGCATTTCCTTAACCGTAATAAACCAACATGCAGTGTTTACCGGAGTAATAACGGATTGTACAGACGGAGATAAGCTCCTGTCAGGAAGTGTCTGTAAAGCACAAGCAATTCCAGTGCTTGTTCTTTATGTTTCTGACATTGTTGGTGGAATTTCAATTTTGTATCCTGCAAATGCAGGCGGTGCTTGCGGTAGTTATGTGCTACTGAGATAGCACCCGGGGCCTTCTGAGTAGAGAAGCATCCTTCTTTCTATTTCCTTGTCGGTAATAGCAGGAGACAGGGAGAACAACCCTGCTGTGCAAGGTGCTGTACCAAAGAAAGCGATGCCATGCAGAACTCAGAATTTTAAGAAAGCTACAGCAAGGTATGAGAATAACGAAAAAATGGGACTAACTCGGAGAAGGGGCTGTAAGAGCTAAACTGATAGCAGTGAATGGTGAACAAGTCATAGACTCTGCCTCTGCAGTGAGAGTAATTAATCTTTTTCAGTAAAGATTCATCCTGCAACAAGCACAGAATTACTTTTGATATTTGGAAATAGGCGAAACATTTGTGAGCACCTAAATTCAGGGGGCAACACTCTCAGTCCATGGGCATTGAAAGCAAGTTACTCGAACTGAACGAAGATTTGCACAAGTCACAGTGTGTTTCTGTTTCAGTTCACACTGGGTGAAGGGGAGCATAATCTTGCCAGGTTGTGGTCTCGAGTAAGTATCACTTCCACTGTCATTACTTTTGCTGTTGTTTTTATTATTTGTTATGGTGGTATATAAAGAAGTTTTAGTGCTGAGGAAAGACTTGCTCTTGGCAGCAGCTGGACAAAAAGAGAACAAGAACACAGTCGTTGCCTCAAAGCATTTTTATGTCAGTTCTGTCGTCCTCTCTCAAGCCACAGATATTTAAATCGAGTCATGGGACCATTTTATCACTTAACACAACTTTTTCAAGTCTCCGATTTGTTTTCATAGTAACGTATTGCTGCTGCTCCTCTGACTTGGAATATGTCAGTCTCTCTCTTATCTTTGAGATTAGCATATGTTGGGTAGGGAGGATATTAATTCATTCCTTTATTTGCCACAGAAACAATGGAGCAAGTCTTACATTTTCCTCAGAGCCTGGAAAATTTTATGACTTTTAGGGATTCTTCAGCAAATTCTAGAAACAGATGATGCCTTTGCACCTACTCTTGTGGAACTGAAGTTTTCTTGCCCTCTCCTACTGATCTGTCTCAAATGTCCTGTGAATCATTAGAGTACTGGAGAGTACTAGTGGAAAGCACATGTCAGATCAAGACTAGTTGACATTTCATGTAAGACTTTCCTATCAAGAGAATGAAAATAGAAAATTTCTCTGAGATTTGCTATTACCCTCTCCTGACTCTCTAGGCCTTCGCCTTTCCCTGTGCAGCAGTGATTGCTCTCAGCGTTAATGGCATGCTGTGGACAAAACTCATACCTTTTTTTTTTTTTCATATTCCAACCATGTAATCAGTTGGAGTTCTGCTTCAAAAGGGGAAACTAGTGAAGTATCAGCTGGTTTCTTTGCTGTCAGCCCTTCTCTATCAGGATATTTTATGCTGTTTGTCAGCACGGTTTCTGAACACTTGTGGCCTCTCCTAAATTTGCTGATGTTTCTTGTGGTATAGTTTGCATAATTTGTGCAATGGGCTTTTCCATAGAATTGAGAGCCACAGGTGATTCAAATGCAAGGGCGCCTCCAGTTTTCATCTCCTCTCCTCTCCATCAGCATGCTGTTTATAGAGGCAAAGCATATCTCTATCAATCTTCCTTACAACTCCCCTTTGCTTTGCTCTTTGGACCATACCCTAGGGCATAAAATAGTGTGGAGTGTTACATATTTTGTGTGCTAATAAGCAAAAGAAAAACAGAAAAAAAGCAGCAACAACCTGTGCAATAATTTGTTCCAGCATGTGCTGTAACATTATTAGCTGATTCCTTTGGAAAATTACCACCAGTACAGCTTTGCTGACTTGCACATGTATAATGTATAAACGGAGCCATCAAAGTTTAATGCACCCTTAGCAATCTACTTCCTTACACTGCCTGTGACATGAGTTTCATTTTTTTGTCTCAACAGTTTATCACACTCTGCGTGACACCAGTGTAATATAATGAAGTGCAACTCAGCTATGCCATCCACAGAGGTAATTCTTTTTCCTCTTGTTCACTTTTCCACCACGACATACAAGACTCATTGATGGGGTTTTTTTTACAGCCTTATGTGGTCGGGCAGCCTCTCTGGATTTATCCTTAGTACTCCAGTAGTGCCTACAGGCCCTAACCAAGGTCCAGGTTTCTTCTCTCCTAAGACTTCATAATTACATTCACACACAGAGTGTAGTCTTTGCCCTAAGGAGGTTGTGATTGAAACAGACAGAACTAAGGGGATGCAAAGGTGAAGTTATTATGCACAGCAACAAGAGATTAACAAAAATGAGCCTAGATATTTTATTACCTGGATCTTCTGTGACCACCAGATCATGCTTTGTCTGAATTTTTCTTAGTATAAGAGAGAGTGAATCAGAATGGATGATAATATGGAGAGAAGGAAGAGATTAACAGCAAAATATGAAGTCACCTCGGTGAGAGAAATACAAGGCTGGAGTTCCAGCTTAGATTTAGATTTCTGACAGAGGCGTTTGTAGAAATCTGAATACCATGAATGAGTGACACAATTAGAAGCCTGTGTGGCAGATTAGTTCTCAAAGCCACAGTCTTCACATTTCAGGAATACATTCATCCATCCCTGGAGAGTGCACAGTTCCTTCTGTACACGTAGAGAAAAAGGAAGAGATGCAGTAGGTTCTGTTTTAAGAGTTCACAGCAGAGTAGGGGAAAATTATGATAGGACTTAGCCACAGCCTCAGAAAAACCCAGGTTTGCAGCATAACTATGAGAAATCTGTGGTTTTGCGCACCTTTAGCCTGGAAGTCAGTAGTTCTATGGTTTTACTTGTGAAGGGAAACTCTAAGAGGAGAAAAAATGAAGTGGGTACATGAAAAGACATGCTTCAGCTTTGTAGCATCCAGAAGCCTGGACTGCTGAGCTATGTTGAATAAGCAGGCTGTTTCCAGAGGGAGATCATTATTATCTGTGGACTCGGTTGGTTTCAAAATTACCACTTTCAGTATAAGCATCAGGCATCACCAACAGATGACTGCATAACTTCAGATGTTTATCCTGTTAAATTTAAAGGCATTGCATTTAGCATCTTCCTGAGATGTGATGTATGTGTTAACTTATACTGTTGGGTCAATGTTTTCTTCTTTTTAGGCTGACATATCCAAGTGAACTCCAGACACTGTGATAATTATGTTAGGATTTTGAACCATGTATTTTTGGACTAAACCAGTCATTGACTTCATAGATTTCTGTACTTTCTTCCCTCTTGCAAAGAATTATGTTCTGCTGCAGCTCAAGAGCTCTTTCCATTATGTCAAGCCCCCTTATATTTTCAACCCCCCGGAGAGTTCACACCACTACTAATTTTTTTTTATAAGCCAGCAGGTTTTGATGTAATAAGGAGTAATTGAGTTTTCCAATTTGGATTTATTCCAGGATAATCCAATGGCTTTTCAAAATGGAACGGCGCTATTTCCATAAGGCTGGGATACAGCGTGGCTTCCTGCCTTTCATTGCTGTCCTCCTGTTGGCTGGAATCCTGCTGCTTTGTGCTGCAGACCTCGTATTGTTTGCCAGCTTGGAGTGATTTTGGAAGCAAGAAGGACTGTGTTCTCTTCCTGCTGCTGTCATGAAGTTATGAGCAGAAGCAGTCGGTAACCTTCATTGCTGATGCCTGTATTTCATGCTGCTTTTCTTAAATTTGTGTGAACCATTACATTTGGACCAGATGACCTTTAACGGTCCCTTCCAACCTAACCTATTTTCAGTGACTTTTTAAGCTATTCTTTTAGCTTACTCTAATTGCATTTACTTCATTCCTTGAAACCCACTGGTAAAGCGATAACAAGAAGAACATTTGCAAAGGTTACTGAGTGATGAAACTGCTTGGATTCATGGGTGCTAGTTGTAGAGCAGACTTGATAACTAATCTGGTGGCAGGGAATAGCAAGCTTTGGAGGCAGCAGCAGCAAAAAACTGTTGATCAAGAGGAGTTAAGAGAGGAAAAGAGGAGGACAAAATTATTCCCTTAGTAAGCAGATCTGTGAAGTAGGCCTGAACCTGATTTGGAGCCCACCACCCAAGGGCAAACAGCTCTGTAGGCTGTGAAAGTGCTGGCAGTGCAAGGAAACAGCAATACCTGTGAGCTAAGAGAAAGGCAAGCAGGAAAAAATGTTTCTTTGTCCTCTTCCCACTACCCATTATTAATTTTAAACATTAACCTTTTAGGGAAGTAGAAAACAATCATACATACTGGAAAGAAAAATTGGTTTGGTCTTTTCTGTAATGGTTTTCTCAGCTGCAAGAAAACATGAAAATTATTTTTAAAAACAAAGCCAGGAGAAAGAAAAGCTGGGAGTAAGAGGAGCAGGAGATGGGTTTTCTTCTTTCCTTCAACACTTACTGGGCTACAGAAGAATCAGACAGATCAGATCAAACTCAGAAGCACAAAGCACTTGATTAATGTGAGGAGAAGAGTAAACTTTTCCCTGTGGGGAAAAGAGTAAACTAAACCAATAAGGTGACAGAAAACAGTTTTTTCCTTTTCAGGTTCCTTTTTATTGAGGTAAGTAATGGACATACTCTTTTCTCTTGGTGCTGTTGAGTACCTCGCCAGTTATCTCTTGCATATGTAGTAGCAGGAAGGAGAATGGGGTGAAATTTATACAACATGCCATTAATTACTGCTTACCCTTCTGTTTTGATGCCAGCAAGTGATGTTTTTCTAGTAGGTGTGCACCACAGGCACGGTAAATGGGCAAAAAGCCTGAAACAGTCTCAGTGCTGGAACAAAAATTGTCAGCTAAAAAAAAGCCCCAACAAACCTGTCGGAAGAAGTTTTATCAGAAGTCAAATAAATTCAGTTTATCTTTGTTCGCTTTCACTGATACCGTCACAGATTTTAGTTTAGTCAGGGGAAGCTGTGCTGTTCAGGTCTTGGGACATGCTCAGCATAAGCTGTAGCTGAGTAATGCCTGGAAGAGTTAAATGCCGTTAGAGAAGCGATCATGGAGGGAAAGAAAAGTAGAGGCAGTAGAAATCTGGGCCGTGTGTCTTTCAAGAGATAGAAGCTTAAGTATAAAAGGAGTGTCACAGTTTGAAAAGAAATGCCAAGCACCTAACAATGCTTCTTGAGGTTGTGGAGCAGAAATCAGGGCACTTATTTAGCATGTAACTGTACTGATTGGTGCTTGTTTTTGAAAGTCTGGGCTTTGAGGTATTACCAGGTGCAGGGGAGAGAAGTTCACATCCTGTCAGAGCAAAGCCAGTGGCATGGGACAGAGCCAGGTCAGTGCAAAGTAAACATAAGTGCGTTTTCCTCAAAAAGCTCTTGAATTACTCAGGTACCTACCACTACCTTTTTGAAGCAATTTAAGCACTTGCGAGTTAGTCACATGTTTTTGAAATGTTATTTGAGTGATTTACACAGCAAACCAGTAAAGCTAAAAGAGGTTCCATATCTGCATTTTACTTATCTACTTTGTTTCTTCTGTCATAAATTTGGGCTGACAACATCCAGGTGCTCCTGCAGAGAAAAAGCAGGCCAGTTTCTTCAAGGATTTTCTCTTCTGGAAACCTGGGAACAGCTATCCTACAGTAATACACTCAAGCCTTTGGAGGGCTAATAAATCAAATGGGTGGGTATGGGAGGTTAGCTCTGCTTCACTCATCAAAACTGATTTATTTATAGTGTCGCCTCTGAGAAGTACCTCCGTTCCATCATGGATCTTTGTGCTATGAGTCTCTCTACAGTGTATTTGTATTTTGTTATCTTGCGAGTCAGATACAGGAGATCAGGGCCCCTAGATTTCCTTCTTTGTTTTGCTGTCAGGATATCATGCTTTGCGTAAGCATTTGTCCTGTAGCTTTGAAAGCAATGCATTTTCCCTCCCTGGAGGAAACTGTAATGTTTAAGTAACTGAGCTTGCACTTCCAGCAAGGTTTATAGTTGGACTTGATGATCTTAAGGATCTTTTTCAACTTAAATGATACTATGATTCGATGACTGGACTGGATTCAGAAAGTTTGTGACCACAGACCTGCTCTTTGGTAGACTTTCTGGGTGAGCAGTTCATGCAGAATATCTCTAAATCAGAAGCAGCTTTAGGTTCCTAAGTAGGAGACAGGACTGAACCATCTTAGCACATATAACTCTTCGTGTGGTCTCTGTTCCCTCATCAGCTGCTCCCTGTGCATTTCATTCAGAAAATTTCCAGAAGCAAGTGTCTTTCTTATAAACTTGGTGCTTCTGACTCCCTCTGGATTTCTGAAGCTTCTCCCCACCTTTCCCTGGAGGACACAGCCTAAGTATCCATATACAACACGCACTCACCCTTATCTCAGCTGGGTCTTGTATGTTCTGCTCAAGCACTTAAAGATCCATAAGGAGGACAACATGCCAAGTTAAAAAAAATAAAAATTGTTAAATTGTACATAATAGGTGACTGTTGGGCTGCCTGAATCTGGCTAAAGGACTGTGCAATACAAAAAGGAACCTCAAGCCCTGCTGGTTTATTAACAGATTATAGAAGCTCACCAACATGCTATTTGGAGTATTTACCTCCTTTCTTTCATTGAGCCCGCTGCAAAATGGATCTCCTTAATCATACCCAGGGAAAAAGTGATGGCACCACACCTCATTTTATATGTGTGTTGATGACGAGCCTCATTTTCTTACACATCTCCCTGACGAAATGCGTAGGTTGGTAGGATAAGTAGTAGGCTGCAGACTGAAGTATGTACACTATTGTTTCTCTTCCTCTGCAAAAAAGAGATGCTTATTCTGGGCAGAGATATTTCATCTGCTGTTTCATACACAGCCAGAAGTTCCCCTGGCGTGCTTTTGATATCTCATGGCATGTTTCACAGGTGCTTAGATTTCAGACAGTGAGTAGGAACAATCATCTGCCATGAAAGCTGAAAGGGTGCCGAAAGTCAAGGTTTGTACCTTTTCATTTTTGAAACTTTTCTCCAGACATTTTCTGTTCCAATGAGACAAGTGGAGAGAGCCTTCCGTTTAGAGTGATGAGCAGCTGTTTCCTTTTGAAGCTAGCCCAGGTTCCAGAATTAGTCTGTGGGAAGGGAGGAAAAGTGTTATAAGTCACATATTCAGCCAACAGTATAATTAAGCCAGAAAGACTGAAATGATTAACTAAGTTGATGGGTATGAGTAAGTGTCAAAAGATTTTTTTTGCATCTAGGTGCCAGACATTATTTACCTCAGCTTTTTGATGCCCTGTGCATTGTAAAATGTATAACAGATAATTCTGTGTCTTCACTTGGAAACTCCAGATACACAGGAGGCTTCATCATCTTTTCAAGAAGCAATCCTAATTCATTGTCCATGCTCACAAGTCAAGCAGGATTGTATGAACTAGAGTTGCTTATGCCAAAAGAGATGACAGCAGCAGTGGCTCGCTCGCCTGTCTGACACTAAATACTCACAAGAGAGTGGCAGTTGGCTAAGGATGGGCTGTGGGATCCGAGTTAAGCTACAGGTATTACTGCCACAGCAGCAGGTACTTGGCACGCCTGCTCCCCACAGATTCAGTAAGTGCTGGAGATGAATACCTTCTTTGCCAAGCGTAACTGTCTTCAGATCATCCTATCTATTGTGGCAACACAGTTGGTGCCACTTCTCCAAGACAGCTAACAGCTATTACAAGCAAGTAATACCAGTGCATCTCCTTTGCAGAGCCTGGTTTCACTGGGATCTTTGGCAGAAGAAGAAAACCCTGTCAGCGTGTTACTGTTCTGGTAACTGTGCACAATTTGTAATTGACAACTCCCTCATTGTCTAGATCAGTATTGCCGCTACCACTTGTTCGTGTTTTAGGAATGTTGTTAAGTATTTAGTAGACATACTGCATCCTTTTTATGTGCGTTCTGTACTTGTGTTTTTACTTCAGTTACATACCAGGAGGTAGCGCAGTGTCACACAGGCTGGAGTCACGGAGAAACTTACTTAGAGCAAGGCTTCTTTTAGATGAGAGACTTGATAAGTTCCTGTCCTCATTCTTTTTTCCTGAATTCCACAAGGACCTGCACCTACAAACACAAGAAGCTCTTTTGCCAGTACCATCACAGCAAAGAAACTCTTTGCTTAGAAAGTTTGCCTGTTCTGTTTGCAGTCATGAGTCGCAAGTGCTGCAGTGAGAACTCTGGTTATTTCATTCAGAAGCACAGCAGAAACCAAGGCTTGCCAAATGCATAGTCAGGAGCATAATGACCCCTTGCTTCCACCTACATGCTTCATATTAAGGGTCTCATATAGATGCAGATAGTTTGTGATTTATCTGTGAGTAATCAGTACCTAGGCCATTCCCCTCACTTACCTGAGCACAGACATGGCCATTTACTAAACTTCCTCTGGAGTGACTTGTTAATTGGAACCAAAATGGCAGTGCAATCTGCTTTATCAGTGATATTCACATAAGGCATAGCCTGAAAGCAGAATTTCTCATAAAGGCAATGGGAATAAATTAAAATATACGTTTCAGGAGTCGTAAGAAGTTGCTTACTGATGGGTGTGAATGCCAGAGAGTCTATTCACTGAACTTGTAGGGCAGAGCTCCTGAGTTCCAGTTTCAGTACTTCATTCTTTGCTTACTCTCACATTCTATTTAATCTAGTATTACTCTTGCACTCTCATAGACATATTTATAATGCCTATGGTCTGCCTGGCTGGCTGTGACAAAGGTCTCTGATGCACTGAGACCTTGGGCAGAGCCAGGAAAAGACTTGAAGCATGAGAAGCTAGGTGAAATGTATGGCTTTTTGTGTTTCCCTGCAGATTTTCTCCTTGCCAATTTATAGACCTATATAGCAAGTCACTGTGTATAGTTGGCTGGTGTAACTATGAAAATCTGCTAGAGAATGGGAGCATGTGTTTTGCTTAGTGCTTTAGAAACTCCACATTAACTGTACTTTGGGATAAGCTTCACTGCTTTTTGGTAGTATAAAACCTATCTTTTGCCTAGCAGTTAGCTTTTGGGAGACTTATTATGTTAGTTTGCCCTGCAATTCTGGATTTGAACAGCATCCTGTGCCAAATCTTTCTGGCAGTTGGTATCTGTGCTCAGGCAGACCAGAATTGCCTGGGCTTTTCCCTCTTGCTTCTTGCCCCATCATTTCTCACGTTCTTGGTTCTGTGCCCTCTGCAATTGGCTCCCTGTTTTATTCAGTAGGGTCTTCCTGCTCCGCGGTCGTTACTTCAAGCCTCCTGCCTTTCAGGTCTCTCAGCAACATTGATTCCTTTCTTCTTGCTGAGATTTCTTCCATTTTTTGGTTCTCTCAGAAGGGGGTGCAAGAAAGCCAGGAAAAGCCTAATGCTTATTCCTTCAAGTGCCAGAATATGCTGGCTAATTGAAAGGGGAAAAAAGAAAAAAAAAAAAAAAAACAAAAAAACAAAAAAAACAAAATTAAAGTACTTAGCAGTTGCACTACAGCAGAGCTCAGTTAGATAGATACTTGGTGTTCATAACTGTTAGCTTTTTGCAGTCACCATCATGCTGATTTACTGCATTTCTAAAGCAGTTTCTAGTTTAAGCAGGCAGCACAAGTAATTGGATTTTTTCAAGAGGTCTTTTTTTGCAGATTCTGTTCACAAAGCAACTAGATGGGTATCTTGTGCTACAAGCTCGCACAGAATAAAGGAATCATGCTGGGTCTTCTTTCTATCAGAATATTTTCATACAGTTAGGGAGATGAATTTTTAAAAGTCTAATATCTTGCTTCAGCAGTTAGGCAGGACAGATGTGTGCAAGCTAGGAAGACTGCACTTGCATTGTAAATGCAGCTTCTGCATTGCTAGTAAGTTTAAGCGGTGGTGCCTGTTCACAGGAATGGAGTCTCTTCTGTGGAACAGCTCTTCAGCCTCCAACAGCTTGCAATTAATGCGTGATATTTTCCACAGCTACGTAACGGCCTTGCTTGTCTTTTAGTATGCTAATGCTGAAAATAAAATAACCACTGGTGTTTTTAAAAATCAGATAACTTTGGTTATGTTTTGACCTAAATTGTAGCAAAGAGTGTTCTTTAACATAACTGGGTTTTTTATTGTCCACGTGAAGATAGGGGTGAATGCAAGAGGTTCAAACGCATCTAAGAGTACTGGCATTGTTAGCTTCAGGTCGTTTGAGTAGTCAACACACAGAGAACAAATCTATGCTAGATTACTGTCCCTATTGCTGTGGAGCTCTCGCTGTGATGTGCCACGAGCAGTGGTGCTTCATTTTACAGAGAGCATATTAAAAAAAAAAAAAAACAAATTTCCAACAAATATAAAACAAAGTGCACCTGTTTATAAACCTGCTTTTTCAAATGTATCTCTACAGGAAGCACTGAGCACTGCAGCAAATACCTGTGTCCAATGCATTCCCTTAAAAACAGACAATCAACCTATATTTGAAGAACCAACAAAGAAACAAGTAACTACAGGAAATGCCCTTCTCAATAAAGGAAGAAGAGGAAGAAGAAGAAAAGGCAAAAATATTTTCTTAGCAGCTGACAGGGAAAGCTGTTCAGCACGCTTCAATTCTGTGTAAAAGCCTTTGCAACTTCAGGCTGTTCTCAAATGGAGCTTGGTAGCCACCTTTAGCGTCTTTGCCACCTCCACACAGTGAGT
The DNA here is from genome assembly GCF_036417535.1 of Chlamydotis macqueenii. NCBI lineage: Eukaryota > Metazoa > Chordata > Aves > Otidiformes > Otididae > Chlamydotis > Chlamydotis macqueenii. Next base: position 2,198,937 of record NC_141579.1, on the reverse strand, counting down.
TCCACCTAATGATTTTTTCAATATACACTGTTCAGACATACCCAGAGGTACAGCACTGAACAGTACTGTGTTGAATTGTGCAGTGAGATTGATTGTGAAGACTTTCAGTTAAAAGAAAGGTTTCAGAAAGTACCCCAATGCAGGGAAATGTAACCGCTTAATGAAACAGAGCAGTAATCCTGACACGGACTGCTGCACTGTATGTGTAATTTTATATAAGAGATTATTGCACACTACTGCCTGCTGAGTTCAGAGTTAAGTTGCACTGAGCATACTCCTCTACAAAAAGCAAATTACAGTCTAGATGGGCAGATTTTTCGAAAGCTGAGAAGGAAACAGAAAAAAAAAAAAAAAAAAAAAAGAGTACCCAGGTCACAGTGCAGGTCAGTGGCAGGAGAATAAACAGGACTGTGTCCTCCAGATGTCCAGTTCACACAGTCACTGGCTGTTGCTACCAAATTGTGATAGTGAAATGATACATGGCACTTCAGGATGTTAAAAATCTCTCAAGGCTTTGTCTTAAAATGAAAGTCTAGGATAGTATTGTGGTAGCCTGTTACCAGATTTAAACAAAGTTCCTTACTTGATATTACTTACTTGATAACTGGAGGGATCACAGGGTGTTGTTGCATTATCTCCTTCGCTCAGGTATACATTGAATATTAAAGCACATTTGCAAAATGAAAACCAGGCTTCCTCCTGAATTTTTAATGAACTGTGATGGATGGACACGGGAAGTCTTACCAGTTGTACTCTAGAGACAACGGCAAAAGTAAGTGGGGTGAAAGGAATCAGCTGAGTTGCTCTGCAAGCAGAATGCTCTGCTTGGCAGCAGAACGTCTGTCTCAGAAATACAACTCAACACTTCAAATCATCAGTTTCCATACTCAGAAAATATGACACAGCTTTGAGCTGGTTTATTTCCCTGACTTCCAAATTCCTTATGATTCAGTGCTCCCTTGTTCAGGGCCTCAAGATATGAAACATGCCTTAAAGAAAATAAAACAAAAATAATGAATCAGTATATGGAACCTGCCTTAGGGGGAAAAAACAAACAAACAAACAAAAAAAAACCAAAAAACCTAATAACTAAAAGGAACCTGCCAAAAGAAAAGACACATATTCAACAATACACAGAACCTAACATATTAAAAAAAAAAAGACATCTAATATGTCATAGTTTATTATTTATAATAATAAATATGCTAGTCTTGGGGGGGCGGGGGGGGGGGCTTTGCTTTAAAAGCTTCCTGTAACTTTTTTTTGCGGAGACCTGGAGATCACATGAAGCAAATGTTATCCTCATAGGTCATTAGCAGCCAAGGAATTCTTTTTGCATGAGGAGAGGCAGTGCACCAGATGGTGCTTCTGAGCACATGGTGAATACCAGCTGCTTTCCTACTTATTTTTCTTTGCTTGCACAGCTAACCGCTTTTGATTAAGGCAAAGGTATAGAAAGAGATATCCCATAACTATTTTTTTTTGTTTTAATTCTGTCACAAGAGAGGCACTAAGGTGCATCCTAAGCTTGTTAAACATGATGTTAGCGAGAGCATCGATATGGTGATTGACAACACTAAAGCATGTTGCTGTCCCTACTGACCTTACGTAAGCTGGGGATGCACCTATCAAGATGAGAAATATTGAGGCAGAATGCTGAACTGTGGCTTCTGTAAAGGAAAGAGCTGAAGGAGAAAGAAAAGAATGAAGAATTTCCTTCTTCCATTCATTATGGCCCAGCTGGGAATAGGATTAAACTTCTCATCAATGCCTAAAAGCGGTGCTTTTTTTATTGGCAGCAAGGGGAGGGCTGTATTTAGGAGCGGTGTAGCTACCTTAGGCTGTTTGGAGGAAGCTGATAGCGAGTTTCATGAGCTCAGGCTGTTGGCTCATTACCTTTCCTGACAGACCAGCTTACTCTCCTGTTTCTTGAGGGCAGGCTGTGATTCTCTAATAACTGGGATGTTTCTGGCACAGCCTCTGCAGCCCACTCCTTGTCTTTGCCTACAAGTCAGCTCCTCATTTTTTTTTTTCACCTCCCAGAATAATTTTTGTTATCAGCTGGTTTCTTTAGCAGAACAAGGCTTCGCATTCCAGGATGCCTCTCCTCTTCATTAGTGCAAGTGTGCTTAGCTCAGTTCCAAGACTGAGCTAAGCTCAGTGGCTCATAGGAGCCACGTAGATGGCACACAGCTACAATTAAAGACCATTCTACAGTCTCAGATACTTTTACCTTCAACTCTATGTCCCTGTCTCTTCAGGAGGCAGCCCCACCGTAGCCAGAGCATACACCCTTGGCTTCCTTGCTTCCTCTGTCCTACAGGGAGCCCTCCTAGTTCTCAGTAGCATTCTCTGCAGCTGTGGGCAGGTAGCAGCAGCACATTTCCCCTCTCTCCCTTATCCCCCTTTCGGCTGTACTCAACACTTAATCTGAAGCAATGAAACTAGCTTTTATTGACTTACAAATTCAAAAATATACACAAAGCCATCACTTTGAACAGCAAAACAGGAGCCCCTTGTTTACCAACCCTCCCACACAACACCCACTATTACCATTATACTTTTATAAACATGTAGTGCTTTTATAATGTATTTATTTAGTTTGATAAGACTAATGCACTTCTCTTGGTCCATCAGGCACAGCAAGTTACTAAAAGCAGGGCAAAGGAAGTCAAATAATGGCAGGAAGCACTAGGGAGATACAAATTTGTGCTTTGCACCTTTACAGACAAACCACTGGTGAGACGCAGAGAAAGACAATCCAAACAGAAATCTCACAAGCTGACTGCTAAGGGAACTGAGACATTTAGTTTCCCCTTTCTGCCACTTCCAGAGGGAATGCCCTCTGTACTCCACCCAGAACTCTACAGTAGACATACAGTTTAAAGATGACAAAAAAAAAAAAAAACCAATATTTTCCTCTTGTTATGTAGAAGTCAAGCTTTCCTTACCAGTCTTTTTTTGAGGGTGCTGTACTGGGCATTTGATAGTCCTTTTGCAGTCCATAGGAAACCTCAGTCTTGGCTAGTAACTGCGTTGGGCTTGACTTCAGCTTTTTCTGCTGGGGACCTGAGTTTCTTCAGCCACCTGCAGAGAGGGCTTGGCTTGCACAGCTTGTTGCTTGGCCTCTTGCGTACTGCTGAGCTGCTTTCCACTGTTGCCTGGTCAGTCACCACCTCTTCTGCATCTGTAGCTCCTGCCTGTGTGGCGTTCTGCAGAGGCAAGTCAGTTGTTACTCCTGCGTCTCCTTCAGCTTGCTGAGCTGTTGCGGGTCTTTCCTGAGTTGGAACACAAGTTTGTTTGTCTGGACTCACTGTTGTAGCGGGCTTGTCTTCGGTCTCCTCTGACTGTTCTGCAGAAGGCTGGATCTCACCAAGGTCTTTTAGCTCGGTGGTTCTCACCATTGCCTGTGCCACAGGCAGAGAACAGGAGGCTATTTGACTTTCTCTTCCTACATCCTTGTTCTCCATCCCTGTAGCAGTATCTTGTGATTTCTCCTTTGGAGAATGATTCACGCTGCTCTGCAACACAGCCCCCAGGGCTGCCTGGGCCATAGGGAGATCAGCCACTGTATTTTTTTGCTCAATTGCTGGCTGTTCTAACTTTCTGAACTTTCTACAGCAATACCTCTTGTGACTGATTTCATTCCCCATGATCAAGATGTACGGCAAATAATCCTGCTAGCAGCTTTCTCCAGGGAACCTTGAGGCTCTGGGATACTGAGTGATTTTGGCAGGAACAGAGCCTTTACTTAGAAGCAGACAGAGAGCCAAGTTTCATCCTTGTTAAAGAGCTGATGGACCACTCCTGGGCCAATCGTCACACCTGCAAGACAGTAAGAAGTTCATTAGGACACACACCCTTGCCCTGTGTGAAAACACATTTGCTGCTCTGGCCCCAGTTTCTGAGAAGCATATAGATAAGAAAGTTTAAAACCTGATGTCAAAATGTCTTTCAATTACCCCAGCTTCTTGTCAGGAAGCTTCAAGATGTTGATTTGTTGTTAGCTACAGCTGGAGGAGGCACAGGAATGTGACTTCAAGTCCTCTTGTGGCTAAACGTTGTTACCATCCTTTTTTTTTTTTTTTTCTTTAAGCAGGAAAGTGCCCTCCCCTGAAATGAAGATCAGATTCACATTTCATTTCAGAGTGGGTTGGACATAATTTGCAGGATTTATTGGGTTTAAGTCAGTCCTAGTTCAAGGGACAGTCCTTTTCAGTCTTTTGATACCACTAAGAGCATTTAGGAAGTCAGTTACTCACCATGACTCTCAGCCAATACTGCACTTTACAGTTATTAGTTTATATTACTAAAGTAAATACTATTTAGGTCTCCTCTTATTTCCTAGACCATTTATTAATTGTCCAAAGGAGTTCACATTTAGCCAGGGTAGCCATTCATATGCCTGGTAGGATATGGCATGGAGGAGAAAAGAAAGGCAAAGTGTCTCCTTACTGAGCGATGACAAACATGGATTTCAGGCCCATAGGTCATTATTTTCTCAGTCATTTACTCAGTTTTTAGAAACCACAACAGTGCCATCACTTCAATCTCAAATAATAAGAATAGACAGTATATGTTGCATGCGGATAAAAATTTACAGTGAGCTACATTACAGCATCATTAGAAAACAGATTAAGTACTTTGCAGAGAAAGAGCAGAAGGAAACTGTGTTGAAAAGGGAAAGAGGGACCCACATACAGACCTGCCTGTTAATTTAGTTTGAAATCTATGTCATGCAGATTAACTGTCAGTGCTAGAAAGAGGCAAACACAATTTAAACTCATAGTATTATTAAATAGTAACAGAAGTGCCCTGCTCCTGGCAGAGAAACTACGAAGTAAACATTACTTAAATGATTTCCAGCATCAAGACTTCTCACCTTTATTTCTTATTCAAGGTGATAAGGTATTGCTCGTAAGTAGGGTAGCGGGTGACACCAAATCATTTCCTCACAAGTCCCAGATCATTAGTTCCCTTAAAGTGCTGTTCCGCTACAAACCCTGTGCCACTTTTTATAGCTAAATATTTTAAGTAAAATAGAGCTGCCACACAACACGATATGAATACAGATGGTTCCACAGAAAGCTTAACCACCACAGCATAGAATAAGAGGAACTACAGAAAACCAGTTCTGTAATTTAGGGATTGCAGTTTTTAAAGTGAAGCTAATGGATCCAGAGCAGTTTTGCTGCACTGTTTGAGCTGCTTTTATGGGTAGAATCTGTTAAAATGTGTGATTCCATGCCAGTTAGGCACTCACTCACAAGACTGCATGAACTTAATCACTTAAAACTACATACTTGTAAGAACTGAATAGCAGGAAAGAGTAACCCAGCCACCTCTACTGTGGGAGAAAAATCAAAATACAAAGAGACAGAGAGATGTTCTTTGATACCAAAGCTAGCAAGAGGACAGCTTACAAATAAATTAATGTTTTGTCAGGTTGACTTTTCAGAGCAAGCAATTACTGTATCAACAGCAATGATTTTGTGTTCATGAGTATAGCAGGGGAATGTTTCATGTGGTTTTGGTAGGGCAGTATAACACTAGGAAAGGAATATAATAGTTTATTCTCGGGTATATTCACGTTTGTTAGATGTTGCCATCAATACAGAAGCAGTTCAAAATGTGACAGTGGACAGATACTACTGCTGTTGTCTCAAGAGAGATATTATTTGTAGAGGTAGGCATAAAGATATATTCATTACCCTAAGTACAAATACACCAGTTATTTTTTATACATGTAAAATTGTATCCCCTTCCTCATTTGGCCATTTCACCCTGTGAATGGTTATTTGCTTTGCTGTTAGCCCCACACTCTTGCCACTAGCAGAATTTTGTTCAAAGCCATCTCAGACAGAAGAAAGCATAACTACAGTTTTGACAGAACTCCCCCCAATGACAGCAAATATCCCCTCTGCCCTTCCCAAAAGAAAAAACCAAACCAAACCAAACCAAACCAAACCAAACCAAACCAAACCAAACCAAACCAAACCAAACCAAACCAAACCAAACCAAACCAGTATCATACAGAACCCTCACTTACTTCAGAGAAAAAGCTCCCAAACAGCTCTCAGCACATAAGAGAGCAGATGGCCCTTAAATAGGGCAGGGCAGTAACACTGAACTGCTTCCCACCAAAACCTCATGGGTGAATTATTGTTCCCTTACACCTCTGCTGCCTGAAAACAAAATATGTAGAATTGTTCATGCTCCAGGTTTATGAAACATCATGTAATGTTCTTTTGTGGTTCACATCATAGCTTTCTGTGCATTTAGGTATTATCTTTTTTTTCCCCAAAGTGTTGATACAGAACTGCAGGGAAATGTGGCACGGTATATCTTTCTGCAAATTGACGGTAACAACTAACAGCGTAGACTGAGCAACAGTTGCACAATAAGCTTTAGGAAAAATAGCTTGTAGCTTAGGTGTTACACTTGGGATTCTAGGCACAGTACATCTTCCTCATGTGCAGGAACAACAGATCTCTGGTTCTGAGGTGTTGCTGGCTGCACGCACGCTGCAGCAAAGGAGGCACAGCTGGTTGAGACTCTGTGATCGTATTTTCTCCGGATGAAGAGTGCTTTCTGTCGGGAAGGGTGTTTTGACAGGCTTTTGCTTCAGAACTTTTCTAACTTTCACGTCGTGGTTGGTTTTGCTTGTCAGATCACCGGCGGATTTTGTGGCTTTTTACATGTTTTGGAGAGAGAGAAGTGTCTAAGAAAGCAAGGAAAATATTTTGTTTCTGAAAGCCAGAAAGGGATACAATATCTAAAGTGGCACAAAAATGTTTTGTATTGGCCAAAAATATTGACCAACAGTTGCAGCCTTGGATAAGGGAAGTGTTTATTTTTTGACCAGCTGTTTTCAGAACTTTTTACTAAGTTGTAAAAAAATTGCTTTTTACTAAGCAATTTAAACAGTTCAAGAGAAACAGACTTAGTGTGATTCAGATGGCAATGACTTTTTACAAAGGTGCTTCAAAAGGAAGAGAAGTACATTCTGGAGTTCCTTACATAGCAGATGTTAAGCTCCGAAAAATTCCTGGGTTTTTACTTTCTGAAGTTTTCAAGGTTTTCTGCTGAGTGACAGAAAGCCTGATTTATAAAAGAGAAAAGCGAAGATTCTTAGCATCAGGAGCTAAGATTTTCAGAAAGCCAAAAATTACGTTACAATCCACGCCCATCTGCAAGACAGTTACGTGAGCAGGTGAATACTACTTTATCCTGATTTGCAGTGATTCAGAGTCAATTTGCTAGTCAAAGAATTTGCTGCTTATCATCTTAAGAGGGCAGCCTAGAGCCTGTGAACAGAGCTCAGTTACATTTACACTGTTGCATTATTAATAAATTCTCCAATTAGATCTTGCCTAAACAGATGCGACAAAGGGCAGTAAAAGGTATAACTTGCATTCACTCCTCAGTGACAAAGAGAGTTTAGTGCTCATGAAGTGGAGTCACAGACGGTTTGTAGACGTCCTGTGCTAGCTGGTACAATTCTTCTACTGTTACAGAAAGGTCTTTCTTGTTCTAAGGGTAGGAATAGGAGCTTAAAAGCCTTAAAGTGCTTTTGTAACTTAAGTCCTATTCTTACAGGAGTCACATTTGAAAGTTTAGCCTTGCATCTTTATTTTCAGCGGAGTTTGAATACAGTGAGCCCAGTGAGTGTAAAAGATTTGCAAAAAAATAATCATCAGGAGACAAGTAGCTTTCATTCTGAGACTCAGCATGTTACCCGAATACTTTAGAAGATGAAAAGAGCAAAAACATTAGTTTTGACATTAGAGTCAATGCAAATATCAAAAATGAGATGGAGTCTCTTCTGAGGTACGCAATTAAAGCCATTAAAATTGCCAAAGCAAAATCTTCCCCAATGCAATTTTGGATAGGTTAAACCAGGACAATGCAATCCGGGACATCTTGAGAGTAAAGGTTGGCTTTACAGTACTTGAGGCACATCTAAGAAACCCAAGAGATTATCATCAGGGAAAGGATCAGAATTGGAACAGGTATGTTTTAAGAGGAATTGCAGCTATTGTTCTCATTTACAAAGGAAAATTGCAAACATTCAGCTAGTTGTAAATGAAGACAGGGCATCGCAAAAACTTCTTTGCCCAAGTTCCTGCAGCATTACATCCGACAGAAGGTTATTCCCATCTGCCAGCATTTTTCTGAGAAAGGAAGGAAAGGACTACTCCTTTTTCAGAGCACAAACAGAATGTCCGTGATTCACGACTGTAGGTTCTTTTCCCAGATCTGCTAATTTGATATAAATACTAAAATTTAAGTAAAATTGAAGTGCAGCACAGTGCCACATTTCTTCATGCGAATTGGTGATCACCTGACAGCACGTGATGTAGACGAACGGATTAAGAGCCAAACAGCTGTCGGTCTGAACTAGGCTTGTATTTAGGGATAACATTTGTGAAACTAGCCTGCAGTATTATTCTGCATGATACCATTTGGGGTGAAAATTGGTCCCTGCCACCCGTTTGTTTCAGTGTGTCGGTAACAGTGTCATGTACTTGCCCGTTTTGTTGTGACTCTGGATCAGAGCGATGCCTTCAGTCTCAGCTCCATGCTACCACCAGTCACAGGGGGAAGAAGAGTTGCTGAATCTCTCTTAACAGTTTCCTGAGGAGCAGCAAGCTGTAAGCCTTTACTAAATCACAAGCATAAAATGCAAAGACAAGCTTATTTTGGGAATAAATTATTCTTTAATGTGAGAATGCAAAAATATATTTCTGCCAGAACTGGAGAGAGATCTTTGCTCCAAGCTTTCCGAAATGCTTGCCCAAACGGGGTGGCTGAATGTCACCCTGAGAATCCTCTGATGTGATTGCCGTCACTTCCGCGATCCTTTGCCATGCGTATATGCAAACAAACTTCCACCTACTTTTTGTCTTAATCTATCCTTGATAATTTTTCCCTTTCTAGCTTTTAGCACTTTCCTGGCTTAAGAAGAATACATGACGTCCCTTTCTCTCCATTTAAGCTGTGAGTCTCTTCTTGAATATTTCACTGCTTTCTACAGTTTCTGCCACATTGTCAAACATTCCTTGGTTTTCCCAGTAGCTGCAAAACAGAGAGCAGATGACACCACCACACTTTTGAAAATACTTGGCAATTAATTATAGTTGCTCATCTGAATATCTAAGATAGAGGCAGAACGATGCACAGATGCTTTTGTTGCTCTTTGCTAGCTTTGTTTCTTTTTCTGTGATTTCCTCATGCCTCCTAGCTCTCGTGGCGTTGGTAAGGAGGAGCCTGCCCACCCACTAATGGTTAAAGCTAAATTCTGGGCAAGAAGGACACGGATATTGTTCTAGACTGACACCAGCTTTCTTAGGGGCAACTAAATCCAGGGGAGCTTGTCAACATAACCAACTGATGTAGGTGCCTTTGGGATTTTGGATAACAGCCACAGGGAAGGAACACGCTCTGTGTTAAGTGATGGGAGAAGAGACATTTCAATGAACAGGGTCTCCCTTCAGATTTGGTTAGAAGGGAGAATTTACTGAGGAGGTCTGGCTTAGGTCGATAGGCTTGCACTGTGGCAGCCTGGTCCTTTGATTCAAAGGAAATCTTTTAAAGGGTACACTTATCTCCCTGATGTGATTAAGCACATAAAGACAGCAGACCCAGTCATCCTTTAAATAGATGCACAGCTATCACAATCCCCATCTCCTGACTTGCCTTTAACTGTTATTTTTTCCTCCAATAAACGCTGTTAGTATAGGAAGCATGCAAGAACACAAGAGCTGGAAATGGTTTCCTTAGGGAGGATCTTGCTCTCCTTTGCATTGTAGTTTTCCAGCTGTCTAACAGAAGTCATTATTTCACTTTTAAATCCCCATGAGCTCTAGCAGAATAATTTGGTTTTACAACTCTTCATGAATTGAAACAGAGGGGAAGGAATTAGGCTATATTATTTTTCTCATTCCCTTCAGCACCACATCATTTGTAAGTTCATGGACAGTTGTTCAACTAGGCAAGTCTGACAGGACAACTCCCCTCTATTTAGGAGCAGCATAATAAGAGACCAGACTGTCTATGTAGCGGCCCAAAATTTACTTCCTACTTGCAGCAAAATGACCACCACGAGTGGTCTCTTGTTGGTTACAGTCTGCAGACAGCTATTTCCATAGGCCTTCTGTCAGAGCTCGTTCACCTCCGCCCAGCAAGCACAAACCATAAAGCAGGTGGCCATTAATAAAACAACATTTCATAGGAACAAGTGTTAAAATGCACCCATTTATTGATTCCAGTTGCAACACAGACTCCACCATCCACAGAGCATTTCAACAGTCAGTTTCAAACAGCAGTGACAGTCAGAGTGCTGTGTACAGACAAATGTAATTAATGTATCTAGCTTGTTTGTCAGAGAGAACTTAACCCTGTGCCGTCACACATAGGGACATAATTATGAAGTGCATAGCCCTAGCCAGGGTATATGTGCATGTGGAGAGAAAAAAAAAAAAGGAAGAGCAATATACATAAATTTTTTTTTTTACTTCACTCTTGGCCATACCCCCTCCCCCAGGAGAGAGGGAGTTGGTGCCACTTGCAGAAGACAGTATGCCAGCTTTAAGTTTAGTATCACTTTTCAAAACAGGCTTTACCAACACCCTGCTTTCTGGGTCCTTTAGAGTACAAGCACCTATTGGCATCTTAGTCCCTTGCAGGATCAAGGCAGCAGATTCATCTCTTGGCTGTAGACAAACCATCAGTCTGCTCAGTGGTTGCTACACTAGATTTTGTGTGCTCTTTCAGTGCTCCTCTGGTTTTCCCGCGTTGCTAGCATTGATCCTCTCCTTATCCTGCAGAGCAGCCTGGGTTTCTGCCAGATAGCATGGGATCTCTTTTGATGTCTGCCCATCATCACAGACCTCAGCCATTTCTTCAGCTTTCTCTACTTCAAAAGCATTTTTTTCCATATCTTGAGTAACAGGAACCTCTGTATCTTGTTCCAGCTGGAGATCAGGTGGGGCTTTAGCAGCACAGCATACTTTCTCTTCTACTGCCTGCTCTCCTGCAGATATCTGTGTATTTGTGATGCCCTCTCTTGTCTCTGTAGTTTTCAAAGGCAACTCCAACTCCTCTGTGGTACACAAACCAGCTGGGGAGTCAGCTGCCTTCTGCACAGGCTCTTCCTGGTGAGTCTTTCCAACACAAGTCTCCTCTGAAACACACACAACTCCAGCCTCTTGCTCTGCACCCGTCAGCACCTCAGACTCCACTGTAGTAGACTGAACTGTGCCAGGCTCACCTTGGACATCTGCAGACACATGGACTTCAGCCTTTACCGTAGTCTGTGTAAGAGGGATCACTTCACGATCCTCACAGCTGAGTTGCTCATTGCTGCCAGTAGGACACAGAACAGCTTCAGTCTTATTACTCTCAGATGGGCTTCTCCTGGCAGACCGGGCTTCTTTTTTTGTCTGCTCTGCAAGTTCCTGGTGCTGCATCACCTCTGTGCTGGGTTTGACTTCAGGGTCCTGTGACACCTCAACATCTTGTGCGTGTCTAGCAGTCACAGGGAGTGGGGCCTCAGTACGTTCTGCACGCAGAGATGTGGCCTGCTCTCCTGTCTCTTGTCTAGCCTGGGCAGCAGATTCACTTTCAGAAGCGTCCAACACCAGCTTTGCAGCAGAAAGTTCAGGGCCTTTTGGAGTCCTTCCTATACGTGCTGAATGAAAATGGTTCTCCCCAGTCCACGTCGATGCATCACAGAACATACGTGCAGTCCCCGACGTCTTTTTTCCTTTGGCCCTAAAAAGAACAACTCTCTTAGGACACACACAGAGCCTCTTGTTCTTGCCAAAGATGCCTCCCATTGCCAGAGACGAGAGGAGCAACCCAGCTAACTGCCTTCTTCTGGAGAGGCTGCCACACTGCCGGAAGATGAGCAGGGAGCTCTGTCTCTTAGCAAAGAGGTGGCTTCACACCTGCAAGACACGGATAATCATTAGACCATATCCATTTGGGAAGCTAGCCATCCCATTCTCACGTGGTAGTAGCTGCAGAGCATTGTCAGAGGCCACAGGAGTGAGATGAACACAGGTGGAATTGCACATGGGAGAGGGGCTGCACAGAGACCTTCTAAGAAATAACAGAGAGGGGAAAAAAAAAATAGACTACCTGTCCATCAAACCAGACCACTCTGGAAAACAATGACAGGTTTTAGGAGGCAAGCAGACACTGCCATTTGCTGACTTTCAGCAGGATGGCTGCGGTGCCAGTAGGATTCTGTTATACTGCAGACTCATACAGCAAAGCTGCCAAGCTTGTTAGACTCCAGTCACTCCAATCAAGGAAGTGTTTAGACTACCAGTAATAGATGGAGGTGAGGGAAGAGAAGCAAGGCAGGCAGAAAATTAGACATGAATTTAAAATTAACAAGACACAACGTGGTTTACTCCTTAATAAGACTGCAAGAGGCACAAAGCAAACAAAAAATAAAATCACATCTCCCAGCACAAAACTAACAAAACTAACTGTTGAGAACTGAGTAGCAAGGTCTGCCATAAACACTTGCATCAGCTCACAACAACAAAATTACTTGTACTCAAAGAAACTCAGACTCTAAAAGAATGCATTAATTAAAACAAAGAACCCATCCCATAAAAATCAAACAGCCAGCTGATAGACTCACAGACTGCACGGAAACGCACCACTGTCACCCCTCATCCAAAAACCCACAGCCCCTTCTTACCAGCACAACTCCACAGCCCTCACTAAACACCCAGCACCTGCAAGACACAGCCCCCAGCCTGCTGTTAAATAGGGGCAGGGGGTCACACACAATCTCTTCCCCGCTTTGGCTCCCAAGGTTAGTTCCAGCGGGTTGTGAGGTTCCCTGACGCTGTGTTTGCTGTTTCCCCCAGCCATTTCAAACAGCATATGGCCGTACTTCCCAAGTGCAGTTGATACGTGATTAGCTTCGTTGCGCTCATTTGATAATTGGCATTGACTACTTAAAATAAAGCTAAAGATTAATATGGTGCGGTCACGGACAGGGAAAACTGGCCACTATTTGTAACTTGTGATGCCGAGCGGCAGGATAACAGCCGTACTGTAGGCCATGTATGAATAGTCCTTTAATTTACAAACGATGTTACTGAAATTGTAGTCTCACATATTATTTTATATTGAGCAGTTACGGGTGAAAAATTATCCCCCTTTCCACTTTTGAGCTATCTTCAACCGGTTGAGTCGTGCCATTAGCTGCTTTACAGTGGTTGCAGATTATTTTAATGTTTCCAGCCGCGGCTGATCACCCTCTGTTGGCGTTAACGTCCCTGTATCGCCCTGGTTATGTTTACTGACTGGAAGTGAGTTGTAACGTTGAATAGGTCACACGGGCAAAACACAAAAGCAAGTGTCCATTAAAAACAAACTAATCCCAGAGACAGCAGCATAAAGGCAGATCCTGAATATCCGCTGCCAACAGCGATGGATGTGAACAAGAGCAAAAAGATCAAAATAGCTGGATTCTTTTCTTTCTTACATAACAAACCCCTGAGCCTACAGTTTTTGATGCCAAATCTGATTCGGCATGCTATGCTTTGCCTCGCTGCTGTGATTCCCTTGATACAGAAAACCCAGAAGGAACTTTTGGCAAGGTAATTCCTTGCGCGCAGCCGGTTCTGGAACCGTAACATGCCGACATCCACGTCTTGCCTTTGAATGGGGTGCAGCAGGCCTCTGCATCTCAGGGGGTATAGTGATCACGTATTTCCAGGGAGCAAAAGATGCATCCACGGCTCACCGCTTGCTTCTGCCTGGGTGAACGAAGTTTTGCACCAAGTCTTGCAAGTGTATTTCCAACTGAGCAGAAGCTGACCTGCTCTCTGTTCAGAGACACAGCTAAATTGTAAAAGGCACAGAATGAAAGCAAGCGGAAAATCAGTTAAAAATTGAGGTGAGATTTTTGACACCCTGCCTATGTTATAAGTTGTCCTGGTTATGAAAATGTTATAAGAACTTCTGTGTTAATTTGTTGATTGTAAGTGGGGGAAAAAATACTGCTGCAAATGTCGTAGGTAGTTATTTCAGTATTCTGTGCAATGGGAGACGTTTAGTCACCAGCTCATTACTAGGTGGTTGGAATATTCCTGAGATTCAAAGTATAAAATTTCTTACACTCGTATCATTGTGAAAAATGGAGACATCGTAATAACAGCTTACAGCCATTTGAAATAATCTGGAAAATGTCTTGCGCATGAGACACTACAGAAGATGGCAACACAACAAATGGAAGCGGAGGAAGGAAAATCTTACTGTCAGAGCAATCACATCTTCTCTCTCTACTGGGTTTAGTATTTGTTCCAAAAGCCTTTTCTGATCTCTGCTACTTTGATGTATTTAAAATGGCCGTTCTAAAAAAAACATACACTTCATTTTTTGACAAATAAAAAAACCTGTAGACCTTACAAAGGGCTTGGCTCAGGTGTCAGCTCGGAATTGTGTTGCATGATTGAACGCTGTACAACAGGACCGTTAGAAAGCCTTTTAGATGGCATTATTGCTTATAAGGAGCATGTTGCTGTCAGTTCAGGACATCACTCTTTGTGGTCTGGGTTTTTTATTGCACGGAGTTCAAGCTGCTCCCTCTTGCTAGAACTGTCTCTTCCTTCCAATGCACGTGGCAGGCCCTCTCAGTACATTTAGCGTGGCATCTAGATACATGGGATGATCTGCCCAGGGGCTTCTCTCATTCATCACACAGCTGACATTACCAGAGCATGACAGGCTATGGCTGAAAAATTCCCTCTCCAAAGCCCGAGAAGGGTTTTCCAACACCGAGCTCTGCAGCATGGTTTGGATGCCAACACTTATCTTTTCCAGAGGGTGCATAACGTGAACTTTACTGTAGAGTTCCTGCATTCTTCCCCAGCTAAAACCACGTGCCTGAGACTTCAAATAGTTAAGAAACATTTTCTGTAGCACAGCTACTTCTTATAACCCTGCTTAAGAGAAGTAACTGATCTGATCTGAGAATTAACTGAGCCCATAGGCAGGGATAAATGCCATTGAGTCTGATGTCCCACGTGCCTGCAGTGAAGTTTTGTTTCTGCGGGGAAGCTGTGAACGCGCCCAGTTCCCTGCTAGGCAGCCCTTCGACATAGCTGCTAACAGTGAGGACTGTGTGACTTTTGGCAGACCAAATCAAGCAAGTTTAAAGATATGAGTCTTCATTAAGTTTTGCATAAGCATCTTTATTTAATAGCTTCCCTCCTACCTTTAGGCCCCAGAAGCCCATTGTTTAAGTGCAGTGGGAAGGATGGAAATAAAAGTATTTAATTCAGCAGTACGCACACAAAACAAATGCAGTCACTAGCACCCTACTTAGTCTTGTAGTTTCTTCCCTGGCACCCTTTCAAGTCCCATTCCTCGAGCACCCTCTGACGCCTAGAATTCCTCCAGCATGCCATCCTACCACCGTCCCACAGACACATCTGGGCAGTCACAGAGTTTGTTAGAAGGGCTTTTTAGATGGAGCCAGTCACCATTTCTCCTTTGAAGTACCTACAGAAGAGTGCAGAGTAGTTTCAGTCGTTCTCCACTATCATTAACAACAACAATTAAAACACATTCAGTACAGGTTTTTGCCATGATCTTAAAATATTTTATTGGTAGTATAAAGTTAGGAACATTAAAAGTCAGTAGATTTAAGCTGCAATACACTGACTTGTGCACTCTGATCAAGACTACATTATTATTTTTTTTTAACTTCTGCATAAGCAGTACAGATTACATGAATGCTTCCACTATTACAAAAAAGATACAAAGAACAAACCAGAATTAGTATTTCATCACCTTCCTGTGAAAATATTTGTTTAACATTGACAATAAACCAGGGACTAACAGCGTACAAGAGAAGTAAGCAGGGAGGTAGTTCAAACATTTGATTATTTCGAGGTAGCAAGGGAAGCGGCTGCGAGCCTCACAGAAACCAGACTGTGCTAGCTTAGAGGAGCATTCGTCTGCTGTGTTCCCAGACCCTTAAGACATGAAACCTCACATCACCACACCGCACTGGGGGAATGCAGTGCCCAACATCACTTCAGTGAAACCAGTTCTCCCCCAGTGAGGCTTGATCTCCTGAGAAAACAGCTACTGAAAACAGTAACAAACAGAACCATGACTGAACTGTAATTCAGGATAATACCTGGAGAAGCCTATTGCCTGCTTCACATATCTGTTCAGCAAGGCTGCTCTCTAAAGTCCAGGACACGGTTTGAAAATCCTTGAGTTCAACAGCTTGAGTTAGTTGGTTCCTGTAGCTGAACTTCCTAAAGGCAGGTACACCGTCCTTGCCACTGAACCCGGTATTGACACCACGTCATTTCATCCGCAGGTCTCTCAAGCTTCAGGATTTTCGTCTTCTATTTCTCTGCTACTCCCAAGCACATCAGACAGTGAGGGTGCTGCATTTAGGAACCCAGCTTCTCACTTTACATGTATTTGAACACAGAGTTAGTCATTCTGGAAGCTCTGTTGTTTGTTACATGGTCCCACGTTGTGGCTCTGCCTCACTTAGCGCACTTTCTCCATCACATTCCCTGCTCTCCTCATCTTCCAGTTCACCGGGGACTCCATCGCTTGGCTGGCGTAAAACCTCGCTCAGTTCCACAGGCTCTGCGCAGCGGGGGCTCTCCGTCTCCTCTGCAGCCAGCATGCAGTCAGATTGGGTCTCTTGTTCCAAAGAGCCAAGCAGCTGGTTTGCTGGCTCTAGAGATTCTGGATACAGGGACTCCCAAGGCGTTGCAGAAGTAGAGTACATTGCACCCATGCCATTTGCTATGACTTCCAGAGGATCTGCTGCCTCCCTAGCCTTCTGCGTAGCCTGCACAGTCAGCAGAGATGCTGTCTCTGCCAGACATGCCTGCTCAGCCCTCTTCGTGGATTGAGGACTTCCTTCAGCAAGCTTAGCCCTGTCTGTCTCCTCCCCATGCTCAGCAGAAAGGTGGGTCTCAGTCTCCTCTGCCATCTGCACAGCACATAGCAGCAAATTCCTTCCCATGAGACTCTCTCCAGGCTCTGCAGGAGGCTTGATCTCCCAGTCTTGGCCAGCTGCAGTTTCACTTGTGATTTCTATGAAGTTGAGAATATTTCTTTCTTGGAGAGTTGTTCCAGCACACGCGCTGTCCTCGCTGCCAGCCTCTGCCTGTTCAGACTGCTCTTTGTCTGCAACAAGCGTCGCATCCTGCACGGTGTGTGTAACAGGCTGGGCCTCCGAAGCCTGAGGAGCAGATTTTATCTCCTCTTCTGCATTATCCACTTTCTCACTTTTCTGCTGGTTGCCTAATTGGGTTAGGACTTCAACTTCTCCTTTGGTCTCCTGATCTGCAGGAGACACCAAGCGCTCTGTGGAGCCCCAGGCTGCCTCCCATCCCTCAGTTATTCCCATGGGATCTGCAGCAGAGCAGGCCTCAGTGTTCTCCTCTGCAGCATCAGCTGATGGCCATCGGTCCTGGCTGAGTGACCGCACCTCTTCAGAACTTTGTTTAGAGACGTCCAGGGCTGGTGTGGAAGGCTGTGTATCAGTGCCTACCAATGTTCCCCCCGAGGTCTGCAAAATCGGCTTGGTCTCGCTCGTCTCTTCATTTGCGTCCTCTGCCTCTCCTTTCTTACATCTCCCACAAGTCACACAGCAGACCTGCTTGCTGAAGTTGCTCCCCATGTTGTCAGTCCACAGAACCTGCAAGAAAGAACAACCGTATATCACAGCTGTTTGTTTCACAACAACATTTCTCGGTACACCAAAGGTCTGTTAGCTTTGCTCCTACAGAGGCCTGTGCACTTGCAGCCAGCCTGCACAAAGGACGGTCCACCCTTTACATCAGAAGCTGAACGGAGTTTCATACACCAGAGAACATCTTCTGCCACACCTCGGGTGAGCGGCATTAGGGCGGAGGTGACAAAAGCACCACCGCCCAATCTTACCAGCTCAGCGATAAGAGATTTGCAGCGCTAAGGCAGTCGAGAGTTCTGGACTCCACACTTAATGAAGGATTCACATCAGTCACCCAGGCGTGTTTCTTAATTGGCAAAGTGGCAATCGACACCAAGGAGTGACCGCTGTTAATTCTGTCAAGTAACAGAGTTCAGGTGCAACATGTTTACAAGGGCAACTCCTTCAACTTGAAGGGGAAATTAAGTTTACACTTTCAGCTGAAGTCCCTGAAAAATAACAATAAAACCAACCAAGCAAACAGTCTTTGTTGTTCAGGATAAAGACTTCAGCTGCCCACAGTTGTTCTCCACAGGGAAAAATATTTTCTTCTCATTGAAGCCACGTGGGCTTGTTTTCTTTCCAGAGCTGGCAGAGAAGAAATCAGTTTCAGACGACAGGCCAATCAAGACAACACAGCCACATCGTAATCCATCCATTATGTCATGTACAAAGGCTGAGTATTTTGGAGCACCACACTTTCCAGCTTAAAAGCAGGCGTCCAGCCTCTCCGCCAAAATCACAGCATCATATTCACGAGAACTGTTAGAAACATGAAAACCTCAAGGCATTAAGTTCAGCAAAGTGCACTTAGGTACCAGAGTATTTCTGAAGTTCAAGCTTATTTTCTGCCTTCCTGTTGAATCACAACAGAAGGCTTTGCTTAAGAGCCAGCGTTCCCAATGCTCACATAGTTTCTTCCAATTTCTATGTTTGTACTTTCTTAAAAAAAAAAAAAAAAACACAAACCCAAGAGAAAGCAGTCCATGTAGCTCCCTCAACACACCAGTACAGCCCCTGAATACTTAATGGAAAATTAAACTTTCAATAGAAGGAATCTCAGTTTTGAATAACATTTCCAGCATTTGGAAAAAAAAAAAAAAACAACCAACCAACCAAAACAAAATTGCACCACCCACAAACTACAATTTTGAGACCCAAAGTGAGCTAAAAACCACAGAGGATGATCCCAGCCTCTTCAAATTCACACATTTCCCCAGTATATTTGTTCTAACAGCAGACACCACAATTAACTTACTGAAAACGAGAGAGCTGGGTTACAGCTCTTAGACTAAAATGGTGACTTACCAGCCCACAACAAATAAAAAGAACACAACGCAACAAAAACCTCCCAAGTACCCTTCAGACCTCAAGCTCAACTTAAATAGTACTGAGGGGTCGCACAAAACCGCTCCCCCCGCTCCTTGAACATCAATTCCTTGAATCTTTGGTTCCCTCACATTGTCATTCCCTTCTGGTACAGCTGTTAACGGTTACATCCTTTATTTTACAGCTGCGGGTGTTTTATTGGCCATTTCGTGTTGCTTTTTTTATCAGAGGGTAAAGTAAAAATAAAACGCAGCTTGTTTATTGCGAACGAATGATCACAGGCAATATACCGTAACAATACGCCGTCGTAAAGCCAGGTAGGCAGAGGCGTACGCCGGAGAGGGGCTTTCAGGAGCAGGCTGTGTCGGGCAGTTTGCTGTTTTCCATGGCTCCGTCTGCAGAGGCAGCAAATTCTGAAGCCTTGCTGGCTCGGCTACAGCAGAAATAGGGTTGGACATCCTAGAAGCTGGTGTTCTGCCGCCTGTGGCACCCGTCCCACTCGCATCGTTAGTAGGCTCTGAAATATTAGTACAAGGATGATGCGAAATGTGAAGGGACGACTCTTGAGTAACAAATACAAGAGCAGCGACAGTCCTCGCCGCGGTCAAGACCCAGCGGCGGATGCAGGTTTTCCTTCTGGATGTTTGTATTCCCTAGAGAGGTCCCTGCATTCTGTGATTCCCCCAGCTGTGACTGCAGACAAGCACGAATCATTTGAGGGCTTCTCTTCACCTCAGTGCTTCAAAAGTTTGAAATCAGGGTTATGGCTGCATGTTCAGTCCAAGGGGAATTTTTCCTCTGTTGCCTGTAATACCTATTGCCTGCCAAGAAGAACAGACCAAATCTGTGTTTTCGGTGTTACTCATGTCCTGGGAGATCTTACCGGAACTACATGGCGTTACTAAGTGAGGAGAGGGCACCCTCAAGCATCTTATGTAACTCTTCCTCACGTACTTTTATGCATTTTCATAGTTTTTTGTACTGGGTCGAATCCGTTCTTTCCCCACCTTGTCTCTCAGGGCAGCCTCTGTCTTCTACAGCTTTGCCTGACCGCAGCTTGTGAACTGTCACGGATTTCTTCCAGGTGGGCAGAAATTCCACCTCCTCTCCTCATCTACTTTTTTTTTTTTCTGCCTCCACAGGGTAACGCTGGTGTTTCTGAAGGAGCAGGCATTGCCCCAGCCAAAGCCAGCACAGGTAATAAGCTCCTTGCTGGTGCAAGTGAAGCCGGTGTTGATAAATCAATACTAAAACTGAACAGATACATTCCAGTAACACTAAATACTTGCTAAAATGTAACAGACATAAAATATGGCTTTTTATTTAGGGTTCACTGAATGGGGGAGGGACACGATAGGTAAAAATGAGAAATGAAAATAAAAATATTCATAAGGGTTTTTTTTTTTTCACAGCTTTTAGCAGTTTCAACAGTTTTCACTGGAGAAAGGCATTCAGGCAGAGCTGGATGAGCAGCAAACCATTTTATTAAATCTAGAGAGAACAAACTGTTGCATATTTTAAGCCCCTTCCCCTCCATCTTCTCTTTGGCCAATTTTTAGTGGGGTAACAACCCCCTTGCAAACAAAACCACTGATCACAGCACATGTCAGTGATAGCTTACACCTTCCCCCGCACGACCGTAGCTGGCTGCGCGTTTGAGGTAGATTCCAAATAGAAAATGGGAGCACAACGCTTTTACATAGCATTGTTTTAATACCAGAGTTGCAGTTAAAATTGAAGAGTGATGCACTTATGTTGTACAAATAACAGCATCAGAAAATTTTTCTGTTACAGGACTGGAAAAACCCTGCCCTTTGGGAGAGAGACACCTACAAGAATAGATTCACTGCCTTCAATGAGAAAGCGTACAGCTTGGACTTACACAGAAGGGACTAGAATACGGCCATCGCAGGCACATATGGACAACTGGTAGATGAGCAAAGCTAAAAAAAAATGCTTTGTAGTCATAGAAAACGAAACTTCATCTCAGTAACAGCAAGAGTAGGACCAGCAGCTAAAGCACTGAAGCCGTAAGCCACCTGGGATTGAGGGCAAAGTCCGTTTGAACAGAAACATCCGTAGGACGTGGACATTGCATATGACAGAACAGGTCAAGTTTATTTGTGTACAAAACACGGTTACACATTTAGTAACTTAGAAATACTCATGTCCTACAGTTGCACATGCAAGCAGGCAGAGATACAATGCTGACCTGTGGAGAATCAAGGCAGGTGTAATTACAGTTTTATTACAACTCTTCTGTTTCCTTGTTGACTGCTGAAATCCATGGCATTTTACGTATACACACGTACTCCAGTCATGTCTTTCTACAGCACACGGGACATGTTATTTGTAGTGACAGCCTGACAAGTCCTCTACTCCCACATCAAGGTCAAGGTTCAGGGCTCTGATCACACTGGACTGCTTCCAAGCGCTGTCTTTAGCCTTGCAGCTCACGTTGATCATTTTCTTCCTCAGGCAGGGGGACCGTTGCCGAGGCTCCCGTCGCTCATTTTCACATCTTTGTGCCTCTGCAGCATCCTGGACTTCTACAGTCTCCTCTTCAGCCTCCATCACAAGCTCAACCGCTTTTCATGGAATGCAGTCTCAGGCGCACAGGGAACTGCTTAGCGCAGTGACCAACAGCAGTTTTACAAACGTTTGGTTTCTCAGAACAGCAGAAATCTTCCTTGTACTGTATTGGTTCCCCGTACTTTCAGTATCACAGCGTCAGCATGCCTAGTTGTTTAATCGGCTATAAAAATATGTTGACATACACTTAACATAGGAGAGGAGGGTCTCAGCTGAAGCAAACAGCTTCTGGTAACTAGATAAAGAATTATTTCCCACCCGCAGATAAACAGAACCTCTCGGGCATCCGCACACCTGAGCCACTTCTGCAGAAGCAGTTGTCTGGGTGCTTTGGAAAAGGTGAAAGGGCAGAACAGCTGGACAAACAGCCATTTTTATTGGGGCACTCAAGATGCTGATCTGGAGAGGGGAAGATGAGGGAGGGAGCATCAAGCTTAACTCTTCTCAGGAAGCCGTTCCATAGACTTGTAGAGGAGACTGTGCATAGATCCCCCATGGACACCTGAAGCATCCAGGTGATCAGGGAAACCCTTATTTCTGTGCCCAGAGATTTAAAACCATAGTAGTACCAAGACCTACAATCTTAATAGTGAAGATCATTTACTTCATGTGAAAGTTAATGTTCGGTTACACAAGACTGGGTGGCACAAATATTTTCAAACGGAACACAGGGTTTCCCTTTGTGGGGTAGGGAACAGTACAAGAACTCACCTGTTCCAGCACATCAAAACCGCTTTAACACGCTTTGACAGGTGCTTAATTACAGCAGTAATTCCCCAGGCATTACATTCCCCCGGACTGTTTCACTAGCAGGTAGCAGTGCGTACATCATGCCTGTCAAACACAGCGCCAGGGCTTTCAACGCAGAAAGACCCAGAGCTTTGTATAACTGCAAGTAAAGCCCCATCACTAACCTTTGCTGTGATCGGCTTGAGCTCTGTCCGTACTTTAATAGACGAGAACAAAATTCTGCATTTTGTGGCTCATGTAGCTCGTATCAGACCCTGTTCTCACTCCTCTGACTCTGCAGGTTTCTTGCATACAGGTAAGCCAAGCTACCTCACTTAAAACTGTTTCAAGAACTAACAAAGCCGGGAAGCCCAGACTGCCTAGAGGAACAGTCAGCAGTGAAAGCAGAGGTGCTGTCTCTTCAGACCAATGACAATTACAGAGGAAAGAAACCTTGAACACATCCCTCAGCTAAGTGTGTACTTCACTGAGCATGAACAGGGTTAGCAAACAGCTGAAGCAGCTGTTAGAATTTAGCAGCAAAGTGAAATAAAGAATTTTTAAGAAAAACTGATTTCAACAGGAAAAAAAAAACTTGAGGGCATGTTCGAAAAGCTTTGAGGAATCCCTGTTAAACATCTTTTCCTTCTCAAGTTAGGATGTTCAAGTGTCAGTTTGACAACAGCAATTAGAGAGCAAGACCTCTTTTCACCCTATTAGTTATCATCAAGGACTTTGTTGTTCAGTCGCTGCAAAGAGACCACAGTAATTGTAGGAGAGCCGCATTAGCTCAGTTTTTAGAGTTGTCTTCTCTCCCCCCCACTATTATCCAACAGGACTCCTTGATTTTAGTTACAGCACCACAGAAAAAACCACTGTGTTGTAATTGGATGACTGAGGCTGAGAAGCTGGAGTGCCAGCTGCAGAGCTCAGGTTTTCTCAGGTCCTGCACTGGTTTTTGTGCTGCTGCATCTAACCACAGCCATCATGCAACCGCATTTACATTAAAGCTGCAAAAACTGCGGAATATTTAAGTAGCTATAACCAAGTCATACAGAGCTCGATGCATTAAGGAACTTCACCGATGGTCTGGAAATATTGCACATAAAGTATTTATTAACTCAGTTTCATCGTCAGATTTTCCCAGACACTTAGAGCATTTAGACAATTTCCCAGAAGGCAGTTACTCATGTAACAATACAGAACAGAGCCTGTCCAGTTACCGTACACATCTGCCAGGAAGAGGGCTACAGAGGTCATCCAGTACAGGCTAATGCCACCTCTACGGCCATTTACAAGCAACACATGCCCACCGTCACCCAGCAAGTAGCACCCTACGCAACACACGAGGGACAACGCATTGCCAAGGGAAAAACCAACCCAGCCTGCAGTTGGGCACAAGAGACCACGCAGTTGCTGTGAAATCCTCCTTCCAAAAATGAGGAAGTTTATTGGGCAGGTACTGAGAGACTGTTAGATGGCCCCCATCATCTTCCAGTCGCAGCAATCTGAAGCAGAGTAAGCTCCGGTCATCCCCACTGCACGGCCTGCAATAGAAGAGCACAGAAGCACAGCCTGTGTCAGACCAGAGCATGCAGCTTTGTAGAAAATTCCATCTTCCCATTTCACTCCCAGGCTTTTTGAAGAAAACTTGTCAGTGCAGGGATCCCTCCTGGTGTGCTCCAGGGCTGCAGGCTGCTGTTCAGACTTCAGCAACACCTGTAAGCAGCATCACTGGCAGGAGATGCATTTTGTTCGTGAGTCTGAACTCTTGACCCTCAATCCAGTAAAGCAGCTACCACCTTCTGTGTTGGGTAGAACACACCATGGGAACACACACACATGACAGCACGGGCATTTAATACGATGGGGCACAGTGGCCAACCGAAATCTGACACAGAGATCTGCTAAGGTGTTAATAATTCCACTGCACGTAGTGACTAATGCAGTCAGAGAAACTGTCTCTGGAGAACTGCAAACACCTATCAACATCATCCTCATGCAAGTGAATAATGTTGGCAGCAATACAAATCACCCCCTACCAACACTGTTTCTAAATCTGTGATGGGAGTATACATCCTACTGCTGACAATAAAGGAACCGCTAAATGCAGTTACGCTTTTTATTATTTGTTTTCCCCTAATTACTTATATCTATACAACACTGATGGCAGTCTAGCAGTATTTGTTCATTCACTAGAGCGTTTCATGATGCCAAGTCCAGCTTAAAAATAGACTCCTGTGTGTTATGGCGCTCAGTTTGGATATGATTTCTTGCACAGAGCATGAATTGTTATATGGATTAATTTATCCTGCAGCTCACCAGCTTGCTCTTAGTTTCCCAGCTCACTAGAAGCGCATCTGTAATCACAGTTCAGCATCCCAGGCTAAAGTCCACGCGCATGCAGGATGCTAGAGGACATACACTGACCAAAGTCAGTATCTGTGATATTACTTCTTTTTAGCTCCTTTACACCCACATGCTTACGGACACCAGCAGTCTAGTTTGACTTCTGGCCCTAACACTCCTGGAAGGGCAAAACTCAAGCTTTCAGCAAGGCAGACTCTCACAGTTCGATTAAAAACACATTGAAGCCACTTCGGGGGTTGAGAAGAGGTTAAACTGCTGCACAGATACAGCCACAACTACACAGCTCCACTGCCAGAGTGGTCACTGTGCTGTGACCTACATTTAATTAAGAGGTACTTCCACAGGGACAGAGAGGCTTCTGAGGTAACGCGCCGCTAAAAGGGCAGAGTCCAAAACCAGCAACAGTACTACTTCAGATAATAGCTTGATCCCAAATTTTCAACTCCTCTTCACAGCTGCCAAGTGTCACTTGTACACACAGCACAGGCAGAAGGGCTGCAAGGGAGTTTTCTCCATCAACTAGAGGGCAGCTTAGGCAGTCTGCAGAAGGACAGGCCAGTCTAGGATGACAAGCCTCAAACCGGCAGCTCATCCCTGCTGATGAAATAGTGACACGTGGAAGTAATAACTGTGTACACATCTGGATTTGGGGTGAAAAGCTGCCTTTTTTCTTCTAGACTGGGAAACCTAGATGATTTCCTGACTTCCAAGGACAAGGCAAAATACCTTTTGTGACAAGGCTGGAATCCTACTGTCTTGCCACTCGCCTCTGGGCTGGAGAGTCAGACTCAGCACACCACAACTACAGCCAGGACAAGTGCACAGATTACACCTTCCAACACATCCCTCTTTCCTGAATCCAGCTCCTGCCTCTAAGGGCTGCCGTTCCTCTGCTAACTGTCAGTCCACAGCTACGACAGCATGGCATTTTAAGGCATCTCCACCACAAATGCATTTACATTGCCTGATTTCAAATTGATGTACCTCGATTCCAACCCATTTAAAAACTAAATGGCTGTCACTCTAAATGAACCCAATGAAAAAGCTGATAAAAATTAAATAGTGCCAGCCAAGCATCCTGTGTCTTCTTTTCTCTGTGATATTACTTCTAAATCAGAAAGCTCATTTTGCTCACTTACCTTGGAATAATTAGGGAAGCATCTTTACCTACATGGTAAATATCAATTTTACTAAGACATCTCACACTATATGCTTAGAAAGCAAAAAATTACGTGGTACACCCTTAAACGTGGTTTAAGATTGTCACACAGCTGCTGCAGTAACTGCACCCTCAAGAACTCTAAAATACATTTTGAGACCTATCATGTAATGCTAATGGTGATATGAATCACTGCCTAATTAGACAGCTTCTAACAAGCTAAAGAGACTGGTAGTCTTCTAACATTGTCCTCTCTCCCCAAAACATTCAACTTGCCAGATTGTTTCTAAACATGCATGCTAGTCTTGAAAATTTGGTGTAAAAAAACCAGGTTAAAGCCTATAATTCTACAGCCAAGGGCTTCACAATCAAGTGGTTGTAGCTTATTACTTTATTATCCCTCGCTTAAGCACTTCAAAGCCAGAACTAAAAGAAAAATTAATGTCTCAAAATCCTATATTCTTGGATTCCTCAGTACAAGAGCTTTGCAGCTTTCCAAGTTACAGAGCTAGACTATATAGGCACAAGGTAACACACACACCCAGCTCTCATGAACTAATTAAGCAGAAAGCCCAGACCTCGTAACAAGGTGTCTGTGTTTACTACGTTCCAAACAGCTTCTGTAACAGGGATGGTTACTCAGTGTGTGAAGTTAAGCATCTTGGTCTCTAGACCAGGGTTAAAACTTGGAATTTCCTGTGAAAATTCAACATCTGGTCAGCCACAGGCAGAAAAATCGTCAAGCCTGTTGCTTTTCCTGTGTTTAACCAGTGTGGTGCACTATGCCACCCACCTTTTCTGTGCACTTCCTATATTGTGACCAAACAGCTGGTGATTGAACAAGTACTCCTGACTGGGTCAGCACACTCCTCAGGGCTTACCATGACATTGTCTTTCACTGAGCCACAGCATCCTCCCACTAGATTTTCAAATTAACTGAGTTTAGGACTTCACTCTATTGCTTGAATCCATGAAATTAATTTGAGGCCTTGCTGTTTATCTCAGGTCAGAGTCTGCCCCGACTTCCTCACTTTTACTCAAGTGACAGAATTTGCTAAAGGACAAGCGATTATCCAAATATTTTACACTGAAATGAGGGTAGCGGTTGCCTCATAGAAGCTGCAGTAAATCCTCTAGAGAAGAGCTGCACATCCAGCACGGATAACCTCTATACGTGCAAATAGCACCTGCAGCAGTACAAACCCCTTCTCAGGTAGCCCCTGATCTGATACAGGATTACGTGATCTGCAGCTGCTCACTGCTTGCTTCCTTTCGCATTTCCCTGACTACAGTTATTACCACCAAGCTGCTACGGAACACGCACAGCAATCCATGAATGATTGATGGCTACAGCGAGCTTTACAGAGCAAAACAGCAAACTGAATTATCCTGGTGATTCTAAAGAAAGAACAAAAAAATTCCTACAAATACTGTGATCCCTCTGAATTGCTTTAACATTGAAAATTACTCCTCAAGGATTTCCCGCTGAACAGCCCGACGAGTCCCAGATATTAATGAAAAATAGGAATTGTTAAATAGACACACATCTAAAACCGATTTGGTGCGGCAAGATTTCTCTTGTGTCATGCCTTGAGATGACAGTCCTTGCTCAGAAACAGCACGTAATAAAAGGATACTGCAGTAACAGGTTCCCAGTACGCAGGGCAGCAGGAAACAGTCAGAAGTATTAAGCAATAAGCAGGACTGTGAATCGGCACCATAACGCACACACAGCTGTAGATTCAACACACCCGGGAGCGACAGCTTCAGGGAAGGAGGCTGAGGAAGTGGCAGTTCTTGTCAGTGCCGTCACAGGACGAGGGAGGAGGCTTGCTCCATCTTTTTCAAGTCATTCATTCATTCACCACGCAGAAAGAAGTACTGCGGTATAGGGGAAAACATGCAAGACACTGAAGTTTTTGCTAGAAAGTACATTTATGATAAGAAAAGTATTGAGGTTGGGCTGTACTTCCACAGAATCAAAAAAACTTGGAAGTTAACAAAATAAGCCGAGGTGACAGTTTTAAATCAAGAATAAGCCTGATATCTATTAAAACCAGGCCAGAATTTCACCAGTAGAGGTTTTTTAGTACAATGAAACCAGCCATGCTTTTCTAAGTGGAAGCAAACGCAACAGTTCAGCTGCACATTTTCAGATGGGATAGGACTAGAAGAGTTTTTATAGATTAAAGGTTACAGATGGAGAGCGTAGAGTAGAAGTGGTAGCGATAAGAAGGGCAAAAAGCAGACACCAAGAAGACTTACTGACAGAACACAGAGGGTAACAACAACCAGCAGTCAAGGGACAGGAGAGGGCAACACTGATGTTGAGAGGAGAGGGAAAAAACCAGCTTACCCTGTCCTAGACAATACTGCAGGTAGAGGAAGTATACAGGGACATAGACACAGCTCGTAAGCAGATCTTAAAGAGGTGGGACCTGGACAGTGAAAGGGCTCCTGAGGGCAGCACATCTGCCTTCCAGCTATCAAGTTTCATGTTTTTCTGAGGCTTCACCTCTCTCATCTGGAACCACAGCTACAGAAAAAAAAAAACCACCTGACTTTTAGGTCAGTGAGTGTCTAGAATTGTATAGAGGCAAGAGAAGAATACAGTCACAGAACTTATGAACTTAACTAAACGTGAATCGCACCTCACACTTCAAGCCTGCCTTTCAGTCTCACCTTGTTTGTGAGAAAGAGCTTCATTCCACTTAGCTGCAATCTTCAAGCCTTCCACATCACTCCTATCAGATCATTATGAACTGCATGCTTGGTTTAGGATTCATCTGCAGACACAAAGTCAGTCCCAAAGGCTTATGCACAGCACTGGGCACCCAATGTGTTATACAGCATTGGTGAAATACTGCAGCGACTTGACTACAGCATCTCTAGACTAACGATGGAGACCTCCTGCTACAGGTTACAGGATCAGCTGTATGTCTTGTTTGTTAAAAACACACCCAGACACGTATTTGAAGTTAAGAGGAAATTCCTCTCTTCAGTATTTTTGTGGATATTTAGCCATTTGTGAATGCTATTGCTTAATGATATTTGTAAGTGTAAAATACATAAGAGCTACATTTGCTGCCTTGCACACTGGTTTCTGTAAGACTAGTGTAACTACGCCTTACAATTCAAAAAGCTTAAGACACACAGACACCATTTAAAGCATCAGACATACACTTGGCTCTTAACCCAGTTACCCTTTAAATAGCACATAAATACATCCTTTAGAGCACATTTCATCTATTTTACAGTTAGAGGGGGTCCTCCAGCAAGGCTGCGTTTAACTGAAGGCATTGTGAAGATATACATAAATCCTGGGCCTGGATACATAGAACAACCACATAATTAAAACTAGTCAAGAAAAATCAAATATAGAAAAAGGTTTTTACACAGTCTCTTTAAAAAAAGAAAAAAAAAGAGAGATAAGGACCTGAAAAGTAGCACCAGTACACGCTACAAACTCATACCAGAAAGGCGGTTACAACAGCATGAACCTTTACTAAAAGGCCTTGCCCATCTCGCTGACGGAACAAACCTTCTACTACCCACCAGCAAAGCTCGCAGGTGCTGAGAGCGCCCCAAAACCAGGACACAGAGGTACCGCCGAGCCAAAATACGAGGTGAAGAACCACCGCGCAGCTCCAGCTCCCCTCCTCGCAGGCGCCATCTTGCCCATCACCATTCCCGCCAACGGCCGGGGGAAACGCACCAATCCCCGCGGCGTTTGTAGGCGCGTGGGGCCGGGGAGGGAGGGGGCACTTCCGACCCCGCGGAACCTTCTAGAAGGTGGGCGGCCGGGCGCTACTGCGCATGCTCCCTGCCGGGCGCTGTAAAGGGGTCTCTGGTGGGGGTGTTCTGGGAAAGGGGGCTTTTTGGTGGTTGGTTGGTTTGTTTTTTTTTTTTTTGCCTTCCTGCTTTTCCTCCTAAGTGTCCTGTTGCGTTAATGCTTCCTCATCTGGTGCGTTGGGAGAAAGCTTTAACTGAGGGCCTTTATGAAAAGGGATGCGTGTGTGTGCAGTGCAAAAATTTTCCTTTTTCTGTTTAGAAGTTTAATTTTTTTTTTCTAAGCTGTTATTTTTAAATTTGAGAATTTTGCTTTTTGTTAGAGGCTTTCCAGACATGGAAAATAAAGGGATAAAAGGTTTTGCTGAGGTAGCACCTGGGCTGGCGGTGGACTGTGTTTAAATTCAGCCCAGCTGTAGACCAGAACAAAAGGAGAGTGTCTTAAGAAAGGTAAGAAAACATTTATTTGAAATAAATACTATCTGGGAATTGCTATGTATGTGGTATTGGTGCCTTTGTCTGTCTGGTGGCTTGTTAATTTCTCTAAAATATTTGGTCCGTTTTCCTGTCCCATCTGTGATAGGGGCTCCCCTTTCTTCTTTTTTTTAAAAAAAAAAAAAAAAGGAAAGCACTGGTTGTTTAAAGAGCAGTCAGGACTGTGTGTTAATCAACTGAGCAAGCAGATGGGTAAGCAAGTGATGCGTGTATGAGTATAAAAGACCTGCCAGGTTGTGTTCATTTTGTTGCTGTGAAAGGGTAATGGCATTTTGTAGTGGGAGGTGGCCGTCTTACACGGCGGTAAATCTAGGAGGTGGAGCAGCTCTGATGCAGAGGGGAAAAAAAGCGTGTGTTTCAAGGTGAGCTGAACCTAATGTGAGAGGGGAAAAAACATAGATGCTAGCGCTAGTAAAAATTATGTGTGGGGGCTGTGTGATGGTATTGAGAATTAGTAATGCGAAGTTAGGCAGAAGAATGAAAAACAGGACGCTTACTCTCAAGGAAAGGAAATAAAATCTATTGCTGTCTTAGCTGTATTACATAAAAGTCAGGATATGTTCTTTGTCATCATAAGTGATTTTCTTTCATTTCAGTACAACTGAGGGGAAAAAAATTAACTTAGTGTAAATGCAGAGAGACAGCATAACTCTGAAGTAGAATTGTAAATAATTCTCATACTCTCTGACTTCTGTAGTTGCTGGAGATAGAGTTTAATATCAAAACCTAGGAAAAGGGAGTTGGAGAAAGTGAAAGTTCAGTAAGATGAAATCTCCTTGGACTGAGGAAGTGAAGTGATTTACTGGCTTGTTTAGAAGGTAATCAGTTTGAGTGCAGGTATGAGAGCGCTATTTGAAGATTAGAAACTGGAGTGTGACTAACCTTATCTGAGACACGAGACTGGATAATAAAATTGGCAAATGCCAGGATACGAGGGGTGAAAAAAAAGTATGTTCCAAGTGTTAGCAGAGACAGCAGCTACGCAGAACTTGATTCTTGCAGTTCTGTGAACATAAAATGCCTCTTAAAGCCTGGCTTTACCCTCCACTTGCGTTGAGGTTCAGGAGTAAAATTTGTGAGATGACTTAATTTATTTTGGTACTTCAGGTTGTGAGGTCATAGAGTCCCTTTGTGAAATAGCTTATGAAGTGAGTTTTCTTTATGTACTATGTTCAGCTATATGTCAAGCTGCGAAATCAATACATCTTGTAAGACAACAAGCTAGTATCATGTGGTTTTGGCCAGCAAGGAAAACCAAGTTTTGTGTTAAGAGTTGCTTGTTGGACATAATTAAGTTAATATATATAGATCTGCAAAATACTGCCTGCTTTTGTTAGGCAGAAACTGTGTTAATTGGAAGGAGCGCTTTCAGCTCTAAGGAAAAGTGTGTTAAAGTAACAGGCTTGAATAGTAAAGCTCTTCTGTTAACTGAGAGATCGCTTTCTGCTAAATAAATGACTTCTGTGCTGATTTGTCCTCCCTTTTTTCCAGCTATCGCTGCAGGATGTGAGGTTTCTTGGCTCTTTGTTGAAAATGATACCCTACAGCTTCTAGATCAGCTTTTCATCTATCCCAAGATGCTGCTTTTAGAGCTGCAAGAGGAGTGACTCTGGAAGACTATTTCAGTCTCCAGAACGCTTGCTGTGGAATGAGGTATGATAAATGCTGGGGATGGCTAGGGATGGGCGTCTACGGGGGTAAGAAATGGGGCATGAGGTGCTATTGCAGATTGTTTTGCTTTCGGGAGCAGTGAATTTGTATTAACCAACTGAATGCAAAGGGCATGCCATAATCCAAGAAACCCTTCAGTCTCCTCAGAAGCTTTATCTTGTTGCTCACATGTAGAGAGTTGATGGAGACGAAGGAAGCATCTTTAGTCAGGAAATGCACTAAGTTGCACGAGGGGTCACAGTTGGGATAGCTATCATTTGAAGGCTCTGCTATTGAGACAAAAATGAAAGGATGTAAATGTGTGTACTTACTGTTCTGATCCCTAGAAATAAAATGAAATTACCTGACTTCGTCAGAAATGGATTAGGTTGTAGTTGTGACTAAGAATGTAACAGTACTTCTGACAATGCACAGATGAGATGTTTTGTGCGTGGCAGATTTCTGGTTTGATTTTTGGCCTTTTTCTGTACTTAAAACCAACTTGGTATCTATGCAGCTCAGCTTTCAGCCGGCTGCTGTGGCCTTAGTCCACTCCAGTGTTGGCAATGCTGCAGAACTCCTTTCTTTGAATTTGAGAGTCTGAATTTGGTGGAGTTGCTTTCCCCCTTAATTCTTACTTCTTGTAAGTACTGAGCCGAGTGTTCCATGTAAAACTAGTCAAAAATTGTGAGGCTGTCCTTCTAACTCTCCAGACTATCTGCATTGTCTTCAGAAGTTAAAACTTGGGAAATTTCCAAATGCTTGGCTTAACAATGTCGTCTTGTGTGGTAAGCTTATGCCCTTGCTTTTCAGTTTACAGTTTGAATACAGATAAGTCAGTTCTTCAGAGCTTTTAATGGAGCTGTTTAATCAAGTTCTGATCCTTTAGAGAACTCGAGAGGCATTCTGCATGCAATTTTCTGCTCCCTGTGTGACTGAAACCGCAGCAAATATGTAAAGGTTTTTAGAGATTCAGTGAACAGGCTGAAATGATGGCCTTTTCCTGTATGCTGCCCTGTTGCAGGGGAGGATTTTAGGTTTTGTCACAAATAAGTGCTTGCTGGATCTGTGGCTCTTGGCTGGAGAGTTGCGGCTTTTTCTGGGAGGCAGCTGTTACACCTTGCTTTTTGTGCCTCAGGCTGTAGAGCAGTGACTGAGTGCTAAAACCTGCTGCTAGTTCAAGGTTTTGAAATGTGTGGTTGGTAGGTGACTGACCACAGAATCGTGTCTCTAGTACTACGTATCTGGAGACCTGGTGAGGTATTGTACAGATTATTTGATGTTTATCTTGCAACATATGAACACTTAATAGGACAATTACTGGGCAAAGTACACACTGGAGAGCAGTTGCAGCTATGTCGACACCTTGTCTGAATAGTACTCCTTTCTCTTTGTGCTTGCAGAGACAAGAACCGGTCTGCTGAGAAAGCTTGTACTGTACTGCAAGCCTAAGTGCTTGGAATGCTGAACACTTTGTAGTTTAGGACAATTTTTCCCTCAATGTTGGTGGCTTTAATTATGAATATCACACTATGATGAAAGATAAGCAACAGTCCCTAGGTTTAGTCTCAGCTAGCTGTAGGAATCAAGTAAAACATAACTTTTTGATAAAGGACCGTCAAGTTCAAGTTGATTAAACTTTTTTTTCTTACTCAGACTGCAGACTCAGAGGGATAGGGGAGCCTTTGGCTAGCATCTTTTCCTCCCTTTATATTGTTTTGAGCCAGAGTGGTTTTTTAGTAAGGTGAGGGTGTCACTATGTTAATGCCTCGAGGTACGGACTAGAATGAAGATTCTGAAAAGCAGAATGCACGTGTTGGATCACAGGCATACAATTGGTACCCCAGAATCATCTGTCACTGAAAGCATTCAATACTTGGTGCATATTCAACTGTGGAAGCTCTTGCTGGGAAGGAAAGCCAGCAGAGGACACCTTCAGAAGGCTCCAAACAAAAGACTTCAGAGGGAGACTTTTTTTCTTGACCTTTCAGATGCCACTTAAGAGTCGGAATTTAGGTGCTTGGTTTTAGGAACCAAATTTTTGAAGTCCTTTAAGAAACAGGAAAGAACAGTGTGTTCATATTGTAGAATAGCAGCTGTGCATGAAACTACATTGAGATGAATGTTGCATACAAGTGTGGCATTTATTGAGCAATTTTAATTGGCTTTTGAAGGACATGATTACAGATGTAGAGCTATGCTTTCTCCTTCAAGGCACTTGATAAGTAAATGCACATAACTACAGAGGCTCTGTACCTTAAGCAGCCATAGTTTCAGTAAATGCACTGTATACTTTGTTCATCTCTGAATAGTAATTGAGTCTTGGACTGCGTTTATAGTGCTGAGTAATACAACTACCATGATGTATAATAATGCTTAAGAGCTCCAGGGAGGCTCATTTGCATGATAGTGAGGGAAATGGGCTTGCCAGGAATAAGAATTAAGAGACTGGTATTGTGTGAATTACAGAATGGTTTTCAGGTGGGGAAGTCTGAGTCAACTAAGCTATGGAAAAATGGGTGTAAAAAGGCATTTAAAATGATTGCTAGAAAGATGGATTGGCTTTTATTTCTCCTTTGACTGTGACTTGGAAAAAGGGAGTTTTTTCCTCTGTAGCTACTTGGAAGATGCTTTGCTAGGCTTTGTGGAAGGAGATGCTGATTCTGTTTCTGAAGATCCTGACCATCTAGTTTTACTGAGGGGAAACCTAGATACGTAACTCCAGTGGGAAGTGCAGACTGTGTCCCAGACTCTTAATGTGGTCAGCCAGAAACATGGAATTTTATGGAATGAGCTTATATTGCCTAGGTACAATTTTGGTTTGTACTTGTTTACTGACGGTTGGATGTCTGATTTTTTTTTTTGTGCGCTGCTTTGATAATCTTGAAGAGTTTAAGTCTTGTCCTAGTTCAGACTTGGTGATAGAGGACTCGGTGGTCTTCATAGGCTCGCTGATACTTGGCAGGGATGTTGATCAAAGTCTCTCAACTGCTGCCAAGTATGTTACAGCAGAAAGGCAGACAGGAATAAGATGCACAAGCATTCAGTGACAGGCACGAAATACAGCATAAAATATGCAAAGTCTTAACTTGACAGTGTTGTATGATTTAGGCTTTTGTGCTGTCTTGGTGCATTCATTTTTCACCTGTGTCCCAGGCATTTTCTGAGAAAGTAACTTGGATGGCTGAGTTGTGTCATTTGAGTAGATTGTTGTGGAGTGCTAGGGAGCTGAGTTACATGGCAGATGTCAAATGCCAGTGAAGAGCCGATGCTCAGTGTATCTGAGAGAGTGCCCTGTGTAGACTAATCCACATCATGTATTGATTTCCTCTGAAGGGTAGTGGGAACGGACCAGACAACAACCTTTGCCTCCTAAGAGGCTGGAAAAGATGAGGAAATGTGCTTGTCTTTCTGCACCAGTTTGCTGCTGGTACCTGGTATGAGTGGTGCTCCTTCGTAGGAGACTGAATACAGCTGTTGGGGTATGCACCTGCTGAGCCTGTTGGTTCAACTCAAGTTTTAAACTTAATCAGAAATCTGCACTGTTGCCTCGTGAGGTAATTTGAGAACAATGCAGCAAGTTCATTTTATTCTGCCATCACCGCAAAGATGCCATTCCTTTTCCCTTAGAAAGGAGGCTGTCTGGTCTGGCAATAGTGATAGGTGTGTTTGAGACTTGGCTTTGAAGCCACAGGCTTCCTTCTGATAGATGAATAGTGTGATCCCTGGCTCTTTTTGGCTTTTGGAAACTAAGACATCTGGGTTTTTCCTGCAAAACTTGTTGTTCACTGTGCTTTCATCTGCTTTAATACAGGAGGAGATTTTTTTTTCACTGCTGTTCTGAGTTTGAGGGGCCTCATTAGTGGCATAGTCCTCTGGGTGCAGGTGTTCCCACTTTTGTGCTGGAATGCAAAGAATCATCGCTTCCTAGGGAACCTTGTGTCCTTAGCTGGAGCATTTGAGTTCAAAAAAATCTGAATGCTTTTTTTTTTTTTTTTTAGAGATAGTGTGGAACTTGGGTCATTAAATCTTCTCTAAAAAAAGATAATTCCAAGTGGCTCCCTGTTTGTTCTTTCTAATTTTAGCATAACAGTACCATGAAAAGGTTTTGTCGCTTGCAGGAAGACTGAGGTGGAGGAGAAACTCGAAGCAAAAGTGGAGATGCGTCCTCACGGTGCAAAAGGGAATTGTTCTTAAGCTCATCTGTTTTGCAGTGGCAGAAAGCTTTGCCTGAAACTTGGTGAATCGGACTATAAATAGAAGCAGCTTGTTGGGGAGGAGTGCTGCCTTATAGAATAAGGGGCAGAGGGTCAAGATGGCTGTATCAGTTTTTCTTAAAATGAAGGTGTTTCCTTGTTATTTGTGTGTATTAAAAATGAATTTAATGAGTTTATAGACATTCTTACTGACCAGTCCATTATATTCTCCACACTATATTGAGATACTATAAATTTATAACCACTTGTCACCTTAAATGTTGATGTAAATACAGGGAGTGAGAGCTGTTTTTTCCAGGTATGCCCAATCTTCATTTAAAATCAGCAGTCTGAGTGAGTGTTTACAAATGCCAATTTTTTCCAAGGCTCCACGTGTAGTTGGAGAGGCAAGCTCCTGTAGGAAATGATTTGCAACAATCCTGACTTGGCTTCAGTCTCTGACTGCAAAGTTTGCAACAACTGGCTTTCTTAGCTGAAGGAGGCCTCTGAATCCTCCCAGAGGTGTGCTGAGCAGCTCTGAGCGTCTGCTCCATCGTATTTGTAAAGCATACTGAGATTCTATGTAAAAGAGGCTCCTGGTATTACTATTGTTGTGAAGTGGATGTTATACGTTTGTGTGTCCTATGGGAATGCACTGTGTGAATATAAAGTGACTTGGTGGTTTTCCCACCCTTAAAAGATTGCAACTTTTACAGCTGTGCTATCCTTGTTTATAAAATATATTGATTCAGCAACATCATAATCTTGACATATGACTTGTCTCATTAGCTAGCAACTGGAAGTTGCTGTAGCAATCCAGTAACTTAGTGTGAGTGCAGGGAGAGGTAGGAATTGCTGCCTGGTAAGTGGCTGATTCAAAGGTTTAAGTGGATGTGTCATGATGAAAAAATACCGTGTGCTTTAGTCGGGGTTGCTTGCCCATATGTATTTAAGCTTTCCTGTGTGCTGGGCACGTTTTTCCTGGAAGAACCTCTGGGTGTTAATGTTTCCAGCAGAATTCTTTTGAAATTGGTTGTATCTGTTATGCCATTCTGCTGTAGAAATCTTTTCATGGTTGGAAAGCACAGCTTTCAAATCTGAGCCACTTTTAAAGCACTGCCTGAGATTTTAGGATGTTTAAATGTACGTGTACATTACTAGTCAGGCAGTGGTCTCCTCTTGATTTCACTGAGTGGTGGAACCTTCAAACTTGTAGTTCATCTGTGTCCTGTAGTAACCAAAAGCCAGTAAAATGTAGCCCAGAGTTTCATGTAGCATGTCACACAGCGGCAAGCTTTGAGATGTACTAGTAATCTCAAGATGGCTTCAGACCTCACTGAGAACAGCAAAGTAGTACATGATTTGATGCCCGCTTTTCTGTGCGAGTGTTCACTTGAACTGTGAAGATAATTGCCTGATTATCGTCAGATTGAGTAGCGCAGTTGCTCTGCCATGAGGCCGTTATTAGACCCTTAACAGTATTCCTTTGACTGTCATCTATCGCCTGAATTGTCAAAACTATCTGCCAGAATCTAGACAGTAGGCAGCCCCATTGATGGCTTTACTGCAGATGTTGGGTCAGAGTCCCAAGATTTGTTTGGTGGTAGCTGAGATCTCACAGCCTTAGATCATTTGGGAAAGCTCTGGTCGCTTACAGCCTCCATTTTGGGGAAGAGGTAACTGAAGGGTTCTGCTGTTGATTCTTTGGAGCCCATGCTTGAACGAACAGATTGTTTTTTCACATTGTAGTGATTGGATGCTTAAAGTGAGAGGTCACTTCGTAATGCCTGCTGTCACAAAGCCGTTTCATGCTGTTGCTGTCCCCCTGATTGAAAGGGAGAGAGCAGGCTTAGGCTCACAGCTTGCTGAGGTGTTTAGCTCTTCAGAGGCTGTAATTCAGCAGGTAGCCAGTGCTGCAGTCACATGTGCAAATACTCTAACAGCTTAGAATTTAAGCATTTATCACTCTTGGGAGCCACCTGTGTCACTCTTCACAAATGTATATCCTTGTCATCCTTTTCACTTCAGTAATAAGAAAATAAATAGCTGAAGATAAGTTAGGGTAACTTCCTCATCTTTTAAGAAAGCAGTTGTGATGAGGGGGGGAGTGAAAAGGCACCTTTCTCACCCTGGCTAATTCTGCTGCCTGATGTAAGTTAGTACCCCAGGACAACTGTTCTCCTGGTGGCTACTAGGAGAAAATGCAGCAGGTCACAATCAAACCCTCCACTCATCTCTGCTAACAGAACACTGGGGCCCTACCTGAGCTGGTGCTGGAAGAAACAGTGAAGATGCCTTGCAGCAACTCTAAGTTTGTCCCGGGGTTTTCATGTGCTTTAATATTGCCAAGATGATGTGAAACTTTGTAGCTGAGCCTTGTGCTCTTCATCTTATCTTCATGTGTACAAAAGCACTGTGCCATTCAAAGCAGAAAGGTTTCTGGATTGAATTAGGTACTTCTGTCCTTAAAAAAAAAAAAAAAAAAAGGGGGAGTTGTCCTAGTTGTCAACAGTGCTGAAGTCGACACAGTTCAAAAGCTAACAGGATTGCACAGTGTACTTGTGCAGTTTGCGCTCTGCAAGAATAGCATTAACAGCTGCTTGCCAGCTGTGACACCTGCCAGGCCTGTATTACTGCTCCTGGTACGTGCTATGACACATGCTCGCGCCTGTCACGTTGCCTACAGAGTGCCACAACAGTAGCCTCCTAGGCAAAAGGAGATAGGAATGGAAGGTCTGCCAGAAAGAATGCACTGCTGACAAGTCTGAATTGACTGCGGCGATGAGTAAAACAACCCAGGTAACGTTACACAGAAATCACTTGGTCTTGCTTTAACTTGGGTTGCCATGTGTGTAAAGGGACCATGTAGGTTGAAATGGTGCTGTTCCTGCATCACCTCTGTACTGCTGGGAACTTGGATGCAGGTTTTAAGATGGGGCATAAATGATGATGCTAGATGCCTTACAGATAGAAGAGCTCAACTATTGCATCTTAACTGGTGAACAGTACAGTCATCAACACTGCCTTCCTACTGCACTTTAGTTGATTTGTACAAACATCTCATAATTTGCAAGGTCTGTTTTCCTGCTTGGGTTCTCTGTCTTTCAGTTTCCTTCTCTGTATTCTTTTGTGTAACTGTAATATGCTGTGTTAATTTAGATTCCTTCTTTTGACCTGAGCTCATAATGGCTAATTTCTTAGAAGGATTTGCATGAGATGAAGCGGGAAACTACGCTTTTC
This sequence comes from Chlamydotis macqueenii, assembly GCF_036417535.1. Taxonomy (NCBI): domain Eukaryota; kingdom Metazoa; phylum Chordata; class Aves; order Otidiformes; family Otididae; genus Chlamydotis; species Chlamydotis macqueenii. Next base: position 2,159,645 of record NC_141579.1, on the reverse strand, counting down.
TATAACATGGCCTTTTTGTAATTGTGACTAATTCATGGTTAAGGCTACAAGAGAATGTTTCCTGAAAATAATAAGACATAGCTTCGTATGAACATAGCCTGCAGCAGTTACAGATGAGTATTATAGAAGGTTTTGCACACAGCATGGGATTGGGAAGAAAGATCTAATTCTGTAGTCCTGAAACTTTTCAGTTTCTTGCATGCTGTAGTGTTGATAATGACAATTACAGGTGTACTTGCTCACTGTTGTAATGCGAATAGTAGAAACGGGATTCTCGTGCTCTGGGAATAATAGAAAAAGAGGTGACTAGGGTCAGAGGTGGTAACAAATGCATCAAATGTGGCTGGTGTGCAGCTCAGATGGGCTGGAGCTTGCACGTAGAAAACTTCCCAGTTAGTTTAAAATAGCACATGTGTTGATGGAAGTATAGTGGAAGCTGGGCAAAATGGGTGGCTTCTTCTCAGAGCGGTTTATTCAACACTGAGGATCTGTTATGTGGCAATGGACCTGTTGCAAAAATGGTAAGACTTTTCTGGGATCTAAGCAGCTTGTGCCGGATGGTGCCAGTTTATCTTTGTTTGCTAGCAGCCAGGAGGAATGCTGCATGAGACAGACTAGTTTTGCAGCCATGTGAGAGGTGCCTCTACTTAGTGTCTGTGCGCACCAAATCCATGCTTTGTGCTAGTCTGAAGTCTGATTCTGAGCCAGGGATACATCTGGGTCTTAATTTGGATGTTACAGCCTGGTTTGCTTTGCTGTAGAGTTATGTAGCTCACAGCACGTTGCAGATACTGTTTTAATTATCACTGATTGTTTAAAGTTCAAGTCCTCTTAAATAGGTTGCTAGAGAGATTTTTCTGTGGACTGTGTATGGCCTTCATATCTGTATAGTAATTTCATATTGCTTCTGGAGCATCACAGCATGAAAAGGGAGTAAAAAAGGTGAGAGCTTTATTGTGTTTTAGGAAATGTTCATTCTGTGCTGGAGCAGGCCTGGCTGAAGGCAAAGGTTCTTTTTGGGGCCTTGTATATACTCCTTTTATGTCTGAAAGAATTAATTGATGAACTGCTTACTGGGTGTAGGGAGTGGTCTTGCAGAAAGCAGCCAGCATTGCATCCTACATGCTGACACACATCCTTTCAAAATGTTGCGAGAATAAAAAATGCCAGTCTCCTTCTTAGCTAGGTCAAGTGATCACAAGTCCTTTCTAGACATAAATGAAAAACCGAAGATGCTACACCTTGGTTATTATTCACACAAACCTGTCTTTCCTTCTGCTCGACATTTAATGGTCCAGTAAGCAGGGCAGTAGCATCCTAGAAAGAAGGCAGAGTCATCCCACCCTCCATTCTTTATGCTTTGCTGAAGTGTTTCTATTAATAGACAGGACAAGGGCTCCTGTCCCAGTCTCTTGCTGTCTCATTAGCATGCTTTTAGTCTTTCAGCAGAGCTGACTGATGTGCTCGTTGGACCTTGAAGGATTTGTTCCATGTCAGATGCAAGATGCAAGTATAAACACAAGATATGCCTTACATTTACAGAAGAATTATCACAGGGATGACTGTGAAAAACAGCTAAAGATGTGTTGGTGTCACTGCCTTGTATACTGGAGGTATAGCCCTTCTCATGGTGTTATTGCTAGGATGAAGCAATTGGTGTTTTTCAGGTAGAATGGATGAACTCCTCTTCAGTTTTTCAGTTTTAGTGGTAAGAGAGGCTGAGATCAGAACAACAGGAATAGCAAAGCACTGTTGTGGAAGTAAAAAGGCTAAAGATCATCTGTAGCAGTTCCTGTGGTTTGTCCCCTTCTGTGGAGGGGGAAGAATTGTTCAATATTGGCAGTGGTGCAGAAGCATGAAAAGAAATTAAACTGAGTACTTCAGTGTGCTGATTTCCATCTAAGGATCATAAAACATTATCCAAAGGTGAATTAGTAATGTGTGTTTATAGCTCAGGAACCAATGTGACATACTCCTAGGTCTGTGGAGAAAGGGACTGATACTACCGCTAGTTTTGAAGTGAGTGTGAGGATTTCTATGTAAGAATAATTTGGACCTGTTTAGTACTTTTCATGTGTCTGTATTGGTCAAAGGACTTCAGTACTTTGAGAAGCATAAGAAATAAAATTGAGTCTTAGATGGGGGCTGGCAGAAGGTATCTTAATTTATCAAGTTTTGTTTAGGAACTGCAGGTCTGGCAAGATGGCATCACTCCAGTGATGCACCTATACTCTTCCCACGCAGATCTATGTACCAGTGCATGGATTTGTTTGCAGTGGATGGCTAAAGCAGATGGGTGGCTGAGCAAAATAGTAACTGCAGCAGAGTGAGTTAGCTCTTGTTTAGACTATATAAACATTTCTTGGGCAAACTAGTCGGTTGCTCTGTGGACAAGCTTTTTTTTAGGTCTTTGTGACCTGGAAGTATATGGCTTCGGTCCACAGCTGCCAAATGGAGGTGGTGTGTACTCTGGGGATATAAAATATGGATATATCCAGAGTTTGCGTAATACTTGATTCTACAAGCAGCCTCCTTGAAACTGTTGGTAAGCCACGGGTGAAAGCTCTGCTCTTCAGAAATCCTGTTTGCTTGAGAAGATAGTGTGATGAGGGAAGTGTGAGTCCTAGTATGAGCAGACATATATATTAAGCAGGTCTATTTTTCCACTGCCTTGTGTGTTTCATATTACCTTTTGGAAAGGTAGAGACAGTTGAAATCTTTCTACTGGCAAAAAGAATCAAATAGTTTCATAAGCTTTTGTGTTGCTCTGGTTAGAAAGGATCAGAACTTCCAACACAGTAGAAAATTGACCCTGTGAGTATAAAAATAACTTGAAGATCACAGCATAATGCACCATGCTGAAAAGGACCTTTCCCATTATACTGGTTCTTGGAACACTTTCCTCTCTTTGGTTAAGATGTGTGTCTTTAATCATTGTTGCCAGCATAAATATCTGCAAAAAGCTAGCGCTTGCCTAGTCTTTAAGAATGGCACAAATTGAGGAATATTCCTGCAGGAGTGGATGGAGTATGAAGTGCTTCATACATTCTTAAAATTGTGTTTTGAACTATCCAGATAACGATTCTAATGCATTATTCAGTCAGAAAGAAGTGCTTTGCAAAAAAAAAAAAAAACCACCAAAACCATTAAATATATCTTCATTGTAAGTGCATCTGTTGTTCCTTGCAAATGATTAGCTGTCAGTCATAAATATGTATTTCTTGGTGAGGTTAAGACTGTATGAGACTAAAACTAGCTGTCCTTGATGAAGGGCTATGGCTTTTGGTCATGCTGTGCTTACCATGTCAAAAATGTGGTCAACAGTGTGAAACAGTGCTATTTGTGGTGGTGAAGCCTGCAAATCTGTGAGCTAGAGAGCCCCATCACTATAATGGCAGGACAAACAGTGGCACCAGCAGGGGACAGTTCAGAATCCAGTTAGAACAATGTGGGGAGAAAGCATTTGTAGCACTGTCTTCATGTTTCCTGTTGCCCTTTTTGGAAAGGGAAGATTGTCAAGAGGATCATGAAGTGGTTTTGTTGCTGAAGCAAAACAGCTGTGGAAACCTCAAGGTCAAAATTTTCTTTACTTCCCTGTCCCTGAAAAGCAAAAAGAAACTTCTCTATCTCCAGAAATACAAGGGAGACCACTTTGGGGGTTAAGAAATGGTAAAGTTTTAAATTTAATTTTTGCTTTGAAAGCTGATTAATCTTGAAGTATGTAAGACTTCAGATTGCAGTAACTTCTGTTTATATAGAGGGGGAAGCATATGCTGACTGTAGGCTTGTAGAAACAAGTTATTTGTAATTGGGTTTTGAGACTTGGATCACTTATCTGTGTACTTCCTCATGGAAGTATGGATGAAGCTGCAAACTTGGCATGTTTGAAGACACCTGAAGCAAGATAGCAATGCCACTTCTCTGGTAGACTCTGTCTATTGGGTTCTTTACATCTCCTGTTACAAGGTAGAGAATGTGGACTATGAAGAAATAAAAAAAATCATCCAAAAATCACAATGTGAAGTTTAAAGATAAATGTTCTCTCTTCCTGCTTAGTGAACTGTTGTCTTATTTTTGGGGCAACTTGATCCTCTTCCATCTCTTAGATTTGGCTAGAGAGTATTACTGCAAGGAAAGTATGGTAAGCTATTTTCAGAAGTACAGAGGTAGAACCCGCTAGCCCAAATGGCTATTAGACTATGTGCCTGCTAAGTTTCTATAGACAAGAAGGGGGAAAAGGAGCTTTGAAGACTTAAAAAAATATAGCTCAGTTTTTAACATGCCAGTTGTAGCAGAGTAAGTGTAGGAGGTAATGGTAATAGCATGAAGGACAAGCATTACAGTGATGTAGGGAAATGGGAGTAGTTGATGGTAAAGGATGGGAAATGCTGAGGCACAGGCTGCAGAGAGGCTAGGTGAATGGAGTGGAATTGCTGATACAAGGAAGACTATGGGGAAGTTTTAAGATTTTTTTTTTTTTTTTTTCCGCAAGAGTGGAAGCCATTCAAGGCTTTCTGTAGGCGGAAACTCCAGACTGTATGAGAGGTGGCCTGGAGGGACCAGACTTCTACCTTCTCAGGCCCAGGTTGACTTCTGGACAAAAGGTTTCTGAGCACATGTGCACAGATGTGAAGTGATACCTCTGCTTTACATGTAGGATTTCTGTGGCAGACTGCATGGTTATTAACCAGTTCATCTATTGCCATCAAGCTGGCTGGAAAACTTGTGTGAGCAGTAGGACTCGGAAGCTCCCCCTTGAAGTGGGATAGGCATGTAGTGCTTGGTAGATTCTGTGCTGACTAATATTTGAGTGATAACTCAGTGTTAAAAGCTTAATTCCATGTAGCTGTGGCACTACATTGTATACCTACATAGTGGAGATAACGTGACTTTTTTGATCTCAAACTTTCTAACCTGGGGAGGCAACTTAAGGAGAAAGCAGCTCAAAACTTGCAGCTTTTAGGCAGAAAAGGATTCACTCTGTCAGTCTTAAGTGCTCCAGGTAGGCTAACAAGTTCATTTATATACAAAATCCTGTACGATGCAGCCAACATAAGGACTTGGAGCTCCCTATAGCACTGTATTTCTTGAGCTGGTAGAGTAATAGTGTCTTTGAAGACAGCAGCTGTCAACAAGCGAGTAGGCAGTAGCAAAATAGGTCGCTGTAGGAGAGGGACTTTGTTGCTTACCCTTGAGATGAACCTCTAGCAATGTGAAAATGTTTTTACTCTTCTGGCCTCATTTCTCACTGTCCAGCTGTTGTACTGAAAATGACAACTCATTTTATCGCTGGGCCTTTTTGTTTGCACTCAGGAGCAAAACAGCTGGGAGGAAGCTCACTGTAAGCTTTTCCACAGTTTCTATGGAAACTGTCAGCTTTCCAGCAGGTTCTCCAAAGGGCACAAGCTGTAGGTGCCTCTGAGTAATTGTTATGTTCACATGCATCTGAACCTTATCCCTAGCCACCAGCAGATCTCTGAAATGGTTTCCTAGGTGACTGCGTTTTCCATGCTGTGGATGGTAATAGGCACGTTAGCAATGTTAAGCAGTGCTTTCTGCACCTCTTGCTGCTGTTGGTGGAGTATCTGGTGAAATCTCAGGGCCATAGGTCTCTGTCTGGGCTATCTTCTTCCTAATGGAAGTTTTTAATGTCTACAGAACTCCTTGGATGCTTGATGTGTTAAGAGTTCTTTTCATGATGACTTGACTTAACAAACTACTTCAACATGTCCTGGAAAGTAAGAGAGACTTCATAGGAAAGCAGTTGTAAGATGATCAGCAGTCTCTGCCATGTTAAAAGGGTTAAATGCTTGTCTGAGTACCAGAAGCATTATTTTTGTCATTACATGCCAAAAATGTCAACAGATGGATGGAGCTTTCATTGGTATGCAACGAATCTTTCCCTCTTTGGTCCAATAAGTTACATTTAGTCTGTTAGTTTTTCTTTACTGGAGTTGATTTTGTTGTTGTCTGATTTGCAGGGGTTTATGGGGCACTATAGATGTTGGTTCTGAAATAACTGGAGAGATTTTTCTGAAAAAAAGAATAGATTTGTGATGTTCAGCTGCTGTATGGAACTGCTCAGTTGTTGCATGTGAGCCTGAACGTGGAGCAGCCTGAAATGATCAGCAATGCTTGGGAAGGATGAATGCATGATGTTGTCAGCAGTACAAGCTAATACTTCTCTTTTGACTGCCAAATTTCAATTTGCTGATGGGGCTGACTATGCATGGAAATGCAGGGAAGGTCCTAAAGACACTTCCGGAGGTGACTTCAGATTGTGCTAAACACAAAAATCACCAGCAAGACCTTTTGCTTTTCATAGTCTATCTGCTATAATCTCATCTGTATGGATAAATATGTGTATTGAAGTGTAGCATCCAGTAGGATTAAAAGGACGCTTGCAATGAGTATAAACTGAAGTGCAGGAGGAGAAAGTGAAAAGACAGCTCTTCCCACTAAAACTGCAACAACAGTTTAGGGAGGCGGTGCATTGTTCCAAGTTCTTCAGCTGAGTGACACTTTCATTTTGACTTCAGTAGTCAATGGCTTATTGACTTTTTATTACAATTTTTCAGCATGTTTCAAAGTGACACCACTTCCTCCTAGACCATCCACCAGTTTAATGCTGTGTTATTGTTGGGGTACTGGCTGGGAAAGGGAAAGTGAGAGGGAAGGTGCAAAGCATGTTAGCTACTGAATCAGAAAAGACAGGTTGTCTTTAGAGGCTTGCCAACAACATACAGATACAGCGGAATGTTTTTTTGTAGATATCCCCATGTAAGAGTTCACGTGACTTCCCTAAGAGGCATTTTGAGAGATGAGGGAGTTGAACAGAAGCTGCAGTGGGAGAATGAAGGCGGCATGTCTTGTTATGTTCATGAAAGGCTATGGCATTTGTCCAGGCAACCCCAAGAGGTCTACAGTAATTCGTGCAATCCTTTCTTTTATCTGGTTGAGTGCCTGAGGGCAGTTTGATCAGGATAATGTTTCCTTTCCTCAGATGAGCACCAGAGGGTTCCGGTCTGTCACTTCTGTCTGCAAGGGCACACTGAAACGTTGCATCTGTGCATGGTCTGGTGCTGAACAGGAACAGAGCTTGCTAGTGTGATATGAATCTGACAGCAAAAATAAGAAATGGCTGTGACTTATGTTGCAGGACTGCCAAATGTCTGCAACTAGTCTGTATAAACAGTGTGCTGGAATACTTGTCCCATTGCTAGAGCGAAATGTAGAAACCACGTTGCTGTAAGGAAAGTGGTATAGAAGCTCATGATTTTTAGTTTTTAAAACAACTGAACAAACTGGACTAGATGCTTTTGGTGCTTACACAGTTAAGGCCTTTAGTGCCTCTTACACAACCTGCGAGTAGGCTCGGGGTGCACAAGAAGCTGAGAGGAGACACGGCTGGCCACAACTGACCAGAGGGATATTCCATGCCATATGTCGCGTTCAGCATGTAAAGCAGGGGGAAGGAGGAGGATGGTGGGGAGTAGGTTTGGAGTGACGGTGTTTGTATTTCCGAGTAACCTTTACGTGTGATAGAGCCCTGCCTTCCTGGAGACAGCTGAACACTTGCCTGCTGATGGGAAATAGTGAATGAATGCCTTGCTTTGCTTGTGCATGTGGGTTTGCTTTACCTGTTAAACTGTCCTTATCTTCCCGAGTTCTAAGATCCTTTTTTAATGCCCTTCTGCTTATGCTATTCCACTCTTAATCAATAATTGCTAAAACAATACAGTCCAAGGAATGTTTGAGTACTGTGATCAGTATGGGCCTGCTTTCAAAACCTTGTTGGGGGCCACCTGTGAAAAGTGTGGTTTTAAGATAACTGGCTTTCTGACGCTTGTTAAGGGCCCTAGGAGATACTGGAAGGGCTCCTGTTTTGCAGGATTTTGTCAGCAGGGTTGGACAAGATGCCTAACCTTTTGTCATATCTCACCTCAAAGCCCACATAAGAGGTGCTTGTGAAATGGTTATGTAACTAGACATCTCTCTCACTGAGGTATGCAGTTATTGCTGGTGACTCTTACTGACAAATGGGAAAAATCAGACACTGACACAGAGTTTATTCCTGTAGAGTTCCCCAAGACTTATATTAATATAACCAGGCTTGCCCCTTGCACCCCTTGCCTTCATTGTGCGGTAGATATTCGTCCTTTGCATGTATATAAATGAATATGAGTGCACTGCAGCAGGGAGTTTGCTGTTAAACTGGGACAGGGAAGGAGATATTTGTCGGTTTTGTATAAGCAGGACTCTCAAATGGAGGGAGGACTGTCCTTCTGCTGGCTCTGAGAAAGCTTAGTCCTGGCTGGGCCCATTAATTTTCAATTTAGTCTTCTACGCTGCACTGCTATTGTGTTTTATGAGGATGTTATGCTGAAATGAAGGCTTGTAAAACAGAATTTTAAAGTTTAAAAAAGGCACAGTCATTATACATAATGTGTGCTGAAGTAGAAATGAGTGGGTATTTATAGTACAGCTAATATTAATTGTTGTTTTTATTGTGATGTCATCCTTACAGGTCAGCTGAAAAGTAAGGTAGCCAGAAAATCCCCAGACATTTAATTCATATGAAATGTCAACATGTGATCAATTTCTACTACTGATTTTCTGTTTAAAATGGTTTCTTGTGTCACATTGTTGATATGGCTTTATGTATTACTGTAAGGAAGGAGGCAATTCAGTACCACTGCCATGGAAGCCCATGTACTTTATCAAAGAGCTAGGAGGTCTGGCTTTTAAAATAAAGAACCTACTGGGAAATCACACTTTTTGATTAGCAGCATGGCTGTCAATCCATGAAGTTATTCTGGGTTTGTGCAGATACATATGAAAACATACTAAAAGGTGGTGCCCTTTACCTGCCCTAGACCCTTTGCTGTAAGTCAGTAAGGATTTGGGAAAGGCAGGGGAGATAAGATGCAACTTCTGCAGTTCAGGGGCAAAAGTAATTCTGGGCTGTAAATATTGCATTAGATGAGGAAGGTAGCTCAGACTTTCACGCCTGTGGCTTAAAGCTTGCTGGACTACAGGGAGGAGTGAAATGAATTTCAGTCTAAAGCATGGCCAGGCTATGGGAAGTACCAGTAGCAAATGTCTTGCAATCTTGCTACAGATAATATGATGCCTTCTAGCTACTCTGACCCAGTGCAGACTGAATTGTAAAAGCTTTTTTAAAGGGTTTGTGAGCTGAATGAAAGGAAGCTGTGCTGTGGGGAGAAGCTTTGTGTTTCACCATCCTTACTTGATGTGTTTCAGGTCCTTGATGCTGACTGCTTGGGAGGCCAGCTGACAGTGTTACACTTTCAGCTGGCCTCTAAATAGCTTTAGCTGAAGTAGCTTTAATAGTGGGTGTCTACTTTTTGACCACTTCTGAATGTTACTTGCTATCTGCAATTCTCCGTTATTTATCTTGGACTTGGGTTCTTCTGAGAATGTGGTGTTTTAACTTTAACTTCATTGGGTTTGAATTGTAGTAGGGTAATTCAGGTTGGAAGGGACCTCAGGAGGTCTCTAGTCCAAGCTCCTGCTCAAAGCTTTGTAGAGACTTCAGGATTTAACTTTTACTGTCTGAAGAAAAAACTTGAACAGGAAGTGGTTGTAAGAAACTGACTTGTGATTAGACTTCCCATCACTGCTTATACTTTGTCAATGTTGTTTGCAGTATCAAAATCCTTCTGTTGTCCTCTAACCTTGGTGTAGCACAAATTTCTCAAAGGGATACTTGTGATTCCCCTTGCTTCATTAAAAACTGAGGGGAACTGACAGTGAAAGACTTGCTTGGTTTCTGTTGAGCTTTGGGGAAGAAAGCTTCGTAGGATCAGGAGAAAAAAATGTACAGTCCTTGGTGGAGCTGTCTGGTACCCATCATGTGCCTACTTCCTGTAAGATGTATGAGATAAGGGCTTATGAATTGGAAGATGTTGGCTAGGGCAGATATCTTCAAGATGTAGAAATTGCTTCCCCTGAGATCCTGAGATGATAGTTTCCTAGAAGCTGGAATTCTGATGTTACTCTACAATAGAACCCTCGGATGCATAATCAAAGTCGTCATGCTTTGATCTCCTGAAGAGAAGAGCTAATGCATCAAGATTTATTAAAAAAAAAAACCCCAACAGTATTTTCTGTACCCAGAAACTCACAAGGTGAAGGTCTCATTGCTTTGGAGATAGTGACATTTTTCAGGGCTTCAGCCTCTTGTGCAGAATGTGCAAGCTGAGAAACAGCTTATTTTGAAATGTGCTATTAAGCTAATCCAATCTCTTAATCTTCAGATCTTCAGTTTGTGTCAGATTTAGGACAAGGTTGGGGTTTGTTTTCTCTACCTCAACGTGAGGTAATAGTTGAATGTGGAAATAAGGACTGTTGGAATTGGCTTTACAGCTGGCTTACATGTTTGTAGGCAGACTGAAGAACAAGTGACAACTTGTCACAAGACTTGCTCTGTCCTGTGCCCTACCTGAAGAGCTCAGCATAAGAAACAGCTCCAGCTGGTTTGCTCTTGGTCTTGAAAAAGTTGCTACCAGAGAGGGTGACTGATTAGGAAGGCTCCTGCAACCTGAAAACTGCAGCATCTTAAATCCTTGAAGCTTCTCTCCCTCAAAAAAACCTCAGGAAGATAATGAAAAGTTGATGAAGCACAGGAGGAAGCTTCTAGTCAGCAGACTGCAGTGGTGGTGAATCGGATTTTCACAGCTCACTAACCTCTTAAGTGTTTAATAAATCCAAGAGATCCATTCCAAGGATAAGGTGGCCCTGGTATCTAACCAGGCAGACTCTACCTGCTGTCATCTTTCTTAAAACTGACCCTGCACAGCAGGACCAATTACCCAGCTAACAAAGTGGAGACAAGCGTCTCCTTTTGTTCCATCCTGTCAGCTGAGCTAAAGGTATCACAGTTGCCATAGCAATATTGCTTCAGCTACTGAAAGCGGGAGTGGTTGTGATTAAGTGACTGAGGATTAGGTATGTAGGATTTTCTCCTCCTTTTTGTATAGATTTTCTTGGTTAAATATGTGACCTTGCATTGACAGAGTGAGGAACAGGCTTCACTGGGTAGTCTCCAGTGCTGTGATTACTTGCTGTGGTAAATTGGCAAGTTGAAAATGTAGTAGATCCTAAAGACACATTGGTAAATGAGTTGCTGTGCTGGATGAGATAGCTGTGCGTAAATATCTGAAGCAGAAAACCCTCTTGTGCAGGGGATGAACATCTCGGTCTTGCCTGTAAGCTTGGGTTTTAAGCTGATACACCTCCTCTGTGCAGGTGACACTATTGTTCTGTGTTTGTCTAAGAATTCATGTATCTTGCTCCTTCAGCTGCTCCTTAAGCAGTTGCTGCTGGCCATGGAGTTGTGGATCTAGGCAAATGAAGAGTTATGAAGCTGAGACTCCTGCCAGGAAAGGGTAACTGGGGAGCTGATATAATGAGACAATTGATGTTGTAATCAGCTGGCTGGTGGCAGGAGGCCCAGTTGGCACCTCAGAAGTGATCTTGAGGATGAGCTGCTTGTTTCTCCAGCTAGGAAACTCCCTATGGAGTGTGTGGGCTTTATTTTTGGAGAGGCTGGCTGCTTGGCCCTTTGACAGGTGACCGGTGTTTAAAGTTTTGAATCCTGTTTCAGCTTCATAATTGAAAAATATTGGGCTAAAAAGCAAGTCTAAAGCTGTTTTCACAACCTGACTGTCTACATGCAACTATGAAAAGTCTGTAAGCTTACCTTCTGTCAGGTTGGCTTGCATATATGAGCAATTCAGTAAAATTTGAGACAAGTGGAAGTAGCTTAGAAGTGAGGCCTTGATGCAGGAGGTTCAGAGCTGGCAGCAAACCTGATGTATTAATACTAACTTGTTCAGGGATCTTGAAAATTGTGTTCTGTCTTCTTGCCTTGGTTTGCTTATTCAGTGTTAAATACTGACTAACCTTGAAAAACTTGTCATTTAAATATGTTACAAGCTAGGGAGGATTAAAAATACCACATTTTTTCTCATTGTCTTGATGGTACATATAACTAGATTGTCCTAAAACAAGATTAATTTATCTCCAAAGAATGGGCACATTTTCTGTAGCCCAGTGACTGACCATCTCTGTTCAAGTCTGTTTCCTGTGGCTCAGCAGTGACGGCAGTGGTTATGAGTCGGAACAAAGTTACCTGAACTCTTGGTGTTCTGGCCAAGCTCTGGCTGAATTCTGGGAACAGGCTCCAGTTCTGTAGGACTGCATCCAAACTGATTTATTAACTTCAGTAGGAAATGGCGTTTGTGTCCTTTGGTGTGAAATGTAGCTCCGTACAGCTGTATGAGGGCATGGACCTTGAACGACAGCAGGCAAGATAGTGATGTGCATACAGAAGGCAAAAGCCTTTACGCAGCGCGGATAATGCACATTGTGAAACAGTTAGAATAACATTCACTGCAGCCACAAAAACAATTTTACAGCAGATTAAACACACTTAGAAAAAGGGAAAAGATGAGTGAGAAAGCAATACTAACACTAAATTAGAGTTTAGTCAGCAGCAGAAAGAGAACATAAGAGAAAATGAGAAAATGTTCCTACTGTCCTATCACTTAGTTTTTTCCCAGGCCAACTCTATTCTGTGTTAATCTGTTTTGTTGGCGTGTTGTTTGAACTGAGAAGATTTACTGGTTTCTAAGATCATGCCTGCTAGTGAAAAATACCAGAACTGAGATGAGCATTAACTAGATAGTGCCTAGAGTGCAAGTGTTGTTCTTGGACAAATAATGATGATAACAGTTTTAGTTGTTGCTAAGTAGTGATTACATTAAGTCAAGGACTTCTCATCTGCTCGTGTCCTGACAGTGAGAAAGCTGGAGGTGCACAAGAAAATAGGACAGGGCACAGCCGGGACAGCTGACCCAAACTGGCCAAAGGGATATTCCGTACCATATAACATCATGCTCGGCATGTAAACTGGGAGGAGTTGCCTGGTGGGGAATTGCTGCTCGGGTTGGGCTTGGCGTTGGTCAGCAGGTGATGAGCAATTGCACTATGCATCACTTGCATATTTTTTATTTTCATTTGCTGTCTTATCAAACTGTTTTTATCTCAACTCATGAGCCTTACTTTTTGGATTCTCTTCCCAATCCTATGGAGGAGGGAGGAGTGAGCAAGTGGCTGGTGCTTAGCTGTCACCTGGGGTTTAACTGTGACACAGGCCTGTGCTTTGCCTGGAGGCTTTGAGCAAGTCCCCACTGTTGATTAAACTTGGGAGGTCAAACACACTTGCTTTATCTGCTTGACTGTGTCTATAGAATTGCCATTAGTGAACAGTTGCTTCTTGACTTTACACGTTTGTGGTGGTTGATTGTGGAGGATTATCCTTCTGCAGTGCATAGACACCTGCTAAAAAGGGAGTAATCTTGTCAGAAGTGAAATCTCATCTGATCGTTAAACATGGTGTGCTTACAACCCACTTGTCAGCTTTGCTTAATTCAGCGTGCAGGTCTCTGTCAGAACTTCTATTGATTCATTGAGATTGCTCGGCATCTTTGTAGATATTAATCTTGTATGTCTGACAAGTTACTGTGCTCTTGCAGGAGAAGTGGAGTTGGTCGTAGATGCTACAGACTATAGTGTCTGGTTGACTTTGTAGTTGTCCTGACTCTTCTCCTGTGAGCCTTCTCATGTGTGTAGCAGTGTTGCTGCAGTGTTCAGCGATAGTTGGCATATGACTGCTTCCTGCTGAATAGGTTTAGGACAACTCTGCTGTTTCAGACTTGGCGCTGCTGACAGTAAATGGGAGTATTTCTTCGGCTTGTGTACCACGGGTGGGTACTTCATGGAACAAGGGTTTGGATTTTGTGTTGCAGTGAAGGTCTGGCCGTGTCGTGTTACAGCAAATAGAGAACTTGTGTGTCTGCGGGCTTGTGTAATAACTGTTTCTCAGCTGACATGTTTTGTGTGCCTTAGAAATATGGTGGTCTGTGGAGGAAGCCAGTGTGCGTTGAGTGAGGCATGGAGCCTGCAGCATAGGGGATAGCTCACCTGAAGGTGCCACTGGTTGGTGTGATGTATCTTGCCCACTTGAGATGTCTGGGTTAACGAGCTCCCTTTAGTCATGCTGGTAACCCACAGCCTTTGTTTCAAAGGAAACACTGCTAGTGATACACCTCTACCAATTTTCTAGTTGGTTCAATTAACTGATTAATGTAGTTGCTGTGGTCTGTACAAAGTGAATGTATAACCCTTTTTCCGTGAAAAATGAACTGTAGTTTTTGAACTCTTCATGCCTGTTCAGAGCACTCCGTGCCCTTGCTGCTATATGGCACTGCATTTTAGAGGGAGTGCTTGGAACAGTTTGGATATGTATCAGTGCTGCCAAAAATTCCTAAGTGAGGCTAGGATATGGGAGAGTATCTGTGGAAGACCTTACTTCAGAAACTTGCTTGCGAATGGAGTGAAGGTGGAAGTTTGAGATGCAGAAGTGTGGGGATGTATGCTGTAAACACATTGGCTTGTAATTGCACGTGGTGCAAGGTGTCGGTGTTAATCAGCAGACTTGATCTTCTATGGCAAGGCTTGTCTCCATCTTTATATTTACATGCATTTGAGGATGCCTGTGATGGGGTATTGCAAAAGTTCTGACTCTTGAAGGATGAGAGGAGGTTAAATGAAAGTCAAGAATTTGATTCTATCAGGATCTTGTGGGATTTTTCCAGTCTGGCAGATTCATTACTTCTAGAAATGATAACTGATTATATCTGAAGAGGTGAGGGGAAGAGTGATTTAGATCATGTCCATTACCTGTCAGCAAATAATGACTGCATACAACTGAGGCGAAATGAGTGCATCTGACACTATTGGTAGCTCTCCTATTTGACTTTTCAATGAGAGCTACTACTTGTGCTTATATTTTTGCACATGTGCTTCAGGAAAGTTTCAATTATCATAACTTGTCTCTTGGTAGGGATAGGTACCTGTGGAAGGCATACAGTTGAGTGCTCATCGATAAGGAAGGCTAGCAGAACAATTTATCTAGTAAGTCGTATTGCAAACACCTATCCTGCAGTCATTGAAAAACCTAACATGAAGCAATATTCTGATGTTAATCACATTTCTATATGGTAAACAGTTTTCTGAAGTATCATTTGAACTCTAGCTCAAAGCGAATACATATTTTTTATTTGAAAATAGCTGACAAAATAATTCCAAGTTTAACTTCTGTTTCCCTGTTAACAAAAGTCATATTGATGTTAATTAGTCATGGGAACAGCTTAAATACTTGAGGGGAATTTACTCTAATTTCACTCCTCGTGGTTTATCTAAGTGTTTAGGAGCTGATGCTGGAGGAGATGTGTGAAAGTTGGGAACTGTGTAGTTCTTATTATGTTAATACTGGATTCTAGCCAGGAAAAAAAGTGTTTGTGCTTAATGAAAGTAGAGTTCAAACCCTAAGACCAGAAAGCAGCGAAGATGGAACAAATGTCAGCACATGCGCTCCTGAGGCACTACTGAAATGTGGACATATTGCCCGTATAACTTCTGCAGTAACATGATTTTTTTTCAAGTCTCCTACTCAAGTTGCTGATCCAGTTTAAGTCTGTTTAGCTCAAGAGGTCTCATACAGTCCCAGTGCATAAGGCAGCTGGCAGCTTTGTCGAATGCTGATACTACTTGCTTTTAAAATAAACTTGCAATAGGAACGGAGTATTTTGAAGAGGGCTGATGGTATTACAGTAACTACTGACTGTTGTTCGCACAGAAGGGAGACTTGTGCCTCTAGGGATAGAAGCAGGGTGAGTGTGTGCATCTGCTCTGGGGAATAAGGGAAAGGGAAAGGCTCAAGTGAACTGTTGGACCGGAGGAACTGGAAACCAACAAGACGACTCCTGTGATTTGGTAGCTCTGAAGCTCACTGTTCTTGGCAGAAATAGGTTGCCGTGTGCTTGAAAAGGTGGATATTGAAGAACCTAAGAGCTGTAAGTTCCCCTTTATTTACATGCAGGTTATCACCTGGTTCCATGGCTAACTTCATGTAATATGACCATGTGGAACTGCATGCTGGCAAAAGCTCGGTGGGCTTCAGCGCCTGTCTCTAGTTGGAAGGTAGATGACTAAAAACATAAACTGGTACCGCTTGTAAAGCTTGCTTTCGTTACTGGGAGCTGGCTGTAGATTGACTCTCACATGGGTGATTAGAGGACAGAGCTCAGTAAAGCAGCTGTGTAACTTTGCTTGAGATAGGCCAGAAGATACATTGCTGTTGGTTTAGCCTCAGCTTTCCCAATGAAGTGACCAGAAACAAGAATGTTTGAAGGGATATATGCTTAACAATATTGTTTAAATTGAAACAACCAATTAAAAAAAGCAGACCCCACACATCTGTGTTTATCCTTTCTGGGTATTTGAAGGATGACTGAGTGCAAAGATACCAAGAATACCAAATACAGCAAATTGAGGATGGAATTTTGGGGTTGGGGCGCAGAACAAAATTGTCTATGCTGACTACTTCTGGCGTGGTGAAGAAAATCCCGCTCTGGCCGTGAATGGCTGAGAAGTAACTTTTTTCTTGAATGCAGTATAGCTTTGGAGTTAGTGAGCCTGTGATGTCTGGCAGAGCTGAGGGGGATTTATTTACATGCAATTTTATCTTCAGACTTCTTTTTACTGTTTTGACACCTCTTGGCAATTTTCCTAAGTGCTTAAACTGCACATTGCTGTGAAGGATGTTTTTAAACAGCTACATGTTTAAATTGGGTAAGGCTTATTTACTGTTTGACTTCTGGCTCTGACAGCATTTATTTCTCCAAACGATTTCTGCTAAATGAGTTATTTTTCAGTTAGATTGAGCGGATTCCTACACTTGCATCTTTTCCATTTGTATTTTCTTTCCTTTCTGTAGGTGTCACTCATGCAGCTGCCTAGGTAAAGGATGCTTTGGGAAGTCAAATGTTGCTTCACAGAGTGTGTGTGATAGAGGCAGAAAAGCAAAGGAGGCTGAGAAGAACCTTGCAGCTTTTTGCTATCGACTGACATAGGCAGCCAAAGGAGAACTGTATCTCATTTTAGCCTTTTGTTTTCTAATGAGTGAGAATGTATGGATGAGGCAGAGGAGATGGGCCCAAAGAGTGGTATTTCTGGAGAGAGGCTTTAGGTTGCCGTGATTAATAGCTCCAATGCAATGGGCTTTTTACATACCTGATGTCCATACTGCACATCAACAGTGTCCATGAAAAGAACTGAGTCAACAGAGGTGCTTGGACTTCATTTGAGGGCTGCTGGTGTGTGCTATCTTACCTTTGAGTTTTTGACCCCTTGTACATTTGGGTGTGGAATGCCTACGGGGTTCCATGGGACTTAATTGCCTTGGAGAGATGAAAGTACTTTGAGAATTATCCTCTTGTCTCCCGTGGGACTTGGGAAAAAAAAAAAAAAACCAAAACCTATTGTCTCTGAGCTCATCTTGCCTGAGATGCAAGTTGGAGAAAGGCAAAGGGCTCTTGCTGAAGCAGCTCCAGTGTCAGTCTGCATTTCATGGCGGGTAAGGGAGGCTTGCATCAGTGAGCTGCTGGGTTGGCACAGCCTCTGCTCCCTGTAGTTGCTGCTGCAGCAGTGTCCTGCGAAGCTGAGCCGTGTACTGGGTGTGCAAGTCGCAGCAAGCAGACCTGAAGAGATGGTTTTGCTTGTAGCCTGTCTTTATTTATCAGTAGGCTATTTAAGGAAAAGCTGTTGCATTATTTTAAGATTATTTCTTCCCAGTGTGCAGTGAGCACTTAATCTTCATACTGCCTTTCTGTTACTGTAGATAGTTTCCTTTGCATTTCATGAACTGAATTCCTCTGGTTTTGATTCAGATTTGTGTTACTTAGCTCAGGCAGAAGTGTACACCTAGTAAGTCATGTTAAACACAACACAAACTTGAGTTCTTGGTACTGTGTGTGAGACTTGGCTAGTAAATTGCTTCTGCGTACATACCAATTACTTCCAGATGCTAAGTGAAAAATACTGCGTATCTAACAAAGCACAGTTGCTTAGCTCGGGGTTTTCTGCACAGGTTTTCTTATGCCTGTCCTATCTCTTGTTAGTCTGGTCTCTGTTACACTTTCAAACACTTACAGCCATTATCAGGCTCAGAAACATCTTGAGATAAGGCTGTGCCACTCAGGGGGGCAGGCAGATAACATCTGTGTGCCTTAGAATGAAAGCTGGCTGACATGAAAAATGACCTGCTGTGCCCTTTGGGGATGATGTTGTCTGGTGGTGGCAGAGGCATTCTACTTAGAATTGTAATTTTGATGACTTCTGGCTTGTGTTCTTGGTCAGAATATCTTTACAGCATTTCTGCCAGCGCATTATATAGACCGAAGATCTTGTAAAGCTTTCTAGGCTGATCTCTTGCCTCCAAAAATCAAAACTTGAGCAAAGGAAAAAGGTAGTCTCCACGGAAGCCAGGTTTGCTGCCTTTGAGTTTGTTGGAAGAGTGCTTAAAAGTTACAGTGCTGTTGAGGATGCAGAGAATGGAGGGTAGGGATGAGGTGTTTCTGCCACAGGAAGGGTGAAGATGCGTGTAATTAGGATCTTCTTGCTGTGTTAATGAAGCTAAAACTTGGAGGCTTTTGTCTTTGCCAGGAGCAGTCTGATTTATTTGTATCTGGCAACTGAGATGTAGTTGTACAGACAGATTTGTAGGCTGTTATATCCATTTGGGCTATAGTTGTGACTTTCTGTTAAAAGGAGTGCTGCCTCTTTAAGGCTGCTTTCTTAGCAGAAAAATATTCCAACTCTAGTTTTGAGCTATGAAAACTGTGCTCCTTTGGTAATTGGAAGTTTGCTTCCAAACAATCAATAACGAATGTCATAAAGTAGTGATCTATTCAGAGAATTAATTGGAGGTACTTAAGGGAAATTAATAATGAATGTTCAAGTGATAGTTCCTTTTTAACTTTGCAAGAATATTAAGACAAGTAAACATCAGAGGAATTACAGTAAAGCAGACAAACTATGTGGGGAAAATTAGATATGCAAACTAGAGAGCTGCATAAATCTACATGTTATTAATTGGAAGAGTTCCTGAAATTATCATCTGGGCTGAATATTAAGTATAATAAACACAAAAATGAGTTGAAGAGGTGCTGTGGGGGGGGAAATGATACAGTGCATGGGAGGAACTATGGCAGACATCCTTCAAAGAATTGCAGCTTTTCATGGTAGCTGATAATATACATGTGTGTAGTATTTTGATGTATCCTGTTTCCTGTATATGCGAGAAGAAATATTCAAAGGCCAGAGCAAGTAACTTTTTTTCAGAATCCTCTCTAGTCATACAGCTACTGTACTTTACAGCCTACATCCTAGGGTTTGTCTTACGGAATTTTAGCTTAGAAGCAAGTAATTCACCTTCTGTCTGACGTGTGTGCACACTGAAATCAGCTTCTTCAGGAGATGCTCTAAATGTTGTTCCTGCTGAAATGTTGACAGTGTGTTTCAGGTGCTTAAAGCACTCCTAAGGATTCAGTGAAGGGCCTTACTAAATTTTCTGAATAAGAAAAAAGTTTACCCGAAACTACCTATTTGAGATTGTGTGTGTGTGTAGTACACTACAGAGCAACTTCTCTTTGGATTTGTGGTGAGCAAAGGACTAGAGTATGGTTTTAAGTAATCTTGATGACCCAGTTATTAGGCCTGGATGTATAATATTCACAGCTTCATCCTGGGGCTTTGGTAGAGTTGTCAGATGTAGAATAACTTAAGTACAGCCTACATTCTGTAGCCTTCATATATGCAACTGCTGTCTTACATTATGTCACTAGGTATCCTGGAAATACTTGAGGACATAGTTGTTTGATAGTTGACAACACTCCAAGATTGAGTTTGGCCAGATCTTAAATAATGGCTCCTAAATGAGTTGTAAAATTGCTGTCAGTTGTACTGCAGTAGAGTAAAGCAGTTTGAGATCTCTGATCTTCAATCTAGCTGAGGAACTATCTAAAAAAGCATCAGTGACAGCTTAGGGGTTGTTCCTGCGTCTTCTCTTCATATCTCTTTGCTTTCTTCTTCTGTAAGGCCCAAAACTGTTTACTGAAATGCTCAAGGACTTAGATTTTTTTCCAGTCTGTCATTTTGTGATTAACTTGCATTATTAATAAGGTGGCATCTTCCAACTTACCATTTGCAAATAGTGTTTTTCAGATGCACATTGTCAAGTATCCAATAATTTAACTATTTTGCCTAGATTTAGTTCTAGCTTGCTATTGCTAGAAAGAGTGTGGTATTGGTCCTATCTTAATTCTTGTGTGATGAAGGTGGTGAGGATTTAGCCTTGCCCTCTGGAAATGAAACAGAAGTGTTCTGTGTTACTGCTAAAATCAGTAGGGAGATGGGAGATGACCATATGAAATAACTTGTGCCAAGGTCTTCCATGCATCTGAGGCTAAAACTCTCTAGGCTGCCAGGAAAGTCTGAAGAGTTGTCCCACAGGTGCTCTTAATGTTATGATGCTAAGCCCTGTTGGTTCTCTCTGGCTTGGAGAGATGCAAGCGTCTGAACTATCTTAGTGTCTGTATTGTCAGCTGGGGGGGGAGATGCTGAGTGTCACACTTTAAGAAACTTCTAATATCTAAAAGTATAAAAATGGCCCTTAGCTGTCTTAAAGTTCCTTTTTTGTGCAGAAAACCATCGGATCAAGCAGTAAGGACACAGGACTAAGTCGGAGGTTCTGATCCTGTTTACTTCTGTTTCGTTTTGTGACCTTACGTATGTTGCTTTCCCTTACTTTGTCCAGTTTTCCTATTTGTAAAAATGATTCTCAAAGTGCTGCAAAAACTGTGATGGAAAAAAAGAATGTAAGGTTTAACTACACTATGATGACTTGGAAATAATGTTATTTTTCAGGTTCTCTGATTTTGAGTGTCTTCCTCTCTCTGTAACAAAGAAATACTCTAGAGATGCTGCTGATCAGATCACTGCTATGCTCTTCTTGATTAATGGCTTCACCTCCTTTCCTTGTTGTTAATGTACTATTGTGTTGCACAGCTTGTTTGTCTCAATATTTGCTCTGTAATTGTCACAATGAATGCAATGCAACTAAAAAGCTGTTTAGGGAAGTTTAGTGCAGCAAAGTACATGGCAAATGCCAGACTTCTGTGGTCATTCATAACTGGTATGAAATCTCCACATAATGTGTTTTTTCCAATTAAATTTGAAGTACCGCTTTCATTCTTCTCAAGCTTGTATCTAAAAACTAAACTTGCCAAATATATAAACTTGACTGAACTGTTTAGGGAAATCTTTTTGGCTTTATGCATTTCCCTGGAAAATTGCTTTTGTGAGAAGCATTATAACTGATTAAACAGGAAATTAATGTGTGGATATGTTATAGTAAGTGTGAAGAGATTAAATTTCTGCTGTCTCACATTTCATTATGATCTTGAAATATGACAGTGTTAAGATACTAAGGAGAGTGGCATCAGGATTCGTGAACAGGCTTTGGTGAGTGTGGGGAATAGAGATGGAAAAGAATCCAAGAGGGAACCTTATTAGCATCATTCAGTTGGGTACTTACTCTCCCCTTTTCTATTCCAGCACTGTCTGGCTGCTTATGTCTGTATTCAGAGATGTAAAACTTAAACTGCTTTCTTTGGACACAGATGCAACAGATTCCCAACTGCACTGAGCAAGAAGGTAAATAACTCAGTAGTTTATTGGCTAGATTTCAACATTTGTTTTGCATTTGTGAACTGAATGCGTTACAACTGTCAAATTTATTGTGCCTTGATATTAATAGTTCAGAATGGATATCCTGCCTGTTGCTTCATCTGCTCATGGAGGTCAAACAGCATTGGGGTGGGATGTTAAAAGCAGTAGCATTCAAAGTTCAGGTTCGGAAGGAATGTCTGTGCAGGGAGAAGTTTCTAATTGGACACCTTGTTGGACAGTGACTCTTAAAAGAAATTACTGGGGACTACTAAAGAAAAGTTGGAAGCATGAAATAGCACGAGGTTTTTCTGTTGAGGTTTGTGAGTGCTTCAGTGGCAATCTGTAAAATATAAAAAGCACGCGTAACTGAGGACAGATGTACCATGTGTAGGGAGAAAAGACAATAGTAAGTGTGCAAACGGGCTGCAGGAGTACTAGAACAAAGACCCCCTGGTAACCAGCTGACAGTGCTGTCAAGTCATCCACACATCAGGATATCTAGTTGGTGGTTCGTGACAGTCTTGGATAAATGTCCCTCTCCAAGGGACTGTGCATCACTCGTGGCCCCTAGCAGCTGCTGGTCTATAACCAAGACAGAAATAATGAAAAACTTTACCCCATAAGTTCAGAATGATCTATAAAATCCAGCTGCAAAGATGACTGCCTGTCATCTTCAGTGATTCATTTTGTTCTCTGAATTCCAGGCATTAAAAATAATGTGAATGTGTCACAGCAGAAGTTGAGCTATTGTCATGCTGGCAACACTGCTTTGAGAAGACACCTCTTACTCTTCCCTTAAAGGCCATGGACCTGGAATCGTCCTTTACGCAGCCTCCTGAGTGAATGAAGGAATATTGCTGCAGCACAAACTCTTGGAAGAGCTGAAATATAAGAGGTAAAGCATGTTATGTAGCAGCCTGCACTATAGATTTGTGAATGGAATGTTGGAAGCTCAGGTGCTCTCTCCATGAGCTCTAATTCTTGCCCAGTGCAGGAAGAGCAGTTGACTGGATTTTTTTCAGGTGTGCTGCTCTTCTGCAGTTCTAAGAACTAGGTAATTAGTTAAGAATTTCAAGATTGTACCTGAGCACTTGATGCTTTCTGCTGCATAGTCAGAATTGTGCAGCTCCAAGTCCTAAGGTTTTCCCAAGAAAGTCTGTTTACGTTGTTGGGAACTGTATTCTCTTACATCATCTTTACAAAGATGAGGTTCTATACTACCTGTTTGTGAAATGATTGGCTTACTTGTGGCTCTACTTAGACACTGAGTGATTATAGCAAGGCTTAACCTTTGTGTCTCAGCTCCAGAAACCTCTCTTAAATTGTAACTTTGGCATTGACTTTGTGGAAACTCACACTTAAAAATGGGAGTAAGAATTTTGTGTAGTATTTCAATGTGGATTGCTTTTTTCTTTCTCATTACTTGCATGGTTTAACTACCTAAGATGCCTTTTTTTTTATTCTTGAACTAATAGAGATATTGAATGTCAGTAGTTCCCTTCAAACTTTAGTTTTCTTGATTGGGCTTCTGGTTTCTCTATGCTGGGTCTGAACATAGTTTTTAATGTAGTTTTGGAGCTGAATGGGTCTTTCCCCACTGACATGTTAAATATGGTTGTTTTTTTTTTTTTTTTTTAAAAAAAACCAACATACAAGGAAGCAGAGTAATACCTCAGGGAAATAAGGCTTTCTGAAAGAAGCAAGACTTTGAAATAGTTGCATTTCCTTTTAGCTTGCTATTTTTTTAGAAGTCTGTTTTCCATTAATGAACTCTAGTTTCTTGATTTTAAAAAGGAATGTTTTTAGAAAGCCACTGAGCCAGTATTTACTGTAGCCTAGCATGGGCTTTATATCAGGATTTCCAGATAAATTTGCTGAAGCTGTTGGAAGTTGTCTTTACAGGCTAGTGATTAGTTTCAGATGGGTATGTAAGCTGAGATAAAGGTAAGGATAGTACACCTAAGCATCATCTTCAGAAGTGACCAAAATCCACTCCTGTGAGGCTGAAGTAGCTGCATTTAGATGTTAGTCTGACTTGATCTTCAGTCCTTGCAGTGAGTGAATGTTGAGCCTGGGAGTAAGACTCAAGAGAATCATTGAATTCCAAAAATATGGGTGCTAATTCACTACATCTTGAGGGCTGCTAACCTGCTTGACTCCACTTCATCCCAGTCTTTTCTTAGCAAAACACTGTAGACCTCTCTATGTAAAACCGCTGGTAGCTTCACTATGCCAGAGATCTGTTTGCTCTGCAGTGGAGAAATGGAGTTCCTGCTTGTGCTTCCTTGCTGATGCAATGCAGTCTATGGCATCGCGTTGCCCCTGTGGAAAGTAGGTGACCAGCAGTAACAGTCCTGCAAGGCTGTCTCTGAGCCTCTTGCCCGGTGTTGTTCTTCAAATCCCTTTGAAATGCTAAGTAGTCATCTGTGGGCTGTCTTGCTAGAGGAGGAACAAGGAAACAAAAAGCTTTTAAAGTGTTCAGCATGCTGCCCCTGTTCCCCTGAGCCTACTGTAGCACCTAATGTGCTTGTGAAGAGAGCAGACCCGGGGCTTGTTAATTAGTGTCCCTGCTTGATCCGAGTGGCTGGCCTTGTGCTTGTCAGGTCAGATAGGCTGTAAAATCAGGCAGAAAGTGCTGCCTGTCTAATGAACTGCTTAAAATAAGTACCAATTAAAGTATTAAACAAGCTCTAGTCCTGAACCAGCCAGACGCTTTTTGTTGTTGGTTATTAAATTACAGATAGCAACAAAAAGAGCCATCAGCAGGGACCATTTGTAGCACAGTTGTTTTGCTCTTGGTTTGCATTAGCTGGGATGGACAAGAGGACAAATCATGGCTTCTAGAACCATGTAGAAATGGCATGTTTGCACATTTCATTGTAGAGCTTAATGCTAACTGGACTTCAGTTTATAATCACTTAAAAGAAGCAAGCTTAGTCACAGGTAGGTTTTGCTTGGTTTTTGAGTTGGGTGTGGACAATACACTTAAAACATTGCCACATTTTTACTTTTAATGCCTCATGGAAACTCTGAGTCAAAGCAGGTATTATTGTGAGCTAAACTTACCTAGGATGATGACGAAATTGCTGTCCATTGATGTTGAAATAAACTCAGCGGACAAGGATCAGCAAGTACCCTCCAGTGATGAAAATTCCCTTGTTTTGAGTCTTTCTGCTGTCCTATTGCTGGCATTGCACTGTGTTCATCTACAGCAAATAGCCACAGAAGCAAGAACAACAGCTAATTGTCCTTCATCCTCAGGTAATCCAGGCTCTTGGTAGGAGCCATTTTTCTGGCAGGGTTGTATCCAGTTATTGTTATCCTTGCAGCAAGCTGTTCGCAAATGCAGCAGGCTGTACTAATAAAACACAGATGCTTTTGAGACAACTTGGTTCAGATACGGGGCTGCATTGATTCTTTATTTTCAGTTGGATTAATAGTTCAGAGGGAGTGTTTGACAGTGAGGAAGGGGAGAGAAGCTGCTTGATATTTTTTCCGTTTGGACTCGGAATTGTATGCTATGAAAAATAAAATGAAAAGCACATGTAAATAATATACTTCAAACTTTTCTAGGCACTGTGCATAAATCCTGGTATATGTGACTTCTTACTATGCCTCTGTATGGCTGTTAAATGAATACATGACTCTCCTAAATACTACTCTATTCCTGTGTCTGAAGCAGTCCAAAGAATGTGAAATTTTCTGGAATATCTTGCACTACCTTGGAAGATCAGGCAGTTGAGACAATATTATACACTGTTATCAGAAAATAAGCTTGTAGAGAAATCAAATTGTGTAGTGTGAGTGTGAAGTTGTTCTAATGTGTAGTAAATGTCACAGCAGGAATTCCTGGTTGATGTGTTTTCAAAAGCCTATTGATTGAAGACTATTTCTAAACTTGACTAGTAAATTTAATAGTTGATTTATTTTTTCCTGATTCTGCAATGATGGCATTCCAAATCAGAGTTTTCACTGGCTTTCTCGTCGTGCTACGAATCAACTCTTAACTTTAAAAAGGCCAAAACGTGTGTGCCGTGTTTTACAAAAAAATAATCCTAGATCTATGAAAGTTCTTTGAAAAACAGGAAACTTCTGCTGCATTGGATCCAATGTCACAATAATACTCAAAATGAAACCAGACTCTGTGTTTGATGGCTCACTATGGGGCTTCTGAGTGCTGCTCTCTGATAAGGGCTCACAACACCAAAACCAAAAACTTGGAAGTGTGCCGTATTACACATCTCAATTTCATACCCCCAGAAAATCCTCCCAAAGAAACATGTGAAGTCAAAATTAGTGAGGATGAGAACTTCTGGAATTAAGCAGCTATAGGTAGGGTCTAACTGTTCCCTACTGTGATACATAATCCTTCATCACACATTCCACTAGCTTTCTGCATTTCTAACCACTTAACCTTTACTTGGCTCACAGTGGAGAGGTTAAAGCAGTAACTTGCTAGATCATAAAGTCCTGATTCACATTCAAGTGCATGTGTTTCGGGAATATTAAAGATCAAACTAATGAATTACTCTCAAGCCAAGAAGACTGAAGACTTCTGAACAAGTAAAAAGGAATGATTGGAAAGGGCATCTTAAAGCGGAAAAATGACATGGATAGGATCCTGTACCTTGTGCAGCCATTAACATACT
The DNA here is from genome assembly GCF_036417535.1 of Chlamydotis macqueenii. NCBI lineage: Eukaryota > Metazoa > Chordata > Aves > Otidiformes > Otididae > Chlamydotis > Chlamydotis macqueenii. The sequence goes on along the minus strand of NC_141579.1, from coordinate 2,133,336 downwards.
TGGAAAGTTAGTGCAGGACAGAACAAGCACACACAATCAGTGGAGCATTATGCCAAAATAGATAGCCTCAAGTAAAAGGTACTGGAAAACTTGGGACCATGTTTTAAGGTAGTCTTTCGCCGTCAGATGTGTGAGGGGGGAAAAATTGCAATTTCTGCATAAGAAATAAGGAATGAGAAATTCAGGGAATGTGAAGTTTCTTTCTAGGAAATGTTAGGGTGAAGGGAGAAGCTGTGGATTTTCATAGCAATCACCTTTAACTGCAAGTACATGATGCTGAGGCAGGAATTTTAAAAACTGTACTTAAGGGTGCACTGTTTCCAAATGATATCTCTGCATGTATGGAGCGTGATGAGAATGTGGTATAACGTAACAATAAATTGAGAGGAGGCTTAGCTGAATTTCCTATCTGAACACCTGTTCAGAGGTAAGATTGCCATAATTTCTTAACAGTTTCTGCAAGGAGAACTTAATAGTGTGTTTTCTAGTGGTGGTTCCTAACAATTGGCCAGACTTTGTACTGTACCTCTTGTTTGCACACCCTTTGTAAGCAGAGGACTGGTTAGTTTACAGCTGTTGATACTGTGTGATCTTCAAAGCGAATCGAAAAGAAAGCTGAAAACACTTCAGGGATTCAGTATCTGAAATGTTATAATAATATTGGAGGGGAGACAGAACCAACATCCTACTGTTGCAAGTTCCCCTGTCCTCTTTCTATTCACCCTTCTGGGATGAGTTTATATAACTGCTCTGCTTTGAGGCTCTGAGTGGATGTAACAAGTACTGTGTGGTGCTTAACCCAGAAGGAAAAGGACTGGCATTTCAACGGAATGGAGACTGATGCATTCGTACATGTAGTCAAGTTCTTGAGAAAGTATTCGTTTAAATAAAGCCCTGTAGAATGTAATGGAAAACAGCCCTCTCTGGGCTTTGTTGATATGCTCTCCTGGAATTTCTGTGGCAGGAGTGTATCCTATTAAATTTGAAAGTCTTATAGAAAGACTGGCATTTTCCATTAAGTTCTAAAAGGCACTACAGTAATGCTTGCTATTTGACAATACTTTAGTGCATCCTTTTCTGAGGAGCTCGATTGTATTAACTTCAAACAGATGGTGCTTCAAGGTCTTGGGACTCTCAGTCCTTAACATTTAAGCATGGTTGGTTTTGTTTTGTGGTTTTTCTTGTTTTTTTTTTTTTTTTTTTCCTGAAGAAAGGCTCTACTCTGCACTACTTCCAGTTGATGATGAGGGTGTGGCACTTCTTTCATGGCATGACATATTGTAATGAGTGCTTCAAAGAAGAACATAATGTGGCTTCGCAAATGGAAAGTTTCCTGACAGAGGGCATTTGTTTGTGTGACTTCTGTTTTCAAAATCCAAAACATAGCTACACCTCAGCTGAAACCAGGACAGTTAGTATTAACAGAAGTTAGCAGGATGCTAACTTTGTGCTGTATAAGCATGGTAACAAAGATGCAGTACTAGAGTGGGTGCTATGTTTGGTCTTACAGGGTTTGCCTGACTAAATTGTGAATGGCTCTGTATTTCTTAGCGATGAGTTTTACCTTGCACTCAAATCAGGGCATAACCAAGTTCACTGCATGTGAAAGGTGCTGGGATGATAAATCCACTCACTGGCATTTCACTGTCTGTTCATTGCACATATCAGACAAGATATGTTTCAAGTACTCAACTTTGACCTGTAATGAGCATTAAATTTCACTGATTTAGTCCTTGGCATCTCTGTTTGCAGACTAAGATTGCGGATTGCCTGTTGTGGGGGAGCTGGTGGAGACGCTGTGCAGTTGTACCTGACTTCATCCACTGAACAGCTGCCAGGTAGTAAAGCTTTTAGCCGCTGTTGCTGTGGGCTACTTTGATGCTAGTGACCCAATGCTGAGAGGCAACCTGTCTCAGTACCGCTCCCCGGAGGTTGTGAAGCCCTACCCTGAAGCAAACACATGCATGTCACTTTTGTCCTTTGTAGTCATTGCAACATCTGTGCTGGTCTGGATGGCCAAGTGTGATACTTCAGATGTGGAGACTTGAGAATAAAAAGGGCAGATATTCTGTGCTTTTCCTGGCTTGGAAAATGTTGGAAGGCAGTGCCAGTTTGGAGTTTTGATAGTGCTGTTAAACGCCAGCTGTAGTCTGCTGTGCATCTAAATGGATCACAAAGGGGAAGCTAGGTTTAAGCCAAACTGGTTTTCACAACAAAAGCCACAGCAGTTGATGATATTACAAAGCATTTTGATTGTGGTCTGGCTTCACAGAGCTTTTAAAAATCCATGCTAAATTATTTGTGGAGGCTTAATCAATTGAAAAACTTTAAGGAATGGTACATACCTTATAAGTACCAGTATCGCCTGATCTACTTCATTGTGTGCATGCATTGCTGTCCTGTTAAATGGGAGGGGAACCTGAGGCTGAGAGGTGAGGTGGCAGCTCTCTAATGCCACAGTAACATTACTGGTCTGCTCCAGAGATTTGGCTTGTATCCGTATAATGTTATGCTTCCCTGCTAACTTAGTGAGTCTGTAGGGAATATCTGAAGTCTCCATTGTGCCGGATCCACGTGTCAACTGTCTTGCTAGGTGACAGCAAGATCAGTCCTAGACCTGGATTTCAGGTTTTGCTTGCTGGAGTGTTGGGTGGGACCTCCCGTGGAGTAAGCTGAGGAAAGAACCCATGGGCCTTACCTCTCAACCAGCTGCTTGGTTGGCAAGCTGCAGATGTCTCCAAAGAGGGGTGCTCTTGGAAATTTCATATACAAAAAAATAATCAAAGCAATAAATGTTCTGAATACGAATTCTGTTTGGGGCTGGCTTTGAAATTACTGAAAGGGAGGTGGGAAAGGGAGAACAATGAAAATTAAAACAATTTTTTTTTTTAACAGAAAGTGCTGTGTGAATAACTTTAGCTTTAAAGGAAACTGAGCACAAAACCTAAACATAAAAGGTTTTGGCTCTTAAGTGGAACTGACACTCATTTTAAAAATGTAAACAAAATGGGTAAATATCTAGAGAAAAGATGTTGGTTTCAGTCCTCTTTCTCCTTATCAAATGGTTTTCACTCACTGAAATTTCATAAGTAATCTTTTTTTTTGGTACTTGGAGTTCCAGTAAAGGAATCTAGTGTGACTGGTACTATGGATGACTTGCAGCGAGTCCAGTTATTAGAGGCTGACACTTCTTCCTGTAAGAGATCAGCTACCGTGAAGCTGTCTGCAGAACTCCTACACTTGCAATTCTTTCAGGATTAAGGTTTCCAAATAAGTTAGGGTTAAGGGATATGTGGCTGTAAGTTTTGGGGTTATTTTGACTAAAAGTATCTTAATGAAGAGGGCTTTTTAATAAATACGGGCCCAAATTCTGCCATTCTTGGTCGTAATGAAGAATGACTAGAAGTGTAAGTAGAAGTGGATTACTGGCCTGGAATAGAGTTTTTGAAGTGTTCAAGAAAGTGGGCGTACTCCCCTAGTCAGACAACATCTCTTTGGATTTTTCCAGTTGTGCCAGCTTAGTAGGGAAGTGAGAACAAACTGGTGGCTGGATGGAGCAAGGCTCACAGCCAAAGTGGTCTGAGCAGGAAAGTGGTGAGGCAGGAATGGCAGTCCTGTAATAGGAAGGGGCTAAATGAAGATAAATGAGGAGTTGAGACAAAAAGAGAAGAGAACAGAAGTGTGTGAAGGGAACTCAGGGATTTGAATCAGACTACAATAACAAGGCAACTAATCAAACCTAGGGGTTAAGCACTTGCAATGCTGAAAGGTACAAAACTAAACTCTTCTACTCTATTTAAAAACACATTTAGTTCACTTTAAGCAAGATGAATTGTTTTAAAAGGTCTATTTGGTTTTGTTTTCCTAAGGAAAACGCAGCTGAAAAAGGAGAGACTGCAGACCTGGGAGAAACAGGTATTACTTAGTTTGCATTTGACAGTGAACATGAAATTTTAAAGAATGGCATTCAAAAGCCTTTGCAACAAAACATTTTCTTTTTAATTGTTAGCTGTCAACCATTCCTTCATTAGTCTGTCCAGTGTTTTGGAGGAGCTAACCTACTACCTTAAAAATACACAGGAACCAGTGTGATACGCTGTGACAGGAGATGCTGAAGAACTTGTTTGACACTGCTGATAACAGGGAAGCTGTGGTTTAGCATAGTCTTCTCAAAGATGGTAAATTACGCAACAAGAGGGAAAAGTTGCTGCAGAATTAATTACCTGGAAAACAATTTCATGCTAGGTTAAACAGGGATTTAAAAAAAAAATATCCATGGTCTGGTTTACAAGCCAAGCCTTCATTTTAGAAAAGGAGAGGGAGAAATAAATGACAGTCAGTTACCTCAAAGTGTGACTACGAATCTGTTCTATAAATAAAACAGTTTAGGGTGGTCCGAACTACGTAAAGATCTGTGGGACAGTTGGCTACTGTTTAAGTACTTGGCTTCCTGCAGTAGTTTCCTGGAGATATATGCAACTGGAGTGAGTGTGGGAAAGGAGGGACAGTGGAAGAGTGTGAAGGGAGTGAATGGGTGGATGTATTGGTACCTTGTAGATAAGGCAGTAACACAAGGTCCAAATGTATACACAAATATTTACAACTAAGTTAATTTACCTGCTTGTTCTCAGAAGGGCTGTGTAGGGTGTTCTAGCCTGTGACTGAATGTTCTTTCTAGTACGCGCTCTGGCATTTAGAGGAGCACACAGAGGAGAGACTCCTTAAAATGCAGCACTTCTGTGGATTAAATGTTCACTGACAGTGTCTACTTTGGGCCTGTTCTGATGCTTGCTGGATGGAAATAGCTTTTTTAAAGGAGTTAATAGAGTAATACGTGTTTGAGTCTCATCCATTTAGTCAGTTACTATGGTGAAGTAGATAGCAGATAGAACTGCTTACGTGCAGAAATACTTTGTTCGTGTTGAGCAGGAGGAGATAATGAAATTAGGACATTTTGGGACTCTCAGTTCTTGCTGTGCTGTATGTTCTTTGTGATCTTGGGAAAGGCACTAAAAGGAAGATCTGTAGAAGCTTTTAGTTGTGCATCCTACAGCACTGCCACTTCTGGAAGATAACTGGTCATCTAATGGAGCAGAAGCTACTCAACTCCAGGTGGCTGTTGTCTACAACTTAAGGCAAATCCTTTAAATCCATTTGGAAAACTTGTCAGACTACAGTAGTAGTTGTGAATGCATGAAAGGTTAGATGTGTACCTTGGTTAGCACATGATAGCACCCCAAAAACGTTCTTTTGACATTTACATGATGTGTGCCTCCATATCCCAGGTGTAAAATGCAGTTGCTGTGCTGACTCACAAGCACTTTCATGTGGATAATACACTTGGTAATTCAGGGAGTTTGTAGACAAATGTGAACAGCTCTGAGAATGTACTAGAACAACTGTTCCCTATCATATGATCTTGATCTTCTGCTGAAGTAAGAATTGTTCAATGAGGAGTACTAGAGTTTAGAAATGGAGATTTTCCGTGTCTCATTTTGCAGAATTTTCTGAACCCACTTTCTCCATTAAAAGTGCCACTGATTAGAGATGTGTCCCTTGTTTAATATTTTTTCCCTTTTTAAGCCTGTGAAATGGATCTTTCAGGAAAAACTTAAATGCTCTTGTTAGTGCAGCTTCCTGAATTACAGTAACTCAACAGCACAGAAGAAGCACTATTATGTGCAGCACAGCCTTTGTTCAAAGGAGTGCGGTGTTTTAACAGTAACTTCGGAGCTGCCTCTAAGGCAAGTGAAGAAGCTTCATCTCTTCAGTTCCTTATAAACAGGCTGGATGTAGCCATGGAGACTGTGCTATATTCCCCCTGGAAATAGGGTTGAGATTCAGAAAGTCAGTGGCAAAAGCTAACAGAAGCTATTACAGTGGAAGAGGTCTGAATTTAAACACTTGAACAAATGGAGTCTGTACAACTGGACCAACCTTTAGGTCTTCAAGTACTCTTCTCATAATTGCTAAAGCATTGACACTCTTAAAGTAAGATAAAGCTATCCAGTGCTTAAGCTTGGAAGTGAGAAATAATGACTTTGGGGCACAAGATAGTGGAGGATAAATCAGTGGTGCGTATCTAACACTGTTCTCTTCCTGCTCTTAAAGAACAACTCTGATATAAAGCACCCTTTCAACTCAAACTGTACTTGTATAATGCAGGCTGTATCAAACTTCCAGGGACAAATAAATATCCAAGTGTCGTCGTCTAGAGTTGTGAAATTAGCCCAAGCTGCAGACTGAGAAGACACTGAAATCGGGATCCTGTGATGGCGCATATTGGCTTAAGGAGGCTAAAGGCAGTATTTCTAGACAGGGATTTAATTTTAATAAAGGTATTTGTCCCAGTCTCAAGGAAGTAGTACAACAGGGCATAGATGCAGAAAAAAAACTAATGCTGTACCATCAGTTGCCCAAGGCAGTCCCCTTTCCATGGTAAGTGCTGTAAGAACCTGTTAGATGAGGCAGCTGAACAGCTGAGTTGCAAGGAGCTCCATGTTGAACTACTTGTGTCCTAACCTGTCAACCTGCCTGTGTCCTGGAAGGCCAGACTCTGCTCTTGGCTCTATGGAAGAGTGTAAAAGTTACGCAGCCCTTGGAATTGTTGCAGTTTATGTATGGCAAGGAACCCTCCTCAGGCATACCTGGTAGGTGAGTGATGGCAGTACTACGGCCATCTTTGGCAAACTGTGCTGCATGGGGGGTTGTGGCATGTTCTGTGTATCTGCACTCAGCCAGTTAGATGCTGTATGCATTATTTTTTTTCGCTTTCAATTAAATTCTTGATAGGATATAACTGAGTTGAAGTTTCCCCTCCTGGGTGGACATGTTTTGTTTCCTCTGTCCTGTTAATGCCATTCATTGCTTTAATAAAAATGTGAGGATTCAGTTAGAAGCATCTAATTTTTCAGTGTTTTAGGATTAAGAGACTGAGCAATCACTGAGTGCCTCTGATAGAGTATGTGAGGTCCCTTAATAGAACACTTGCAGCTTTTGATTAATTACCATTCTATGATTATCAATATGATGTTTTGAAAGGTTTTTTCTTGTCCCGATTTCTTTTCAGTTCCTCTGTATTCTGTTGCTGGCACTCAATTTTTTTTTTTTTCTTCTCCGTTCTAGGCTTTGGCACTTGAGCTGCTAGTTTGGCTTTGGAGACTTCTGATATGGTTCGATTTCCCTAGCTGAGACCTTTTTCAGGGTCTTGGCAGAGTTTAAAAAGGAAGTTACTTCTGCTTCTTGCTGACAGAATTGCTCCTGACTTCAAGCGGATGCGCTAGGCTTTAAGCTTTACTGTCCTCTGGAAGAAGAGACTTGCTTTCTCAGGACAGGTGCCATACTCTCTTTAATATTTCAATCTATGGTGATTATGCTGCTGCCTTTGTTGTGTACCTACTGCGGGGTGAAGTATGACTGTATTGAGAATATAGGCAAAAAAAATGGAGAGTGGTGGAGGGCACTTCCAAATAAAACTGCAAGTTTATTTGAGTCAGCAGCTAGTGCTGCTTTTCTGCTGTAGAAGCAATCTTGTTTATCAATAAAATGCATGATAAGGTCTCAAAAGAAGATCTGGTACTTTGAATTTGATCCTTTTGGACTATATGACACTCTGCATCTGCAGAAGTGGAATGTTTGGATTATCTGGAGTCCTGTTCTTTATTCTGGTGTGGTTTGCTTTGTGCTATGAAATCAAAACTGCATTTCCCTAGTAGTATTGGCAGGCCTTCAGCCTATCCTGTTATGAACCCTCTGTCACATGAAGAGAGGGGAGGATCAACACCACCGCCACCTGTCATGCTCAATTGACAGTAGTGTTTCTGTTCCATTTCTACTCCACTGCTTTCCTGGATACTCATATGAAACGACCACCTTTTCCCTGTGTTTTGTTCTCCTGCACCAGGCTTCTAGTCCTATTGTACAGCAAAGGGAATGTACATACATACACACACCTACTGTCAAAGACTGTGTTTCCAGATTTGTTTGAAAAGCAGTACACTGTCACCAGGCTACACTATTATAGAACAGTCTGTATGGAGGGAACATCCTTCCCAACAACTGAACTATTCTTTCACCAGTGCCTAGAAGTTATCTATTTACAGATCCTGATGTATTTCAATCCAACAGATTTTGTCCATTGTATCATCTCCATGTGTTGAATCCACTTGTGGACTGCACTATTCAAATGCCTCCTGTGATGGAAGTAAAATGAAAGTGTTTGGGGATTGAACTTTGTTCTTCAGACTAAATGAACACAGAATGAAATTGTCAAGGGATGGTTTTGGAGATGCTTCACTTATTTTTCTACTACAGTTTTTCACATGAACTCTCTCTGTAGAGTTTGTTTTTTCAGGCTACTATTTTTTTTAAAAATAAAAGCCAAGCCACAATGATTTCCCCCATTTCATGCTGCAGTTCTGCAACACATTTCAAAAGAGCTTTGATTGTTCACAAGGTTGGGAAATGTTATTTCCACATGGGAAATGCTACAGGTGTTGGGTGTTCTCATTAGTTTTATTACTAATAGCAATAAATGAAGATCTGTTGTACTATAAACACAAAATGAGAAAGGTCTCCTGGGATAAACAAGAAGGCAATACTTCAGTGGCTTCAAGTGGTTTATTATCCCAGCCTGATACCAATGGAGATGGAATTAATCCCTGTGCCTGGGATTCACAGCTGTTACCTAACTGTTTTAGTTCAGCCCTTTCCTGATCCTAACCTGACCCAGCTCCTAACATATTCATCAGCACTGCCCCTTTCACTTTGCTCTCTGTGATCTTGTGTCAGCCTCTCTGCTTATTAGCAGGGAATGCCCAGGCTTGCCTGCCTTAGCTTGGGCAAGAGACAGTAAAGGATTGAGGCCCTTAAAGTTTCCTCAGGGAGAAGCCAAGCGACTACTTGACAACAAAGCCTGCACAGAGTCATTTAGATGCTTTATAGTGAAGCTATAGAAACCCTCTGATTTTTCCAAAATATTTTCCACATTGCTGGTCTCATTCCCGCCTGGGATTGCCCCAGTTTACAATGGAGCTGTAGCCAATCCTGTTCGTTATTCTATATATTCAAAAATGCTTCCCTTGCTCTCTTTGGCAAACCCTCTGCGCCATTTGTCCTGCTTCCTCTAGCATTAGCTTGGTTTGGGAGCCAGGCACTGGCCCCGTTTCTCTGGGTTCATTTTCTGAAGAGTCAGCTTTCATTCACGGAGTTTACAATCCAGTCATTCTGCTGAAGCAAGAGGAGGTATTGCAAAATCAACATCAGTTATTGCGTTTTTGTCTATTTATTTACTTTTCAGTGAGGTACAGAACACATCTGTTAAGCCACATCTCCCTGTGCCTTCCAGGCCCTACTTAAGTGGAAACTTCAGAAAGCAGCCTTAGCTGTTGGGTGTGATTTCAGATGTCCTTGGTGACAACAAATCTCTATGTGATGTTAATCAGGCTCAAGAACCGAAGGACACCAAGAGTTATCATTGCTGCTGGGTACAGCTGAAAGTGAAGGGTTATGGGCAACAGAGATCAAAAGGGACTTAGCCTTTCCTGCCTCCTTCTCATTAAAGACAATAGAAGAAATAAAAGGTTTTCAGTAGCATCTCACCAGAGTATAATTTTCATTAATTGCTCTATAATTATGCAATTGCTTTAAAAAGTGCTGCCTGAATCCTCTCAGGTGTAGCTGTCTAAGAAGGCACCAACAGAAATACATCCTGTGATGAATTTCGGCTTTATGAAATTTTGGAAGCCTTGTCTGCCTTGTGACAATATCCAGTGACAGCCCTGGGCTGCGTTTCCTAAGTATATGTTTACCCGAGGAAATAAAAAGCTATGAGTACACCGAGGCAAGGGTCAATCTGTTCCTGCCTAGTTGCTTTGATTCATCTCATAATATTTTCTGCTAACCTTTGTCGAAGACAGGGGAGTGGGATAAATGCTCTGACCTGGCGTACAACAGTTAGCAAAGTGTTTCACGTTGGGTTTGGGGTGCGACAGGAGACAGATTGATCTACTCAACACGTATAGCTGTAGAGCAGACCATATGTGTCTTACTTGTTTGAGAGAAATTAATGACCGTGTTTTTATCAACACTTTTCACTTCAGCTACGAGCACCTGTGGTTAAGACAGCTTTTCCCAGCTGAGCCTCCCTGGATGAGTGCCGTTATCTTCTGTGCTGCCCCTGACACTCTGTGCTTGAATACTGTAAGATTTTTGTTGATACAGCGACTTTTTGCTATTTTTCATTAGTCCCACCGGTCTCTTTCAAAGTTGAGTTCAACATAAGCTGGTTTGACCTTAAGGGTACATAGTTTTGTGTAAAACGTTAGCCCTGCGGAAATCTAGGGGTGTTTTGCTGTTGATTTTTCTGGACCTAGGATTCCCACCTTGTTTTCTGCCTCCTTGCCTGTCGCAGCTGCTGCTTTACTCCCCTGGTCCGTTGGCCCCCTATGCTGTGTCGCCCGGAGATGACTGGGGAAGCTGTGCTCCATCTTAATCTAAATTTGTCTGAAGATCTTTCTGGTTTTCTCTGTCATACCATTTAATTTGTTTTCCTCTGTAGTTTATTGCCTTTGTAAATTCAGCATTTACCTTTGTGAGCTTAGTAGGAATAAAATTTAGCATGCAAAGCAGCTTGCAAAATAAAGCTGCGGTGTAATTTTATACTGCTGTTTTACCGCAGCTGTTTCCTGCAGAAGGGGAAAAACTTCCCGTTACCTGGGAAGGGTGGCTCAGTGTTCCGTGTGTGTGGCACCCTGGCCCTGACGGTGCTTGCGTATGTTTAACGTGCCACTGAATTTCATTTTAACCCATGGTAAACCTCACATTTTTTTGTTATCAGTGCTCAACTTGCTCTAGGACTGCACAAGAGGAAAATAGCCATCATAACGCTAGTAGCTCTCGGTATGTCTGTAGGTTTTGTACTGCCAAGTGGTGTCATTTTGTGACATTCAGCTTCGTCTTTCTCTCTGAGGTGTTAACAGGTGATTGAGGCGTGCGTGTAGGAGAGCACTACAGCAGCCCACGAGCCCCCGGTGAGTTATGCCCACGGTTTATGGGTGTCAGTAGAAGGGAATTGCGCAGTTGGTTTTTATGAAGTGTATGTGCATATGTGTGTGTGTGTGTGTGTATATATATATGCGTGCGTACAGGAAAGATGTAGCCCTGACTTTGCAGCTCTAAAAGTGGAATTTTAATGTATTAATTCACAGGCTTCTGAGGAGCACTCCCTGCATAATAATAATGAAAAAAGGAAGAAAAGAGAGAGGGAAGGGGCGGGGGGCCGGCACTGTCATTCCTGCCGTTTCACAAGACAAAAGTGTTGACTTTAAGTTGAAATGCACTTGCTGTTTCTGTACAGGAACTAAGAGGTTTTCTGATTCAAAGTCACAGATCTTTTCCTTTTGCATTGAAGAGAAATCTCTGTAAGCTGATGGTACTATTAGAACTTACACCTGTACAAATAAGTAACAAAACTTTTTCCAATGCGATTTCCAGTTCCTGCCTCTTCCTCAGTTTTGAGTTTTCTGTGCCTCCTTTCCCCCCCCCTCCCCCAGAAAGGCTTGCTGTAGGTGAAATGAGATTTGCAATTTAGGATGTTTGCATATTTTTCATTTAGAAAATAGACATTTTATCAGGTTTGATGGCCGAGGAGAATTGCCTGTGTGGAAACGGTAACTGATTTCAGCGTGACTGGTTGTAGCTTTCTGCAGGGTCGCAGGTTGTTCCCGTCCTTTCTGGTGCGTTCGCCAGAAGAGGACAATCTCCCCACCCTGAAGTGGGTGGGTAGTGCTGCTGCTTGCACACCCAGCAGTTTATTACTGTTGGTGGTAAGCTGAGCAGAACAGGTTCTTGGCGTTCAAATCAAGAAAAAATTGTGCCTTCCTGTTTGGTGAAGGAGTACTAATGTTACAAGGCTGACTGGTTTCTTTAGGACTGACCAAACAGTTCAGGAAAAATAGGAGGCTTTTCAAACACAGTCAGGTCTGCTGAAGCAGTAGTCAAGTCATTGGTGGGGAGAAGATGAGTGTGTCAGTTCTGGAAGCTGAGCTGTTTTGTATCCCGGAGGAATGAATATGCTGATACTTGGTAGGCTTCCAACGCTTGCAGCCGAGAAATGGACGTGCCTATTTATTTTCCTTGCCGGAGTCGTCTTTGTGTTTCTGTGCCTTGCGTCCAACAGCCTAGATTTACAATTCAATCTACGCCTATTTGTTTCTTGCCATGAAATAATAGCAAGGCTCTGTTTTCTTTATGGCTAGGAACAGATAGCTATGGCTTACCGTCAGTGTAAACTGTACAGGGTTTTGTGATGTTTCAGATGGATGATGCCACTACTGCATGAGAGTAAATCGCAGTGTCCTGGAGGGAGTCCCGGGTTATTCTGCTCTTCTCGCAGCAGTTCATTGCTGCGGCAGTGCGCTTGAAGAGAAGTACATCGGGCCAGATTCTTTGTTTTGCTAACACCAGGAGTCACTGTAGCAGAGACAGTGGAAGTGGACTTAATTCCAAATCGGTGCAGATCCAGTGGATGTCAGAACCTGTTTGAGAGGTTGAGAGTTCAGAACTGGGACGCCTCAGTGGCTTTGTGCTGTACTGGCAGGGTGTGTGACACAAAGCAAGTCACTGAGCCACTCGGAGCTCCGGTTTGGCTGAGGAAGGACCATCTCATAGCACAAGGTCAGTATTTCATCTCTCAGATGAGACTGCAGTTAGATAGCAGATCCTTCTTTGCCTGACTCCAGTGCATGCCAAAGGGGTGAATTTGAGCTGTGAGTTATCTCTGCATAAAGCTGAGAATTCCAAAGTAAATTAGGGAATTGGAAATGAGACAAAGTGAATCTAATCCCTTTTCTTATCTTTTCTGCCTTTTATTGCATCTTCTGTCTTTTCTGAACTTTCTGAAGTACAAGGGACAAGCAGGTCGAAAATGGGAAGAAAATTAGAAGCACTTGGCCTGGTGCCTACCTTTACACTGTGTTGATTAGGTTTTAATTGGTAATTCTTGTCTGTAATATAAGATAATTGCAGAGATTTCCAGGAATTGTTTGTAGAATAGGAAGAAGCAGACACGAGTGAGTTCTACTGGAGGAGTTTAATTAAGGGCTTTATAAAGTGCAACAGATGGTGGTTTGCTAGTTAGGAAGACAGGCGTGGGGCCTCTTTGTAGACATTCAGCCGTGATGGTTAGACCTTCTGCTCCGTGCTGGCTGGAGGTGCTCTGACATAATCTTCCGTTAGGCAGCTGGAGCAATTCAAGGATAACATGCGCTTTGTGCTCTGGTCCAAACTGTGATGGACATTTTTCAGAAAGTGAAGTTAGGCAACCATAGAGTGAAATTCCTTGTGCGTGTGGCAGGACTCCCATTCCCAACAGGAGGTTTGTTTTCGCTGACCTCTGCAGTTGTCCTCAGCTGCCTTGTGAGAGGCTTGCAGAAGTGAGAAGACGTGTCAGTGGCCGTACAAGTTCCTTTATAGACATTCCAGTGGCGTGGAAGACACAGGATCTGTTTGAGTTTTGACAGCAGTGCTCCTCAATGATTTTGTGCGAGCCAACAACCAACCTTGGACTGGCTTCTGAACTGGAATTATGTCAATGTGGAACTTGGAAGAGAGAAAAGCTTTTGTTTTTCCCCACTGGCAGTAATAAAACTATTTCCAAAGCCCTCATCACTCTCTGGCTTCTAGGAAGTTGTAGGGAAAGCGGAACAAAAAGAGGATATTATAACTTACAGAGAAAAAAAATATTTTCTCTTCGCAGTCCCATTGGAGTGGGTGCTGAACCTTGCGTTTTTCGTGTTATTTCTGAAAGCACGTGATTGTGTTGAAAAAGTAAAAAATCTGTTCTGAAGTAGCATATTCGTTAAATGGCTTCAGGATATGATCTGTTTGTTTACTATCGCAGCATAACTATGATTTCTGTTTGCTCACCAGTACTGCCATAACTTTAATGAAATTAAGCCTTGTGCGTTATCAAAGAGTTATCTTGGAAAAATTAAATTAGCTGGTGGATGTTACAAGGGAGAATCCTGTTTTAGAAAGATTTTTTTTTTTTTTCTGGGTTTTCATGTTCCAGGAAGAACCTAAAATTGCAGATTAAATAACCAGCAAGCAGGGAATATTTCACTTAGGCTTTGAAGGAAAAGATGACATTTGTGGCTCTGTGGCGTCCTTTTCATGGGGTCATCTCACTGGGCAGCCAGCCAGATCTGCAAGATGACAAGTATTCTGTCAACCTCCCTGCTTAGTAAATGCTTTAGTAGAACATTAGCTCATGTTTAAATGAGATTTTTTTTTTTTTTTACTTTTTAGCATCAGTAATGCTGCAGGGGAGTTTCCATGGGATTAACTCTTTGGCTCTTTTCTTTCTGCAGCTTGGTGTTCATTTCAACTCAGGCTGTATTGGAAAGTGGTTACCTGGAAGGGATTTAGTTACACTGGGCTTCGACAAAGGCAACACCAGATGCTCAGGAAACATTTTAGATCTAAACTCTGAGCTTTTTTTTTTCTTATTTTTATTTTTTTATTTTAAGAACTGTTTACCAGCCCCCATGGCTAATGCTTTGAGTTGGCTGATTTTGTTATGTAGCCTTAGGACCCTCCTGAGAGGTGAGTGGGTAACTTTCTCATACAAGTGAACTGCTTTTTTCTTTGTTTTTTTTTGTTTTTGTTTTTGTTTTTAATTGGTGCTGATACTGTTACCTTCTGAAAGCTATAAAGCATTGTAGATGACGGTTGTTTAGCTCATTCTAGTCATAAACTCATGAGCGTGGCTGCCGTTCTTTCGAAAGCACAGTCTTTTTTAGGAATTCATTCGGGAGAGAAGACGGGTAGAGAAGGTGAGAAGATGCATTCACCAAGATGTTTTAATTTTCTGAAGAGAGAGAGAAAAAAATAATGTGTTTGTGTTTTTGTGTAACAATAATATTACCACCAAGGTGCTTATTTGATTATGGAACAGATTAAAAAAAACCCTGGAACTCTCTTCCCCACCCTCCACATTAATTTTTTGCTATTCGGGCACAGAGAAACCCTTCATGAGGGACTTCATGTGAAATCCTTGTAGTTACTGTAGCGAAGCTTACTTTTCAAAACAAGGGAATTCATTAGGATAGTGATGTACTAGAATCTAATTCTGTTAGGCTTGCAAAATGAAAGTAAGAAGTGCAAAAAGGAAAATAATACCTCAGTATTCATACCATTCTTTAAGTTCAGGTTTCAAGTATCTTACTCTTCTTTGTCAAGTAGTTATCACCTTTCTCTTACAGAACATGATGTTAAGGTTTCCTCCAGAATTCTGTGCTCAGAATATTTACATAGGAGTCTTAAAGGGAACAGATTTTACTTCTGGAAGAGAAACCTTTCCCTAGGCTTAGCCATCAAAACTTAAGAGCAAATGTGATAATGGACAGGGAAATAGTGTTGATGAATGGAAAACCCGAGAAGTCAGGTTTATTTCCAGCTTTGGTACGCTCTGTGTGGCTTTGAGAAGGCAGCTAATTCATATAGGTCTAACGGTAGTAATGGTAACAAGGACCTTATTTGACTGTGGAGCATGAGATTTTCTGATTTAACTTCTTTCTTAACAAGACAGAGTATTTCCTCTTTCTTTTTTAGTTACTACGCTGTTTGTTCATTGTACTTTAAATTTCTTTCTCTTGCTTTCTTTTAGGGGTCTCGTCCCTCTCACCAGATTGCAGCGTAGACTGCCAGACCCACTGTCTCATAGACTGCAGGCAGGGACATTACTATGCGGCTGGCAACTGCTTGGAATGTCCGACGGGTTTCTAGTAAGTCTCCTCCCTTCTCTCCCGCTCAGCACTTCTGCTCCTGCAATAAGAAAGTTAAACATTTGGGACATAATTTTTACGTTCAGAATATTCAGAGAGCTCTCTTGTGATGCTGATGAGGAGGTGGAGTATGCAGCGTAGTGCCAGTCCCTTACAGATGAATAATCAGCTGGGCAGGAGAACCGCTGTCTTTGGCTTAAAATGCAGTCCAGGGCTTTCTGCAGCAGTTGGCACTCACAGCTCCCCTTGAAGGGAACGAGAGTGATTGTTCTTTAGCACAGTAGTCTTGGCTAAATGTGTGACAGTCTCTGTGTTTGTGGAGAATGTACAAAACCAGATTCCTTTTGAGATTTCTTAGGACAGATTCTGTGTGTTGTGTATTTGTGTGGTTTGTGTAGTGTGTATTTAGAAGAGACAGGAATGTATTTATATTTGTAGCAGCAGCAAAATCTAGGCTGATTTTTAGCTCAAAAGAAAGAATACAAAGTGTCTTTGGGCCCCCAGTGCAGGGTATCCTCTCCTGGAAAATTCGTTGTGTCCTGGCTACTTATTTACTGACATGCCAGTCAGAAAATGTGGTGTAGGCTGGGCACAGAGCGAGAGCAGAGAAGTCTAGGTACAAAGAGCAGTGAGTGGCAGGGGTTTGGTGGTGGCTTTCCAGAGGTGCTGAACCCAGCACGCAGACTGTCAGCCAGCCTGTATTGCAAGCAAGCCCTCAATGAGCCATTTTCTGTTGGAAAGCTGTCCTAAACTGGTGTGTTATTGCCAGCATGCTCTGTTTGCCTCAGAAGAAGATCATTAATACTGCTTTTTCAACCACACAGAGCTCACTTTAAATGGAAGTAGCAATGGTCATTGTAGTGTTTTCAGCTGCAATCTCAATCCAGATCTGGAAGTACAGGTTTTGTACGAACTGTCTTGAACCCTAAGTTCAAGTTGCCACATCTCCTGCCTTGCATTCTGTCCTTGTGTGTGCAATCCAAGCGATGCACCTTGAGCTCCTACATATGTGTTAGAACGTTCTGAGGTTCTGGAGGGGTCTGATGTGAATCCGTGCTTCTGTGGCTAAAAGAGTGGTTTTTTGAGCAGGTGGTGAAGGCTGGTAGAGGATGGAATTCCAAAGAAGTGGAAGAATTTAATTTTATAACTCCATTATTTTTTATCCAGTTGCCCTGGGGGTCAAGCAGCTCCAAGGAAATGCCCGCTGGGAACAGCCAATGAACTTACAGCTCAAGCAGACATCACAGCCTGCCAGGTAAGCTGAAGGATAGGGGAAGAGAGCAAGCAGGTGGAGTAGTACTTTTTGCCTCTACTCCTGTGTATTTTGAATCATCTTATTTCAGGCTTCTTCCTAGATTTCACAATCTGCTTTGAAATTTTTCAAGGAATTTCTGCACAGTATTTGGCTCTATTTTGACTTGGTGAACGTAGGTTGTCCCTCCAGGTTGAGAGCAAGCAGCACTCCCTCCATTCATTGTTTCCACCACTCACAGCAAAAAATACATGTTGGGAGCTCTCGAGAGTACATAGGCCAGATTTGGAAAACAATCCAAGCTCCTTTCTTTCTGGCACTTGAGCTGAGGATGGCCAAAACTGCTGCTTTACGTTATTCATGCAAAGAATAGGTTTCTGTAGATCTGATGCTATTTGTGATCTCCCTGCAGGTTTGTCCCAAGGGCTATCTCAGCCTAGATAGTGGAACTGGGTGCCGTGCGTGTCCAGATGGCTATTCATGTGATCCGCGTAGTGGCGTGCAGAGGAGCTGTGGTCCTGGTCAGTATTCACCAGAGGGAGAGCCGGAGTGTCAGGAATGTCCAAAGAGATACATCTGCCCGGATGGACGGAGTAGACAGGTACAGAACAAGCATGTTATTCTCCAAGGACAAATTTTCGTTCTTCCATACAGTCATGGCCTGAACATAGAATCATAGAATGGTTTGGGTTGGAAGGGACCTTTAAAGGTCATCTAGTCCAACCCCCCTGCAAGGAGCAGAGACATCTTCAACTTTCTTCATCCAAGAAAAGCATTCAGAACACTTCAGTGGTAGAGTAGATATATAAGATCTTCCACAAGTAGCCTGTTTTAAGAGAAATAAGTATTTCTCATCTAAATTCAGAGTATGTTAGTGCTCACATCATCTGCCACCACCTCAGTTAAGGACCCAAAGAAGTTTGGAGTTTGAAATGCCATTTTTCCTTTAGAAATTGTCCCTGGAGAAGAGAGCTGTAGCAGTGCTAAGAGGGGAGGATAGGGCAGAGAAGGAGAAACCAAGAGGCAGAATGCAGTACTGGGCTTTTTGCTGACTCAAGCCTCCCTGGGATACAGCTTTGGGCAGCAATGGCCATTAGACCTCCTTGTGGTATGAATTTGTGTTTCTTCCCCTTAGCGTTGTCTGGCCGGTCAGCAGCCCGATCCAAGCCGCACTCATTGTGTGGCCTGCACTCCTGGTTCTTTCTCAGCGGAAGACACTCTGCTATGCCAGACTTGCCCAGCAGGTAAGTACATCTCCCAAGTATCTTCTGTAGTCATTAAAACACACTGAACTCAGGGAGACAGGCTCTGGTAAAACTGGCAGTGCTGGAACAGAGATAGGCTACTTGTATCACAACAAAACTAGAGGTTAAAAGATAATTCCTGAGATAAAGCAGATGCTGGCGTGTTCATGAAAAGCATGGAATCAAAATGAGAGAACACCTACTGGTTTTGATAGTCATTGCACTTACTGGGTTTATGTGGGAGGTCCAGCTGATGTAGCCTTGGGACATAAACTACTATGAATATGTAAGTGTGCTGAGCAATGAGGGAAGCTTTTGCTTTTTCTTTCCACACAGAAAGCAGGTTTCTCACTCTGTGGTTTTAGCAGACAATGGATGAGTCTAAGCCTAGTGAGGATTTGATAGCCCAAGGTCAGCTTTCTGTTGTGCTTGTTTCCTGTCGTGAAGTGTGGTGGTTTGGTGCTTGGTAACAGGAAAAGTTTGGTGCTGCAGGTGGCAGCAGTATCACCGATAATTCCCTCCACAGACCCTCAAGACTTTAATTCGCATTTCCTAGCCCACCTGAACCCTAGCAAAAAAGGCCTTACAGAGAGAGCATGGTGGAGCTGTGAATGTTTAAAAGAACGTGTAATGTCACTCCAGTTTGCCATCTGCCGTCCTGCCAAGCTTTTCTGTCTCCTGTCAGCCCTGTACTGCGTGTGAGGATGAACTATTTAATGAACAGCTCCAGGTGCCTCCTGCAGAGTCACTAAACTCAGTAACTTGATTCTTATGTCTGTAATTAGAATCCCTCTTATTAAATAATGAAGGGTTCCTGTACTCTGGGTACCTTACACGGTGTCCTGTAGAAGGAGAAACGGAGTTGCTGAAGAGATCATGCTAGACCAAGATCTGAGTAGTTTAGATCCAGCTGTAATACGTACATGAGAGAATAGAACAGGGGATTGATCTTATTTCCAGTGCCTGGAGTTAGGTATGAACAGCAAATAATTTACCTCTGGCGAGGTCACTCATACCTGGGAAGTGATGATGGTTTTGTGGATGTGTGTCATGTTACGCTTACTATTTACTGTGCTCTGTAGAGAGCCAGGGGACTAATCATGGCTCCGTTAAAAAATCAGGGAACACTGGCTTCTTTGGACGTCAGGAAGTATTTGTAAGTTGTACTTACCGAACGTTTGAACCAGTGAGCAGACACAGGCGTGTTAGCCTGGATTTTAGAGTGACGTATTTGCTACTGGATTGTTATTGCTTTCAGCGCAACACTAGCCAAAGGCTGCAGTCAGGTTTCACCTCCGGTGTATCAACTGCAAAACCTGGAGAGAGCAAGGGAAATCTCTGAGCAGCTGATCAACAGCTTCAATATAATGCGGAGTATCCCATGCTGAAATTCAGTGCTTCGGTGTTAAAGTTAGTCCCTCTTCTGTTCTTAAATCTGAATAAGTCCTCCAGCCCCTTGCAAAGCCATTAGATAATAGAGTTTGAATACCATCACAA
This sequence comes from Chlamydotis macqueenii, assembly GCF_036417535.1. NCBI lineage: Eukaryota > Metazoa > Chordata > Aves > Otidiformes > Otididae > Chlamydotis > Chlamydotis macqueenii. Next base: position 2,113,558 of record NC_141579.1, on the reverse strand, counting down.
GCAGGAGAGGCCTGAGAATTCTCAGCGTTCTTTCTCCGTGGTTTGACTGATTTTAATTATGTATAATCCATGTACTTAGTATTGCGTGTGTGTGAATGAAGTGCCATTGCTATGCTGATACATAGCAATATATCTCAACATAGCAGTGGCACTTTCATACCCCAAATAAATCCTTTTTTCTTTTTTTTTTTCTTTCATTTTTTTTTCCACATTTCAAATACCCATCTGGAGTTTAGTAAAGCATTTGATAATCAAGTTCTACAAAATCTTACTTGGAAAGAATAATTAATTCTAGCTGGATATGAGCGTTTCATTGCTAAACATACCACTGGCAGAAGGATTTAAAGTGAAAGATGGTGTGTTGAACTGGGGAGAATGTGGTCCTTAAAGTGGTAGCAGGAGCACTTCAGCTGATTTTTAATCCTTGTGATTAAAGAAGAATTGGAGTAGAAAGAGAGAACAGATAACGATGCTAACTAATAAAACGAACTTGGATTTTTAGCTTGACATTTCATTGTTTATGTTTCAAATGGAAAAATGTCCTGACATATTAAATATTTGAATTTTCTTTGCCAACTCAGTTCTAGAAAAGGAGGAAACATTTTTAGACAGGAAATTTATTTTTCAAATCTTGTCAAAATTTCCAAAACGTGAAAGATTGAGCCTATCTGAATGTGCTGCTTTTAAATTAAGTAAGTGACCTGCTGTTTTCTACCACAGACTCCATGCATGTCTGCTTGTATTGCAGAACTGAGCAATTTATAGTCTTCACAGCAGCTTTGTTTGTATTCCTGAAATGAACATGTCCTTGGGTAAAAGAACAGTCGATCATTTAGATGACAGCCTTCAACAAACAGGAGCTGACTGAAATGCTATTCAAGTTGTAGATCTCAAGGAAAATGTTATTTCAAAATTAAGCAAACTCAGAAAAAAATGTAAAATTCCATAACCCTTTTTTTTTTAACAACTTGCTTAAAATGATTTATAAAATTTAATATTTAAAGTTTGAAAATGTTACTGTGTGTCAAAGCTTTTCATTCTTTGTTGGTTAGTTTTGCTCCTGGATTTCCACCCTGTGCTTCTCGAACTTTGTCTTCTCTCAGTGTAAGCACAGGAAAATCTTTTGTCTAATGCAGCACCGTGCTGACACAATCGGTTCTCCTGTTTCTACATTGGAGGTGGTTTGTATCCTGCCAGATCAGAGCAGATTCATGTCTGCCTTCAGGGAGCAACGTTGGTAGACCCTGATATGATGTAGCCAGGAAATACTTGCGCTTTCCTGTTTGTCCCCCCCAACACACACCGCATCAGCACGCAAGAGACCCATTACCTCTCTGCTCTGAGTCTGGAGTTGGCCAGAGTGTTGTTTCTGAACCGCATATTTCTTCTCTACAGGTCACTTCTGCTCCGATGGCCTTGCAGTCCCTCTGTGCCCAGCAGGGAGTTTCAAGCCCAAAGAGGGACCTCACACACCCAGCAGCAGCTCCTCGTGCTTGCCAGGTCCGTGTCATAAAATATCTTCGTTTTGGACACTGGGGGTAATAATTCTCACTGTAAACCACACTGTTAAGTACATTCTTGTGAAGAGACTGGTAGTTACAGTACTTGATCAGGCAATGCTAGAGCTGGATGAAAGCAATTTCTTGTGAGTTACCAGATTTGTGGTGAAGCATTCAGGAATTACAAAGCTCTTTACATCCAGAGGTGCTTACTATCCACTGATTTCACTGGAACTGCCTTTATGGATATGGACCGTGGTATTTAGATGTCTGCCCTGTGGAGAGATTTCAAAGAGGTTGCAATGGAGGGGAAAGATTACTATTGTTCTTTCAGTATAGGAGAGGAAATGAAGGAGCAATTTGAAATGATGTGCTAACATCATCCAGCAGGTCAGTTGTGAAGCAAAAGTCAGCAGCTGGGTTTGTTGTTAAAGCTTATTCAACAGCATCAGCTTTGCATGGGAGACATTTCTTTTAGCACTATTAGTCAATTTTGAGGAGATGTGCTATGCTGTAACGCAGACTCATTTTCAAGCTCTTTTATGAGTGGAACAGAGGACTAACATCATTAAAGTAAGTTGACCATACACTTTCCCCTTGGGAAAGGGGTTCTTTATTTGTACGTCTTTGAATCAGTCACAATAGTCCCTGGTCCATTCTTGCAGCAAGGGGAAATTAAGTTACAGGTTAGGCAAAACTTGTTAAGTTCTGATAGTAAAAAAGTACAGGAACTTATGCCTTCAGAAGCTGTAGAAGCCCTGTCCTTAAGAGTTTTTGAAGTGTCAAGCAGAGGAAGCAGTGTACAATGTTCTGAAATGCATGCAAGGAGGTAGGCACAAGGCTTCTACCGATTTCCAGCTCTCTTTTCTAAGATATTTCCTTCTAAATATTTTTGGTTTGGTTTGGTTTGGTTTTCTGAATCAGGAGAACTTTGTTTGGCATGCAGTATGACTGAATCACACTAATGATTGGGAAGCCTGTTGGAAGTGACTAGATTTTGAAATTTGGTGATGGATAAATTAATTTGAAAGGACAGAATAATAGAGCTTTGCTGAAGTCTTCTCTGCGACTAAATCTTTGCTTAGATGGGGAAAGGGAGACCTGACTTTCTGCTGCAGTAATCACATGTTGCTGAGTCTGGGTCTGCCTGGTTTTGAACGTTTCGGAGTACCTCAGTGTCTCTCAAAACGGTATAAAAAAATGCCCGCCTCTCCTTAACAGTGTTGTACAAATGGGAAAACAGAGTCATAGGGAGGTTCAGGTAATGAGCTCAATTCAATAAAGTAATCTTCAGCCCAAGTCCAGAACGTTTTGGCGAAGGTCACAAATCACCAGGTGCACTGCTAAGAACAGGAAACCTAGAGTTCGGTTGCTTAGTCTCCCCCCTCAGAGAGGTACATGGGCTAAGAAAATAATTATCCCCTTCAAATCAAGCCATATATTTTTCTATTTGATCATTTCTTTTCTAGCAAATGACTCAGCTGCTAAAGTGTCTTGACTGTTGAAATTGTTTTTCTTTTTTTTTTTTCACTCACCACCTAAGTCTAGGAGATTGCTGCTTTCAACCCACTTCTGAGATTAAAACCAGAAGTGCATTTACATGGTGTAGCAAGGAACAAACCCCACATCTCATCAAGACAGCAGAATTCAGGAGACAGGGCCAGTGGCACCTGAACAAACACTGTAGAAGCTGTAAAGTAAATTAGAGTTTAAAAACTCTTTTGATTTAATAATGTAAGCTGTTATGCTGTGCCTGTACTTTGTATGATGATGTTGCCGAGTCTCCTAGGGAACACTTGACAAAGGTAAGACAATGCCTGCTGCAAAACAGGCAAGGGACGCACAAATAAACTTCAACAAGCCATAGAACATTTCAAGTATACTGCCATGAGGTAGGTGGTGGCTCGTATGGTACCAGCCTGTGTCCACCACCTGCACTGCAGCATGGGGTCATACTTACCTCTCAGCGAAAGTTTGTGTGTGTCACATCTGTTGCACAGGAAGTACATGGGCTAGCCTGGTCCTGCAGAATAGATAATACGCTGTAAATCTGTGCCCTGATGGATCTCGTGTAAAGCGTCCAGGCAGCCACGCTGTTAAGTTCGTTCTGAACTCGAAAGGGAAGCATCATCTCCAGAAAGTCAGGCAAGAAATGGAAATTTTATATCCTTATAGCCAAGTGATATAGATTCTGGTTATAGAAAATGGCAGTCCTGCTGGATTTGCTAGGCATGCAGATCCCCACATCATGAAGCTTTTATCAGCTTAAGGCAGTTTTTAAAAGGTCCCACAGCTCCTTGAGGTTGCAGCCCCCCTCAGGTGTGTTGATTCAGTTGCTGTGCTCAGAGCTGTGGAATTTTGTAGTCTTGAGAAATCCAGACTTTGGCTTAATGAGGTTTTTGAGGCTTGTGTTCATCCATGCCACGTGGAGTAAATGTAAGGCGGAAATAATGAGATTCCTCTGAGGGGATGGGATGGCAGAGGGAGAGATGACCCTTAAAGTTGCTTTGCACCCTGAGGAATCCTAATCTGGATTTAAGCCTTCAATCTGTGGAGGGGAAAGCCTAGATTTTAACAAATCCTCATCATTTTGGAGGTGCTGTAAGGCTCTATTCCAGCCTGCAGAAGCACATACACACTAGTATATGCTTGAGCCTTGCCTTGACAAGTGTTTGGAAGGCAGCAGGGGTTCAACCTGGAAGTACTCCAGGGAGCCGTCATTGTCAGCCGCTGTTTTCCCTTTTCCCTGGGCTGCTCTGTTTGCTTTGTGCTGTTGAAAGGCCTGACTCTGGAGGATAACAACTACTCCTGTGCTAAATTTGTGTTTCCTTTTCGCCAAGTTAAACATTTGGAGACATTTTTGTAACGAAATGCACTTTCTGAGCATGGTAACCCCAGCAAGGGACCGTTGCTTTATTATGTATTGTTCTTACTGGTGTTCCTTTAAGTTACAATGCAAGAATCTTTTGTTTAACTCACGGGATTATAAAGATGATCACAGCTCAAACTGGTTGTCTTTCAAGCAGGTAGTGATGTGTTTGTACCGAGTATACAGTCTGTGAAACCCGCTCATCTCTCTCTGTGTGCAGAATGCAAACATAGAAACAGCTTTTGTGGAAACCCCTGGTTCTCTTACAGCTGAGACCTAAGCATTGTGGTTATTAAATATACCTGCATCAGAGTGTGTTTAAGGCTAATGTTTTTGTTTATTTTTAATGTATCTCATTTCTTGTATTATTGGCTCAGAACGCTGTCCAGATGGTTTTTACCGCTTCCGTGAGCCACTTAACCGCAGTAACATTCGGCTAATCCAATACCACCACCTTCTGGCTTTGCAGTAACTTTCTGGTTGATATGAATGAACTTGAATCATTCTTTCTTGATGTATATGAAAGCAAAGAAATCATATTTTGTAGGACCCTCTGTTTCGTCAGCAGGTCTTGCTCCCTTTGTGACCTTAAATGTCTTTTCTCTTTTCAGGAATTGGATTGTGTTTGATGTGCCCTGCTGGATATTTCTGTTCTGCTGGAGCAAATTATCCAGTCCCGTGCCAACCAGGCACATACAATCCTCTCCAAGGCCAGGATGAAGCTGCTGACTGCAGAGCCTGCCCAGCAGGGAGGGCTTGTACTCAGGCCGGCTTAGCCCAGCCCGACGCGGACTGCTTACCAGGGTAAGCCTTGGTTATTTTCTCTGCTTCTAGTTATGTTTGTGAATATATTTTGCCTCCATTGGTTTTGCTTTGTGTATAGCAAAGGAGGTGCAAGTTGTATCCTCTGCTGTGTCAAGATTTTGTTGCAGTTTCTGGTAGATGAGACTGTTCTGGTGGAAGGGACTGCTGCCTGCTATTGCCACAGAATAGGTGGTAAGAATAGACAAGAATTAAGCTGGGCCACGCATCTCATGGTTATGAACAGTGTGACCTGGCTGAATAACCCACTTTTCCTCTGGTGGCAAATGTATGACACAACTAGTACATTGACAGTGTTTCATTTTCAGTATTTGTGCGTTACTGGATGTCAGTTATATTGCTGTCAGCTACAGCATCAAGTGCTTCAGCTTTTTCCCAGCTGCAGCATTCATGCTAATATTCTGGTAGAGCACGGAGTTTTTCTTCCTCTCACTTGAAAACATTTGTCCCAGCTAGCCTGTTGTGTTTTGTTAGGTACGTGTGCCCAGCGGGGTCGTCCAGCCCTCATTTTCCCAGCAACGCTTGTCCTCCGGGAACAGCTGGCAACGACTTCAACCTCTTTGATAAGTCCCAGTGTGAAACCTGCCCTGCTGGCTTTGCCTGTGCGAGAGGTATGTGGCTTTATCGCTAAGTGAACTGTTCTTTGGTAGCCAGTGTCACGGAGCCCACCAGTGAGTACTACAGCAGGTCAGTGAGGTGTCACAATGGTGGTAACTGGGAAAAAGTTGCCCCTTAGTGTTACTGCGGAGGCTGCTGTGCCTGCTGGACAAGTTGGTTTTAATTTTACCCTGAAGTTTTCTCTTTGTGCCACCCATGATTACTCTTTTAACTTCATGACCTGGAAGTGACCAGTTTTTACAGTCTTCAAAGTTTTTAGCTTATTGATGGCTTCTTCACTGTAATGTCTATGCCAGCTTTGAACAGGAGCACCATGTAGGATACTTGCAGAGTAATTGCTTTAGTAAGCAGTTCTGTGATAGAGCCTCTCAACAGCAAAGGAATTATTGATATCCACTTTTAAATAGAGGAGAGGTGCAAAATGAGGAGAAACCTTAACTCAGGGACATCCAGCAGAGCTGAAAACAGAATGAGAGAACTGTATTGTGAAGCCAGCATGCTACCCATTAGGCCACAATGCCTCTCTTAAATTTGTCTTTGTGTTTACAGGAACAGGGGGGAAACAGAAGCCTCCCACTCCATGCCCAGTTGGTCACTACTGCCCACCAGGCACAAAGCACCCAATGCAGCATAAGTGTGCGCCAGGCAGCTGGAGCAATAGGACAAGCCTGACCTCGGAGGAGGAATGCTTTCCATGCCCTGCAGGCTGGTTTTGTGTAGGAGGAGCCCATATCCCTACTGGGATGTGCAGCTCAGGGCACTACTGCCCTCAAGGTAGGCAGCTTTCGCAGGAATTAAGGACATTTAGTTTATTTTGGAAATTTTGTGGACTCTGATAAAGTCACGTGCTGAATTTATCAAAGTGGTTTTTGCACCAAAGTATTTCAGTGTAATATTTCAGGATAACAAACTGTCTGTTCTGTATAGTCAATACTTCAGATCCGTGCTGTTTGAACTGAGCGTGTTGATGTCATAATTTTCTTTCCCCTAATTTACAAAGAATTAAAATGCACAACCAACTGTGTGGTACAAGCACAATTCTAAATTTGAAACTTCCTGCACAGATTGTACAATATTGAATAAACAGTGATTTTGTTGTTGTTGTTGTTCTCAGAGCTGTGAGCAGTAATTGTTTAATAAATAAAAATATGTATTTTGATGTAACTCGTGTAAATACTTAAAGGCAATGAAGAACATGGGTCTTATTGTTTTCTGTCCTCAAGGCTGTATTAAGAATTGGGATGGTTCTCTCCTCTTTTTTTGGAAAGGTACGTGGAGGAGCACGCAGTACCCCTGCCCTGCAGGAACTTACAGTACCAGGCTGGGAAATGGCAGAGTGGAAGATTGCACTGCCTGCCCTGCGGGAGCTTTCTGCACCAGTGGGACCTCCAAGCCGGTTCTGTGCCCAGCGTAAGTACGTTACACACGCTGCGGTACTTGTGGGTCTCTGACCCATGCAGGCACGAAAGAAAATATTTCTACATGGTGTTTCAGAATGCTTCTAATTTTAAGTAACATTTTTCTGCACCAGAAATGTTTGCAAATTCCTTTCACCTTGCATGTTACCGGGTGGTCCAGGCAAGTTTGTTTTTTTCAGAATCACACAGTTTATTGGCTCCAGAAATGGTAGATTTCCTCTATACAAAAGACTAAGATTGCAGACCAGAGGTGCGCTGTCCTTTTCTTGGTCACTTTGCTGCTCTTTGTGACTCTCTCCCTTCTGTTGTATTTTCTCCTGCAGAGGAACCTATCGCATGGAACATGGTGCAAAAGTGGCTGCAGACTGCATCCCTTGTCCTGGAGGGTACTACTGCCCTGAGCTTGGCACTGTTGCTCCTCAAACATGTGGTGCTGGCAACTTCTCAGTGAGTAGCATTAATTTTATCCTGGCATCTGTTCGGCATGAGGACTGACTTTTGGTGGAAAAGGAAGGTTGAGGCTTTGAGCGCCTCAAAGGAGGCACTGGAATGAGCCCATCTCCTTGCACGATGAGTCTGGGTATTTGGGGTGATTGTGTATGGTGCTTTAAACAATACTGGCCACCCGTGCTGACCCGACAAGTAAGGAGTGAAAGTGCTAGTCCAGAGAAGGCACTGGGAATGTTCCTACGCAGTCAGGTTTGGAGCTGCTCCAGGTGTGATGCTAAAAGTATGTATCGTGTGTGCAGTGCTGCTCTTGCCGATGTTCCCACTCCAGAGGCTTGCACTAGCAACCTAAGTACGTATGTCATGTGTCTGGCAGTGTGTAGCTGGGTAGATACTTTGGGTTTTCACGGAATATTTTACTCTCTTCATTCTAAGTATTGCAGGGGAGTGGCAGAGAGCAGACACCTGTCGTTAGTTCCTGCTCAAAAGACAGTATTTGGTTGCAATGGAGTTTAAGCTATCACTTGGCTTTGGAAGGTGAAACAACAAACTGGAGCTGCAGAAGAGAACAGTGATGGCACAACTATTCTCACAAGCAGGCACTAAGATGTGTCTCTTATTTATCTGCCCCAAGACTGTAATGAATAATTCTAGTGATAATTAGCATGCTTCCCTGTTGATGGGATACAAGCTCGTCACTCCTGTCAAATGACCCCAGTATCAGTTTGCACGAATTTGGTAGTTGCCTCTGGAACCCTTTATTAAGATTGGAGAGGAGATAAATTATGAATGGAAGTTTATGTATGGCAAATAGACCTAGATTATTTCTTGTTTGCACCTTGGAGATCAGTGTAACAAAGAACGTGAGGGAATGTGTGTGTTTTTCTCTGCTGGTGCTGGCAAAGGGTGTTGGATTGCCTGTTCTGAGGATCAGAACCTTTTGTGTGGTCCACAGGCAGTGACAGGGCCTGCTTCTTATTTGTGGAGCACAGACTTTCTTGCCTTGGAGGGTGAATACACTGAATTTGTTGTTCATGGGTTAGGTTACATGGAATTTTTGAAGGGAAGTCTTTGTGCTCCTGGTAATATTATATAGCAGGAAATGTTTTATAAGAGCAAGGTCCTGTAATCAGTTCCCAAAGGCAAAGTCTTTGATCAGCGGACATGGTTTTGTAGACTGTTTTGTTTACTGGTAGGGGCTGCTGTAGAGTTGATTGCATTCATTTCTTTTGTTTTGTGCCTCAACACAGCTTGCCAAATGTGCAGGGATTCTTTTGTGCTCTAGAAGTGGAACCTTATGCCTTTTGTGTTGTAGGACCAAGGTTCAGCCTCCTGCTTGCCGTGTCTTTTTGGACATTACTGTGCTAGTGAGCACACCAGCCAGGAGGTGATGCTCCTTGCCATGATTTGCCCGGCGGGCCTCCTGTGCCCAGAAGGACAGGCAGTTGTTCCAGATGCCAGTGCAAATGCCTGCCCAAGAGGATACTACTGTCCCCGGGGAGATACTGTAAGTGAATCTGCTTTGGTCCTTTAGATTCACTGTTCCCTCAGCAAGTTGTATAGCTACAGTCTGCACTGGGATTAATCTTGCTATGGGAGCCTTTTGTAATAATGTTTTTTTCCTGATTTCTGTACTCTTTTGGTGTTCATAGTTCTTAGCAGTATTTGCCCTACATAAAGCTGTTCATAATATTGGGGTAATATTTTCTGAGATGCTGAATACAATACAGAGGATTAGATCCCAATTCTGTTACACCATCTTTTCAGCATTCACGCCGGATTCCAGTTACTGAGAAGAACTACTTTCACAGCTTCAGCTTTTGTATGTTTGCCTTGTGGGATGCAGCAGTCGTATTAGTATGTTAAAGACCCATTTTCCTGGTTTTTTTTTCAAGGGCTTGCCTGCTAAGCCTTGCCCCAATGGGACCTACGGTGAGCAGAGGGGTCTAAGCAGTGCTGATGAATGCTTACCGTGCCCCACAGGGAAGTATTGCTACAAAGATGGGATTGAGCCTTCAGGAATCCCCCACCCTGTAAGTATAGCCCAGTTGGATTCTCTTCAACATGGATGAATCCATGTTTTTATTTAGGAGCGAGGTGATAACTCTTATCCCAGTTTCAGCTCTTTTCCAAGCGCAGAAGACTATCTTCCCCACATCTGTACAGGCAACGTGTAAGGCCTGTCTCAGTGACAAGATGTTATCTTAAAAAAATCTCGTCTACAGTAATTATCCTACATGGTCAGAATTTTACTAATAAGACTGTGAATTCCCTTCCTTCCCTTCTTTTCTGCCCCATTTTCTTGCAGCAAAAAAAAATTCTAGGTTATTCAAATTGTAGATGAAGCTTGGATCTTTCTGTATTGAAATCTGAACCGATTCCTCTTCCCTACTCAGGAAAAGTCAACAAAACCGTGCCTGACTGTGTATTTTGCTTTCCAGACTGGAGATTGCCCACCCGGCTATAGCTGCCCTCCGGGGACTGGATTCCCTTTCTCCTTCCCCTGCATGCCAGGCTTCTTCTGGGATAATTCCAGCGTAGAGGGTGAAGATGCTTGTAAACCATGTCCACCTGGGTACTACTGTGACTCTCCTGCCATGTCAGAGCCCAAAACTTGCCCAGCAGTGAGTTGTTCTTTCTTGGTTATCTAATGGGAGAAGCTGGTATGCAGGGGTCTGTTTAATAGAAGAGCCTTAAATGCTGTATTAAGCTGGCTTTGTTTTGCAGGGCTTTTACTGTGGTGAAGGCAGCTCCGAACCTGAACCCTGCCCAGAGGGTACATACAGTAACAAGAAGGGGCTCTCTGGACCCTCGGAGTGCAGTCCGTGTGGCCATGGTTTCTACTGTGCTTCTCCAGGACAGACTGGGCCAAGTGGTCCCTGTAAGGCTGGATTCTACTGCCAGGGCAGGGCCCTGACTCCAGTAAGTCACGTGGCAAGTTTTTTCTCCTCCTTACCTATTTGTACTCCACTGTGGTGTTTTTCTTTTTCCCACTGCGGTGCTTTTTATTAATCCAGTGACTTCAAGAGTCACAATTTTGTACTGCTCGCACTCAGGTTTATGGCCTGAGGACTACTCCTGCTGACCTCACTGGGAGCGTAACCATGTCATTTTTTTCCCCTCTCAACATTAACACGTCCTTAACTAAAAATGCAGCCTGGTGAAAAGGCTCCAAGTGAAAAGCTCGATGAGTGTAAACCACACTGCAATTGCTAGTGTAAAAAGGTCATCTGTATTTATTCTCTTTGTTTTTACCACTTTTCCCTTAAGAATGTATTATCTGTTCTCTGTACGAAAGAATATGTCTCTGTTTTCTTTATTGTCTTGGGCCCAAATCAGTATGATGCCTTAAATATTTTAACCCCATTTACTCCTGGTTTTTTAATTGATGCCTTTTCCTATTTTAGTTGCCCGCAGATGGTGTGACAGGAGACGTGTGTCCTGCTGGGGCATATTGCCCACCCGGCTGTCCCTTACCTATCCCCTGTCCTCCAGGAACTTACAGCAACGTGAGCGGGTTGAGAAGCCTCCATGAGTGCTTGGACTGCCCACCTGGGTGAGTTTCATCTTCAGAGAATATGGCTCACTTCTGTCCCATTGCAAAGGGCTTATTCAGCCCTCAGGTTTGCTGCCACAGCAGCCCATCCTTACCTTCAGCCCTCTTACAGAAGAGGTCCTCTCTGTTCCCAGGGCTCTAGTGCAAATGCGCTACCTTCATCCTCTCTGGCTACGTGTCTGTATCAGCAGCTTTTCGATAAAGAATTTGAATTGTCTGAGTTGTCCCCCAGCTTTTACTGTTCACAGGCTTCTGTCGAGACTGTGTCTGTAGTACTGGATGGCTTGACCTGGCAGTTCTTGCTTAAAAATTCTTGTTAATATTAATTGGGCAGTCCTTTTTATATTACCAGATAGTGTAATTCACCACTCTGTTGCGTTCCTTTTAATGCCACCAAAACTACACATGTGATTGTGAAGTAAAATGTATTGATTTTGGTGGCTTGTAAGCAAACAGGAACTGAGTTTCTAAGATTCCAGGTAGACTGCAGGGTTGTTTTTTTTAATTGAGACTGTACTATCCAGTGACAAAAGGAACTATTGCTACCCAGGTTTTTTTGTTCTCCCCACGTAGGCTGTATTGTGATGGGACAAATAACCAAGCTCCCTCGGGACCGTGTGAACCTGGCTACTTCTGTACAGGAGGTGCCAAAAGTGCTCTTCAGGAAGTGGTGATGGAGGGGCATTATTCCTTAACAGGAGCTTTCAAGCCAGAGCCATGTCCTCTTGGCAGCTTCCAGCCTGTAAGTGTGTTGGTATACACTGTGCGATATACTCGTGGGGTCACCAGAGCCCTTGGAAACTGTGAAGTGTGTGAATAGAAATTCATGATGTGTTTGTAAGTGGTCAGCTGAAAAAAAGGTGGGCTTGGGTTTTCTCCTAAGTTGGGTAATCACCACCTCCTTTGCTTTTACTCTGCAAGAAAAGAACTCAGTGGAGAACTAAAAAGGTTTGGGTGAGGACATCAGATCCATCAGTACGGCACCCATTTGGCAGTTTTTCTTACGTTTTCTTGCAAATTTAGAAGGGAGCTGAGAAGGCTTTAGCCTAGCATGGGTGAGTTAACATGTGCACGTGCCTTACTGCTGTATGAGGTCAGGGCTGTGCCTGCTGCTGCTTTAGTAGTGCAAGGTGCTGCTCAGATACCACAAATCTGTTGCGTTTGGACTGCAGTTTGTTTGCTTGTGTTTATTTTATAGTCGGGAGTCTCTGGGAGCTGGTGGAATGTGCAAAGTTTATTTACATGGGTAAGCAGTAATACCCCACATCTGCCAAGTTCTTTCTGTGCTCCCTTTTTAGAGCCGTGGTCAGTCTTTTTGTAGGGACTGTCCAGAGGGTACATTCTGCAATCAGTCAGGCCTGGCTGCACCCCAGGATTGTCCCAAAGGGCATTTTTGCTTGGCTGGAAGTTCCTTGCCTCTCCCATGTCCAGAGGTAAAAGTCAAATATGAAGTTGTTTTTCAAGTAGTAATTTTCAGCAGACTTCCAGTCCCTTGGCAGGCAGCGTTCACTGGTTCTCTCTCTTTATGCAGGGAACTTACACAGATGTACTCAGGGCAGGTTCATGCAAGCCCTGCCCAGCAGGCATGTACTGCAGCGTGGCTGGTCTGACTGAACCAGAAGGACATTGCCAGCCAGGATATTACTGCATTCAAGGTTCCAACACCTCCTCGCCAGTGAGTACTGAATATCTTGCATTGCTTGAGACCTTTTGGCACTACAAAAGCTTTCATAAACCATATATACATTTTATTTTCCTTGCTTCAGATAGGGCTTCCGTTTGGAGATCTTTGCCCACAAGGACATTATTGCCCTGCTGGCACAACACACCCAAAAGAGAAGCCGTGCCCTGCTGGCACCTGGAACGGACAGAGAAGAGCCCAGGATGCCACTTGGTGTCTGCCTTGTGCCCCTGGGTTTTTCTGCAACAAGTCCGGTCAAGATGCTCCTTCAGGACTTTGTGCAGAAGGTGAGACAAAGCCAGAACTTCTTTAGTGACTTAGAAATTCAGTTGGTTTTGAATGGGAGACAGGACTCAAATGCTTTCTGCTTTAAGGCTATTACTGCACAGGAGGGGCAAAGACTGCAAAGCCAGAGGATGGTGTCACTGGAGATCTCTGTCCTCGAGGACATTTCTGCCCTGCAGGCTCAGCAGCACCTTCTCCCTGCCCCAGTGGAGAATACAGTAATGCAACAGGTCAGGAACTGGATCTTTGCAACTTCAGCATGACTTGGGGGAGATGGAAACATAGATTGTATTTTTTGCAGTATCCAAAAATGTCTTCGTAGCTGCTGGTCATTATGAGCATTCAGTATTTTGGGAGGAGGGCTCGGGACAGGTAGAGAAAAGAGTTTTCTGGGAATATATTTCACCCCTGCAGCAGCTCAGGTGTTAGGATTGTAGCAGTGACACTCGGTGTCACCGAGTAGCAATTAACCGGATTTCCTTGCTGTTCTGCCTGCCACCTAATGGTGAGATGTGGAGGTTACTGGGGCTGGCAGAGTGGAGTTGAGAAGCTTGCTGATCCAAACGCCTCTGGGAGAAGGTGCATGTTTGAAGGGCAGTATATTGCAGGAGGGCTTACAGAATAACTTTATTTTGATTTCTGCTTCTTTAAGTGCACCACCAGGCATAAGGAAGTTGAGCACGTGCTGGTTTCCTTCCACTTCTTTACATGATTCCTTTTAATTCCTGTTTCCTTCACAGGTCAAAACAAATGCTTTCCTTGTCCTGCTGGGTTTCACTGTTCAAAAGGACTAAGGCGTCACTGTCCTCCTGGTTTCTATTGCCCTCGGAAAACTGGAATCAGTTTTTATCCTTGTCCCCCTGGGACTTACAACCCCTCCTATGGACTCAGCCAGGCCGAGAGGTGTCAGCAGTGCCCTGCAGGTGAGGAAATGACCCAGTGCTCTGATTGTCCGCGTTGGGCAGTGTCTAAGAGGGTGATCTCTCTGCTTATGTCTTTTCCTAATCTCCTGCTGTGTGTTTTACCTCTAGGAAATGCAAACATAAAAATACACAGTCAAAGGAGGTTCCTTGTTCCACAGGCAGCGTCCCCCAGTGAGCCACAGGTTTTTCTGAGGCTCTGCGGAAGAGTCTGGTTTGCACTCAGGGCTTCCCAGAGGAGCATGATCTGAGCTGGACTGTGGTTTTGTCCTAATTGGGCTGATGCTGAGGGATTGTATCTCACAAAGTCTTTCTGTTTGCCTTCCAGTCAGTGCGTGCAGCACAGCAGCTCTCCTGTTTTTTTTCTGCCATTTTGCTGACACTCTGTTCCCTCTGTGGTCTTCCAGGAATGTTCTGTGGAGAATGGGGGTTATCCTCTCCAAGTGGTCCCTGCTGGCCAGGATTCTTCTGTACAGCAGGTATTGAATTTGGCATTCACATGGCAAAAAGAGAAGTGAAAAAGTAGGATGCTGTGGCCCTTTAGGAATTGTTTTTTGTACATTCTCTGTGAAATCTCTTCCTGGCTTTTATTGCAGAGTGTCAGGATAGTCCTGAGGAACGAAGCGATGTGTTAAGGTTAAGCTCAGTCACGTCAGAAGTTCCTCTAGTCAAACACCTGCTTTCTGAGGCTTGTAGGAAGGACTTAGGAAAAACTGCCAAGAAGTAGACTCAAGCAAGTAGTTACCATAAGAATTTGATTGTTGTGAGCAAGTTTCCTGGCAGCTTTCACCTGATGTTTGTATAAAATAAGGGTTTGTATTTGTAGGGACAAAAGACTACAGACAGATAGGAAGGTAGTGGCAACTTCGTTCAGTCCTTTTACACAATATTCAGTAGCACCGAGTTTTCTCTATGCTGCATGCTGTAACCATGCTGCTGAGGATTAGTGTTTGACACATCTCATGGAACCACGGGACTTGAGTCTAGGTGGTTTCATAAGGATCCTGGCATTTACTTTTAAGTGAGCTACTGTGTCCTTGCAATTATTAAGAAAAATCTGAAATGAGAGCCAAGTGCAGGAGCCAAAAGCCACACAAATATGTATTTTATAGAGGCCTAGCTCTCTGGTTTTGACTGTTTGGATTTGGCAGTTCGTCCCTCCCTCAAGATTTCTTTCAGGTCTTGACCAATTTCTGCGCTCTCTGCAGGGCAGTTGTCGTGAATGCTTTACCAAGATCAAGTCCAAGTTTAAGATACCTTTGGATGCAGTCCAATTTAAAGGAAGTGCTTGCAGCTCACTTTGAGCATTGTTTGCCACACTAGTGAAAGCAGAACTTGCATTTAAAACAGGAAGTCTTTTTTATTTCTAACTTTCTATTTGCCAACTCACATGTAAGCCTGGAGACTGCTTTGAAACAGCAGCCAGCTCAGTGCGATCAGCATTCAGATCTGTGTTTTGCAATGTGATTACAAGCCTTTGAACTTCAGAGATGCTCCCAGTATTCTCATATAAATAAAATAGCTTCTGTACATACTGGCCCCTTCAACAAACAGATGATTCTGAGCTCAGCATGGGAGGATGGGTGTTTGAGCTGTTCCCTTCTTTCAGCTATGGAAATGTTTCTGTAGGTGTGGGGGACAGACTTGCCTATATATAACAACTGATATAATTCAGGATACCTTTGGTCTGTCTTCCTCATGTAGGAGCAAGTGTCCCAAATCCTAATGGAGCCACAAACACGAGCACTGGTGGCCCATGCCCACCTGGACACTTCTGCCCAGCTGGCACAAGTATCCCACAGCGATGCCCTGTGGGCACTTACTCAGACAGGTAAGCTTCTTGGTTCTGCTGATGCTAGTTTTTATTTTCCTTTTCGTTTTGGTTTCTCCCTTAGTCCTTTACCAAAGTGCAGCTCAGTAAGGCTCGTTAGACATACCTCTGCATTGATCATAAAAGCTTCAGAGTTCTTTTCACTTGGCCAGAGGCGTGGACACCAATGGTCTACCTGCTGAACTTGCACACTTGCCAACAGAAAGCCTGCTTATGTCCCTCACTAGGCTCTACAACTGGCAGGACTCCAGCTGCACGTTGTGTCCATCTGGCCATTACTGCAGCTCTGCTGGCCTCATGGCACCCTCCGGACCCTGCTCAGCTGGGTACTACTGCCTGTCTGGAGCTTCCTCACCATCACCATCTGGTGAGCTGCAGTGTGTGAATTGTCGGTGTCTTCATCTGCCTGAGTCCAACATTTAGGGGGTTTGGCAACAGGTAGCTTTAAAAAATGCCACCTTTTTTCCCCAGTATTCGTCTCTCTGCCTTCTCTCAGTCATCCAGGCTCCCGTATTAATTTTGTTTGAGGTATTTGTACCAATGCGTACACGCCAAGGGCGAAGAAGCAGTTGGTCCACCAATCTGTGTTATTGAATGAGATGTTTGCGTTGAACACTGGGAAGGTTATGTGTGCCTGCTTGTAATGAACATAGCCTGATTCCTCCTTGTCCTTTCATTGTGTCTCAGAAATAATAATTTCCAGGGAAGAGTTTCAGGTCCCCAGTGGACAATGCCATATTCTCCAGAATTCCTGGTATAGGTGAAGCAGAGTGTTGAGAATGTTTATCTGTTAAATATGATTTGTTGTGTCTTTGCATGTGAAGCAAGGAGGGGAGAGACGTGGTGGCACAGAACTGAATTACAGCTGAGTTACAGTGGTCATTCTACTTACTGAGTTATGCATCCTCTTGATCTGACCTCTGGGATCCCAGAGAAGACAAGATCCTCATCAGTGGGGTGTTAGCTCCCTTTGTTGGCACTGTCCCTCCTTCAGCAGCTCCCTTTATTGGCCATATCTCTTCTACTTTCTGTGTCCTAGGTATGTGGGAGAAAGGAGGCCCTTGTCCTGTGAGCCACTTCTGCCCAGAAGGAACCAGCTTTCCCTTACCCTGCCTTGCAGGGACTTACAACAACCTCACCAGACAAGCTGCATGCTTCCCTTGTGCTGCAGGCTACTACTGCCCAGAAAATACCACCGACTACAGTGCGAATCCTTGCCCAGCTGGCTTTTACTGCCCCAAAGGTGAGACGGGCCCAGGGGACAAGGCAATCCGTTGGCCAGGCTGAAACATCATTCTTCTTAAAAGCAAGAAATGATCTCTGTGACCAAAACATTTAAGTGTCAGTCTGGTTCTTCACAGAAAAAATCCCTGATCTTTTAAACCATGGATATGGCCGTTGCTTAATTCCCTCAAGGGCTGGCTAAACAGCACCCAGAGACTGTCTTGGCCATGAAGGGCAAGCTGTGCACTGTGGAGATCAGCACTGAGATGAACTGGCAAAGATGACACGAAGTGCTACGGCAGGATTAATAGCCAAGATGGTACTTGCAGTGCGTGAAAGATTCTTGCTCTCTTTATTCCAAAGGAACCAGGTTTGCTACTCAGTTTCCCTGTCCCCGGGGCTACTATAACCCTGATCCCATGACACAGAGCTTGGACAGCTGCTTGCCCTGTCCCCCTGGGCACTACTGTGGGAAGGAGAACCTGACAGCTGCCTCAGGCAAGTGTGATGCAGGTGAGTCTGGACCTGTTTGGCTGTTGTATCGCACAGGCTTGGGGGCAATACATTTGGGAGGCTGATGCTTATATCCTGCAGCTTTTGCCGTAGCCTTTCCAGTCTTTACTTGATTCACTTGCCTAGCTGTAGGCATCTAGTATGACTGAAGACATCCTGGGCATCCACCTGACTTCCATCTCCTGGTTCAGATGGGCACAGACTTCATGTAGGATGTATCTGGTAGCCACGAGCAGTTTCCTCTGCATCTACCATTCTAAACCTGCCTAGGTAGCTGAATTTGAGCCCTGTGACCATAAAACTTAAGGTTGCAAGATCTCTTCTCATCTTT
This sequence comes from Chlamydotis macqueenii, assembly GCF_036417535.1. NCBI lineage: Eukaryota > Metazoa > Chordata > Aves > Otidiformes > Otididae > Chlamydotis > Chlamydotis macqueenii. The sequence continues at coordinate 2,095,544 of NC_141579.1, read as the reverse complement.
GCTGATGTGGTATTATATAAAAGCACCATTGCCTATACTATTGCATGGAAAATTATGCCGTGGTGGTGTTAAACTTTGGTAGTATTAGCCTGTCCCATATTCTGTGTGCTTTTGGTTGTGCTGTGCAGACATTATATGCAAAGCCATCCCAGCTGATTTATTGATGATGATTTCTGGGGCTCTGTCATTACTAGGGCTTCTCAGTCATCTTTTCTGTTCTCAGGTTGGTTTTGCATCTCAGCTGCCTGGACCTCACAGCCTTTTGATCTGGATAACTACACCAATGCCAACTGCCTCTGTCCTGCCACTGCCACTGGAGGGAAGTGCATAGCTGGTTTCTATTGCCCCACAGGAAGCCCAGAGCCTCTTCCCTGCCCTCCAGGGTTTTACTGCAATGCCTCAGGTTAGTGTCTTTGGAGAATCATCTGTTTTGAGGGGAGTTAAAACAAAGACATTTAAGAACTCGTTAGAGGACCCTAAAGCTAAGTTCTGCTTCTGCGTGGTAAACTTGACTTTGACCAGAATTTGCTGTGTCACTTGGCCTTTGTGGCCAGGTTCCCATCTTCAAAGGACCAGTATAAACACACAGTATTCTAGGTTCGTAGACAGGGAGGATCAGGGTCTCCTGGCAGACTCAGCTGTATCCTCTGCATCTGCAGAGGCTGCAAATGCTGGGATACTGACTGCTGCTTCCTTCTTTCCTACTCCTTTTCTATCCTTTTGGTATGATTTCAGTGTGTTGAATAGGAGCTGTTTTTATCCTGACGCTTCTGTAGAGCTGTGACAGTGCTTGCAGGATACCTCTGGTGTCTCCCTAGACCAGCACAGAACAGGGCTCAGGTGTTACCTTGTGATGTTTACCCACAGGGAGGCTGCAAGGGGTTGTTTTTCCTGCTTTTTTCCTTTGTCTCAGTGCTTTGAGTGCCATTATCCTCTCTGTCTTCCAGGTCTGTCTGTCCCCAGTGGGGAATGTACTGCTGGGTTTTACTGTAAAGGCGGAGCAGCTCTCCCTAAACCGACAGATGGTGTGACTGGGGATATCTGCCCTGTCGGGACTTACTGCAGTGAGTATCCAGCATCAATCAGCACTGAAAATTTCCTGTCGTATGGTATCTGAAACACTGATGGGTGATTTTGAGAGCGTGGTGGCCAGCTTGCTAGGATCTGACCAGAGTGCCCAAAATCCCAGATTCTTCCCATAGTTCTTCCTCTGGCCTGATCTTTGGAAGTGCTAAGTGACGTTATTTGTCTCAGTGTTTAAACTCATCTGTCTTTAGGGTGTAATTAGCTTCACCTCTGTTTCCCTTGGTAAAATGAAGCTAAGAGTGTCTGTCCTCTCCCATGTAGCACTGTGTTTGATCTATGAGTAAAAAATAAGACTTTGCTGATACTGTTTCCGTGCTGCTGTGTGTTCATCCAAACCTTGAATGCAGCAATCTCATTTATTCTTTCTTTGTTCATTCCTCTCTGTCTTGTTTTTGTTCTCACAGCTGCAGCGTCAGCAGTGCCCAAGCTCTGCCCAGCTGGCACCTTTTCCAGCCTCCTGGGGAGGACAATGCTTTCTGAGTGCCAGCCTTGCCCTTCTGGCTTCTACTGCGAGGTACCTGGCCTCAGTGCCCCAACTGGAGAGTGCTGGGAAGGTAAGTCCAGAATAAACTGCTCTGCGGATTGACAAGTCTCTGGGGACGTGCTCAGAGGAGCCTGTGCTTGTGTATATTGAACAAGATCAAATTGATGTCTTCTGCGAGTCACTGTTCTAGAGTGGAAAAGCCATTTCCCTGCTAGGAGGTCTGACTGGGAGTCCTAGAGGTGCTGTAGGCTAAACAGGCATCCAGAAAATAGGAGTTACGTTTTTCACAATGTCCAAATGTTATTTGGTGCATCGACTCTTGAGCCTTGCTGTGGATGAAAGTTTAGAGACTTGCTGTCTCCTTGGTGGTTTCCTTCTCTTGACTGCAGAAGAACAATTTCTGGGTCTGTGTGAAAAGGCCATTAGAGGTTAAAGCGATTCAGATGTGAAAACAGAAATGGAAACTTCTGTATATTCAGAACAATTAAGATATTGGCAAGGGAAGACTCTGATGTTCAGTGGGAAAACTTTATTTGAAGGGTTGCAGTAACTGCATGGAAACAGAGATCAATGCTGTGTCCCTAAGTGTTTTCCTGTGACACTTGTAAGTTCTGCCCTGTCTTCTGGGGACCACTGGGTGGTAAATTTCCTTCTAAGGAGCGCAGCAAGTGGAAAACCTTGATGTGTGTTTGTCCCAGCAGGAGTGTGATTCAGATCAATAGTAATTTAAGGTCAGCAGTTGGTTTATTTTTTGAGTGGTCAGTGAGATGCTTTGTATGCATGGGAGAACCTGTTAGGGGTGTTCTCTTCTAATGAGCAGCACCTCAATAGCTAGTGTATCTCAGTGACTAATTTAGCTTTCTTTACTCTGTCTTACCTGCAGGCTACTACTGTGACAGCCAGCAAGGGCCAGTTACTGATTTTACCCTTTACCCGTGCCCGCAAGGTTTTTACTGCCCACCAGGGACGAACAGGAGCACTCAGTACAGCTGCCCTGCAGGAACCTTTGGACCAAGGCAAAAACTGAAAACTATCAAGGAATGTCAAAGATGCCCGCCAGGAAAATACTGTGAATTCCCTGGACTTGCTGCCCCAACAGGTGTATTGCTGTTCTGAGCATACTGCTCACTGCTGCTAGAGAGCCGTGTCGGTGGCCGATGGCTAGTGCCAGGGCTTGGAGTTAGGACTCCACCAAGGTGAATTGTCCCATTTTACTGTCAAGAACTTTCTCAAAATGGAAAACATTTTTTTTTTTTTCCTAAGCAAGAAGTGAGAAAGAGACTGCAGAAACTAGAATTCTGTGTATGGTACCTTGCCAAAAAATCCAGTGGGGAGTTTTCCAGCGTCAAACCTGTCTGGCATTCTTTTTGGAACTAGTTTGTTCTTTCAGTCTAGTTCCTGATTTACTTTCACGTAATTGATGCACATGTGATTAGGCTTAGCACAGAAAGAGAGGGCAAAATACCCAGCAATAACATCTCCCTGTTTTTTTCAAGATTGTTTTTTCATATGGCAGTGTTATTTTTGCTTGCTTCTTGTCTTGAGCAGATAAAGGCCCTAATTCAGCAAAACACTTCAATAAAATTCTTAATATTTCAGGGTTCACTTAAGGATGCATTGAATATGTGCCTAAAGAGAAATATGTGCTGAAGTTCTTGCCCAAATATGGAGGCAGCACTTAATCCGAGCTTCACTGACAGTCTAGTATCTGGTACCAGTTCTGCACTCCTTACAGTTAAAGCAGCTCCTCTCCTTGACCATCGCATCTCTAATTTGTAGGCTGTCAGTGGCTCTGCACAATGGCGTAGCAAATGACTGTATTTCAGTCTGTGTTCTGAAATTTGCATTTATGTGCCTGTTATTTTAATATACTTATGTATTTTGTATACATTATCTTGTTTACTAGGAGATTGTGCTGAGGGATTTTGGTGCAAAAGTAGTGCCCGAGTAAGAAACCCGCAAGATGGAGAATCGGGACTTCCTTGTCCTCCTGGTCATTATTGTCCTGAAGGTAGGGTGCTTTGCTAAAGCATCATTTTTCTTAATTCATGCAAAGCGTGAGCTGACATTTCCTCACTCCGGTGCCATTGATTTTGCCAGGTACACCGCTTCCATTACAGTGCCCTCCTGGCACGTGGTCTGGCAGTGAAGGCAGGAGGAGTTTGCAGGAATGCCAGCCTTGCCCTGGGGGATATTACTGCAACAGCTCTGGGCAGAGGGCCCCCTCAGGACACTGCAGTCCAGGGTACGTAGAAGAGAGAACACATTTACGTACTCTGTTGTAAGAAGAGGTGTTCTACAAGAGGCGGTCTTTATTCTTTTGAAATAAAGAGACTATGTTCCTGTATTCATGGCTGCAGGTACTACTGTGTCGCTAGGGCCCAGACCCCAACACCCACTGATGGCCTTTCAGGAGCTCCGTGTCCAGTCGGTCACTTTTGTCCTCTTGGATCCAGGAGCCCAGCGCCATGCCCCGCTGGCTCCTACATGCCACACACCCATGGAGAGAAGTGCCATGCTTGCCCAGCAGGTGACTACTGTGTCTCGGCTGAGAAGCCACAGCCGTGTCCCCGGGGTGAGTTAAGGTTCCATTTATGTGCCTGGTTTGTCTTTGATTTTCCAGAGACTGCTGATTCTGATCTGTTTTTTCTTTTTCAGGGTATTTCTGTCCCAACGGCACAGATCTTCCAATTGCTTGTCCAGCGGGGTCCTATAATCCCTCACAAAGGCAAGCCAGCTGCCTCGCCTGTCCTGAAGGGTAAGAGCGATGGGACAGTCAGCTTACAGTTGTATGTGTAAGTAAAGGAGTATTAGAAATAATTGTTTATACAGTCATCATGGAGCAGCGTGTGGTGGGAGAATGAGTTCTTTTACCACTGAAAACCACTTGTGAGGAGGTAGAGCAATTCTTGAACTCTGTTTAGCAACACTGTATAGTTGATTATGGGACCTGGCAAAGTCCTAAATCCAGGTACAACTGCACTGGAAGGGAATTTAGATCAGATGATTATTTAGAGCGAGGAAATCATTGGCACCATAAGCTTTTCTCATGTCTGAAGCAATAGATGGTTCCCTTGGAAACAGGCTGGCAGAGGCCTGTTGACAGGAAAGAGGATCTTGTTCATCACCTGATGCTGAGTCTGGCTCTTCCTTGGGGGATTCATCTCCAATTACTGACTGGATACGACCTTGATTAACTTTTACAAGTTGATGAATCACAGCCTGGATGTGTTATGACTCCAGTTAAGAAAATTATGTCTCTGTGGCTTTTGCAATTATGCCGTCAATTTGTCATATGAGGAAACAACCAAGAATGTAGTAATATGCATAAGTACGTCTCTTTTGTGGTCAACACAGCTCAGCCGCCACATTAGACTAGCTAATCCCACCATTAAATCATTATTTAGATATTTGCGGATAGAATATTGCTAGAAAATGTTTTGTTTTGGTTTTTTTTCCATTTTTTTTTAATATCTCTTTGGACCAGGTTCTTCTGCCCCCAGAATTCCTCTTCCTTTTTGGAGAATGAGTGTTCAGCTGGCCACTACTGCCCTACTGGTACTGCTTCTGCAACGCAGTTCCCGTGTCCTAAGGGGACTTACAACCCGCAGACGGGAAGCAGCCTGATGTCTCACTGTACCCCCTGTGACCCAGGTAAACAGCAAATCAGCATATCTCAGGATAGTGACAGGAGAATGTGTGAAAATGTATATTGAATATCCCTGAGCTTCAGTGGTTCGGTGGATGAATTGTGTAAGCGTGTAGCTTGTTCTCTGACGTATTTTTCTGTTTTTTTTTCTGCCAGCACTAATGGCATTGCATTGCTTTCTCAGGGCACTACTGTGCACTTGCGGGGCAGTCGCGTGTTACAGGACCCTGCTTGGCTGGATTCTACTGCAGCGGAGGTGTTTCTAGTCCAGCACCTACAGACGGTCTTCTGGGGAACGTGTGCCCGAAGGGAGCTTACTGTCCTGTGGCCTCTGCCTTTCCACAGCCCTGTCCTCCTGGTTATTATAGCAACTCAACTGGGAATACTGGGATAGAGGACTGTCTCCTGTGTGATGCAGGTACAATATTGAAAGAAAGGATTAACGAGAGTCAGACGCCAGCATTTCTAGGGATCCTGAGAAACTTTGTGGTTCTAGAGCATGCAGTTATCAACAACTGCTTTAACGGAGAGAGATGTTAGGCAGGGCATAGGGACACTGAATCTGCCACTTTTCCATGTGAAGAGGATACTCACAGTGCAGTGCAAGTTTCTGCGCTGTGCGCTTCCCTTTCCACACTTCCTCTAGATGCTTTCATACTTAGAGAGGATACAAGGAGTGCTGTTTGTTCAGACATGCAAGCTCTGTACTTGCAGCTGTTCTCAGTGAAAGCATCTCAAGGAGAAGGATGTACGTGACATCAAACAATACTTCAGTGATTATTTCCTTGTTATGTACTTGCTATTGTCTGTCCTGTGTGACCATTATGGTCCTTTTATAGTCCCTCTTAATTTCAGGATATTTCTGCAATGGGACTGGACTTGTTTCTCCAACTGGATTATGTGAGGCCGGATTCTACTGTAGTGGAGGAACCATTTCTCCTAAACCTCCCAGGGTAAGCTGTGCTTGTGGTGTAAATAGTGTAAAATGCTGTGAAACTGAAGACTATAAGGTCACCTTAGTTCTTTTACACCAGATCCGTTACTACATTATCTTCTGCATCAGGTCCATCTGGTTTATTGATAGTGAAAGAGGCTAGAGATGGCAAAAGACACCTGGCCTTCTTTCAGTTCTTACATCTAAAAGCTGACCGAAAATAGCTCTATCTTTGCATATTGATGCTGCAAAGCAGAGTGGAATGCCATATCAGGTTAAAATTACAGAGGCTAGGAGTGCATGAGTTTGATTAGGATACTGCATCTGCCAGCCCTCCTCCTAGGCACAACACAGTGAGAGTTTGTAAAGATGGTGACTCAACAAGGTGCTGGTTTTACACCACAGCTCTGCAGACTATGAATGAAGGAAGGGTGGTGCCATGTTCCAAATGGCCACCCCAGCAAGATTTGTTATGGGCAGAATTCTGATCCCTTATTTTGGAAAAGATGTGCAACCTTAAAGGCTGAGGTGTGAGCGCAGGATTTCATACTACATGTGTAATTCTCTTCACCTTTAGAATCTGACATAGATCTTTTTGCAAAGCCACCCTCTACATTTGTAGACTGTGACTATGGTGTTTTTCTTCAAAGACAACAGTCAGTGGAGGACCATGTCCACCTGGACATTACTGTGTGGTGGGGAGCAGCAGAGCCGAGCCTTGCCCTGCAGGGAGTTACAGCCCATCTTGGAGTATGGCACAGTGTTTGGAGTGCCCAGAAGGCTTTTTCTGCGTAACTGCTTCCACCAACTACACAGATTGCCCTGCAGGTGGGTCTGATTGCACCTACCCCCTCGATTCTGGGAAATTTTAAGGGATTGGGAGATGCCCCTACGGCTATTTGGAGATTTGACTGGGTTCCAGGAGGCATGAATCTCTTCCACTGAGCAGATCAATGACCTTCGTCAAAGAATGTAAGCTCTTTGGGAGTAGTGATGAATGGCGAGATTGGCTCGCCATCATAGCTTGGGATCAGTCCTCCTCAGAAAGACACAAAGAGAATGCTATGTGTGCAGGTTGGGGATTCTTCCAAGGCTATTACCAGCACATGGTAACCTTTATGAAACCTGTCTTGTCTTTTCCTAGGTCACTATTGCCCCAGGAATACAGAATTTGCCACACAGTATCCTTGTCCCCCTGGAACCTACAATGAAGCTTTAAATATCTGGGATGCTTCCAAGTGCCAGCTGTGTCCTCCTGGAAGGGTCTGTTCCAAGCCTGGCCTAGCAAGACCAGATGGACTGTGCATGCCTGGATGGTTTTGTCCACCTGGATCCACGTCAAGCAAACCAGTGTTTCCTGGAAATTACTCTGGTACGAAGGGGAATGGTAAAGAGTGATGATGATTATAATTGAGGAGATGGTATTATAGAGGCACCTAAAGGACTCAGGCACCTTCAGGATGGCTTACTTTCCTTTTTTGCTTTCCGTAATTCAGTGTTTTGGTTCTGTGCTTCCTGAGCTCTTTAGATAAGATAGAGTGTTTGCAATTATTATGTTTCAACTCAGTCTGTGTGTTTTCTGTTAGCAGGCATTGCAACTCCAGCTTCTGGATCTGTTGGGTTGTGCCAAGCAGGAACCTTTTGTCCTGCTGGTTCATTTTTTCCTCTTCCCTGCACTCCAGGTAGGAGAAGAGTCTTTTTTTCTGCACAAGCTGTTTGGGTTGGGTTATTTGTACTCTTTTCCCTTTTGCTGAGATCAGTAGGCAATCCCAGTCTCGTGCTATGACTGTTTGGTTCCGGTGTCTCTTAAATGATGGTCTTGCTTCTGCCTGCTGCATCAGGTTCGTACTGTGCAACTGCAGAGCTAGCAGCTCCATCAGGTCCCTGTGAGGCTGGCTTCTACTGCATGGGAGGCTCCACGCTCCCAAACCCCATGGATGGAGCAATGGGGAACATTTGTCCTCGAGGCCACTTTTGTCCTGCAGGGAGTTCTTCTCCATCTCCGTGTCCACCAGGTAGGTTTGATGGCAGTTGCTGCATACTGTAATTTCTCTTCCCAGTGCCCAGTGTGCTGCTGAGCTCATCTGAGTCTGTGCCATTGTTCTGCAACCGTTTGTTACTTTGCGCTGAAGCATGCCTTCGTGTTCCCTAAGGAACAGCTCCCTTTAAATTCCTTCCTAGCCGGGATCCTTTTGGCATTCCTAGCTGGGGCTAGTGGAGCTAGAAAGTTACTGTGTGAGCAGCTCGTGCTTCTCTCCACAGCCACTTCCAGCAGGGTCTGGGATGGTGTGAGAATGTGCTTTTGGTGGCTTTTTGTTTTCAGGCTCCTTTTTGGCTCATTGTGGTGGCCAGTCAGCGCAGGATTGCCAGGCCTGCTTCCCAGGATGGTTCTGTTCTCAGCGTGGTCAGAGCTCCCCTGAGGGCTTGTGTAAAGAAGGATGGTTTTGCCCGGAGGGCTCTGTATCAGGCCAGCATTCAGGTAGGAAATATCGGGGGCCGTTCTTTACCTACAGGAGTTGCAGTGCTCTTAAAATCTGCCTTTACTTACACTTTCAAGTTAAATTTAGAGATGGATAGCTATTTAGATTTTAAAATATTTTCCAGGAATTATTCCAAGTAATGCAGGTTAAGTAGTAGGTAATTGTCTGTAAATAGAGTAGGAAAAATAGATCTTACAAACCAAGCTGAACCACGTGTCGGTGAAGAGAGGCTGCAGCCCCTTCAGCTTTCCGAAAGCGGTTAAGGGTGACACACGTGCATGGCTGCTCAGTTAAAAGCCTAGCTCAGTGAAACGTGAAGGTGGTGTTCAGCGTGCAGTGCGTGGCACTCCACTGCTCAGATCTGTGTTGAGCAATGCTCTTAACAAAACCAGGGGTTTTTTTTTGTTCTTTATAAAGCTTTTATCTTAATAAATCTTCCAGTTCTAGCTTTGTGGTGATGCTTCCTCAAAGGACATAAGCAGAGCAGTGATGCTAGAAGTATGTTTCTTGTTTTGCTCCTAGACTATTTGTGTCCTGTGGGTCACTACTGCCCCACTGGCAGCCCACAGCCCATACCCTGTCCCTCTGGAAAATATCAGGACCAGGCTGGGAAAAGCCAGTGTGAAACATGCCCAGCAGGAATGTAAGTGAAACGGATTTGCTCCTTCCTCTTGATTCGTTCCTCAGGAATTAGCACGTGTATTTCCCTCTGCCTTAGGCTGCTCTGTGTGTTGTGTCTTTCAATACACAAGGCTGGTTTTCTTGTTTCTGCTTTCATATCACCTTTCCCTTTATTGTTTCATTTCATGTACTGCAACCTGTGTATTGTAGAAGATCCAGCCTGCTAGGTTTGTCTGCTGGAATGGACAAAATGGTCCTGACAGGTTGCATCTCAGCTCTCTGTTTGTTTCCTTTCGAGTAATTTGCTTTCCTTTTATTGTGTAGTCTTAAACTGTCACTGTTGTGCAGAAAGTGTTTCTTAGTCTCTAGCAGGACAGGGCATGGGCTGAGGCAAGACTTGAGTTTGGTTTTTTTTTCTGTAGGTTCTGTGCCCTGAAAGACCAGACAGGCGATCTCCAAGAGAACTTCTCACATGGAGTGGTCAAACCAATAGAATGTCCAACAGGATATTACTGCCTGTCAGGAACAAAAGCTGCCAGTCAGTACCCATGCCCAGAGGGTACCTACAGCAACCAAACTGGACTGGGAAATCCCAGGGAATGCAAGCCGTGTCCTGGAGGCACCTTTTGTGGCAGTGCAGGTAGGAATCTCGTGTGGATTTGGTACAATCCTAGGCTATTTTGTATCTAGGGGGGTCAAAAAGTTCCACCAGTGGGTGAAGTGTTCTTCTGCATGCAGTTTGTATGACTTTTAGGTAGCATTTGTCCCATCTCTGGGACTCCTTGAGTGGAGATTCTTTGTGATGATTTTCAAGATTTTTACAAACTGTCTTTTCTAAGTTTAATTAAAGAGGCAGCCCCTTCTGTAAAGGTGATCTAGAAAGCTGCTTTGGCCTTTACTATCTGGTAATCAGTTGTGTAATTAAATATGGAGACTGTAGATCAAGCTTTTAAGTAACAGAGCTAGTCACAGGCCAGTAGACTGAAATCATTGTGATAATAAGGCTTGTGTGGTTTGTTTAGTGCAGAAGCTGTGATTTATGTAATACTACTGGCTTATTTGGCTTCGTGTTCCTTTTCTTTAGGACTCTCCTCTCCAAGCGGTCTGTGTTTGCCTGGGTATTACTGCACTTCAAAGGCACGTGTACCCAATCCTGTCAATGATGAGGCAGGCAGCCTTTGCCCAGCAGGCCATTACTGCCCACCAGGTAGCAGCAAGCCAGTACCGTGTCCCACTGGCACGTTTTTACCTCAGTCTGGGATGGTTTACCGTAATGCCTGTCTGCCCTGCCCTCAGGGGAGGTTTTGCCAAGGAGAAGGCCAGGCTGCTGTTTCTGGTGTGTATTGCATGCATCTAATCTTTTTTGTCTCCCAGGCTGGATTTTTTTTCACATTTTCTGGTTGCTTAAACCTAATGCTGAAGCTTTTCTTTCTTGCAGGAACATGTTACGCTGGGTATTTCTGTGATCTTGGATCTACACAGCCAGATCATAAGCACTGCCCCCCCGGCTTCTACTGTCCTGAAGGCTCTGAATCCCCAATCCCATGCAGCCCTGGAAGCTTCAGCTCTGACAGTGGAAAAGGGCAGTCAACAGACTGTCAGCTCTGCCCAGCTGGATATTTCTGCAGTGGTGAGTCTCTGCTGGTGTGTTTGGGAACTGGGGGATTACACCATGTGAGTCAAGATAGGCACCCAGTACAGCTTTATTTCTTAAAAGCTTGTCCTTAGCAGATACAGGAATAACAAACTCAGTAAGTGCCGCACATCATCTTTGGTTAGCAATGGTTTCTGCAGGATGTGCACCAAGTATAAATGCCCCGAACCATTTGTCTTTGAAAACTCCTGTTGGGTTCTCGGTAGCAGTCTCAGGTCACCAATAACACTTCTTGCTATTACACTTTCTTTCTTCCTTGGCTCAACCATCTCTTCTAAATGTCTTATATGTCTTCAGCCTCTCAGGGAAACAAAATAGCTTGGCAAACAGGCGCTTGGAACTGGCTGGCAGCCAGTGTCTGCTCTGAGGCAGCTGGTCCTTCTCAGAGGTTCTCACCATCTGCCTGTACAAGATGTTTGTTTGCTCCCCTCAACACCGAAATATTTTCGGTCACACTGACAGTAACAGATTCACCCATCACCTTCCGTAAGACACTGAGACTTTTCCGTGCTCAGGTGAGGAAGTGAAACAACAGGGAGGAAATGACTTGACTGAACTAACATGAGTTTATAGCAGAGCTAGAACCACAACTGAGAGCCTCAGAATCACAGCTGAGAACTTTAGTTGGAAGCCTGTGTTTCCCTCAGGCATGTAATTCAGAACTGACTTTGCGATAAGATGTTCTTTGTCTGAGGCTGAACTTCAGAGAATAGGTGCTTTCTGACTCATGTTACAGGTACATGGTGAAGGAGATCACGATTTCAGGAGATAAGGGTTTCTATTGTGTTTGATCTGGCAAAGAAAAAGCTTTGCTTTCTTTGTTGCGCGTGGCTGGGCAAATCCACTTCTGAAGAACCACGTTCTGCAGGCTACTAGTTCCCACCTGGCCAGACTTCTGTTACTCCTGTTCTCTATCGCTGCCCACGAGGCTTTTACTGCCCCACAGGGTCTGCTTTTCCTAGGCCCTGTGAGAACAGGACATATCAGCCACAGGAAGGATCTTTGTGACCTGTGCCCAGCGGGATTCTTCTGTAAACAGCCTAACAAAAGTGAGGAGCCTGGAGGGGGCTGTGTAGTGTTATAAAAAGGGATTCCATGTCACTAAGGGCTGAGTCTTCCTCTTAGGCTTAGTGGAACAAAAAGGATTTTGAATGCCGTAGCTTCCTCTCTTCTGTTAAGGTTCTGCTGAGTCAGTATTACATGGATTGAACTGGGCAGGCAGGTGCGTCAGTTTCTCCCAAGAACGGAAGTCTAAACACATTTTGAAGACTGTGAGGGTTGTAGGTGAGCAAGTAGGCTGAAGCCAAATCTTTCTGCTATCTGGGGAAAGAAACTCCATGCCAAGGAAAATACAAGTAACAAAGATACCTATGTGCGGCAGCTCAGGCGTGCAACAAAAAAATACGTCTGCGCAGGTGTGATTGGAATCCATAGGTGGGTTTAGTCTAATAAAACTATAGACGGCTCCTTTGTAGACATGTGTGACTGAGCTAGTTTTGTGTACTCCCTCTGTAGTCAACGAAGAGAAAAAGGCACTTGTGAGGTGCAATTTCTCTTTCTCATTTTAGATGTCTGCCTTAGAATGAGATGAATTGTACCTGAAGTGCAGTTCCTCTGAAAGTGCCATTTCTCTCCAATTACCGCAACAGGAATCTGAACAACTAAATCAGAAGTACACATGATGAATCCCATGTCCTAGGTCTGGCTGAACTAACAGGGGAGGAAGGTTGACTGTTGATAGAGAACGACATTGCCTGTCACCTCTTGTAATATCTCCTGAGCAAGACAGTATTCTTTGTATCCTAGGTTCTGGAGCACGTACTCCTGAGCTGTGCCCTGCTGGATACTTCTGCCTGCCAGGTACCAACTTCAGTACAGAACATCCGTGTCCAAAGGGTACTGTTGGCCCCAGGACTGGCGCCACTAGCGAGTCAGACTGTGAGCCCTGCCCAGCAGGTAAGTAGGGCTTTGGCACAAGAAACCCAAGGGTTTCTTGTGAGGAAAATATGGCTTCTTCCTTCATGCTGTTGACTCCTTCACTAATGGCCTGTGCAGGTCGTCACACTGAGATGGCTTTTCTGTTCATTTTTAGGCATGTATTGCTCAGCACCAGGTCTGTCACAGCCTTCTGGGTTTTGCTATTCAGGTTATCACTGTGCCAAGGGAGCCATCAGCCCAGCCCCCTTCAAACCCAGGGTGAGTGCTGGGCGGCAGCACAGTAAACCTAGTGACCTGGGCACAAAGACTGGGCTGTCACAACCTCACCGCTTCTGGAGTAACGTTTTCCAGGCATTACTGCTCTATACGGGGTTGCTCATGCCTTTTAGTGCTGCCCTTGAGAGCTCTTCAGATGTACTGACATGCTGTTCTTAATGTCTGCTGGAGTATGTTGCTACCTAGTAATAAATTCTGGCTGGATCTCCATTTCTGTAGATCTCACTGGCGTGTGCTGTCTAAAATCTCCTCCAAAAGATGGCATCAGGGATAGGATAGCCACGCCTCAGCAGCCAGTGCCCTTTTTATGCCAGCCGTGGTCTCCATTTAGTTTCAGTGGCAGCCAACTTGGCTCCCATGTGCCCTTTCCAGAACCTGTCTCTATAGTACGTTGTGCTAAATCTTCTTTCAATAACACTTTTTCTCTCCTTCTCTGTATTTTTCTGATACAGGTGGAATCTTCCAGCCTTGGTCCGCCTGGTAATGACATCTGTCCTGTAGGGCATTTCTGCCCCAGTGGTACGGGATATCCTGTGCCCTGTCCTGCTGGATCCTTGTCTACCATCGTGGGCCTGGAGGCAGAGGAGCAGTGCCAGCCCTGCCCGGCTGGACGCTATTGTAGCGGGACAGGATTGTCTGATCTGGCCCAGACGTCGCTGTGTAATGCAGGGTGCTGTGAGACAGTCACTTGTTAGTGGGAAAATACAGCTGGCAGGACTGCTGTAGGTTAGAGGGACATCCAAACTAAGAGATGCTGGCCTGAATATCTCTTGTCGAATGCCTTGTGTGCAAATATTTATACTCAGCATTAATTACACTGCAAAGACTTTGTTCTTAGCCCTTCAAGTCAGCTATATAGCATCTGCTTGGTGATCACAGTAGATGTTTCAGAGCCATTCCTTTTCCCTTATGCTTGCCTGACATTCTGTCCCAACCTTAGACATGGTTTTTCACTGTTTTTGCCCATAGGTTTAGTGTTTTACAAATCCCTTTTTTAGCTTCATGATCACACTTGCTGAGCGTTTGACCTGGCTGTCCTTTTCCCTTCTGCATTTTATCTCTTCTCCCACAGGGTGGTGCAATAACCAGTGACAAGGCAGCATTTCCAGCCTGCATAATGCAAGCAGAAAACTATTTGTCCATCTCATGATTATGCCTCCTAGCAAGAGGCAAAAAATCACAGCTTTGCTGTTCTTTTTGTTCAGTGCTGTTCCTTTTGCACTCAGTCATTTGCCCTAAGGACTCGGAATGTTTTTTTCTTCACAAACTACGTTCTTTGAATCCTTATCTACAGCACGCAATGGTATCGTGGCTCTCGTTTTGTTGTTGCTTAGCTCTTACCATAATAGTTTTTATATTTCCTCATCTTTACTTGTGAGGATGTGTGAGGGAAGTGGTAAAGGGAAGAGTCAGTGCAGAACTAGACAGCATTAAAGCAGAGGCCCGGAGATAAAAGGAGGCGAAGCAAAGACAGCAGGAACTGAACACTTGGGCCATGTTCTATTGAAGTAAAAAACCTTTAGTTTTCAAAGGCTTTTCCTTCCAGAATGAGAACACTTTACAGTCAGCTTAGTGCAAAAAAAGCCTTTTACCAGGATTTTCAGTGGCAACTAAATTACAGATGCAGGCGTGAGGTTGTTAGCAAAACTGAAATAAACTGCATTTTCAAGGGCTGTTTCTTCATGTGGATCTTGATTAGTGCCTCTCCCATCTCTTGTCTCTGAACGGGGTTGTGAGCATTGTTTCACGTCTGAATTCTCTCTCTGCAGGTACGTTTGCCTGGAAGGAAACTCTGCTCCCCGCCCTTCTGATGGGATTCATGGATACAGATGTCCCAGTGGCTTCTACTGTCCTGCAGGCACCGGGCTGGAACTGCCCTGTGAGCCTGGCACATTCAGCCCTGTACCTGGGGCCAGCATCTGCCTCCCTTGCCCGGCTGGCATGGCCTGCAGCAATGCTGCCACCGTCGAGCCACTCAGCTGCCCCAGAGGTGAGCAATGCATGTGTGCAGCAGAGCCCCTCACGTGCAAATGGGAAGAGGTGCCATGGATGCCTGCACAACTCTGGATGAACCATAGCAGTGGCCCACTCCAGGGGACAGAGTGTTTGCCATTAGTTAGAGCACGCTCGGCATTCCCACCTCTTTCTCCTTTCTTATTTGAGCAGTGTCTCATCCACCTCTCTGAATGTACAGGTTACTACTGTCCCGTTCGGACTGCTTTCCCCCTGCCGTGCCCTGAGGGGACGCTGAACGCCCTGGAGGGGGCAGTGGCCCCCACTGCCTGCGAGCTGTGCCCGGTGGGGAGGTACTGCAGAGGAGATGCTAACTGGGAACCTGATGGTGAGTCTGGTTAATAACAGGCCACCCACAACAAAAGAGTTGGAGATTCAGAGCTGAAGGGTGCAGGGAAGTAGAAGACGTACCTCAGTGAACAGAGGCAGCAAAGGCTGTTGGAGGGTACCCTGCTACCCTGTGTCTGTGCCTATCAGGCACTTCTTTTCTCTGTTTCTTTCTTTTAACTGAGCATTAGCTTTGGGTGTTACTTTTATGTTACTGCATTACTTTCCTTGTCTCCCTTAGTTTTTTTCCACTTTATCTTTCTTTGCTTTTAATCTTTATGTTGCTCTTCTTTCTGTTCTCCTAAATACTTCTCCTCCGATTTAAGCACAGAGTGATTGTCACAGGTTGGACACATGAGAAGAAGAGAGGCAGAACTCTTTCCACTGAAAGCTAAATATGAGGAGCCAGTTAGAGAAGTGAGAAGGTGAACAAATGCCAGATGAGGTCACTGCGAGTAAAGAAAGGAAATAATAGAGGCCAAGGATTGATGGGGAAGGGGGGAAGAGAAACCAAAGGTGAACAGCCCAGGATATCAGTAGTGATAAAACAGGACAAGGGTGGGCTTCTGATTCTCTTGAGTTATCTGCCTACATCTGAGGGTTAGAGGAGGTGCCTCTTAACTGACTATGATGCCACGGGCTGGCGATTGCCACCCTCTCTGTTATCCCGTGGCAGGTCCGTGTTCAGCTGGGTACTACTGTGAAGGAGGAGCCACTGATGCCATTCCACGTGGGACACCTGCGTTCCCGCTCAGTGGGCCCTGCCCGCTTGGGCACTATTGTCCAGAGGGCACTCATTTCCCAGTTGCCTGCCCAGCTGGGACTCTGAACAATGCCACAGGTGAGTGTGACTTCACCCACAGGTTTCTCCTGTGGCCCCCAGTGGTGAGAGATGTCGTGGCTGGCAGCCGTGGTGAGGGGGTGTCCCTAGGTCACCAGGGGGTATCGGTACACTCGGCCAGGCCTGGTGGTGGCGATGTGTTATCAATTCAAATAAGTGCTGATGATGCTGTGGCTGTACTTGTGTGCGCCTTCATCTCTCTTGTTGACCTTGACTTTTGGTTTCCTCCTCAGGTGGTACCTCCCCAGAGAGCTGTGTGCCATGTTATGCTGGATCTTTCTGTGCTAGCGTCGGTTTGAGTTCTCCAACAGGACCTTGTACTGAGGGCTTTTACTGCCCAGCAAACTTCAGCTCCGTCAGCCCCACAGCATTCCTCTGCCCTAAGGTACTGCTTAGTGACAGCTGGGCAGTGGAAAAGGGGGGTTACAGCTCTGGGCAGGAGGTGTTCCTTTTCCACAGTGACAAAAGGTCACACAGGCCTTATTGAAATGTTGATTACATCCACACGGAACGTTGCCCTAGGCTTTGGTAATGCTGGGATTCACCCTTTACAGAGACCCTAAGTTTGCCACCACCTCCATGCAATCCTCTTCCTTCTCTGTCGTTGCCAGGGTCACTTCTGCCGGTCAGGGGCAGCCCACCCAACGCCGTGCCCAGCTGGGGAGTACCAGCCGACCAGCGGCTCTGCGTCCTGTGTTCCATGCCAGAGAGGGTTCTACTGCCAGGAGCCGGTGGCAGGAGACCCCAGGCGCTGCCCAGCACATTCTTACTGTCCTGCAGGTACACTGAAACTTGCATACCAGCTATGCCAAGGATTCAAATGTTGTGTGCCTCACTGCGATCCCAGAGTTCTCCAAACCTAGTGTGTGTCTTCCTGTGGGCCAGGTGGTGATGAGGTGGCAATGAGCAGATGTGTTATAGCTGCCGCCCTGCTTTCTGGGAGTCATTTGTTATGCTCTGATACAGTGCTTGAGTCTTGTCAGATCACAACAGTCTTCCTAGGGTTTTCTATTGTCTCTGTGGTCTCCCTTTCAGGCACTCGGGTTCCTCTCATGTGTCCTGACGGCACCTTCACTCCTGGAAATATGACTGGCCTCTGGAACGAGAAGGAATGCCTGCCTTGCTTACCCGGGCACTACTGCAGGTTATGATTCATTTCAATCTGACATTTTTTCACTTCTGTCTTAAGCAGTTCGGCATCCTTATTTTGTGCTGATAAGTTGATGCTACGTTCCTCCCAGCTTCACCACCACATCTCTCATTCAAAGAAAAGAAATACAAGCTTAGACATAGCTTTTGGTTACAGAAATATTAGGTCTGTGAATTTTGGGAGGCATCCCAAAGCAGTCTGACTTTGTTGTCGTGCTACAAAGAAGCATCTGAAAGAGACAGTAGGTAACATTTGTGAAAACATGGAAGTAATCCAGAAAGTCCAGCCCAGTGGAAAGTCATCCACAATTTCATCTGAAGCTATTTGCCCGCGTTCATGGAATTTGAACTCAAAAGTGCCTGGTTCACTCTAGTCATCTGCATGTTTTTGTAAGCGGAAAAAATGGGTCTATTTTCTCTCTCATATCATGGTAGGAAGTTCCTATTTTTTTGTGGCAGACCTCAGAGTTCATTGCATCAATACTTGCTCTGCTTCTGCACCAAATCATTAGCAGTAGGTCTTATATAAATTCTTACTGTCCTCTTTGCTCCAGGCACGGACGGCTGGAGGGGAAGTGTGCTGCTGGGTATTTCTGCCTTGCTGGGAGCTCTCAGTATGCTCCGCAGGGCCACAGCTTTTCCTGGCGCTTCCTGGCTGGGTGCCGTTGGGGTCAGGTGTGTGCAGGGCTGTGTCCTGCAGGTAAGTGAGAATCTCTGTAGTATTTAAAGTAGAGAATATTAACTTGCTTCTAAACAGTTGGAGAGCAGGTGTTATCTTGCGTAATATATTGTGATCTCTTCCTTTAAGTTGTCATTGCTCATCGGTTTCCTCTGTTTTTACATGTTTTGAACAAAGAGGTGTGCCTGACCGAAAAGGCCACCTTGAGTTTGTGATGCTGGACTGCTAGTCCTGACAAGTTTGAAGGCTGTTGGTTTGGCTCTCTGTATGCACAGCAGGATCCCAACAACTGTGCAGATGTTCGTTCTACAACAGGAGACTCTTGCCAAGTAATTTTTGACATTGGACAGCTTTCATATTTTGCTTTCATCTCTTTCCCATCCATTTCTGTAGGTTTCTACTGCCTGGAGGGATCTGAGGTACCTATACCATGTCCTGCCAATACTATTCGAGATATTCCAGGGGCTGTGAAGAAAGACGACTGCCTGCCCTGTCCTCCAGGCCACTGGTGCAAAGCAGGTTGGAACTCAGGGCGTAAACAGTGAGGGGAGGGAATGGGAGCTGCTTTTCAAGAAAGTTTCATGTGTCCCTGAGTCCGGTGAGGCTAGCTTTGATACCACATACTGCCTTGTGGAACAGTCCTTTCAGGAGGACACACTGTCTCTAGTGATGAGTTCCAGTGTCTGCAGAGCAAAGAGACATTTAATACTGTTAACAGTGTGCTGTTCTAGCAAGTTTTGGAAATGTAGGAGAGCCCGAGATCACAACCAGTCTCCAAATATCCCTGTGTGCCATCTGTCAGAAGAGGGGCTTGGGTCGTGAAGGTGGATTGTACACATATGTGCAGTAGTTTAGGAAGGAGCCAGGGAGGACACAGAAGAAAGATGTTCCAATTACAATTAAAGATAACTCCTTAAAGCCCTGCTTTCTGCTTGTTAGGGGATTCAGAGGCCTATCCATGTCCATCAGGACACTATTGCTTTGGAGGCAATGGCAGCGACCACAGCAATCTCCTGGCTCCTCAGAAGTGCCCTCCGCAAACGTACCGCAAGCACCCAGGAGCTCAGAGCCTGACAGATTGCCAGCCATGTCCTCCGGGCTATCACTGCCCTTTATCAGGTAAGTGCCAGGTGAAAGCCAGCCCCTTCCCACCTCTACAGCTGACTACAAAACTCCCTAAGGTGACATCTGGAAAAAGTGAGGTAATTCACGTTCACAGCAAGCTAAGAGCCCTTCTCTAAAACCCTTCCTGGCCATTTAGCCTCCCTTTCTTCATTCCTTTCTCTTCCTAACAGGTCTGACCAGGTTTGAGGATTATCCGTGCCCCCCTGGATACTGGTGCCCTGGTAAAGGGGACACTTTCCTTTGTCCAGCTGGCACTTCCAGGATCCAGGCTGGTGCAAAATCGTTGGAAGAGTGCGATCCCTGCGCACCTGGATACTATTGCCCAGATCCAGCACAGACAGGGCTGCCTAACACCCAAGGAGTACCTTGTCCACCTGGCTATGAATGCCCAGCAGGTGACGTGACCATGCTGTTTTCTTTATTTCCAGCAGTTTCTGAGTCTAGACAGCTGAAGAGTGCACAGCAGGCACAGCCACAGCATTTAGCAGTGGCTATAGTCCCATTCTTGCAGCATGGGACTGCAGTCCTGCAGTCATGCAGTCCTGCGGGGGCATGGTCACTGATGGAGTGGCTTTAGAAGTGGTTTTATTACCCTGAAGCCTTTTCCTGGCTTTTGGCCTTTGAATTCCCATCTCTTATTTCTCTGCCCTCCCTTCCTGTTCTTGTTTAGTTGAGGTTCCCGAAAGAAGTGGTCTGGGCTTAGAAAAGGAGCAAATATCTTTCATCATCCAGGGCTAGGCAGTCAGGTGTTAGCACTTCGTACTAAATAGCAAACTGATTCCCAACAGATCTGTGCCCTTTTGTGAGCAGTAGGAAAAGTGCAGTGTTTATGGACAGTCACACTGAATAAAGCCCCCGTGCTCTCTGTCTCCCCAACACATGTTCTCCTGTTGTGAGAATGTCACATAATCAATCACTGTTTCCCCTTTTCTCCACCAGGTTCAGTAACTCCAAAGCCTTGCAGACCTGGCCTATACTGTGGCGCTCGCACAGCCGTGCCTTCTGTGTGCCCTGCTGGGTATTACTGTCCTGAAGGATCGGCGACATACAATAGCCCTGAGCAGCTGTGAGTACCTCGTATGTCTGGTGCATCCAGCTTTAAGTTTCTAAAAACTCTGATTGTTGTGAAATGTGCCTGCGATAAAACCTGATTTAAGGCTTCAACCATGTTCTTTGTGCATTGTGCAGAAGTAAAGGTATCTTTGTAATTACAGTTAGGATTTGGTTACTGCTAAGACCGAAGAGGGTAATTTATGATTTCCACTGGTTAGCTTGTGCCTGGAACCGGATGAGAACCGTTTTTAATTTTGCCCTCAGTTTGCACTGGCCATTGTATTCAGAAATCAAAACTTTTTCCCCCCTTCCTGCCCTGTTTTGCCTTCCAGGTGTATGTTTCCCTACTACTGTCCCCCAGGCAGTGCCCATCCACTGCCTTGTGAAGGAGGATACATGGCCCTCAGCTTGCCCGGACCAAGGGATTCATTTGAGAAATTCTGCAGGATCTGCGATGCAGGCACCTATCGTAGTGACTCTCTCATCACGGCACCCTGTCAGCCCTGCCCAGCAGGCTTCATCTGCCCACAAGGTAAATGGAGCTGCCGTGGAGGAGTGGGGCAAGAAGTAGTACCTGAAACTGTAACTAGAAAGTTTTAAGTTGCGTGTGGGCAAAGCTCTCAATCCTTTACAGCTATAAATTGCTGGTGTGGGCTATCACACCAGTTTGTGGAACATTTGTTGTGGTAGGTTGTTAGAGGAGTTTAGAGAAATGGGTCAAGAGTGGTTTGGATAGTGGTGTCCTGTCTCTCAGGGGATGACTTCTCGGGCCCTTGCAAGTCCTGTTTTTCCAAATTTTGTGACTTAACTGAGAGGCTTGTACTGAATGTATTACCAGAAGTAGAAGAGTGAGCCTGGGGATTCAAAGTTTGCTGTGTGACAGCTACTGCTGCTTGCAACCCTACTGAGTTAAGATGCAGAATAGCTTGACAAGCATTTGAAAGCCTCTGTTGGCTGGGATCCTATGCTGAGTTCACTGACGTGTTAGCTCCTGCTGTGTAGCGTGAAGGAGATCATGGCTACTCACTCTTGCCGCTGGATTTGCCCAGTGAAATAGCTGGGACAAAGTCGTTAAATATAAATATAAATAAATTAAATTGAAAAATACTGAATATCAATTAACTTTATATATAGGTATGTGTGTATGTATATGTATTTGTATGTATGTACATATATGTGTGTAGCTGTATAACTGGAATACGTGGTCTCTGCCTGCCTCTTGGCACCTGGATCCGTGAGCAGCGTCTGTGTCTGAGCCCACTGCTTTCTCTAGGCAGCGAGAGTTACCACAAGAAGCCTTGCCCCAGTGGCCATTACTGCCCTCCCCTGGCATCTGCCCCTCTGCCCTGTCCCCCGGGGACCCGTGGGAGCAGCAGCTTCGCAAAGCATGTAGAGGATTGCCAGGCCTGTCCTGCTGGCACCTTCAATCACCTTCCTGCACAGGCTGCCTGCTTCCCTTGTGGCAGCTCTTCTTCCTCTCAGCCTGGTGAGTTGCTGTTTGTGAGTGACATCTTCAGCTCTGTTTAGAGAAAGACTAAAAAGGAAATTGCCAAGAAATGTGGTTCCCCGACATGGTTTCATGATGGACCACAAGCCCTAGGATCATCCTGATGATGTGTGTGCTACCGATGTCCAGCTGCTCTTCTTCTGTCCCACCCAGAAGGAGGATTCAGCTTTCAAAGCTGTCTTTTGTTCTCTTACACTCTGTTAGCCAGGGGGATTTGATGACATCTTCTTCAAAGGAAGGAAGAGATGAGCAGCCCTGCTAATTCTTGCTCTATCATAGCCTTGAAAGCAGTGCAGTTTCACCAAGAGTACTTTTGCCCTGAATTGGGGAGCTTGTGTTAAGTGCAGGTGTGCTTTTGAGCCAAAATTGGGCACTGTAGCCATGTCCAACTTGGGCCACGATAAAGTGGGAAAAGGCTGGAAAACTGGAAGGTAAGCAGCTAAGCCTTACTCAATGTGCTGTGCAGGATCTAGTGGTATCAAATGGATTTGAGAGTGTGGAGACACAAGAGAGGCGCTTGGCAGCCTTGATTAACTGGGTCCTTACCCTATCCAGTGGCTTAACGTAGAAATTAATGGAGTGCTTGTCAAAATGACACTGCAGCAAATGACCAGCTGGGCCTTTCTGTGTCTCTTGTTAAACGGATACTTCAGGAAATGGCCCCATGATTGTGTTGGTGGAGCAAAAGGCAGGCTGGCTCTAGCTGGCTTGCTTGTTGGCTCAGCTCTGCTGTGGGGCAGCAGATTCCAGGACTGTCACTAAAATGAGTGTGGTTTAGTCAGTGTTCCACACAGGAACTGTTCCTTTTTGGTGAACACAGTTTTTGCCAACTGTATTACCTGATTACCACTCTAAATCCAACCTCTTCTCTAAGGTGCTACCAGCTGTACCTGCCGTGGGCTGAACCGGGCTTTCCAGCAGTCGGATGCCTCCTGTATCTGCCAGGCAGGTTACGTTTACTATGATGAGAGAGGCAAGAAAAACCCCGACAGCAACAGTGATCAGGACTGCCGACCTCAGGTAAAGTCTGGCTTAAAAACAAAGTTGTGTGACATGCAGGAGAAGGAAGGTTGTTCAGTGCTTTAGGCCCTGTCTCAGGGTGTGTAGGTGCATGCCATCTGAGCTCAGTTCTCTGGGCTTCTGGAGACAGAAGAAAGTCCTTTAGCTGTTTTGTTTGAGACTCTTGACCCTTCCTTAAAGGATAATGGCATTGCCTTTTTTACCGGAATCTTGTGAAGCAAAATTCATAAGGGCTGGAGGCAAAAGATTCTTCCATGCTGTGGCAATGGCGAGCAGCCAAGTGTCTTGGATGGCAGATGCAGGAATTTAAGCCTCCATATTGTTACTACAGAGTTCTTGATTAGACCTGCTTGAGGAATTTGGATGGGAAGTGAAATTGTGCTCTTTCTTCTGTGCTTTCCAACAGCCCTTGTTGAAGCTCTGCATTGAACCTTAGCAGCGCGGGCGGGGGAGGAAAAGGATTTTAGGGATGCTGCATCTCGACTGAAGTGCTAGAGCTTGTTTGGTTTCACACATCGGACGAATGTTCTTCTTCCAGGTGGATGAGCTCTGTGCTCCTGGAGAGGTCCGTCTAGCATCTACACGCCAGTGCGTTTTTCCTGAGCGATATGACTGCTCTCCTTCTTGTGGGCCTGCAGGGGGAGAGATTAACGCAGAGCTGGGCATGTAAGTCTCAGCCCAGCCTCTCATTAAGAAGCACTTCACAATTAGTTCTGACTGGCTGAGTTACTGTTCTCGTGAGGTCATTCCAGGGCAGAGCTGTGGGAGGTATTTCTGAGAAACTTTCCATTGCTGGAGTTCCTTTCTGCGAAGATACTGGCCTACAGTCCTCATTCATTGGCCTCACTCCTCTCCCTGTGTTTTGAACATTACCTAGTGATTTTGTGTGCTTGAGTGGAGCCACCAGAATGAACAGTGAGTCGATAAGGTGAGGGTGGGCAGGGCTCACATTTTCTGGCGTAGATACTTTCCTATTAGATTTAGACCAGAACTGAAGAAATCAGTCCTGATTCCCCACTGCCCTTTTAATGCTGACTAAAACATCGAAGCTAGTTCTTGTCACATGATACTACTTTCTTCTTTTTGTGGATGAACTTCTGCATTGCAAAATCTCCTCCCAGCATGGATTGCACAGAAATGTAGTGAGTTAAAACTATACTTTGTTGCTTCCAACTGTTTTCTTTAGGGAGGGATGCATCATGCTCTGTTACAGGACTGAAGCTGATCTCTTGGAGACCGACAGAGGCCTGTAGAGGGTGGAGTATAACATTCTGGCCTTTCAAATACATTGAACAGCAGACAGTACTGGGTGAGATGGACTGTGAGTTTGCTGTCTGCTGTTTTTCGTGGATATACAGTAGGTCCACTCATTGCGTAGATTGTGAGATACTGGAGCTAGCCTGACCATCAGTGTGTTGTAGCTGTTTGCTCAGGCCTTGTAAGTGATCAAGACCTTTTGTCTGCTTTGTAGATGTCACTGCAAGCAGTATGTCTCTGCTGAGGAGCTCTGTGACCAGCTGTGTTTGCTGAGAGCCCCCCAGATCTCCTTGGGCTTTGGCATCAACAGAGAGCTGCTTCTGAGGATGAATGAAGGAGAAGTGAGGGTAAGTATGGAGTGAGGGAATGCTTTCTCAGCATGCGGCTCTGGGGAGAGCACTTACAGATTACGGTTAGGTATGGGGACTCCTGGGGCTGAAGTTACAGAGGGCATGAAGCTGTGAGCAGAAAGAGGCTCAGTATGTCTCATTACCTAGAGTACTGATGTGGCACCAGGTTGGCGCATTACTGAGAAAAGACGGTTTCTGAATGGTGGGGAAAAACCTCACTAGAGCAGTCTTGTACAGCTTAAGGTAAGGCTGGTGACAAACCGGAGGCTGAGTCCAGGATTGACTGCATCAGTGATCAGTGTTCCTCTCTGCTTTTAATAGGAGGTGGCAGACGTTCTGGGCCCAGATGAACATGTGCAGAAAAGCCGACGGGTGCACTTGGTTCTGTTTAGCCCCAGTGGAGTGCTAGGTTTCATTGTCTCCAGCACAGATGTTCTGGATGCATTTCTCACAGGTAGGGCTTGAGAGCCACTGGGAGTGAACCTGAGTTCCAGCCAGCCAAAGCCGTTCATTTCGTTACAAGTTGGCACAGCAAGTGGACAGCAGGTTGGCCCAGAGGGGATTTATTGTCAGACACTCCAAACTGTTTACACAGTAAGGAGAGATGTCATTTACTCTCTGGGAGTAAACAATGGGGACCTCCACTGGCTGCACGATTAGCTTCCTGGGAATGGGTCAAGTAAAGATTGTAGGGTGATTTTGGCCTTCCAAGGAGAAGGAAGCTCCATTTGGAGGCAAATCTGTTGGCAAGTGTGTACTGGCTCCTGAGTCCAGTTGCTCCTCATTTATGGTAGCAGAGCGCTACCATATTATTATGAGAGCAGAACTTGGCCTTGTGAGCTGTAATTCCCCACGGATACAAAATAAACTGTCCTTCATTGCCAAGGGTTGGGTGTTCTCACATGCTGCTCATTTTGTGGAATTCATTCTGTTTTCTTTTGTCGCCTGTGGCAGGAGATTTTTCATCAGATCAGTTACTGCAGAAAGGTCGTCGGGTCCAGAGGACTTCCTCCAAAGATATCCATGCCTTGCCTCTCGTTCCTAACCCAGTAGTGTGTTTGGAAGCGGGAGACACAATCCTTTTCCAGCTGAGCATCAATTCCCATAGTGAGTGTTGCTGAATCTGTGTGCTCTTTGCAGATGTGTGTGTCCAGACCCGTTTAGAGCAATGACTCCACATTTGGTAGTACTGCATGTATGAGCACATTCTCTCACCTCCCTATCTCTCTCGCCTTCAGGGGATTCCAGAACTTTAGTCTAGGCTCTGCCGGTGACTTATCTGGTGTTTTTTTGCTTTTTTAGTGGATTTCTGTAGAATAGAGATGAAATTTTTCCTCTGTTAGAAAGCCTGAGTCTTTGTTGGACAGTAAAGCGTACCTCAATTAAATGAGTTGACACTGCATGGCCCTATAAAAGAAGTGCAGTCACATAGTTCTTAGTGTCAGCTATCCTGACTGAAGTGGGTCAGAGTTGCTGACACTGTGCTGAACTGTTCCCAGATCGTGCATCCAGCCATTACCCTGTTTATCAGAAGCAGCATCTATATAATAACAACCCAAGCTGGGATTTTGGACCCTTCCGAAGGCTAGACCACCTCATCCAGGAGACTCACCTCAACATCTCCTGGTAATATCTGATGTGATTCATAGTGCATGTGTTACAGGCAGGACTTGAGCGAGTCTTTCACAGGATCGGTGGGTCTTTGGCAGTGGGCAGTATGTGAAAATGCCAAAGTTTGGTGTGTTCAAGTCCACGTATTTAACCATCATTACAACTGGAGGCTGAAAGAAGCTTGGATCAACCAGTGCCTTCTTTACTTTTCCCTTTTAGGTTTGCGCATGTTTTCCTGGAGTCTGGGACATACGTTTTCAGGGATAGGACCATTCAGGAACACTTCTTGATTGTGACTGTGAAGGAAGCAAATGTGGGCTGTGACCCCAGAGATGTGTCCTTCCAACCCTCTTCTCTGTTCCAGCTGGCCAGACATGGGGTTTTGAAGCAACAAAATCTGAACTTGGCTCCTAACTGGGCTGCTATCACAGGTACAGCCAAAACACTGTGATACCTACCTTGAACCTTGATGCTTAGCCATGACCTTTCTTGTACCTCTCTGGGTGTGTTTAAACAAGCGCTTTTTTTTTTTTTTTTTTTTTTTTTTTTTTGGAAATGCAATCAAGTCGCTGGCTTTGTCAGCTTTAATCCCTTTCTCCTGTGGAGCTTCCCTTTCCAACGTTCACTGCTCTCTAGCTGAGAACCTGCCTGTGTAGGGGCTGAGGCGGGGAGAGAGGGGAGGAGCAGTTGTGTTTCTCCCCACACCCAGCTTGAAGAATTCAAGTAATTGAGGGCTTTGTTTTCCTTGGCTTGAAAGCAGAAAGTGCCAGTGTGTTTCCTTGATAAACTAAACTGAAATTAGATGCATCATTTAAAGGTTCACTGAAGGCTAAACTCAAGGGCATTTAAGGTCTTTCCTCAAAACTGTACCTCTGTGCACGTACCAGGCCCTTGTCCATCAGTGAGAGGACAGTAAAGCAATAGAAATGAAAGTGTGCCTTGCAAATGTGATCCTTTGTTCTGTCACTTTCAGCTGCCAGTACTGAAAACATTTTGCCTCCTTGCCTGCATGCACCAGATGAGCAAGGGGAGAGGCAGAAGCCCATGTAATGAATGTGAAAGTTGCTAGATGTTGGTTTTGCATGGGAGGGACAGTGTTGAGTAAAGTGGAAAAGGAAGGCTGCTGTTGATACGCACTGCTGTATGGTTTCTCACTTCTTGCCATCCCTCTTGGCTTCCTCAGCGGTGCTCTTTGTTCTGGGCTTCCTAATTGTGGTGCTGACAACGCTGGCTATAGTGCTCCAGCCTGCTGTCCCCATCGTTAGCCCCCTGAAGAGCTGGAAGCCGCGATGGAGGAGCCTGGGCGAGCCACACGTCCCACCAGAGTACATCTTCCATAAAGACAGGTGAACAGCCCTTGCATGGTGTAGGTATCAGAAGCTCAGACCTTGACAGTACAAAAGCATGTCCTGTTGCAATTACTGGCTCCCTCAGTCCTGGATGCTGGACTTCTTGCCACCTTTACAGTACTCTGAGTTCCTGGCTACATGGGGAGTTTCTTGGTGTTACCCAGGAGTTCCCCAGCAGTATTCTCCAGCTCTCTTCCAGTGTAGTGTAGAACAGCTCTGATGAGTCTTCTGCACAGAGTACTACAGCCTGAATTACCTGGCCTAGGCTCCCCCTACATGTTTTCACTTCAAGACAAGAAACCCACTGTTCTGCTTGAACCAGGCTGGTTCAACCAGATACTGCAGTATCTGATTGTACTGAGAAGATTGAGATGCTCTTTACCTTCTTTTGTCATTCCTTCTAGCCTACAGTTCTATCAGATGGTTGGTCCTCGTGGTTCTGGAGAAGATGCTGGCTTTGGAGAGAAAGGAGCTGCGCATAATGCAGGTGAAGTGCTGTGCCAGCCCAAGGTGTTCTCCCATTGGCTTCTTCGCACTTCCTTCCCATCCCGTTGTCTTCTGTTGACTCTCTAGTATCATACTTTGATACCTAAACACCTGGAAATTTGTGCTCACACACGCGGTCACATAGGCACTTTGGCTGCTATGCCCTTGCATGTTTGCACAGCACACACACTCTATCTTAGGTTCATTTGATCTCTTCAGCTGGGGAGTCTAACCTCCTGTCATCAGGACGGGTTAGTGTTTGCTTCCTTAGGAGTTAGGAGGGTAAGTGGCCAGTCCTGAAAAGTCCTTTAAAACAACAATGGGTTCAAATGATTAGTGAAGAAAATAAAGATCTTTAAAAATATTTCCTGCAGTTCTCCTGTTGGTCATTTTAGTCTTTGAAGGCATATGACTCATGGGCCTGGTTTGCCTTGTGGGGATGACCTCATCTTGGGAATTTCAGGGTGTCCATAGGGTATACCAAGTCCAGAGCCCAGCAGATGGCACCATCTAGTGATGCTGAGAACAGCTTACAGAGAAGCAGCACCCTGACAGTTTACTAGACAAGTTAGGAGTTGATAGTAACGCTCTGTCATCCTCCTCCTCACTAAGGAACGAGACCTTCTCTTATGTCTCTTGCCTCATCCATTTTCCTTCTTCACAATACACAAAATGCTGTTGCCCACTTCTGAGAAATAAATTGGAATAGGCTTGTGGCCACTGGTTAAGTGTGAGACTTACCTTGTGTTTCAGAAGAGCGTTTTAGATTGAGGGTTCTGGAGGATTTCAGTGTTCGCACCCTGTATGATAAACTGGAAGATCAGAATTTGCACCTGGCATCTCAGCTGGCAAAGCACAGGACGGATGTGTTGGTGTTTTACAATGGAATCAGCCAGCGGATTCAAAGTCTCATGGTCAGTGTGAAGAAACAATTGAGGGAAGGGGGTCTGGGAACTGTGAAATTTGTAAGATAAATGGTTCCTCTGAAGTGGCAGTTGACTGAGGGAGAGGTTTTACTCCTTTCAGCACCTTATTCTGGCATAAAATAGCTATGCTAATCTCTGTTTTGATAGGAGAGACAGAACGTGGAATTGGTGGATTGTGAGGCTTTCTGAGGGTAATACTGCTGCTTTCTGTAAACAGGACATGGTGCAAGCACTGGATTCTGAAAGCCTGAAAATCCTTGCCAGGCAAAGGATTTGTGGGTGTAAACCTGCAGACAGCAGCTGGGCAGCAGCGGACATTGAACCGTGTGATGAGCACTGTGGCAACAACTTCCAAGCAGGTGAGAGACCCAGAGTGCAGAGCAAGAGAGAAATGTAAGGGTAGCATCAGTGGAACAGGTGAAAATAGGCATAGCTCATACACATGAGAAGAGATCCCACAAGGTCGCGTCTTCCGGTGTTGTTGTAGTTCTGTAAGAGCTGACATCCTGGCTCTGTGTGGGTTCAATGAGAAGAAACGTCTGTCAGGTTAGGAATGCGTAAGCACAGAGGTATTTGGAAGTGTTACACCATAGGGCGTCTTGGAGCCTTCTTGTGGAATTTCCAAAGAAAGGTTGGTTCCTGCTCTTGGTTTTTCTCTGGAGATAATTACAGTCCTTCATGTGGTTCTGTAGAAGTCCATTTAAATTGCTTGTTGGGTTCATTAGATGGTCCGTGGCAAGAGGTTGCGGAATTAATGAAAACTCTGGAAATGCTGCTTGGGAACGCTCTGTACAAGAATGTAGCTGTGAAACAAGAGGTGGAGCAGAAGGTCCAAGGACAGGATGTGGTGGCAGTTGTACCCTCACTGGACAGCCTGGCCAGTGAGAGTAAATCAGAAGCAGTGGAAGGGCAGGTGAGTTGCAGGTGTCCGGTGGGCCATCTCTCACTTTTCTCCTGGTTTTTCTGTTTGCCCATTTCTTTAACTCTTGGGCCCTTTTTATCCCACAGGATCATGAGCTGTTTCAGTATGAGCTCTTCAGTAGGAAAGATGCTTTTTTCAGCTTCCCCGGACATGACGAACATGGTAAGGGCAGTGACTTGGTTGTGGGTGCCAGGGTAACTTTTCAGAAATCACAGCAGAAGGCTGTTTCAGTGAAGTCTAGGTTAAGAGAAGGTATGTATGTTTGCTAATACAGCAAATATATAATTACTTTTTCCCATTTGTCCTATTTCTTACTTTCACATACATTTCTTACTTTCACATATATTTTTTTTTTGCTGAGGCAGACAACTGAAATTTCTCTAGTTCAGGAAAGCCACTTCTGCCTCTTCTATTCCTCCATAAGAGGGAAATCAAGGAATTTAATCCCCACAGACCCTTTACACCTGTATGTTAAGTGGCCACAAGAGATTGGGTGTCATCATCCTGATGAAATGCTAATATGGGGAGGTCAGGAGAATTCTTTACCGTCAGTTCTGTGATCCCCACAGCCTCTGGGTAGGCATTCTCTCTGCTCAATACAGTATTTCCTCGTGGCAGCATGCATGTTGCAGCCATCCGGCCACGAAGAGCCTCTTTTTCCTTTAGGCTTAAAAGTGCCCTCCTGCTTTCGTCAGGTTTAGATCTCCAGTTGGCTTATCTGACTGAGTTGGAGGTGGAGGGCCTGATAGCAGCTTCTCCCCTTGCCAAGACTCTACGTGAGATCAAGCAAGCTTTGGTGAATCTGCAGCCTTCAGACCTTGTTAATCCAGGTAACAAAGCTCAGCCTGTACTGCAGTTCCTGTTTCTCTATGGTAGATAGGATATAAGATTACAAAATACAGGGAGAGAAGTTGTCTCTCATCCTTGATGTGTTGATGCACACACAAATGTCTGCTTTTGAGCTGCAGGTCATTAAAAAGTCACCAGAAGGTCAATAAGCAGACCAAAGTGCTTGACTAAAATTCACCTGCGTAGACTTGTTGCCTTATTTCTCTCAGCAGGTGCTTACATAAACAGAGCATTTTTGTTTATTATGAATTCATATTATCTTTCTGGGGAAAATATAATACAGCCAAGATCTGTGATCTTAGGGAGCAGTTTACCAGCATGAGAATAAGGTGACTGGTTCTCTTTGTGTGTACTGGTTTATAGTAGTAAATAACGAGTTAAAATAAGCGGGATGGCTTCTGAACTGAACGTTTTCCTCAAGCTGTCGCTGAATTTTTACACAGTGATGCTTAGAGTTTGAAATAACTAATGATGCAGTTTAGCTGTCGTTAGGGGGTGCATCGTTTGCATTATTTTGACATGCAGATAGAGCGAGCTTTGCAAAGGCATGGATGTGCTGTCAGTGTGCGCTATGCAGCTAGCCACGTACGCTGGCCTGGTTTTCCGCCCCTTGGACTAGACTGCCTTAGTGGTGGTATAGCAGCCCCTTGCTGCTGTCCACTGAACGTGCGCTCTGCTTTCGTTTTGAATTTCTGTAACAGACAGCAAACAGCAGCCAAGCACGGGGAGCTCAGCCCCCTTCTGAGCTGCCGGATTCTTGGCCTGCAAAGA
Organism: Chlamydotis macqueenii; assembly: GCF_036417535.1. Classification (NCBI taxonomy): domain Eukaryota; kingdom Metazoa; phylum Chordata; class Aves; order Otidiformes; family Otididae; genus Chlamydotis; species Chlamydotis macqueenii. The sequence goes on along the minus strand of NC_141579.1, from coordinate 2,064,187 downwards.
GGGATGAAGCTCTGCTGGAAATAAAGAGGAGCTGCACTGCACAGAGGATGGAAGAGACGGAAGCAGAACTGTTTAATCTTCTGCAAAGTAAAATGGCCACCAGCTGATTTCCTTGATGAACCTGGCTTCTCCTTGGCAATGGCTAAAGGGGGATTATGGGACAGTGAGTGTGTTTGTGGACAGAGCTGCAGCACCCGAAGTATCAGAATAGAGATGTATTTAGTTAGAGATGTACGTGGTCAAATATGTAATGAATAATCCGTATTCTGTTTGCTTAACCTGGTTGAAATACCTTCACATTTGCCTTGGATTATCAATAATTTGTAGACTTGAGAAGGAAGCTGAGGTTCTTGACATTGCTGACTAAGTTTATACTTTTCATTGTTAGGTCAGTAAAGCAGAAAACACGCGAGGCCGTGGCTGGTGTAAGAGCCCCTGCTTATCAAGGTGTTCTGTACGGCCTCTAGGATCTCTGATGCGAGGGGTATTTGTGGAGGTTTTTCAAGTACAGTTTAGAGCCGTACTTCTGAGCCTTGCCCAGCATCTCTGCGTTGCCTGTGTATGTTTTCAATATACTCATGTTGGTCAGCTGGCAGAGACCTCGAAGATGTGATTTTCGAGTGAAGCACACTTAAACTATTTTCTGTAGTGGTAACTGCAGGGATCAGCGTAGCTGCAGGTGTCTAATGCTCTGGGAGCCTGATGTTTAAACGGAAAATATCCTTCCTACCACTCTTATTCTTTTGGCCTGTCTGTACGATGCTAAGAGAACATGGCTGTGAACTAGGCTTTGCTTCTGTGGAACAGGGGTGGAATCAGAACACCTGCTCCATCTCTTTCTGCACAATATTCCTTAGCTCCAGGTGAAGTGCAGCGACGTAAAATTTCTGAGCTGGCGCAGTACCCTGGCAACCCCCACAGGTAGGCTTCAGCCAGCTGTTTCCAACAGCAAAGCCTATTTTCTTCTCATTGCAGTATTTCGTAGAATCTTAAGGTTGGAAGAGACCTCCAAGATCATCAAATCCAACCGCCAACCTAGCACCGCCGTGCCTACTAAACCATTTCCTGAATTGTTTATGTGTGAGGAGGCTTGTGAACCCACTCCTTCCTGGTTCTGAGACACAGATCTGTGTTTACTCCGTCTGCCTTTGCATAACCCGAGGGGGTATTAGGAGGTATTATGAGACTTCGGTGCCCAGGAGCCAAGACAGAAGCTCTCAGTTTTGCTTCCGCTAGCTGGTGTCTCTGGTGGATCCAGAGGAGAACTGCAAGGTCTTTTGCCCTCGTCTACTCATCTTGGTGGTTCTGTGTTTTCTGAGCTTGCTCCCAAAACCAAAAGGTTTGTTTTGTTTCATTTGCAACTTCACCTTGGGAGAATTTAGGTATTTACTGACACTTTGAAGGGACTTCCAGAAAATGGGAGGATATTTCTGTGACTTGTGGTTCCAGGTTATATTTGTAAAAGGCAGACTGGAAGGCAGTAGTAAATAAAATTTGTCAAATTTTTCATTGTAACAGTTATCCATTGAAAACAAGTTTTTAGTTTTAGATCAAAACAATGACATGTGTATAGAATTTTGCTAGAAGTTTTCTTTTTTCCCCACTGGTTTTCTTAACAAGTACACTTCAGTTATAAGTAAACATTTTTGAGTTTCAAAATGGTTTGGGTCTTTTTCCCCCATAAAACCAAAGAATATCAATGAAAAGACCAGAGTTTCACACAGTGTTTCTTTTCAAGCTCTGTTAATAGTTCTCTGGAAAGAACAAATAAGAGGAGTGGTGCAAGCACTGTTTCTGTTCTACTTCTGAAGTATTTACTGTTGATAGCTCTTTTTCTAGTGGTCTATGGAATCTTCTGGAAGCCCAGCGCTGTCTGGAGTAGCTGTGAAGTCCCCTCACATTCGGAAGGGTGCCATTTCCATGAGACTGTTGATAAGGGTGATCGAGTGCAGAGTCACTTAATTTAGAGTTTGGAGAAGGGTCACAGGGCTGTTGGTTTTTCTTCGGTTGCTTTGACTTATGCCTCTCTTAACAGAAAATGTAAAGACCTTTTTCACCATTCAGTGTAAAGTTCAGCTTCTCTTGGAGAGCATCAAACGCTGCTGTGGCTGAGAGGAGGAAGGTACAGTTGAGTTCCCTGAAAAGGAACCTCTTTGGTTTATGTCTGTGTGTGGCTCTGAGTTCTGAAATGAGCTGGGCGCTTTCTGCCGATTCTGTCTTCCAGTGTGAAACCGTCGTCGGGCTTCCCAGTGTGTTAACAAAGGCAGATAATGTTCCTGACAGTGTTTGTTGCATTTGCTGAGGCTGCCCTTGACTATATTCATTATCTGGTTAATCCTTGGCTCTTATATTTACACAGCTAGATACAGTGCTTTTAAATGCTGTTAGAAGAAAAGGTCCAATGAAAACATCTCGTGAGGTTTGCACCAAGTTGTATGACCTAGTTTTTGCCTTAACGAAAAGCTGATTAAAAGGTGATTATTTTGAGGTGATCCTGAATCATAGTACTCAACTAAATGCACCCAGACTTTGGGCTGTTTTTTGGATGTGGATTACCTTTGCGTAACTGAGACATATCTTGAGTTTAATTGTCATAGCTCTTAATAGCTTCCTGCCCTTGAACCCTGACCCGAACTTCTGTGTGTTGCAGGTAAAATTGAATTAACAGATGAGAATGGTCAGGCGAAGAATTTGCTCCAGAACCAGGACCACTACACATCGCAACTTCTGAGTGAGAAAGAGTTTTGTGTACCACTGTCACACGTATGTAAATTTGCAAATCTCTGTGTTGGAGATGCTAAAGAAATGCCTACACACAGGTGAATGTTGAAAGTTAAAGAGGATTTTTTGTTCTGGATTCCCAGCTTGAGCCTTTGAGCATCCTTAGCGCCACTCAGAGACAAGAGGACCTAATGATGTTGAACGCTTACTGAAGACAGAGCTAAAATACTAGAAACTAGACGCTGAAATTAAAGCTACTTTTGAAAATGGTCCAGTGGAAGTCAGGATTGCCTTTGCGGGGGACAGAGATTTCCTGATAGTTCCCGCTCTACCTCCAGAAAATGTTATTTCCAAAGTTTCTGGTCATAATACCATGCTTTTATCCCTCATAGGACATAAAAGTTCCCAAGAAGCTGTTTTTACACCAGTACTGAAAGATCACAGCATTGTCACTGCAAAGTTCCCGGGTAGGTAGCCTGAAGTCGATGTTTCTACATCTTGTTCTCAAACATGGGAGGAGAGAATATCATATCAGTTTTGCTCCTGGGGGAGAAACAAAAGCCTGAGGTAAAGCAGAAGGTTTTTAATTTATAGTCAAAATGGAAAGTCTTTCTTTTGAGAACTAAAAAACTCAAGCTAACTAAAGAAGAATTATTGCTTGTTAATGTGTTTGCATTATGTGTGAAGTACTGGAGTGTAGCTGACATGGTGGGTACAATGGAAGTACAAGTATTACATCTGATCTTCTCTGATCTGCTCCTTTTTCTCTTCTCTCTGCAGCTAAACCGGGGAAGTCGGAAGATTCAAAAGTGTCACCGACCAGAATGAAATCCAGAAAATAAGGCAAGCAAGCAATCTTCCTTTTGGAAGTTCCATCCACAGAAGGTGAGCCCCTGACTTGAATGAAATTAATACTTAGGCTTTCTTTAGGTCCCCAGCACCCATCCATGAGCGCATTGTGTTTTTATGGCAGGAAAAATGAGTCATTCACCCCAGGGCAACAAGAATAAAACTGTGAGTTGCCCTTCCAAAGAAACTGAGAAACTCTAATCGTGGCAAATCAAAGGAGTTGCCTGGTACTGAGTTATGGATGCCGTCTTTATGCTTGTTGGTTTACTCCTTGATGAAACAATTTGTTGGGTTGTTTCCAGAAGCCTGAAATGCTTCATTTCTATGAGAAAGGAACAGTCTCACTGAGCTAGTTTATCAGGGAATCAGTTTGAAGCCAGGTACGTGCTTAATAATGTTGCCAAATGAAGCCTTGATCCCTGCAGACACTAGGCTCGTACGGTGAATCACAGACATTGGCGGAAGGACGAGCTGCAGCCCCAGGTTGGTTCATCTTTAACTCAGTAGTTTTATTTCTGAAATTGTTCAAGTATTCAGTTAACAAGTCCTTAGTACTTTCATCTCAACTTTTACCTGACCAGTTCCTGTAAATAACTTTATAACACCTCAGGTGGGTCATACCTCTGTGGGATGGACCCTGTCCCATCTTTCGCATACTTGTTGAATCAGCAATCCTGCTGATTTGCTGTGCTAAGCACTTTACATATACGCAGCACAATGAGAAAGTGCACATGAAGATGTAGATAATCTGCAGAAGCTTTCTTCTTCAAGGTTCCTCTTAAGGAAAAAAAAAAAAAAAAGGCTATAAAACCTAATCAGTGAGAATGTAATTTTTCTCTATACAACACCCAGTGATACATTGATCTCAGATAAATTCACAAACAATTTTAAAGTTGCAACGCTTGATTTTATGCAACTCTCTTGTTGCTGAAAAAATATTTCAAATTAAACAAAAAGATCTTCAAAATTTTTTTTTAACAGTGGCCCCCAAATAAGAAAAGGGCTGTTGGGACTTCCCAGTAAGATTCGCTACATGCTGGGGATCGTACAGTGAAATTCTCCTGGATCTGTGAGAGCTGTATGACAATCTTGGATGTATTTAGCTGTTTGTGTCATAGGAAAGTAGTATTTTCTACATAGCACTGCTCAGGGAAAGATCTCAGTCACCCAGTAATGCGAATTCCTGCTCTTGGCATTGGAAGTAGAAGCAGCAACTAATTTCTGTTAAATTCAAGGAGGTGCTTATTGAGGCACAGTATTCCTCTGCATCAAATCCATTCAGGATAATACCTGTTCTATGTGTGTCGCTTGTTCTGACATATTTTAACGCATGCTTGGAATCCAGCAAGTAGCATCTCTTTCCCGTAAGATCTGTAGACGTGTAATACTTTGATGGTACAGGAACAGTCACCATAGACCATGTTACTCACCCGCTGTGTTGTTGATAGGAGTTGCAAAAGGCGTGAAGCAGTGGAGCTGCGGGATGAGATTGTAATGATGCTAGGGAAGTGCAAAAGTGATGTCTGCTTTGGATTTGTGGAGATCTAAAATTTGTGGGGACACAGCATTTTTGTAAGGTAGCATCAGAAATAACAGTTATTTTAGTGAGAAGTCTCTGTTTTCTCCTGAACTTACGGAATTCGGTCTTGTCGGAAGTCGGAGAAAATGAAAATTGGATGAAGGGAGTAGTTATCCCTGCTAGCTTTTTGTGGGAAAGACAACAGATAACCCTGAAAGAGTAGCAGATAGGATGACTTTGTAAATTAAGCAGGACAAAAGGTTGTCTTAAAGTAGGTATCCAGTGCAGCTATTAGAAGAACTGGGAGCATCTTGAACTGAGGAAGAGGAAACTTGGTTTTCCTTGTTACCTCGTACTGACTTGGCAGTATTAGACCCTGAAAAAGAGAGACCTGCAAAATCCCCTTGTATCTATCAAAAGCAGCAGGCATTGATTCCCAATCTCCCCCTCGCCCATCTGTCAGCCAGTATGAGTTCTGACAAATCAAAGCCCGAAATAGCAGAAAATATACCCTGTTCTCTGTGAGAAACCTGCTGTAGCCCACAACTCCTACACCTTCGAGCAACAAAGCAAACAACTTTATATCTTGTAGTTCCAGAACCGTACTAAGTGTGCACTCGTGGTATTCTTACTGGGAGAAAAGCTGCTAATAAGCCTATTTCTTGGAGCAGATTTGCCAAGCCAAACACAGATAAAGTGACGAATGTGGCATTAAAAAAGCTGGTGGTTTCCAGGTGCCCAGCTCTTACAAAATTCTACTGGAGAGCCGTTGTGCGTAGGTCTGACAGGTTGGCCTTTGTAAATGGTGCCAGGGGAGGTACTAGCTGATAACTGGGTTGTGGTCAACAAAGGAAGTCAACACGCTGTGTATGTCGAAGGCCTCTTGTAATGCTGGATGGTGGGGCCAGTCGCTTTTTGGCAGGTGTAAGAAGCAGTGTTTTCAAAAGCGGCTTTGCCTGAAGCACCAAACTCTTCAGGATCCACAGACCGAGCTACGCTGCGATGTTAGAAGGCAGGAACAGTGAATTACCACAGAATTATGTGTAGATCCTGGACGAACAGCTTTTTGAAAAGGGCCAGATGATGAATAGGCTCACAAATGATAGCAGAGGAGAGATCAGAGGAAAAAGCAGATATTCGTGGTTTGGATTTCCATCACAACACTGCTGCAGAAGTTAGAAATTGGAACTGCAAAAAAGGCATGGTTCTCTCTTACGACATGCTGCTGTGAAGTTGGATTTACGTCATTTACATGAAATTTTGATATATTTTGCTATAAATGAGGTCAGGGACTGTGGGTTTTTTCGGTCTTGTCAGAGAAGCCAGAGTTAATTTTTTCTCTTCTAACGAAAGAAGTGTTGTGCACGAGGTGAACAGTCCTTGAACTCTCTTCTGGAGAAATAATTTAAATTTTAAGATGTAAATGTTATTTGATCCATAGTAAGTCCATCAGCAAATGTATCCCATCAATGATTTACCACCCGAAGGACTGTTCCTGCAGTGTGTTTTGTAGGTCAGCAGTAACTAAGAACGAGGAAGACGTTGTAGTGTTATAAATGCTTTGCTTACTTTGGCTTCTCCACCCTCTTTTAGCAAATGGCAGTTCCAAAACTCTTAGCTAAGCTTGGAAAGGAAGTATTTGCGCTCTGAAAGGAAGTATTTGCGCAGCAGAATGACTCCCCTCGGATTTTAGTCTTTTGTGGGTTTTTTAGTTCCTGCCACGTTCAGCTTCTGGACTGGGAGGAAATTTGAGACTTGGTTGTGTAGATCCTGGACTCAAGGAGAAACTCACCTTGTGGAAGAGTTCAGTCTCAGCAACGAGCAAGCTGGATCCAGCTGTGATCTGAACAGGAGGTTGAGCAGCCAAGCAGCTCCTTCGCCTTTGAGTTCCTACTCATCCTTCATTGCGCAGTGCTGAGGGAGAGCAGGGGACAGTTCTCCTGCACCCCAGTTGACCTGTCCAGTTGTGTCCCCTGTAAGGAAAGCTCAGTTACAGCCAACCAGGTGGGAACTGGGAGGAGATTTGTGTCAGGAACATTGTGTTTCTTTTGGGATGACTTTTTTTTGAGGGGGGGGGGGGAAATCTCAACAAAACAAAACCCTCCGTCTTCGTGGATAGGAGGTTTGGTTTACTGGGGACAGTGAAGATAGTCAAACAAAGTGATCAAACTAGATAAAGGGAACTTACTAAATTGCTGCAATTTAGGAACTGACACCTTGAGACCGCAATAATCTGAGCGAATGCTCATGCACCGTCTTTTTGGGGCGGTCGCAGTACTCTGTTGTTTAAAGCACTAACTTGACTCTCCTGCTAGGACTCCTTGTGAGCAAGGGAGTTTTCAAAAGCTTTCACGATCTCCAAGTTGTTTTCTGCAAAGTTTTATTGTGATGTTTGTGATCTGTTGCTGTGTACCTCTTGCCCTAGTTTGTTATTGCTTTGGCTCTTGCCTTTGTTCAGGTCTGCGTAGTCTTTTCCTTCCATTTCTTGTCGTGCTAAGGCAGTACTTACAAACTGAAATTCTTGTCTCACAAACCAGCCATTTCCTTTTTCTTCAGAAGAGGAGAAGGCTACAGGGGACTAGTGCTTTAAAATTAAAAAGAACTGTATGTGTATTTCTCTCCCTCTTTCTGTCGTGTAACTGTAGTGCTTCTGTATGGCTGCCTCCTCCTCTGGAGCCTCCCTGCAGGCAGGTAACAGAACCAAGCTCAAAGTCGAACCCGTGCGAAGCCCTGTTGTAAGTGGTCTCTGAACTTCAGCTCTCCCCGTTCCCTGACTCGTTGGCACCACTTTTGCCCCCAGGAGAAGTAAAGGTAACTTCTTCAGGCTGTTGGGCTTTCTGCTTTGGGGGAATTGCCTACACTTCGTCTTGTGGATCTTATCTGCTCTCTTACTCAACATGCTCTGCTTCTTGTTTGTGCTGAACTTCTGATGCACTGCTGAGCTGTTTCACGTAGTCCATCCCTTCAGCACGCCTTTGCGTTCCTCTCTCTGTCCGTTTTTCTCCCCATCCTTATTGCTACTCTGACTCTGCTAAGTGCGTTTCTGCACTCTGTTTAGGATTCCCAGGTCAGGACTGCTCCTCTTAAAGTGCACACTCTGTGATTTGCACACCACTCAGACAACCAGGGAAATCACTGAGATTTTGACTTAATGCCTGGAAAACAGGCCTGGAGACTGGGTGAGATATGCCAGGGATTCTACCAGAAGTAAGTTTACTCACATGATAAATGATACTGTCCATGGGATTTTCATCAGCAGTGAACCCTTCAGAGAAGTTGCAGAAGGATAACTCAGTTCTCTCCTTACTCATTCGTTTTCTTCCATCTCCCTGTGGTTCATGCCACTTACCGTGTGTTCATGTCTCCCTCCTTTGTTCTGGATTGTCCTAATTCAGTTCTGTTTTTCAGCCTTTTATTGTCGTTATCTTAGTTTCCGAGTGATCCTTTCTGGTGTTTAAGATCTGTGAATCATTAACATCAGTCTGGTGTGATAAAACTGATGGTCCATATGCTCTCCCTAAGCCTCTGATTGTAGTATAGGAGCCAGACAGTTAAGGGTCACAGACCCACGCCATTTTCCTTCGTTTCCTTCCGTGCTAAGTGCATAGCGTCTTCATATCTGCCAGCTGTAGCTGTGAAGGATTCTTCTGTGCTGCTGGAATTTCATCTCTGCTGACTCAGCCTGCGTGACTGGGAGGGACCAGAGAGATGTCAGAGCCTGGGGCAGCAGTGGTACATGGAGGTGAGAGGATCTGCTGGTACCAGCAGAGAAGAGAGAGCACAGTCTGTCTCTTCTCCTTCCCTGCTGGTACCAGCGCATTCTCCTTCCTCAGATTCAGGCTGGTGCCAGTATTTTCTTTTTTGTTTGGTTGAGGTTTTTTTTTTTTGTTTAGTGCAAAATAATTTGTTTTTCTACATAGTTAAAACAAAGGTCACACCACCTCTTACAGCTGAGGGGCAGCCGTTAGTGGAAGCCTTTCCAAAGGCATGACTTTGAGCTGTGTCCCCATTCTGTCACTGTCACACATAATCCAGACTGAACAGAAGGCCAGTATATCTGGGGAAAAGAGGAACTAAGTGAGAGGTTCTTGAGGAAGAGGGAGATGTTTCTTATATAGAAAATTAATTATTGTTTGGAAGTGTATTTTCCTTTTGGCCAGGGACTATTCTAAGTATTCAGATCTTTTATGGTGTATTTTCTCCCTATTCAATCACTTGTGTAGCAGCCTGATCTTGTAAATCCTTTGTTCAAGGCAGACAATGAGGTGTTGTCCTCATGCAAGATTTTCAAAACTCTGCTATGCAGGTTTGTTTGCCACTAAACTGCAGATCTGTAGCAGATGTTGACAGTCTTCAGCTATCTTCTTGAATCCACAAAATAGCGTAGCAGTGATGCTTCATGTGAGGCCGAGCAGAGAATCCAGAGGGATGTGACCCTGAAAGCATTAGTGCTGCTTAGGAAAGAAAATCGGAATAGTTTCTGAGTATGGAAAGCAAAATGATGTACTGGTCTCAATAAGGCCAGCAGCCGAGATTGTTTGCAGCAGTGTGGGTAGGTATCGGTTGCTCCGTTGGAAAGCCTGGTCTAGGATGGTGAAGCAGTCTTACAGGGCTTCAAAGCTGGCACACTGACAGCACAGGAATTTCTGCTGAAGAGGCTGGGCTTCTACAGAACAATGTGGTTTTTCTTGTCGTTTCTCAGTTGCGTAGCCCAAAAAGTTGTCTGTTTTCCAGTTTTACGAGAGCGGCGGCTGGAGAAGTATGGAGACTATGTAGGGCTGGAACAGCGGGACAGAACAGAAGTGCTGAATGACTGAAGAATTCATAGGTTGGGAAAATAAATAATGCAATCGCTTCCAATATTTTTACTGTCGAGATAGTTTCAGTTTAGGGCATTTCTTGCCTAGTGACAGTAAGTGACCGATAAAGTACCTTTTGCTCTTCCGAGTGAGACTGGAGTGAGATTGGGCCAAATGGTTGCAGTTCCGCTCCAGTGTACAAAAGGGCCAGTTACAGCCTCTTTCTTGGGGTGAAATCTGGAGGAGCAGAGGCTTGGCAATAATGGAATTGTGTGTGAAGCTTTTCAAGGCCGTGCTATTTGTATCACAATTGCTATAAAATCACTATTTTTCTTGGTGTTTAAAAAAAGATCAGTTAAGTTGAACTTAACCTCAGGTGCCATGCCAGCCTGTTACTGAAATGTATCTGTTCCAAAGTGTAATAATTTTAGCAAAACACGTCGCCGAGAACCTTGCCGGTGTGGGAGCGCACAGGTACAGGTGCCCCCCTGGCCGGGGTGGCTGTGGGTGGCAGGGCAGCCCCCACTCTAACGAGCAGCTGCGCAGCCTCCCGTTGTCGGGCATTGGGCGCAGCTGCGCGGGGCTGTTGTCCGGGCTCCTGCTGCACATCCGAGTAGGCAGGGAACATTGGGGCGTGCTGCTGAAGTTGTGCTTTTTGGGCTGTGGTTGCGGTAAGTCCTCAGGCAGCGCTTGCGGGGTGCGGGGGGTACCAGTGGCAGAGCCTCCTGTGGTGGGCAGAGGCTGGGCTTCACCTCGGGGAGGGCTTCGTGGGAGCCTCAGGAGCTGCTGTACCTTGCTGTTCTTAAACCTTGAGCAGTTGTGCTTTTAAGCTCGCTTTCACAGAGATCTTGATGGAGGTCTTGTTATCATTCTGTTTTTCAAGAAAGAGAACGATGCTTTCTCTCGTTTGTTTTAGATTGTTGCTTGCCATTTTTATGAGACATGGGATAGAAGGAATTAGTCTTCTAACCTTTTCAGAAAGAAGCATTGCCTCTTGCAATTCATTTTCCAATTAAAGTGGCTTTAGTTGAAAAAGATAGTGGTGTTTCAGAGTAGGTTGTTAAATAAAAGATATAGTTCTAAACTGTTTGGGGGTTTTGCTGCTTTGCTGTACGAATCTACTAGAAAATTCATGTTTGTCCTTAAATCCAGCATATTGTGTTGCTCTGACCGGGCTGCTGGGCTTTCTGCTTGAAATTCCTAGCTAAACTCTACCAGGGTTTAGCAGCACCAAACCAGCAAAAGTTGATTCCAGTTGAGCTTTGTTTCCTGAATAGCATACTGTGTAATGTGAGCATTTAAATGGTGCCAAATGAGCTTTGAAGATAGCATCTCACACTAACAAATGGTGGCTCATGTTGCTGTGGTGATTATGGTTAGTCCAGAGAATCTGCTGGCTAGGTGAGCGCTGGGGGTAAATACTTTTGCATCTAGCATTTCTGTGTTTATCTGGTTTTCATTTATGGCCTCAAATTTTGCACCTTCAAATTAAAACTCTTCTTTCAGCTTAAAAATAAACTTCACTTCACAACGTGGAGTTGAAGGAAACTCAGTTACAGTCTGAGCAAGAAATGGAGTGTCATTATGAATGCAAACTGCATTGTGCTTTCTGGAGCTGTTACCTGGAATTAGATGGATTGAGTGATTGTGGAGTGTGCAGCGCTGGCAGAAAATAGCTGCTCCCAGGGGGTTGTTCACACTGGTGGGTCTGGACTGGTTTATCAGTCATTGCAAAGTAATGCTTTGGAAAAAGTTCATTAACTGACCTGGTTAAAGCGGGTGTAATAAGGCATGACTTAGGAGAAAGTGGTTTTCCTCTGTGAAAATCTCTAATATTAGAAGAAATTAATGCAGCCAGCTTAACAATGTCTGAGAGTTTTTGTCAGAAGATGAGGCTGGAACAAATCATTGGAGTCTCTGGAAATCAGGATGCCCTGGATGGTGTAATGTAAATTTCTGAGGCTATGCCAAGGCCCAGGAGTGGCAATGTAATCATACTCTGTAAGTGCAATGCTGTCTCTCTCCTTATGGCTTACGTAGATGTTTACCTGAATTTACTTTGCTACATCACAGATCTGCAGTAAGACCCTTGAGAATGTGTCACCCTCATGAGCAGCCAGCCCAGAGTTCTTTGTGTGGTGGTGCACCTGCATCGATCTCTTGAATTACAAGAATAAATGGACTGTGAGTTGGGTGTGTCGTTCTAGCATCGTTGTGATCAGTTCTGTTTTCAGTAAGTGTTGACACTGTGATGAGAACTGCAGTTGTCTGCAAATGTTTGCAGGAGAAGATGAATTTCTGTGTTTTCCTACCTCTTCTAGTGGAGATACACCTGGGCCAGCAGTGTCTGCTGAAGAGGTTCTTTGCACTAGAGGTGGTGCCACCAGAAAAGGTAGTAAGAACAATTTTCACTGTATCCCTCCAGTCTTCACTGAAATTTCAGCATCGTAAGCTCTCAAACAATTCTTCAGCTCTTGCATCATGTTGTGTGGTTTAAAAAATGTAATACTGAGAATTCCTAGTTGTTCGCCATTGTGAGAGGGATGAGTATGCTTCATGGAGCCTACAAAACTGATTTACAAGGAAAGGAATGTGCTCTACGTATAGTTGTCACTGAAGAGTCTACATACCACGCTTAGATAATACATATGTCTCTTCTGCTGCTGCCAAAGTCAACTTTAGATTTGAGCATAAGGGAAAAATTCAGACCAGCTACACATAAGACCTTTAGCTCTTACACAGTTAGGGTGGAAGGTAGGTGGTATTATTTGTTACCATCTTGAAGCTTGCCTAACCCCGAGATAAATTGGTCATAACTCTGACTTGTTCAAAATCTTTGTGTTAGGAAGTATAATAAAAAAATCCCACTGCCTAACTCTAGTATGAAGTCTTGTTATGAATAAACTTTTGAGCAACGTGCTAACAGGTCCAAGAGAACAGACCTCACGACACAGAAACTAATAGAATTTGCCTGCCGATGTAGCGTTTTATGTACTGCATTGCCCAGCAGGTTTGGCCATCCTCAAATTCTCCCTTTCTTTTTTGCTGCGGAGTAGCGCTTTGCCTTAAGCCAACTCTCCCTTTTCGTCTTGGCTTGCCTCTTAACCAGGATGCAGGAGCTGTCTGATAACGTAGTAGGTGAAAGGTGTTCGGGTTTTTTGGAGGTGGGAGCGGGAGATGGCAAGAGCTGGTTTAAACTAGAGAAAACTGTGCAAAGAAGCCGCTGGTAAAAGAAGCGAAAAGAGCTAGAGGAAAGCTGGGAAGTTCAGCGTAATCAGTAGGGACATCTGACCTGTCTATTCTGGCTGAGGCTGGAGCAAGAAAGCACAGTTTTGTGTTAAAGAAAGATTTCTCAGTTTATGAGCTAGTAAATTAACTCTTGGTATGCTTGCAACATAGTTGAAGGCAGAAAAGAAACAACCTGCGTGAAGGATATTAACTTACGGTTCAAAATCTGCTTCTCTCCTTTGCCTGTCTTTGAGTTACTGCTACTTACTTCACCGAGGGAGAGCGACGTTTATTCCCGTTGGGGCTGCAGAACTGACAGAAGGGATTTACACGTAAGAACTGAGGAGGAATTGTGTTTTCTTTTTATTTTAATATTTAGCACAGGAGTATTTCTCATGGTCAATGGCTATGGCTCCAAAATGTTTTCTCCCCCCTTCAAATGACAGTAATGGTGATGGTACGCATGTAATAGTAAGAAACTTGCACAAGGTTGAAGCAAGGCTGAATAAAAAGCAGTACATAGACTTGACCAGGAAAGTAAATTATTTTCCTTCCCAGCCTGCCGGCTCAGTTTTTCAGGTTCTGGATTACAGTATGCGTATTCTGTCGAATTTCGCTGAATGTCTGTAACATTTTTGATCTGGGAGGCAGTAGGACGTGAAGATGCCATGCTGTGGTGAATATCTTTAACATGCTCACAAATGGGATACAAAACAGATTAACAGGAATAAATGGTGCAGCAGTAAGCGTAAGAATTGGTGTGTGGTATTGCCACCTAAAAACCTGTTATGAAACCGGAGGGAGGATGTCTGTGTGTATTCCAGTTGCTTCAGCTTGCAGCTGAATTAACCACCGTCTTTGCACTTCTCCTCGCGGATAGTGTTAACTTTGCTGGATGGCTATGGCAGCATTCTCTGGGTTTGTTTGGTTTAATGAGGCCTGAGTTTGAGGACAGCTCCGCGTTCACTTGCATCAGATACCGTAACCTCTTGCCTTAGCTGGATGTCAGCGGAGGATGGTTCTACTGGACCGGGAGGTCCTACCTGCTGTTTTCCTGCGCGTGCTGTTACGCAATGACCTCTCTTGTCCTCTGCAGTAATTCCCAGGCTTACTAGTTCTAACAAACACGCGTGCCAGCGAGCCGATGTGGGATTCATTCTTTCCATGCCTATGGCCTGTTTGTACGTTTTGCCTTAATGCTTCTGAGATCTTTTGTAATACTGGAAAGTCTCTTAGATTTAGAAAGAGTGAATCTGTCTTTAGGCATTCATGGGCTTTTGCCCTCCTTGGAAATGATGTTAATCTTCTGATTTCTTAACCTGTCTTTTCAGTTGCTTTGCAAACCTCTGATTTGGACTTTCTGCTCAGGCATTGGTACGGTAGAACAGGTTGCGAAGTACATCATGTCTTCTCAGAGAAAATGTTGGCGTGATGGAGGTACAGGCAGTTAAACTGTAGAGCTGTTAGGCTGCATACTGCTCTTAGCCTCTGAAGGGGGCTTTGAGCTAAAGCAACATCTGAAATGCAAAGGAGCATTTGTTGGCAAATCTGGTTAATAGCAAAACTGACCCTACAGGTGAGAGAGCAGTCTGCATCAGAATCATTTCCTAATTGTGAGGTTTTTGCTGCAGACCATCAGCTTTTTTTTTTTTCTTTCCCTGTTACTGATCTTATAGGTGGCTTTTTTTTTCTCTAAAATGATTATACTTGTGAGAAGTGTGATGCTGCAATTCTTCCCCACTCACTTTTGCACAGAGGGGACCTGGAGACATACGTTTGCTAGTTTTCCAGATATTACCATGACAGAATTCTTTTGCTCTTCTCTCTGGAGCATATGGTGATGCTAAAATGGATGCATCACATCCATCTTTTGAGTTTTCCTGTCAGAACTTCTTTCTTTGATGCATTCTGTTACATTTTTTCCAGCTTTGTTTCCCCCGATTTCTTTGTTAGACTCTTCTTCAAGCCAAGGACATCCATGCGGCAAATCTCTCTCTGATGCCGGGGAGGATGCGTTTGTCAGACAAAGGCTGAGTGGTTTGTGATACAGCAAAGGAAGAATGTTTCTACAAAAGTCATGAAGAAGCCAGATTAACTTCCAGCGTTCCAGTTATAACACTGTCACTTGGCCTTGAAATGCCGGAAAATTCCTCTGCTGTAGCTCTGTGGTTTTGGCTGTTTCTTTTGCTGTATTCTGAGATTCTGTGCGTACAGTTTCATGAGGATGTTTTTGTTGGCTGTGAACGTAGTCAGAGGTGCTGAGGTGCTCGGAGTGAGGAAGGGAGGCCAGAAGCAAAGCTGCAGTCCAGCTGGCAGTGGGCAGACATAGTACTCTCCTGTTCTTCAGAGTGATGTCTTTATGAGGTGAGAACTAGCAGGAGTTAGAGCACAACAAGTGAAGTTTATTTTTGTAAGAATTTGTTGTAGATTTGGTCTTTGGCCAGCTGGAGAAAACAGTCTCTCTTTACTTCTTAGATGGTTTTGCAGAGCACCCACTGCATTTCTCGGTGCTTTTAGAGTCTTGTGTATTCTGTGAGTGAACAAGCTCTCCAGTTCTCTTTCCCACAAGTGTTTTCAAGAAAACGTATTTTGTTTTTGAAGCAAAAACTGGTTCTGTGCAATAACTGCCCTCACATTGTGCAAACACTGCCTCCCCCCCCTTTTTTTTTTTTCCTTTCTTTGAACATGCCATTTTGGGTAAGTACTGCAAATCTATAGATGGTGGAAGCGGGTTACGTTGCTCGCCTGTATATCTTCTCCTTGTATTTTTCCTGTCTGTTAAGCAGAATACAAAACAAATCAGTCTTGACTACTGGGAAATGACAAGGTGTTGAAATGAGTCAGCTTGGCACCTCACATACTTCTTGTTGGTGTGTGACGGGGTTGCATTACCGAGCGATAAGCAGCACATGTATCTGGAATTTGGACTCACCCATTGTTTACATGTTTATTTTTTGTCGCTCTTCCTTCTACGTTTGTACTTCCTCTTCATCATGTCTATACGTGAAAAACACTGATAGCCAGTAGAATTGATAGTCAATATAATACCCAGCCAGGTATTAAGGACAGGAGTTTTGAGGAAGGAGGCTCACAAAATGCAAAGCAGCTACTAGCACGTAAGGGTGTGGCCTTTTGGGAAGCCTGCCTAGGCTTTAGCCTGGAAAACACTCTTCTTGTTCCCCTCCCTCAGTTATTCTCTTGGTTTCTTTCTTGTTGGGAATCACTCTTGCCTTTTGCTGCAACAAGAGTTCTCTTTCTGCCCCTGTTTAATTCTCTAAAGCTTGTCCAGACTTGTATTTAAGTGCAAAATATCAACATATATTGTTTATCATTTGCGTTAAAATTGATAATGCCTTTGTCTAGATAAGATGTGGTACCTGCTGGTTCCTGCTAAAATGACTGTATTAAAGACCTGGTTTCAAACAGAACTTGACCTGTACCTATCTAATGCATACTAAGGTCAGTTTTCCTAAAATCGTAGAATGGTTTGGGTTGGAAGAGACCTTAGAGATCATCTAGTTCCAACCCCCCTGCAATGGGCAGGGGTACCTTCCACTAGACCAGTTTGCTCAAAGCCCCATCCAACCTGGCCTTGGACACTTCTAGGGATGGGACATCCACAGCTTCTCAGGGCAATGTGTTCCAGTGCCTCACCACCCTCACAGTAAAGAATTTCCTTATATCTAATCTAAGCCTACCCTCTTTCAGCTTAAAGCCATTACCCCTCATCCTGTTACTACCTGCCCTTGCCAAAAGTCCCTCTCCAGCTTTCTCGTGCGCTCAATCGCACCGTTCGTGTCACCGGCAAAGATGGTGAACAGTGCCAGCTTCACCAGCTTGGCAAGCCTGTGACCGAAGATGCCCTTGCCCTTCTCTGACAGACGGACCCCAGCAGCCCCCAGTAGACCAGGTTTCTCAAAGCAAATCTCATGGCCTCAGTAGGCGAACCCCTGTCTGTGGCACCAGTCCTGTAACCATTTGTGGGTTTGCCAGATGTGACTGGCCCTTTCAGAGCCCTTCCCTTTGACTGGGAGGATTGATGAAAAATCTATTTGTGCTCCTGAGTCCCTTTACCCCACTGCTCCCAGGGCTCTGTAAGCCTTGTCTTCAGACTGCTCCTGCCCACGTGAAACAGCAGCAGCAGGTAAAAGTCAGTGTCGTAGAGACTGTGGCCTTTGGAAAGTGAATACTGGATTTGGTATCTCCAAGTGTTCAGATCGACTGGTTGTGCCTTGCTTTTCAAGATGTGTTTATCAAAACCGAGCAGGTATTTGAAGTACGATAGTCTGTTAACGGGGACAAAAAGAAAGCAGGTGTGCGCTTCTTTCCTCTTTGACCTGGCAGAGGTTAGGTCCTTTCCTGTTGCACTCAGTTTCTTGTAGTCTTTTTAAGAAAATAACATGGAGAACTGTTTTCTGGAAAAAATTTTATTATCAAATTATTTCTATACAGCATTTTTACCCTTGGTAAGGTAATGTAGATCTATCTATGCACTGGCTTGGAATTCAGTTCCACCAAAAAAAAGAAAATCAGCAAACACCACCTTTAGTGCAAATTAATGCCTTAGATTATATAGATTTTCTGTCTTTTTTTTTCCCCTTTATATACGTTTTCCTCTCAGAGTGCTCTCCAAGTTCGTTTTTGAATGAGGGAAAATCGTGCTTGTTACAAAAACAGGTAGCATTTCAATTTCTAGACCAGTGTCAGCTTTACAGTACAGTGGGAGGTAATTTATCAACCTCTAAAGTCCTTAATTTCTTCATGAAATCCATGAAATTTCTTCACCTCTTCATGAGGCGAAGCCATGCTTGATATTGCACAGACAGGACGTTAAAGCAGCAGAGGCTGTGGCAGGTGGGGAAGAAGCTCTCCTCGAGAAGGAAGATGACCAGTGATAAGGACTGTTTCAGTAGTACATGTTCTTGTCCCACCAGCCTGCAGTAGGAGAAGGAAGGAGGGAAAACAAAATCAGTTATTTTTTCCTCAGAAAGGAAAAGTCATCCCTGGGAACAAATGGTCCATTTTTAAGCAGTCCACCCATCAGCGGCAGGTAAGGTATGAGTGAAAGGGTAGGAGAGGACAGCTTATATTACAATACTGAACTAGAAAAATCTACTTACTTCCTGGGTATCTCCTGATAAGCAGCTTACGGACTTCATCGTAGACCCATATCAAGATGGCAAATGGTACAGCCACAAACCAGTACTGAAACCTGGGAGAAGAGGTTCACATTCAGAGCCATCAAACTCCTCCACTGAATTTCTGCGGTCTCTGTTTATGCTATTTGATGTCACTAAAAGAGAATCTGGCCTTTGGGGCTCTTTTTTTTGGTCTTAATTTAAGCTCCTAAATGGTTAGAAATAAGATGATTTGCATGTAGACTTCCTAATCTTAAGTAGTTACTGAATTAATTTATTTGGTATACTGTTCAGAAGGAAATGTTGCCTAGTGGCAATATAGTGTCTGAAGATGGCAGAAAAATGGAACGTTTCTGACAGTGACCTATTCAAAATAAAAGTTACTTGCATAAAATTCCGTAAAATGGTACCTAATCTCACCAAAATATGGTGGATCCTGGAAAACATATTAAAATATTTGTTCTACGCAAGTAGGCTTCTGGATCCTCGGTATGAAATCTAGTAGAAAAAGCAGTGGTTTTTTTTGTTTTTTTTTTGTGGAAGCTATGAAAATAGTGCCCTTTTTGGTCAAGAAGTTTTCCACTCTGTTCTTCATAATGAATTTTCTCAAATATTTATCCTTGAATTGTGCTGCGTGGGTGTCCTGCTCCCATTTGCTGTTTCTGGCAGAATGGTAAGTCCATGTTTGTTTATACGTGGAGGGCAAGGGGAAGTACGCTAGCATCAAAACTCACCTCAGCGGTGTGAAGTTCAGGGCTGTAACATGTCCAAGACCATAGGTAAGAATCAGAGCAATTCCTATCTGGGAAAATATACCCACCCAGATGACTTTGTTCCTACGAAAAAAACCAAAGAGGAAGGGTTACATGCCTCTGTCCGCGCATGAAGACCTGAGGCCGTGATGCTCTGGTCGCCACCTTGAATGATCTGCATCAGGTGTGAGCCCCGCAGACGCGGTAGCATGAGGCGAGCGGCAGGCTCGGTAGCACTGTCTGAAGCCGTGTATGCCCGTGTCTGTCCTGGTCGCCTTCCTGACCTACCTAGATTAAAGCAAGCCTTAGGCAGTCTTGCAGCATGCGTTTGTCATGTCTTCTGGTTGCACTGTGAAAGTGCACGTTGTAACTCAGATATAAATGTAAGAAGGAAATAGACATAGGTGTAGGCTCTGTACCTGCAGATAAAGGCAGGAAAACACTTTGCTTTCTATCAGAAATACACTGACTAAATGCCAGCTTTTACGTGTGGCCTCCATCCCGACAGATATTTTTAACTCCCTGGCTTCCATAGTACTTTCTTAGGAAGTTTGACCAGCTGGTATCTCCTCAGAAGCTAAGGTTATCTCAGACAAATTGATAACTACGTAAAGAACTTAAGAAAATAATCTGTAGAGGAAACTCCCTTTTTTTTTTTTTTTTTTGTAGTAAACATTTTAATGAATGGAGGGGTTAGTTTTAAGCTGATGCATTTTCAGAGTAACCAGTACAATGTCTTTCTTAAAGAAAACTCGTATCATGAAGTAAAAAAGGGGTGAGGGAAGATGCAATAAAATGTTTGTCTGAGATTTGTGATTACTTGAAGTCAGATTTAGTCTTTGTTCAAAGACTGAGTGTGAGGGGCCTCAATCGCTGAGCTAACCTTCTAAAATTAGCACTAGGCTAACTTATCCTGCCATGTGTTAGGTAAAGGAAGAAATTTTTTACACTGAGGATGATAAAACACTGGCCCAGGTTGCCCAGAGAGGCAGTGGATGCCCCATCCCTGGAAACATTCCAGGCCAGGTTGGCCGGGGCTCTGAGCAACCTGATCTGGTTGGAGATGTCCCTGCTCCTGGCAGGGGGGTTGGACTGGGTGGGCTTTACGTATCCCTTCCAACCCAAACCATGCTGTGATTCTACAATAAAGAACATGTAAAACTTACCTGAAGAGGCCCTGCTGGAAGATGGAATTTCTTCGTGTTTTCCTGATGATCAAATCAGCGACTTGCTGGATTGTGATGCTGACGAAAAAGGCAGTGTAGCCCGTCCACTGCAGGTACCTCCTCTGGTATTTAGTCTGCAAAGCGGAGGAGAAATCAAATAGCAGTGCGCTCATATCTTGTGCAAATGACTGCAAACCTTGATAGTAGGATTTTCATTACTGAGGTGTAAGTGCAGAGTTATTCCCGATTTAGATACGTGATGATCAGATTTTGGCCGGTTGTTCTAGTCTGCTAGTTACTGTGGGTGAGTCATGAGGCTGAAGCACGAGCTTCTGGTGTGAGGAGGTATTTATATTGATTTATTAACGGCTTTTGTGCCTTGTGATTTCTGCAGAACAAGTGAGGGGGAGTGAAAAGTGGAGGGGGAGTCTGCAAAATACTTTACAGTAGTGCTGTTCAGAAGCAGGGCCGAGAGAATATGATGAGTCTAAACATAAAGTCCAGGGAAGGAGCATCTCCGGAAACTTTGAATCAGAAGAAGGGAAATTGTAGAACGAAAGAAAGAATGGAATCTGAGTGAAAGAGCTAGGTGGCAGGAAGCTCTGAAGAGTCTATCCTGAGGGACCATTAGACAAAAACTAATTGCATTTAAATCTCTCTTTCCCTAGTCCTTTGTTTTGGAGGAGAGCGTAAAATGTTTAAGAAACTGTTGAGCGAGAGGCAATGCAAGGATATTTGCAGGCTTCTTTACCCATTCCTGTCCATATGAATCCTCAAAGTCGTTAATGGCATTGCTTTCCCAGTTGACTCGCACGCCAAGCAGCGTGGAAGGGAGGAAACCTTGTTCAGCATACACGGTAAAATAGGTCACAAAGGCTCCCACCGACTGCATGATACCTGGAAAAGCAAAGAGGTAGAAATGAGGAAGAAGCAAAATTTAGGAGCGTTGGGGAATGTGCTGGATACCAGTGTTGATCTGTCTCCTATGGCATGAAACCTGCCGTGGGTCTAAAGGTAGCGTTAGAGCTCTTGGTGCTTTAAGGTTCTTGACCTCTGTTGTGTTGTTGAATAATGAGCAACAGAAGGAAGTTAGTAAGTTTGTCTATGAGGACAGAGGAAGAAGCTGAGTTTCAACTCCTCCTTTTCTAAAGAACTAATCAACTTGACTCCATCTTGGTTTGTTGATATAAGACAGTGTTTCAGGGAACAGGCCAACCTACCGATCTGCAGGTAGGAGTATACAGCGAGCTGCTCGTTCACCAGCCTGTCTGTCTTTTTGTTACGAGGTCTCCTGTTCATAATATCGCTTTCAGCTTTTTCATAGGCTAATGCGACAGAGGGGATCTGCAAGAGAAACAAACCATCAGGAGGCTTGGTTTGCTGCTTCTCAGATGCTTACCAGAAAAGTTTCAGTGCTCAAGTGGTTCTGTTGACACTGCAGCAATCTGTACTATCTCTTGATTGAAACACACTTTTATTTTGCACACTGCTGAGTTTTGCTTGGGTCAGAATTCTTTTATTTCCGCTCCCCCTCTGCAGGGTGTTTTCCCCACTCTTCTTTCTCTATACCTGGCTGCTTTTAATCTAGCCCTCTACTGTTTCGCTAGCTTGTTATTCAACCTCAGGGTAAGGCAACTAAATCTTCCATCCCTCCGCATGTCCCTTTGCACCCAGCCCCTCTCACTTGTCCTGATAGTCCGGCAGAAAATAACTGAAAAGACACCAACTTACAATGTCTGTGCCCAGGTCAATGAACAGGATGGTGATAGTGCCGATGGGCATTGGGATGCTGGCAATAATGTAGATGAGAAAGGGACAGAGCTCAGCAATATTCTTAGTCAGGGTGTAGGCAATTGTTTTCTTGAGGTTGTCAAAGATCAGGCGGCCTGGAAGAAGAGGAAACACTTCTGTAAAAGCTGATTGTTAACGGTGTTTTCCAGGAAAAAGTTCAATTTTTAACTAAATGAAGTTAAAACATTTACTGCTACTTTCCTCACATTTCCTCATGTATTTGTTTTTTTTTTTTAAACTACTAACCTACCTTCCCTTCAAGTCTTCTGAAAATCAAAGTGAAAATTAAAAAATCTCTTTGAATGAGAAAGATCGAGGAAAAAGTCCCGTTCTACAGTATGCTGTAATGGAAACCACAAGCTCTTCACAGTGAAAGAATAGTGGAGTATGTGTTGCTGTCATAGCTGGAGCACAGTGAAGGTGATGTGTGAGCAAGTAATGGAGTGAAAACGTAGCAAAAACAATTGATATCTTTGTGAGGCTCAGAGCTGCGTAAGAACAAGATGGGAAGTGCTTTTCTCTGGAGCTTGAACAAGCAGTGATAGCAGACCGATGCGATGTATGAGAGAGGGGGATGATTTCTTTATTATCTGTTTGTCATGTGTCTATAAATAGAATTAATTCCAAGTTTTTCCAAATATCAAAATCCCATTTCCAAATCCAGAAAGAAAAAAAGGAGGAGGGTGAGCCTAAGAGGAAAGGATCAGGAGGATCCGCCAGTGCTGTGTGCCTGTCAGCAGATTTCAGCTAAGAAATTGGATAGCAACATTATTTTTACCTTCCTCCACTCCCGTGACAATCGAAGCAAAGTTATCATCCAGCAGTACCATGTCAGCTGCATTTTTAGCTGCATCAGAGCCAGCAATACCCATAGCAATTCCAATATCCGCTTTTTTGAGAGCAGGGGAGTCATTGACTCCATCTCCTGTCACGGCAACAACTGCTCCCTGGAATACACAAAAGGATCCACACGTGGGGTTTTTGAGGAGATGGTGCTCGCTTCCCATAAGGACAGTCTGCTCCCGGCACACTCCCTGTCTTTAAACCTCTAGAAGACAGGTGCTGCTGATATGGAGTTCCGAATCCTCTTCCCACCCACTTAAAACATAGCCAGTGATCAGAAAGATGTCAGGTAGGATTAATAAACTGAGGCTTTCGTGTGATAGATGTCTGTATCTGAGTTTGTCATCTAGACTCCCTTCGTAGTAGAGAGAAATGGGAAACTCAGGGATGTGATTTGTTACATCCTAAAGTAGACATCTGAATTAGATGTACTTAAAATGCAGTTAATGTGATCACTTCTTTCTGTGAGGGGGCTGAAAAATTTCAACATCTATCTGTATGTAATTGTCAGTCTGTGCTAGAATTGCACTAGTAATCCAAAAGATGCAAAACTCTGATTATTCGAGTCAGCTTCTTTGTTATCTTCCAGTGAAACCAGCTAAAGGTCCTCTTCTAGTTGATGCAGAAGTTGCTGGCTTGATAGCAATGCAGAGCATTCCGAGTGGGAAAAAGCCTGACAAACTGATTAATACAAATGCTGAATGTCCTGTCCCTGTGGGGATTTAGCAGAGTGTCGCTACCTATAAATAATGTCGTGTACAGAAGGGCTTATAAGCTCTAAGTACTAAACATAGCATGTAGGCTGGCTGGTTGGCGTTGTGGGGGGAGGGTGTTCCTCTTCATCCTTTGAAGGGCCAATCTGCCAGAAGTGTGGGTGTCCAAGCAGTGCAGAACACATTTACCCCCTGTCTGCCAAAGGCCATTCAAAAAGAAAATAAAAAAGATTAAATGGAAAAAGTTTTCCTTTTTTTTTTTCTTTCCTGACAGCAGTTCAGACTTAAACGTAAAGGGCTGATACTGCTCATTGGAAAAATAAAAATAAAATAATGTCTCGTGCCACATCTCCTTCCCTGCAAAGTTCAGGTGCAGCAGTAATGCGGCTTTCGATTCGCAGCGTCTACTTGGAAAACATCATATCACCTTTTGATGACAATTGCATCTTTTCCAGAGCTCTGTACATTGTCGTTTCCTTCCCTTCTGCCTCTTCTGCTGGCTGTCCTCCACGCTCCTGTACATACTGTCGCCCATGGATGGGACAAACCCTCTTGAAATCCTGCTTTCTATGGGTTGTTTTCTAGTCTTTGAAAGTAACATAGGTAAGGCTCAGTCCTAGATAACTCATGCTGTGGCATTTTGTGGGATTCGTACCCCGTTTCGCTTCTAAACATTCCTGTGGGTGGGAAGTGCGTGGATCTAAATGGCCACAAGAGATAAGATGAGAGGATGTGGTAACATGATGCTTTTATCTGGGTTTGGAGAATTCCTGAAGGAAGGCTCCTTCCCAAAAAGGGCACAGTCTCCACCCAGGAGGCATGATGTGCAGCATAGCCAGAGTTTCTCGGAATTACACGCGAAAGACAGACCCTCGGTACAGCTCCAAGCCAATCAAACTTAGGCAAAGCTCATTTTGTCGATCGGAGTTCAGAGTCTGTACCAGGAATTTGAGTAGCTTGGATTCTGTCCAGACAGCGTCCGTGGCAATCTGTTAGATAATGTTCTTGCACAGTGAAAAGAGTATAAACAGAGCTTAGGGAGCATTGGAAATTGGCTCCCACCCTCTCATCTCGGGGATGATTTCTGTGGAAACCTCCTGTCTCATGAGTGCCCCGTAGCCATATCTGTGTATGACCTTTTACAGCTCTTACTCACCTGTCTTTGGCAGCCTTCAACTATAACCAGTTTCTGCTGAGGCGACGTCCGGGCAAAGACTATCTCTGAGTGGTTGCACAGGATTTCATCCAGCTGCTCCAAGCTCATGTCCTTCAGCTCCATCCCGTTAACTACTGCTGCCGTAGCTTCTCTGTAAGAGCCACGGGAAGGCTGGGTAAATTGTCAGATCAAAAGGCTTGGATAAAAATAGTGCACTCATAGAACGCATGAGGCTTGCTAGTAAGGGAAAGCAGCAAATTGAGTTAATTTCAGAAGCATCAGTTGTTAATCAGCAGGTGTTGAATGAAAGCCACTGTAGAAATCCAGAGTGGATTACAGTTACCTAGATACTGAGGGAGTAATTGAAGCTTCTTCCTGAGCAGACACAGCAGCAGAAAATGCAATTTAAAGAGGGTGGGACGGTGGAAGAGGAAGACATTTTGTCTTAAAGAGCTTTTATGTTTCTCTTATGACGTTATTTTTTTCACATTTAATGGGTGAAAGAGGAATTTGGTCTGATGGTCCTTAGGTCGTGTGATTGTGAATTTTGCTTTTCAGATGTGTGTGTTTTGTCAAATGGGCAGCGACAGCAAAGTCCAGCATGGGCTGCAAGTTGCAGTTCGCTAGGTTTTTTCCAAGGGCCAGTGAAGATGACAGCCACTGACCTAGACACACAGGTAGAGGTGAGACGCTTAATGGACCCATAGGTATCCCCTGTTCTCTGTTCTCTTACCGTCTGTTGACTTGCTCAACAGGAACGTTGAGGCGCTTAGCGATATCCTCCACAGTCTCGCTGGTGGCTGAGATGATGCCTACGCTCTTGGCAATGGCCTTCGCCGTGATGGGATGGTCGCCAGTGACCATGATAACCTGAGGAAGCACGAGTGACAAATGATATATGCAAAGGCTGGAGGGAGATAAGGCGAAATGTTGTTGCTGCAGACCAGGAAGCAGTTTAGAGTCTGAACTTGGAAAACTCTGCTATGTACATAACGATGACAGATTATGACTATTACTTAATTAGCTCTATATTGACATCTGGTCGGTCTCTACCTCTCGTTACTGGTGCTATTTTATCAGGGCTGTAAAGGAAGAAATTGTCACAAGCAGCAAGGTTAAAATAATGCAGAATAAAGAAGCCTTTATATAAGAATTTATATTAGGTATACTCTATGGTGAGAGTTCGTTAGGAAATTGCATCTTAAAATGGATCCTTGTGACTGAGATGCCCTTACAGATAAGGCACAGGTTTTTTTTCTCATTTTTCCTGAAGAAAAGTTGCCGGATCAGTCTTCAGACTACAGAAAATTTCATCAGGACTGGGACTTGGGATTGATCTCGTCTGAGATCAGTGATTCCAAATACTGATTTTCCTTTATTTAGGTGGACTGCCTCTCTGCCTAGAGCTGAAAGTTTGCTTGTGGGTCCCCTGGGAGTGAAATTAGGAGAATTACTGCTTCAGGTTCAACTTGAACCGTTTTGAGATTAGTGATAAAAAAGTTGCTAACAGATGTAGCTGTGTCCTAATGCCTTTTCAAGAACTGTTTCTGTTACCTGACGTTGTCTACAAGCAAGTAATTCTAGCTGGCGTGGTTTCTATATTCTAGAAGTGGATCTGATGGGACAGTATCTGAGCTTTTCCAAATTTGGATTTCCAATTCTGGGGTTCTGTGCACTTCTTATAGTCTGATTCCCACTTCAATTCAAGTGTTTTGCCTTTCAGGGCCTTCAAGTAGTTTCTTTAAGTTACAGTTGTAGAATAGTATCAACAAACATTTAGATTTTTGGTAGTTGTTCCTAGAAAGATATTTAATGACAATGTGGTGGAAGGTATTAAGTTCTGTTATCGTGAGTCTCTCTGCAGAATTACAGTATTTTTCATTGTAAAATCCCTACCTTGATGCCAGCACTGCGGCATTTTGAGACAGCGTCTGGCACCGTGGAACGCGGTGGGTCAATCATAGATAAGAGCCCAACAAAGCACAGGTTGGAGGTTGGGAAGTTCATGGAGTCTGTGTCGAAGGGGTAGGTGTCTGGAAACTCGTCTTCGGGCAGGTACAAGTGACAGAAACCTGGAAAGAAACTTAGGTTGGTGTGATGTACAGGAAATAGTGAGAGAAAGGAGAGCTTGCTGGATAGCATCAGGCTTTCTTCTTGTTCGTAAAACTCCAGTGCGTGTAATCGTTAGGTTTCTATGGAGGGTTTTTTAACCTACTATTGTCATCTTCACATCACGGTTTATATAGAACCAGTGTTTCACACAGCAAAGCTGGTGATACTGCCAGCAGGGAAGAGCGTTTTCCTTTGTGGATTAATTGTGAGGTTTTTTGGCTGCTCAGTCTGGCAGGTCAACACCAGTATAGACCAGTAAGGGCATCCTTGCCAGAGAGAGCTTATGGCATGTCAGTGTGGTTTTAATGCTCGGCGTAGGAGGCTGTACGCTTTCCTTTTTTCCCCTCCACTGCAAGAGTGATGAAGTCCAGACACACTGGGTTGTACCAGAATCTTAAACCCCATTTTAGCCCACCATTCTCTGATAGTCCCTCTAGTTGGACTCACCCAGCACTCTCTCTCCCATGCCCCCCAGCTCCATGTATGCAGTTTGGAAAGCTTCTGCTTTTTCGCTGTCCAGTGGTTCTTCTTTGCCGTTGATCATGATGGTGCTACATCTCTCTAAAATCCTCTCTGGGGCACCTTTCATCACCAGCAGAAAGCGTTTGTCGTTGGGATCGTCAGTCTCGTGAATGGAAAGCTGTGTGCCACAAATGTGGAATTATTTGAAAGAGCATACGTGGTCCTCATTTGTTTCTAGTTTTGATCACTTTGCATGGAAGTGATGTTTCTTCTTATCCGTGAGGATATCTTACATTCCATCAAATGGAATGAACTACATTTATTGTAGCTTAGATTTCCTCTGTCACTGAATTACCCCATTAACATCTCGAGGGCACAAATAGTCACGTTAGACCCAGTGACAGAAACGGTTTAAGTTGGAAACACTCTGACATAATTTTCCCAAACGAAACACACCTGGAATTTGTTGGTAGAGTTGAAAGGGATTTCAGCCACTTTCTTGTTCCGTGCTCTAATATTCATTACGTCACCCAAAATGACTTCTGCAAATTTCAGCAGAGCTGTTTCAGAGGCATCACCTACCACAACTCTCTGTGTGCAAAAGAAGAGACAGTTTATAGCACATGTACTTCCGCGCTTCCATCAGGAGAGCTTGCTGCCTTCTATAACATGTTGTATGATTAAGCGGCAATGAATCCATGCATCTACATTGCCACATCCAGGTTGTCCTGGAAAATTATTACAGTAAAAAAAATTGGGACATCTGTTTTGCACTTGCCGCTAGAAATAAGCGACATCAAAGAGATTAAATCAGTGCTTGATTCTGTGAAAGCATGAGATTTGTGAGCACTTTCAGGTTTGTTTGGAAGCTTTGTAATGCATTTCCAGGGTAGCAGCGGGCGTGTATGGGTGAGCCAAGTGATGCGCGAAATCAAGCGATGGTGAGTGAGACACTGGTGGAGTAGACAGCAGAAATCAGGGGTTGTTCTGGTAGCCTAGTCACCAGAATTTTCTGCCTTCAGCAGTCATACGTTAATGAAGGCATGTTTACTATAAGTAGTAACTTAGAAGATTGTTATGGTAAAATGAAGGAGGTTTCTAAAGCCAAACGGAACGACTTATGTCGTTGTTCTTTCAGCGGAAGAGAAATAAGCTGCTAAAAAGTAGGCAGTACCTTCATTATTGGGAGATTCTCCTGTCCCGGTCTGAATTCTGCCCGGTTGCAGAGAGTTACAATTTTTGATAGTGCTGTCCATGATGGAGAACTTTGATCAAAAGGCTGGGCTGAGAGGAAACAAAATAAATATTGCATCCCTTAGCATGTTATGTGATGGAAGTAGAGGCTAAAGTTAGAAACGAGGATTGAATTATTTGCAGAAGAAAATTGCTTTTTTGAGAGGTTCTCAGAGAACTAATTTGACACAAACCATTATATCTATAATTTAGCAGTTCTGCCAAGGTTGCTTAGATGATATTTTTGTGTTTATTTCCCTACTAAGTTTACTGTCAGCAAAAGGATCTGGATTAGAACCTCCTCCAGACTTACTTTCTGAGAGTGGAGCTCAAATATTAATTCTTTTTTTTCACATCTCTATATGGCTAAGAATGGACTTTCCTGTTGCACAAGACACTTGTATGTGGAAGGAAAACACGTCTATTTTAGCTATGAAAAGAGAGTCTCACTGACATCAGCTTGACAGCCAGTGGGTGTGAAACACCATGGGTTCGATCCAAGTAGTTCCCTCTTCCCAGATCCCCCAGTGCCATATTTACTTGTTTGATCTTCGCTGGTGTCAGCTGAGTAGATCTGATTGTCAAACCAGAGGTGGGCAACAGTCATCCTGTTCTGTGTGAGGGTCCCGGTCTTGTCGGAACAGATGATGGAGGTGGAACCGAGTGTTTCTACAGCTTCCAAGTTCTTCACCAAACAGTTCTTCTTCGCCATCCGTTTGGCAGTCAGCGACAGGCTCACCTGGCAGAAGTGAAGAAGTTCAGCTTGCTGCTAGTGAGGTACAGTTAGAGGACGATGCAGTGAGGTTCTGCTAGGTGTTTTTGTGGGGGTTTTGTTAGGAAGAGAACTTTTTTAAAAAAAAAAATTATCTTTTGGTTGACTGCAGTGTATTTTTTTTTCTTTTTTTTAATAGCATTAGTAAAGTCACAGGTTTGACTGTAACTAGCAAAAATGCTTTTGCTGCTGAGAGGAACCTGCTTGCCCGCTGATAGAAGTAAGAATGCTGTATCAGTTAAGAGGCTGTTCTAGATGGAAGAACCTACAATAGGGAGGAGCTCCTAATCACCAATTTAATGAATCCTGAAATGATTCTCTTCATTCTTGCCGTACTGCTGGTTGTTCGTTTTTGACGTACTTTAGGGCTAACTACTTAGCAGGTGAGCTGCTTCTCAGCCAGGGATTCCAGTGATGCTTTGTAGGTGTTGGTAAGGGGGATTTTTGTGTGACTTTTAGGGGTACAGTAGTCTCCCTTTCAAATAGGAACAGGCTGTGGGGAAACGAGTCACATCATTCTACTGGTTGGCAACTGAGGGAGAAGGATACTTGAAGAACTTTATTTCAAACGGGATCGTTGTGCTGAAGGTTTTAAGATTCATGGCTCAGTTATGCCAGAATTCCCAAATGACATGTTTGTCCTTTCCGTTTTAAACTCAACCCCTATCTCAAACTCCACTCAAACAAGTCACTTAATAGATAATCTGTTCTTCACTCATTAGTGTGGCACTGTAATGAACTTAGAAGTGATGAATTACAGTAACAGGTGAAGAACTACAGTGGCCAGCGGTGAATTCAAACACAGACTTACTGTTACTGTGGCTAGCAGTCCCTCTGGCACGTTTGCCACAATGATGCCGATGAGAAAGATGATGGAGTCTAGGATCATGTATCGCAAAGAAACAGATATGATGAAGAAGAGAACACCGATGGAAATGGCCACTCCTGCCACCAGGTAGACAAAATGTTCTATCTCAATAGCAATGGGTGTTTTCTCATTTCCCACTCCAGATGCGAGAGAGGCGATCCGCCCGATGATAGTGCGATCCCCAGTGTTGATTACGATGCCAGTAGCAGTGCCTGCAAAGAAATAAAATACTCAGCTCCAGGAGGGACTACTCCTGTCTTCTGCATCCAGTAGTGATTGGTGAAGACCCTTCTCAGCCTTAAAACAAACATCTTACCGCTTGATACTAAGCATGACCAGCTTGGTGCTTAAGGCTTTATTTTGGTGTGCCTGGGACAATAGTTTCTTCTGAGCAGTTAAACCTTTCTGGAATTCCTTGAAGTAGAATTGCTAACTCAATTTTATGCAGCACCCTGTACAGGTGCCGTTTCTGGAGGCCCTCGTCTCTGTTTGTACGCACCTTCCACACAGGTGGTGGAGTAGAATGCAATGTTCCTGGTCTCCAAGGGGTTCTCGTGGGTAAAGTCGCAGGAACGAGACTGTGGTTCCGATTCCCCTGTGAGTGAAGAATTGTCCACCTTTAATGAAATGGAGACATGCCCGTGTTAAAGTTAGTCATATGCAGTTACGTCTAGCCCAGAAGGCAAGGTGGCAGCACATTTCATAATCTGTGAGACGTCATAGTCTCTCCGTGCCTTTTCTCTGAAAGAGCTGCCATTGTCACTGAGAGAATCCATTTCTGTGGGAATTCAGTTCAGTCAGTGTGTTTCTGTTGGTGGGATTTTCCGTAGCAGCCTGAAAGGAAACACGGTTTGAAGATCTGCCTCCAGGTCTGTGGAAACTCTTAATACTGTATTGGTATTTCTGCCTCTTTCCTGGCAAAGCGCATTGCTGGAACATGGTATGTGGACCTCGTGGCTTCTTTTGATGTTCAGGGAGTGGAGATTTTAGTCCTAGATGAGCTCAACATCACCACATAGCTTCTGTACTCGGTGATTTAATTAGATTCTGTCTAGTTAAAGCTCTAGAAATTCATCTTGGGTGCGCAGAAACTCTTTATATGTAATAAAAATCTCTAAACTATGTTTTTCCTCTTTCCTCGTGCTCTACAAAATACTATTTACCTTACAACCCTGAGTAAAGATCAGACGAATGTCTGCTGGGATCCTGTCTCCACCCTTTATTTCCACGATGTCTCCAACCACCAACTGGTCTGCTGGCAATTCCTTCTTTTCTGCGTCTCTGATGACAAGAGCTTGCTGCAAGACAGAAGTGTGACAAGAATTAGCGTTGTGCCATTCTCTAAACCTCCTACCAAGAGGTAAATTCAAGTTAGGCTTATTGTGCTTTTGTCACTTTGAGGTGACCAAAAGTCGTTTGGACTTTTGTCTCAAATGGTTATTCTCACCTGTGGAATCATTTTACTGAAGCTGGCCATGATGTTTGTGCTTTTAGCTTCTTGGTAGTAAGCAAAGATACCAGTGAGGATGACAACCAGTGCCAGGACTACACCAAGGTAGAGCTAATCAATAAAAGATAGAATCTGGTTAATTTAAGACAAGCGTTCAGCAATTCCTCTGCAGAATAAATCAATAGTTCTAGATTGTTTGAGAAGATTCTTAAAATGAAGTATTGGTAAGGTTAAAAGACAGTTTAAGGAAAGAACTTTCAAGTTTTGCCCTGCTAATGATCAAGTCAAGCTTTTTGAGTATGAAAAGGGCTTTTAATAGGAAGTTTTCCGTCTCTCTAAAAGCCTTCTCTAAACTAAACCTGACACAAACCTGAACAAATTATATTCCTAGCAGAGCGTAACTCGTAAGGGAAGCGGAGTCAAAGACTCTAGAGTCCTGTGTGGCCTTCAGTATTGCTCTTATGAGTACTCAAGTATTTTGATTATGGGCAATGGTTATAAAACCTGTGGATAGGCGCTCTTAGGGAGAAGCGGTATGTCAGGTATTTGAGCATTTATCAGAAATGTTTGGTAGTAGAGGGAGAGTCCTGAAAGAGTAAAAGGCCTCCTTGTAGTTACTGAGTAACTGTGGAGTAGTATTGAAATTGTCAAAGGGTCAAATACTCACTTTGTGGTTATTCAAATACTTACATTGTCAAAGGGTGATTCAGCTCCCTGGGCAATCTGAATGCCAGATGAAATCCAGGAGAAGACAGCTCCTATCCATAAGAGGATGGAAAACCCTCCCACCATCTGCTTGAGGAACTTAACAATTTCAGGAGTGGCTTTGGGAGGAGTGAGCGAGTTGAGACCATCCCGAGCCAAAATCTCTGCTGCTCTTGCACTAGAGAGACCCTGCAAAAGTAAATGACATGTTTAAAACAGAGTCGCAGAAAACAGGTTTTTGCCTCAACTCAGAACAAATTTGCGTGCCGTTTTTTCATTAAACGTTGTTTGTGTCTCTACTCTGGCCACTTTGCAATGCTTTGATATTTGAATGTCAGATGTCAAAGGGACTCAGGTGTAGTTTCTCAAATCTAGTGTTTTCTTCAAGATAAAATCACTTCCAGTGCGCTCTCTTGCTGTAGATTATTACAGACACTGCCAGTGAAAAATGAATTGTAACGAAATTGAAATATCAGAGAAAAACTTTAGAAAAGCTGAGGTCCCAGTGCGAACTTTGCAGTTGTGTTTTCTGCAGGGATTTTGATTTCAAAACAGTAGCTCAGACTTTATCAGACTTGAGAG
Source organism: Chlamydotis macqueenii (assembly GCF_036417535.1). NCBI lineage: Eukaryota > Metazoa > Chordata > Aves > Otidiformes > Otididae > Chlamydotis > Chlamydotis macqueenii. The sequence goes on along the minus strand of NC_141579.1, from coordinate 2,031,328 downwards.
AAACTCCACTTTGAATCCAGGTCAGTGCCGCACGTTGACTTGCTGGTTGAAGCTTTCCTGGGAGCTGTTGCGTTGTACATCCACATGCGTGTATCTGTGTGTGAGTTTGTTGATTTGAATGTTTTCCTACTGCTTCTGAGAAGCTTTGGGTAAGCCAGAGGCAAAGTACGGCAGCCGATTCAGGCAGTTTCTTACTGATGCCCTGTGGACTTACTTTGGTGATACTCGTTCCATACTTCTCCTCCAGGTCGGAAGTGCTGAGTTTGTGGTCATCCTGGGTTCCAAAAGAAAGAGAAAGTGATAGTGAGCAGAATGTCAGACTGTTAAAAATGTTATTATTTCAGGATCTGGAGAACGTTCAAGCTGCCTGGATCTGGGACCATGGATCCAGTTGCTAGTATGACATCCCCCTTTCATGAATAGACAATATGCAGTTTGCATATTGATAAGCAAAATATCTTCTACTGGAAAATGGTATTTTATTTTGATTTTTGGAGTACTTTTGTAAATAAGTCTCTCCTCCAGCAAATCTGTCACAAGAACAGAACGGTGTTTTCATGTTAATACTGTTTGCGACAAATGTCTGTGCTTCTTTTAGATAACTAGTTCCTCTTTACGTGCTGGAGGACTCCAGCGCTCAGTACCCTGGGCAATATGTTGATAGAAGAAAGGGTGCGGTGTCAGAATATGTGTGACAACACTCTGCACTTGTTTGACAAGGTAGGGTATGTGAAATTATTTGTCACAGTCTTGTGGAAAGAAGCAGCAGGTTCTAACCATCTTTATTAAAAAGGATGTCAGAGAGGGAAATCCCAAAGCTCTTCTCCTTTCCCTGCAGTGACACCTCTGTGGTATCGTTGACCTAATTATATCTGGCGCCGAACTGAGATTTAGAAGCCAAGAATTTGAGAGATCTCGGAATTGTTTTCACAGAGTGATTCATTGGTACTTGGATGAGTCAATTAACTTGTCTGTGCTTTGGTTTCTCTGCGGGAACATGAGAGTAATGTTACATCTCCTCATGGCAAAGGAAAAGATACACTGGGAATTGTTCAGCTGGTACTGGGAAGGTCTTGGAAACATGATGGGCAAACTGATGGCTCATTCTGGGGTTTCCTTACCTTTGAAACACCATCTAGCCCAGAAGTTGCCTCTGCCTTGATTTGCTCTCAAAGCAATTCAGAAAAGAGGTCGGTATAATTACCTTCATTTTCAAATTGGGAAACTGAAACGTGTAGAGAGGAAGCAACATTTCTAAGATTAGCCAGCAGGTCAGTGGCAAGTCAGAAGTAAAATACAAGTTTTTTGAGCTTAGAGCTCTGTCCTTGAAGTGCAGTGCAGTTAGTTTGGGGGGAAAAAAAAAAAAAACAAAAACAACAAACCACTGTGCTTAAAGGTGAGGCATGCTTTTAGATCTACTAGAAATCTCTGGAGCAAAATGTTGTCCTGGCTGACTGTGCAGGTTCCCAGGAAATACTGTGATTACACTTATTCCATCTGGGGAATAACTCTTCTTTGGGGAGATAATGTTCTGTACCATTGGTGGCTTAATTAAGCCAGAATCATTCTTCCGTGATAGGTATTAATCTTGCACCTTTTTTTTTTTTCTGGCACACTTCAGGAGCATGAGGAAGCAAATCCTTCCCTGAGTTAGGATTGTCAGTGCAGCGTGGATTCTGTTAAAATGATTGGCATTTACCTCCCCTTCACCAGACTTCATTCAGACAGTGGGTAGAGGCTGTTCTGCCAGGTGTAATGGGAGCTTAGCAACACTCACCAGCTCCAGTTCTTTCTTAAGATCTTCAGTCTTCTTTTTTCTCTTGTTGCCTTTCAAATCTTTGTACTTCTCCTCATCTCCCGTCTCTGTTTTCTCTAGATCTTTTGTCCCATAGATCTCAACCGAGTAAATATCGGACTTTTTCTGTAAAAGAAATAAGATTTTGGCATTGTTGGAAATGTTTGCTGGGACTTGAAGGAAGCAGTAAAAATTAACCACAAACCAGTCATACTCTACTTTTTTTAGACAAGCTACAACCTGCGACTGTCTTTTTCTCCTGGCAACTGACTGCTAGTTCCTGTCTTATCCTGAGATCTCCCCAGCGTGTGTTGCAGCATTCATGGTCAGGTGTCCAGCAGATGTAAATTACAGTGATTTCTTTAGAGATGTGCAGCACTTCCAGTAGTTTTTGATCTAACACAAAGCGTAGGAATACTGCCCCAGGGTCTCAGCATTGCTAGTGAAAACCGTTAGGTCATTTATCAGCTCCAAGGAAGAGATCAGTGTAAGAGGAACAGATTTTTAAAGGAAAGCAGAGGGAAAAAATATTAATTGAGAACTTGCCTGTTCCTGGTGCTTTTTAGGTATGTGATGTCAAGATTTACTTTTCTTTTTTAAGTAAAATTAATATTTACACGTTTATATTTGCACTCGATCGAGAAACGGAGGCAAACACTGTACTGGTAGGCAAGGAGAAACACGCCTGGTTCCACCTAGAGCTCAGAACTGACAGGGAGCTAGCAAACTCTTCGCTCATTTTTGCCAGTCCTAGTGCCAGGTACAGGAAACTGTTAACCTAGGGAAGCTGCCAAAGCTCTGACAATGTGATTTATTTTTCTTCTTAGTTGATAACTTGGGTGGGGGGTGCTGTTTCCTAACCTGAAGTTAATTCTGTAGTCTGAAGGGCAAACTTCCTGTGTTGCTAATTTACCAGCTTCTATAATCATAACGTTCCCGATCCTAATTATCTTGTAAACTACATGGCGTGCCTTGGAAGTGCTGTTGGTTGACCCCATTTCAGAAGCTTCCTTACAGATTAACCATCAGAGCTCCGTGAGAGTCATACTGGATCTTACCTGATGGTGTGCTGTGCTAGTGGGACAGGTGAGCGAATATCTCTGAGGAGTTGAGAGTAGGTATCTTAATTACATGCAGGCTAAACCAGAGAGCTCAAGTCATGGAAACAGCGAGAAAATAAAAGGATTGGAACATGTTATTACTGAATACAATTCTGAACTCAGAAGTGGCATCTTATCCTCAGGTGCCCTTTAATTAGAGGAATGTTGAATTCTTGACATTGTATCTTGAGGCAGGAAAAGGCTGAGAGCTGGTGAGTAGCTGGGGGAGTTAAAAATCTGAAATCCTTTTCCTAAAGCACTTGAATTTGCTTGGTGATACGTATCCCAGATAAAGAACATGTCTGTTACCACAAATTATATTATTTCTGCGTTGCTGAAGATTACAATCTAGTTTATCTATTGGGATTTTTCCTTCACGTTCCTCCTTCTCCGCCTTCTCTCTTTAACTGTCCCATCCAAAATTCTGTTCAGCTTTTCAAATCCCCGTAAAGTAGAGAGACCAGGAGAGAAAGAAGACAGTTATCTATCCTGAGAACTTGGCAGACAGAGGAGAATAATAAAGAAAATTAATGAAGCTAATCAAATCTATTGCTCACTTCTATGCATGATCTACATTTAACCTTTAACCTGTACATTTTCAGAAAATCTCAGATTCTGGCATTTGCAAAAGCGATAGTGTTTATGAAACTGTTGATTATGTATGAAACTAGCTAGTCCTAAAATTCTTCCCCATCCAGTCTGATCTCTTTACTTTTTAGGATCAGAGGTGCATGCCTGTGTAGAGGGCAGCTTTCAGTCATTACACTGGATGCCCAACAGTGTCCAGTATCGGTTCAATTTTTCACTTAGCTCATATATACACACACACACGTGTATATTTTATGTATGCATTTGTATGTTAAAACTTAAATAAAAGCATGTTCTTAAGAAGAAACACACGGACAGTAACAACAATTCCATGAAGAGTGTACTCACCTTTACCATCCTGGTGAGTTTATTCCTTTCCGGATGGAACGAAACAGCCAAGCCAAGGTCTCTGTACGAAGAGCAAAAGCCCAGCTGGAGAATGAAGAAGCTCAGAGCAGTTTTGGCTGCTGGAGTGCAAAAGCTCGCAGAGGCTGTAGTTCCCTCTCAGCTGGCGAGCAGACGTTAGCTGGAATCCTGCTTCCACTTCGGCATCGTTCGGGCAGGACGAGTTTGTTGTCCCAACCTGCGGAGAAAGAGCACTCTTTGCTAGTGCTTTATAAATCAGCATCTTGTGCTGCCACTCCACCCCTCCCCTTCCAGGTCCAGCCCATCTTCTGTTTCACCTGTAGTAGGTGGAAAAATACCACAGTAATGGGCATGTGGGTTTCAGGTCAGATAGTTTCTAATTATTCCTTTGTATTGTTTGCTCACAACTAGGGAACAGGTGTATTATTCATCTTGCTAGAAGCCAAGAGTTTCCTTTGGAGACTTTCCAACACTGGACTCCCCTTCTGATTTCCAGCTGTCATGGCAACGCACGGTGGGGTGAAGGCACTCTGTGCACGTTTTCTCTTGCCTGTTTAGATGATGTTCTGTCTGCCTGCCTAGGGTCTGTCGAAGTCAGGTTCCTGCCCTGTTTGGATACTAACAGGGCCTTAGAGGAGTGGTGCTCCTTCAAGCCTCTTAACTTGGACTTCAGTTTTAATTCTTGCGTTGCCTTTCTTGTGGTTTTAACCTTCATGCTTAGCTGAAAAAAAAGCACTTTCCAGTGCACTTACCTGAAGAGCTTATATAAATTGTTTGTCTAGCACCAATTACTAGCTGCCATACAGGAGTGATAATGAGGTTTATGACACTTTTGATGCCTGACGTATCTCATCACTGAGAAGTAAAGTTAACTTCTCCACCTCTGAAATTTAACTGACGAAAAACTAAGTCAAATATAGTGAAAGATTTTCTGTAACGCTATTTGGAGGAAGACTGTCTTTCATCTGTCTGACAGAACTGGTCTCGCTGAACAGCACAGCATTTCAGCAGTTGGTCTTTTACATTCTATAATTCCTGAGCTTCAAATTGCATCATTTGAGATGCTGCGTGGTACCACAGTCACTAGCAGATGACTCAAATTGTGGGGAGAGATACAGCCTGTTAATGGAGATAACTAACGCTGACCGTTTCAAGCCAAAAGTGTAAGCTGTTAGTGTAGGGAAGACTACCAAGAAACACCCTGTACTGCTTCAACAGGAGCATGAATAAATTAATGTGCAAATCATGGACCGGTCTGCAGTGTTTCGAGTATCATACCTCCTGAAACAGCACTGATATTAGAAAGCAAAGCTGTTTCCACTTCTCAGTTTATGTGTGTTGGTCTCTTTCCATGGAATTCTTTAGTCTCAGAGTGTTACGCAAGATACAGAAGTGTGTCTGGAAAAGTTTCACGTTCAGTTTCTGCTCTTTGTTGTGTTGAGAACCGGCTTGTGTCCTGCGCCTTGAATATAAACCTTCTCATCTGTGTATAAGCATTGGGGATTTCCCAATACGTGCCATGTGCAAGAGCAGTCAGATATTGACTGCGTCCAGTGAATCTGCCTGCGTCATGTGCTACCCATTATGAGATTGACCTCTGTATTGCTGGCAAAGATGCTACAGCAGGACAATGAAGAGGTAGAGTGGGGTATCCGACGTCGTGCTAGACTGCTGAGGCTGGAAGTGCGGGGTAGGGGGGATATGTGAAAGGAAACATGGACTTGGGAAGAGAGAAATGACTTCCAGGAATGTGGTTGCGTTGTCCGTCAGATCTATTGGTAAAGACAGTGGGCTGGAAAATGTGAAAACAGGGCTAGCGTAATTTATCTTGGTCATTTTAGGTTTTTAACTGGGAACTGAGACTTCTGATCCCGTGGCGAGGAATAGCTGGCAGATTGCAAACAAGAATGTGTATCGTTACATCCCGCTATTCACAGATGTATGCAGACAACTACCCTGGACTTTTTAGTAAGGGTTTGTGATGTAGAACGTTATCTGGGTCATTTAGGCAGGTTTTGCATTTGTCTTCTATAAATCATGACTGCTCTTGCCTGGGGACAAATGTTAGAAATGCAAATTAGAAAAGCGTTTGGCAACAGCGTACCCCGTACACCCTGGTCTGCGTGCAATATTTACATCAATGCGTTTGTCTTCTTAACGGTATGTTTTGTAGCAAATTAATTACACTGGAAGAGCCCAATAGACAGTGCCATAGCTGAACAATATTTACAAAGTACTGAGCTGCGTTTGCTGCCGACAAACTGTCTGTGTTGAGCTGCCGAGTTCCAAGTGCAGAGTTGATGGTTTAAAAGTTCTGTGGCTGAAATTTCATTTTGTCCACTGAAGGGATTGTTTTCCTGTGAGTTACAAAGTAAAGAGGAGAAGCACTGTAAAAGACAAATCTCCTGTTCCCCATGAACCACCATACCATAGCTGGACAGCATGGTGTCTCGCTGTTAGGAGGAATTCTCCTTGTTAAGAGTCATCACTTGCCACCGATCTTGGGTTTTGTCGTTTGGCCAGGCTGAAAAGGTACCAGCAGCAGAGAAGCCAGGCTGCTCTTCTGGAGGAGTGCTTGAATCCTGCCAGTGAAGCACTCGTGCCTTGGTTTAGCAAGACGTGGTGTGTGGATGGAGAGGAACATACTCGGGTCTGTGCCAGGGAGCTGTAATCGTCACACGTGCCTCCAGTGTGTCTCAACATTCGCGGCCGAGCCCTGTCTAGGAGGTGAAACGCAGGAGTATTGCTCTGATTTCTAAATATCAGCCTAGAAAAACAATGTGTCCCTCCTGAATTATTATTAATGTCTCTTGCACTTCTTCACCAGAATTAAGACATATTTTCATCCTAGTATGTCTGCGTGCACGTCCTGCAAAAAGACAGCCAGGAGAATGCTTTGCTGTTATTTAACACCGAGAGACCGCGTTTCTGAGCTTGTAGTGCATGAAGATGCTGTAGAAGCACCAGAAGATGCAGGAGTGGGAGGTAGAGCGGTGCTTGAATGGGCTTTGGGAAGGCGTGGGGCAGGCCTGCTGCCTTCCCGCAGGCAGAGCCAGCAGAGGGAGCACAGCAGCCTCCGCGCCTGCTGCATTCCCGGTCGTTCACTGCCTTCACGCCGGCAAAAAACAGGATTTCAGAAAACCGAGTCTGTGTCGGTCTTGGTGTCCTAGCACAGGCCCATCTCCTGCCACAGGGAAGTGTTTTGTTTTGCTTTCCTTTGAGGCCAAGTGTAAACAAAACCCGAACTTCGGGTGGTGCTGGAATCGTCTCTCGAAGGTGGAATAGGACTGCACATGAGCTAGGCACGTACCGGCAGGTGTGGACACGAGCTGCAGGATTTCCTGATCCTCTAAGTAGCCCTTAAACAAGGCTTTGCGGCCAGCTGTCTCCAGCAGCAGACAAGCCGTTAGTGAAGGCAAGTGGAAGGTGCTGTGAGTATAATCTGGGTCCATCCGTTAGCAAAGGTGGGGAGTTTTGAGGATTCCTTGTTCCCTTACTCAGGGGAGAGGAGAAGCTCCCCTCTCAGCTGAGGGAAAAGCTAGTGCTAAATCTTACTTTGTTCCCTTCTTAGTTTAACCCGAAGATATTAAACTGTAATCAGAGGCCACAAGTGGTGAACCAAGCGCTTGTTTAGAGCTCTCACGAGACAGATTAAAACAAAAGCTTAGGTGATATTTTGACACTGGTAATTTAGGCATTGGTTGTAAAACCACTCCTTGTCCGAGCGCCTGCAGCATTCACCTCCCCCTGATCGGGCAATTGCATATTCTGGTTTTTCTAATTTTCCTTTCTTGGTAACCAAAGGTGAGTAGGAAATTATGAGGAGCAATCGACTTAATTCCTAGCTTTTAGCACGGCATTTTAAATGGTGAACTACAGCGTGCCTCACTACCGGTACCATGCTGACTCGATATCCCTCGGGGCTTGGCACAGTCACCGCAGCTGTAGTTTGTTTCAGGGAAAGTTTTATCTTGATTTTACAAAAGGATTTGGCCTGCCCTCACCCTTTGGAAGCTAATATACCACTGAAGGTAGTTTTGTTTATCCACAAAGAGATAACACAGATTAAATTTATCATTTCACATACATATTTCAATATATCATCTATTTTTTCACACCATCTGGGGAAGAGCTAGGTAAGTGTTGGGGAAGTGACTGGTCTTTACATTCCTAGTCCTTGTTTGCAGAGTTTCCACTTGGATTTCTGCGACAATAGTGGCGTTTGTATTCTGTCATTCTCTGCTCATTCAAAACATTTTCACACGGGTCATCAAGAAGCCATTACTGCCTCTAATATATCTGAAGTAAATCCTGGGTTACTTGAAATAGAGAGCTCCAGAGGTGTGTCTGGCAGGGCACATCGGCTGCCGAGCCAGCTGCTCCCTGCCTAAAGAATGTTCACAAAGATAGGAAGTAAAACTTGCACATTGCTTGTGAAGGGAGTAGGGGGGCATTACTTAGAAGCAATCTTCTGTTGAAATTTTCTGTCTCTGGGGAAGGGAACAAAAGGCACAAGTGAGTCACAGTATCTGGGACTTTCTTGTTCTTCTTGATATTTCATCTTCCTGCTTCCTAGTGCTATTAATATGGGCCATGACTGGATTCCTATGGAACGTGGTATAAAACCAGTAAGGAAAATGGATCGTCTTCCTCTTTGCAACTTCCTGGGGCTGTGCAGAGGTATAGCCAGGATTGGAAGTTGGTGTGGAAACACAGTGTAACTTTCTTCTTTAAACGTGCTGGTATTTCCCACATTCCATTTGCAATCGTATGTGATTGATAGGAATTTGTACATTCTAGTCTTTCTTTCAAAGAGCTGCTGTCCTGATGCTTTCATCATTCTCAGGCAAAACAATATATTTTTTTCCATTTAAAATGTTACCTGATGTGCTGGTTAATGTGCCAAACCAGCGCACCTAGAGCTTGCAGAGCCAACTTGCAGTTTGCAGCCTGAATCTGCTCCTCTAGAACAACACACCCGACCTCATTCCTGCCAGACATCCCAGCCTCTCGACTGGGAGGGACAAGCTGAGTCTTCAGGATGAGGACAGGACGAAGAAGGGGGAGTTCAAGAGGGATGCAGGTGTGCGCCCATGTGTAGCTAAAGCTGGAGACACGGGAAGAGGAAATGGATAGCGGTGCAGAGGTGTGCTTACCCCAGAGCACCTGGGCAAACGTAGGCGAGGAAGCTTTGGGGTGGACTCGCTCGTAAAAGACATGGTGTGCATGTTATGTGTTCTCAGTAATGCTGTCTAGAAATGGCGCTCTGTGGTCAGCAAAGGTTTCCATACACAGCCGGTGGAAGGGCGTTGACCGTTATTTGTCAAAAGTCACTTGGAATGGGCAACAATTCTTTCCTAATTTCACGTGGAAACAAAGTCAGTGTTGTTTGGCAAAGATGCTCTTTCGCTTAGAAACTTTTGGTCCCGTGGCTTTAATGATGAAAAGCAAGTCGTTGCCCTAACGAGGCTGCACAGGTAAGGGACAGCTGCTACAGCAGGACTAGCTGTTGGCTAGCAGGACTAGCTGTTGGCTAGCAGGACTAGCTGTTGGCTAGCGAGATAGTTCTCCCTGGGAGAGGGCTGAGGTGCCAGGCAAGCGTTTCAGCTGAGAATGCCAGGATGCTGGCTCACAGCTTGCAAGAGCTGCTGGCAGAGCAAGTCGGGATCTTTAGTCACAGCTTGCAGAGCCGAAGGCTGAGACTGACAAAGTGATGGCTCATGGTTTACAAGAGCTGACAGCCGGCAGCCATTGCTCTGAGGCAGATTGACCTCTGTGTTTGCTATTCCCGTCTGCAACAACGCTGGCAGATTTGCAGGCAGGGAGCACAATTTAAATGGCCAGTAGTTGAAAAGGATATCGAAAACTGTGAGCCTTGGCGGCTTAGTGGGAGAAGAGAGTAAAGTGTGTTTAAAAAAGGCTAGGTTTGAACTATTTTTTCATTTTACCGTTGCACTTTTGCATTCTCAGAAGAGTGAGTGGGTTGTATAGAGCTGCTACCAGAGCGGGCAAGGCGGTGTGCATCTGCTGAAGCATTTAATAGAGAATGCTCTGTCCCCCTCTTCTTACTTTCTCTCTCTCTCTTTTTTTTTTTTTTTTTCCTTTTTGCATGCAGTATCATTGCAGTGGAATTCTTTTGGACGCTTTAAAAAGTGGGGAGGGAGAGCACTCTCCACTCAGTTCATCATACCTTTTGAGGTATTTCGCAGAATCTGTATGCATTTTGTTTTTCATTTGTATTTCCTTCTGAAACCGTGTCCTCTAGCAATAATGGTCACATTTGTGTCCTTGACTAGAATTTAGAGAAGGCTTCTGGGGTGAGAGAGAATGGTCTTGAAATAGTTCATGGTGTTACACAACTGGGATGTTTGAGCTGTGATACGAAGCCGCAAACAACGTTTTACCTGTGGAATTTGAAAATCACATGGGTTTGTACACAGCCCAGAGCCCTGTGAAATCGTACCCGCACAGACCTTGCACACGGCCTTGTACAGAAAATACTTGGGGTCAAGAAAAACTTGTTTCATGTTTGTCAAAGCCACATGAAGGGGCTTGGCCAAGTCTCCGTGCCCTTACCACCAGCGCCTCTGCTCTGGCCCCCCACCGTCCTTTGTCCTTGTAACCCAGGGCCTCACTTCGGAGTCATGCAGGCGGTCGGAGATGTTGCGGGTGGGAGGTGAGCAATTTGAAAGGTAAAATGCAGAACTAGAGAAAGTGCTGGTGCCATGACGTCTTTGCACGACGAGTGTAAGAAATTCACAGTGCCAGTTCTCATAAAAGCCGGCTATTTCGGTTGTTCACTGCTGGCGTAAGTTACTTGTGCTGCTGTAGGGAAAATCACGGTGAAAAAGCTCCCCTGCCATTTAGCTCCGTCCACAAAAGACAGAATTTTACATGCTGTAGATCGTACGCACGGAGTGGTGGCCATAAAGAGAGGAAGGAGCCTTTGCACTCTCTCCGGAGCCTTCCACAGAGCCGGCACGGGTGAGGTGCTCTGCCTCTGCCCGCACCGTCGCCTCCCCGTACACCACTGCCGAGTGTGTCCCTGTACACTGACAGAGTTTCACCTTGTGCTTTCAGTCCTGGGGCAGTAAATGCCGTAGGAAAATCCAACCTTACCTTTCCCCTACTTTCCTCTTGGGAAAATGCCCTTGACTTTGATTTACGCTGGATATAGTTTGGCTGCTGCCGAGAAACCAGTCCAACCACTCAAATGATGCAAATTAGAATAAAGTCAGTTAAGTAAGAAATACAGAAAGTTATAGGATTGGGGCTTCACGAGCATTGAATTCACTAGTTTTCACAGTCTGACTTTGGAAATGGCTCAGGATAACACGATTAATGTTTGGAAAAGCTATTCTATCCACAAAAAAATGCAAAGTTTTGTTAGATGCAAGATGTACTTAAGTGTTTTTTAGCCTTCTTGTTTTAGTGAAGCGTTTGTATTTAACAGTTCTGAAGTGTTACCTTAAATAGAAAATGTTGGCTGAATTTATATTTTTTCCCTTTAGCTCCTCTCCTTTTATCAGTCGTGTCTGTGGTATCTTTTTATTGTGCTCAGGTTGAGGAAGGCTGCAGGACGGGGCCTTTTTGGTATCATACTCAGAGGCATTTGTGCAGTGACCCTAGTTGGTGAGCAGTCACACCTACGTGTTAGGGTTCGGTTTTTTTCAGCAGTAGATCTAATAATAACGGCAAAGGAGGTCAAGAGCATCATCTCCAATTTACAGCTGGAGAAACTGAGTCACGGGGAGGCAGTGACTTCTGCAAGCTCAACCAGGAAATCTGGGGTCCCAGCTGAGTATCGTGGGGTGTTTTTGCCTGTTGTGTTTTCTGCCTGCCACCTTGAGCACCGATGGACTCGTAGCATTGTTGTGTGGAGTGGGGCAGAGAGGCCACTGTTTGCTGGGGGCACCAGTCTGCTCCAGGGCTTTTATAGCTGGTGGTCCCCACGGTCTGAGTGCTTCCGTAACGGAATCGATAGCAGCAGTAAGGTCCCAGTGAAAGGATGAGACCTGAGTTTCCTGCTTGCTGGATTTGTGTGTCACGTCCCCGTATAATTTGCTTGATAGCTGCAAAACATAATAAGATCTCGTGGTACGAAATTGCCTAGGGTGGGATGCAGCTCATCTCATTTAACGCTGAGGCTGTGCTAGTCACTCAGGTTGTCTTTATAGCCAAAAGCAAGAAAGAAGCCCTTCCGGCCAGCAATTCATCTCATTCGTGCGTCAGGCGCATGCGAGAGAATGATTACCCTGCAGAGGCATGCTGTTCTCTGCCGGAATAAAGGAGCAGCCTGGAAGAACGCTTCAGATGAAATACCAAGCTTTTGAGGGAGAGGAATCCTGTCCTTCGGAACAAATGCGTCTAGATTAGTCCAGGTGACACGGTTTCAATATTAAAGCAAGCGTTTCTCAAACTTGCGCTGTTTGGATTTGGATTTTGTGCACAGACGTGTCAGAATTAGTCACAGATGGGAGCGTGCATGGTCCTTGGGCTTCCGTTTAACACGTTTTGCTAGGAGCTGAGCTTCGGTTGGTCACACTGATTTGCCATGGAGAAATATTTGCTGTTAACGCCGATTTTTGCCAAAAGAGGATCTTGCAAGTCCCATCAAGTTTTGCTTCGAGAGTCAATTCTTTTGAATGCGTCTGGGGTGGGATGCTGTGTGCAAAAGCTAGCTATGAATGATAGGCTCCCTGTGTCACCAAATCCAGGCTCAGGACGCAAAGCTTTATGATGAGTAAGTAGGTGGTGGCTGAGCTCTGTCGTGAGTTCCACGCAGGTAGACACAACGTTAGCTCTGCATTTAATAACGCAAAGGGCTGTGAAGTGCAACAGACGCTCGTGCTCTTGAGAACCCCGTGAAAAGATGGACGAAGCGGGGGATAACTGGGGCGTCCTCTCAAATGAACGTTGTTACTTCTCCCTTGCTGCTGTGTGGCCTGTCCGCAGAGCTGTCCTTGCAGCACAGGCGTGGAACCTGTGCTTCGTGCTTTGGAAGTCAATCGTTATTTTTTGTGATGCTCTTATTCCAGGCACTTTCCAGGACAGCATGAGGGAGATGGAGGTGTCACAGCATCGCTGTACCCTGCAACAGGAGGCAGGCAGGGCAGAGACCGCTGGACTGCTGGCAGATGAGCCAGCTTGAGAGCTGGAGGCAGCGTAATCACATCGGCGTTGTGCTCGTGTTAATGAGCTCTGCTGCATCATGGCAGTAATTGGTATTTGCATAGCACTTTGCAAATACAAAAGCATTGCTTAAATGCAAATGATAAATAGGTTGGCTTCCAGGCTGCCTCTATAGCTTGCCCTCTCAGCTAATTAGGCAGTTAGGCACTTGGTATGAATGTAAAATAAAGGACTGAATCAAATACCTTTTTTACAGTTTGGTTCTGACTAGGTGGGCTTATTCCTCTTCACGCGTGTAGATGGGCTGTGAAACCATTTGAGCTCTGAGAACAGTTAGGAAAGGAAGGTACAGCATTTTGGGGTCTTCATTCCACCAGGTGCCCTGAAATCACTTGGTGTCAATGTGAATTTACATTTGGGAATATGCATAACTTAGTGGCTTGGGGCTTTATTGGACGCTAGCTGTGTGCTTTTTAGCAACAGTAAACTCCGTCTTTGTCTTTGCGTGTAATTGTTTTAAATTGCCGTGCAATTTGGGCAGGCAGCACAGTATACACAGGTAATGCATTTGGGATGACTAGAAAAGTTCCAAAATGTGTATTATTCCTCTCTGCTATGGAAACCGTAGTTGTGACAAATTAAAATACATGAGTTAGTATTTTCTTCCTTGGAAGTGCAGTCAGGTACTTTGATATTTCGTGTGCACGTAATAATACTTTCTTGTTAGCTCTTTCAGAACCCTGAACATTTACACTGCTTGGCAAAATGAGGCTTTGTATGCATAGCATGTAGGAGTTCTGGCTACTGCATAATTTGGAAATTGGTTACTCTTTAACATAATGTATTTTAAGATTAATAATTTCAGAAGTTTCCGAGCATCCATTCAGAGAGCAGCTCCTTGGAACAATGTCTTTTTATTGAGATCTTACACAAAATCAACATTATATTCTAATATCACTATCTTGCAGTACCATTATAAAGTGTATTATTTAGCTGCTAAAGTGACTCTACAAGATGAGTATCATTTTATCACAATACGAATCCATGTGAAACCAAATGTTAGAAAGGAAGAACTGTATGCTATGCTAGTAGAAAAGAAAGAATAAACGGTTTTGCAAAGGCCACCAAGGTTCAGAGAGGGAAAACAGCATCATCAAGAAAATCATTCTTAACAAATGGCCAGTCCTGTGGGAATTGTCTTGTACTCTGAAAAGCAGTTCTGTTTTTTTCCTTCTCACCAGAATGATTAACGGACCGGTTCTGCCAAAGGTAGCAGGTTTAAGCAAAACGTAAGCACTAAAAATGAAAGCTTAGTGTTTTTGCAGCTGCCCATCGTGAAATTGGGTTCTCTAAGGAAGAAGCAAAAATTAGAATATTTGCAAAGGCAGCTGGACTGATGAAATAAAGCAGTTTAATTTTGACCCATCAGAGGAAACGGGAAGCACATCAGAAAGCTCTGTTATCCCCAGATAAGTTCCTTGCTTACACCCTCTCGCCCAAAATCATCTCAGCTGCCTTAGTCACTTGACTGTGGAATTAAAACGAGGAGCCCAGCCACTGCAGGATTTCCCTCTGAGCAGAGGTCTGACCTACTGAATTCAGTCTGCTGCTCTGGATTGCCTCGTAAGGCTTTGTCTTTCTCCATGGGCTGTATGAAACATCCCTTTGTGATAAGTTCCCCTGTGATTGTCCTCACTGCAAAAAAAAAAAAAAACAACTTTAATCTAGGATAGCATCTAGTTTGTCAGCTGGAAATAATTTGCCCTGCCCAGTGTTTGGATGTACTGTTTGCCAGGTAAAAATTCTGAAGGCCAGTTCCCCTTTGGCTTACGTTGGGGTGGCACTGCTAAGATTTCCAGCGTTTGAGAGAGGAAAGCCAGGCGTGTATCCAGAGCTTCTAGGGGAATAAACCCGAGTCCCATTAGCTTTGCTCTGGGGGCTGCTTTTAAGTCACACAGATGCTTTTCAGCGCTCCAGCCTCCTGCAGAACATCTCAGCGACGGCCTCTTGATTTACACAAACTCTGCCACCCAGGAAGCAAGTATGTAATTAATTAATCCCTTTTCTGTTGAAGCAGGTGCCACATAAAGGTCTGTCAGGTACGCTGTTCTGGATCAACCTATGGTTTAGATATTGTGGTGGCTTGTCTTCTGCATGGAGGTGAATCTGAGGCTAAAGAGTTTCAGACCAGTGAGGAACGGATAATTTTTTAAGTTGCTGTACATTCTTGATCTCTCCTGAGAGGGAAATAGCAGGGACTGAGCATCTTGGCCGATATCGCTGATATCTCAGATGATAATCTGTGGGATGGAGAGCATCAGGAGAGTAAAAACTGCCAGCCTATACTGCAGCAAGCCAACCAGATAATGGCTAAATATTGCCCAGTTTCTGCTTCCCCTGACATCATTTCTAGCCTGTCAGATACTCGTTAGCTGGAGGTTTTACTTTGTCAAGCGCTCTGTTCGCGAGAGGCAATAGGTACTGGTCTGTCAGAAGTTATTTACAGTCTGAAGGTAGGTTCTGAATCTTTGAAGCTGCCCGTCGTGTGATTTGATTGTCAAAACCGTGGAAGTACTGCCTGCGTACTTGATGTAATTGCAATTGCGTCTCTGCCTTGGGCGTGTGGGCACTGTGACCGTACAAAGTCTATTAGATGAACAGAGATCCTTCTGCAGTCGTGGTGAGCATGAAATCCATTTTTCCTGTAGCAAAAATCCTAGCTGTAATACTAGCGTATTGGGCAGGAGAGGGAGCCTTCGCTTTCGGACATCACATCATTGGTTGTGATTAATTCCTTTAGGTTTTGTGAGAATGCGGGGTGTCATTGCGTTAGGAAGCACGTTTATGGAGATAATCCATTTATCAGGCCAAGAACACATTCCCTCTCTGCTAGACAGCAAATTAGTTCTTCCCTTACCGAGGCAGATAATAAGGGATATCCTAACCCAGAGGAACGGGAGGGCATGGCGTGGAGCTGACAAGATCAGAAACAAACGTAGAAGCAGGAGATGAAAAATACATTTATTGAAGACTGACAAGTGATCTACTGCAGCAACTCATTCATCAAGGGGATTTGGCCTTGCCTCCCTCTAATCTAGATTGAATCTAATTTAGATTCCAAGCAAGGGATGGGAATCCTTTCCTGAACCAAAACAAGCCTTGCCACCTCCCACCTTTTCATTACTCACTCCTTAATTTGTTTGGGTTCGTTATGTAGGCCACTCAGGAAGAGTAGCTTAGAGCTGTGTGTGCCTGTGCTAAATCTGATGTTACAATCACTGCTTTACTGTGCTTCGGGTTGATTTTTGATGCAGTTACAGCACCCGGAGCTGGCTGCCCCCAGGAACTTAGGCGTGAACATCTTTCCTTTATTTCCTGAGTGCTGGATTACTTGCGCTGCCGCTTGAGAATCCACTCCAGCCTAGGGCTCGAGCAGTCCCTCTGTTTTTTCATTCTAAAAATCAGCTCTGCGTGTGCCTACATACGCTGATCAGAACCATCCCAGAAGAGGGGACTGGAAGATAGCTTTCTTCATTTCTGAGACACCACGCTTGCTTGACCTACTTTCTGTTCTTGCGTTGTAAGTCGATAAACAGCAAAACTTGGCCTCCTAGTCCGTGCGTGTCTGGGAGGACTGAACGGCATCGCTCCTTCCCTGAGGAAGCTCCTGAGCTGAGGCTCAGACTGTGCTCAGGGCCGTGGCAGCGCACAGTCGTTATTCGGCACTCTGTTGCTGATTCCCTCTTAAAATGCGCCTTGTATTTTTTCTGAAACTATTTCCTGAAGAGTGAGAGGAGACGAGATTTGGGCAGTGATTCCAGTAGAGATTTCTGTAACGTGGGACATGTCGGGACGCTCCCTTGGAGCATGTCCCAGACCATCGCGCTACCTCATAATTTTCAGACTCC
Source organism: Chlamydotis macqueenii (assembly GCF_036417535.1). Taxonomy (NCBI): domain Eukaryota; kingdom Metazoa; phylum Chordata; class Aves; order Otidiformes; family Otididae; genus Chlamydotis; species Chlamydotis macqueenii. Next base: position 2,014,439 of record NC_141579.1, on the reverse strand, counting down.
CGGCCTGATTCTTGGACATGTACTCTTCGGTGTCTCGCCTCCCTCACTCCTGGAAGCCCATCCCAGTTCCGAGGTGTTTGCTGGTCTATGGGTATTTAGTATCGTTCGCCAGTTTGTACTTGCCGGCCTCCTTATGGAAAGTACTCTGAGCCACGTGAGACAGGCGGGTGATAAAACGCTCGGTAGCCGCCAGCTGGTAATGGCAGCACGGACTGTGGGAATGCTGCTTCCTTCCCGCTTCCGAGAACTGCACCAAAAAAAACCAAGCAAGAACCCCTACCACATGTGAACTGCACTCTGGATTGCTTCAGGCAAGGGCTGGGAAGCTTCGCGCTGGTTGCAGAAGGAAATTCCAGTCAAAGCCAAGACGAGGTCGGCCTCGTCAGAGCAGGACACAGGCGGCAAAACACCTCCTGTCCCAGGATGCCTCTCTTGTAGCTGAGGTGAGTATTGGGGTCTGCTGTTTAACGCATCCGGCCGCTTTTTGTGATCCGGTCATTGCGCTGTCTTCTCCTACAGCCTGCCGTGGCGATGCCTCGCGCGCTCTCCCGACTTTTCTCTCTGAAGTTTTCTCTCAGCTGCTGCCCAGCACATACATATTTGATGATACTACCCTTTTATTACATTCTGAGCTGAAAAGAACTTACAGTTGGGCGTTCAGGGAGATTTTTCAGGAAAGCAGAGACATCTCAGGACATAGTTGTTGGAATCGAAACTGACTGATGTTTTCCAGATTCTTAATAGTTACATTGGGAGGGAGACAGCATAAATTTGTATTATTTTTTTAACAAACTTTTTTTTTTTTTTTTAAACAATTTTTAAACTGCTGGAAATAGGAAATTAGCAACTGATGGTCTTAAAGTGAGCTTTCCTGCCTGCTCTGGTAGTTGGCAGGTAGTGCTTTCTGTTGGCAAGCCCAGGTTCTGGTTGAGCAGACGGGGCCAGAGCAGGTTGCTGTCTGAGAGCCGTTTGTGCGGGCTCTCCCAAGCGAGCTGTCAGCCCTTCAATCTTCTGCGATGGCGTTCCCGCGCGACGAGGACATGCTGCCACTGCTAGCGTAAGTGACAACACCAATACTCGGATCAAACCTAGAACAAGTCAAGGAGATAGCTCCTTCTTCCAGCGGGGCGTCTGTGTTGTATTTTCCAAATGTAACCAGAAGACTTGAACTTTCCACGCCGGTATTTTGACTTCGAGACTAAAATAACCCACAGGAAAATCTGTATGCTGCTGGAAACGTTCCTGACTGCGTTAGGGCTTCCTTACCAACCTAAGCCTGCATTTGGAATTGCGCTGATGCTCGCTATTGCTCCGTTTCAGGCGTGTTTTAAGGGTGATGCATGCAGCGTCTGTCCAGCTGGCTGATGGCTCTTTTCACTGGAAAGCAGTAAATTAGCAGAACATGGAGTCAGTTCAGAGAGAACTGCGGCTATTTGCATATTTAATGATTTGCAAATCATTAAATGCAAATAACTTAAGAAGGAAAAAAAAGTATGGGAAGAGGAGGAAAAAAGCATGAAGCATTTCATTCTCAGATATCGCCAAGAGGAAAAGCTCGTTTTATTACTGGATGTCACTCAGTCAAGGACTCTTTGAAGTTAAAATGGGTAAATTTGGTTTTGGGTTGGAAGGGACCTTCAAAGCCCACCCAGCCCAACCCCCCTGCCAGGAGCAGGGACATCTCCAACCAGATCAGGTTGCTCAGAGCCCCGGCCAACCTGGCCTGGAATGTTTCCAGGGATGGGGCATCCACCGCCTCTCTGGGCCAGTGCTCCACCACCCTCAGTGTAAAAAATTTTTTCCTAATATCTGATCTAAACCTACCTCCCTCTGTTTTGAAACCATCACCCCTCGTCCTGTCACAGCAGGCCCTGCTGAAGAGTCTCTCCCCACCTTTCCCTGCAGCCCCCTTTGGGCACTGGGAGCCGCTCTCAGGTCTCCCCAGAGTCTCCTCTTCTCCAGGCTGAACAGCCCCAGCTCTCTCAGCCTGGCCTCACAGCAGAGCTGCTCCAGCCCTCTTATCTTTGTGGCCCTCCTCTGGACCCTCTCCAACTGGTCCATGGCCTTTTGATGTTCTATGAATCATAGAATAGTTTGGCTTGGAAGGGATCTTTTTCTAGGTTAAGAGGATGCTACTGTCACCAGCAGACAAAAGCAAAGGCTTTCAGTGAAGTACCAAAGTGCTTCCTGTTTGCGTGCTGGCACCTGTACATTCCAAGAGCGTGATACAAGATGAGGAAAAGAAGAGACTGTAAGGCTTTGCCTAGAAAGGGAAATGAGGTGAGAAGGTTCTGCAAGGGAAGGACAAAGATTGATACATTGCTAAACAGGCCCATGTGCGATCATGGGACAACAATGAAGGTATGGGGGTCAGCGGTGGGGTGGAGGCTCTGTAACCTGGTCGTTAAAACAGGAAACAGGAAGTCAAGGGCCCTCACCTCAACCCCAAATTTAATCTGTCGCCTTGAGCAAGTCACTTCACCCTTATCCACCTCTGTGTCCACTCTTCCTCGTGGGAGGGAGGATTTGGCCCTTCATGGTTTCAGATGTTAAAAGACTCCATTAGTTTATGGAGGAATACGTACGCGGTACCCCCTGAAATGAGAATGAGTGCAGAATTAACCCGCCTTGTCTAGATCATCTTTCAAAGTCTGTATTCTTCTTCTACATTCTTCCCTCGGTAGTTGGGGAAAGAAAAATCAGACTTCATACTCTGTTACAGTTCAGGAGCACGTTTTTTTTTTTTTTTTCTAAATTGAAATCCGCTTCCAGCTTTTGTTGAGGATGTGTGAAATTTTACGTCTGCCTCAGAAATAACTTGGTGCTTGTGCCTTCAGTACGCCAATGATGCGCTTTATTCCATGTTGTTGCTCTGAGATGCTGGTGAAGGGCAGAAATGTCTGTGGTATGTGAGAAGAAGCCTATTTATAGAGCAAACAGCGCCTTTGTCAGGAAGCGGCATTCCTTGTGTGGCTTACATCAGGATAGATGGAGGAGGAGGAAGGACTGCTGTCGGAGCACGGGGAGTTGCCCTCCGCAGTGAGCCGTCCAGGCCGCCCTGAGCACCGTGCACCACGGCTGGCCGGGAGCGTGGAGCACCTGCACAGTTACGTGCAGGAGAGGAGAACGAAGTCCTCGCCGGGCCAGTGGAGAACATTTTAAGTGTGGCTGACTGAGAACGTCTGTCGGGGCTGTGTTTGGTAGTGCACAGCTTGGTTTTTAATACAATGAAATTTCTCGCGTAAAGCTTGTGTATTTCATAGAAAAAGTTAATTTTTATCCCAAAGGCTTTGTTCAAAGACACCCCGTCATCCTTTGCTCACCACGCGTGAGGGTTCAGAGTCCTCTCCGCTTCCCTCAGCCTCCCAGCTTCCGTTCTGCTGGTCCTGTACAGAAAAGCCCACAGACAGTCGTGATAATGCAGGAAGTCTTGGGGTTTTGGAATGAAAACTGTGCTTCCAAAAATGTTTTTAATCAAGGATTGTTTCCAACCAAAGAGATTATAGTCCAAGCGATTTCCTGTTTTGGTTCTTCAAATATATTTATAATAATAATAAGGAAAATGGGATGTAAGTTGCAGATGAAGCTTAATTCTCTTCAGAACAGCAAGGTCCTCTCTCAAATATGAGTAATAACAAATACCTTTTTTTTTTCCTTTAATAGGAAGTGGTACTCATGATAACGGCCTTCTGGAAGCATCTTGCCAACGTTCTGTATTCCTGCGTATGTGAGAGCGGTCAGGGAAGCGTACATAAAATCGTAGAACCACAGAATGGTTTGGGTTGGAAGGGCCCTTTGAAGGCCATCTGGTCCAGCCCCCTCGCCAGGAGCAGGGACACGTTCAACTGGATCAGGTTCCTCAGAGCCTCGTCCAACCTGGCCTTGAACATCTCAACAGTGTCCCTTGTTCCTGAGTTGGATAGCCCCATCTCCAGTGCTGGAAGGAAACGGTTTCTTTTTCCAAAGTAAGTATAATCTAAAAAGTTGGGTTTGGTTTTGTTTAGTATGAGGGTGGGCAGGTAATAATGGCACCTCACCATTAGCACCAAGAACGCTCTTGAACTCGATTCATCCTTCAGCCGTTGCTGGCAGTTGGCACTCATTTTTAGTCCTTGCCAAAACACAGGCTTGAGCTGATGACCTCGTTTCAGCTGACCTTTGAAATAAGCAGCCTCCGTGACCGTCAAGCAATTACATGACTCAGGTAGCTGGCTGTCCAGTCTGCTGGCTGCGGAGCTCAGGGTGCTTTTCTTACGCTCTCTTCAAGGGTTGCTGGTGGAATTGAGTTACTCCCTGTGCCTTCCAGCTTGTCTGATCTCACAGACATTTTTGGATTTCTTCCTATTTTATTTGTCTTAGAGAACTGGCTGATAACAGGCATGAACGCGCAGAGATCCATACCTGATATCAACAGTTTACAGATGAATTCTTCGCAGAGCATTGGGGTTTTTCATTCTCGCCAAAGCCGGTGTTTTGTATAGTCTGCAGTTTCTTGTAAAAGGCAGTGGCTCACTGTAGTTGGTTACCACATGCCGTACAGTCTGGTTTTGTGTCGTGCCCTCCCTGCTCGGTGTAAACCACCTGATCTCTAGAGGCACCGTGGAGCAAAGTGCCCGTCGCCCGGGGACGAGAGCGGGTAAGGCTTGCAGATGATGGACGCAGCAGAACGGCAGAGGAAAGTAAGGTCTGCTGCGGGAGGGACGGGAGTCAGGCAAGGCGAAGAGGGCAGTAAGCGGTGAAGCAGGAGCAGTCAGGGAGAGGGAAAAGGCAAGGCAAGCACGTGGAGTGGAGCAGAGCAGGTGCTGCACCCCAGGGTTTAGTCTGGAGAGGAATTTCTGCATCCTTCCTTCTTTCATTGTGTCACAGAAATCTCCTGAAGTCTGTATCGAAGTCGTGCATCGCTTCAGTCCTTTATGGCCAAATGCTTTTAGAATTTGACAGGGACCAAGGGAAGAGCTGTTCTGTGGCAGGGCTTTCATGGTTGTGCTAAATCAAGAACGTCAGATATCTGGGGTGAAAGGGGAGTATTTGCACTTGCATGAAAAGTGTTAAGTATCGCGGTTGATTCAGTTACCACGTGCGGTTTTAATGTAGGTTTGCACCCCCGTTCTTTTGAAGAGAATTGAGGTACCGCTGTCGTTTCACAGTAACTGGGGAACAGGTGTAAATGAGGCAGACGCATCGTCTGTTTGTAGACAAATTAAAGAGAGCTTTCATAGAGAAACGGCTGTGATCAGTCACCAGCTGGGACACTGCAGAACTCGGGGTCAGTAAATCCTGGGGCAGCGAGGCTGCACTGAGCTCCTAGTCCGGGGTTTGTAAGGGTCTTGTCTGTGGTGGGCACTCTCTGAGGTGAGTAATGAACAGCAAAAACATCAGGAGGCAAGCGGACGCAGCTAGAAAGACGGGGAGAACACAGAAACAGCGACACAGTCTCTGGAGAAGCGTCTCGGCGCGGAGGAGCGCGGCTTCGCCTCGGCGCCGCGGCGGGGACAGCGCTATCTGCCGGGGCTGCGGGCGCCGTGCTGCTGCTCCCCGGGCTGGCGCTGGCAGCACCAGGCGCGTTTTGCCTCCTGCCCACAGCACACACTGACGTACACACCTAACGCACGCGTACGTCTTCTCTCTCCTGCCCCCTGCCTTGGGATTTTTCCATGTAATCTCTCCTTTCCTGCACAGTATTTGGCCTCTGGATGGGAACCTACGATTACTCTGAATTTGTTTGTTTGGTTTTTTTCTGGTTGTTTCTTTGTTTAGTGTTAATAAAACAACTATACTAAAAGTAAGCAAACTGTAGCAGAATACCCAGACAGGAGAAGGTGCCTGCTTAGACAGTGAAGTGCTAGCAAGGAATCCCCTTGGGAAAATGGAGGGTTTGAAGGGGAAAGTGATATTTTACAGATTCAAAGCTCTCTGTAACTTCTGCTGTTTTACGTAGCACCTGTGATTTTGACCAGGGAGATGTTCCTCACTGTCAGAAGACAAAAAAACCTTTTGATTCTGTCATACTGAAGCTAGAAAACCTGTTTCTCTTTTATTTTGTGCGATGTCTAATGTATTACATACGTGCTTGTGCTTGTCATTTTAGATGAAAGACTATAACGATTGTGCAACTAGGAGGAGAAAGTTGGAAACCCACAGGTGGAAGGTGGAGAACGTAGCCAAAGATCAAAAAAGTTTCTATTTTGCAATAAGAGACTTGATTCTGCAATATAATAAGTATATCCAACCAAACCAGGACAAAAAAAAAGTCTCTTGGAATCCTTTATCTATTGAAAACAAACCACACTGGAGAAGTAGCCCAGAGCTGTCCTCTAGAGGACTTGGAAACGAGCTTCAAGCTGTGTGCCTGTGATTATTGCTAGCTGGGAGGAGATTCAGCTTTGTTCGCTGTTGAAGGAAAAAAGCAGCAGCTAGCACTTCAACCCGGCCAAGGTAAGACAGTGACGCTTACTGAACAAGCTTTCCTTTGCAAAAATGCAATCATCGCATGATGCTAAAATAATTGACGCGTTGGTGTGTTTTACTAGCAGTAAGGATTCAGAAATTAAGTGAGCGAATGTGAATGAATACGTGTGGCAATCCGACGCGCTAATGGGTTTTCATCCACAGCTGAAGTGAATGAGCTGAGGAGAGGCCTGAAAGCATATGGGTGACAGTGTCACCTGATTAAAGAGCACTTCAGTTACAGCGCACAAAGGCTTGCCTGCGTGCAGATGCGCTACGTGATTTTATTGGCATTGACTCCCAGAAAACAACACCCCAGAAGTACCTGGACCAACACCAGGGCTTAGAATTTCCAGGATGTGAACAGTAACACAGCTCTAAATGTGGCCTGTATGAAAGGTCGGAAAAAAGGTGTTTGTTTAGCTGCTGACCACAAAGCGTTAGCACCGTGCAGGAACGTAGCTTCGTGTGTTTCTTGGACACCAAGGGGAGAATTTTCAACCCAGCCTTCAGAGCATACCTGCCGCTCGAAGGGATCCAGGTCCCCAGACTCTGCCAGTCCTCTGTGCACGCGCGGGCTCGGGCTTACACGAGACTGCTCCGCATTTCAGGAAGCATTTCCTTGTCAGGGAGCACCGCTGTGCAGTAAATTATGAGCATTAAAGGCTCACAAACAGCTCAGGCAGTCTGCTTGCCAATTACTTCTTGTTCAGAGAGGGGAAGACTCTCTAATATCCAGTCCTTCTCATTCTTAGTCCTGAAAGGAAAAGAATTGTCAGAGCCAAGAATAAATAGAGGCTCGTCGAACAGCCCGGTGTTTTCTCTGGGAGATAAGGATGGCAAAGGGACTGTGCCTTGTGCAGAAAGGGAGAGCAGCTGGCATTCAAGGCTCAGAATACTGCCCATCCAGAACAGAGGCCTTGGAAAGCAGCTGGCCTCTTCCGCCGGCATGGAGAGGGCTAAGCCGAGCTCAGGTAATAAATCAAGGACACGCACAGTCTATGTCCTGGAAAGAGATCCTGCAAGCGTGTATGTGACAGAAAACAGAGCGGTTGTTCGGTGTGGAGCGTAGCTGTCAGGTATGTGCACGGGGAACCCCGCTCCTTTGCGATGGGGAAATGGATCTGGCGTGAGGATCTGCTCTAGGGTGACAAGAGCGGGCAGCTGGGGCTGGCTGCCCCTGAGCCCTGCCGACCCCCCAGCAGCGGGAGCCGCGCCACGGCTGGAAATGCAGGCGTACGAATGCAAAGAGCGCGGCTGGGGCTGTCTGCGGTGCGGTTCGGAGCCAGGTGTTGGCAGGTACATGGAGAATGCATTTTAAAACCTGAGTGCGAAAAAGAGAAACCCGAATGAGCTTTTATACCCCTCCAGGCACCCTGTAAAAGCAACTAGAGAAGTCTTTCCTTGCTACAGATTTCTGTAGGAAGGGTTTTTAAAGTGCGTGGGAAGGCTGCCTGCACCTATTAAATTCAACATTTTTAAACCAGTACGCATCCTCCTGTGTGACTTTTCTGCCAACCACTGGTTTCACAGCGGCTAGAGGCCACGGTGTAGAGTGCTCTCTTCCTTCCCGTGCTCGTCCTTCCGGCACGTGTGCACGAGGGGATCGCGCCGCCGCTCCGCCGTTGTTGCACGGCTCCCGTGGCCCCGAGGTGGGGATGACCCCGCTGATCCCGGTGCCGGGCACGTGTTGACAGTGCAAGGAACTTGCACTTGGCTGATGTGTAGCTGCACAAAAAAAAGAGGACGTTTGCACTGAAGCGAGCTGATGTGATTGTGGATGGCGGAGGAAGCTGCAGAGATGGCTGTCACAGGGAGGCCAGACGCACAGATTTTGTGTTCCCGCTCCCACAGCCTGGCTCAAGAACCACAGGAGTGAGGGATTGGTGGAGGTAGGGTGCTGACATTATTTTTATCTCCTCATCTTGTTATGCCAGTGCAAAAGCGCCAGCGTTTTTTATTTTTTATCTTTTTTCCTCCTCCTTTTTTTTTTTTTTTCCTCTTGTGAAGCATTAACTGGGTGGGTTGCTATAGCAACCCTCGCATGATAAGTCGGTCTGCTTCTTGCAGCGTGCAAGATTTCTCTCTCTCTCAACATTCAGTCCCCTTCGCCACCTGCCCTGGAGTGCCAAAATAGCTGAGAGCTTTGCGGTGCCGAGCATCCTGCACCCGCAGGGTCACACCTGTCCCCCAGCCCCTTCGCTGGAGGCATCAAGGGCTGGAAGGAGCAGCTGCCCATCCTTGGCGTTGGGTGAGGTTTGGAGAATACGTGCTCTCCCTCTCTTTCGCAGCACACCGGGGCTGAAAATTGAAAAGAGGCTTCCCCTGTGGCATCCCGTTTATTCGCAAGTTTTCCTGAAGAGGGCTGGGCAGTGTTGGTTGCCTGTTCAAAACAGGCACGTGGAGATGCGGGAGTGGTTCCCAGCTAAGCCCAGGTCGTAGCAAGAACGAAAGTGTCTTATCCTTCCATTCTAAAAACACGCGGTATCCCTGACTAAGTCCAGAGAAGTTTATCTGTGTCTGTTTTAAAAAAAACAACAGAGTTTCTGGCAGAACCATTGCTGCCCCGGCCCGTGGCTTTTTTTTTTTTTTTTTTTTTTTTTGTTCGAATGATCTTCATCTCTGGGCCTGATTTCCCATCTCTAAATGGCAGCTGGAACACCAGTCTAGCATGGAGCGCTTGAGGTCCACACGTGAGCAGTTCTGAGGGGCCAGCTCATTACTTTTTTAGGATGTTAATTTGCCACTGTAATTTAAGTTGCCTGGCAGGTGAGCTCTGGGGTACCCGGAGTCAGAGGAGAAGGCGGCGTCTGTTCCTGCCTGGGGGAGCTCCCGGGCTCCTGACGGCAGGGCTGTGCTGGGGCGGGAGCAGAAGGGGTTGAAGGGTCAGTCGGTGGCTGCTGACCAAATCGGCGTTGCGGAGCTGCTGCTTCCTCTTAATCCTCTCCGGCCCTCTCTCTGCTCCCTGGCAGGATTCTCTGTCACAGATGTAATTAGAGCAGCCGTAGCACAAACAGTCCAGCTCCGCTGATCCGCGTTCTGTGTTTTCTGGCAGCGCACCTGGCTTCCTGAGAGCAGATGTGATTTCCACGGTACTCCACGAAACGGGTGGTTGGCAAATCGAGATCGCCAGGGACGTTGTCCAGTAGTTCCGGTGTCTATAAAAAAACCCACCGGCAGCACATCCGCCACGCGCAGGCCAGACCGTTCCAGAGGAGTTGGGAGCAAATCCTGCGGCTCAGCCTGCCCTTCCCTCTCTTGACTTGTCGTGACTACGGTAAGGGGCAACGGCAGAAAAGCAAATGCCTTCACGTAGGAAGCTTTGTCCTTCCGTCGTCTCTGGGTATCGTGGCTGCCGTTCTGTCCTCCTGTGCAGAAAAGTCAGATTTTTATGGTTTGGATATTCATGATGGATGGCATCTCACGGGGGAACGGGAGCGTATTGTTGGGCATCTGCAGGCACTGACTGTTGGTCTCCACAGTCACGCCTGGCTCCTGGAGACACGCTAAATAACTGGTTTCTGGTTAGTTTGCTGGTAGGAGTGCGAAATGACCCAAATAAGCCTAGGAGCAGAGTGGGCAGTGAGCGAAATTCGACCGCACAAGGAATTAGGAAGGTGTCCTTAGCGAGGAATTCCATGGAGTTGTCACAGCAGGGCTGTAAAGGGTGACAGGGAGGCAGTTGCTCCGTGTGCGGCAGACGATGAGTGCAGCTTGCTGATACCAACGTGATTAGGTGATGTCTAGGAAAAGCGGCGGCTGTCTTTGTTCTGAGCCCGCTTTGCTTCAGCAGCGTGAGGACCGGGCTGCGTGTCCAGCCGAGGGTCCGCTCGAAGCTGATGCTTCCTGATGGCTGCAGACCTCCCTGCTCGGGTGGGTCTCGCCGTCTGCGCTCCCGAGTTTTGGCACTGCGAGCTGCTCACGTGTTGTTCTGGGGCTGGGCAGGTTTAATTCAATAGATCGTGCCGTTTATTGAGCTGACATCAGGGCAGACGCTTTAAAAAGCGGGAGCGCATTTACCAAGCGCTTTTTTTTTTTTTTTTTCCCCTCTCTGGCCACTGTGACCTTCAAAGTTGGAGAAGCCCTTCGGGGCGCAGTGGCCCCCGTCCAGGGAGAGAAAGCCCAGCCTGCTGCTGGGAATCAGACTGGGACATGAGGAGAGAGGATTTCCCAGTATTTCCAGCTGTGACCTTCAGAGCTGTGTGACCCTTAGCGATAAACCCGTGAGAGGCGAGGCCTCTCCGTGACCCGCCGTGGGTAACTCTCCGCTGCTCTCCCCCCTCGGCTTTATTTCGGAGGCCGGAGCAGCGATGCCGGGATCCCCTCTCGGGCTCGTTCAGCCCAGCCGCCAGGTCGGTGCAGCCGGGCAGCGGGGGATACCCCGACGGGCTCCGCATGCGGGGGCCGAGCCGACCCCCGCGCCCCTTCCCCGCCCGGGGGGGGGGGGGGGGGGGGGGGGGGAGGAGGGAGGCGGCCGCGCACGCCTGCGCGCCCCGCGCAGAGGTCGGAGAGGCTGCGCCGAGCCCCCCGCAGAACAAAGGGGCCGCTCCCCCCGCACCCACCCCGCACCCACCTGCTGCTGCTGCTGCTGCTGCGCGCTCCGGCGCCTCCCAGCGCGGAGCGGCGGCGGGGCGGGGGGGGTGGGGGGGGGGGGAGGCGGCCGCGCCCGGCGCTGCGGGGAGCTGTCCGCGCCCGCGGCCCTGTCCGTGGTGCTGCCGCCGCGCCGCGGGGGGGGGGCAGCAGCGCGGACCCCGCGGGGAAACGGCCCCCGCGGATCCCGGCCGGCCGCCGCCCACCACCCCCCCCCCCCCAACCCCGCCGCCTTCTCGCCGGCAGATCCCAGGCGGCGGGCGCGGGCGGCAGCCCCGGGCATCCTGTTGCGCTGGGAGGACGGCGAGGAGGGGAGAAGCGGCGTTTTCCGAAAAGAGCTTCCTGCGCCCGCGTCGAGCTTCGCCGCCGGCTCCCAACAATGGCTGCGCTGCCAAGGCTGGTTTGCGCGTCTTGGGTCGCGTTGGTGGTCTGGGGTAGGTGCTTCCCTTCCCTGTCCTCTTCAGCCGGGTTCTCCGCCGAATCTGGTGCTCGCCTCTTGCCGGAGGGCTCTTTAAAGCACCGCTTTTCCTAGCAAGGTTCCGTTAACGCTGTGGTGACGACCAGTCTTCGGAGTGGCTTTTTTTTTTTTTTGTTTACGAGAGGAGGAAAATGACATTCGCGCGGAGTTAGTACGAATGTAACGGAGTTAAACGCGAGCAGAGAAAACACCTTGCTGCCGAGCGGGCTCACGGCACGAAGCGTGCGCTTTAACGTGTGGGCAAGTTCTTTGCTGGTTCCTGCTCGCTGCTGTTTGGAAATTTGCAATGTAATGTAACACTGAGTTGCTTCAGGGAGGATGTGCAAACCGTGAAGCAGTGCACTTTAGTGCTAGCTTTCCGTGCAGTCTGTATAAACGGGAGTAAATCGCTTTATTGCCGTTAACGGTTTTTTCTTCCGCAGCCAAGAAAAGGTGGGTTGATTTTGCTAACAGGGCTACCATGGATGTGCGCGTACGCCGACAGCTCTGCGTGGGGGTGTAGGTCTGCCTGTACGTATCCGATTTAACCGGAGTAAAGCACGAGCCAGTAGCTTCTTCCTTATTTCTCCCGGAAAGGTGGCGCTACCCTGGCAGTACGGGAGAAGTGGAATCTGGCTGTTCCCAGGATCTATCCTGGGATAACACAGCGCTCAAGAGAGCGGGTTCATGGTATCTCGGAGGCTGGGGAGGAGGGAGCAGCCAGCAAAGTCAGCATCTTCAGCGAGCCAAACTCTAGGCTTTGGAGACAGATTTGGACAGACAGAACCCAGTATTGTGTAGCCCCGGGGACAAATGTCAGCGTGGATTTAGTCCGAGATGCTGTGCTGAAGGATTCCTTTTCTTATTCAGTGTTCAGCTCCACAGACAACGATTTTTGTCTGGTTTGGGGAGAGCAGTATTTTACAGCTGCCAGCGTTAGCGCAGACCTGATTGGAAGCATTTTGAACGGGAATGCGTGTAAAATCAATAGCTCCTCCCGCTGCCAAATCTACTCGAGTCCCAGCCCCCTGCTTCCCAGTACCGCTTATGAAACCTAGAAACAGGAAGGGTGGTGGATCCTCCCAGTTTGTTTGGCTCCCGCTGCCAGAGTAGAACATCCAGACCTTTTAACTCGGCACAAAGAGCGAGCCGCTCCTCCACGCTCGGATTCTGGGCTTTCTCTTACACCGGACTGTGATTGCTGCTGTGGCAGGAGCGTGCTCAGCGTGCGTGGGAGGGAAGGAGCAACGCCTCTGAAGCGGCATTAATTACTATGGGAAAAATTAAAGTTGTGGCAAAGCAGATGCGGGAGAGGTGAATCTGCACGAAGCGATCACCCTCTGTTAATTATGATGAATTATTGATATCTCAGCGAAGGAAGCTTGGTAAAATTTGACATTTGAGATTTATCTGTTGTGAGAGTGTGCTAGTAATGAATCAAGTGATTTTCCCTTGGGAATGATGTGATCATACATGCTGGGATGTGGGCAACTGATGTCTCTCTAATTCTGTCTTAACGCTTCTCTGTCTCGCTTCTTCTCTGCTCCTCCTTTTCCCTAGCTGGTTTTTGTTCTGCAGTATGCGTTGAAGTCCCATCAGAGACAGAGGCTGTCCAGGGAACCCACATGAAGCTGCTCTGCATCTCCTGCATGAAGAGGGAAGAGGTCACAGCCAGCACGGTGGTGGAATGGTTCTACAGGCCGGAGGGTGGAAAAGATGAACCTGTATGTATGTTTGGTAGCTGAGCCCTTGTTTTCACAGGTCTTATTGTGAAATACGCTCCAGTGAACTCGTGTGGGAGAAGCCAAAAGTATTTATGAGAGTGTAAGTTTGTTCCGTGGCAGGATCCCCAAGGAAGACTGTGAGGGAAGGAGAGAGACCCAGATATGAACAAAAGCTTTCTGCTACGTTCTTATTCAAAGTCTACAGAGCTGCCCAGCGGGCTGCTTTCATACCGTGGGCGAGAGACGCGCTTGGAGTTCAGCTCCAGGCTGCAGATCTTTGCAATTTCTGCAGCGTTCTCGCCCAGAGGTTCCACAGCACCGATTTTGGGCAGTAACTAAAGTGTCGTTTCCTCGCTTAGCTGATTTCTGGGCCTGCCATGAGTTCAGCATGAAAAGCTGGAATCTATTGCTGAGTTCAAGCGTTCGGGGTCGTGCATACACAAATGACAATTTCCAGTTCCATTCCTCGAATACGTAAAGTCCACTATGTGGGGAAATCGAGAAGGGAAACAGAAGTATGGAGTGACACCTGGTACCCTTGGCCGAGTCTCCCTTCTTAGGACACTTCTGAATCTTTGGAGCTTAAATGGGACTTTGATAAATCTGCAGGACAGGGTTTACTTCTTTTTGCCTCAGAGAAAGCAGTGGTATCCTGACTGTGGGAGGATTTCTGTGAGTTGTTTTGGATCCCTGTCAGGAAAAGGTAGAATTTGGGTTTTGTGTCATCGTCCACGTGTGTCTCTGCTTTTTTGTGCCTTAGCGTTTCTACCGCCGTGATGAAGGTAATTCAGTTTTCTGGCTTTTGTAAAGTAGTCTGAGATTTTGAGGTAAAGGATGATAGACTGTGAATAGCTGCTGTTAGTAAGGAAGCCACAGCCCAGAACAGACGTGTGTACATAGGGGATGATGTTCCTTGCAGGTGCTGTGGTGTTGTCCAAGATCCAAGTCAGTGATTAATCAGGATATCCCTTCACCTTTCCTCGCAGATCTACGAGTACAGGAAAACAAACCATGAATTTCCAAGTCGCTTCAGTGGCCGGTTACAGTGGAACGGGAGTAAAGACATGCAGGATGTGTCCATCACCGTGTTAAACGTGACCTTGAACGATTCGGGTATCTACACCTGTAACATCACCCGGGAGTTTGAGTTCGAGATTCACCGGCCTCTCTTCACAAGCTCCAGGCTGATCCACCTCACCGTGGTGGAGGAGGGTATGGCGGATCGGCGGAGCGCGTGCTGTGCCTTAACTCCCCGTGGGTGCCGTTAGCCAGGGATACAGTTTGTCGATGCACTGCAGGAGAGGGGTGGCTGAGCTGCCAGATAATTCTGTCTTTGTCAGCAAGAAACACTACAGGAGGAAAGACCTGCCCTTTGTTTGCTGGCTGCAGCATCTTTTTAGGCTCAGAGTGGTTGTGTGTGAACATGGGAAGGTATAGTAAGCGGGGCAGGCTGGGCCAACAGCTGGGAGCGGCTGGGCGGGCACAAGAAGCGAGCAGAGGTTTCCAGTTTCTCTCCTCGAACCCGCGCTTCTCCGCCAGCAGCTCCAGGATGCTACAGCACAGCCTTTGCCAGGGTACCCGCAGCGTCTGTTCCCTTGCTTCCGCCCCCTCTCTCTTGGAACGACTCATTCTCCATTTTGATACCAGTCTCTTCCTTCCACCCTCTCCCAGTCCCTCCTTCCCTTTGCTCCCGAGTCTTTCTGTTCCTCTCGGTTTTGCTCGGTTCAGTGCTGAAATCCCAGCCTGTTAGAAATCAGCGGGAATTCTGCTGCTCCCTTCAGAGAGGGACGAGAGCTTTTAGCCCTCATCTTTTCCTGCTGTGTCTCCCCTTCTTCCCCGCAAGCATTTCTGCGTTTTGATCTCTTTCAAATCACTGGCGGCACAATACAGCCAGGTAACAGCAGCGAGCAGGGCGCGCAAAGGAAACAGAGTGTGGAGGTGAGCTAGGCTAACGGTGAGCAACCCGTACGGATGCGTGGGTGGCAGAGAACGTGAGACGCGTGCAAGCCTGTGCCTGTTTGATTCTGCTGGAGGCATGCGGTGGGATCGCTGCTGGCGTATCCCGTCGACAGCCTCGCCTGTTTCCTCTCTGTTGCCCCCTCACGGTGTAGCGGCGCCCGGGTGTCTCTGGCAAGGTGGGTTAGAAGGATGGCATGAGGGTGGAAAGTGTCAGTGGAGTAAATGATCGGAGATTATTTCATTTTCTTAACAGCTGGAGAAGACTTCACCTCAGTCATCTCTGAGATTATGATGTATATTCTGCTGGTCTTCCTCACCTTGTGGCTACTGATAGAAATGGTCTATTGCTACAGGAAAGTCTCTAAGGCAGAGGAGGCGGCCCAGGAAAATGCGTAAGTGTGAAATCTCTGCCGGTGCGAGCTGTTCTCTGAGCCTGCTTCAGGTGCCCGAGTCCAGATCAGACCGCAAGATGACCAAATTTTTTTGTACTGGTCTACTCCCATCTTTCTACATACTTGCCTCGGGCAAGGGTGCTCTTTGTACATGGTGGGAAGGCTCTATGCGTAGGATTTTACGGTAGGGAACACTCCATGGCCGCTCCTCACTATGCTGAGGACAGTTTCCTACTGTGAGCGTCTTCTACAGGTGGCATTTGTTACCGTAGAGATACTTACAGATACTTCAGTATTTCTGTGAGGGTGAGCGAAGCAGAACTGTGTTTTGCACCATAACACTTGGGGTTATGCGTTCCTCCTTCCCTCCAACTACAGGACAGACTATCTTGCAATTCCGTCAGAAAACAAGGAAAACTGTGCTGTGCCTGTGGAGGAATAGCGGAGAGGAGGCAGCGGAACGAACGGCACCAAGGTGGGCAATGAGGAAACTGTCAATCAGTGCTTGTGTCTGTCAGCCTCTCGGCCTTGCCGCGGTGGGTCAGGCATGCGTGGAGCTGGAGAAAAGGCAGACGGGACGGTCCCGGCTGTGCTCCCGCTCTGGAGCTTCCCCAGTGCCCTTAGAAGTATCTTTAGGTGGTGGGTGTAGTAATACTACTTTAAACCCCTAACCAACACACACGTTCACTTTCAGGGTGTCATTACTCCTCCTCTGCCCGTTCCTGTGGAGGTGGGAATAGGCACGGTCCCCTGCAGATGGGGAGCTGTGCTCTGGAGGAATATAAGGGCAGTATCTCCAAAGGGAGCGTCTGCTAGGAAGGACTTTGCGTGCAAAAGACCAAAATCTAGATCTTGTGAAGTCTTGTTCACGTCCTGTCAGTTCCCATGCTAATTATTTCACGATCCTCACTTCAGTAAGGCCAAATGACTCGTGCTCCAAGATGAATTCTGTCATTGCAGGGGCTCTGAAGACAGAAGGACCACGTCACGCCAGCCAGGTTTGAGGGGGAGCTCTGTGCCGTCGGGAGGAAATTCGGGGAAGTGTAAATTCTCTTCCGTTTGCCTTGGACTCTGTACAGCCTTGACTTTGGCCTCATGACTCCATTCTGAGCTGCCAGCCCATTTGCTAAAGGACTCTTCTTTTGAAGCATGCTGAGCAAAGGGCACAGGGGTGTGGGCAGCACGGCTCCTTCCCAAGTTTCAGTCCCATCATCACGTTAATGGCTTTGTAAATGTTACGTGTCATTTCTTAGCTGCTGTCACCACCTTTATTTGCTAAATACGCTAGTTCTCCATTGCAGAGGTAAAGGGTATGTATGTCATGTTACTCGGACCTGCCGGACTGGGAATGAGGCCATCTTAGGGTGACGCTCCACCATATATTACACCCCAAGCACTCTTTATCAGTGTGAAACAGGAAGAATTGAATTAATTAGGTGTTGCTTGGTGAGTTGCTCTGGACGTTGGGCTACCCATGTACAGGGCAGAGTAGGATGAGGACTATGGTGCACTAGAATTGTTGAAAACGTGTAGTAGGAGGAGTCCTGTGCCATGTCCACAGTTGCTTCTGAAGGAGGGAACTGAGAATACAGATCCTGAAGTACTCCTACTTTGATGTGAGTATAAGAATCCCCTGTGCTCCCCCTTTCATTTAGCAAGCGTCAGAATTCTTTGTCCCTTGCATTTGCCTCGCGTAGCGGGTTTACTCCTCAAGTTCGCAGAGACACAGTGACAGGAATTACCTGTGGAGTCGCGGCTGCAGGAACACGCAAGCCAGCAGGACGAGGTATGCAGTGCACCGTTCCTGGGGAAAGCCCCGAAGGGAAGACGGCCCATGCAAGCAGGCAAGCAAAGGAAACGGGATGCACAGCCCTCGCAGGGAAAGGCCGGAGAGCGCTGTAAAATGGTAGTGCTGTTAGTAACCCTGATAGTCCTCTCATACTAGAGTGCAGCACCACCTAAAGGAATAGACAGAAAACGCGTATTTTTTCCCTCGTTACTCATAATTCTTTGTTGTGATGATCAGTCGCTGGTTTGAATAGTCAGCATTCACCGTAAATGATCCACAGCCGCCCAGGAATCGCCCTGTAAATTCAATGTTTCCTCTGCAAACTCACCTTTCCAGCGGCAGTGGACTAAGCAGAGTAAAATTTGTTCTCTCAGCTTTGTTTCCTCGAATGCAGATCAGTTGTGCTCAACAGCTAGGATTACGAGGAGAGAAAAAAAGGCAGAACCATTGGCCAGGGTGGAATTCTACCTTAAGACAAAAGAGGGGAAGGTTTGGTTTTTTTTTTTTTCCTATAGCAGATGTTGTTACATCCCTGCTGCAATGGAGCCTCTACTGCTTGCAAGAGTTGACAAACGTTGCTACCCTGACCGCTTCTAAACAGTTACAAAGTGCTTGTGAATCAAGGCATGCTTCCCACCTACGGAATTTCCTCTGCTTGGTTCTGCTGCTTTTTATGTGTTGCTAAAATCACAGAAATGACTCCATTTGTAAGTCAAGCCCAGGCCAGATTTCTAACTGGCTGTTGTTCAAAATTCCCTTTTTTTTTTTTTTTTTTTTTTTTTTTTTTTAGCGTGGGTGTCAACTTTAGTAAACTACTAGAATGCAGCCTTCACAGTAGGATCACGCTCGAGTCCAGAGCGGAGCCTGGCAACCTGAGTGTGCTTTCCAGACGAAGCACACTTGTAGGCTGGGCACCTGTTCCTTAAAACCTAATATCCAAAAAAAAGGGAAAAAGCAGCTCCTCTCCTAATTCAGCTGGATGTCTTCCTTTTCCCCAGGCCAGCTTGCCTGGCCTGGGGGCAATTTTGGGCATAATCCTAACTCTAAACCCACAGCCACAGAGAGGAGGGACTGGACTCTAACTCCAGAGTTGCCGTCACTGACCACGGTGAATTTTAGGTAAGGTCACCTAACCTCTCTCCCACTTCAGCTCTGCTCTTCAGTCCTCATGAGGCATTGATAACCCTCTGGTATCATAATTTTAAGTGAAAAAAGGAGTAAACTGAGAACTTCTCGAGCGCTACCTCAGGTGGTAAAGAAGAGCCATCCTCTAGTCCTGCACCTTTCGGTATCTTAACATGCATCTTCTGAAATTTATTTTTTCTGGACATATCTTTCACTTTTCTGGTTCCTGTGGACAGGTGTGACTATTGCCCTGTGTTGTTCTAGGCAGGAGAAAATGGTGTCTACATTTTGCTCAAGATTCTCATAGCAAAAAAAAGAAAAAAAAAAAATAATAATTTAAAAATTGGGATTTTTCAAGGGTGGTGTTAAAGGCAGGCTGTGTCCTGGAAGAGACGATCCTCCTGGCTGGTCTCTGAAAAGACTCTCTCTGTATTTGGAAATGGCAGAAGAGACTTTAGAACAGGCAGGATAATAAAAAGAACAAAGCACTCACGAGTCACGCTGTCTGTTTGATAGTGTTTTTTTTTTTTTAATTTATACCGTACTTCCATTGTACTAGCTACTTTACATTAAGTTTTGGCTGCATAGCCTTTACAATTCCTAGGTTCTAGCAGGTAAGTTTTTCATTATCATTTTACCGCATTTTGCGCACAGCGCAAAGTTGATGACGGTCAGACAACTCCTAAAACAAAAACCGGGGTTCCTCCCCCACCCCACCCCAGAGTTCACGTTAGCGCCTCAGGCGCCATCGGCCAACAGCCCCCAGGCGAAACCCAGAGGGGAGGCGCGCGCCTCCGGGCGATTGTGCGACCTGCTCCCGTTCCGTGCCGGCACGAGGTGATCCTCATTCGTTTGCGGTTCCGCGCAGCAATCGGGGGTGCGGGATCCAGAGCCCCGGGTGGGCGGGGAGAACGCGCTCCGGGTTTTTAGCAGCTTTATCCAGCCCTGGAGCACGCGACGGGAGGTGAAGTGCCGCGAGGATGGGAAGGTCCCAGAGGTGCCGCAGCCACGCGATGCCAGTCCTGGGTGGTTATAACACTGCGACGATTCTGCCGCTCCTCCCTGACCTCATCGGGCCAAGAGCCAGGTTAGTGCTTCTGTATCTGTTACGGGCTATTGCAAGGGAGGTGGGCTTGCGAAGATGGGGAGCGATGCGCGCGTGGCACGGGCTCCACCTCTTAGCTGCGTAAAGTCGCTGTTTTGTAACGGCCGCTCTCCCAAATCCTAGTGCCGCAGATCGGGCCGAAACTCGGAGATAACCAGACGGCTCTAGAACCTGAGCTGCGCGTTGGTTTTGTGCCCTAACTATTCTCGGAGTTGGGGTTGGGGAAGGTGGCCATTTAACGTTAGCAATGGAATTGGCCTAAATGAGTGAGGTAACAGAAACGGCCAGAGGAGGTACCTCCCTGAGCCATGTGCAAATATAATTCCTTCAGCAGAAGGAAGTCCTTTTCCCTACTGAAAAAAAAAACAAAATAAAACACATTCACTTAAAGAGCATACAGACTGTGGCAGGGGAAGGCAAGCAGGGACAGCACCAGGTCAGTCCGTCTATGACAGGGAATGATTGTCCGGCAGCAAAGGTGTGAGGGGAGAGGGAAAAGCCATAGCAAGCACTGCGGAACGCGTGGGAGAGGAGGGCATGGCACGCCACGTATCCATGCTAGGAGTTAAGCCCATGCTGTCTGGCTAGATCGGGAAATAATCTCAATCGGCAGTCAGTCAAGACACGAGGAGATTATTTGGCCAGTGTGCACATCTAGAAAAAGAAAGGTATTATGGCACAGAGAGCTCGGAGCCTGCCAGGCGGGGGAATGGGCCGGAAGGTCAGCGCAGCCGCGTCTCGGAGTACGCCGACACAAATGGTTGGTGAGCCACTTACCTCAGCTGCTTTAGCTTAAGAGTCTCTGCTTTGAGTATTGTTTTAAGCGAGCCCCTGCCAGGTGTTTTAACCAGTGCTGAGCCTGTCTGAAAAGACCAAGCCAGAGTCCGTGTGACTGTGCCACGAAACACAGCAGTGGCAGCAAGCCGGGCAGAGATCCTGGCAGAAAGATCTCTCTGGAGTTCAGCAGGCAGTGCAGAAAGCACAGGTCTGTCGAGCTGCGGGGCGGCAGCAGCTGCCTTCGCAAACGCGACAGAATCGCCTCTCCTGAGTCTGGCGCTGTTGCTTCAAAGCGTTTGTTACCGACTGTTCTGTTCTGCATATGTCCCACCTCTACATTAGGAAGCGGTTTGCTTCTATCCTGGTTGGGAAAAGCAAATGCTGAATGATGGGTGCTGCCTGGTTAAAATGGCTAGTTCACGGGAACGCTGGAAGGACATTCTGCGGAGAAGTCCTCTCAGGAGCGTAGCCATCTCCGCACCGGTGGCAGAGGAGCACGCAACATGTTTGCCACACGCTGCGACAGAGCCGCGCTGCGGACAAAGCCTCTTCCTAGATCACTGCACTGGGCTACAGACCCTGTACGCCTGGTACTAGCCTTCACAGATCAGGTTTTTTTTGTAGACTTTAACTCACAGGCAGGCTTTATGCTGACTGCTCATGTAAATGAACCCAAGGAGGAGTCTCTCATGCTTTCCCACTCCTAGAAAGACCCATCTAACTGGCCAGGAGTGAGTCCTTCCCCAGAACGCCTGCCACTAACCTCCATTTTGCAGCTCATTCCGCGTGAGCCGTGCTGGTCTTTTTTAGGGCTGGAGATTAACTCCACCATGCCGTCCTAGTGCTGGATGGCGTGCAAGCTGCAGGCTGCCCTCTCTCTGTCCAGCTCCTCCACTTAGGCTCACTGAAAGGTGATGGAAATCCATGACTGAGAAGCAAAGCCACCAGGAAAGGGAGCGGGATCAAGGCCAGCGCAGCGTCGTGCTTTGAAACCTTGCCTCTTTCAATCCAGGGGCACGTTTATAATAAAGGCATGCTGCCGATCTCCTTACGGTGCCGTTTATTAGATCTAAAGCAGACAAGCGGGGTCAGGCGGTGAAACGGCAGACTGCTGCCCCAGACTGCTCTGGCGGTCCGTAAGCTGTGCTGCTAGCTATTAGGCTACTAGCTGGTGGCATTAGTTTGCACGTTTGACTGGAGAAATGCCTTTTTTTAATATTAAAAAAAATATATATATCTCTCTCTCTCTCTCCTTTGCAGTTGTTCAAATTCTGCAAACCAAAACCCAGCTGCGCTCGCCTGGCAGATGAGCAGCAGCAGAAGGGGCAGAGGGAGGACTTGGCAGGGAACTGCATCTGCGAGGAGCTACGAAACCTACAACTGGCGTGGGATTTCTGGCACGGGTAAGCAAGGAAGTGGGCTTTGCCTTAAGAAGACGACCTTGCTTTTTTTTTTTTTTTTTACATTACTGGCATGATAAATGAAGGTCGATAAAAGATCATGAATTCTAGTCAACTGCAAGCCAGACTCGCTGCCAAGCGGCAAAAGGAAAGTAAATAAATAGGAATCTGAGAAAAAGAAACCTAAGGCCTATGGAGAAACTTTGGTTTTTGGTCTGAAGGGCACGGCCGGTACATGCTTAGTGACCAGCACCCTTATGCTCTTTATTGAAGGATTTAACATAGCTGTGTGTCGGGACAGGTGTCGGCCACGTTAAACCCAGTGAATGTGCAGGCAGAAGGAATATTCGCGCTTGAGACTGCTGCTTCTGCGTGGCCTCGCTTTAATTTAACAGGGCTTGTGCAATTCTCTCTGTAGGGCCAAGCCACGTCAGCGGGAACATCCCAAACCTAACGCCGTGGCACTCTGGAAGAGTGCTGCAGGAGAAGGATGCACGGATGAGCAAATTAATTTTTTGCTTCTGTAATTAGCAAGGGAATATGATATTGGTAAGTAACCAAGTCTCATCACTAGCAGTGCTTTTCAGCCCTCTCGGAGAGACAGGTTCCTCCGCCCCTCGATGGGGGATGTCCGTCTGTGTACAAAACCCTCCCAGCCAGGTGCCAAAGACCCCCACATTCCAGGTTTCTCTCTCAAGATGCAACCACCTTCTTTTCTGGCATGGGCAAGGTGGCAAGCACAGGGCTTTCTCTCTCTGTTCTTGCTTGGAATGAAACTATAGAAAAGGAGAAGATGGGCAGCAGGGGATTTTTCTGTGCTTGGTAATTTTGGGAGTGTCTAATGTGGAAACAGGACTCTTGGCTGGTGGGGCAAGTCACAGCAGGGAGTCCCTGTCCCCGAAATGAGCCGCAGAATGCCCTTCCCAGGCACTAGCACCTCAGTTTCATTGTACAGTAGCCATTTCAGCAGCCTCCCTGGGAAAAAGTCAGGGAGTAGTACAGTAGTCAGCAGCATTAAATTAAATAAATAATCATAAATACACATTACTCTCTAGTTGCCGAGGCATGTTTTTCCCAATTGTACCTTGCTTTCACACTCTTAAGTGTCTTTTTGCACTCCTTCAGATGCAAGTTGTCTTCTGGAACATGGAGGACATGTTGTGTTTAGCACTTGGTCGTAAAAACCGTTGGGAGGTACCAGCAGGTTACTTCTACGTACGTTACCTTTCCCTAACTGGAACGCACGAGCCGGAGCTGGAGCGGGTTTTCCTTAGACTCCGCTTTGTCACCCGGCTGTGCAGATGAGAGTTTCTGGTACAGAGATACGAAGACCAGTTACTCACCCTTACGTCCCCTGACTCTTTCAGCGCCCGCTGGAGCTAGAGACAACGGACGAGCTAGAACTGCCCCACCTGCATACGGGGAACATGCAGCTGACTCTCTCCTGCCATTCAGAAGGTGGAAAAATCCTGCTCTTGAACAAGGTGGAGATTGAGGGCCTCACATATCACCTAATCTACCTGGGTAAGATGAGAAAGCGTTCATTAAACATTCAAACAAGCAGCCTGCATCCCAACCAGTCTTAGTGGCACGTGGTACACCGCACAGCGCGGCCTCGCTGCCCCTCTTCCCATTTGGCTGCTAACGGGAGTCCAGAAGTATCCCCCAGAACAAGTAAACATGCGAATTGTCTTTTTTTTATCGCAGCTCTCCACTTGCCTTGCTTACAGAGCAACTGCTTCACCATCCAGCGTGTGAGAGAGACCAGACAGACGCCTCGCACCGTGGACACCCCTCCAGATCTATCCTGCCAACCTATGACAGACTCTATTTTTCTTTTTTTTTTGGTCCCCGTGAGCCTTCCTAACCTCTCCTGGACTTTTGGAGGCCTTGTTGCTATACAGATCCAGTCACGCGAATATCCCAGTGAAGGAAAGGAAGTTGTTTTTTCTCCCTAATGTCTTCCTGCAGGGTTTATAAGACGAGGTAAGGGCTAGACGGTACAAGTAAAATGGTCTCGCAGACCAGGGACAGGAGCAGCGGGAGCAGTTGCAAATAAATACTGATTTTGGTTTTCTTTTTCAGCTGGGGTCCCCTGTCGTGGGAAGTCACACAGGTAGTAGCCCTTTCAGCACCGATGTGGATCTTCAGCACAGGGATGGCTTAATGGCAGGGGCCCAAGCACATAGAAAGCAAAGAACTACAGAAAATGTAAAGGGGACACTGTCACAGGGAATGGCAGTGCGCTTTCCGTGGTGTGGCTCTCCTCCAGCCACGCACCTTGCAGGCAGGTACTCCCCTCCCCACCACCTCCCTGGCTATTAATGCAGTGTCAATAAGAGGAGATGGCGTGTTTGGAGAAAGCCTTTCAGCTCACGTACATTCTGTGCTTTACTCTCTGAACCAGGCATGACAGCAAAGTGTATTTCTGCTCCAAGAAGTACAGAAGGTGATTGCCAGCGAGATCTGCTCTCTACAGACCTACAGCAATTCTTCCAGAGGCCTCCTCTCCAAATGCGGAATAGTTTTGTAAGGGACTGACGGCAATTGCCAAAATCTCTCTGCCCTGAAGCCAGCAAGGTAGGAAAGTTGACAGTGTCCCCTTTGTACGTATAGATACATACAGTCCGTCTGGGACCTTCATGCGCAGGGAGGAGTGGGGGGGACGCTCACTCTGATGCTTCCCTTTGAAACAACAAAAAAAAAAAACCCAAAACGGACAGACAGACAGACAAACAGCCAGGAATACTACAGAAGTGGTGCACAGGCCCCGGGGAGCGCGCTTAGGCACACCCCTGAGCGCACCTCAGTGCCGGGAGAGCACAGCCCTCCCACACACGCACACACCGCGCTACCACTGGACGCTCCGTTTCAGCCAGTGTTGGAGGTCAATCCTTCCTCTCGATAAGTAGGCTTTTTTTTTTTCTCTTAAAATCTGTATATAATATATATATATTTATATTCTGTATATATATAAATATTTATATATATATTTATATATCCTATTTACAGATATTGCACACCGTCCTCTGGCCTCCTGCATTCCTGCCTGTTAGTGGAAACGTTTCCGTTTCTCCTCTGGATCTGACCCAAAGTCCTGGGACCCGATGCCATTCTGAAGATTTATTAGTGAATCCTTCATCTGCAAGACAAGAAATTTCTCCACTGTGATGCTGCTCTAGAGGTGAGAGCACTTTGGGATTTCCTTCCCCTCTTTCTTCCATGTAAAGTATCGATAGCATAATCACCTGGTTTTGGGGAGCAGCGCATCAGGGCTGGGATGGACAAATGGGGACTGAGAAGACCGCAGCCCGTGAAAGACCATTCTCCAGGGTAACAGAGAAGGGGCGAGCAGAATGAGCTATGAGGCGAGTCGCTCTCTCCACAGAGAGCAGCTCTCATTTGCAAACTGTTCTAGGCAGCCCGGTGTACACCCGGCCCCTTAGGCAGCGGATACCGAAACCCCTGGCTTTGTGCTATCATGGGCCCACACTGACTGCGTCCTCTTCATCCATGCAAGCTACGTACGAACCCAGGGTTGACGTAAAAGGGTTTGCTTTCCAAACTGGGATGCCAGACTCTAGATATAAGATGTGCTAACGCAGGCTTTTTGTCCTGTAGAATTCTCGCCTGTGTGGACCGCTGTGAGGTGGCAGAGAAGCTGCGGTATCCTGCTAACAGCCCTTGGGACCTGCTGCCCACCGCTACGTCAGAAGATGGATCTAAGAGGGGACACACCTGCCGGACTACAGGGGAACCAGGTGAGGCTGAAGGATTGGGAGCGGGTGGCTGGGGGACACAGTGACCCCTCTAAGTCACAGCGCTAACTGGCCGTGCGGTCTCACCTGGTCTAGAAGCATCACCGAGGACTTGATGATCTCACGCCATTTTTGTAGCTCCGAGTCATGATACTTCTGCTGAGATTCTAGTAACTGCGCCCATTCTGTCTGAGACTGGGGTAACCTGTCAGGCAGAATATGAGCAAGAGTGAATCTAGGGAAACTGAGGTCAAGGGGGAGCACAGGGGATTTGGGGGCTGTGGAGACTGTATATCAGTTTCTCTCTACTCTTTTCACCCCGAAGGGGCAGGTTTTCTTGAGCAAAACTGCATTTACATGTGCCTACTATTTTCCTAAATTGGATACCAATGTTTGTGTGTCTTTACCACGGTAATTAATCAATGGCAAGAAGCGCCCTTTGCAGAAGCTGTTGTAGTGTGGGTGGAACCAAGCGCCCATTTGGCAGAGGGGAACGCGAGGGCAGCGTGCGCTCAGGGCGCGGGCGTGTGTGTACTGACTGATGGCACCACGGCCGATGACGGGGAATAACGCAATGCAGCGTAACCCTGTAGGACAGGTAGCCCTGGACAGTTTCTGGTTTGTTTTTCCTAGAGATGCTGTGTCAGTCTGTCTCTAATATAAGGCTTTCTCTTTATTAGGAGTAAGAGCAGCACTGGCTCTCTTTTTAATGGCAGGTATCAATCCCCTCCCAATTAATCCTCCAGAACAGGAGCAGAATCAGGGCAGATGCAAGCACTCGATGGGAGGATCTGGCAGAAGGTGGAGCGTGGCTGGGCCAAGGTGAGGATAAATCTCAGCTGAGCAGAGCGACGCGACGAGGAGCGGAGTCAAGGCAGTTAGCGTCGGCAGGAAGGCGCAGCACCCCACTTCTCCTGAGAGGTATAGTTCTTCACTTTTTGCATGCCCCTAGTTAAGTCTTGCTACTTTCTAAGGTAGCTAACAAGCCTTTGCTGGTTTCTAACACTGCTAAATCCCTCCTTCCAGGCTACAGTAGAGATCTGCAAGCCTCCTTTACGAAAGTCCCTGTGTTAGTGTGAGCTCATCTGCAGCTACAACTCATTTCTTGGTAAGTTCCTCCTTCCTCCCTGGCACTGTAATGTAATAGTCTAACTTGTTCCCCTCTTACCTTAGCAAATGAGGTGCTGGTGCTGCACCTGCCAACTGCCAACGCTAACTGCCTTGACTACGCTCCTCGCGTCGCTCTGCTCGACTGAGATTTATCCTCACCTTGGCCCAGCCAAGCTCCACCTCCTGCCTGAGGCCCGTGACAGGGCCCTGAGTCCTGGTGATCCTCCCATCAGTGCCTGGCGTGCTTCCATCTGCCCTGCTTAGCTGGCTCCAGCCCTGGAGATAAAACAAAGAAATGTTAATTAAGCATGACAATAAAAAAAACAACACAATTTTTTAAAATGGACCCATTCCCCATGTCAGTAATCCTGGAAGATAAAGCAAGCAAAGTCACTTAATTTATCTGTCTATCCATAGGAAAGTAGCAGGACCATAATGAGGAAAATAATAATTCCCTTCCCTAATAATGAGAAATGTGAAAGCCCATAACATGAGACAAATGATTTAAATAAAAAAAAAAAAAAGAAAAAAGTCATCATGATGGTAGCACGTGGCTATGGATGCTTAAAGTCAAACCCAACCTAGCAAGGGAGTAATTGTCACCACGCAGAAGTAGAGCCAGAAAGGGGACATTAAGGAAACAAAGCCACCTTTGCAAAGTGAACTTGGGATGTTCTCAACCTCTGAAAACAGAGGAGAGACTACTCAGGCAGGATGCCTAGCATTTCTGTACGTAAAAAAACATTCACCTAAAAATGCCAGAAGGAACTGGGGAAATGCTGCCGTACAGCCTAAGGCTCTGCGCGTCTCAGCACAGTCCAAGTGGACGCTATACTGAAATAGAATGTCCAGAAAAGCCTTGGACAAGGTTCCACGCTACCAATTATTAAAGAATCTAAGCCAGTCTGTCATCTCACTTCACTGCTTGGAACACTGAGGTCGTTAAGAAGCGCTGGCCTCACAGCTTCAGCTAACTCCCTGCTTCATCTGTTTTACTCAAAAAGCAAGCGATCTACAAGAGAACCCAGGGCTCTGGCAGTCTGGGAAAGCCTCTCACATCCACAGGAAACATGCAAGAAGAGGCAAAGACAAAGCAGGTGTGACAGTACCTTTCCTGTAGCCGCAAGCCCTGCCACGCTGTGAGCGTCTGCGTAGTATATTCCAACATCCAGAGTTTGTAGAACAGCATCATATTGAGAATAACCAGCAGCACCAGACTGGAAATAAAGACAGCAGTCCGTTTACTAGGAGCACGTCATAGCCCACTGCCTGCCAGTCACGCCTGGGAGAACACCCAAGGCTTTAAGAAGGTGTCTGGGGCCCACGTCCATGCTTTATACGCGTGGGAGTTTAATCTGAGTAAGGGCCAGGTGATCAGAATGCAAAACTTCACCTCATGGGAGAAATGTGTGAGCGAGGAGGGTGGACAGACAGAAAGAGGGGGGACACCGGTCTGATAAGTGAATGTGCTGAATGTGGAGAAACAGAGGGAAATGGGAGAGTAAAGAGGTAAAAAAAAAGAGAGAGCCAGTACCTGAAACAGATCCTAATGGGAGCAGGGAAGAGAAAAGACGGAGTAGCTGCAGGTTAGAAACAGGCTGACACAGAACAGAAGAAACTGGGCTGGGCAGGGAAGGCTCGGAGTGCAGAAGATACATGCGAGGATAGGCAGGAAGAAAGGAAGAGCGGGAAGAGAGGGAAGAAGGACAGACAAGTAACTGTGTGCCTGCAACCAGTGGTGAAATTCGCTCAGCAGAAGGTGAGCTGCGTGGCTCTCGCAGACAAGCCCAAAGCGTGCCCGTGCGGGGCACTGCCCGACACAGGAACGCAGGTTGCAGCCTGCGCGCATCCAGCCGTTCCCGCTCCTACCACACCTGGCAACGGGAACCCCGCCGCAGCTGCCCTGCAAACCAGCGCTTTCCCCGGACGCCGTACCGCTCCTCTCACCCCCCCACCGCCACGCGTGGGCTTTGCCGCTCCTCCCACCAGCCACGCTCGGGGAATCGACTCCAAAATAACAGGCTTGTGCCTGTCTCTGGATAGCGCAGCTGTTTTGCTGGAAGAATGGCCCACTATCACCCAGTTCAGGCAGGCGGCAGCTGGCCAGAAGAGTGCTCTGAAAACACGCAGGGCGCTCTGACCACGCTAAGCTAGCAGCCTGTCAGGAGAGAGTGTCAAAGCTTTTGTGCCTTCCTACCCAAAGTTTTAATTGCGTCTCACCTGTCTAGATGCAGGAGATAACGTGAGGCTATCATCTCATCATGACGTTACCTTACTTATCGTTACAGCAACTACAGCTGGGCTGCTGCTGCAAAGCTCTGCAGTCTTTATCCCCACTGGGAAAAGGAAATGCAATTTGAAAAGTAACCTCTGCTTCCTCCCACCTCGCTAAATTCTGCTGTGCCTCCAGGGTTAACAGTATGCTTCCCTTTCCCTAAGGGAGGAAAAAAGACCAGCTGGTGGCAGAAAAGGGACCCAAAACCATAGCTCGTATGCTGCTGAACTAGTGAAATCATGCCAATCTCTCGCTTCACGTGTTTCTACCCTTATTTTGCAGAAATCACCCCTGAACCGTCCAGCTTCTTTCTGAGATGTCAAAATCGCTGCCCAGGACCAGACCCAAATAGGCTTTGCCAGACCAGAGGAGAGAAGTACCAGAGAGACTCCTGATGTACACTGAGCCCTGCTGTGAGAGCTCAGTAACTCCCGGAGTTACATGGTCGTCTTTCGTGGTAACAGCTAGTTTGTCTGCAGATTACATTAAATGGCTTATTTTAAATTAAAAAAAAAAAAAATCATTGAAAATCTCTCAATTGAGTCCCTGAAATAAAGACTATTTCTGCTTGTAGGATTTCTTCTGTTGACTGCCCTCTCTCCTTGCACAGCTGCTTGCCACTATCAACGTGGCCTGTGTCCCAGACAGTACAGCTAACGTACGCTTAGCACTCCTAGAACCATGCAGGTCTGCGAAGCCTGTGTTTGGTTCAAACAAGGTCAAAACTGAAGGGAAAAGAGAGATTTTTCATAAAATAAGATCCAGAACTTACAGAGCCAGATCAGTGGCCACCCAGGTACCGGCAAAAGCTGAGATCAAGCCAGACAAAACAGTTGATGGGGCATTTAGGGGACATTTAATTCTTTTTTGCCTGTCATTGCTTTTCTCTCCTCCGTGCTGCACAAAGTTTGGGACCAGAGAGGACTATGACAGAGAAAAAACTGGCACAGGGGAGCACAGAACACCAGAAACACAAAATGACCAAAGTTGTTAAAGACTGACCGTGAAGGATAGCAAAAAAAAAAAATTCACTTACACAAAACTGATGACAAGGAGCAGCTTGGAGACACTCTGCAGGTGGAAGCCGCTGGGGCTCTCCTCAGGGATGTGCCGTGTCTGAGTGGAACCTAGGGAGAGAGATGTGCTTAGGCTAGGAATGCTGTCTGATGGGCAGGGCAACCCTCTTCCCTCTACCCACTCCTCCATCTCACTCAAACAATCACAATACATCCTCCCTGCCCTGCAAAGCTCCGGCCTCTCTTCCCATTAACCCTCCACAAACAAAGGGTTTTTTGTCTCCAGAGGGACCCAGCTCTCCATTCCCAAGCGTGAGGGGTCTGCAGTTCCTTACCTGCCACGTGCTTGATTCGATGTGCAACCTCCTCATCCGTGGGGGTGGTGACGGGACTCAGCACCTCCTCTAAGTGCGGTACCCGCAGATGGGCGTGGGCCCGTTTCCTCCGGCGTACGGTTGATTGCTTGCTCACTTTCTCTTTGGGGGATTGTCTGTGGACCTCAGCCAGGTACGTGCTCTCAGTTTTGGTCAGTTCACTCTCTGCAGAGACAGCAAGGGAAGGCATTTAATAGAAGAGGCACTGGCCTTAGACTTAAGCCCTCTAATGGCACGGCTGCTGGGCCAAACAAGTCAGCAGGGAGGACGTGCCAGAGGAACACACTACACATCCCTCACACCTTTTGCCAAACTCTGAGCCCAGACTGCCCACGCTCCTGCCAGAGAGCAGGATTTGATGACCCGATTAATTCCAGCAACTGTGGCAATAACTTTGGCTGGCCCCTCTCGTAAGCCACTCCGAGGTCGGATCCCCGGCAGGCTGGCAGCAGGCATCGCTGTCATGTTGCCCACTTGCAGGCAGGCACGCATAAACTGTGGAAGGTGCCCTTGGGCCATTACCACAGCTCCAGTCATTGCCACTCACCCAAATGACGGAAATAATCTTCTAGGCCACTCCAAAAATTCTTCTCAATGAAGGATTTCACCAGCCCCCAAGGCTGCTTCCTGTAACGTAACTCTGTGGAAACCCTGTGTGAAGAAAGGAAAGTCATTCTCCCAATTTTGCGTCGGGAGGCGATGTCAGTTCACAACCCTTTGTCCATGTAAATACGAGCAATAATCATGCACATGGTTATTTCTGGAATGGTCTCAGCCCTTTGTGTTTCTTGAGGAGAAGCACTGCATGAAAAGTCCTTCCAAAGGCAGTGGAAGGATGGCCTCAAGAGAACCTCCCCTGAGAGGACTCCCGAGACCTTTGTCCACGTGGCTGGCAGACATTTAGATTACTTACTGAAGTCAAACACAAAAGCCTATAGCTTTGCCTGGTACCAAATTCCTCTGCTTGTCCCCCCAAGTGCATCTCAGGTGCAGAACCTGGAAGTATGTCCTGTTGCTTATCACCCACAGCTGACTGCGTGTGACAGCTGGCCCTGCGAAACACTGCTTCCAAGAAGCGGGCAAGAAAAGTCTGTAAACCCCCTCCCTGACCCAGCCGTAACTCCTCTGCATCGCGCCTGTTGTTTGCTGGATGTCAGCACAGGAGACAGCTGCCCCTACAGTAACTCTCCGTGACAGGAGTGTTCTGGCAACAGGACAAAGAAATGAGGCTACGTTCTCCCCAACCCCTTCTAACACACCCAACAGCAGAACTCCCACCAAAAGGTGACTTTTGGTCGTCCGTAAAGCTCTTTATCCCACAAGAAGTGTACCTGAGTCGGCTTTTGTTTCTGGCAACACGAGTCAACGTGTAGCGGTTAATGGTGTAGAAATAATCATGGTAGGGGACGTCGTGAGTTAGCACCTCTGCATCTATGACATAGCACTCGCTTTCTTGGCTGGCTTTGTACATTGTCTGCATAAAAGACAGCATGCAAGGCAACTATTAGTCTGGTTAGAACACGGCGTCAATAGATGGGCACCTTCACTAGCACGTGACAAAAACAGCTCTACCACAGGTACGAGACCACACCCACGCCCAAGCCCCATCTCTGCAACTTCTCTGCGAACAGCTCACCTTTAAGGGAAGGCGTACTCGAGAAAACCAAGCCTTTCCGCTCAGATGTTTCCCAAGGGCATATTTCAAAAGGGGCGTTCAGTTCCAGCAGCTCAACCACCAGCATTTTGTATCAGAGACATAGCTACGTACACTGCCATGTGAGGACCAGATCTTTGGGACCTTTGTAAGCGTCACCTCTTCTCACTAAACTGATGTCTGCTTGTCAGGGAGTGAGGTGATCTAAAATCAGAGGTGGCTCTGCTTTGAGCAGAGGTCCTTTCTAGTGTACATTGCTCTGTGATTCTAATCACCACAAAAACATGTCAATTCCTTCCTTTAAGCACTTCTGATCTGCTTCTTTCTCTGCCCCAGAACAAACCTCACAAAGGGGACAGACACAGTTAACTGCAGATCCATTTCCAAAAGTACGGCTCTTCTATTTCCACTTACCTCTGCAGCAAGGACACAGCAAGTGCGCCTCGGTGGCTGACCCCAAGCTCAGAATAAAACAGGCTACACCCTTGCTTGCCTGGAAGCGTACTGTTCCCTTTGCCCACCACTTCGCTCTCCCCTTTTCTTTCTCTCATCTTCTGTGCTCACAGTCTTTGCTTCTGAACAGCACGCTTCATCCCATCCTTACAAGGCACACCTCTCCGCTGGGATCCTCCTCTCCCTGAAATGCAATGCTCAGACACCCCACTTCCTTGGCTCCCTCTTAGCATTCCCTCAGGCTAACTCTCAGTATTTACCTGTGGCCAGTTGAACAGATCTTGGGGCACAGGAGGAGGTTTGCTTTTCCTCCCTCTCTAGCTGCAGCCCCTACTAGATATGGCTAGCCTGGCTCCACCCAGTGCATTGCAGATGCTCCTCTTTCCCACCTTTTTTAACAGATCATCTAATTGTCCTCACCAGCAATAAAAATTCCTGGGTATCTCTATGTAGAGCTGTGAGAATGACTGACCAGATAGTATCTGCCTTTCTTGTGCCCTGCTCAAGAATATCATTTGCTGGACCGACCGCAGCTCAAAAAACACCGGTACAGGTGGCAAACACAGTTGTGACAATGTGCTGGCTGGTTTACAAACTCATCAGCTTCCGCTGGAAAATTTACAGCCCTTTCCTTGCAATGCAATCCAGCGCGGCGTAAGATTAGCTATTCACATTCGCAGTGATACTGGGTAGCAAGTTAATACAAGAAAAATGTATAAAGGGAAATGGATAGGTAGAATAAAAAACATGCAAAGCAGCATGGCCAAGACAAGAAAACAAATCACAGATCTGTTTCTGCAAAGCATTACACCCCGGCTCCCCTTTCACACACCTGCGTCTCAGTGACCGTGGCAGTTTTGGGGGCCAGAGGGTTGGTGAGGGTGATGGTATACAAGATCACTCTGGTCTGATTGCCGTTTTCTTCCTTCTTCCAGGGATGGAAGATAATATCTGAGAGGACAAAACAATATTCCATTCAGGTAACTGGAGAGAGATCGCGGGTCAGTTCCCTAGGGAAAGGCATAGTCACCAAGCTCAGGACAGTTTTTCCTCCTCCTTGGAGAACTTGGCTGCAGAAGCACTGAGCATGAAAGAAAGGTCTCCTGCACTACATGTGAACACTTTCCCCTCTTTCAAGCGCAGGGAAAGGGGGAGAGGCTGGGGACGTATCTCCTTCAGCACACCTCCAGTCACAGGGAAAGGAGTTACAGGGAAAAGAGGGACACTCTGCATCGTCAACTGCACAGTTCGTGCCAGTGCCTGGCGTGCAGCTAGAAGAGCTTTTCCCCACACTGTTCAGCCTTGAACACAGGATCAGGCCTTAGCTGATGTTAAAAAAAAAAACAAAACCAAAGAATCTGCTCCTCCCATAAACCCAGATCCAGCTCTTAGAAAATAAAACTCCATAGCCAAACAACCCTGGTTCTGCTTGCTTTCAATTACTGTCAGTGCAGACTACAGCTGTCCCAAGATCTACTCGGAATATTACCAAAGTTACACCTGCAAGGCACGTGCTCAGACCTTCCTCCTGTAGAGGCCTCTGCACCTCGCAGGGAACGCGGCCTCCGTCAGTGACCGGGCTTTGCCAGCAGCAGCTTACCAGAGAACCGGCGCTGTTCCATGAAGTCCCTCTGGAACTGCGAGTCCGTGAAAAGCAAGTCATACAGTTTGTCCACGCTGAAGTTGAACACTTCGTTCACGTACTGACGGCCATTCAGATCCTCGTAAAAGGCTTGGACTTCACCTGTTGGGAAACAGGCCCACAAGCCCCAGCCGTGACCCCTCTGTGCCGATATCAGAGGCTGTGCTTTCACGGTACCAGGACCTGAGTATTTTATTTTGTGAGGAAGGAACCCAAAAAGGAGGTACCACTAACCCTTTTCCTCCACTGATCCCAGGACAATATAGTTGGAATGTCAGAAAGGGTAATTAACCACATAAGCTATTCTAGGGACATTCTTCCAAATTCCCCACACAGTCACCTTCCGCAGCCCAGGATGGGAATTCTTTGCATCTTCTGAACTCTTACCGTCCAGAAAAGGAGGGCAGCATTCGCTGCTCCAGTCCATCACTGGAAAGGACGGGAGGAGGCTGAAAACCACACTGCCAGAACAGCCCTTCCCTGCGTACCTTCATCATGGGTCTCTGAGGAGTCGCTGAGCTCAGTGGGAATGTCTTCGTTGTCATTGAAGTCTAGGGAAGGGGAGTTCACAGGGCCAATGATCTCTATCTTCTCTCCCATTATATTTGCAATGCCAAGGTCTTTTTCCACAGGACTCTCCACCACCGCCTCCTCCTCTTCTGGTAGCACTCCATCAAACTGCAGAAAGGAGAGAGCACAGTGAGGGCAAGACCAGCTTCTGGAAAACTTTACATTAGTCGGTCAGTTTTCCTATCTTTGAACATTTGGCCTTGACGTGCCTGGAAATTAAATAATAGAGATAGGAGGAAGGTCACCATACGGTGTTTGTAAATATTAGATCACCTCCTCTCAAAGAAGCACATACAGTTCAAGCTTGGGACGTATAAAAGGCTTTTTGTCTGTCCAGACAAGCACACAAACAATACTGGTGTTGCCCCCAAACAAGCCCTGTACAGCTAGGAAAATCTGAGGTTGTATCTAAACAAGGTCTGCTCTGCCTTAATACTGTGAGGGCACACTGCCTCCTAGGGAATAACCGAAGGCACAGAAAAAAATTACAACCCTTTTATCTCAAACACTCCATTTCTTTTCACCACAGAAAGGAAAACGCCCTTGCCGCTGAGAGTCCCAGTTTACTGCTTTCAGGACAGGCACGCTTTGCTCACTTTTTCTTGGGCAAATGCCACGCTCACAGATATCACTGACTCGAGGACTGCGGTCAGCCGCAGGGTAAACAGTTACCTCCTACGTTGAAGGACTACCAGCTGGATCCCAGAGAAGAGGATTTCTGCTCTCACTGACACAGAACACCACCACTTACCGAGGCTGGCGCTTCACTGCTTCCCGTAGATGTCAAAGTGCTGGCAGTGACAGATTTCTTCGGCAGCTGAGGGCTAGCTTCTGGCTTGGCCTCCATGCTGCTTTTCGAGGAGCTGTCGTTGACTTCATTCTCTTCCACGGGGATTTCTTCACAGTAGCTGAGACGCCACAGAGAACACAGGTTTTTATGTTTACCCCTCTCAGTACAGCTACAACTGGACACACAGAGCAAGTAAGAATACTTCTATGAGGTTTCCAGTCTGACCAGAAGCGGAAATGGCTCAGTGCAGGGAAGATCAAGCCCAAGCTTTTCAAGTTTTTATAGAGAGGCCGACAAGCATCAGCACTTTCTGACCGCGTAACACACCGACTGGCCTTGTGACTGGGCTGCTTTGGCATTTACAGAATGGCTCATCTAGCTCAGCAAGTAGAGAGGCAGGCATTTCAGTCCCTGGCACAAGGAAATGGCACGCTTGCAGCTTTTTAGACATTACACATTTAAGGGCAAATATTTGGCCAGAACCCAGAATCTCTCACCAGGGACAAGCAGAAGTTTTGAGGTATGCAATATATCAGGACTCCCGCTCTCCTGAGGCCATCTTTAATTTATCACAGGCAGATTCTACTCCTCCTCACTCACCCCATTGTGTTGAAGTCATCATCAGGAGGCACGTAGTCTTCATCATCACTGGTCAGACCCAGCTCATTCCCGTAACACTGGTGGACAAAGTGCCAGAGCTCCTTTGGACACAGAGGCTAAAAGAGGGAACACAGAACAACACACATTTTCACCTGAGAATTCTAAATTATAATGCATTTTGGAACTACCAGGACTATTACGTTCCTTGCCCTGAAAGGAGAAGCGAGAGTTTCCAACACAGCCTCCGACGGGAGGCGAGAGCCTTCCGACGGGCTCACCTCTTCTGAATTCCAGTGATGCTATGGGGTGGATTGCGTGTTACTGGGTAGGCTGGGCAGGCTGGCCCAGCTCCGTGCTGGCTAAGGGCTGCAGGCGTATCCATCCTTCTATTGCTAGGCCATCAGGCTTAGAGATTGCCTTCATCAAACAACAAGAGGCCCATTCGCCAAGTAAGCCTTCACCGTCAGCCCACATTCTGCCCTAAATTCTCACTTTGTTATCTTTCCACGCCACAATCTCATGTTACTTAAGACTATCAGAAAGCCAACACGCGGCTACGCCCAAAGCAGCACACAGAATGAGATTTCCTGCTACTGCAATGCTCTGCATGGCATACTGTAAGCAGTAAACCTGGGTTTCCCTCCACACGTGTTTTCCCCACCTCTTCTGCTGTGCCTCCATTTAATGTCTCCTACTACACCAAACCCAGCTCCTTACAAGGTTTTTTTTTTTTTCCCCTCCAAGTTTGTTTAAATTAAAGCTCCCTAAATAATTACAACTGCAGGGAAAAGGATCTAAAAGAGCAACAAAGAAAAACATTTCCTGTTGCAGTTTAAAATCCAAAAGAGTTTGTCTCACAGACACTGCTGTGAAAAGGTTGTACATAATTCCAGCTAATAAGAGAAAATAAATTATCAAGACCGTTCACAAAAGCCCGGCTTTTTAGAGATGCAGGTCAGTTGATCACCATATGACTGCGCCCTGAGGTTCTTAAGAAATGGGGCAGGAGAACTTGTGATTAAACTATGTGGTTTAACTATGTGGGATGAAAGGGGATGGATTTTTACCCGTGAGAAATTTACAGATTTCTTGGTAGTGAGGGAAAACAAACCTAGTGAACTTTTTCTGAGCTGCTAGCTTGAACTTCTTCACATAGTCACTGCATGGGATAAGGCAGGAAATTTTTAATCCAGCTCCCCAACGTAGCAATCAAAAGCATGGAAAAAAAACCCTCAAATGAGAAACTTTTATCCAGAAAAATGTCTAACTTTGTTTCACCTTCCTCCCACTTCCACTCTAATTCACATGTCTTATCAGGAAAAATGAGCGAGGCTCTTTCTCCCTCTCTCCTGCCAGGCGTGGATCCTACATTTGGAAAAAGAGCTCTGGAAGTGTTTCCTGCCTTTATCACTCCACGTTTCAGTTCCCGTTTGCTTTGGCCTTGAAATCAAGGGCACTGAATTTTGTAAGGAACTTCAAAAGGCTGATCAAATTACAGCATATGGTAGGAACACAAGCTGCCCAATGCAAAGTGATCCTTCTGCATACTAAATGCTACCCCGACTTTCAGGACAGGGTATTCTGGGCGCTTGATGACTCAGTATGGTACAACCTCAAGCCAGAACATCTCAAAGTGCAACATCTCTGTGTGTGCGAGATATATCTGTACATGGAAAGAATTCCATGCGAAAAGACAGAATCGTACCCGCTCTGTCTAAACACATGTGCTTACTGTCTTTTTGGGCACATACATTAGTCACAGATGTTATGCTTCTGCACATACCCATCACCTCCCCTTCATCGAGGTGCTGGTCTCTGTACCTTGTCAAGAAGAGCATTCTGCCAGAGTCTGAACATCATCATGTACGTCCTGTCTCGAGCCCCAAAGGAAGTAAAAAAGTGCTGTATGGGAAGAGACGGAGACAAAAATCAGTTCAGAAAAGGCCTAAAAAAAGGGAAGAAGAAGAGACAAGCCCGTTTGGATCACTGTCCGGCTACAGCTCACAGAAGGGCTGAGCAAGCCACACAGCACAGCTGCTCAGCTCCTGGGCACAGACTGAAGCTCACGGGTGCCCCGGAGATAGGAATGCCTCTCACCCAAGGGAGTAAGTCTGAGCACAGAAAGAGCTCCGTCAGAGATGTGCTGCTACATAACCCACCACCTCCTACCCGGCCCCACACCCCACATACGAGCTACACGTGTTCCAGACTCAGCTCAAGCCCAAGCTCCGCACCCAGCCCCTTTTCCCTTGGTGCTTCCTCCCAGGCCCCAAGTAGCACAAGCAGTTTGAAAAAATCCCGCAAGGCGCTGCTATTCCCCTGCCCCGACAGCCATAAGGGGTGGAGGTGGAGGCTTCAAGGATGTACCTTTTCAGTGTCAGTGCAAACTTGGATGGCATTAGGAATGAGCCGTGCTGTTTTTTCCTTGGTCATCGAGCAGATATCCTTCAAGCGAACGGTCAGCTACAGTCAGAGCCATGCAGAAAGGGGAAGGCAGAAAAAGAACACAGGTAAAGAGAGACACTGATGAGAAAGACAACGGAAAGAGTGCTTTTAAAGCAAGGTCAGCAAATACGCTGACATAACACACATGCTCGGTGCGGCAGCCTGACCGCCTTACCAGTGTCTCCCAACGGAAGATGTTGCTGTAAAAGCAGATCCAGTTTTCAGAGAGGTAGAGGCGGCCCTGCAGGAGAATGTCTCTCTGTAGCGCACATGAGTAATCTGTGGGAGGACAACAGATGGTAATTTAGGAGCACCAAAACCAGGAGAGAGGACAGCCTAAAGGTAAGGATAAGCAGCAGCATCAAGAGAAGCAGCTGCTCGATGCAATCCTGCAGAAAGTCAAAGGCAGGGCCAGAAGGAACAGAGCCACAGCTGCTGCTCTGTCCACTACGATTCCTCCCCAGGGCACATCACAGACAATCTCGTACCGACTGATGATCTTGCCTTGTCAGCTGATCGTTCTGTAGCATCCTATGTACTGCTTCGCCTTCTAGGGCGCCATTGTTCCTTTCTCTCCCGGTTTAAGCATCCTAAACCATTTCTACTCCTCTGTGATGTGCATATTTTAACAGTATGAGACATGGTATGAGATCATCCGTTATGTAAGCTGAAAGAACAGATGCAATGCGCTAGGCAGTCGCTAATCAGCTGCAAGGCCAAAGCCTAAATGCGTATGGGAAGGGCAGTCATGTGTGAGTAGGGAGCTGCAGGGATGTCAGGAAAGGAGGAAGCTCGGTGGTATGCATGCTGAGACACGCAACCCCGCTCAAACGAGGAAAGAGCCCAAGCACTAGCACACTGACAGGTTTTGGGGGAGCACTGCGGAGGAAAACACGCTCCTCAAATCAGGCAGCCACAGAGCCGTGGCTGATACAAATCAGCATCACTCTCCCTGAAGCAAAACGAATTAAATCCATTAGAAATGGTGAGGAGGGATTCCATCTGTGCACAAGACAGACACAACAGGCTTGCTCCTTGGTGGCAGGCTCTTTGAAGAAGAAAAAACTGCACGCACGAGTGCTGGATTTCCTCCCCAAACCACGGCCAGCACAAGAGAGCACTGCACTACGGGGCTGACCTTACCTACGATGAGGCGCTCCGTGTCAGGAAGCTGCTTGAAGAGTTTCCTGAAATCTTCATTTCGTTGTTTGTACGTTGGACTCAACACCTGCAAATAACAGAGCGCCTGTTAAAGAGAGGGGCAGGCATGAGTACAGAGAAATGGAGTGGGAAAACGGGAACACCTTGGTAAGGAGAAGAGGGATCAGATGCACTAACAAAGTATGAGGCCAGGAGCTCCCATCCCAGCAGACACACAGATGGGAGGATTTGGGATTTAGTGCATTAAGTGAGAAGAAGAGGAGAACCTGATTTGGAAGAGCAAGTACAGAGTAGAAGGGCTGTACCCGTATCTGCTAGACAGCAAAACGGAATTGCGTGGCAGCTGTGGCTGCAGGAGAAATCTCTTTTCCTGCAACCCCAGACTGTGCAAGGTGTGCCACGGTGCTTT
Source organism: Chlamydotis macqueenii (assembly GCF_036417535.1). Classification (NCBI taxonomy): domain Eukaryota; kingdom Metazoa; phylum Chordata; class Aves; order Otidiformes; family Otididae; genus Chlamydotis; species Chlamydotis macqueenii. The sequence goes on along the minus strand of NC_141579.1, from coordinate 1,974,417 downwards.
GTTTGCAATGCACCGGTCAGCCGCCAATCCCCACCTCTCCCAGTAACAGCACAGCAACGCCAAAAAATAGGGGGTTTAGTACAGCTGCAGGCCTGCCGGGGAACCCGAACGATCCCTGCGATCAAGAGCTCGGGAACAACGCAGTCACTTCTGTTCCGCTCCCCATCGAGTCCTCCATCTGGCAGTCGGTGGACACGCAACTACCTGCTGCTGGTATGGTGAGAACACCTCTGTGGAGCTCAGAAGAGGCTCTCCACCATATTTTGCGCTGCTTCTGCACACACCTGGCCTCATGGAAGGGCTGAGAGAAAATGGTGTTGTTGGCTAGAGCGAGACCAGGAGCTGGCTTCTCTCCGGCGTTTACCAAACTACAGTGTGACTCTGTCCGTGTCAGCCCACCTCCTACACACCATGCCCACGCTGCTCATAACAGCCACAACACCTTCTGAAGGCAGAGTTGGCCAAAATAGAGCCGGGTGCAAATTTAAGAGGCCCATATCTCCAATCTAATAGATCATGTTCTTTCTCCTACAAAATTGTCAAATGCTGTCAAATCAAAAAAGGAAATACAGACACTTCCCCCCCAAAGCATTCCCTCTTCCTTACACCAATTCAACAAACCAGAAACAATATTTTTTAACATCAACTCGGCACTTCAGATATTTCCTCCCGTCCTCTGGGCCCAAAGGAAAGTCTCTTACTTCCGAATAAAATCTGCTAACCAGCAGATGACAGAAATAGGAATTCTACTCACCAAACTTCTAGCCTGAACATCTGGAAAAGATCTTGGCCAGAGATGGGCTCCAGCAAGAGCCCAAGCCCAAGACTTCCTGGGATAAGCAGACAAGATGGGAAAGGAGGGAGCAATAGAGATTAAAACCAGCTCTGAGCTTTGGGTCCAACGCATCACAGCAACACAGCTTAACAGCACAGTATCCACGTGGAGAGGGGCCCCCCTCCCTTCCCCGCAGTCAGGGGTGTTCTGACCTGTCTAAACCCCGTACCACAACAGACGCTCCCGCTCAGCACCAGAGCTTCTGTTACCGTGACAAACAGTTCAGTTTAGAGACACTCACAGCTGGAACTGCATCCGATCCATAGCTGACATTCTCTTGCGATAACTCGACAAGCCCCTCCAGGTCCCACAGCAGACACGGCAGTTCTGGATCCAGCACAAGATCCCAGAGAGCCCCACACTCCAGCAAGGAATCCATACTGTTCCCTCAGCGCTCGCACGGCTCCCCGTGTTCTCAGTCAAGCTCTGCTTTTCCTGTTCCTGCTGTCACCGCTTCTTGTTTAGATTCCAAGTTGGAAGAGATACAGCAACTTGGCAGGAGTTTATGTGCCTTCCCCTACTTTCCTGCTCACATTCAGGTCGTCTGCCCTAGCAGCCTCTGTAGATCCAAGAGAGGATTCGCCTTCCAGAGGGCTTTGAGAAAGTGGCTCATTAGGGTAAGCGTGCTGGCGGGCAACCTTTGTGTTCTTCTGCTCAGTCTCACCGCCTCCTTGCTGCGGGCATCCCTCACAGCAGCACGGCAAACGTGCCGACAGCCTGAGCCGTCCCAGGCAGGTCCGCGCAACCCATCTTCACCTCCCAGCTGAGGTCCGACGCCCAGGACTGCCAGAGCTAACCACCGAGATGGCTCCCACCACCAAGACCCCACCGGACCAGCCGTAATTCACAGATCTAGGTTTCCAGGATGGTAAACAGCTCAGACGCTTCAGCTGCTTTTTTCCTTCCCCTTTGAAACCAGAAACGCGGTTACTCCTTCAGTACCCGCCTCAGGCTCTCCTCTCCAGCCCCTCTCTGCTCTGAAAGGCAGCTTCGGTCTCTGTTAATCTTTCTCGTGGAAGGAGCGGGTGGGGAAGATAACCAAAACGACTCGCACATGGAGTTAAGTTACCGTAGCTGGGTAATTCCGTCGGCCAATGCCCTGCAGTAACCCAGGCTCAGCCCAGCCTCCCAGCAGATGTTTCCTGTAATGGAAAGTTGCTGGACAGAGTGTGCTGGGGGAGGCGCAAGGGGAGTAAGGAGAGACCGCTCGGAAGAGTAAAGCTATGAGAATTCAGCCATGTGAGACCCACACAGTTAGAAATCTTAAGGGCTCCACTACTCCTGTACAATCCTCCCAAAAATCATAGGTCTTTCTAGATTTCATTCATTAGTCGGGTCACTTTGGAAACGAAGGGCAAGGGCTTCCTTCAGGCTCCAGAAGCCAGGAAGATTGCTTGGAGCACTGGAATTCCCTGTATCTCTCTGCCCTGAGCCCCTGTCTCTCCATCTCTCTGCTCAAGTGCAGAAATGCACAGGGAAACGTCCACACCACGACAGCAGCGCTGCTCTGCCATGATGCTGAGTCTGCGGAAACAAGCACACTGAGGTAAAATCCTCATTCTTCCTAACAAACTGGGCACAAAGATCTCAAAAAAAAAAAAATCAAAAACAAAAACAAACGAAAAGAAATCCCACCACCCCAAAAAACCCCAAGCAAGACTCCGCAAAGCCACTGTCTCATTGCAGGGCCAGCGACTGCAGTTTGCTCACTGCCAGGAAGAGCTGACAAGCACTCTGTCACTCGGACGCACCACAGAAGCATTGCTGGTGCTACACAGCACACCAGTCTCTCCATTTAGCCCTCTTAGAAGGAAGCAGTACCTCCATCTACCACCCCAAGATGAGAGGACAACAAACAAAACTTCTGTAGCCTGGGAAGGACCAAGAATCAGGATTGCAGACATGCGTGAGGTACCCGCATTGCTTTACTGAATGGCCATCCTTGCGGGAAATTTCTTACGGGATTACTTCCAAAAAACCCCCAATCACCAGGATGCTTCTGTCTCCACACACGCCCACCTCCCTCTGCAGAGAAGAACGGCACAAGCCATCAGAAGAGCTAACTCAGAGGTGGAGACAGCAAACATTAACTCAACTGCAAACAGAGCGAGACGGGACAGGATGGCACTGCAGAGGGCGGAGGGAAGAGGCTTGGTGGGGAAAATGGGGATAAACCGGTGACTCCTCATGGTAGGATCTCCCTGTTAACACACAAACACGTCCTCTGACAGAAATTTAAAGCGACTGTTGCTGGGGGATGGGATGGGATAGGGAAGTCTGACAACACAAGAACTGAGGAAGGTTCAGCGCGGAAAACAGATGAGATGGCAACGGCAAGAGGCAGAGAGAAAAGGGGGAAGGAAAATCTTCTCCAATTTCTGTGACTGATGAGGACTTGCTCTTAACTCTTTAGGGAAGCTTTACATTGCTTCTGGAAAGAACAGGAAAACTACTGCAAAAGAACAGAACACGTTCCCTGCTTGTGTGGGAGAGTTTAGACCCCACCGACAGCACGACTGCTATGCTGATTAATGCCAGCAAAGAAACTGGCCACCTGTCCCACAGCGGTTCCTCCAAACTGGGTCTGGTCTCTTGGGTTTTTTCCTCTTTATCTTTTGGTTTTCCCTCTTAAAAGTGAACAAACAGCACAGGAAGAAGCTTCCTCTGGCCATCTGGGTTAGAAAGTGGATTTGAATTCATCATCACGTGAGCTTGCACCAAAAGCTCACTTCTAATTTAGTGCCTCTACACCACAGCAACTGTGCCAGGACCGATAATCCATACAGCTCAAATCATGGAAAATTGGAAGGGAATTGCCCATAAAGAAATACCTGAAAGACACTGCTCCAGAAATAGTCTGACAAAATGGTTTCTAGAACTTAAAAGACAATTGCACTGAGAAAAAAGGCTGCTCAGCACCTTGCTAACTCATCATTGGCCTGATTTTTTGCAATAAATCATAAAAATATATGATTGCTGTTGCTGAGTCAGACTCAGGCTGCCACCAACGGGAAAGTTGTTTCCGATGTTTTCCCTACAATGATGCATGATTTCTCTCTCTTTGTCTTTACTCTTTCCCCCTCCACTCTAGTAGCTACGAGGCCTCCAAGAGGGTGCTGCAAGAAAAAAAAAAAAAAGCACACCGAGACCAGCAAGGCCGATTCCTTACAGCGTTCAGACTTGCGGTCGCTTGACGTTCTTCTTACGAAGCTGCAAGCCCTTCTAAAAGGTCTCCATAAAGAAAGGCCCTTTTCAGCATCACAGTGCGCCACGGGTTCTCGGCCCGCTCCCAAGTCACAGCGCGCAGGCCTCTGCCGCGGTTTTCCCAAAGGAAAAACCACGGGCTCTCGCCTTCACGTGGCTACCTACCTGCACTTGACTGGATTTATTTTTGAGCTTTTCACCTCCTGCAAAGGTGAAGTGAAACACAAATTTCCCACCTCTCTAAGCACATCAGGTCTACACGGTAAGTCACGTCTCTATTTCAGTCAACAAAACTACGGAGAAAGTTTGGTTTTAAGGGCTATTCTTTTTTTTTTTTTTCATTAAAATAATATATTAATTAACAATAATTCAACAGGCAGACACAGAAGTACAAAGCAGACACACGCAAACGGCATCCTGATGGCTAAACACAGTCGGGTGGGGCCTAAACCACAGCTGACCAACAAATGTGGAGTTTCACTCCGTAGAAGTAACAATTCTTCTAAACCAGAGTCTCCGTGTCTGCAACTCCTCACTAAAGCCACGAGAAACACCTCAGGGACTTCTTTGTGCTGCTAGTGAACTCGGCCAGCGCAGTGACGGTCTGCTCTTCCACTGTGAGGATATGGACACAAAGCAAGCCCCGCAAGGCCGAGTGTATTATTCTCAAACCGATGTTCTTTTCGAAATCCGACGGTGCTGGACCAGGTTGCTTTGTCCTCCGGAAAGCAAAGCAGAGAAAGCACACCAAGACCAAGGAAGGGCAGATCTGCCAAACCAATTCATCACCTTGGTTCACCCCTTTTCTCCCACTTCTCAACCTGGCAGGGATGTCAATCCCAAAAAGCACTGGTAGGATCAAAAGGAGAACACACAAGGTGAGAGAAGTTGGTAGCATCTTAAGGAAAAAGTAGAGAAAAAAAGAAACCAGGAGAGGGGAAAGGAAGGGTTCCAGCTGGCAAAGAGGAACGCAGTGCTACAAGGACAAAAAGACCAGTTAAAAGCAGCAAAAACTGAAATAATCTTAGAAAACTGACACTCTGACCGCCGATGCTCCGGGGATCTTTGAGGACCGTGCGCTTTTTGACACAAGGACTGTATTTTTGGTTTGTGTTTGCACAGTGCCTGGCACTCAGGGCTGCCGAACCCACACAAAGAACAATGCGGAGGGTGTTTGCTCTGAGCATAGCGAAGTTTACATAAAATGAAAGTGGGGGAAGGTGAGTAAAGGAAATTGTAAGGCTCTGTGAAGGGGTAGCCTCCACACGTTCATTTCTACAGCTGCTCTCTCAGTGGGGAAAGGAACAGAAGAATCAGAATGGTCCAAATGCCAGAAAAATCCTGCCTGGAAGAAGCTGGCAAAGAAGGGAAACTGTCTCAAGGAGATGCATTAGCAAATATTTAACGGTAGTAACACTGTCAGGATTAACTGCCTTCCTGGAGTTAGTATTTCCACATTGCTGCTTTTATCTGGCCAGAATGTCTCTCCTAAGTAGAACATGGTTTTGTTTTGTTTTCTAAAGGAAAATACTTGGGAGGGAAACCACAAAAAACGCAGCCAGTGCTTACTCTCCGGATGTACTGTCTCTCATGCTGAAAATATATGGAGGAAAAACAAGAGAACAGAAATGTAAGATAGAGAAGACATGAAAACACAAGAGACCCACAGAAGCAGACCACAGCCAAGCATCATGCAGCAGGGTACGGATCTCAGCAGCTACAGTCAGAAGCAGCTCTTGTGTCACCTTCAGCCCTGGCCACAGACTCACGTTTTTGCAGTAACCTGCTCGGGGCTGCGCATCTGCCCAAACCGCCATCGCCTCTATGCTTCTCTCTGCTTCTGCGACCATGTCATTTCCTGCCCTTGCTGCTACGCCGCTGCTGATTATACACAGCAAGTAAATAAGTCTGCCTCTCACGCCTCTGTCAAATCTGACCATGCTGCATCAGCCAAAATCACTGGGTCTACAGTCTCAGGCTGTAGGAAGGCAGGAACTGTTGCTGAACACGGAACGACTGCTGCATTTACCCACAAAATCACAGAACTGCTGGTTTCTACTTCAGCGTGCTCAAGGGGTAGGGGTTCAGCTGTACAAAGGTGACATCAGCGGTGGAAATTTGCCCACCATCAGCTTTGTACTGAAAGCACCGCCACTTGTGCTTGCAGAATGAAAATGCAATCAAGGCAAAAGCAAAAGAAGGTTTGGTTTTTTGTGGAGTCAACAGCAAATAACTCCTCTCTTGCCCCACACCACCCTGAGAGATGCAAAGGGTTTGCACGGTGGCAGCTCTGCTCATCACCACATCAGGACCAACTCTGCTGGGAAACCGGGAGGTACAGGATGTGGAGATCACCAGAAGAGTGACTGAAAAGACAAAGCCTTTGCTCTCTGTCTCTGGCATCCTTTCCCTCAGGATGATGGTCCTCCTTTGCCAGTTCCGAGCCATTTCCACCACCTCTTTTCGGAAATGGTCAGTATGCCCCAGTGCCACTGCAAAGCCCCTTTGCACCTTCCCCCCCCAGCCCCGGCACCCAGCCCGTATTCACCCAGGGACAAGAGAAACTGGAGTACTTACATTATACCAACTCTGGCTTTTCTGTAAGGACAAAATAAAAGAGAAGCATTAGTTAGCACAGAGATCTTAGGATCAAAAAGAAAGATGGACAGAGAAAGTAGGTCCAGTCTGGTTTGTATAATTAGTGAAGTGAAAGTGGGATTAAACAGAAGATTTCCGTGGATTTCACAGTGCGGTCTAACACAGTTATTTCCATCCAGTTACAGGAGCAAAGAACAAACCATAATAGGAAACGATTCAGGCCAACCTGTGCACGTCCACACGCACGCACACACGCACAAACTCACACACGCGTGCTGTAAGAATCATTTTTGCAGAACAGCAGCGCGCGCTAGCAACGGAGCAGCTCATCATAACCATTGCCAGCCATTTATTTTCGAGGCTTCATTCCTCCCCGACTGCTGGCTAGGTTGCAAAAATCACATTGCCTTGAACGGACTCTGCCCAAATAAGCCCTCAAAGACCTCCCAGGAGGCAGGGACACACAAAACCCATCAGGCAAAACATTCAATATTATTTTAAATTCTAGAAGGGAGACACATACAGAGCCAGGAAAACTGCTGAAGAAAATCACTAGAAAAGCTAAGCAAAAGAAAAAAAAAAAAAAAAGGTGGGGTGGTTTGTTTTTTTTTCTTTTTCTTTTTTTTTTTTTTCCCCCCAGAATTTCAGTGTACACTGTTTTGCATCATCTGCACATGTGATTTTCTTGTCCTCATCATGGTATTTCAGACGGTTTGAGAGGACAGGCCACATGTCACGCTGGAGCGTATGAAAAAGCTGGCTCAGTCTGGAAAGCCACACTTGGCAACGTTCAGCTGGAGACGAGATTTATCTGCAGAGAGAGAGGAAGAAACAAGCTTCACACTCCCACTCCAGTCAGGCCGGCTTTCCAGTGACAGGACACTGAGCAGAACTGACAGAAAGCAGAGGCGTCCCCCAGTTCAGGGTGGATTTACCTCGGGGGCAACGAAGCTCGGGGGCACCGTAGCCTTTCAGCAACAACGGTGGCCAGCTACAGCGCGGATTGCCGGGTACGCTGCCCGTCAGCAGCCGCGCAGCTGCGCGCATGCCCCTCTCCCAACCAGCAACGCCATGCCTACGTTACACCGGGGGAGCTGAGGACAGAAGCGATATTTCACTGCATTTCTTTGAAGTCATCTTCCTTCTAACCTTGGCCTGGGAGTATTTTTCACAGCTTTATGCCCAGTCTGGAATATGAAGGAAAACATGCTGTTCTCTGCCTTGTAACGGAGCCTGTGGAAGTTGCACTCGGAGGGTACAGTTCATGTTCACAGAAAAAAAACCAACAGCAACAAAAACAAAAAACCAAGGCAGTAACATAGCATATGCCACAGGTCAAAATAGTTTGAGGTTAAAAAGAGGGACACCCCAAAGGCCTTTCCCCAAATCCCGGGGTAAGGAGATGAACCAAATACACAGTACGGCTCCTCAACTACCCATAGGAATTTCCTCTTACTTCCTACACTTTTCCATACTTGGCCATACCCTCCATTCATAAAGAGTCTGGATGAAGTCATCCTTCACTGCAAGTAGGACATGGAAAAAAGCCTTATGCAATTCAGCCTATACTAAAAAAAAAATAAAAAAATAAAAAAAATTCAGAGGAATTAATCTTAATCCATGTACACAGCACCTCGTCCCCAGGAGCACAGGGTCTAAGATGGAATGATTTTCCTGCAGATTTGCTTTGCCATCTGTCTGTCTTAATGAGCAAAAGGCATAACAGAGAAATTCCTGGGGAAAATGTCATAATTAAACTATAATTGGCATAGAGAAAACAGAGGCACTGCCGTCACTGTTAGGGTGCACGTGTTGTGGTGTCAGCACACCGCAACAGGATTTCATTCCCCTCTGCTGCGTTCGTTGAAGTAACCCTTTTTTCCCCCCTCACATCTGAATTTCCCCGACTGCAGCTCCTCTATAAATGAGATCTGCAGCTCCTCCTTTCCCAAGCTCTTCCACACAATTATACTCACACCCAAGCCTCACCTTACGCCTCCACCAAGCGTTCTAAACACGAGGAGGTTCCTTCCCCCAGCCCCCGTTTTGCAGGTAGAACAGACTACAGGAACTCCAAAAAGAAGGGAGACCGAGTCCTCAAATCTATCTTTAATTTTCTCTACCTCTTTTTTTTTTTTTAACTCACTGAGAGTCTGAAGATAGGGGGATGCGAACTGTGAAAATCAAGAGATGGTATAACAGAGGAGGAAAAGAAAGAAAAAGGAAAAACATATTCTTACTTTGAGCAGGTTAAGTCTGTCATACTGGAAAAAGAAACCATAAGCGTTAGAACTGAAAAACGAAAATAAATAAGTAACCGAGGAATGGAGTTGCACACAGAAGTGGAAAAGATGGAACTCATTTGCAGAGACGACGCTACAGGGGCAGATACCAGAGTTCACAGTTAGATGGTGGCTGTAACCAGGCAGAACTTAGGAGAACTTGAGGAAGGCGAAAAATGGGGTATTTTCTCTGAGCCTTTAATTAATCTAGTGTTCCCTCTGGGCTAACGCCCTCACATTTGCTTACACTGCTGTGGGAGATTACAGCTTTACAGTGCAGATGTGAAGTGGTGGGTCACACAGCTGAAGTTCAGCCTGCTGACTTGACGCCAACAGAAGTTTCCACCTTTCAGCACTACTGGGAGCAAGATCACAACTCACTCCCACATACTGTTGCTTCCAGGGGAACGGAAACATCTTGCCAAGTGAATGACATGCCATAAAGCTCTAGAAGTATCCCTAAGTCCATTTTACAACTGGGGAAACAGAGGCACAGAACCAGGGTGAGGGCAGAGCTTGGAACAGATTCCAGAGCCCTTTCTCCTGACCTATGTACTTCCAAAATCTACTCTCTTCACTGGGCTTCCAAATGCCCATGGCCAAATAACTCAAAGAAATTGATGAAATCTATTCCCACATCCCTCACCCCAGTCCAAACCCACCAGAATTTCATGACCTACTACCTCAAGGGGGATTATACCACCCAAGGGGAGGGGTAAACGAGAAGACACAGCCAAACTCTTCTCGGAATTGCACGCTGAAAGGACAAGGTGCAACAGTCATAAGCTGCAGTAAGGGAAATTCTATTTGGATAGGAAGGAAAAAGCCTCTTCACAAGAAGAGTGGTTAAGCACTGGAGCAGGGACCCGACGAGGCTGTGGGATTTCCAGTCTTGGAGGTTTGCAAAATGTGTCTGGCCAGGACTTTAGACCAACCTGATCTAACCACATCAGGCCTGCTTTGAGTAGAGGCTTGGACTAGAGACCTTCTGAGATCCCTCTGGACTAAACTGTTCTACAGTCTCCAGGGCTTACATCAAAATTCATGTTTTCCCCTAACCTGGTATTTATCCTCAAGATTCATTATTAGTTACAGACAGCGGAAATAATCCAAAGGATTTGTGATGGAGAGGAAATCACTTTTATCCTTGGGCAAGTGGAAAAGAGTTAAAAATATGTACTTCACTGTTAGCTGCTCGCCAAAAGAAGATTCTGCCGAGTTCAGAAAGCTACTCCAGAAGCAGCAGTGTTTGCCACTAAGAGCCTAAGGCTGGGCCATGCCACACTGGGGGACGGGCTGGAAAAGCAAACTCCAGAGCAGATTTCCTACAGATGTAATCCAGTGCTTAAAGACTCCTGGTGAAGCGCTCTCTCTGCTGGCAACACTGCAGCACGACAATTAACACAACAGACAAAAGAGGGCAAGGGACTTCAAGCAGATCTGTCAGCAATTGCATAAACACAGCATCAAACTCATGGGCTCAAGCTGTTTCATTTCATTAGCGAGACAGGTTGGAAAATCAGACCATTCTTCTTGCAGAAGACGAGCAGGGAGAGGAGAAGAGGCTGAGAAAGGAGATCTTAAAATCTTTGTCCTTAAGTTCTTTGTCCCTAACCTCTCCCTGTCTTGAACAGATACCATCATCATCTGTGGGGGGAGAATCGGGGCTTACGAAGCCTGAGATTCCTCCCTTGTGCCAGGGAAAGCCACCTTGTAGAGCACAGAACAAGAGATTCAGCCTTCACGCTGCTTCAGGCTCACCCTGCGCACAGGCCGTGGGCAAGCAGAGCGGGAGGCTCTGACGCAGGCTGGTGGAGGTCATGTCTGGGATTCCCTTCCCTCTGTGCATCGGTTTCCTCACGCTGGAACTCATCTGAGGTCCGCTTCCTTCTTGTTTCTCTAATTTTCTTAAAGCTGTTGGGTTTTTATCTCAGAAAAGCAAGGGGTTGGCTGCAAGCACATCACAGTACCACTACACATACATTTTACGCGTACGCTGCTCTCTACCAACGTTCTTCCCACCAGTTCCTCTCCTAACAGACCTCTCCATAGCTTGGGCAAGGCACCTCCACAGCCTGTCCAAGACCTGTCCTGACCCACACACCTCTACTCACCAACAACGCTTTCAGGACTCTCTGCCACTCCAGACCTGCATTTTGGATAGAACTTCTTTCACGCCTCACCCGAGACATCTGTCCCACAGTCCTCCTCCGCAGTTATCCAAGCTACAGCTACCAAGCACAAGACAATCTGTCTAAAAAAAGACATTAAAAAGTTTCCAGCAAACACCAGCAAGGTCAGGCTGGTTACAAGAGGACATCATGACTAAGGAAAAACAGTAAGCCAGCACTGTAGACTTCACTGCTGTCTGAGAAATTTCCTAGAATGAAATCTAAGGCATCAACTGGGGAAAGGCCAAGGCATTGTTTTAATGGATTATGAAGCCATCCAAGCCATTCTGGTTTGAACTTTACTTGCATACATCTGGAAATGCCAACAGCCTGGCATTTTGTCCAAAAAGCATCCTATCTGCACTCCCGCCTTTTACGCTCTTCTGAGGGTAGCACAGAGATGCGAGATCAAATCTCAAACGAGCTTATCTCCAACCCAAGCACCCACAGAGGGATCTTCTACTTATTACCTTTCAGAGCGAGCCCATGAATTCTCACAATTCATTCGGGACAGGTCTGTTCTAACAGGTTTAAGCTGGGTCCATTTGAAATCACTGATCTTTAATATTTACATCACAGGGAAAAGCATGCAAGAGCAGTAAGCTGAGATCACTGGCCACAAAACCGTTATTCATCAAAAAAAGCAGGGAAGAAGTTACGGAGATCAACTCTTACTTCTGAAAGGCATAAAGTAAGAAGAGAGGAAAGAGAAGGGATCAGCCTACCAAAGCCAGCAGCTCACTTCAAGGGACAGGGAAAGCAAACCTTAAAACAAAGGCTAAAATTAGCTGGAAGTAATCGAGGGAGTGTGACGAACAGGCCAGTTCTCACACCATGTGAGCAAATATTAATGAAATCCCAGTGATGTAAGTGAAACCAGCTTCTCAGCTACAGGCATGGGGCTGAGCTCTTGCTGACATTCTCGCAGCCGCACCAGGAGAATGCCTTACTGGGGTCACCGCTCAGTACCCCGGGGAGGGTTTCTGAGTGATGAGACAATTCTACAGTGGGGGACAGGAGAGAAAAAAGAAGGCTTACTTTGGAGAGGCGCTTGTGTGACTTAATCGGAGAGAAAGCATGCAGGAATGAAAAGAGAGAAATTAAGGAAAGAAGAAAAATTACCTCGCAAATCAAGAGAAGGAAAACCCACAAACCCAACAGAAAGCATTGTATCCCCCCATTTCCTTGTGAAAAGCACCGCGTGTTGAAGTCAAGCTTTCATAGTCACCGTGCTGGTAAAAATCGTGCTCCCAGAGCCTTAAATCACAGCATTTTATGGGCCAGGGCGATTAAACTCATTTCTGTAATTCCCCCCTACCAAGGACGTCGTTTCCCTGGGATGGACTGCTGGCACCATCGTGCGTGAGGGTGTCACTCGGTCCTGCCGTCCCGGGACAGTGTTTCCAGGTTACTGCTGCTCTGGAAGCAAGTCTGACCTCAAGGGCAACCTCAGAACTGACTAGTCTCAAATGATTCATCTTGAAAAAACTCTCGGCCTCCTCGTTTAACTCACATACTCCCCCCTTAGCTGTGAGAGACCAGTGAAGCCCAGTGAATGTGGCCAGTGAGTCCTGTTTCCTCTGCTGATAGCGACGACAAAGAGGAGTGGATGGAGACTTCTTGTGTCCGTAACACAATCCAGCAATAAATCAGGCAAAAAATTTAACAACTCCTTTCACACAGGCCATCAGAGTTATGCCTGTGACACTGTGAAGTTATTCAGGCTGAAATATTTCATTTCAAAAAACTGGAAAAACACAAGTGCTCCTGACAGCTAGCTATCTCACAATATGCCACTGACAGCAGGGTTGTAATCAAAGGTTATATTTGGCTCCCAAGGACCTTCAGAAGGTTATATCTGGCTCCCAAGGCCCACAGAAAATCAAGAAACCCCAAACCTGAAACCCTCTTCCTCGGTGCAGCAAAGACTGTTTCTAATATAATACGGTCAAAAGACACAATACCTTTCTAGGGAAAATATCATCTACCCTGGCCAAGTCAGTCCTAATACCACACCGACAGGAGGCTGTGCAGAGAACTGGCAAACCGATTGCATGCAACTTGAACCTCATCTCAACACAGGGCTTAGACAGGACCGGAGAAATGCATACGCCCTTCACAGGCTGTCTGCACAGAGGAACCTTTATTTGTTCCGAGACCCTTCACGATCCAGATGATAAACAGCTGATCTTCAAGGTCTTTCTCAAAACCACAGAGCTTCCCAAGGAAAGAGGGCCTTGACTGCAAAAAGGTTAGCTGACGTAAGTCTCTACGGAACTGCAGTACAAGCCATCAGCAACTCCTGGACTCAGGTCGCTGAAAAGATGACCCACACAAAAGGCTTCCAGCTAGGAGAATTTTCAGAAGTACGATGGGAGGAGGAGGAGGAAAGTTAGCCAGAGAAAAAATGGCACGAGACAAAGCCAGTGTACTGCATCAGAGGGTTTAGAACTGGGAACACGCGCACGTCTTGACCAAAGTCATTTGATCGCTCCTCACCTTGGAATTCTTGGCCCCACTGCGGCCTGACTGAGAGGAACAGCTACGCTGTACACCCTGCTCCGGCGTGGAAGGGGATTTGTCTGACGAGTGGTCCGAGCCTTTTTCCACCATGGCGTCTCCTTGAGAGTCCTGCGGCGTCGGGGACCGGGAGCGTTTGCGCAGGATCGGGGAGCAGGCAGGTGTGCTGCGGTTTGAGTTACTGGCAGTACTGCAGAAAGAAGGAAAGAACAGGGTTAATAATCTTCAGCTCAAACTGAAAGCAACTGCCCCCATGCCTCGAGGTGGAGCGGTACCCGCAGATTTCTCCACTGGCACAGCAGACAAATCTGGCTTCCTGAAGCAATGCGCAGGATGCACAAAAATGGAATCATATCTTTTAGGAAACACTCCATTAAAGACCATCAAAAACGATGGGGCATTGGGAGGGGAGCCACGAGGACAGACAACGCAGCCGTGATTTCCGGTATCAAGTCATCCCTTCCCATGCCAGTTACAGTTGGGCATGAAAACGGTGTCCTGTAACATAAAAGCTTTCGTTACGGGGAAAAGCAAGACCTTTCAGAGTTTACAGGAATGATGAAACATTTAGGGGAATGGAACTTCTCCTCCCACATATTCAGCAAACGTCCTAACTCCTAAATCAGAAAGCCAGTTACATACACGTTTATACAGAGCAGGAGAACTCAGATTTCCTCACTGCTCTTTCTCTTTTGATGCCTCTTCTTCCTGCCAGACTCCAAAATACCACACGCTACATCCATTTTTTCCCTGCGTAACTCAATTCCTTCAGCAGTCAAATCTATTTATGTATGTAATGCAGTCCTCCAGCAATTACCAGCTTTAGTTTGGTTTGGTTTAGCACTGGATAAACTGGTCTCATAAATTACCCTCTATTTGCTCCCTACCTGTGTTAACACACAAGTGATGAAACTTTCCCTAAACAATTTGCAGAAAGCATACAACAAAGCTGCTCAGGCAAACATTAACAGAATCAAACGTCACACTCGGTACACGCAATGAGCTTGCAGTCGGCAAGAATGCCAGCGTGGCACTTCGCAGAAAACTCTTAGAAGATATTTTCAAGAATATAAAGTACGGAAATTCATACAGACGACGAACAGGTTAGAGAAAACGGATTTGCAAAACGTTCTGCAAGCAGGAAGAAAGATGGATTAAATTACAGATTCTGCTCCGTTACGTATTTCTGCTTAACAGATCTGGACCATTCTCCCAGCAGCACTGCCTGCAACAGTTTAAGTATATCATGAAATAAAATCATCGGGGTTTTTTAGCTTATTGAAACGCACACAAGTATCAGGTTTCTTGGCAGACTTTCAGATAAAACGGGTACTTCACCTTTCCTGCCTTCCCGCTGCTGCTTCTCCTGGCGAAACTTAAGACGCGCTCACTTTTTCAACCACCCAGTATAACTGCATCTGGTGCACCAACTGCAACCAGCAGCTACGTGCACGTGCAGAAGGTGCTGTGCAAACGGTGCTAAGGCGTGACGTTCATCAGCAACGCTTTCAGAGACGGAAATGGTTTTGAACTGCTATTCCTACGGCTAAGAACTCTCAGTTCCGAGGCTGTACTGCTCCTGTGTTACTGCTTATATGGCATCACATCAAATTTCCTAAATCTTGCCCGCAGCATGCTTGATTTAACGTAAACAGGTTTATTTGCGAGGTCCCCAGAATACAAGGCAAGAATTCGAAGCGAATGTTCCCGAGTCACACATCACTGCACTGAATTTGTTTGAACAGATGTACTTATTTTTCTTCTACAGCTCTATGAAACTTGAGTTTATCATGCACAACCTTCTTCTCATTTTCCGTTCAGTTCATCCTCACAAGTTTCGCTTTGAGTTTCAGTTTCAAGCAACTCTGTAAGGACCAAGCCACGCTCACACGATGCCTGTTCGTTCAGCCTTTCATCTCTACGGCAGCGAGGACGGGCACAAAACCCGCAAGCCTGCAGCTCTGTCCCTGCCCCGAGCCCCTCAAGCCTCTCGCTGCTCCCGCTCCGTCCCTGAAGTTTGAATCCGACCCAAGGCAGGGCCATGACGAACGCTTTCTGCAGTTGCCGTAGCGACCACGGCCTGCAATTGAACCGGGAATCGACGCCTGAAATGCCAAAATGCCTTGACCCACTTTGAAAAAAAAAAAAAATAATAGTAATAAATAATGCTTTACAGACGTAACGGAGCAGAGCGCGTTCGGGGCCTCACACACCCCTGCAGCGTAGCCTTCAGGAGACGGAACAGATTCCGTCAGGGACAGAACACAAACAAGCCCACCTAAGCAGCGGCCCCTCGCTCCTAGGTGAAAGCCCTGCACGCAGTGCATGAGAGCTCGGGAGGCAGAGTACGTCTTTCTTGGTTTATGTTCGTCCTGTGTCTAGGAGAAACGCCTCATCTTACGGTGGGATTGCGGCTGCAGCAGGAAGAACACGAGCAAGCGCGACGCGGCCAGGGAGAGGCCAAACTCTGTTCAGTCAGATGGAGGGCAAGCCTTGGTATCTGGAGAAGAACTGAGGTGGTGGGAGAAGAACAAACACTGACCAACGCACAGACAAGCTGCCTGGTCACACCCTACTCCAGACCAAGCAAGGACGCAAGGTAAGGTACAAAACCACCAAACTTCCCCCCTCCAACAGAGTATTTCCTGTAAAGACTGGGACCAGCCGGTGAATAGAGACTTCAGCAAGAAGTAGTTTTAGGGAAAGGCTACGGTCTGCACTCCACAAGCTAAGGCTGGGATTCTTACAGCTGTAAGGAACTCTGAGGACTCTCAGCAATGCGCCAATGGAGAACTCGACAAGAAACCTGACTTGTTTGAGTCTGTTAAGATAAATTCTGCATGAATGGCACGCAAGCAGTCCTGAACCGACATGAAAGTCTGCCCATCATACCAGATATTCTGAAATAATCTGCCTGCCACTACAACACAGCCCAGGCTTAGGATAAGCAGCCTGCAGCAGTTCTCTCCCAAATCACACGTGCCCCGATAGCCAGCAGCCATCCTCCCCTCAGACACAACAGCTTGCGGCCGGAGCAGTCGTGGCACCTGCGGCTACAACGCCGCACAAGAGAGGCCTGTCCTCCTCTCAGGTAGCGGTGCACCCGGGTTAAGATGCAGAGCAAATCCATCTGCATCTGCCGGTTGCAGGATGCGAATTAGAATTTAGCCAGAAGTCACGGCTGTGTTCCCAAGAGCACCGAAGGATTTGTAACGAGGAGGGCAGCCCATCTGAACAAGCGGCAGCTCCAGGCGTACAATGCTCTCTGCCTTCGCGTAGAGAAGATCACCGGCTTCTCAGACAGCTTTTCCTGCAGTGTACTTCTAAACCCCTTGGACTTCCTCAAGGAACTGCTGATCTGGAAAGCTAATCAGCAGCCTCCGAGCCCACCACAGTTCCCAGAAGAACTTGCTTTACAGGAGTCAATCTGCTGATGTAGCTCGCACCTCGCTGCAGCCCGCAGCACCTACCTAACCGTACCGCTCTTCAAAGCCCAAAACCGGGGCTACCAACAACGTTGCAAAAGTTGGGCCTAATTCTGGAAAGCGCTGAGCGCTATGTCCCCAAACCAGCAAAGAACTTAAGCACATATTTAACTCTCTGTGTAAACACACTGAATCTATGAGTTGTGCAAAGTCAAGCCTGTGCTTACGTGTCTTCCCAAACAAGAACGAAGGAGATCCTCAAGGATCAAACAGAACTCTACTGATAAAGTCTTGAAAAGAGCAGAAAATGGTCAAGAAGGCACCTCAAGCCTAGCTGTAGCACAAAACCAGTTAATTCTCCTCAGAAGCAGCTAGTAAAGGTGTTAATTAGACGCCTACAAAGATATTTTTCTGTGATACAGTCAGACATCAGTGGAAAAAGAAGAGATTCAGAAATTCGTTACGCAGTCTACCAAACAGCAAGCAGATGGTAACAACTTTCGGTCATCGTCAACCTACACTCGCTTCAAATTAACAATCCAAGAACTAAAACCTCCGTGTATCCTCCAGCAATTCCCTGGCCTTGCCACTACAAGCAATAACAAAATGTTGTATTACAAAAAAAGAAAGCGTTAAATTAAAAAGCAATGAGAGCTGTAGGGCTGTACAGGAACCGAGCAGTGTTTCACGACAATTGCTTTACGAAGAGTTGTGAGAACAGTAAACTTCCTGTATGTTTTTGAAATAACTAGTTTTTAACAGCAGTGTCCATCTTTGTCAAAGATTTACTCTGATTATTTCGACGTTTCACAGAACCCTCCTATGACATTCAATAGCGTGTTTGCATATTCATGAGATAAAATTAAGGCAATTATTGTGCTTCAGGGGATTAGCAAATCACTGCAAGCCTTAGGAAGGCATCTGCCTTCTGCCCATACGCAGCACCGCAAGGCTGCTCCGATGTATTATTAACAACGTCATTGTCTATCTCTGAATCATCTGATACTGGTTACCACTAGAGACAGACTACCAGCTCTGAGGGACAAATGGTCTGGTATCTCACAGAAACAACCCCTCCACCGCAGATGCCAAGGAAAAGTTGGAAAAAGCTTTTGAAACAGAACGAGGCAGATCTTGACAATACTGTCCAATAATACAACAGTGACAATTTAGAAAGGATCATTGATCTGCAGAGAACCACCATGTATCATAAATGATACACTAAACCCCTCCATCACTCACAAATTAATATCGTTCCATTTGCTCTGAAGCAAGACAAACCCCACGGAACAAAGCACTGTGGATAATACAATGAAATCTGGGAAGCAATACAGGGGAAATAATGCAAAATAAGAATTTCACATCCCTCTGGAGCTGACAGCACGTCTGTTTCAGACACAGCCCCAGCGTGGTCACCTGCAGGCCACCCAGGCTACAGCTGTCCTTCCAAAGGAGGAACAGATCCGGGCTTTGTTTCCTCATCCCCCCCCACCACAATGCCAAGGGCTCCCATAATTAACAGCAAGAACTGCAATATCTGATGCTGTCTTCAAAACCGCAGAGCCTGGAACTTGGGACAGAACAGAGCTCGCCACTCTTGTTTAAAAAAGAAATGAAGGACACTGTTAAGTCATCTTTCACGTGAGGAAAAGTTTGAAAACGCCACAGCTCAAAGAATAAAAATAAAAGGAAAATAAATCTGAGCATGTTTCTTTTAAACCTCATTGCTTGCAAGCTAACATCACAACCTGTCAATGGTTTGGAGACACCACGTCGCTGTCATACATCAATCCACGCGCATCTTTTCAAGGGAGAGTGAGAGAAACGCAAAACAGCTCGCGCTGAAGATCCAGGCGCAGTTTGGGATGAAGCCATAGATGTGACACAACTCCTAGATTACCTGAAGAAGAGCACAAGTGTTCTTCCTTTCTGCCCATCTCCTGCTATAACTTCAGCACGACTATATCTCCAGCACAGGCAGTGTCGCCTGAGCACACTCCAATCTTGTGCCAGGGGTTTTAAAAGCCACAGATTAAGCATCTAATGAAGCTTCACACCACATCTTATCAGCGACAGAGCGGGGGCGGACAGGGACACTGTGTATTTCACAAGCAGAAGACAAAGCCAGAGCTTCACATCTTCCCACTGCTGCCGCTGCTCATCTGCATCGGCTTTCCTAAGTTACCAGAAGATGCTGTGATCGTCGAAGCTGGGCTCAAATACATTTCTTTTGCTCATCCCTTGATGTGCTAGCCCTTTACCATTCTGAAAACAACAATGCTACAATTTCGTACCCCCTCACCCCGACACCACGCAGTCTCTCTCCTTTGCTCTAACCATACAGCAGCACTGTCCACCTGAAAGTTAAAAACAGAGAGAGTCAAGGGCTCAGCCGATACTGGGAAGAGCCAGACACCCCCAGTCACACGCAGGCCTTTGTCCTGAGGACCTGGTTCAGGCCTGTCCTCCCACACGACATATTCTCTCTTGCTTTCCTCAGCTTTCTGGTTTTCAGCGGCACGGGCAGCTGGGGGCACCCAAAGTTATGGCGCTAACATAAAACGTATCGCTGAGATTCAGCTTCAAGTTTCCTTCTGTCCCCAGCCAAAATCACAAGCTCCATCTTAAACCCACCCGCTTCAACAAGGAGTTCTCCTGCAGGTGCACGTGACTTAACGAAGCAAGGAAACAGGAATATATCCCTTTTCTGAACCAATGGTTTCCATGATGGAAACATTAGTCACCAGCAAGCTGGGAAAAAGCAATTCTTTAGTGAAGGGGGATTTACCAGATTCTCACTGCCGACAAATACATACAGTGCAATGAGCCTGCATCTCCTACTGCTCTCCCCCTGCCAAAAAAAAAAAAAACCACAACAAAACCCCACCTGCATACTCTGAAAAAGCAGCACAGAACAACCTCTGTCCCTGCCCATCACTGCAAATACACAAACACCGAGAGGAATGCCAAGCAGAACCAAGACATCAGTCTGCATGCTCCCAGCCCTTTTGAGAGCAAGGGAGCACATGGGCAAAGCAATACATGGTGTTTCTGCAGCGGCGCCGGCTGCCCGCCCGTGACGCGCCGCCGGTTCGTCCCACTTCGACCCCCTCCATACGTACACCCAGATGTTACGAGAGCAATAACTGACCCTTGGGGGGTGGGGGAGGCAGTAGGCGTAAAGGGAAGAGGAGGAGGGGTGAGGGGAGTGAAAGCTGGAAAAAAAACAAAAAAAACAACCCCCAAAAAAAAAAAACCAAACCAACAATCAGATTCGCTCATCAGTTGTTTCAAACAATCAAAAAGGCTGCTTTAGCAATTCCACTGCGCGAGAGGTAGGGCGCGTGCACGGGGGAGAACAAGGGAAAAAGGGATCAGCCTGTGGAAGGGGAAAAGAAAGGAAGCATCTCTGCAACATGATGTCACGCTGCCTGCTTTCAAGTCCCCCAAACAGAAAGGAGCAGCAGCAGCAGCAGCAACCAACATGGACTCCAGATTTAATCTGCCTTGAGAGCGTCCGTCTCAGGCGGCAGATCTGCTCGGCAAACCCGCGCTGAGCACAGCGCGGCGCGCGCAGCCCCGTGGCTCCGTCCTTCGTGCACATACATGCACACGGGCAGGCGTGTGCTCGCGCGTTCGGAGACGGCCGATGGCACGCGCAGGGACAGAGGGGAGAGGAAGAAGAGAGGCAGCGGCAGAAGGAACAGGAGAGTAACACTAACCTGGTAGCCATTAGGGACCGTAGTGCAGCGCAGAGCAGCTAGGAATTCATTCATTCATGCACTTGCGTGTGGCGGGGGGAGAGCGAGGGTGGGCAGCGGCGAGGCGGGAGGGTACTCACCTCCTGCACCATCTCAGAGCCCTTCCCGAAGGGAAGAGGGAGTCGGGGGTGCCTGGGGCTCCTCACGGGCACCCAGAGCCCCCTCTCTCAGCCGCCTCGCACGCTGCTGGGGCTCCGGCCATGGCTCAGCCTCTCTTCTCCCCCCCCCGCCCCGCTCTTTTGTGATTATGATGGTTTGTGCGGCTCGACCCAGCTCCGTGCGCCTCTCGCCCTCGCTGCTGCCAGTTCTTTCACACGCGCTGGCGTGCGCGCGCATGCACGCAGCCCGTGGGCTGCCGCTTTTACATAACGCAACCCCCGTAATGCCTTCGCTCTTCACATCCGCCGGAGGAAAAAGGGGGGAGGGGGACCTCCTGCCATTTTTCCCAGGGTCCCCTGGTTATACCTGTCACTTCCAGATGCTCTTCATAAAGCCCAGCAAAACCAGCAGGTCAAGGTCCTACAGGCTGAAAACAAACCGTACTCATCCTCCCTGAGCACCGCGCTGGACCACTCACACACGTGGGAGAAAGTTTCGAAACCCGTCAGCGTGTCAACACAAGAACGGTCAGGAAAATTAAACCCTAATTAACTGGTAAAGTGGATTATCTAAACCGAATTAAACACTGTGAGGGCACGCTCGTTCGGAATTAAGGTGACATCAACTCAATTTAGCTTACTTCATCCAGGAAGCTAATTGGGCTTCATTTTTCATGCCTATCCGTGTGAAAGCAGGTCTGGGATTTTTAAAGAAATGCTATCAAGCAAAGTTTACAACTCTCCAGCGGTATTAGTTCACGGTATTTCTTTGGGGGACATACACACTGCTGCATCCCTCCACACCCGCTCGGGGACATCTTCACGCCAGAGGAAGATGGGTTTTGGTCCCTCTCAAGGGCTCTCACTGTACAATACAAATTACACAGGCTGAAGGAGGAAAAAAAGAAGAGAGCAAACCAATCGACTAGCTTGCTCTTTTCTTTCCAGTGTATGAGAGCAGACCTGGTCTGCGCAAGGAAATAGTGCAGAACTGATCGGGAACTGCCTGCTGTACTAACACCCTTGATGTGAAGCAGAAGTGCCCAGGCGAGGAGGTATTCTGCGTAATTCTAGGGCTTTAAGTGTGAAATAACTTTCCAGCATAGACAAGCCTTTAAAGAGCATCCAGAGAAGCTCCCGTACCAGTCTGGCTACAGTAGTTACAAAATTCACACCTTTTATCACTTCTGTTCAGCAGCCTCTCACTCCCCATTCGCATCGCTCACCCCAGATGCGTATTTTCACAGTTCCCTGCGGCGTCAACTGAGCCAGACAGGCAACTCCAAAGCCGGATTCAGAGTACCTAAGTCAGGAGTCTGAATATAGCCAAATTCAGATGCTGCCAATGACCCTCTCGGGGACTTAGTGCTCCTCTCTGATAACAGGAGCTGTGCCTTAAGTGATGTAAATACTCATCGCTCTGCCCTTTGCCTTCTTTCCTTGCCATTCCATTCACAGGGCTGACCATTTTCTCTTCTCTTTACGATCAGCCATAGCTTTCACTGCTAATGTCCCAAAGGAGCATCGTTCCAAGAGGCTGATCAGCCATCGCTTCGCTACAGTCAAAATCAGCGGGAGCAGGAGGTGCTCTGCTCTTAAGAATCAACGCCCTGCACCAGCAGACTCACGTCACTGTGCAATTCAGATGCTGCACATGATTATAAATTGAAAACAGAATATTTTTCATATTACTCAGAGAATACACACAGATGCACACAGGTTCACGGTGTATAAGCCACTATTTTAATAAACGTGTTGCCCCACTGCTTGATGTTAATTCTGTGACATCCTTGTGACCAAGCGTCTTTCTTCACCTTCTCCGTTTGCAGCGGTGCCAATCACAAGGCACCTAAAACGCATCGACTTTCACCGCAAACATAAACTTAGTGCACAAAATCTAATTTCATAAAAGCAAACCTGGTTTTTATTCCTTTAATATTTGTTCAGGTTGTCTTCCCAAGGTTTTCTTTGCAGTCATGGGAGAAACTTCTGTTAAAATGACAAAGTTTCTCATACAATTACACGTTTTACAAGTGTTGGACATTCACAAAGAGGACCAAACAAAATGAATCCATAACACAATCACAAGAGCTGACAGCGATATTTGTCACTTCACCCTGTAACGTCCGACTTTAGGCTTTAAATCTGCAAGTCCTCATACGGATGGAGCACTCTACCTATCTGGAACTGCACGGTCGCTAAAAGAAGTTGTAAAGCTAAGCAATACCCGGCAATGAAGAATTAGGGCCAAATCCCACACCATCTTGCCTCACACACACAGGCCTTCTGCCAACACAGAACTATTTCTTAATTTTGCAATGCCTTCTTCTCAAGACTTTAGTCTCCAATTCTTTGGACACGTTTCAGTGCGTACCGGTAAACCTGGTGTGTTTTGCAAGGAGAAAGCCGCGTGCAGTAGACTTGCAGTCCTCGCCATAAACATTGAACTATTTCTCCAATACAAACCTAAGCATGAACAAGAATACAGCAAAATCTCATTATCCACTCAGAAAAATCAGCGGATTAGTGATAAAATCAGCAAATTAGCAGAAAAATCAGCAAATCAGCAGACAGCGGCAGAGCCACCGTAACTTGCACCTTGACTTATCATTTTCATATGTGACCATGAAAAGTTCCAAATGCTCACAAAAGTTCGTGAACTGGCACGTTAACATACAGGCTTCCCTATCCCCTGTATCCAACGCCAGGGGACCTCTGTCTCCAAGGATGGCGTGATTCCCACGGAAACGCCATGTCTAGGACCGCACCTAGTGTCAACGCATGAACTGCGTGGACAAACTGGACGGGGTTCAGGTAAGAGCAACGAACGGTCAACGGCAGAGGCACTGAACCCATCCAACGCAGGCTGGAGGTCGAGGAATGACAAGCTTTCACTGATCCTCCTGAACACCCGTTTGATAATACTGGGTGACAGCTGGACGTGCTGCAAGCTGAAGCTAGACAAATTCTGACAAGAGAGATGCATTTTTGGAAGTAAACAAAACTAACCACTGTAACTAATTAAAGGCTAGATTATCCATCTGTGGCAAACAATATTATGCAAGCTTTTGTGTTTTCCTAAATACTGCTTTGTACCTCAAATCGGGATCAGTTCAGGCAAGTCTTATACCTTGCACTCAATAGGACTTAGAAGAGATATCTGAATGCTCCCATTTTATTTTTTACAGTTTCAGTGTTTTTTTTCTTACGGCTTTCAAAGATGTATGAAAATAGTTGGAAGTGCGACACTCAGTCTCTGCAAATTCTGGTACCTTTCGTCTGAATAACTACTAGGGTTTGAACAAGACACTGTTTTTCGGTAGTCACATGAGAGCTACACCGACCCAAAGGCTGAAGAAATTCAGTATAATGGAACTACAGAGAACACACAAGGGCTCAAAGCAGGTCATGAAGCTGTAGGACAGATTCAACACGAGTTTAAGACCTACCCACTCTCCAGACCGTCAGGGGAGAAGATGAATCAAACCGAAGTTCTGCTTCCAAAAGCACTGTAAGTGCAGTAGTAAAAACGTAAGATTTACTTGGAGAAAAGCTTCTCAGGCTTATCTGGGATGGTGTGCAAAAGGCCAAGTTACGGGTAATCTGAAAAACCACGCAACACCTCAAATGCTTTACAAACCTTACCAGATTTGCAAAATTCAACCCGGAACTGCAGGAAGGACAAATACTCTCACTACAGTTC
This sequence comes from Chlamydotis macqueenii, assembly GCF_036417535.1. Classification (NCBI taxonomy): domain Eukaryota; kingdom Metazoa; phylum Chordata; class Aves; order Otidiformes; family Otididae; genus Chlamydotis; species Chlamydotis macqueenii. The sequence continues at coordinate 1,949,820 of NC_141579.1, read as the reverse complement.
CGGGTCTTTGCAGCACCATTCGTGTCGCTACGAAGACAGCTTGCTTCATAGAGGTAACACGTTGATAATACTGCACTGAAAAAGGATCTTTAGGGGCCTTTAAGGAAGCTCTTCTAAGCGTTCCTGCTTTGTTGAAGAGCTGCAGAACACATTTGTTGTCCACCGGGTTTACTTGCACACGTCTCTCAGCCCTTGCCCTGATACTGGCGTTAAAGAATCGAGACAAGCCCTGGGGCAACATTTCATGTGTGAAGGACACCTAAGGAGGGCTCCACTGCTGAGCTACTCGCGGCGTGACACGGCCCCATACCACAGCCCACGCACCACAGGACTCCCAAGCTCTACAGAAAGGCGCAAAGTCCTACATCACGAGCACCCCTCCAAGGATGCTCTGAGTCAAGCCGTACCTTTACTGGCCGCTGGACCGAGCGGCCGGGCCGGTTTCCGCTCTGCTGCCTCAGACCCAGCCGTAACACAAGCGTAGTCATACATATTGCATCTCGCAGCTGAGAGGAAACGAAGCACTGTCCACGTAATTAAAGCCCGGGGCTGACGACAGACACAGGCGAGACAGTCCGGTGCCTGAACACCTCCACTTTTCAGCCGAGTTCAGAACGGAACCAGGGCACGCTTACCCTTTGACAGTACTTCTGGCCCAGTCTTCAAAGAGACATATCAAAAACGCCAAGAAAGCGTCTCCTCAAGGAAAACTCAGTGTAGCGCTACCATCTCAAGAACTGCAAGTAGGATTGGCAGCAGCGGGTAGCTGACGTATCTGGATGGTCATTAATATTCTGCGCATGTTTAATTTTTTTTTGCTCATTTTGTTGGAGCACAGAAGCTGCGTTTCTCCTGGACACTGTCTTTACCTGTGAATGTACGGACTCTGCTTTCGAACGCACAGCACTGTACAGGCTGGGTTCTCCAACTGGGACACGCGGTCCTGTTAGCTAGCTCCTGCTCAGACCGTCCTTCCAGCCTCAAAATGGGTGCTATTTTTCAAATCCCACAGTATTCTCACCCTATTAAGCAATAAGGAGCACTGCCAAAACTCTTCCTTTTCCCTCTCAGAAAATAGGCTCCTGGGCAGGTACCAGATCATGCAACTCCTCTGAGCTGAAACGGCATTTTCAAGACACAGTGGCTGCTAAAAGCCCATGGATTCCTGCGGCAGTGGGGGATGGAGGAGGGAGGCAATCATGTGCTCAAAGGCATGGGGAGGAAGAGGGGGAGGAGGAGAACAAGGAGAGAGAGAACAAAGTGTCAACATCTTAACTGGGACACACAAAGAGCCAGTCCTTAGTAAGAACTTAATCCAGGATTAACAAGAGGTCAGCTACCTCTGCAAGGAGACTGCACTAAAAGGAGCTAATTAGCTCTCCTTAATTGCACAAAAGAAACCACACAGAATTAAAAGATAGCCACAAGCAGCAGATCTCTCCTCACCTATGAAACAGAGCCCTACCTGGGGTCCTCCACATCATCCTCAATCAATCAGCACAGGGAAAGCCAAAAGCAGGAAAGGGGAAATGACGTTAGGAAACAGGCTGCAGGGAGTTAGGCTCAGCATCAGCAAGCGAAGTGTTTGAGTGACAGCTGGAGCCTACATCATGCAGGACAAGTATTTTCAGCATGGCCGGCATCTTTCTAGACAGCTTCTTCAGCAACCATCGCCATCACATATGGAAATGCCCAAGGTCCCTAAAGTAATGACAGCCACCACTTACAAAAACAGTATTATCCAGGAGGATATCTGGTGCAGTTTTAGCCCTCTTCAATTCAATGTGATCTCTGAAAATGAGAAGGAAGGACAGCACAAGGGGAACCAGTCAGTTTTGCTCTGCAGGTCAATTCTGGCCTGCAGGTTGAAACCAACAGAATCACATCCCAGCACGGCCAGGCATCGCATCTTCATCAGGATAAACGGAGAGCACAAAGCAAACGCACCCACGGATAGGTCTGGAAAACACCAGTTCGGGATGACACAGTGGATAACGCCGGCTGAGCTGACCTCCCACAAACTGTCTGTCTCGAATTCCTGATCATATATTACAAAGATATCGATCCTTTAGTCCCCTGCCACTTCCACTTGATACTGAACCCATCTCTTTTTTCCTCTGAAACCACGGCACGTTCTGTTCTGGTGCTCTGACGACAAGCCCAGAAGCTTCGTATTTTACCCCAGAAGCACTTGTGCTGCACGGGCAGATGATGTATGCAGCAGTCAGTGTACTCAAAAATGAAGATTAACGAGCACATCAACAACACTAACAGATGTCTCTGAGATTGAGCACTAACAAAAGTAACTCCTGTATTTATTTGTTTTATGGTACCGTGCTGAGGGCTGGGCGCTTGCCTCACCCTGAGGAGCTCGCAGCGCAGGACTTCATCCCTGCAGTGAAAGGCGTGGAGAGGAGAGGCCGCGCCGATTCCAAACCCTACCGCAACGGCGGGAGCCACCTTCCAGCACCAGGGCCTGAGCGCATCCCCGCTGCAAGATCAGCGCCCAGTTTAAGAGAGGACGAAGAGAAAAGCAAAACAACAGGTTGACCAGGGGAAGACTATCATAAACACAAAGAAAAATAACAACAGAAACAGGAGATCACCTATTAACTGCAGGTCCCTGTAGAATCATTACAGTACTGCCTCCATTACCCATGCATCCTTTTTTTCTTATCCCTTCAGGACACTTAAATATCATGCCATTGTACTTTCAGTTACGCTGCGAAGGTAACCAGGGGACAAGGAGCAGCAGAATTTCACCTCAAGCCCAACACAAACGAATTACGTTATTCGGATGTGAATACGAGAAAGCCGCACCCCTCCCTGCTCCCAGTAAGATACGCTGTTCCTATGCAAGCTGAGCACAAAGAGAGAATTCCAACATCTGGATAAAGCTTCAACAGCTGCCATTGGAGAGAGCAAAATGCACGTGGGCTGCTCTGTGCCAGGGGCTGGGCTACACCCGGTCTCCTGGTACAGACAAGCCCCACTCCTTCAGTCCCCTCCACTCCCCATCCCACGCTGTCCGGCTCCGACCCGTGAGTAGATTTATGAAGAGAAGGAAGAGGAACAGGGCACTGAAAGGGTCCAGTCTCTTTCTTTAGCCCTGCCTGGCGCAGCGTGCACTTCTGTGTCATATAATACAGTTACAGTTATGCCAGCTTCTCCCTTCCTCCGGACTGTTCCAATCTGTTTATCCCAACCAAAACCAGCCTCCTCGAGGCTTCCCCCAAAGCACTACCCCAGTCTCTACCTTCAGACTACTCCTGAGCCACCTCTCATTTCCAATCCCAATATCCATTCACGTATATTGGATTCATCCCCACTCTAATTGACTTTCTTAACCTTGCTTGGCCCTTTCTTCCAGGACGGTCTCAGATTCCTGTAATCTTCTGCCGAGCTCACCCAGAAACTCCCTAACAACGCTGAACAGCTACCCAGCCCAGCCCCTACTCCCATGAAGACAGAACATTGCTCCGTAAGAGTCTTGCTCACCTTCTCCCCCCAACACCTCCATCCCTTCCACCCCAACTTGGGTATCTCAGTCAAACCCTCTGTATCTCCGTCCCAGCCCTGTGTCAGGGCATCCTTTTTCCTGAGGAGCCGCCTGACCTCACAACACACACACAAACGCAAAGGAACCTGCGTCTACGGGAAGGAGTCCTCCCACCTGCCTGGAAGATGAAAAATGAAGAGCTAAATGATTGCACCTGTTACCACATCGCGTTTCCCGGGGCGCAGCTGCCTGTCTTCCCTGCTCCTCTGCTCTCTGGTTCGGAAACCATTGAAACTGCAGACAGAAGCAATTCTGCTGGGGGAGAGATCATCAAACCATTCAAGAGACTTACTGCTCCGATGCATCTTATGCTCTCAAAAGTCGTTGACAAAAAGATTCCTCGCTCTGATAACAGCTCGGCATGGCTGAAACAAAGCCTTCTTTGCAACTTGCTGCCCAGCTCTGGCATCTGAGCTGGCTGCTGCCCACTAGAAAGAAAAGCACCCACTGTCTCTTTAAGAATGCTCTGTAGCCCACGTCTCTAGAGCTCAGTTAACCCTGGCTGCTCCTCGCACCACGCACTGTTGACAGCTATGATATTTCTGGGCTGCTTTTCTTCTCCTGCTCTTCTACCTTGGTACGGCTTCTCCACATCCCTGGCGTCCACATGTTTGCCTGGGCGCTTGAGCGGAGCTTTATTAAATATCCCTTCTGTGACAACAAAGCAGCAGAGCAGTCAGCACAGCATCCCACTCACCTCTCAATTCACCCTTCTTACTCCCACACAAAGCACTCTTCTCTGACTCCCTAGTCATTTCTACAGACGTCCTGACTCTCCATCTCGCTGAGCCAGAGGGACCGCGCACCCTTCTCCAAACCTCATCAGGCACAACGCAAACCATCCACTTCCCTGCAACGGCGGCAGGCAGCACAGCCAGGCACAGGAGGAGTATTTGTCTTCAACACACGGGTATTTCCAAATACGAGCTCTTTGAAAGGCCATCTTCCTGGAGAGATTATGAAGTGCAGAAGGTAACAATGTGACTCATATGGAAAGCGTATACAAACACACATGCAAAAACCTGTCTCACGGGGAAAATAAACAGAAACTGTGACCGATTCTCTTCCGGGCAAAGCGCAAAGAACGCTACCCTAGTCCTGGATTTTGTACCTACTCCAAACAGGTATAACGGAGGGAACAAAGTCATGCCCAGCAATTCAAATCACTGAAAAGGAAGAAAGCAGCGCATCCGACGGTACGCAGGGGAAGAACGCAAAGCAAGTCAGATGCTCTTGCAACACGATAACAGGAGCAGGGAAGACTGATGCAATTCAGAGGTGCACAGTCTGATCAACCACATCTCATGGAAGCCAGTGAAATATTTGTTCCGTATGATCAGTTAATCTCTACCAGGAACTCTATTAAAAGGATGCCTTACAACCGGAAAGATATTCTTACAGAGCAGTAAGTTCAAGGGAAAGCAACCAAAACACCACAATATTCATGAGGCTCATTTACGAAAAGAAACTTGAAGGGTAAACAAAGTGAGGCGGTCAACAAATATTCGAAGAATGTAAATACCAAAAAGAAAGAGAAGCCATATTAAGAGGTTTTATAACAACGAGCAGTGCAATTATAGTAAATTGAGGGGAAAAAAAACTAAGCTGAACTCAAATTCTTGCAGTCAAGAACAGCAGAGAAGTGGTATAAACCCATTCACTTGTAATGTTTACAAACAGCATCAAGTAACAATAAAGTAACAATAATAAATAATAAATAAATAAATAAATAAAGTAACAATCAATAAAGACAAAACAGGGAACTGCCCCACGTTGGCAGGAGCACGGATCGACGCCTCAATTCCATCAGGGTTTTTTTCTGTCTCTAGTTCTGCTTTCCATAGTTCTCCTAATAGGCAGCAGCCCAGTCCAACAACTTCTCGGTTACCGCTGTTTGCTAGCGATGCCCGACTCTTTAAAGGTACGCATCTGGCCGGTATTACAGCTGTTTGAGGGTTACTATTTAGAAAACTGTTTTGACTTGCTCTATTTTTGTTCCCAAAACCTCCAAGTGAAACATATCCATATGACTTTGAGTTTCAGGAAGGAAGTCTCACCAAGCAACATCTAAATCATCTGAAGTTCGTAATCTGGGCTGTAATCCTTGAAAGAACAAATATCCTTATGACAATTACGGTATTTCCAAACACGAGCAAGACATAGGTTGCTTTGGGGCAACTGTATGGATTCAGCGTGTGACTTTGGACAAGTGACCGATGAGAAGGGCAGGGGATATGGCTGGTCAGTTTGCGTTTCTGACGCTAGCTCTTACACCAACACAGTTTGGTCTCTTTAAAGAACTGGTTTAAGCTGTAACAATATTTTGCTCATCTAAACCAAGCTTCTAGTAGAGAAGATTTCTAGTACACCTCTATTAATAAACACGTTAAAAGTAAAAAACCAGAAACTCAGAAGAATCAGTGGGGAATCCATTCTTCCAGTTTGAAAGGTTGGAAAAACAATATAACAAGCATTTGAAGCAACGATGTAGTTTTACTGCCTTGAAGCGGACACTGAACATTGCTCAGATTCTCTGAGCTCCAGCCCCTTGATACAAACCTTCTTTCACAGCCTACAGCTAAGGAACAGTTCACCTCCCAAACCTCGTTCCTAAAATGTACATCAGATCGAAGGCCACCATATGAGTACACCATTTCTTCATAGTTGACAGCTCTGAAAAAAAAATAAATTCCAGTTTTGAGGGCTGCACAGCCACAACCCAATGTCCTCATAAGAAGAGGGCACTTCTTTCAGACCTCTATTGCTGCTTTATTTCTATTCCTGGAGGGTCAGAAATACACCAAAATTACAGCTCTAGCTTTCCAACAGCTTTCTAAAATGCCTCTGTGTTCAGCGCAAACCTTTTAATTCACAGCACTTCACGTGTCATCACTACACAAGTAAGGGACGAGACCTTGCAAACCATTTCGCTGGAATTCTCAGACCTTGCCATCTCTTCCTCCTGTCATTTAAACACAAGCTTGTTTGCTTGGCATTTCGTTGAAGGGACAATTCCAGTTAGAGAGAGCTGTTCTTACGCCCCAGCTAATTTGGTGCCTTACATTATGTGCAAATGTAGTCGTTTGTTTCTGTTACCAAATATTTGCTACTCCTCAATACACATTTCCTTCTTCCCCACCAAGACTTTTTCGTTCAACTCATTTTCTCCTCCATTTTCCTTCTTCCAGTTCCAAGGCCTGAAATTAGGTGTGGTCAAGCCACATTCTTCCAAACCTGGTATTCCAACTGGTTTGAAAATTATTCAAAATACATACCCCAAATATCTCCCTCTCCCACCAAAAACAAAAAAAAAAAAACCAAACAAATTCCTCCATCCGTGCTCTAGTGCCACACGCACGGAGCGGCTGGGATATTGTCAAATGAGAACGATAGCACGTTAAATCTCGTGTTAGTTGAAGAAAAGCAGAGCACATACCCCTGGGTCACTTGGCTGTGACCACGGAGAGCCACAGAGAGGATTCTGTCCAGGAAAAATAGTCACAGAGAATAAAACACTGGAAAATGTAAAGTATAATCAACAGCACAGACCTAAAGCTGGCCTAATGCAAAACGTCACCGAAGGAGGAGCTCAGAGAATTTTCCACCATCTTGTATTCAGCATAGAATCATAGACTCACAGCATGGTTTGGGTTGGAAGGGACCTTCAAAGCCCACCCAGCCCAACCCCCCTGCCAGGAGCAGGGACATCTCCAACCAGATCAGGTTGCTCAGAGCCCCGGCCAGCCTGGCCTGGAACGTTTCCAGGGATGGGGCATCCACCGCCTCTCTGGGCAACCTGGGACAGTGCTCTACAACCCTCATGGTAAAAAATTTTTTCCTAATATCTGATCTAAACCTACCTCCCTCAGCATGTGGCTCTGCAAGAGCACACAGAAGGAAAAGAATAGTTCCTGATTTAGGTGCAGCATTTGTTTTGGTCCCTCTATTTCCTCAACTTAGATATTTTGTACTTGGACACTATTATTGCTATTATATCTCAATTTATATAATTTACTTTCACCAGACTCAAAATACTGAAATTACCAGCTACGACTTGTAACAAGTATCAATTATAACAATAACAGCAGTCTGCCATTAAGATGCACTTTCTGACTGGGACTGAAATCGGAGGCACGGAAGGGAAGGTTCAAGCATAAAGGCAGCAACTGCTTAATCAACCACAGGAATACTAGTTTAGGCTCTAGTTTAGAATCGAGAGCGAGGAAGAGTCCTGTTCCCAAGGCGAACTTCACAAAGGCAGAAGAGAACTTGACCAGGACACGGCAATTCTTGCATAACGTGCCACGAGTGCTTCGATGGCACCGTTTGGCTCTTTCAGACCTTCGGCATGCCCACTTGCTGAGCAGAACAGCCCCAGCCAAGCAGAAATTTTAGGTATGTAAGTGTTTCCACGTAGGTCAATGGAACGATCAACACACGCGGGGTGAAACCACACAAATCGCGCAACACTCCGACAAACCCCTAGCACTTGTCACACGTGCTTCAGCGGGAGGGAGCACACGGCGAGAAGGAAGAGAGGAACGGCATGCCGCATTTTGCAGGCAGGGAAACTGGAGAAGAGGCAAGATCATGATACAATGGGTCACTGACAGATCCAGGCATAAAACTGGCTGCTTGTGACTTCTAGCTCCAATAGCCAGGACTTTGCTTCTCATCTGAAGGGACCAAGCAGTTAAACAGCACGCAACAGTCTCAGCTCCACACTGAAGCCTGAGAGAGAAAAGAAGTATCTGCTAAATTTTATCTACAGCTTCTTTTTGACTGAATTTGCCTCTTTCCATGCTTTTTCCTCCTGTGTATGAGGAGAAGAATCTCTGCGGAAACCTCCCTGTAGCTCATTCATCTGAACTTCAGGTCCTGAGCAAGCAACGACCGCAGAATTCCAGACCGATTCCAAGCAGTTTGCCCTTCACTTGACATTTGTGAGGCTGCTGAAGGACTAGAGAGAGACCAAGGTGATTCTACCGTCCGATAAGCAGAGAAGGCCATGTTAGAGCAAAACAGATGATTAGGATTCAATTAGCCAAAATAATCTGCAGCCCAAGGAGAGATCTGAAGGAGAGATTCTGGGTGTTGGCAGCATGCTCTGCAAAGTGCAGGATCCTCATCGCACAACTCAAAAACATTCTTCTGTCTAGCTGCCCTCAGAGAAGTTTTGGTAAGCATATTAGAGAACAAAATGACTGATCTTTATCCAATTTTAAATCAAAAACTGATGTCAAAAGCATGCCACGTAACAAACAAAAACCAGTAAAGGGGTACTTTTGCCAGTCTGTCATCACACAGAGCTACAGCAAACCAAATCACAGATTAAAGGCTTCATAATGACTAGGTCAGTTTTTCTTCAAATAGGCCTCTTCCACTGTAATTTTTACTTTTTCTTTATTTTTTTTTTAGTAAAATAGTCACTTCACTGGTGCTTTATACCATACGACCACCGAAGGTATTAATTCAGCATGGCAGTATGCAGTCCAAGACAAAAACTGGTAACGAGCTGATTTTGGTTCTATTTCTGGCTCAGTTAGTGACTACGAGTACGGCCTGGCCACGTGAATCGCGTGCAAGATTTTTCCTTGACATTACTGCGCTGGGATCGGGCTCCTAACTGCTTACTATCACTTCCTGCTACTGAAAAGCTCAGATAAATCCGCACAAAACCTGCTACTAACCACTTCATTGTACTGTGAAACTATTTACAAAATAAACCTACCCATACTGCTCAGAGTTGTTCTTTGGGTCTCCTCACACAACACCGTAACGCTTCTTCCTGTTGAGAGAGGAAGGACAGAAGCTGTACTTCACAGACAGAGGTTCAAAGCGTTCAGAATATTCTGGATGCAGAGAGAGACAAGCGACCTGGGAATACGGTTTCCTCTTCCAACCACATCGACAGCAAACAGGAACGTTCCGATTCCTAAGATCCATTTGCAAGAATTTATGAGGAGCGAAAGCCTCTTCTTTCCAAAATGCTAGAACCGTATTTATATGTATGTGGGTCATCGTTGATGGCTTTTAGCGGAGGACTATCAGCACCTATTTCTTCTTTTTGAATAAAAAGCATAAAGAAGAAGGACGTAGATACAGAAGAACTGATGAAGATGGGGAGAAAAGAACACCGAAATGTAGCGTTTTAACCCATAAGGTGAAGGCCAAACAGTGCCATATGCACAAAAGCATAATTATGTAACTTCAGCAGAACTATTTTGCTGGCTTTCTCCGAAAGACTGAGGAAGAATTGATTTGGAAATGCATCTTTCATTTGCAATGCACCAGAACAAAGTTCATGATCACCGCACACGGTCTCTGCGGTATCGATGTGAAATTGAAAGCGATTTAACCGGCTTTATCATTTCGCTACGTAATTAAAGAAGCAAGAATCCCAAACACCCACGTTTGTCACCTTTCTGTGACAGCAAGTACCAATTCTCCACAGCTGAGGGCAGAACGCATTCCTCCTGACCCATGTTCACTAACCTGCAAAGAAGTCGCAAGACTAGACTTAAGGACGGACCGGTGTGACGGCTTACGGCCCCCTCCCTCCCCTCTTACGTACTTGTGGCCCCGAGACGCTGACAAATCAATGGAAAGGGTCGGTGTCGCGTGCCTGGTCTAGATACAAAGAACCGAAGTCACAGCTCAACTGAAACTGCCTGATGTTAGTCTGCGCTGCTCCCTGACATCAAACAACTTCTAATTTTAGCTCTGCTGTTCTGTAACCCTACCTAGTTCTCATCCCACCCCCACAACTACATAATAGATCCTTCCTTCAGTTAAGTAGGGTGTTGAAACATTGAGAGGTTTTTTTCTCACCCACAGGCACTAGCAGAAAAAAATGAATTACGGATTTATTTTTAGGCAGAGCCTTTAGCCCTTGTTTTCGCTGCAGGTTCCATATAGCTGGTTCTATGTGGCTCAGAAACGTTCCAACCAACGAATAAGCACAAGCAATGCAGAAAGAACCACAAAAGGAGAAAAATCAGATGAGCAGAGTTTAGTTCAGTATCCGATTTATGGGACATCAAGTTCAGCTACCAGCTTGCTTTTGTCCCTGCAAGATTCTCATTTTTCATAAAATATCCAAATTAGTATCCATCTCTGCTGGATTACGAGCTCCCCAAAACTCCTAACAAGGAAGAATGCTAACGGCAAGCAGCACTGGCCAAGATCTGAGGGGAGGGAAAGCTTGCCTGCCCCGCTGTTGTAGCTTCTGCCTCTCTGAAACATCAAGCTCAGGGCCCGACTCGTTACAGTCCCTGAGGATCTAGGAGATAACGGTGATGTAAGGACTGGAAGCAGAAGTTCTCTCTGGCAATACCGTGTCACAACATAAAGATGTACACGATGGTATTAAAAAAATCACGCTGTGACGTGAAGATGACCTGTTAAACCAAGATACCAGGCCCTGACGAGACAAACGTACGCTGTTACACGACAATAACAAGGCACCGGTGGACTGCAGTATCGCTTCTGATACCAGGATGATGTAGCGCGACAGTACGACGCTGCGACCTTGCATTACGGTACAGTTCAGTCACATTTTGATATTGTAAGGCTGCGGTGGTTATACATCAGGACTCTGCGTGCTGCAGCGTACTGTGACCACCTAAAGACTCCACGGCACACAGCTACGCTGCGATACGATACCAGATGGTGATGAGATCATTTTGGGCAGAATTAGGTGGCGTAATGCAAAAACGCATGATAGCGTATTAGAAACCAGCACATCGTCCTGTGCCAAAACAAGCTTGCGCTGAGAGCCAGAGGTGGCCAGAAGTTCCCCAATAAAATTGCATTATTTCGTGCGATCTAACAGCGTGAAATGAACGGGTGGTCTGAAAGTAGGCAGGAGCAAGTCCTCTTCCTAACGGTCAGACAGGGCTGTCCCTGCTGCCAGCATTCTGTCCCTGTGCTGCTGCCCGTCCTGGTACAGGAAGAAATCATGTGTCTGTCCGAGAAGGGCTCCATAAGGAAATCTGCATTAACCCCAGCAGTGCCACCTACCACCAGACCCACCGCTTCCACGGCACGGTCTGTTTGTAGGCCACGCGTTCGACGTGGTTTTTCCTTTAGAAGAACACTAACCCTGGAAAGCCATTTCATTGCAAATACTGGAGCATACACCAAGCTGGACAAAGAGCAAAGAGCAGGGAACTCTCTGTTCTGTATTGAGATCCACGCTCCTCTAGAATCGTGCCATCGGTCCGGCAGGGACAAACGCGTACACCCAGGTGAAACGGGACTTCAAATAACATCCTTAACTCACCCTTCTGTGCCTGGCTATTGCAGCACAATCAAATAAATAAAGCTGCCTGTAAACGTCCTAGAGGGGGGAACGGAGTAACTGCTGCAGAGATCCAAAATGCTGTACGCTTTCGTTAAACAAGGTGGGCAATCAGAACGTTCCACTTGTTTCTTTTTGGGGTTCAGAGGAAGACGAAGGGGTGGATGCTGAAGAGGGCTTGGTTGGCACTCCTGAGGCGTTTCCAGGCGAGCCAGAGGAAGGGATCAGGACCTTTACTGCACTCCCCCTCCACAACACAGACCCCCGGCATGGCACAGTCCCCCTCGGACCCTGCCAGGAGCCTGACACAGGAGACCTCAGAGGGAAGAGCGTCACCTACTGAGGCAGCGCTCGCGTTTCATCCAGCACATCAGTAATCTTCTTACGTCCCCCGGCCAGCTCCCGAACCCACTACCCTCCCTCGCTTAGCTCAGAAGCCTGACCAAATTAACAGAGCGGCTTCACCCTTAATTGTTATAAACGCAGCGATAGAACTGGGTATGCAGATCCCTCCAATTACACAATTAACAAAACGTCCAGCGCTGCTCATGGGCAGGCACAGAAATGAATGCAGTGGGGTGCCATGTTATTGCAGATGCACATGACCACGGCGTTTCTAACACGCTTTGCCCTCCTGGTAGTACGCTAAGCTATTATGCAACTCATCAGCCCGACTGCATACCACATAAAGTAGCAAATCAGTGCAAGAGCTGAGCTTTTTTTTTTATTTGGGGGGGGGAAAAAAAAAAAAAAGAAAGCGAGGAAAAAAAATTGTGTAAGATTTTCAAATGCTAATGGCTATATCATTTGTACAGTCTATGTTACACACGGCCATGTACACATAGGAAAATTTCAAAGGCTCTCAGTGTAATGAAATAAAAGACTAAATTACAGAAATCAGAAAAAGAGATGACCTATTGAGTCATCCCTGGCTCTAGTCCGTCCCCTGGGGCCCAGTACAAGATGCTTCCTAGTGCTATGCTGTAGTGCTTTTATTAATTTTTTTTTTTACACAGAAAAAAAAATTAAAATAGCAACAATAAATAAAACAACAGATTAAAAATAACTTCCCTGTTTTCTCACACTTTACAGGCAAGGATCTCGAGGCAGTAAAGTCATACCGATGCAAAACAGGCAGTGGAGAGGGAGGCTGTTATTTCTGTGATTACTTCCCTTTTCATTACAGGGCAAAAGGATCAAGAAAAAGAAACAGGCCTTCACATTGCTCTTGTCATCCACGTTGCAACCTCAATCCCAGATACAAAGTCACATTCCGCTAGTAACTATGGAACCGTTCCCATCTGATAAAGTTCCGATTACATCAATTTCATCACAATAACTCAAAGACCATTTATTCCACCTAAGTAGCTTTGACATACCAGAGATTTCACATAGTTTTGATACGCTCAAGATGCTATATAAATCTTTGTCGGCCAAGTTTATATTAGCTGTATTATTATATAAAGGCATCCACGTATATTACACGCGTATATGTTTACCTACCCATACAAAACACAAACTTGAGCAACAAAAATATTCACAGGCAAACGTTCCGGATACACAGGCAGCTTTGCAAGGTTCTCCTTCGCTGCCCACTTGTCCAAACCTGGAGAGTTTTCCCCCAAAACACTCAGGAATGACCCGAGGACTGACGAGCGCTTTGGTACCTTCCAGGAAGCTGCCGGTTCCCCCGACTCCCAAACTCAGCTTGGACCATTACAGAAAGACGCCAGCGAGGCGCATCCCCCAAAAGCCGCTATTTAAAGGACGAGCTGAGCAGGAGCCATTGCACCCGCACAGGTTCTGCGAAAGCCGGGAAGAGGAGGAGGAGGGGTGGCGGCAACAGGGAGGAAGAGGCGGCCGGAGCACAGGCGGGCTCCCCGCACCGCAGCCCCGGCCCAGGGCCAGGCCAGGCCCGGCCCGGCCCCCCCCCCCCGCCCCGGCCAGCCGCAGCCCGGCCCTGCCCCCGGCAGCCCCGCACGCACCGGCCCCCTCGGCGCTGCCGCAGCGGGCCCCGGCTTTGCGGCGCAGGCACCGGCCAACTTAGCCGAGCGGATCCCCTTCCCCCGCCTCCCCCCCGCGAAGGAGGACGATTTCGGGAGCGAGGGGGGTGACGGCATCGCCCCCTTTCCCCAGCGCTCTGCTTACCAGGCGAGCTTGAACCCTTTCATTAGTACAGTCACGAAAATCCGATGCCCGTGTCCTTGTCTGCCCACTGACAGCTCCAGAGCCCCCAGGACATATTGGAGGAGACCCGGCCGGCGAGCGTCCCCCGGGGAGCGCCGAGCCCCATGCACGGAGCCCCCCACGCCGGGGCACGGCCGCCCTCCGCGCCCCCCCACCCCCCCGAGCCGCACGGGGCTCCCCGCAGCAGCCCAGCCGCCCCGCTCGCTGCTGAGCATGTGCGGCGCCGGCCGGACCGCGGGCCATGGCAGCCCTGCCCGCCCCGCCCCGCCCCGCCGGGCCGCCCCCCGCCCTCCCTCCCTCTCTCCCGGAGGAGCCGGGGAAGGCGCCTGCCCCTCGGCCCGGCCCTCCTCGTGTGTCCCGTTCCCCCCACCCGACCCCAATCCCCGGCTCCCCCCTGGTTGTGGGGATGGACCGACCCAGGGCAGCGGCCGGCGGAAGAACGCTGAGTAAGAGCGGCTGCAGAAAGGGAAGGCAGCGCTTCACCGAAACCGAAATGTTCGGGGGGGGGGGGAAGGCGAGCATCTTCTCACGGCCCCCAGTGCCAGGAGGTGAAGAGGAGAGGCGTTTGCGTACCGTTACTGATCAACAGCGGAGCCAAGACATCTTCCTCCCCGCACCATAAAATAAAGATAACGTGTACCGCAGCACGCAGAGCTGGGCCAGGACAAGGCCACGCCGAAAAAAAGGCCAATTACTGCATCACCCACCGCCCCCCCCCCCTTCCTGCACTACACTACGCTGGTCCTGGGAATTCCCATTACCTTGCAGGATGTGAAGGGCCAGGGCAGTGTATTTCCAATAACCTATAGTTTAACTGCTGCTTCAGACAGGATCACCTGAAGCGCTTCAAAAAAGTGAGGCTGGGGAGGGTCCCAGGGTGCGCGTACCACTCTCGGCACATAACGAGAGCTCTGAACATCTGTGGAGAGAAGCAGCCTTGTTCATGAATGCCAGAGGAATTTGATAATTTCTACGGTAGTATGGGAATGACAGGAACCAGGTATGTGAAAATAAAGAGATGATATTGAAGGAAGGGTAGGTTTGCTTTTTTTTTAAATGTGATTTGTCAAGGTCCCCGCCTACTGACACACACCCGAAAGCCCAGTGAGTGCAGCTGATGTCTCAGAGTGGAATGATAGAAACATCTTGACCTGTAAAACCACCGCTTCCATTCTGTTCACCTCTCAGCAGACAGGAGGGGTGCCAGGGGTACTAGGTTCAAATTCTCTGTCCTGGTTCACAAAACACTTTGTGAAATTTGTCCTCATTGCCCAAGGAAACATTGAGACTGTGACGCCCGCTTCACCTGTGGGAAGTAACAAGCATTGGCTTCTCCACTTTCACGTTCTGCTCAATAAAAAGCACCAGATCTTCTTTCTGATTCTCCCACATTCTGAACAGAAGCAAAGTTCCACTTCTAAATGCAGCAGGAAGTCACTGTCGTAGAGCTTCGGTCGTTCCAGGGCAGGTGAAAGGAAACAGGATCTTAGCAAGGGGGCTGAAGTTTCAGAAACGGTAGAAGTAACACCGAGATGTCCTTCTGGGGAGTTAGGGAAAACTCAGCTCGGTGCTAACTCCTTCCAAACAGCTCCCCAAGCACTTGGGACACGTTGCACTTCTTGCTTCGTTATTAAATACCATCATGCTGCAGCAGGAAGCAGCTACTGTGAAACTGGATCCTGTGCAGAACTGTCTTCCCCTCTGTGAAGGAATGATGGACAGGACCCAGCAGGAGAGCCTCACGCCAGGCGCAGAGATTGGAAACACCCGCTTTGAGAATTGTTTCCAACATGAACTTCACAACACGCCTTTTTGTTTATTTCTAGACAAAAAGCATGAACTTCACCATAACGCTGCGCACACGCGTTTCAGCAGGACAAGCAGCGTGGGAAAGACACATTCATCTCTCACCCCACTTAAGTTTCAGCCCTGACGAGGTCAAGCCTACACTGGATGCCTGGCTTGGACTCAACTTTTCTCCGCGAGATGCTTTGCGTCTGTGGCCTGCAGGTTGTCAAGGAAGGAAGCAAATCACGATGCTGCAAAATGGGTCAGGAGACCTGCAAGCTTGGCAAATCTGGGACAGACTAATGCTGCAGAGTCACATGTTTAGAAATCAAAGCTCAGGCAAGAAAGGTATTAAGAGATAAGCAGTCATGTACTACTTTTTTTTTTTGAAATTAACATGAGGGTTAGGAAATTATCAAAGGAGATAGACCACTTAGAAGAAGAAAGTGTCTGTTTAAGCATCTGGCTGTCAGGCACAGCCACCTCTGCCACAGTTTGGCTGGGATCTGCTCTCCGAAATCCTCGCAGCCTTGGGGAAGGGACTGTGGGTCACCCACCATCTCCAGCGAACCCCAAGCAGGTGACCCCACTGTCACTGCTATTTACAGTCTCAATTCCACCTTCACTTGACTGGTCCATCTATGTCAGCTAATGCTGCAATGTGCAGGGGCCTTTTCTTTTTCTCCATCCTTTGCACATAACCACTCCAGGGGGAGAAGAAATACATTGAAATTCAAATAAGGTAACAAAAGAGCATATATAGATATCAAGAGAGATCGGCTACGCACAGCCACCCTGTCCACCTCCGCACTGCTAAGAATACTTAGAAGTCACACGCAGCTGAATTCCAGATAGATTATCTACCTACTCCATCCCAAGCATCCATCCCACGAAAATGGGAAAACAGAAAAAAATAAAGCACAGTCAGAACTGTGGCTTGAGAGATCCAAACCCATTTCTGGCTCTGCTACAGACCTCTGTTTTGAAACCGGGTACGCCCTATAATCCATATATTTTCACTCGCCCGTGGAACTACATGTTGTTGTAAGTAAAGAGACAGTCAAGACATGCTTGCAAGAAGCATCAGCGATGCTTACTGTATGGTATAGATGTCAATATAAGCGACAAATTATCTTTGATGATGTTCTGCATGCAAAAGAGCTTTCCCCAGCCGTTGTTATTTCGGTAAAAGTTCTTTTATTTTTCCATACAAATAGTGAAAAATAGCAAAAATAAAAGGGTAAACATTGGTTTGTCTTGTAGTTTGTTTTCATGTTTCATGAAAACAACCATAACAGTTGAAAACAGTGAAAAGTTTGAGAGCCGGTGTCTCTTTGGCCAACGTTAGCACTCACAATACCCTGAAAACACCACAACGTTGTCTCCTTTATGTCTCATCCACCATGGCCTCTCCTCCCTTGCCCAACCAAAGTCTCCAAATTCAACACCTATTTGAAACATACGGAGGTGCCCTTCACTCCTGCTGAGAAGGGCAGCAGCTTCCAAAGGACAAATGTTTAACTAGAGCACCAGGATCATCAACCAGTTAGGAGCGCCTACAACTCCCGTAACCGGCCCCTCATCCTTCCTCCCTCATCCACACATCTATCTCGTGTAGAGATACTGCAGTTGGCTCTCAAAAACTGCATCTTCTGCCTCTCCCTAAACAGCACGCTTCTCTCTACACCTGCTCCTACCTCCTTCTCCTCTCATTTTCTTCTTTTTTTTCATATCCCTCCTCCATCAGCTATCTCATAACATTTTGTTGACTGGATTCACTTCAGTGTTGCGTTCTGTTCTCCGCTCCCTTTCGCATCTGTCAGACCACCTTTCCCCTGCCTCAACCCAACATTTCTTCATGATTACTTCCCATACCGGTCTCCCTTCTTCTTTGTACTCATCTATATTTGGCCTAATTAAAGCCATAAGTATATATTTTCACCACTGACCCCTCTTCTCTAACAGGACATTAGAGCCTATGTTAATAACTTTCCTCTCCAGCCATAAAATCCGTAAGTTAAAAGTATTTGCTTATTATAACAACATTTTGGTTGTTTGGGAAAGGGATCTCCTTTTTTACTTGCAAACTAGTAGGTACATCATTTGCGAAGCAAAGACAATAAGTGAGACAAGTCTACATGGTGCCTGTTGTTCCACCTCATGCCCTGTCCCTCTCCCCAGGCAAGATTCTCAAACTTCAAAAAAGGATTAAACCAAGATAATTTGGATCCTGGCCGACTGCCAGTAATATTTTGAGTACCTCTGGTCCAGAGTAAGAATCCCATGAATATAGCCTCCCTCGTGGCTTCTGGTTGCTTCCACCACCAGTCAGGATGAGGAAGTCAAATAGCACAGACAAGCACTAAAAACAGCAACAAAATAAAAACCACGCAGCACTGAAAACTTGGAGATTGCGAACAGCAGAAAAAAAAAAAAAAAAGAGTTGGAAAAAAGACCGGATGTTTTCCTGACCTGTAACTATAAACTATGGAGGCCACATGAATTTTAAAAGTTAGGGCTGTAACATACAAAACCAAGCAGAGCTGGGTTTTTTCCCTGACCTCCAGCTTGGAGGAAAGAAGTACTAAGCGGCAGCGTCCGGATGGGACGGTGCTTTGCAGGCTCTCTGCACAGGCCAGGGCATCCGTACAAACCGACGGCAGTGAATTCAGTCCTGGTGCTCTCTGGCATTCAGACAGCAAGAAACAGGCAATTCCTACGCAGCATTTTGCTACCTCCCTTCTCAGGGCCTGGACGACGGCTGGAAGCACAGGGGGAGCTACATAAATGACAAGTCATAACTTATTTAGCACTATTTTATGCACATATCAGCTATTTTGCATTACCCTGTTGTCCTTTTCCCCCCTTACACGTGCTCCTCCTTGCAATCTCAGCCTGAGCAAGTGCTGTCTAATCATGCTCATCATACTCACTGCAGCTCATAAGATGAGCACATTTCCTTCAAGATGGAACAAGTAAATCAGGTGCTTAATATCTCCCCCTCGCCTTAAAATGTCCGCGGACTTTCCGTGTACGTACTTGCAGCACAGATAAGAACCACCACCTTCCAGTGCGAGGGCAAGGAAAGGCACCTCACTGATTTATGTTCCTCATTTCCACCTGGAAAGTGATTTGTGCTTTCCCAGGAAGCATTCGAGCTTCACATTAGCCTTCTTTTGCTCTCACAGGCTGACTACTTTTCGCCTTGGCACTCAGCAAGGAGTAGGGACAAAATAATCAGAGTTCCTGCTTTTCTCAGGGCACCACGTAAGCAAAGCTGCGAGGTGACACGGCACCACGACAGAATCCCAAAGCAAGGTGCCCTGTAGCGTACAACGGACAAACAGATTTCTGATTCCACTAACAGTTCTTAAAAGCCTCAAGATGAGGATGAATGATTTAGTCCTGTGGACTAAAACCACAGGCTACAAAAGAGTAAAAGCTCCACTTCTTTCTATTTTTAATGCGCTAAATATGAGTCCATTCTTCAGCATGTCAGGAAATGTCAGTTCTTAAGAACCCTGAGAAGTGCCTCGGCAGAAAAGGAAGCGACAACGCAACACAACGGAAAGTAGCCGTGGAAGTAAGTAACATCCTGATATTACATCTCACGGACGCTTTTGGCATCATCTCAGGCTGAGAAAATAAATCTGTTAAACCTTCTCAGAAATTCTTTGCTAGCTCAGAGCCCAGGCTAACCCCAGCAGAAATTCAGCAAAATTAATAATATCTCTTGGAGGCTCCAGACCAACCATAACGGGGTCAACTGACTCAAACTCAGAAAAGAAAACAGACCATGGAAGAACATTTGAGTTTCGGCAAAGAACAGGGGACTAAACATCGGCATTTGCCATGGTGTAAGCCCAAATAAACCTGTATACTTTTCAGTCATATTTACATCATAACTCATTTCCAAGTTGTCTCTGTTTTAGAAGGTTCAAACTAGACTCAATTTTTCACTCAAGATATTTTCCTGAAAAGATAATTAGGTTTTCAGTACACTCACGCTGTAGATCATGTTTTCCTTTAATTAAAAACAAGAAGCTATAAAACAGCTACAAACAGAATTTTGAAGTGACTTTGTTGTTCTTGTCTTTTAAAATGTCTGTTTTTCAACACAGAAAAGTGAGAGCCCCCCCAAACGCCAGTTCTGCAACATTTTCAGTTGGCTCAGATGCCACTGGCCCTTCAGTGCTCTCAGTGGGAATTTTAATTTTTTTTTTTCCCCAAGCACTACATGGGAAAACAGAACCTACAACCTGGTGAAAGCAAGCAGCACAGGAAACAGAGAAGCCTCGCAGAAAAGGGCGGATGCATCTATAAGCTCGAATTACTTTCTCGCTCGGCACTCCCCCAAGATCCTTTCCAAAAAAAAAATTAAATAATAAAAAAAAAAAAAGGAAAGAAATAAGGCTGCCAAAAGGCACCGCTACTCACACAGCAATCTCTGGGAGCGAGAAAGCTGCCCCTAAAGCATCCTCTAGCGTCACTTCCTCGCACAGCAGCAAAGCGGGGTTCTGCCAGCATCCTGCTCCCCTCCCCGGCCTCACCGACACGCTGCCACCGCCACCGGTGCAGGCTCCTCTGTTCCTCTCCCACCCACCCACAGCCTGCGCCTACAGCAGCAGCACTTCAAGATTTTCTCTAGAGACTGCAGCCACAATGTTAATTCCTCACAGAACCCGAATCCCATCATCAATCCCAGCACTAGAGTCACTCAGAGCATCAGGAGAAAGTAAAACGGGCAAGAGAAAGGAAGAAGTTGCCAAGCGAAACCACTTACGCACAGTGAGGCCGGCAGCATTTCCATCCTACCTTTGCTGTCGCCATATCAGACGTCTCCATGTTTTCTGCTTGGCCTACCAGTAAACGAGCATTGAAGGAGCAGGGAGGGAAGAGAAAGGGAGAGTCAGAAGAGAATGAAGAGAAGACAAAACTCTACAGGAGGTTGAGAACAACAGGAAAGCCACTTAAGAGCTTGTCCCAAGTTTTCCCTCCTCCCCCCGGAGATGGACGGAAAAAGCATCTCAAACAGATGGTCCCAGTTTAGACACCTGACTGGAATCTGGCACAAGACCCAAGTCATTGCCATCCCCCACAACTCCTCCGCCTTGCCGCCACCCAAAGGTCTAGTAGGGTGCTGAGGAACAGAGAGGACCCTCCTCCCAGCTTCCTTTTAAGTCTGAGCTTCTGCAGGGAGCAGGCAAACAACCCATCTTCTGGACACGCCGCTCTTTCTCCCTCACTCCATGGGAGGGGAGAGTGACACATCCAACCCCCCCCACCCAGACCCCAAAAACGGGTACGCTTTAGGAATCAGGAGAAAGGAAGAAAGCAGGTAGGATCTGGGCAGTGCACAGGTAGAGGCGGAGGGATCAGATGTGAGGAGGATAGAAGTAGGGAAGGAGGAGGCAGCTTCTGAAAGGAAAGGGTGAAAGGGGTCAGGCAGACAGGTAGAGAAGCAATGGTGCAAAACAAGCATACCAGGGAGAGACCACTTAAAGAGAGAGATTTACTTGTGCAGGGAGAAATGCAAGGTGTAGGCTAGTCATCTGCACCCTGCTGAGAACACTCACCTCAGAGCACCACTCAGAAGTGACTGGGCTTACTCTAGGGACTCTTTGGTGCACGCTCTCAGCTCAGACTGAAAACATCAAGTCATCAAGCTAAGGTAAAATTTGTCTCGGCATCAAGAGGCACCCGTAGCTGCCGCGGCCCTGATTGGCGGCACAGAGTGACTTCATGCCGCCCCATTCATCATCAGGCTTCTCCCTCCCCGGTCCCGCAGGCTCCTCCTGGCCTACTTTACTACAGTAAATCAGTCTGGAGCTATTAGCCAGCCCAGGAACCGTTGTACGCAGCTCCTCAGAGCGCTCCGGCGCTGGCGAACCAGACAGACGTGAGCAATCCTGGCTGGGAGGGAGGGAGAAAAAACACCGCAGCGCTCAGGCAAATTAAGAGCCTCTGAGGGCTGGAAACATCGCTGCTTGAAAGTGCTTATTCATACAACAGCGCACAGCGCGCTGTGCTCAGGCGCGCGGCAGGCACCACAGGACACGGAGACCGGGGCACTGGCAAACGATTTATAACCCGTTAAACAGCTTACGCGCGTTGAAGGGCAGCTATGTAGCCTCTGCAACACCACCTCACTGCTGTTCCCTTGCGCACAGGCATACACACACGCCTCCCCAGAGGAGACCTACCGGGTTTTACTGTGTGAGGTATTCACTCATGCTTATCGGGGACATAAACGCCATCTTATGAGCACAAACATATTTTTAATCTCAGGCCCAAGCATTGCTGTAGCTGTAACATACCTGATCCAGTGCCACGTAGGAAAAAGTACTACCACACCAGCTGAGTTACACTCGCTAGGGTGAGGATTCTCATCCGTGTTGCACACTAGATGGATTTCCAAATGCCTCCTATGCTGTAACACCGATACGCATGACAGTACTCCAAAAAGTAACCGTCAGACATCCAGCGCAGAGATACACAAACAGCACACACACTGTGGACAACCTACTCCCAAATCTCTCTTCTGAAGGTTCTTAAAGGCAGGCTACTCGCTTGCGTGCATTTTGCTGCAAGTATTCACAGCAGCATGGCGAGCGCAGGGAAACCACACCACCACCACAGCCTCATAGAGGACCTTCAGCAAATCCTAAGCTAGAGAACCAGTAAGAGAGACTACCTGTAATTCCAGCAGCGTGCAACGGCTCATGAACTTAAGAACAAACAGGAAACATCTCCTGAGGAAGTCCACTTTTCGGAAGGGAACAACCCACTGTGACACATCTGAGGTCTGGGTAAGAATTCAAAGCTCTATAAATAGCCACAGTAGTAGTCGTGTTAGCTCAGGGTTTGAGCTTGTGATTGCCTCAAAAAAAAAAAAAATCTTACAAATTAGAAAACATCATTGTAAGCACTACCTGCAAGTGTCACTGTCGCTTCAAGTCCTCACAGCCATTAGGGCATCCTCTGGACAGATAAATCCTTTTGGCTTTCCATCGTTACAGTTCCAGCTCCACACTAACCAGAGCAGACTCACCTCAAAGATTCATGGTAACTGACAAATTTACTTATTCAAGTAGCCACGCAGCAGAAATGAGGGGCTTAGAAGGCTCAGATCAGGGAAAGGGAATGGGAAAGGTGCACGAGGTGCAGGCACGGAATGCAACGTGTGACCTGCGAGGCACCACTTCAGCTGCAGTTTGATTCTTCTATATGGCAAGAACAGAAAAATCAGCAGAGGTGGAGGGAGCAGTAAAAGCACCCTATGCCTCTGTGAAAGACGCATGCAAACCAAAACCTGTTAGTTACAGAGCTAGCGGGAGGGAAAGCTAGCAGCAAATCAGGAAATATTATGGGGAGAGAGACAGAACTGGTACAAAGAATGGCAGAATATAAGGAAGAGATACAGTTTGAGTGTTATGCACCTTAGTGGATAGGTGTACAGATCCCCAGGAAAATGTGCCAGGTGGATAAATTCCTGAATCCTTCCTGAAGCCAGCGTTCTGCAGCTCTACAGCGTCTGCTGTCAGAGGAAATCACATGCAATCACAGCATCTGCAGGCTACGGCACACCTTCATTTCCTCAGAGGGAGGGGGGAAAAAAAAAAAAAAAAAAAAAAAAAAGACAAAACCACACCACACTCAGAAGGGATTCTGTCTTTGCTGCAGCAGCTGGGAAGTCACGTGAGACTTCATTTCCAGAACAAAAATATGCATTTCACACTCTTGGCATCATGGGAGCTGTAGTCACGCTGTACACCGCACCGAAAGCGCCTGTAAGCCATTTCTTCCCAAGCTGCGTGAATACGGTGTGTGTCGCAGCACGCAGGTTACAACTTCGGTCTGGGAAGGGAGAGCAAGGCACAACAGCATCCCAGCAGTACCTTCAGCTATCCTGGAAGAACGGAATGGAGAGAAGCTCCCCTCCACCAAAAGGTGAAGAAAAAATTCCCTATAGAGACTTTGGAGGGGGAATACTGCTCCTGTGTAAGGAGAAAGAGGCTATCAGGAGGATGGAGAAACTGGCACGATTCAGATGGCTACTGCTTCTTTCTTAAGCAATAATATAACAAAAGGCTGCTGCTTTCACAGTCTTTTGGCTCTTTTCCCTCTTATTGTCTTGCGTGTTTGAACTCTTAACCTTTCGTTTGCTTGAGATGATGCAATAACCTCTCCCGCCCTAGAAAACCTCTCATTCACTCTGAATAGGGGCAGGCTAACAAAATTTTGTGACTCATGACATGCTTCACAGGGAAATCCCTCTCTGATTTGAATTCATCAGGAAATGAAAAGCCACCTTCTAATTTTTACCTTCCTTTGCAAATAACTTTTAGCCACCAGTGAAAAGCCAATAAGACCTTAGGCAGAAATATTAAGGCTCGATCATCTCCCTTTTCATTTAGGTCAAGATCTTCTGAAATAATTCATGGCATGAAAGAAGTCACATCACACCACAGTCCAACACCTTAACAGAAGAAGACTTTCACTCAGGATGATGCTGAACATTTGCAAGTCTCTTGAAATCAAAGTACTTCAAAGTGCCTAACAGCCAAGACTTTTTGGATCCTTTGTAACTTTGAGGTCTTTCAAGTAAAATCCTAAATCCTTACATAGAGTCCAACAGTCTTTCAGCTGGCACTGCCTAAGGGATAATCCAGAGAGACACAGAGGTAGCACACCAAAGAAACAAAGCCTTCTGGACTCAGCTGGACCCATGGAGTGTCTAATGCAATATCCAATCCTAGGCAAAAAAAAAAAAAAAACAACCCCTAAGCTCAGATGTTTCAGATAAATGGGTGAAAACCTCTAGCAAGAATATACACCACAATATTTTGGCTTTAAGAGTAAAATCCTAGATGAATGACTGCAAATTCATGAGAACGTGGATTCAAATCGAATTCAAATCAAATGAAAATCTAAAATTCCTCGTTTGAGGGAACTGATGCATGGCAGGTGCTACACAAAGCAGCAGCCTGCTCAAGCTCACATGAAGAAGTCCGAGCATTTACAGATCTACGCCTGAAGCAAAGATTCTTTTCCAGAGTGGAGAAATAACGAAATCTTACAGTGATGGAAACATTGTTAGACCCATATCACATATGGCCTGCCATTGAAACAAAAGGAAGGAGCTGGGGAGAGAAAGCACATAACAGAGCATACTACAACCAAAGATTTGAGGCAGAATACTTCAGAGAGAAGGGGAAAAAAAGGAGCAGAGAAGGCTTACGGAAGAGTATTAGGTCAAACTTGCAGGAGAACAGGAGAAAAAAAAAAAAAAAGCAGAGGGGCTCAAGGACAGACCTTGGCTAGTACCATTACGTCTGACCTTGTTACGATGCATGGTGCGGCAGGGAGACACATGCTGCCATCTTATCATCGAAATGCACAACAAATACTCTGCAAAGGCCAAGGGAGAAATGGAAGGGAAGAAAAGCAAGGAAAGAAAAGTAAAAGAAGGAATTCAGAGATCAGTGAGCACTCACACGGTTACAGTCATCTGCAGAAATGGGGATGTCTGTCCAAGGGCCAATGTGCTCCCCCGCAATCTGAGGAAGCGTCGCTTCAGCAGCAAGGGAGCGAAATACTGTTGAACTGGAAGAAGACAGAATCCCAGCTTGTTCACACACTCACAGTAGTTTTGGGGGAAAAGCAGCATGGAGCGGTGACCTCAGAATCCACCGTGGAAGGACGTAACGCCACCATCGACACAGTTGTAGGATGGCTTTTATTGATATTATTGTAGTCACTGCAGTTTGGCCCCAGAGGGAAGGAGCAGTGACTAGGCTGATGAGAAGGCAGAGCTATGGAGAGATCTTCAAAGAGCTTGATCTGTGCAAGACGCACTGGTCTCCTTTCTCTGCTCTCAGATTTCTTCCACCACAGGCAATTCAATTTTAAAGGCACAGCTGCCTTTAAGTCTCTGCCAGATATGCTGCTGCAATGGGAGAGATGCAAAAACCCAAGAGAATTAAGAGTTCCTATCAAAACAGAAATAATTTGAGGTGAATAATTACCAGAATGAAATTCTCAAGGCCAGAATTAACCAACTACCACTTCTCTTGAACTAGACTGTCCATGCCCAGGTGAAAGCTAACACAGCTTTTCTCAAGTCTCCCGAAACAGGGGGAGAAAAACTGCCTTGAGCATCAACGTCGCTACCAGTTTTCTTGGTGAAAGGCAGAGGCGTTTAGCTCAGAAGGAAGGCAGAGTACAGCTTGCAGAGGCAGAGTCCCTAAAAGGATGTTCCAAGTCCAGCTGATCCACGACAAGGAACTTCTTCTGCTCCTTGCCTTTGCTGCCAGGATTCTCTAATCCACTGGTAAATGGAGCAGCCCAGTTGAGCTATCAGGTCACCACAGGAGACCTCATACACTCTCTGTTTGATGATTAAGGCACTCCCCTTCTCCCACCAACAAATCAGCACCAATTAACACTTCTTCCCAGGGACACACAGATGAGCTCCTCTTACTGTGTCCAACACTCTGCTACTTAGAGTTGGAATCTCAGGGTGGAGAGCAGGTATGTAAGAAGAGGCAAGTAGAATACCAACTTACAGGATCTCTTCCTAAGGTATGTAATATTTAACTGCCTCTTACATTAAGCAGCTCTTCTTCATGGACTCTGTTTCCAAACAGCATTTATTTCCTACGGTCACGGAACGCAGCAAGGATGAAGTACATACTTACCACCACCGCAATTCCCACCCCATGTTGTTCCTGCTTCTTTATTTTGCATTACAACTCATTTTCAGTGCTTGGTATTTTCCCATTTAGACAGCCAGCTACGAAGTGTAAAGATGCACAACATTTTCCGAGGTAAGCATTGTAAATGCTTGCGTACACCAAAGATATATGGCACTAAACATGGCAGAGGCCATGATAAAGTGTTCATGTGCTGATTGTAAAGTTAGGAAAAAGCTTATTTGTTCAGGGACTCACACTGAAAGCCATCTGTACAACACCGCACCACTATCTTAGAGTAGGAGGATGGTTTACCAAGAAAATCCAAAATAACTTGAACGCCCGGTTCGGACACGTGCCCTTAGGTTTTGGGGGAATTTTTCTGTCCCTACAGAAAAATAAGAAGAAACAGGCTACACTGGGTTTCAGAAACAGCTGATGGCTGCACTGTAAATGAGGGCCTGTAAAGGTCTCTGTAAGGGCAGAAGCACATGCATTTGAGCTGAAAAAAAAGCTATTCCCACATCCCCTTCCACCACTCATAACCTGCCAGAGTCCCAGGGGAAGCTGAGGCAGCAGCATCGCAGGTCAGCAGCTCTTTCTCCTCCAGCTACGCTCTGGAGCTTAGGCAGAACAGCCTCCCGCTGTGCATTCAGCTTCGCTAAGCAATCAGCTAGAAAGTCAGGGCTGTAAACAGCCATGCCAGCTCCCATTTAGACACGTGCTATGGTCCCAAATTCTCAAAATAATTGAGGTGGGAGAACTAAAGAAGTGCCGTAAAAACAAGCCTTCAGCTTCAGCCCCTTCAATATACAGCAGTCCTGTCTGGCAATTTATGGGCTCAACAAATGGGTTTTAACTTGTTTAGCCCTGCAGTACTTCTCCCCACCTGGTCACTTCAGCAATCTTCTTTTCTGTGCCCACTCCATGTCAAGTAAGTCACTATAAATTAGGAGATTTTGCTCCATCTCATCTCCAGGATCTGTTAGGCAAATCTCAAACTCTGAGCTCTTATTAACAGTCAAGGCAGGTGTAGCAACTCCAGCGGCTGCTACTTGGAAACACTCTCACTCCACAATCCTCTGTACTGGAGATGGCAAAAGAGATGCCGTCTACTTCTTACAGACGCCATAATCAGCCCTTCAGTCTGGTAACTTCAGTAGTCAACAGCAGCACAAGCTGAGACGCTGTGCGGTCCCTTCGCCAGTCGGGATGTCTGTTTGGCATCACATTTTAGTCTTATTGTTGATACCCAGGCCGTATTCTGAAGAGGGAAACGGCCCTTCCAAACTGGGGCTTTTTTGGTTCCAAAAGCCGCAGAGAAGCTAACGGACAAGTTCTGTTACCTGCGCTCTCCTGTATTATTTGTCTTCTCTATCAGCTGTTGCTTTAGATTTACAGTTTGAGTGATGTGCAGCTAAGATCACCTTTTGCTTCTACTTAAATAGCACATGAGGTCCCAGGCATTGCTGTACCCAAATAATATTAACAGAATATTTCACTAATACATGACAATCTAGATTTGCAGCTATTCTACCTGGGGTGGAAAAAAAAAAAAAAAAAAGGAAGACCTGATTGAAGACTGAAAAACTAACACAGAACTCCAGAATATTTTGACATGTACTTTTTTTTGGTGTTTGTCTAGCTGTTTCCCCAAATATCCCCTTCCCCTCACTTGAGGTTAGAAAAAGAGGACCTGAAGAGCCATACACCACCTCATTGTTTTACTGCACTGTATTAATCAGTCACACCACATAAGATGGAAGCAAGGAACAATTTACTTTCAGAGCTTTACTTTGCAGCAGCACCGCCAGGCACAATTCATGATGTGACTCATAGGTACATCTTGGTTTCTGATGACATCTCGCTTAAAATGTTCCCAGTATGAAGAAAGGTGGGTTTCTCTGACAGGGAGACAAAGAAGTATTGCCTACACGGTGCTTTTTTTGAGGAAACTCCGCACCGATTTCTAGCATGTTTGTTCTGCAAGTGTTATCAAGAAGTGATCACTGGTACAGTTAAAATTCCCAGACCCTTCAAGTTTGGGCACGTGCGGTAAAACTGGAAGGGCAGTTATAGCCCCCCTAAATATGTCCTAAGCCACACACCAGCTTAAAAAGTCATCCCCATCAAAAGGGATGTGTTCTACACCTTGGGAAACTGTGGTCCAGAGATGTAAAGTAAGAATGTGCAGTACAGGTTCTACAGCAGTGACTTCCTGCGTCACTGCATAAACCTGGCCACACACCAACAGAATTAAGCATCAGGCTCCCTTGAAAAACCCTCGCTTCTCTGCATCTTTGAAGTCTCCTAGCTCTGAGAGGCTGAAATCAGTTAAGTTCTGAGACTCTGATGGCTAATTTTAGAGCAGGATTAAAGTTTTAGTGCTGCAACAGAAGCCTACAATGGCCTTGTCTGTCTTTATTGATCTTGCCCTTTATCTGCTCAACAACTGGACTGTTTTCGGACAATCTCAAGGGGCCCTGAAGCAGGCTTAATATTAACACTCATCCTCAGAATGCCCTCCTCCACGTTTGTTATGAAATGGAAGAAGGTCTGTCAGGCCTCCTCTGCATTCTGTGATATGCAAGGCACCTTGGGGTTTATCTAATCTTTAACACGAGTCCAGTAGCACCGGAATTGATCAGGAAATGGAGAAGCAAGATCTGAGTCCTGCTTTGTCCTGCTGTCACAGCTAGTGTAACGACCATGCCTTTTCTCGTGAAGCTACGTTACTGATCTGTACAGAGGGTCTCACACTACAAGTTGGGTGTGCGAGAAACCGTGTGGTAACTCGGGCTAAACCATCACACAAGCTCTGTCTCGGAGTCAACTTTTTAGGAAGGAAATAGGAAGGTATCATTTTGCCGTAACACCTTTGAACAGAGGGTCAAATTTTAAGTGTTATTTATTTTTAGTGATGGTGGGTATTCATACAACCTGTTTTACTTACTGTCTGCACAAAAGCTATCCATGATATCAAAGAAACTGTCTCATGAGTAGCAATCAGCTAATACCCAGAGGTATATTTGACTACATTTGCTATCAATAGCATAAAATTACCCTGCTCTCAAGTTTGCTCTGAACCCTTCAAAGCTCCAGGCTCCCATGCACTCAGCAACCACCACCACCGAGTACAGGAAAAGGCACGAGGAAGCCAATTTGTCCTGCAAGGTCTCCTCCTTGTCTCTGGCCCCAGTAATACAAACAGGAGAGGTATCTGTCCTTCCATACCCCTCACAGTCATGCAGCGGGGCACAACAGGAACTAGCCCCCTTTCTTCAAATCAAAGCATTCTCAATTCAGTCTCCTTAGATTAAAGGAGAACAAGGATGGAAGAGATTGCAAGTGGAGCACAACTTTGATGAATCAAATCCAGTAGTATCTACAAAAAGAACAGCCTTACCTCTGCTGACAGCAGAATATAGACATACTCGGCAATTAGCAACAGCCCATCTTCAAAAGAAAACCCAATGCTGGCGTACGAGGGACAGAAAGCAGGTTATATTTCCATTCACAGTAATTCTGCTGACAGCAGCCAATCTGGCAGTCCAGGTGGAAGAGAGCTGATCTTACATTGCTCTTGTCTTACGCAGCAGAGAATCAATGCTGGGGCTCAGGAAGCAGCAGCAACCAGAAGGTTAGAGGGGGGAAAAAGGAATCTAAACATTAGCCATCCTTCCTACGCGACAAGAGACTTGTGCCATTCTGGTTAAACTTTGTTTAATATTTAAGTCCAACTGACTCGGAGTTTGAAGCTGGATCCAAATCCAAACTCATCCTAAAGATCTTGCAAGAGCATCAGTGTTCTAGGCTGGGACTCAGAGCTCATTAGCCTCCAAGTCTTCTCCACAGCAAGGTCTTTAGCATCACTTTTGAAAACCTCCCTAAAGATGACGCGTCAAGCACCCATCCATGATGGATAAAAGCTACTCACGGATTTGACTAGTGTTAGAACCCTTCCTACCAAGGACTCAAAATTTAGGCATCCCTCACAGCTAGCACTGTTGGAAAGAGCAGTGAGCTCGTCTCCCCAAATTCTACGCTTATACTAGAACACAGCAGCTGGCTCCTACTTAATCATCACCTTTAAAACAGCATCCACTGCCTTTTACTCCAGGAAGCTTTTCTCCTTAATAATGCAGGAGGCCTGCACCATGTCCCACGGGCGGGCATAGCTCAGGTGACAGAGAGCTACCACGCTCTGCCCCTTGCAGAATCATCACATCCAGACACACAAGCAAGGGTCCCCGGGCTCTCTTAGCCCCTACCCTCCCCTTTCAAGAACAGACCCAGCATGCACGGCCACATTTTTCCTCTCAATTCTCACCAATCTTCAGGTGCCTCAAGCAACAGAAAAAAACCTCCCGCTCTCCCTGAAGCTGCGGAGCTAGCAAACTCTTGTGCCTCTACTTGCAAACAAACGGGAGCACAGTATGTTCACGCCAGCTTCTGTGTATCAAGGGGAAAGGGACGCAGGCTAGGAAGATGCAGCATAAGCAAGCTCTGGGTACAGTAAATAAAATATGGAATTTATCCTGACCTCTTACACTCACCCCAAGGATGTAATTTCAGCACATTTTCAAAGTTTGACCTCCTTTCTGATCTTCCCGCAACTTCCTGGGAATCCAAGCAGCAATTTCTTAAACTCGCCTATGTCTTAAGCTATTCCCTAATCTCCTTGCAAGGTCTTTCATGAATTTTGATCCATTATTTGAGAAATCCTTATTAGCTTACACAAAGGAAAAACAAGCCCTGCAGCCCTGAGACTATCAGAATAAGGGACTGCACAGATTGAGGGCTGATTAAGGTGCAGCCAAGTTGTACAACAGATCAAATTCTGAGATATTTTAAAACTGCTCTTCCCCATTTCCTCTGTTTTGACACGATCTCTAAAGTAAATAATTTTGATACGATCTCTTGTAAACTGCCAGTCACTTCTTTCCCCTCCACTTCCCTGTAGCCTACTGCTCCCCATCCTTGTACTTGCCATGCTTTCCTCTTCACCAGTTTCCCTCCTCCTCAGCCTGAGAATGACTCTAAGTACTGATTTTTCCTCCCATTCACCAGCCTTTTACTCTTAATTAAAAGATACTCTCATCATCGTAAGATACTCATCATCCTAAATCTGATGGGTGCCTCAGTGTCATGACAAAGAACAAGATCTTGGATCAAGCAGAAACAAGCTCATGAACTTGGACTTAATCTAGACGAAAGCTCAGGGTAATTCATACATACCCTTGTCTTGTTACAGTGATTATGGAGTCTGTTGCGTGCACACATCTCACAAATCTCTGGCTGTCTCCTTCCCAACCTTACCCACTCTTGGAATTAAAGTTAAGCTGCTGTTGTGAGCACAATTATTTGGATGCTAAGTAACTCAGCTCTGCCTGTCTTTGTACTTATACAGTTGTGGTGTTTCAGCATCTGAGCAACTCACAACTTAGTTCACCACCTCTATTTTACTGTGAGGTAAAAAAGGAATTCTCCTTATTTGACAAATAGCAACATGAAAAGACTCACCCAAACTCACCCAGGCAATCACAGCACAGGGAACTGAGCCCTAAGTTCATACAAAAGCTGACTCTTTCTAGCCTGTCCCACTACCTTCTCCCCTCTACGGCTCTGATAATACCCATAAAGCACATACTTACCCCAAGACAAAACAAAATCTGTATAGGCTCCCTCTCAGCATAAAGAACCAGGCACGGTAAACACATGACAACTTACATGACTTTGCAGAAGGAAAGCTTTTTCCTCAGAGAAGATACACGCAGATGGCAGACCTGCTTCACTGCCGTGCTGCAGGATGGCTTTTCAGGGTGCGGGTTCTGGACCATGGCAGTACTTCGCAACGCGCAAGCCAACAGCGGTGCTCACATCTCAAGAAAAAGAACTGCTAGAGAGCACTGAACGCATCTGCCAGCAGCAGGACAAAACTCTGTCTTCTCTGAAAAAGACCTGAGTGTTGGAGCATGGTCCTTGAAAATCCATCACTGAAGTTAACTGCACCAGCAGCACCCTCCGGTACTTTCACAGTAAGAGCAGGCAGGCAGTTAAGATCTTGGCGATGCCCAGTACAGATTTCAGCCATCCTCAGCTACGTATTCCTCTCCATTTTCTTATTGCAGAGTCAACTCAGCATCCCTTTAATTTTGGCTGGGGTAGCTTCTTTTCAGCACTTTCCCAGACGTTCTGAGATTGGTGCAGATCCTCACTTGCTCTCTGCTCTAATCCTCTGAGCACAGCACAGGGTCCTTCTGCCTGTGACAGAGGCAGCGTGCCAACAGAAGGTGCACCTTTCCGTACAGACCACATGGTTTCTGGCTCTCCCCTCTCTGCCCTGTTCTCCTCAGCTTTTGTCACTACTTACAGGACTGCTGAAACCCTGGGTGGTTGTGTTTTGGTTTTCTGGATTTGATTTTTTTTTTTTTTAAGAGCTGCTGTACAGTAGTCAATTGATCAAGTGAACAGAACTGCCTGTAGGTCTTTGTGACAGAAGCAGAGAGCTCCAGATCTGTGGGTGGAAGACCTTTTGTTAGTGGTCAGAAATACCTCAAAAGCAGCAAGACAGACTCTTCAATTTTCAAAAGTCTAGCAGATTAAAGATGACTTAAACAACCTTCAACTTTGCTAATAGGATGAGTAAAATAGCAAGCTCTCAAAGGTTTTGTCAGCCTTCTCACTAATTCACATCTAGCTTTACACCTCACACGAAACAAAAAGTGTGTTGGAGTTACTTTTTTCGGTTAAGTTTCATGAGCACAAGCCACCAATATCCAGCGGAAGACTATACCAGTGGAGCCTGATGCAGTTACATTGACAAAGGATGAAAAAACCCAAAGTGACAAAGGCAACTTACTAGCCCTCATATGGATTATCTTTGGATCAGTGTCCTTCATAAAAGCCAAAGTTACTTGTAATAAAATCTAGGCAGCAGGAATGTTGCAGGTTTCCAGTAAGAGAGGTCAGCAGGCTCAACATCACCCTCGCTTTGCACAAACAGGCCTGAGATCTGGTTGTGCTGCACCTAAAACACATCCCTTCCTGCCAGGACGATATTCTGAGCACCAGTCTGAAGACTCCTGTTTAGTCTACATCTGAAACAAGCAGCACTTCCAAATGATTCTCTTTTTTCCTACGCCCAGAAATCCCCCATTTGAGTATTAACGAAGCCTAACCCTGTTTAACCTATGAAATCCCAGCTCAAATGGTAGAACAGCATGCATTACACAGAGGAAGCCCAGGTAGGGGCTTTGCTGTCAGACCCATCTGCTTTGCTGTCAGATCCTTTATTTCCCTGTTGCAAACACCATTCCCTGCTAGTCAATTATGCCAGGCTCCGCAGCACCGGAGAGACTGATAATTGGAGTGAAACATATGGAGGAAAAGGTTTGCTGCAACTACCAAGTGCTAATTCTGAGCCAAACTCTTTGGGGACATTAATTAGCTCTTCAGGGTCTGGATGTTCTCTCGAGCAAGTCAGTTCCCCAGATGCCTACTCAGCTGCTACTCAGTCTTTACTCAAGACCTTTGACATCACAGTGGGGAACTGGAGTTGAGTACGCATTTGCCCTGCTACGCAGAAAGACCTCTGACTTCGAAGACAGTCTATGTGAATTAACGAATTAACAGACCTGAAACAATGCTCTTCCGAGGGACTATGCCCGGATACACGCAGAGTGGAAGACACATTCAGATGCTTCTTGTAATCCACTACACAGCACCATGAAGGAAGGAGAAACCAAACCTCAGCATATGCCCTCCTGTGGGCTCACGATAACCCACAGTCACAAGGGTCAGCTAAAGAAAGCACAGAGTACAAAATAACGGGACTCTCAGAATCTGAAGTACAGATGTAATGCTGGATTTTAGCAGGGAAACAGGTCTGCAGGAGCTGGCCCAGGATAGAAAGGCAGTAGGTAGCTCAGGGCTCATAGTTTACGCACAGAAGAAAGTGAATCAGATTCAGGCTCAAAAGATGAACTACGTGATACAGCAAAATCCTCATCACATGGCTCTGAGCAAAGCAACAACAGTAAGTCATGCACAAAAATAAACATTCATTTTTCAACAGCTTTTGTGCCAATGCCGCAATGTGAAGCGGTCATTAATCAACCCAAAATACAATAAACAAGTTTCTTCTGGAACTTCATAGCAGGTCTTGCAGAGCTGCCGCACATGAGCTCTAGATACCTCAGGACTGTCACAGCACATCAGAAGGGCAATACAACAGCCAAACTCCACATTGTCTTTGCAGAGAAAATAGCCACGTACAAAGTTTCACCCGTTGATTTTTAAGGATCAGCGCTGATAATGATCAATACGCAGTGCGTTTGATAAAGCTATCTACACCAGCTACAATTTCAGGGACCGAGTCTGAAAATATAGGCTGCCTCAGGAGCTGGGTGCATTTGTCCCACAAGTTCTACTTTTAAGTAGATGAAAAATTAATATTTTTTTTACATTGGTCAGACCAATGTAAATCACATTTCTTGTTTAACAACTCCGAGAAATACAGGGAAAATAAGGACCTCAACCAGCGCAGTGCATGTCATTTCACCGAGTGATTCCAGGAATTCCCCCAGTTCAGCTGCGAACACGCTTACCTGTCCTCACACGTATGAGGGCTCAAGAACCGGGACAGGTCATCATCATGGCTGCTTTGCTGGCTGCTCTGCTGACTGCTGCGATTTGAGACAGGAAAACAAAAGCAATTAGTTAGCTTTTTATAAGTCCCCATGAACTTATGGGGACTCTGGTTAAATCCAGAACAAGAAAAACACAAAGTTGCTCAAGAACTTCCCAAAATACAGACGTGACCTTGCACATGGCCTACACATGCCATCCCAGAACCGTTTCATACAGCTCAACATTCAAGTACTGAACTGCTGGATGTTCATAAACCCCCCTCCCTTCCAGGCAACAGGACAAAACAGTTAAAACTGAACTGCTCCTAAGGATGAAGTGGCCCAAATGAGATTTCTGGTGGCGAGTTGCAGGCTGAGCCCACAAGATGTCACTCTCCCCCTTCAAATGGGGGAGATTCCCCCCCCAGCACATCGGCTGTATGGCATTAGCATCATTCCCTTTTAGCAGCCTCCACACTTGCTTCTGCTGTGTAAGAAGCATTTTCTAACTTTTCATTTCACCAATACTTATTCTCCCTCTTTAAATTAGTTTCTCAAAAATCATTGGCAATTTTTTTTCTTCTCGGAATGTAAACTATGCTTGCGTAAAGATATTGTAGCTAATCTTACATACACCTACTTATACTTTACAACTTGAGTACAGAACAGATAACAAACAGTACAAGTGTATTGAATTGAATAAATTAACCCCGATGCAAAAAAAAAAAAAAGAAAAAAAAAAGAGTACTTTTACCACCAGAGATTATTAACAGAGAAAATATTCAGAAAAGTTTAGAAGTTCATCCATAATCTTGTCTTCATACTTTCAAGGAATGACGAAATTACAGCCAAGGAGACAGGAGGAACCCGAACCCGCACGTACCTCAGTGACAGATGAGAACTACACGCTCCGGTACTAAACAGCCTTTTTCAGCAAATCTGCATAAATAAATGGCTCTAACAAGCCCCCATGTTCACTTTTAGGGATCAGAACCCTTAAAATTCCTGTTCTCCTCCCCATGAAGTATTCTTCCAATTAGTTTTTCTTGGAAGACTGTTTGTAAGTTTTAAGGCAAGCATATCACAATCCTTTAACGTGATCATTTTTTCTTTCATTCTAAAAAAAAAAAAAAGGAAAAAGGAAAGGAAAGTACTTTCTCTTCCCCCTTGAGATCAAAGTTTTTGCCAAAGAAGTTTGCAGTTTCCTCTGAAAAGAAAAAAGCCAGTGAGTCTTATTTTCATTTAATGTTTTCATCAACCACCTTGATTTTGACCAGTTGCTTCTCTGAAATCTTGAAGTGCTCTGTCTTACTGAACATGACCTTCCGGAAAAAACACATCATCTGTCTCAGGAACCCACACAGCATTTGAGACACATCACACGCACCTGGCCCTGTCCACTACTTTTGTACCTGTTTAGAATATGAGGCAGAGAACCGGTCCCTACTGTTAAGATAGAAAGGAGAGCAGGCTGAAGCTTTCAGAATTAATGATCGCTATTTATAAATCCTCCAAGAAATTAGCCTTTGAGGCTGGACATAAAAAAAAAAAACAAAGCCCATGCAATATTTAAGACTTTCAGCTACAGATTTAAACTACACACACTGCACAGAAGTCATAGGTGTGCATCTTGTGTGGGCACACACACGCAGTCCCGCAGAGCGTACTTGGCTTGTTTCCCCATCGCACAGGACATAGTTTTACCAGAGCCAAGACAAGTAAACATGTTTGCAAAGGCCTCTCAGCGAGGGGACAGATTTAATTTTCTGCTCCGCACTCACATGCTTAGTCATTCTTTTAAGTGTCTCGCTGTAGAAACAATAATCAGAGAATAAGAAATCTACATTGGCCTCAAGCTATAAATTAACAGCTGAGTAGGAATAATACAACCTAAAAAGCAAAGAAACATCTTCCCTGTAATATAACAACACTTACCAAAGGAGAATTCCCAACGTATCACAGCCCTACAGTAGCACCTGCAATGCTGGTAATCCCCTGCGAAAGCTTACCTTTGGGCAGCTATACCAGATGAACCTTAGACCTTTTCATGCTCACCCAGCCATCGTTAAATTTCTCATTCAGAAAGTCCTTCAAGTCAAGGGTTAAAATTTAATCGAATCCACGCATTGCGACGCATTGCCATATAACGCCATACCCGCTTCTCACTAGTGAACACAAGATTACAAGCAATGAAACAAACTCAGACCAGGAGAAAAAAAAAAAAATTAGTTTTTATCCACTTGCCTATGTGACAGTATTCGACGTGAGCTATGTTTTACTACAACAGTGTTTTCACATGGTAGCTTAGCAATAGTTTGTGAGCTTTTCACAGACGGAAAAGTCATTTCAGCATCCTGAATATCAGAGAGCACAGCTGTTAAATTCCCTAAAACGTGCAGAGCAGCTGAAATGCAGAGTCTATTGTTTTATTACGCGAGGACCACCTGCCTTTGAAACGGCGTAACAACAAATTGCTGTTAAACTGGAGATAAGAGGAAATAAGAAAGGTACAGTTTGCACAGAAAAAATAATACGGGGCAAGCTTTTAGATACAGGCATGTCAGTTTTGTATCTATGGAGAAGACCAAAAATCGGTTCAACATCTCAGGAAATCAGCAAAACAAGCGTATCTCATTCCCAAGCTCAGCGCTGATAAAGCTCGATTTGGACAAGGCTTAAGTCTTTGGGTACACAGGCCCAACGTGCCCCTCTCTCTCTCAATTTCAAAGACACTAAACATTACTTTAAAGACTTACACCCTGTGGTTTTTCCTTAATTCCCATGTAAATATTCAGACTTATAACATGGCTTACTACTATAGAAACTGATGAAGAGTTTTAAATACAGATTAGCCATGCCTTTTAACGATCAAATCTTTGAAAAGTCTACTTCCACCACTCTTCCATCTCACTGCTCCCAAACAATTTACCCAGATCATCAAAGTGCTAAAGAAATATTTCCCTACTGACTGAAAAAGAGGCGTTCTGATCACACACACCTCCCACTTTTTTCTTATCTGGAAATAATCAGTGTTGCACTATTTGCAAGAAATCATTTTATTGAAGAAAAATAAGTAAGAGTCAATTTTGCAGTGGAAAAAGCTCTACATTGTTTGAGCAACAACAGTATATCTTGATAGGCGTATAAAGGAAAACAACTTCAAACTTCAAAATCAAATCTGCATTCAGTGTTCCATTTTTTTATTTTAATACCAGCTCGGTTGCCAGTTCATCTCTCCACATCAGAAGACCCAACCACCGCTGTTCTGTAGAAGAAACACGTTCCTAAGAACACTTGTTACCACCTTTCTTTTCTACCATCCGTAATTCATTACGAGTCTTAAATAGTTTTTATTGACCTCATCATCACTGATGTTACACAGACATATACTTAGATGAACACTCATGAGACAGTTACACACACAAAAAAACTAAAACAACAACAACAAAAAAACCCCAAACTTTTCCAAATCTTGCCAGAAGTGAAAATGAACAGACTGCAGGTACTAAAAAAGGGCAAAACTTGCTTTTGTGTCTTAAATTAAGATTTCTCTGGCACTTGGTCTTGGGAAGTTATGAGCTATAAACGAGATTTTGTACTATTCTTATCCTCTTGCCTTTTTTTTTTTCTTTTTAATAAGTCATGTTTTATTCTGAGATTTCAGTCTCTGAAGGATAAGGCAGAGCCAAGATCTCTTCTCATTTTATGCATGAATAGGCTTTTAAAACTAAGCAGGGCTTCTAATAGAAAAATATCTGTCCAGATTTCACAAAGTTCAGATGCTCAGGTCAATGTTTAGACACTAGGAGCCTCCTCAGACTTCTATACCCTCCCGATACGGGAGATAAAGCCACCACGCTTTTGTATCTACAGCTGTGTTGGGCAGATTTTTATTCAGAGGAAATTTTTTGAACTGTGATAAATGAACAGGCAAGCAAAGAAATAGGAAAAAAATGGCTATATCCTGCAAGATATAATCAGTTAATGAGTTTGGAGAATTATTCATAAAAATCTGTGGCCTTCGGAAGGCTATTGTTACCCACGGCTACTAGCAAAACTTTCAGGTCTGAATCCAGACGAATATTTTGTATTCATTTTGCTTAATTAACCCCATATTCATTGGCTTGGGGTTCAATATTAAGCATTTCAAAAAGTAGAATAATAGACAATTGACCATCGATACACATTTTCTTCAACAACTGTGGCAACAGTTTTCGGAACTCAAAGCTAATATTTATGAAATTTCAGAATATTTGAATATTTTCATCAACAGATTTGGAAGCCAAAAGATATGCAGGTTAGAATCAGAGCAGTGAAATTGCACCAAGGTTTCTTTGCATCAAAAAGCTTTTTAGGTGTTTGAACAACTAAAGGGTTCTTTTCATTCTCACAGGGCCAAGCACAAAGACTTGAATCTACCGGCCTTAAAATATATCACAAAATTATTATGTTTGCAGAATTGCCACCAGAAAAAAAGTATAGCAGTACCAAGATCTCGTGTAAGTTATGCTTCTTTGCAAACCAACAAAGCAATTAATACACCATCCCCTTTAAATGCTATTTTTAGAGGGTCAAAACCCATATTATTTTAAGGGCAAAAGTATTTTAATTATTTCTAAAAGACTCAGAATGAAAATAGATATTTTAGACAACGAATTCCATGATGTGCAAACACTCTTCATTTGAAAACTCTTCTGATAAGTCTTCCTTCCCAACACAGAATCATAAAACCAGACTGAACTTCAAGCTTCAGGTGGGTCAGAAAAAAAGTTCCTTCTGAGTGTTTGCGCCAGGGAGCTTTACGATGTTGTCCAAGACTAAACAAAAGTTTTATCTTTCCATTTCAACCTCCCACTCTGCTCATCCTCCCCAGAATGGAACCCCCCCCCCTTATTTCTCATGAAACAGGAGAAATAGAACCCCCCCACAGTCCCAGCTGCCTAGCAGCACCTCGTTGTCCTGGGTAAATGGAATTCCTGTCCTCAGCAGCACTGTGTTACTATGGTTGCACGGATACGTAAATGACTGTGCCATTACAAACATCAAACAACTGCCAGGTGGAGGGGAAGGAGAAAGGAGGACAAGGGACCTGAACTGGAAATCACTGACCTCAGTTTGAAGGGATACAGTCTCCCTCATCAAGGACTGTCCTTTGATAGACCTAAAGCTTTCAGTCAGTGAATTAAAAACCAAAACACCGTAAGCAATACAGCTTTCCCACAGGTGCCGCAAGTCCCACTCTCAGCGTACGAGTGTAAAGTTGTCAGGGAAAACGTATCCTTAACACTCAAGCAAGCTAATATCAGCCTTTATTTAAAAGTTAAGGAAGAGTCATGTTCAGCAAATGAATTGCTGGACCGATACTGAGCCCCAGTAGAGGCAGGTACCACAAGGCGTTAAGGATCACAGCACCCTTTCTGTTTTCACAACCCTGCTCCATCCACGGATCAGTTCCAAAGGAGTTTCTTCCAAGAAATAGGTGGCAAGCATCCTGTTTCTGTGCACGTTTCACTGAAGCTGACACACACGAGCAGATGCAAGAGGAAAATTTGTTCCCAAGCTTGCGTAGTGCATCAGTGCAATGAACGGAAGGCAGAGTAGAAGGTGGAATTCCAAGTGCCTTTTTTTAACCTAAACTTAGGGCACACGCTACCTGGAGCCTAACATGCTGCCAGCATTCCTGAGAACCAAAGGGGCACTTCCTACTCCAGACCTTCTTTTAATAACTCAATTTCATATATTGAGGGATGTTTACAGTCTAAACCCATTAGTAATGGCCAAAAAAAAGATAATGGAAAGCTACCTCAGCCCTAGTGAACAGCTGCATATATATCTGGTAGACCACCATCATAATTAGTACTAATTGTGTCCTTGGCAGTCACATTCAGGGCTGGAGAGCCAGAGTCTGAATCTGTAGCAGTCATCTCTCCTTGCTGGAAAGGGTTACAAGGGGCAGGATGGGCAAGTTTTTTCCTCTCACCACATTCATTTCACAGATGAAAACATCAGCATCAACCTCCACAGCTGCCAAGGCAAGCGCCGTCATCAGCATCCTATTCAACAGTGAACAACAGGCATTTTAAACTGCAACACGCGATCCAGTGGAAGACAACTGTGGTAATGAACACGACGATTAATTGTTAAATACCACTGACAGACACAGCGCTGTGCAAGACAGGAAATACAGATGGACCAAGGGTAAATATTTGCTCAGCAAGATCAACAGCATTCACATTCCAGGCTGTTTGTAAATTAGTCAGTTTTGATACTCTTGTGTGACTGGTCATCCTAAACCACACAAATACTGAAAGGCAAATATTTAAACAGAAAACCACAAATATCAATAAAAAAAAAAAACAAAAAACAGAGCCGAAGGGATTCAAAGGCACTTGGCACACATCGTAAACAAATGACAAAAACCTGCATTCGCAGCAAACAGAACATCAGTACTCTTCATGAGATACACGAATCTATTATTAAAAACTCAGTTCACTGGAGGCACGAGTAAAGTCTCATTTGAACTTGCAGGTTCAAAAAGGGAAAAGATCACATTAACAGAGCTGCTACGAAGCCATTATTCATACGCTTTCGCATTTCAGACGAGAAGAGATACCACATAAATGGCAGTTGGTGCTTCTAGACTTTCCAAAGCTAGCAAAAGCAGAGTAGATGGGCTGCTTACTACAGAGACTGAAGATATAAAAGAGCACAGATACCAGATAAATACCCAACTACATATTCAGGTCCA
The DNA here is from genome assembly GCF_036417535.1 of Chlamydotis macqueenii. Lineage (NCBI taxonomy): Eukaryota > Metazoa > Chordata > Aves > Otidiformes > Otididae > Chlamydotis > Chlamydotis macqueenii. The sequence goes on along the minus strand of NC_141579.1, from coordinate 1,907,912 downwards.
AATTCAATCTGCAGGTTATTCACACACTCACGCTGACTGACTTTTCTCCGGAAACCAAAGTTTTTCATGTCATTGGAAAGACTAACAAGGAGAGATGTATTCCAAAAGCTTGGGACATTATTAAAATCTGTAATATTTTTTTCTACCAACACCTCTCCAATTCAAAACACACCATCTCACATTCGTCCTCCTAAAAACCTCAATTAACCAACTCCAGCTACAAGCAGAGCATTAAGAAGCAATCCATTTGCCGCGTTCTCTACAAAATCCCTGTGGAGCTGTCAGTTCCTCACACAAATGAGATTTCAACAAGAGTTTTATCAAAACTTGAAAAAGGAAAAATGCACTGGCAATCCCAGTACGCACACCTACCACTTCCCACAGCGGCTTGCTCTATTTCTCACAAAGGAGAAGCTCCACTTCCTCTCCTCCGACGTAAAACTGGAACATGGATGTTTATGAAAACCAGAGCACCAAAGCAATACCAAATTTAGTTACTCATTTTGCAGCTTCTTGGAATTGTACGGCATGAAATGACCAAAACCTCAGTTCCCCAAGCCTTTGGAGTCCCCTGTGTTATCACCAGCAGACAGGGCTTCAATAGTCTTCTCTTTTTCTCAGAGGTTTGTAAATACTGATACTATCTGAAGCCAACAGTGACCTCAGATGGCATTTCCATGATGTGAGAGGCTCCATCACCTTTACTCTTATAGCTTTTTGGATTCCTATTCTTCAACATTTAGCAGTTAGAGGAGAAAATCATGTCACTATCTCAGGCTGTCATGAGAGTTGTTTCTTCTAGAAAACACCACAATACTTCTCCTAGGTGTAGGAGGAAGAAAGAGGTGAACGAAGCATTCATTTCTTCCCAGAAACATTCAGAGTGAATATCCATTTTGTTAAGGAAAGCAAAAGCATTATGAACTACTCACAATTAAAGATTCATTTGTTTTTTATAAAAATTTCAAAATATCTAAAACACTTATTTGTAAATAATATTTTAGCATAAGTTCCAACAAATCAGCAGTTCACTGTTAACTGATGTATCTCACTAGGGTGACCAAGAGACTTCACAAGTGAACTTTCTTCTTAAAGAAAAAAAGTAGGTATTTTACCTCTTTCTGCCACAGAATGTGAATGGTAGCAGGCACAGAACACTGCTGAATGGTGCTGAAGATTCTCCTAACGTGACATTTGTTTCATACTATCCAATATGCTATCAAGATTTCATCTGTAAAACCTCCACGGCTGTGTCTGGCAACTCAGGAAACCTCCATCTCCTCAGCACGTACTCTTTTCCAAGGTAAGACGAGATTGAATGCTTCCAACGTACTTTTTAAATATCTGTCCTAGCTTAGCCCTGCTCAGGACCAAGCTACATATTCTCTCGCTCACTCCCCCCAGCCTCCAGTGGGACAGAGAGGAGAACTAGTAAAGAAAAGGCAGCAAAACTTGTGGGTTGAGATGAAACAGAAAATAAATTTAAGAGAAATAACAGAACAAAACAAAACAGAGACAGGAAACAAATACAGTACAATAGCTCACAGCAAATCCTGATGCCCAGTTTCCTCCCGAATAGCAGGAGGCTCCCCTCAGCAGCCCCCTCACTTACTCACTGAGCCTGATGTCCCATGGGATGGAACAGCCCCTCGGCTAATTTGGGTAAACTCACCCCAGCTGTTGGGTAATTAGTTAACTAGCCCAGCTGTGTCCCCCAGCCATAGGGGCCACCAGCTCCAGCTCCTCTCCCAGCTCAGGTGAAAGTTAACTCTATCCTCTCCAGAACCAGGACAACATCTTATGTTAGAGGCATTTTAGGACATAGATGAGTCCTTCCCTTTAGCTGAACCCATCATTTAAGACTTCAGTAAGTGTCCCAGTTGACAGCAGAAGACCCAACTAAGGACATTCATCTTTCGAAATGTGAAGAGCTACAGCACAGTCTATCCCCCCATTCCCACAAAACCCACAGCAAGTTTTACATTCTTTGGAGCACCAATATTTTGCATTTCATTATTAACGAGTCTGGATGCTGTGATTGATCAAATTTATCTTTTGGACAAGCGTTAACAGAAGACAAATTAGGAGGTTTTGGAGAGCCCAAGGGAAAGGGAGCTCTGGGAAGGGACTGCACACATCAGGACCCAACAGCCTCCAGGACCTTCTGCAAGAGCAAATTCAGCAAGGAGGAACAAAGAAAAACCTTTTACCATTCTTGGCATTCTGGCTTATTTCTTCCCACAGTAGGGGAGCACATTCAGATCACCACTGGTACCATCTTTGCCCAGCATGGATGCTTCAGGGGAAACTGCTCAAGAACTAAAGGCTGGCTATGCCTCAGCTATTAGATACGTACACCACTGCTGAGCATCCACAGGAGCCTAAGTCAGGCAGCGATAGTGCAGGGCTCACCTATTTACCCTCAGCCTCTGCCAATGGAAGGGTCGAAGAACAAAATCTCATTCCAGTACTGGTCTTGGGCTGAAAGGGGAACGGTCCTTGAAGCCGAAGGTTGCTAGAGATTACTAGCAAGGGTGGCTTTGGGAAGTAAATAATGAATTAAAGCAGATACACTCTCACATCCCCACATCAATAATGCACGTTCATTACACGCATAGCGAAACGCTAGCAGATTGCGTGTACTAGCCTGTGAGGAAAGAAATATCACCATGCTTTAATAAAAAAAAATTGCACGCTTCTGTGCAGGGTTCATACTTTAGAAAGCTGTATGCAGGTAAATAACCTGGGTAGCAAGGGATGGATGAAAAGTATAGGTAAGAAGCTGTTTGCATCCCTTATAAAAAATCATCCTATTTATCCTAATCCCTCAGAGCAAACTTGTAGTTCGGATCATGCTTTTGTACGAGGACAAGTTACAGGAAAGCTCCTGCCCCCAAGAAATGGCTTCTTCCTGCTCTTTCACCTTGAGCAAAACTGTGCCGCAGCAAGCGAGGCTCTTACCTGCCATTCCCTGCTGCTTAATGAAAAGAAATAAACAGTCTCTTCCACTCTATCAGTCTCTTCACAGCTTTTAGAGAACTAGCAGGTAAACAGAGCTTAAAATTATCCAGGCTGTTAAAAACTACCCAGTTTTGCATGCTGAAGTTTCCGGATTAAAAAAGCAGCCAGCCTTCATCAGACCTGGAGCATTACAGACAGCATTTCGAGTCCTAAAAGCATTTGTTTATTCACTTGGATGCTTACTGTATGCTAATGGTCACAGAGCTCTAGCTCTCGCTCAGGGGCATGTGAGCCACACACGCATCACTGGACTAAGTCAGCTGGTGCACAGATTGCTCTCAACCACCAGCTTTCCTGGGAAAACCCTGCCATACGAAAAGGAAAATAGCTGGTCATATAATGGCGCCAAAGTTTACCAGGCTTAAAAAAAAAACAAACTCAAATTGCTTAACAACGATTTAACTAGAAAGAGGGGAAGTGACTGGAAGCAAACTGAATTAATTTCTCTGGTGGGAATCACATGCTGATGGCTGCCCCCTGTACCAGGTGAAATTTGGGAAGCTTTATACCTGTCTGCTTTACATAAAGCCAGCTTCTTGCTCTGCTATTTTAGAACTGGGTTTCACACGCAACAGCCTCAAGGCACAGTAAGGTTTAGCCCACGGTGCTAGTTTCTAGTCTCTTTGAAATGAATGCAAAAAAAAAAATCCTTGAGGGTTCATCACCCTGTGACTAACACCCCACAGATTCTCCTTGCTTTGTGTTGTTTCCACACCTGCTAAGTTCTGAAAGCCCAACGATGATCTCTGCATCCCGCAAGCGCAGAGGCTCAGTACAATGTGACTAGCAAAGCGTTTGGGTTTTTCCCCCTCTGGACTAGAAATGGAAAGTTCCATTCAAAACCACGGCGTTTCCCATTGCAATGGAGATCGATTCAGAGCCTGCTACAAATCAAGAAAGAAGGTACCATGCTGGCTTTGGTATGCTGACACCACCTAATCCATCCACCTTAGCTTTTTTTTCCAGTCACTGCTTCAAAACGTCAGCCAGAAATGCCTTAGTGATGAATAAGCAGAAAGCTGTCAGCATAACCATGAAGATAACGTGTGTATGAATGAATTAAGTTTTCTTATTCATTCACATTAAAAAAAATATTTCTTGGCCTCTGTCTCAAACACATTCACCATCACTTTAGCATACGCCCTATGCATTATCCCTCCTCTGTTCTCCATGCTGTAACTGAATCATTACTTATATGACCACAGCTAAACGAAAATCAGTAATATATCTCAGCCAAGATACCTTGTTCAATGTTAACTTTTTGAGAGGTATTATCAAATCCTCGATGGCATGCATTTATTGATGAAATTTCCCCAAAACTTAGTAAAATGACAGACTAACCTTGCCGAAGGGACCTCATGCAAGAAGAGTTACCACATAATCAGAGTGGATATTAGTAGAAGACAGAGCTCTGTCCTATAAACACTCAGGTAACACATCAGTCTGAGTCAGTAGGTGCAGAAAAACTAAGAGAAAAGTTTCTTTTTTTTATGCAAGTGCAGTACATAATTGCAGGCTCACATGAACTCACACATGTTGCATGGGAGTTGCGAAGCAACAAAAAAAAAATTGTCTCACATTAAGCTAGTATAAGGATTTATAGTGCACTAATTTCTCAGAGAATCCTTTCAAGTGTCTTATGTATTTCCTACCTTCAGGAAAGGCAGATGGTTCCACTCTGCAGAGTAAACTATTCTGCATGTTGTAAACCCTGATTGCACCTGCAGAGGGTTACATAAGGTGCAATTTTTTTTCTTTGTATAACACAATAACTCCCTGGGCATTAATTTTCCTGTGTTGACAAGCTCTTGGAGGGCTTTGTGAATTATTTGTCCTGTTTTGAGCTAATGGACTGAGTGACTTTCAAAGTCTGGAAAGCAACCAAGAACTGAATCCAGACATCTTGACATGCAGACCCACCTACTAGCCACGAGCTACTCTGTCTCATCCTCACATTCTCCCAATGTCAGCAATGGAAGAAGGATTTCAGAGAAGGTCTCAGCAGCAAGAATGAACACCACAAAAAAAAAATCATTAAAAAAGGTTTGGCACCATCACTCCCTGTCCCTGTAATCCCAGCAGAGAGGTCACCTCCTCTCTCTCAAGGGTTTCTTCAGGACACCTCAATGAAGTTAAGTTTTATCACTCATTCTTTGAGGACAGTCTCCCTCGCTCAGAAGGAAGTTATTTTCACTGGCTCTGTATTACCTGTAGAAGGTATGCAGAGGACCGTGAAAAAGGAGAGATCCTAGCATTGCTGTTTCTAACATGCCCACTGTTTGCACACAAAGATTAGACCATTTGGTCTGGCATCAGCAAGTCCAACCAACTACATTATCCATTCCAGCCAACAAGTGAGGACAAAGTCCCAAGGAGAAGCATGCCAAGATTTCTAGGGGAACAACAGATCCTACCTACTTATCATGGACAGGTTCTTCTTGGAAGCAGGGAAGGGAAAGTGGCCAAAAACATACCTGCTCTCACTGTATTCCTTCTTCTCTCTCACACGCAGCCACTTCCGAAGGAGGAAGCGCTTGCGCCGCGGGGAGGCACTGGGTGTGGAGCAGTTGGACCATGGAGTGTCCTCATCACTGGAGGGGGTGATTTCAATGGATGGGAGCTGCAGGTATTCCTTGCTGGAGGAAGGAGAATCCTGATACCTGATGGCCTCCAGGCTCTGCTCCTGCACATTCTTCATCCGCCTCATCTTGAAGCGCTTCCTGCGCAGGGTTGGGGTGGATGAACTGGACCAGGCACGGCCACCCTCCACCACCTGCTGCTCTGGGACTTGCAGTGCTGGGAGCTGCAGGGTTTCTGTCATATTGGCAGCTGGCATCAGATGCCCTTTCTCTTTCTGCTCCCTCCCCCAGGCACACTATCTCTGATCTCGGTGTAAACCACACCACAGAACCACAACTTGCCTTCCTCCTCCCTCACCCAGTCCAGTACTGCCCTCCCTCTCCCTCTCAGGCAGGAAACCTCATGTTCTTCACGTGCTTTCATTTAACAAACCAGCGGGGTGGGGAGGGGATTTTCAGGGGACAGACATGCCACAAGGGAAGCCAGTTTCAAGTTTCTTTTCTCCTTCTCTCTACAAAACAAGGTCCCTCCCCTGCCTGGTCTCTCAAAACAGCAGGCTTTGCACTGAGACAAGGGTTGCCAGCAACAGTTTAGCTCACTCACAGCTTTCCCCCACCCTTTTGCCTTCTCTCCTCTTTGCTTAATGCTGGTTCAGGAAAGAAAGTCTCCTGGGGCCGTGCTAGGAAACTCAGCTGTGGTCTTCTCAAGAGATGAAGCAAGCGGCGTGGAGCTGTGAGAAGGTCAGAAAGAGAAACAAAGAGGGAGGGAAGTAACAATACTAGATAAAATCAGGAGAAAGTAGGAGGAGCAGCATGTTCTTTTTCTGTAGCGGGCAAGACATACGCAGGCAGCTGTTGCAAGCGTAACTGCACTCTTAATCCCGAGACACAGGGTTTATATTACCAAATCTGCTGCTGCTGCTACAAATCAACCAAATGACAAAGGGTAGGAAGGAATAATAGCCTGCTGTAAAAGCCAATTGTCCAGGCTTTCCCCTCGCCCCACCTTCCTGCTCAGACAGTCCGCTCTATGCGGGGAGGATGCATGCAAAATTAGACTTTCAGCCTTCTTTCACAACTAGGGTTTTTTTTTCGTCCCCACTGACTGGCTCACAGAGAAGGAGAGGGATTGAGGGATAGCTAAAAAGGCAGTAGCAGCAGGTGGCACCAGAACTGGGAAGCTGGTTATTTTTTTTTTCTCAGGTTCACACAAGTCAAAGTTGATAAAAAAAAGTTCTTGGAGGGCAATGCTGCTTCCAAAATGACAGCAGATGATGGATGGTCTCAGGTCTGGAAACCAAAGATACCACATAAAGACAATTAGACATGCAGAACAGATTTTACAGCAGGAGAAAGACACATACTTCACGGAAGATTCGCAGGCATTTAAATACACTAAGGAAGCTCTACCAAGGGTGAAGCACTGGGAGAAATAGCAACCTCAGGACAAGCCTTACAAAATTCCGGTACTGAAATCAAATCAGGGAAAACAAAGCGTTCAACAGATTCTTCATCAAGATTCCTTGAATTTCCACTAAATGCTTCTGAATAAAGTTGTATTTTCAGGTGCAGAAGTGACATAGGAACTTCAGTTCTCTAAGGGAATGACCAGAATTCAGCTGTGTGAATTTCAAGTATGCTATCAGAAAAAAAAAAAAAAAAAAAAATCTCTAGATCAACTTGAGATCGCTTTAGTTTTCATTGTTCAACAGCCTGAACCTTTAAAAATATTAGTTTCAGGATAGAAAATATTTGTCAACCTAAAATCAAAATAGTTTCTTGCATGGACTGCCTCAGTTGTTTGAAAATAAACTTCACAAGAACTTTAAACATCAAAACCCACTCTCTAGGACAGATAACTAAACATGCCAAGAAAGGAAGATTCATAACAGCAGGAACAAAGGGGAAAGAAACAATGTTTCAATAATATTTTTTTTAAATCCTCACTTGCTATATTCTACTTGGTTGCACCATCGTTTTTGCTCTGCTCATCTCGTAAGGTCGATTCAACGACCGAACGATTCAAAATCAATTTCTGGGGCTCCTGTCACCTCGGTTTCTCTGCATCAGGTGCACACACACAATTAGAATGCCTTCTACAAACATCCGCTTAAAAAAAAGGAAGCCAAATAAAACAGTTCAAGTCCAAGAAACAAAAATCTACAGGTTAGACAAAACCCCAAAGACTCGCATGAGTGGCTGGTGCACCCTCTCTGCCTCTTCAGGGCCAACACCTTTTCTCCCTCCTCTGCAATGCAGAGAGATCCAAACTTGAGCACTTCAGCCACCTCTTGCCGTTATTTCTATCACGCCACCACACATTCAGCCTGTACGTAACGTTCCTGGCTACCTGTTAACACAGAAAATCTACTGGCATCTTCCTGTGGCATCTGGGAATCAAAAGCCCCCAATATCATTCCTAAATTTTAACCATGAGTATGTGCACCTTTAGGGGAAGGGATTAGCCGCCCTTTGGAGGTTACCGTGAAGAAGTTTTTCTCCATGTATTAATGAGCTTGATCTCCTGTGGAACCTTCAATCAACCACAAAAGTCTCATTTAACTGCAGGAATAACTAAATAAGGGCCAAAGTTTGCACTGCCGTATGCTTTCCTCGGTAATAAATTGCACAGTGGACGTTGCAAAGCCTCAAAACGCTCACAGATGTTATCTAAGGAGTCAACAAGAGACTCGTACTGCACCGCTCTGGGCAACAGCGGCATTTGGTAATCACTTCTTTTGGCAAGGAGATATCAGCCCTTTTCGCCAGTCTGCTTTTTTTTCCATGACCATGCCAGTACAATTTCTTCACCCTCAGTCTCGTCGAATACTCGTGGAACTTATTTCAGCAAGAGAGGAGATACTTTCGCATTCCCTTCACGCGTATGAAACTGGAAATATTTCTTTTTGGCTGTGCTGTGAAATGTCTCCCACTTAGGACAGTACACATGCATGGGAACTACGTCTTTAATCCCAAGTACTTCACTGGTTAGTAAGCAACGCTTACTGGCATTCCAACATTCTCAGCGCATTTTTATTTTGGAGAGAGGATGCTGGCCACCTGTCTGATGCTCGTGGTAAAAAAAAAAGAGAAGCTATGTAATAAGAGAGACAGCTCAAACACTTGACCCACAAAGTGAGAACACCAACCAAGATCAAGCACTATTTCTGTACAAATCACAACAGCGCTATTTGACTGCCTCCCTGAGAGCCTGTGTGTTGCTAGAGCCTTCGTTAATGACTACTCCTGTAGTTTCATGATCTAATGACAGGTTAATTAAAGCAGCAAATGGTTGTCAGTGCTTCATGTTGATTAATAATCTGCCTTTCTCCTACTCAAACATTGAGTTTTCCAGTATCCTTAGAAGAGGGCTTATGAATTAAGCAAAGAAGAAAGAAAAATCCTCTGAAAAACTGAAAATCTCTTCCCTCAATGAAGAACATGAGCTAAAGCCAGCACAGATTCTTTGGCACTTCTTTCCATAATAGCTTTCCCATGCATTTAAGGGGCAGTAAAACGTCATCCCTGGTCGATAGACAGAGAGTAGGAGATGACACAGAGTACACTAAGAAAGCCATTTATCAGTTAGAAGCAGTTATTTTAAAATACAGGAAATACATACACTTATTTGGAAGACTATCAAAGTCATTCAGATGCACAATATCTGGCTGCAGGAGCTCTGTCAGGTCAGGCAGGGAGATGCCTGTAACATGCAGCACTGAGACTTGGAAAAACTCAAGTCGTATCTCTCCATTCAAACTCCCCTTTTCTCACACTTCAACGGCACGTTGAACTCATTTTCCTTTCTGCGCGAGAAACCTGCCGTGCCTACAACAGAGCAACTTTGCTACGTCAAAACTCCGATTTTCAAATTCCAGAACTCGCATGTTTCTTTTTTTCCGTTTAAATTCTGGAGTAATTCTGAGAGTTTAAATGAAGAAGTAATGTGCTTATCTGCATTTACTTTTGCCTTCCAACAGTTTTCTACAAGAACAGTCGAGGTTATCTTTGGGACTGGAACACTTTGGGCATCCCTTGGTCTTTGCACAGTAAATTAGAATGAAGCCTATTATGATTTGACATACGGCAACTTGTTAATGCATGCAAGTGCACATTGGCTAGCCGTTCTTACTTTAATTTAGTGCCCTACCAATCTGTCCCTTTAAATCACGCACCACCAACCAGCAGTTGCTATCATTTGCACATACACAGCGCATTTTATTTTGGATATGTGATACTGGATACCTGCATGTGTTGTTCTCTGAAACCCAAGGGCTGTGTTACAAGACAGATGACATGAATTTCACAGGCCGTGGGGGGAGAAATAGCAGCAACAGGCTGATACCTCAGCGTATGACAAAGCAAGATGGAGGCACTCCTGTGCCCCATGCATTCCCCAATTCTTCCCTGCTCAGTACAACCTTTAATTCAGGACTTCCCATGATCTCTTCCACGGGCAGCCCAGTTCAGAAAGTAGTCTTGCACATTTTTTCATGACCACAAATCCTGATTACTTCGGCTAAACGCTGTCTCAGCACCTCTTCCTTCATCTCTCAGAAATCATGCTGTAAAAGAACAGATTTTTACCCCAAAGGACTCAAGATGTCCCTTCCATGCCACCTAACCAAAGAACACTCTTTCTTGTAGTTTGAGCAAAAATAATAGAAGTGCTTTCAACCAATTTTCCAGTCAGTGAGAAATCAGCTTTTGGATAGTCTGCATAAACTGCACCAGCCTCTGCCATAAGACTAACATGTCTCATTATGGTAAAAAAATAATTAGCCTCTGATTTAAGATACATATGTGTACATACCTGTACTCACAGCTTACACATGTGCTAAGTGCATCACAGATTACCTGATCCAAAAACTAGGAACAGTAACTCTCAGCTTCTACCAGAATCACACCATCATCAACACGACAGGTCAGAAAGGGGTTGCAAGAGGCTTAGCCACATCATATCCAAACAACTCCTACCAGAACCAAGCACAGTTTGTGGAATATATATCACGTGACATATTAGTTGCTGGTCATTTCAACAATTCTTAAGGATGCTGAAGAGAAGGCTGATGCCAACAGGGCTTTCTGCTTAGAGCAGATTCTGCAGAGATATCTATTTGTGCCATCCTTTCCAAAATAAACAATTCTCGTATCAGCGATAACCATTGAAGATGTCAATGATTTAATAAGAGTACCACGCGTAACAAGGCCTCGTACACAGTAGCAAACACCAGATTCCTCAGATAACTTTCAGAACTGCAGAAATTGTCGAACATGATTTAAATAGCACGGCACATTACATTTTTTGAGCACTAGGACAATACTTTCACAATTCATTTCTTCAGGTAGTGCTTTTCCTCCAAATTAAAGAGGACAGTTGAGCCAAAGATAGCAAGCAAACCAAATTAAACCAGTGTCAGGACTCTGCAGTAATAATTCATCAGAAGATGGCAATAGTGCAAAGATTCTTGGACCTTTTTCTCAGTTTGAGTTTTCTTTGCAATTTAGAACCGAAGTGAATTATTTGGCACTGCTTATTTAGACTTCTCACTTGAGCACCCGAAAGGGAAGGCGATTTCTTCTCATAAATCTAACGGAGGGGATGGAGGGTCGGTCAGTTAAATTCAGTCCCTCACAAAACATAGGACAACCCTTTAGAGCGAGTTTCCATGGGAGCCTGGCACCTGGTTTGGGCAAAGAAGCAAGGGGACTCTGTCCAAATTCCCTGGAACCCCTCTACCTGTACAGCACTTACCGAAGGGGTCACAGCTCACAGCACACCATTAACCACAGGAGAACAGGTCTGTAAGTACAAAAGGTCTCTGAATAGCACATTCTTCCCTACCCAGCTAAAATACCTGCTTCACTAGCTCCAGTCAGTCAAGTTTGCTGCATTTCACCCAGACTCGCACACAGAAACACGCACACCAGCTGAAGGACCCCCAGCACACTGAATAACTATTTGGGAAAATAAAACTCATTGCCTACACAGCTATGACAAACTCACAGCTGTCATTAAAAATTCGGATATGCCTAAATTTTATTTGCCCTAACAGCAACAAAACCAAGATTAAAGCAAATCCTTGCTTCCCCCTGCTAAACCACGTGCAGGAAGCACCGAAGAGCTGCATTCCAGATTACACCCTAACAAGTGTAATTAGGCCTCGTCACATCTGTGAGCAACCCAGCCAATATTCACAGACACAAGCAACAAAAATTAGACTCTCAGCTGAAAGCAGTGGTGAACAAACAGGTACAGCTACACAGCAAAATGCATTGCTCACCACAAGGTAAGCGTCTTCCCAGGTTTACACCTAGATATTCACCCGGATATTGCAATGTAAACGCCTACCCTCTACAAAACCCTAAACATTCTGCTTTGTGCGATATGTTCACAAGAGTTTGAGGAAGAACTTAACTCTTTTCCCTCTTCAGTGTAGCCACAAAAAAAGAAAAAAAAAAAATAAACGAGGCAAAGTGGCTTAAGTCTCAGCACAACAGTGCTCTTGGAAGTTTTACCACTTGTGGTTTCTGGACAAATAACTGAAACAGCCCCTCTCCTCCAACAGGAAAATCAGCACCCAGCAGACAGGTCTGAAGAAAAGCACAATATCCGCATGAAAGCGTGAAGAAACCTCCACAGATAAAAAGCCCTTGTGATCAAGCAAGCACAGACTGCAAAGTGTAGGGTGTTACTAGTTGAAAGGAGGAAAAAAAAAAATTTCTCTGGTCATGAGAAACAGGACAAGCCAAAGTACAAGAACAGCAAGGCTTTGGTATTTGCTTCCGTTCTGCACCTGGACGAACCAAGACTTGCAAACAAAACTCAAGAAGAAGGAATGATGGTTTATTACAGAATACCCTGCAGTGCAGTGATTGAGAGTCTCACAAGCTCAGCCATTTTTCTTCTCATTTAAGGAAGATGCAACTGATTACTTGTACAAAAAGCAGTCTGGAAAAGTACAGCTTTACCTAATCAGAACTCAGAGACCTGAATCTCAAACCCCTACAATACATGTGGTGCCCTTCCTGTAAGTCGCCGTCATGTAGATCTTCTTCCCACCCAGGCCTTTGGTTTAGCTCGGAAAGAAAAACTAACTTTGCCAAGTACTGTATTGTCCTTTCTAGGATGGCCTGACTCCAATTAGAATTTATATCTGGCTAAGAGCAGTGATTCCCTCATTACACGCTGTTTGCATGACTGATATAGAAAATATAGGAACCTAAAGCTGACTCTAAAGACAACAAATGACAGTGTTACCTGGAGATCATTATTTTCACCAACAGCATGGCTGGAAGTAGACTATTCTTAAGTATTTCTACTGTCTTATATTCAGGACAGCTAAAACCAATCCTGAAAAAATTGTCATGTCCCTCCTTTTTTTCTTTACAGAACAGGAAAAGGCACAACATTCCCTTGTCCTACAAAAATCATGTGGAAAGGAATGCCTGTCAGGAAAAAATTTGAGTCTTATTCTGCACAAGGTCTAATGGAAACAACCGAAATAGCTCTGAACTCACAAGAGCTGCTAAAATGAAAAAGGGACAGAAAAAGTTCTTTCCTATAGTTCATAAACTCATTTTACAATAAATACATAGAACTTGCTTTATTAATACCATTCCTGTCCATCACCTCCATTACCCACAACTGCACCAGCAAGGCTGATAGAGCCCATTCCTTCAATTAGGAAAATGCCTGAGGACAACTGTCATTTTTCTTCACAATCTCTTGAAGAGAGCTATTTCAAAGATACTGCGTGGACAGTTGAAAAATGTCTCGTCCAGCTGGCTTTGACATTCACACTTACAACCTTGCACTTGCTGTTAGGAAAATTAAGACACTCAAGTGCATTCCTTCACCCCCAGCACATATTCAACATACACATCGTATGATACACACAAATCTCTCTCCATTGGCATGTATTACATGCCATAAACATGTTTGATGCATGAAATACACACAGACTATGAAACTCATACCCATGTTTCAGGGCATATATAAGACAGTACATGTACCGCATCTGCAGCATCAGTAGGGAAAGATTACAGTAAATTAGAGTTCTGTACATTGAGATCACGAAGCTTTGGCACATGCAGCGTCGCAGAGTAGATGCCACAGAAGCAGAAGGCATTGAATATGCCCCTCAGGCAGAACTTTTACCTGAGTATGTGTGTACAGGTGTGAAAAACTGATAAAGTGCCTCCGAAATACACTAAGGAATGTCGCAGATCCTGTATATCTTAGAAGCAGCCGTTACAGCTATTGCCTGAACATGACAGACATTCCCAGCAGCAATCTCTTAGTACATTTTCATTTGCTAAGGCTACTGATACCTTTCCTGCAGCAGCGTAGGCTACACAGCTATTATAGGTTGCAAATAAGCTAAATATACACGCACAATTTCAACCACCACCGAGTCTCTCGCTGACCTAGTTCCAAACAGTTGCTGAGGATCATCAGTCTCATGGTCATCTTTTACTGAAAGAGCTTAGAACCATCAGGTTGTGTCGCAGTTGCCAGAAGTCTGCTTCCTGTATTTTCCTGCTGAATTATCATTATGCTCTTGTGAGGCTCTTGGGGAAAGCAAGGTCAAACTCCGCAGAGGCACTCAAGGTCAGAGTCAGTGCTCTGAGGGGAAGCTTACACTAACAATGCCCTGACTGTGCTTTATCTATTTAATCTATGCCCAGAGCTACAAACCACAACCTAAAAGAAAATTTCCTTTGTTTGCCGTTTAATATAACAGTAGCAACAGGAGCAAACAGGTGAGACTTCTTCAGCTGTTTGGGTTTTTAAGTCACGTTGAACAATCGCAATGTCTATTTTTACCCAAGCGTGTTAGATTGGAGCGGCACCACGAGGTTTTATCCGAGATCACAGAGAAAAGGGTTTGCACCGCGCGTCACCTTTTCTACATTGTAAGTAGTCTTTCGGCAGTTCTCACAGGATTGCAACCAGTATAACAGTCTTCTGTAAGTGGAAATATCCAAAACAGTTTTATTTTTCCTTAAAGCCAGCAACACGAGGCACGAGCTAGTTAGATTTCTGCTGACACTATCTATCAGGGCTTCTGGGGTACAATCCCGCTTCTCTTGTCCTTCAGAGAAAGCCATTTCACATTTTGCCTCAATTTCCTTGCAGATAAAATTAAGATAGCTGCCTGATATGTTACAACTGTGGAAGTTTAATTTAAGAGAAGTACTTAAGTCACACGGCAGTTTTCAAAAGACAGTCAAAACGTACAGTCCAGGAGACTTGAAAAGGTTATCAGAGCCACAAGAACAGGAAATTTCACGTCACATCACCAACAAAAGCAATTTCAGTACAAAACAAGCATCCATTTCAAGGTGGTGAGTAGAAAAAATTAAGTACTTTGTTATTATTTCTCCTTCCTGATCAGAGCTACAGCCTGCTTTGGAATCCAACTGCTTGTGAACTAGAGAGTCTGTTTTGCTGAAAATAAGTAATTTTTTAAGTATGACAATCTTAGTGTCCTATTTTTTCTTTATTAAATTCGGGCAAGGGGTGCACTACTGTTTGCTGGGCTTTACTTCTCCGTTAATATCTCCATTTATTTTATTGCATCTGATGCCAATTTCTCTCCTGTCATGTCTGAACTGTAACTCAGTTGTGAATGACAAGAATATTTTCAAATTAAACATGATCCTGATTACTTTAATAACACACCCTCTGCTGTCTCTGCTTGTTTACAGCTCCAACCGAATTTCATAACCTCTGCCACGTGCTTACTGTAATCTCCAGTCACGAGAGAGTTCCAAAACACAAGGACACGAGTTTATGTTCAAAGTCCTTCTTAAACCAAGGGCCAAGATGACTGCAATGTGATACTACCGCATGCAATGCTGTCTACATGAAGAGAAGAAAAAGAGACCCTAAAATAACCTCAGAATTAACTATATGTAACAGCACCAAAACTCGGTACTTGGTACACTTTCTCCTTCATCCAACAAAATAGGACTTATTTGTCACCTAATTAAGTTTTAGAAAAGACAGCATCTTAAATTCACATAAGTCTGTCTCACCATCAGGACTGTGATTGAAGTGGAGCATCCACGGGTGCATCGCTCGTTCAACCCGAGGTTTCTTGGACGCGTCACGAATCCCTACAACCACACGCGTCGTACACTTGGTCCAGGTTCCTGCTCCCGCCTCCCAAAGCCCACAGCCCCCCAGATTCTCTGAAGACCAAGGACGGCAGAAACAGCGAAGCTGCTGGGGGACCCCGCACCAGCGGGATCCTGCTGCTCTCTGGTGGCTGAGGACCTGCAGGCACTTCAACAGCACGGCTCGTGCTATGCAGTCAACAGGAATGTGCTTTTAAATTGTTCCTTGTCTCTAAAGAGTCCATAAATGCACAAGCCATCTACAAAAACATCTCTTTAACCCCAAGAAATCTGTCAACCAGTTCATCAGACAATAGCAGAAAGGCCCAGGGTGCAGGAGAGTCTTAAGACAAGCCAGTCACATCACCCACAAGCCACAGAATGCCTCTTTCTCCGAGAGCTGGGAACTCTGATTACCTGTTGATCCTATTCACCTACTTTGGGAACTGCATTTGAGCCCCTCAGCACTAGAGTTTCTTCATAAGCTAAAAGGCTTTGCTTCCAACACTGCAGTTACTCATCTTAGGTTCTTCCATTATCAGCTGTCTTAATGCTCATACAAAAACTAAGCATTTTCCACGTGGTTCTCCCCTCAGAGTACAAGTTGTTCTCAAGTTATGTCTGATGCACTTACAAAGGAAAAGATGACGAGCAGGCACTAGCAGATGATGGACCGAACTGCCGTACGAGGAAGAGATACAATCCGCCACACGTCCCAGCTCAGGCAGGGCACCTTTGTTTTCCTTTTTGGTTCAGAGGGTTATTCTCAGAAAATCTTCAGAAAAAGCAACCTCTTCCTGGGCAGACATTCTAAAGAAAAGCTGAAGGACCTAGCTGAGCACAGACAGGTTTTGCTAGCCAAGCGTGCAAGACATGGCATATAGCATTTGCTGAGGAACAAATTAATCTCTGGTATAAATCAATGAAGTCAAAGAAATTACACTGGGAAAAAATCCGTTTCAGATTTTATCCTCCTCCCCCACTACCTTTTACGTGGTTAAAACTATATATTCTTTTTCCCTAAAACTGAATTCTACAGAGATCAGTGGGCTTGATTATACTTTTTCTGCTTCAAAAAATAGAAACAAAGGAAAAACAAAAAAGAGTGATCAGTTTTAACGCAAAAATGGGGGGGGGGCACACATGCAGTGGTCAAAACTGTCAGAGGAAGTGTTGCTCATCCTTTCATAGCTCTGCTAAGCAAATAAGAAAGTAAGTACGCTGTAAAATATGAGAACTACTGCTAAAACAAAAGGAAAGCAGATCAAGACTTCAGCCTTTAACCTCTGTAACCGCCACAGACTAGCTAAGTAACCTTTGGCTAATCACTAACTGAACGAGATCTTTCAAGAGTGTTCGCATCTCCCATTTTGCCCAGTCTACTGAATTTAGACACCAAGGGCTCCTTTCTCAGAGCAGACTGTTCCTGAATGTTAAAATATTAACCGCTGCTAACTTCAGATGGGTGTCTAAAGTAGGATGGACAGAGGACACAGGGAAGGTGTGTGGATGCGTGTGTGGAAATAGTGTTATTCCGAGACATTTCTAGTTTGGACTATTTGTCTGTCTTTACAAGTTTTCGGTCTGTTTATTTAATGTCTACGTAAGGCTATGCAGTACATTTTGAGGCCTGAACTAATAATTTACAAGCAGAACATCATCTTATTCTCAGGGTCGAGTTCCAGCTGCAGTGAGGGGGCGGGGGGGAAGCCAATGCTAGCACATGATGTCACTACATTTGGAACAGAATCGGAGAGTAAGCAGAGGAGAAATCTTTGAACCACCAATTTGGTTTCCAAAGTTCTGACTCTTAGTTACAAAATTACTCAGCCCAGGCTCAGCATCTGAGTCAATAACCTCCGCAGGAACGAATACTTAGTTCCTCACAGTGTCTTTTCATTAGTTATAAATATATCTGCCACTCATTTCTTGCCTGCATGCAAGTTTACTCCCACTTCTTCCCAGTCAACCAGTACTAGATACGAGCAATGACACTTAATAGATTTTTTTTTTTTCTTTTTAAATTATATTTCTGGGCCTCTCATCAGTTTGCCTAGGGCTAAACTGCACAATGACACCTTTAGAAAGTTAGAATAAAGAAGCCCAGATGAAATGGAAAAGAAAAAGCCCCAGTAAGCGGAAGCTCAGCGAGGCATGAGATAAATGTCTGTCTTTAATACACTGCAATCTGGCGTTTTCCTACTTGGAATGAATCAGTGTCCCTGATGTGAATAACATCTAGTAATTAAATCTAAGGCAGAGAGCTTAAGTGGTTGATTTAGACCTAAAATAACCAATGGGCTTTATAATTAGACATAGTTTAAAAGGTACTGATAGCAGTAAGGTGATTGCCAATGCAATTCCTGAAGAGTTCTCACAGTAAAGCTTTTTATTTAAATACCAAGTGTGTACCAGAGAAAGCAGCAAAGCTCTTTCCATCTTTCAAGACAGAGCCTGGGGACCTGTTGCTCTTCCTTCTCCTCCACTAGAATTTAGGATGATTCTTTCTGGAGGCAGAATGAGTTTCATCCTTGACCTAAGAGATAGAACTTGTTGTGTCTTTGATCTTTAAAGATGTGATATTGTCTCTGAACTCACATGAGTGCGTTAAGTTATCCCTGGGTTTAAGCTTGTTGGAAAGCATCAGAATCCCAGTAAGTTCTCATCTCTAGTACAACACAGGTAATTAAGACTTCTACCAGCTTTTACCTAAAAAACTAAGGTGCAAAGTGACTTGTCTGTGCTCATATACTTTGTTTCTGCACAGTCACAGTTCAACGGGATTTTCAGATAATTCTTTAATGTTACAGAACTTTCACCAATTTTCAGTGAAATTTGTACTCCCGTACTGAGCAGGTTTTGAGGATAACAATAATTGCTAATGTACATTTTACAGGGTACTTGTTTTCACCGGAATAAAGTGCTATGCAGGAGTTGTTACACCATTTTTCCAAACTTCGATGGACAGGCAAATGAGGTACGCAAGTACCTACACAAAGAGCTGTACGCCTGAGACATGAAAAGGCTTCAAAATGATCTGCCCACTTAGTCTGAAATACAGAGCACTTAATAACAAAGCAGAAGCCCAGACAGATGGATGAGCAGGCTGAGCCTCACCCCCTCAAGAAGTGAGAATTCAACAGCATCTGCCTAAGACATCCAGAAGGTTTCTGTCACACACGCACAAAAAAAATAATCATCATCTGTCAGTCTCAAATGACTTAAACTCACACGCATGAAGAATTGAGATTCTCAGCTCTAGGAAAACCAGTCCTACTCCAGAGGAGTTCACCAAACTTGTGAACATACCAGTCAGCACTACCCTGGGAGCAGGGAATCTATATGTCATGTCACTGTCAACTGTTGTTTTCCCACGTAAAACTTGAAGGCAACTACAGGAATTAGTTATTTACTGAAGCAAGCATGGTAGGAACACACTTTCTTCGCAGGTGCTTACACAAGCCATTTTTTCAAATGAACCTATGCCAAAAAAATCAAGAACAAAGCAAGGAAAAGCCACAAATCACTTATCTTGGAGGACTTTAAAAAAAAAAAAAGTCACTATTTTATGAAGGGAATGAAGTTATATGCAAGTGTTCCACACAGCATCCTCAACTGTCGAGAATCAGGTGAGAAAGGGAATTCGCTTTAGCCAGCAATCCTATGGACACAACCATGATCATTCTTGTTTCAGGAGCATACAATAGTTCCAGCTGCCTAAGTATTCTTTGGTCCCTACCACACTCAAAACCATGCGCTACGGAAACCAGAACACACTCAGCTACACATTTTTCATGTGTTTTATCACAAGCTTCTCCGTGACACAAAACTCCCTTATATTTCTTATGTTCTAGCCACATACAGGTAGCAAGCTTTCCTCAGAGCATTTGAAGAAGTTCATTTACTGGAGTTCAAACACGTTCACCCATCTCAGATTTTGCAAAGTTTGACAGTAGAACAGCTCAAGGGCTCAGAAATAACACATTTCAAAAAAACATCAACCATTAAGACCAAACACGAAATTCAAGCAGTTACCCAGCCCTCTAGGAACCAACTGACAACTGGATTTTATGTTTTTAACACTGTGAAGATTAAGTCAGCTATCCACACAATACATAGTTCTGTCTTATAAAAGAACTTCATGTCCATACAGAAGATAGTATATTAAACTGACAACTTTGTCCATGGATACATTTTACAGCTACCCAGCAGCATTTTGTTCAGCAGTTCTCGCTGTTCATCTGCACTGCTGCAGCCCACGAACACTTCTGAGGTGCCAGATTTACACCCGTGCAGCACCTGGAAATCTGTAAGAGGTTATTCCTGAAGGTATCATTTCTACTTCAACACCTCCTTTGTGGCCTCAGCTTTGTAAAGAAGCTGGATCAAAGGGAGGACGTTTTTTATCAGAAATTTGGAGCCAAAGAAAAACTGTGCTTCTGCAAGAAATGGCAAGAAATGCAAGAAATGGCCTTCTTCCTTCTGAGTCACTGAGCACAAGCCTTGCAACACATGCTTACAGCTCTGTGCTGCTTGCAGATGCTTACATTCGAAGCACTATTTCATACTAAAAACCATTTCAAAACAGTCCTTAAAGCAAAGCTCGGTTTAGCTTGGGTGCAGCCAAAGCACCAAATGCTTAATGGTTTTTCTTGCTCAGACTAGAAGTAGGAGATGTAAAACTAAGCGATGATCATTTCTAGCTGGTGATTCACATTCTGGAATTTCCACACGAGTCTTGCTAGTGTTAAACATGTCAGCGCATATTATCTTCTGCCACCTAGGTATGCTCTTCCTTACTCTCTCCTAAGCTTTCACACCAAATATTTTGGTGCTGTTGCGCTGTAGTCTAGAACAGCTCGTATCTTAATCTTAGCCTTTTCAACCCTTGGATTTAAGCAGTTCCAGGTAAGGGAGCTTAGATTCCGATACTAAGCAGTGGAACACAGTGATTCAACTTGGAAAAAGAGTGGACTCCGAAAGGTGAAGGCAACATGGATCTCTCTTAGCTTGATACTGGTTATTCTGTGTAGTACCTCGATGTTTCAGAACTTGACTAGCAGGCAACTCATTTATACTGCAGTTTGACAAATATATCAAGCATTCAGTGATGTATTTGTCCTTTGCATATGCGATACATTCCAACCAGGGCTCATCAATTCAGTTAGGACAAAATGGCAACTGAAATTGTAGTTCTCCAAAAACTGACACACCGAGATCACTTTTTATACTTGATAACATATGCATCCTCTTACAATCAATGTAATCTGCTAATTAGGTGCCACTAAGAACCACTGAAAGCACATTTTATACATAGCTCCATCTCTGTTTGTAGTATATCCTTGGTCAAATCTTTGCCATAGGCCTCTATACAATGCAGAAAGTGATACTTACCTCCCCGGTAAATAACTTCAGGCATCCAGAACAAAACTAAACCCAAGCTAGGTATAGTAGAAAGGAGATAAAGACCCATTATTTCACTCATATAGGCCACTGATCAGCTAGAAGATGTGAACATCTATTTAAGTAACAACGAAAGGCTTGTATGAACTCACATTCTTGAGATGCCTTCACAATTTTCTGACCAATTCCATCTGTCTCAAGTACTCACCGCTTACCTTATTTCTGAGGATATCAGCGCATCTAACATTCATAAAAATACAATTCTACTACAGACTAATATTTACAGGATACTCAATGGCATTTAAGTCATTTCACCTGCACATCACAAATTGACTTAGATAAAATCATAATGCTTTTTCTGCATAGCACTTGGACACTCCAATTCCACCAGCAAACTCCTCCACACTTACTGCAGTTTCCTTCATGAATACACCCAGGAAGCTGCTATTATTCTGTACAGCCTCACAAACAAAAACGTAAGCTACAATCAACAAGCCTGTTCAATACCCACTGTTGCTCACTCTTCTCTCCCTCCTGGTAGCTGACACTAACTAAAATTGACTAAAATTTCTGTTAAAATAGTTAAATGCTTGGTAGAGTATACATTTCAAATAGCCAGTATGAAATGCACACGGTCACGCAGCACTTACAGGGTTAAACAAACAGCAGAGAGCACAGGCAGTCTTCTGTGGCTGTCTTCATCAGGGAACCCTCTAAAACACAGCACCGGATTCATTTCATCATCTTTGGGAGCTGCAGTGGTGTTGGAGGGAAGGCACACTGGATTTGTATGTGGACAGAGAAGAGGGAGGATCTCTGGATCATAGGAAATCCTGCTGAATAAAGTATGAGAATCGGGCAGGATCTTCTGTGGCTCTCTTCCCACCAATATCCTTAAAATGGTTTCAAAGCCAGAGGCAAACAAGACTACGACTAACAAACTTCACATTTATAACACTGGCCCTAATCTGTCTGGAACGGCAGTAAATTAACAGCTTGCTCTGGCGTTTCAGTAAGCACAGAAAGCAACTGCAAGCAGCAACTGCTACTAGAGCAGCTGCCACCAGGACCAGAAGGAAGCTGAGCAGCTGCCAGGTGGGTCTCAGGCCTGCAGGCGTACACCGATGAGAGTCTGTCTCTCACACGCTGCTTCCTCCAAAAAGCAACTTTTCTGCAGCATCTGTTTTTAGGACAGGAGGCAGCAAGAAACGTTCAAGTAAATTATCTTGCACAGAGAACGCTAAAGATCCAACTTTTCAGAAGTCCCTAGTAATTCCACACCCTTTTTCACTCTAGAAGGGCTCAGCAGCCTGACTGGATGTGTAAAAACTGGGATGTGCCTGAAGGGCTTTCTTCCCCTCTCCCAAGAATTGCCAGCAGGACTGCAGCAGGAATTTGGCTTATACACAAGCTGCTTCACTTTCAGGTGCAGCTCATGAAGATACATACGTAACAAGAGCAATAAGTGAACTGAAGCTCCCAATGTGAAACAACAGCTGTCAGTAATCTAAGTAGCAGAGATGCACATGAATGTTAAACTGATCCCTTACTGGGACATACTCCATACCAGTCACTTCCAATTTGAGAAAAGGCAAGTGACAAAAACACAAAGAGCTATAGTTTTCCAACAGAAGACTCAAGGCCCACATTTTCCAAGTTTCACATAATTTTTCTTCAGGCATTTCTTTAATGCAGTTGTAGTTGATAATCCACCTACAGACACACTCAGCACTTCAGCCAAACTCACAAAACTTGCCACAGTCTGTCTTCTATGTATGAGTCATTAGCAGCGTCTTCCCATCTTCCTCTCCATTAATACCACTAAAATACCATTCAGAGTCACTGAACTGACATACATAGCCAGGGCTACTTTTCTTGGGAGAGTTTTTGGCACCTTTTCTTTCTCCAGGATTCTTCAAAGGACCTTTCAAGATTAGTCACGGGATGTGATCCAGAAATCACTGCAAGCAACAAAGCCTCTCATCGACTCAGACGAAGTAAAACATCTCTAGAAGCGCAGTGGAAGGTAGGCGTTCAAAGGACACACCTGTTCTTGACTATTTCTCTTGGGTGACACAACTAAGAGATCAGTAGTTGTTGTTACACATCCCGTATTCTTCTCACCTCCAGTCAGTCCAAGTGGAATTTCAAACAGATGTCCGGGGAGCAGAGGTGTTGTAGGAGAGAATAAAGCAGAACTATTTCAGGTAGCTTAAAGCCTGCCTTCATGTTTTCCCCGAAAAATGTCTACTGTCTTTTTCTAACCAGCTCCAGTCTAGAGTTTTATCATCAATGCCACCATTACAGAGCCTCAGATCAGACTCTGCTGTTTCAGCTAAAGCAACTTCCTGATCCCTGCTCTGCTTCCAACACAAATGAACTCTGCTTCCTGATTCTCCTGAAGTTACACAATGCTGTTGGTCTTTGCATGATTTATAGTGAATATTTTACTTCCTTCCTCCCCCAAACAAATATTGGGAGGTTAAAGGAAAAACTATTTTTCTCTCTACATATACAAGCAGTTTAATTTTTTAAAGATTTCATTTTCAATATGTTATTTTACAACTTTTCAATATTAAAGAAACAAAAGCTTATGTATTTACAGAACTTATTATCCTTCTAGAGGATTTGCTGACATTGAATCAAGTTACATTACACCATTCATTTTGGATCTCAGATGTCTTTACAGCTGTACACAGCACGACACAGTTAAGTTTAACTGCTTGAAATTCCTCTTTTCTTCTTGAA
The DNA here is from genome assembly GCF_036417535.1 of Chlamydotis macqueenii. Taxonomy (NCBI): domain Eukaryota; kingdom Metazoa; phylum Chordata; class Aves; order Otidiformes; family Otididae; genus Chlamydotis; species Chlamydotis macqueenii. Next base: position 1,884,036 of record NC_141579.1, on the reverse strand, counting down.
TTTTAACTCTCAGAGTTTGAGCTTTATTAAGTCAGGCAGTCCCTCGGGCTTTTTTCCATGATATTTGACATAAGCTAGAATAACTAATACAGCAGTGAACACTGCCATGGCACGCGTTATGAACATACAATCATACATGGGGCTTACCAAGAATCAGCTCTTAAGATATCATGGGCCTTCCCTCCTCAGATGTTACCATAGTAACCTCATATGTCTATATGGGAACAGAAAAAGGTTTCCTAAGGTATGGATGAAATAGCTCCATGGAAACAAGCCCTGACTGTCAGAGGAGATGAAGGGAGGAGGTTTGTGTGGGAAGACACCAAGATGATTGTCATCTAAATATGTAAAACAAGAGCCATGCAAACCAGGCAGGCTGTCATTCAAGTATTTGCCCACTTTGTGACTGGTATTGAGAATTAATGCTGTAAGAACTCCTGGTGTACTTAAGAGCAGGTGTTGGCCAGCGATACCAGTGCCCACAGGCACTGGAGATGTACGATATCTGTCTATATGATTATAATACACAATACCCACTGCTAAAGATAGCAGCCAGTCCAGTGGAATCTGGTATAATTAAATATGATCCAAGCTAAGAAAGGTTAGGAGAGGTCCATAAATTCACACACATACCCCCACCAACCGTTCTCAACCTTAGAAGTCTGCTAGCCTGCTCTGCAAGAAAAAATATGGAGAGATTTCTGGTAAATTTTCATCCTGCTTTTGACAGGACCAGTCTCTTTTGAAGAAGACATAGTTATTCTTCGAGGTGATATTGGAAGTGCAAACTCCAAAATAAGCACTATCTAATGCAAGAAAGCTTCTGGAAACTCCTGTTTCCCTCACAAGACAGAAGATTAAATGAGAGCAATGCGTATTATTGTTGAATTGTGCTCTAGTCACTGAGGCTACGAGTCAGCTACGCTAAACATCTAAGCGATGCAGTTTCCCTGAGCTCCCTCTGTGGTACTCAGATAAACATATACTGTTACCTCATAGTGAAATAAGCATTTAAATAGACCAGAAGCCTACAGCAAATGAGTCAAATCTGATCCTTATTCAGCACATGCTAGTCCACTAACCTCAAATTACTTAATGCTGTTTATTTGAAACTATCTGAGCACCTCCATTCCCTAGCTACAGAACAGGAACTTTATCTCAGCCATTATCAGATTCATTCATTAAGCACTGATGAGGGTAAGTAAAGCATAGGAAATGTTCAAACAGATATGGTAATGTCTCAAAGTCTTCCAGGAAAAAGAAAAAAAAAAAGAAAAAAAAAAGCTTTTCCAGCATCTGGCTGCTTTGTCTGTGGATCTGAGAAACATTTTGTGCAGAATTACAAAAGGTACAGAGTTAGAGATACAGAGTTTTAGTCCCAATATTTTTCTCATTTTTCCATTCCACATTCCCCTTTTTCATTCTCACTCAGATTATATTTACCTGAAATAACTTTGTAGTCAAACACTGTTTTGGAAACCCGTATTAATCCATCCAGCTGCAGTTCACAATCCACACAATCACAGCTCCGGGCCAGACAGGCTACACACACAGCACTCACAGAAGCTATTCCCATTTTTCACAAAGCTGATATGAGGCTAGATTTTTCTCTTGTAAGACCAGAATTCAAAAGACAATACCCTCCTCTGCCCCAGCTTTCCAAACCTTGCTATTTCATGTTTTTGCAGCCTTACACCACAACTCTCAAGCTTCTTCCTGCCCTGCTTGCTTTCACATTCTCCCCATTGCTTGCCAAAACCTAACTCACACAACATTTTCCTTATAGAATTCCCCTCTCTTCAAAGCTCAGGAATAGCCTTACTCGTCTATCTTTCAGCAAATCCAGTTTTCTAAACCATCTCTCCAGCCCTTATAATGGGTCTGCTATTACAGCTGAAAAATTCTGCCTTTTCCACCGCAGAACGGTAAAACAGACCTGTGTGAAAAAAAAGGCATCACAAACTCAGAAGGCACATTTCAGTTCACTGGAACAGAGTCATCAAAACTCAAGCATTATGTGAATTGGGTCTCTTCGTAGCTCCAATTATTTTTACCATATGAAGAAAAGCAAAGGTGAGCTTTGGACAAAAGGCTAGCATTTTTACAGCAAAATCTATGCCCAAAGTAAGTTTACACTTTCAAGTAATTAATTTTGGGACCTTTTGGTTTCAGATAAACAATTTTAACAAGGAGTTGTTGAAATGAACAGGAACAAACACATAAGTCAATACAATCAATTTTAAGTAAACACCTTCCAAATAAAACTACACCGTATACAGCTTCAATAGACACCTGTACTCCGCTAATAACCACTCTTTCACACCTCAAAAGCACAAACAAGTCTTGCTTATCTTGAACTGCCAATCATACGGCTGCACGGATTGTATAAATAGGCATAAGAGATATCAGTGTCGCACAGACCAAAGCTGAAAAACATTCTCAGTTCTTAGGCTACTGTGCTTCTCTCCTCGCCACAATTAACAGAAGACAAAGAAACATTTTACAACTCAGAAGTTGTGGGCGTCTTCCAAATTCGTCCCTTGCCTGAGCTGTTTTTTCCAGCACAAGCAACAGCATCAAGCAAAGCCTAAGTCAGAAACACAAGGAAAACAGATGCAATTTGTTCATTTGTCGACCTAACAGTTTTCTTTCCAGCAAGACGCTCCGAGGCGCATCAAAATATCAGATCTGACATTTTACACCTAGACCAACTGCATATCCACAGGCATGAACATTAACAGGTTGACTAGTATCCGTATCCAGCACCATTAACATGTGTGCCATACAAATCGGTTTTTGGGAAAGGAGTCTACCTTGAACCAACTCAATCTGTTGAATGGACGCTTATCTGCAACCTGCTGACAGGTGCCCTGGGGAATGAGAAAAGGAAGGAGAACTGATGGGAACTGCGCTGACTAGCACACTAGTTTGAAAGCATTTCAAAGATAGTTTGGTTTTATAAGGGTATGCACTTTAGTTGTGCTGTCTGGAACACAGAAATAAGATGACAAGCATGGAAGACAAGAGCTTCTGTGTTGCAAACATTTCCAGTGGAAAAGGAGGTCAGTAGAGAAGCAAGAAGGGAGGGCATGGCATAAACAGCCTGCCTGAAACCCAGGTGTATTACAGGAACTCAGCAGAACAAGAGAAATGAGGTAACTTTTGTCTGGTTTTGTAGAAACAGTAAAAATATGAGCTTCTAGCTATTTTAAGGTTTTGGAACACTACTTACACGGTCAGAAAGCACTAAACACATAGAAGCGCTACAGTTGGGGCTGCTGCAAGGGTAAAGTGACTCTTTCCAGTGCCTGTTGTCACTAGAATTTCTCATAGTTTTGCCTTTACAACAGCATTTTAGTTCCTTTTATCAGGGAAGACTTGGACGCCAGCATACGTTTGCTAATTTATATGTTTTTAATGCAGATGTTTGCAATAAGCCTTGGGTCTGACTTCATGGAATACAAGCTTCCTCTCAGCTCCAAGCAAGCCTTATGGAAAACTGCATGTTTTCTTTAGATGACAAATTAAATTGTTTTTCTCTATGAAAATGGTTTACTTCTCTCAAAGAAAAATTTTAGTAAAAAAAAAAACCAAACAGTGAGACACCAGCAAGAGAACAAGACAGATACATACCTGCAGAAAAACCTCACACAGACTACATAACACAGCTTATTTCACTGGCTGCACCCACACTGGGAAGCAGCACAGGTGAGAAGAGCTCTAAAAACAGCTGGTACTGAGGACCTGACAACATTCCAGATGTATTTGTTAAAACATCTGGTCTTGTGGATTGAATGCACTTCAGCAGGAAAGAGTACATCTCCTCGCTTAGCTTAAAGCAATGCAGTCTATGTAAATAGCATGCTCTGTGATGCACACTGAGTCAGGCAGGAACTTTTGATTCAGAAGTATTTCTGACCCACATTAAAAACTTCACCTGGAAGTGCCCATTTACTGGAGTGCAGGGATCCAGTCATAAGGAAATTGGGGTATTTGCCTTTGTGGTGCTTGAATTCAGAAGCAAGCCATTCACGTGGACAATGTGTTATCAAAATATACCAAGCAGCAATGACTAAAAATACCAGTAGGATCTCACTGGAGTGCTTCATTTTGCTGTTTAAGTTTGGTTTGCATTGTCCAGCTAATGTCAAAGCTAATGCTCTATTTTATTCACAAGGAGGGATAAGTTTAACACATCACAGCCTCAGTTACACATGAAAAAAAAAAAATGCACCATTTCCTTTCCATTTTTTTCCCAGAACAACTTAAAAAACTCTAGCTGTTAAGTGGCTTTAAACAGTCAAAAATTTAAGACAACAACTACAGAAATACTGCTTACTCTGCCCTAATCCTCAGTGTAGACTATTCTTCTCCCAAGTATTTATGCCTACCCAGTCCTGAATATGTATGATGTTAGAGGACGCTTATCTTGCCTACCTAAACATAGATCTTCAGAGATCAAATTCAGTATATAAGTGGAACACTCAGGGGCTAAGCACTGGAGGGGGCCTCAGGCAAGATGTTATTTTCAGATAACGTCTACCGATATTTTCTCTGGAAAGAAATACACACAAATTTTTTTCCTCCTAGTCTCAAAGGTACAGAATTTGTATCCCTTAATTGCATCCCCTAGCCAATACTATGACAGCTGAGACCCAAGCACTTGATGGAAACCCCCTAATTTCTTCCAAATTCATAATTCTGTTACCCATATTCCTTGCTGGAATTGCGATTCCAGTATTCCCGTAATGGGAGAACTTGACTTCATAGCCTGTTTGCAGCATCCCGATTGCAGAATTATACGCCATTATTGCAATGAAGGTGGCAGTTTAGAACCACAAGCAGCGGGACGCAGTCCACAGTTCTGCAGTAACTCAAAATTCAAACCAAAAAACCAGCCATCCTTCAGGGGTTGATTTCTAACAGATTTACTATCACTGAAAATAATTATCTTGACAGACTACTCAAGCGTTTGTTTTCCTCTTTGCAGTCTTCCCTAAACTGACTACAGGCCCTTCTCTCCCTCTTTCACTCCTCAAATCACTTAATTACTTCCATTTCTGTCTTATACTGATGCATTAACTTCTATATGCTGAGCAACAAGAGATACCAGCTGAGCTCTCCCCCTTTTAGTGGGGGCCTTTTGCTTTTTCTAGTGGAATCACTCCTTCATCCAAAACACTCAAGTAGGTATAGGAGTTCCTGACTTAATTTCCTCCTCAGACAACAGTTCCGGTAAAGCAAAAACAGCTGAATTAAACCTCTAAGAAAAAATATTACCTCAGGAATTCTGCTTACCATCCTAGGGTGCTGAGGAAAGGAACAACATGCAATAACAATTAGCAAGTTATTCAGAACTTTACTAGAAAACACACAGATGGCAAACAGACAGTCAAATGCTACACACACATTTTGTGACATTTTGGAAGCAGCATATTTGGATTTGAATACGCCAAGCTGTCTGAGCAGCTTATTTGTCGTCAACAAAACTATATCCCATTTATTTTCATATTTAAACACACATGCAGCACATACTTTTGAGCATGCTCATAGTAAAACTATTAACATGGATTTGCTCTGTTGCTGTGATTAGTTTTTTTTCTCCCTCCTGAGTCTGGAGGGAGCCAGAAGCCAACAGAAAAAAAAAAAAACAAACCAAAAAAACTATGAAAAGGATACCTAAAGGAACAGACCCCTTCAGACACTTTTCTTACTCCCAGCTCATGAAAGTGGTCATTGAAGTGACCTCTAGATGACTCTATGACTTGTCAAAGTTCTTACAGAAAGAAGTCCAAGGGTCTTGTATTTTATCCACCACAGAGGTTAAAGATGAGATATTCTTTGCTATTCTCACGCTTCCCCAACCCATGCAGCAGATGAAGATGTGCAATTCCCACTTTTAAAACAGATTCAAATCCTCTAGCAGTTTTGAAGCCAGCTGAACTATTTCAGCAGAATCCTGCTCCGTGGCACCAATATACCATAAGATTCATGTGTACTGTTAAAAAAAATATTAAAATATGCTTATTAAGTGAAAGTCATTTCACAGGTTTTATAAATAGTGGAGTTTAAAACTGAGGAAGCACAGCTGGTAGTCTTACAGCTGCCACAGCAGCAGGGGATAGGATAGAAACATGGATTTGATTTTTCTTAAGCCATCTTGAAAAAAAAAATCCGGAAGCATCTGCTCTAAATCCATAGTGCAGAATCATCCCACCAGTCACCAATGCCCATCTTCAGAAGGGTGTAACCAGATGCTGACTGCCAAATGCTCTACGCAGAGCCCCTTCAGCCCTCTTGCAGGGTTATGCCAGAGATCAGAGACACGCAGTTACTCCTATACTCCTAATATTCCCTTTAATAACAAATTACACACTGTTATATAAAGCTTCACCACGTTGCAAAGCGGGCAAGAGGAAAATGCTCTCTTGTGGACAGGGCCTAGCAGGTTTTGGCCTCAAGTCATCTCATTCCAATTTCTGATCACCCTTCAGGATAAAGGGATGCCTCCAGAGAGTGAGGGGTGCTAGTAAGCAGGTCATTTCAGCAGTAATTACACTTGACATTTAAATTATACCCCAGAATAATTTCATTTAGGCTTTCACTGAGTAATAGAAGAAACATCAACAAACATCACAGAAGAACGACAGGCTGGCATCAGAGCAGCACTAAACTCGGATTCCTACAGTTTGGTAATGGGGGGAAGGGAAGCTACAAAACAAGCCTAAAACCCTGCTTGCAGAACTCGATTGGCTCTGAAAAACAAGCAGATTAAAGCAGCAACTGCAGGATCTTGTAGGAAACAAGTGTGCAAAAACTAAGCTGCATGTAGAAACAAACAGAGCAACAGTCACCGTGCCCCGTTTGGGTTAGGAGGGGTTTTCAAGGGCCTGGGATTTGAGCCACAGTATTTAATACCATCAGCTTTAGCAAAAGAGGCTTCACAACATGTTTTAAACACCTAAGGTTTATTTTGTTGCCCATGTAGCGCCGAGATCCACAGTCACTCTATATCCTTCTACTCCATGGCGTTAAAGCTGAGAGTACTCAATAATGTTTAAATGGAGAGATCCCGAGCCATCTCGCATTTCACATCCAAATTTAAGAAGCTTTCTTTGGGATTGACATTTCAACAAGTCAAAGATAACAGCCGCAGCACTAGACTCATTTAAAAAAAAAAAAAAAACCAAAGAAATTTTGCCGTCAATAGCAATACATGTAGAAAGCAAAACACCACCACTTATTCTTTCTCTGGAAGGCTCTGACACACATTTTCTCCTCCAGACCCAATAAAATACTGTCAGTACCGCCACCTAACCTACCCTGTTCAGTCTCCATTCTGCAATTACCCAAGGAGACAATGAATGAAAAGGTGTGGCCGCATAAAAACGGACTTGCGGTGACATGGACAGCTCTGCAGAACCACACTGAAAAGGAAATCACTCCAGGCAAAAGTTCTTCGCTGGCATAAAGTAAAGCAGCCCCACTGATTTCAAGAGAGCTGCATCAGCTCATATTGAGCAGTGGGAAGCTTGGCTTTATGTCCCCCAGATGCAATCCACATCATCTGTGCTCTGGCACCAAGCTTACTCCACCAGAAAAGACAACAGCTTGGCATATAAACCACTAATGAGATTTAAAAGCTCATTTTTATTTCCTCCTCCAGTTAAATTTCTCTCAGACTACCAAGGTAGCCCAGGGCCTCTGTACACATTAGTCACATTTTTTTTCCTTTCTCTCTCTTGTGACACAAGGGGGAATAAGTGTTTCAGCAGTTAGGCTGCTCTAATACTAATTAGATTTCCCCCCCTCTATCTAGCCTAGATCCCCAAAGCTTTCTCTGGCAAAGGCAATGCAGAGCAGATGTTTAGTTCAGATGAGATTAAAGACAAATGTCGCATACTGGTTTTCCCCATCCTGTAAAAGAAAGGGATAGAGATTAAAAAGGAAAAAAACTCATAGATCTGGTAACCAATTCTGCAGTTAAAAAAAGAAAAACAAAATCAACAAAACAAAACCAAAATCAAACAACCAACAGAAGGAAAAAAAAAAACCCACAAAAATCACAGGAAACTCGCCAACTTTGCCACCAAGTGGAAAATGTGGCAGAACCAAGTAGTTTGGCTACAGAAGTTCCCTTGGCCTGAGGAACTTGTCTCCAGTCTACTGATTTTAACTTGCCTACTACTCATAAGACTTCAAAACCAAAGCGTGAAAAGCTGGTTAATTATTGGGTACCCCAGCGTCAGGAAAAGCTAAATATCAGAAGGGAAAGAAAACCCAGCTAAATATCAGAAGGAAAAGCAAACAAAAATCAGGAAAAGTAGAGGAGAAATTGATAAATTAGGCTAGAATAAAAAGTTTAAATGTGTACGTCTTGGCTGGATGACAGCTACAGTGACTCATACAATAAAACATCACACAGCCAGTTGTTTAAAGAAGTCTCCAGAGTGTGAAGCAAGGAATAATGGGATAGAAACAAACCAAGACAATTATGCAGATGTTTCTTTCAGTCGTAAAACAGTTGAACTTGAGGGTGAAAAGGTAGGCAAGGAGCGCGGGTTGAGGCACAAATGAGGACTAAGGCCACTTGTAAAACTTGTATCCAGATACAGTTCGTTATTTCCAGCCTGGTGATGAGAAACAGATTGTTCTGTAAGCATTTCCCAGCACAAAGGGTGGAATTGATTACGGAAAGAAGCCATCTTGACCCATGCCTTTCACTGGGGCTGGACAAGTCATAACCATGGAGAACATCACAGTAAGCAATCATGCAGGCACAATGAACAAGCTGCTCATTTTCTCCGTATTACTGACCACTTTTCCAGGTGTCCTGTTTCAAGAGCATTTTCTAGCGCAGCATTTCTAAGTCCTAAGCATGATCACTGACCTGGCATTATCAGGAAACCAAGTCTTAAAGCCTTCTCTACAGCAGGACTGCTGGTAAACTTGCCTGAGTTGGCTTGGGGTGGCTTGGGGTTGGTAAACTTGCCTGAGTTGGCTTGGGGTTTCACACTACTGCCACCAAGCCATTCATTTGTATCTCTACTAATCCAATTAGCCTCTTGCTCCTTAGTCAAGAACTTAGGCCCTTCCAGTATTCATGCTCCGAATTTTCAGGATGGTGTTATAGCAAGTCCAAGTTCTGTTCCCACTTTACTGAAATTTGACAATTCACAATAAGGCAAGTAGTAATTACTGAACTGACTTTTTTGTGAGCACGAGCATAGGCATTTTTAATATTTTAAATGCTTCTTAAGAATCCTACAAGGGAAGTGACCCAAGAGAGCCCACAAACAAAAGTGCACACGCTGCAAAGAGAACATAGCTCTGGCCACCTTAATGTGAAGCTACAAGGAGTTACAAGAAATGGATAAGCAATGGTCACAGCGTCCTGTCAACAAAAGGAGAATCCCAAAGTTGTTTTCATAACTCGAACTTTAAACCTGCTTAACATTACGCAAACAGCTTGCTCTCTCTACATCAGCTTCCCCATCTGTAGAAGCAGGAAAGCATAAAAAGTACTGAGGCTGTAAGATAGAAGTGCTAGGGCAAAGCATCATTGCTGAAAGACAACAGCTAATCCAGGCCAAGCTTAACAGAGCTCTCCTTCCCTAGAATTTAAGGCTGCAATCCTAAAACTAGTAATACAAAATAGGTTTACCTCTAGCAGGCAAATGCAGACCAAGCAGATCCAACGTGTGAGAAAAGGTGTGCTTAACTTCAAACCAAGGACAGCTGAAGATAGAGAAACTGAAATTGAGCAAAGAAAAGGAAGCAGACAGACAGGGGCCAGGTGATAAAACCAGATTTGGCTAGTTTCTCATTCTGTTTGCCACAAATACACCACTTGAGTCTCTGAGCACAGGAGGAGGAACTCTGCATGAGGCTTGCCTTCCTTGCATGAATGTCAGTATTTCTTATTCCCTTAGAGTTGCATTTGACAAAAGTTTTCAGAGCAACCTAGGAGTCAAGCCTGACTGTTGTTTACTAGGCACAGAGCTCCTATTTTTAGCATCACAGATACCTGTGCGTCTCACCGCATCAACTCCACAGTGCCAGGTCCTAGCCTGCTTAAGCTCTACCAAAACCACACCAGTATCATTTCAAGTCTCCCAGTCCCTGCTCCAAGGCCACAATCCCTGAGGCATGTCTTCATCACTTGTAGTCCCAGACACTGCAGGTTGTATCACAGGATTCTACCTGGATACAACTCTCCCAGACTTACACCATACAAAATACCATGCAAACTGGGGTGCAAGGCATTGATAATCAAAAAATGCATCCATGTATATCCTTACTAGTATCACAGAGGTACATATTATATGTACATGAGAGTATTAGACTTGATCAAACTGTTTCCATAGTCAGATAAGTTACACAGTGGTGCATCCACGGATGCTGTAAGAGCAGTACTCACTTTGTGTACCTTGAAACACAAATCCTCTTTTAGAACTTGAAAACACTTGACCAACAAACCTGCCTCCGTGGGTTACAACATAGTAATACTTGTATCCTGATCAGCAACCTGAAGGCTTAAATAGTAATTCAGATGGAGAAAGTGCATTTAAAACAGAGGATTACCATCACTAACTCTCTACAAGAAATTTTAAATTCAGGACAAAAACATGTCTTGTTCCACGTATGACTAGTCCATTATGTAAAGCCCAGTCTCTATTTTCTTGAAGGCAGTGGCACGTTTTAAGGAAATTTAGTATAACACAAACATAATAATTAGCAGATGCTTCAAGCAGGAACTGTTTTCAGGACACAATACATCTCCCTATATTTTAAAAAGCTTATGACTCATACACGCGTATCTGCACATGATGCTTTGAGATACCTTTGAAGCTCAACTTCCTAGCCCTTCATTATGCTAGACACCGTTATGTGAGCTGTTTTGTGCATAGTCTAGAAGCCATCAGCTTTCTGCAAGGTCATTTATTTGCACTTGCACTCTCCCTTGCAACAGTTAGTTGTACTCTGGTAGTTTCTAGAAACTGCAATCCATGGTCACCTCAGTGCCTTGCGTAGAGGTAATTGCTGATATAGAAATAACTGCTCCAGGGAGCTTCACCCATCTCCTTTCTAGTACTTAAATACTCTGCCAGCGAATACTGCAAGCTGGAAGTTCATTAATCATTTACATTAAAAAATAATATCAACCCAACAGTGCTCTCTCCTGAGACTCAGGCCTCAGCCAACTGGTATTTCATTAGCTGGACTCTGCAGTTTCACCTCAATCACAGCAGCGCACCAGAGCTGCTCCTTGATTATATTTTTTTTCCTCAACACAGATTATCTGTTAATGTTTGAGGTTATTTGTTCTTTCTCTGCCATAGAGTTAATTAAAACAGTAAGGAGTAACACACAGTTCCAGGAGTGAGTCTTTCCTGTGGTATCATCAAATACATTGGGATCTGCAAGCATGCCAATTCTGTTCTTCCTGACCCCTCACTGTACATTTTCACGAGAGCTATTTAAAATGAATACCTTATTCATTAAGTAAGGATTGGAATAGAGAAAACATGTGGCTCCACTGCAGTTATCAGGCCTGCCAGCTAGGCATGGTTACTGTAAATGACCTAGTTAGAAACGGAAATGTGCGAGAAAAAGCTGCAGAAATCTCACACTCAATCAGCACCACAGCCTACACCAGCATCCTGAGCCTTTAGTTTTATTTCCCTACCCAGCTGCGCTCTGTTCTACCAAAAGCAAAGATCCCTCCATATGGCACAAGCAGTTCTGGGTTCTGAGCCACCTGGTTAGTTGGCATTAGGCAAGCAAGGCACAGGGGAAGATGTATCTTCCTTCCCTCTAGATGCTCCATCTCACATTTTATACAACTAATTTGAAAACCAAGCCTGTCAGATCAGGTAAACTCTTCCTTTTTCAATGGGTTCCCTCCTCGCTTAAGGCAGCAGGAGGGCAGCAAGGTTCCACAGCTTGCGGGTCTCTGCCCTTTCTAGTGCGTCATGTGTCACAGCGATGAGTGTCACACCACAGGGAGAGAAAACAGCTTGTTCTGTTACATTAGCTTCTCTTCGAAGACATAAGGGCCAAAGATGGTCATAATTATCTCTGAAAAGCATTTCCAGTCCCTCTTCCTCCCAATGTAGTATGCATAGGACACAAGTAGCACTGGATGATCCATTTGTTTCATAAGGAAGAGACAATGGAAAAAAATACAGGGCAACTGTTCAGAATTTGGATGTATGTTGTAGAAAAGTAACATACCTAACCGTTTCAAGAAGTCAGCTATCATCATCCTTATAAAAGCCCAATTCCTTGGTGTCCATCTTGCCAAGCATCCAAGGGAGGAGGGGAGGGTGGAAAAAGGATGCAGAAAGATGTGGGCATGTGTGAGAAGTGCTGGCAACAGCATAAAGCTGATAAAAATGAAACTGTGCATCTATAGGAACCAGATAAGCTGCAGAAAGGTACAGTTGAGGAGCATGACATCTGTTCTCGGTTTGCAGACAGGAGAACACTACATGGGACACTATCCACATTTTAACAATCTTGTAAGTGGTAGAATGCCACATTTTGATTATACAGCATACATCTTCAGTGGCTCAACAGGCAAACAATAACAGATTAGTTATCTGAAATGGAGCGATATCAGCACTGCCACAGGCAATGGAGCTACCATTTTGTTTCACATCAAGCTTCCAAGCCAAATCCCAGACCCAGACATGGGAATGGCATCACAAGCAGTCTCAAAATATTCAGAGCTAAGTAAAGGGGTCCAGGACACGTGAGCTCTTGAAGGCAGTCATTGGTATAGCTACCACAAGCAAGAGACTGTCTCTGAAAGAAACAAATCTAAGCCATCTGGAGGAGAGCAGAAGAAATGAACAACTGTAGTGCTAGCCTAGAAGCAATGATAACTGTAGCCTACCAATTAAGATGTTAATCTCATTCCCATTTCAACTCTAGAGCATTTCTCTGTTTGTTCGGTGTTTATCATGACAGCATCCTCTGGGATGATGCTGGCATCCCTGACAGAGGCTGAGGGCCAGCACAGCTCTCAGCCAGCCAGCAGTATTTAGACACTCAGATACCCCCAAAATCAACATCAGCATACCTATAAAATGGCTGACCATAAAGGAGCTACTTACTGTCACTCCAGAAGTCTACAACGAAGCAGGGACAAACTCAAGCCTATGGTAGCTCTCTAACGAACCTGTCATTATCTCTTTAAATAGAAGCTTAAAATACAGATCATACTGGTCTGCTATCCCAGCACAGCAAGCTTGATCCTGCCTTTCATTAATAGCTAGACTGCAGAGAAACCCAAGGACTTGAAGATCAAGGACAGTTTCACACTCGTTAATTTGTACATACGAGATGCAGTGAAATTCACAGTATGTACCCAGCAAGTTGCTGACTGCACACCTGATCCAGCTGTGTTTGGCTTTATCTCCTGTAAGGAAGTAACTTATTTCAGAGAACAGGATTGAAACAACATCTAACTTGGCCCTGCACCTGCTTCCCCAATAAAGACTTGTCAGAGCACGGAAGCACAGGAGACCTAGTGATTTGCATTTCATTACCATAGAAACTCATTGCAGTATGCAACTCTGTTCCGAGACCCGAGATCTCTGTATTTCCAGAGTAGATGACTTTTGTGCCACAGCCCTTTGCATTAAGTAGCGTGGGACAGACATGAAGTGCATAGGGCAAGCGAGCATCAATAGGTATCATCAGGAAAATACACACACAGGTCACAAGTTCGTGGCACGCGTGAGGCACGCGTGACAAATGTGACAACAGGTGAAAGTGGGGTGGCATCTTGCTTTGCAACACACAAGAGTAATGCATGTAGAAGCATTTATTAAGCATGATGCACTAAAAGGATACACTAACGACAGAAACATGATTATTTCTTAACCAGGAGGCCAGAACGCCAGCACATTATCCTTTATGGTATAAATCAAATTTGGTTCCAGAGGAAAGCTTGGCTTTATAAGTCTGTTTGCAAAAAAAAAAAATCCCAATGGAATGTGAAGTCATAGTTATGTTAAATAACATATTTAAGTCATTAATGTACTCGAAGAGCAACAGATTCTTCAGAAATAGCGAACAGTAGTTCTATGTAGAATTGAACAAGTTCTTGAACTCATTGCTTAAATTCACCTCTGATGCAGGCACATTATAGTCTAGCTACAAGCACGGTATTTCCCAGTCAACAATAAATTCCTTGTCTTTTATAAATGAAACCTTCACAGAAAGTTTAGCCAAACATACACTAAGATGATTCCCTGTCAGGAGTTGCACTTAACTTGCTCCATTTCTTCATTTTCTTGCTGGGGGATGAGAGTCATCTCAGTTTTTTCAAGATGCAAGGTAAGCAGAATCATGCATTTTCTGCCCTTCAGCAGCATGCACAGCCTTTCCATAAATATCTCTTCACTCAAAATCACTTGTTCGTTACACATAGTACATATTTGAACTTGCACCGATGGAGGTCAAAATACACTCTTCTCAATTGAATGGGCAGAATTCTTTTTCCTTCGTGAAATTTAAATAAAAGACACCTCAAGCCAACAGCAAGGCGTGGTGTTACAGGGGGTGTGGGGATGCATGGCTCAAAGTCCGTACATTCTTAAAAAGTTTAACACTTTTGACCTCTCTTCAAGGTTCTTCTCCCCACTGCTGCCACATACACACACTATGCCATTGCACAGGCCTTCCACCTCCTCTCAACCCAACGATTTACACTAACTCTCCTTAGACTTCACTAGGACCCAGTTCTCTAGCTGGGACACGGGCTAGGTCCGAGGACAGATCCAATTCGCTGGTGTGGCCCAGAGAAACAGTGCTAACAGCTAACAAGGGCATTCTCCCTTTTCCATCTTAAAAATGGAGAAACTTCAGACATTTCTTCAGCCTGCGTGGACTATTTCAAGGCAGCCAGGGAATGTTAACTACAGCAATATTGTGTAATTAAGTAGGGCACATTCTTAGCTGCTGGTCACTAAATGGAAGTCAGGAACTCCCATTCTGTTCTAATAGACACCGCAGCCACATGGCATTTTTAGATTTTTGCATGCATCCTGTGAAGAACCTCAACACTATGCCTCCTTGGCACACACAGGACCTTCAAAAGCATCATTAGGTGGTGCTTCAATTGTGCTCCCTCCTTATATTCTTTTGTCTAGGAGTCCCTTGATCTCGTGACTTCCTAGCAAGGAATAAGAGATAAATTGCCAAAATAATTTTCATGATAAACACCTACATTCAGAAAAGAAAACTGATCCTATAAAAATGTTAAGAGACCATGTTCTCTCCAAGACAGGCCAGAGATTGAATTATTCTCTCCCCTGCTTCCATGCTTAGGGAGGAAAAAGGCAACAGGAGCTTCAAGCCTTAAACTTTTAGTTTTCTAAAACCTGGGCTCCAGTCTTGTCATTAGTATTCACTGAATACAGATTGCAAAGGAAAAGGAACAAGAACCATTCAGAGGTCATCTAATCCAGGTAAAGGGAGATCCAAATCACAGTCATTCCTTAACACATGAAAATTTATGTAATTATGTGACAAATCTCTTATTTAGCATTTACCCAGTTGTTTCAGGCATCTCATACGGGAAAGGTCAAAAGCAGATGATATTAACAGTACCTGATCTCTCCACATTGACCTTAAATTTATTTTTCCCTATTTGCTTCAGCATGTTTTCATGAAATAGGCACACAGGCACAATGGATTATATATTACATGATGCAACATTTTGTTATCAGATAAATGAAACAAGCAGATCAGCTCCAGTCACAAGTCATAGTATTCCTTCATTCGAGTGCACATGCTTGCAATTGCCATAAGCAACAGGACACCAAGTAGCTGTGGAAAAGACTAAACAAAGAACAGAGGGAACATTTTCTAGACCTCAAGTCAAGCTTTCACCAGCTTTTTTCTTTCAGAGTTTGACATTTCTATCAGAATTCCAGTGGCTTATGAGTTTTGCAATTTCTGCATTCAGTCTATACATGGAAACATACAGGGCTAATATTTTATAAGTGTTCTCTCTTTGTCAAACATTCAGAGAATCACAAGCAGCTAACAGCTAAGATTAACAGTGTCAACTTTTCAAGTCTAATGCCTGCTTCTAAGAAGGATCACTATTAATAAGATCAGGCGAGTATATGTTTTATGAGCCCAGTGTATCCACAAAATAATCAAGGTGTGATCAATATCTTGTCTAGCTCAGCCCACGCTCCAGCCAAGGATTTCTGGCAACTCTGTCCATTTACCGCACCAAGTAATACCTCCTGTTATACAAATACGTTCATATTTATGAATTACAGAAGATACTCAGAAGCCTTAAGTTCATTCTAAGAGCATATAGACATCCATCTACAACAAGTGTGGTCAGACTGACACTAGTTTGTTGCAATAGCTTTTCTGACAACTCAGATGAGAAGACTAACCCGACGCATTCAGTAGCCTGCTAACTCACATTTAGCATGGTATTTCCAAGGCAATCGCTTAAGTGTACAAGCTAGGAAGTGTCTTGACAGATGTAAAAGCTCTTAAAAAAAAAAAAACATTAATTAGAGGGAAAAACCTACATAATTAAGAGATATAAGACAAGAGCCAAAAGCTTGTTTTTAAAATTGAAGCAATATGCACCAAGTGTTCTGCAATATCCAGGAGATCCACAAAATACTGTTAAGCACGGAGTTATTGGAACATACCATCCTTCCTGTGTCAAGACATGCCTTCTATTCCTACATGTCTGTAGTATTTTAATATTGTGAGCCAAAGGTATTTGAATCTTGTGAAATGAAACAAGTGAGAAGTAACACAATTTCTTATGCCTCCCCAGAAAATACAAGCCAATCTTTCCCATCACAGCCTTTTCAAACAGTCCATGTTAATAGCTTTACCATTGACTTGCAGTAACTTCAGTGCTTCAGACAGGGAACACAGCTGTTTGGATGACTCAAGTCCCCTCAGACACCTTCAGAGGGACAGTAAGACAGTGCTCCCAAAGAACTGTACTTTTTATTCCATGCTAAGAGACCAGCACCCTCGTGTATCCGCCTGCTTCCCACAGACCATCCAAACCCAGTGCCTACGGTACTGCCACGGGCTCCCAGCTGGAATGGGAAAAATAAGGCTGTCTTACCTGGCTCTGCTTGAGGGAGCACTCATGCACCAGCCAGCGCCTCACCGCAGCGAGCAGGGGAAGATCCCGTTCCGGAGAGGCGGGATGCGGGACTGGGAGTCGGGGACCCCCTCACGGTGCGAGCCCCGAGGCTGCCGGGTCGGTCTGACAGCCAAACGGAACAGGGAGCCGCTTCTGCTCCGCTCCTTCTCTCGTGCTGTAGCACATCTCACTGCCAAGAGCACACACTGGCTGCACGGGAGCTGTGTGCCTCGTTAACCCTCTTCTGGCCGCAGGGCAGCAAGCGAGAGCTCTCTTGGAAGGCATCTTCCTTTCGCTGTGCTTTCCAATCCATCCTGTCACAGCCACTCCTGGAGAAACCCCTCTTCCACATCAGGGAGGATTTTGCCATGTAATCTAAGAGAGAGATTTAAATCAATGACAAGAGGCTGCTAAAGCAACACAAACCCCAAGAAAGAGCTGCAGATGTGGAAGGTACAAACAAAACTTGATCAGCAGCAGAACAAGGGTCTGCTATGGAATGAGGGTGCCTAGACTGAATCCCACACTGTTACCAAACACATAGGGACTGGAGTTGAAAAGAAAATGGCTTGAGTCTTACAGTGGAGTGGTTTGAAGTTTATACTTTCTCCATTTACAGAGGGATTTAGAGATGGTCAGAGGTTTTGTGCATCTGTCATCTGCAGAAAGAATACAGTTCTTTGGGAGTTTACTTATTTGCTCCCAGAATCAGAGAGATTAGGGCACTGGGATTATGCATACCTCAAAAATTACATACAGAAGACAGATACTGAGCTAGATGAGGTTAATGGGTAATCAGGTTTGTTCTAGCAGTAAACCACTTCTGAGTAGAGCATAGCACTCCTCTCTGCCAAAACAAGTCCACAGCTTTGATGCGATCCTCTTTTCCTGATCATGATTACTCTGCACATGGTCTTAATTCAGCGATCACAGACCAAGTTTTCCTTCCTTAAAAATATGCCCTAGGTATCTGGACACCAAATTCTCATTAATTCTAATCAAGTCAAAATCCACTGTGTAGCCTTAAGTTGATATCTGAGCAATGTTTTACCGCAGTTGAGTACACCACCTAGGAGTTCCAGTTCTGACAAACACTAGTTCCCATCCTGTGGCTGGCAAGCCTCAAGGGACAGATGACTTGTACAATGCATGTTAGAGAGAGCTGGTGGACTGTTTTCTAGTACCTTGACATCCTAATCAGAGAAAGTAAAGATTAAAATGAAAAGAGGCACATTTCCTCAAAGACATTTACTCAGAACCAAACACATACTGCAAATAAACCATGGTCAGAGAAAACAAGTGTAGGTTTGAGCACGTGCTGTAGACAGCAGATTACCAGAAACCTCCACAAAACAAAACCCAGCCATCTCCAACACCCTTTCCCCCATCTCTAAGACAATCTAATAGAAGGCTGCTTCTATGTCGTTTGTTCTCAAAGCAAGCCTCAGCCTCCCAATCACGGTTTTAAGTTAAACATCGGCAAACTCGAGTTTGTTCTTTAGTACCTCTGCGGGCTTGTGACTAGGTACAATCACATTTTGCGAAGATGTGAGCAGACTGTAGCCAAAAAACAGTCTTCTAGAGAAAAACCTTGTCCAGTATCGCAGCAGCCAGGGACTAAAGGTTTGTGTGTACTGCAGTACCGCCACCCAGGTTATCCTGGATAGCAGATGCAATGTAAACAGAGATGGAGCGGCAGGGTGCACGAGTCTACTCAGCATAACCCATACTGTGCAGCTAGACTACTTGGCTCATCTACACAGGAGTACGTATAGAGCAAGGAAAAACTGACATCTCCCAGTTCCTTCAAGTGGAACAGACAGTCTCTTTCTAATTCCCAGTATAAAAGTCCCCCATCACTGCGGGTACAACTCATAGGTTGTTCTGATCTAATACAGAACAGCAGCATTATACAAGGTAAGTTGCACCACTGCTGTGATTACCACTGGGCCGTAGCAAAAATTTTATACACAAGACAGCAGTTAACAGCAACACAGCCACATCCCAACAACTTCAGCTGACTGCTTTTCTCTAGGTATTAAGCAAGAAAATGAACTCCAATAACTTTTTCCTGCAAAGTTGCCTTCTCCTCTTGGGAGCACTGCCACCATTTAAGCCTATCACAGCATAAAGTATTAGTAGTCCACAAAATATAGCCCATCTCTTGACCTTTCACTGAGGAAACTGCTTTGCGTACGCTCCTTACTACGTACAAGCAAGCACAGAAGCAAAGCCACTACCCTTCAGCTACCTGGGTATACCCAAGTGACGCACTGTTCACCGTGCCCTGCGGGCTGACAGCACAAGCACTGGTTTGTCCACAAGAGACCATTCAGACACACTGCAAGCTTCACATTGCAATCAGTGTCTCAGGTTAGTCTACCCAGACTTGAAGAAAAAAAAATTCTGTGCTCTGAAGCCAAAGTTTATCAGAGATACAGCTATTGCTCAAATACAGCCCTTACTCAAAAAAAATAGAAAAGCTTGTTACGTTAAAAAGTTATCTTCACCTTTCTTGTTTTGAGTGCTCATCTATAAAAAGCAAAGCTGAACCTTTCCAGAAGCCTTCATGCATCACCTGATGGCTCAGAAAAGCATCCTTGAAGACAGAGCTGTCAATGCATAGCTTAAAATACTCTTAGGATGACAAAGTTACACAGGGATTTCCATAGGAGCTGAGATGGTGAGTTTTCAAAGTAGAAAAAAAAAAAAAGATGGTAATGATACCAAAAAGCATGTTTCCTGTGCTTACAGTAATTACGCAATCTGACATCAGGTTTTCACCTGCCTATTTTCAGATCTAAATCTGTTCCCTTGGGAGGAGAAAGAATTTGTGCCCCTACAGCCAACTTTACCATTTTACCTCCCACACGCTTTAATCTCCCTCCTGCAAGCAGGGAGTCAGCACAAAGCTGATCCAGTGCTTCTGAGAACGGAATTTGACCTCTACGACTTACGTAGATATCGATAAGCTACAGAAGAAAAGCAGTTTTACAAACAAGTAAAAACATTTACAATAGCCCACCTAGACACGGGATTAAGTCTGATTGTACAACAGGCTTCTATTTATTCCCCTCAAATATGAACTTTTCTGCTAAGACTTGACTCAAGGGTAAAACCAATATTTCATTTTTGCCACAGATTCCATTTCTGACAAAAAAAAAAAAAAAATCAGCCAAATTCTGCTTTATTACTAAACAAATACAGCATTATTTTTCTCCGAGCAGGCACAGACAGCACTTCTCTCTCTCCCCCCTAGAGAAATAAACCACAGAAGTAGACTTAGCAGTTATGTAGTCCTCCCTGCTTTCCAAATGTTACAGCAGTACCCATTTAAGGCAGAAGTACACCATCCCAGAAAGAGAAAGAGAATAAAAAGATTGGCAGAGATGGGATTAGAACTTAGGACCAAAACCCTATCTGCACTATATAACTCTTCCAGTTATCCTATCGCTTTGCTTTTTGCAGACATCATTAGTGTAGGACCACATGTGCATTTCTGTTCCGAATCAAGTAGAGAATGCAGCTGCAAGTTCAGCACTGCAAGTACAACTCTTAAATCATCCACAACTCCGACTGGCTCCATCCAACTCGGAATGGCTGTGACTAGGTTTTACTTTTTCAGCTGCCAATTAGAAAGAAAAGCCAAAAGAGACCTCATTCTTCATTTGCAAGTCCTTAGTGGAAACCTGAAGGAAAGTGAAATTGGGTCCTTTCATTCCAACAGAAAATAGAGCAGCGGTGGGAGATGGAATAGATCCCACCCCTAAATTTGAATGCAAACCTGGAACAGGGAGAAAGGAAAGCAGGCTACTTAAAGACAGGAAATTCAAAAAGAATTGGAGCAGCTTCTGGTGTTGCAGAAGGCAGCTGGAGCATGGGATCTGAATGACTTCATATGATTTAAGAGGTCACTAGACATCTATTCAGTCCCCTTGGGCATTCTGCAGGATTGCTCCCCACTGGAGATTGATAGAATATGTAATCCAGCCTTCGGAATAGTCTAATGTGAAATGACACAACCAAAGATGGATTTACCTTCTTTCTTTGGAAACAGTGTTTTG
The DNA here is from genome assembly GCF_036417535.1 of Chlamydotis macqueenii. NCBI lineage: Eukaryota > Metazoa > Chordata > Aves > Otidiformes > Otididae > Chlamydotis > Chlamydotis macqueenii. Next base: position 1,862,820 of record NC_141579.1, on the reverse strand, counting down.
GCAAAAACCTTACCGTTTGCTAGTCCATATTACATAAGTTTAAACTGTTCAGACACCCTCACCAGAGAAAACATTGGTCAGCTGACCACGATGGAATTTACAATTTGTCAGCTAATAAATACTATACAAAAGGAGTGCCTTCAGGAAACGGGTTCTTTTTCTGAGATCCAGTGCTTTTCTCACAGAAGCAGGTCCTAGGTTTTGACCTAACTTCCTCCCTTTTTTCCCCCCCCATATAACCAAATCTAGTGTCAAACAAAGGCATCAAGTAATTCAGAAGATACAAGTCACAGATACTAAATCTATGAGTGCTTAAGCTGAGAAGTTACAGCACGTGTAGACTGTGGGCAACTTGAAAATAGAGATATCAAGTTACTCTCTGAACCGTTTTCATTAAGAGTTCTTTGTCTACAAGCCATTTACACCAGAACTAGACATTCCTCAAGTTATGGAAGTCAGACCAGATTTGAAAAATATTTCTAACAGATACATCTTTTCTCCAATTGAATACTCCTGGTAGAAGTGCTCAGCTGTAGGTGCTGAATTTCTTCAGTGAACCATCACATCCAGCTCTTCAGTAGTGTTTACTTCAGAATGCCCACTTAAAATCACAAAAAAGCACAGATAATTTATTGGATGCAAAAAAAAAAAAAAAAAAAAAAAAGGTAGTCTCAACAGCCCTAGCACCCTAACAACAGGGGTAGGCAAAACAGAACCAGCAGCCAAGAATGTGATAGCTTTGATCTTCATTTTCTCAGGAAATAAACCTATTAAGTCTTGCATGCTGTAAAATGACTCCGTATCTTGTATTCGGCCGCCTTCTAGCAGAACAACAGATCAGTGAAACTTTTCAACTATCAGTTCCTGTTGCAATCCATAACACTTGGATAAGAACAAAGATATTAAGAGAATCAAGTCCTTGACAGGCTGTCTGACATGGCCCTTTTTAAAATTACCAGATGGCTAACTTACCCACTTTCAGCCTCTGATACCATGTGCAAACAGCAAAAAAACCTGAAATTGCATTTGAAACTTTCCTTTAGATATGGTGATTCAATAGATTTAGGTATGCCTACGAATAGTCTCGGCTCACGAGTCATCAACCGAAATATCTTTCACCAATATTAACATGCCTCTGAAAAGGTTTTTTTTTTTTTAATTACATTAATCCAATTACTTAGATTTCTAAGTGAATTTATGCATTACCTCATACCTCATGAGGAACCTTTTCACTCTCTCCCATTTCCTGGGATACCAGGCTATGCCAGACTATATTACACTGGCTGTGTAATATAGCCAGTCTTGCAACACCTACAGCAATAAAAAGGCTTGCAACTAATACATCTCCGGGAAAAAGGCCCCTTGTCCCAGAAGGTTAAGCTCTCTGGAGCTATCCAAGCAGATGACAAAAGCCTATCCTCTAACAATACCACTTTCAAACACACATCAGAACTTCGGCAGGTTTAGAAACGCAATTCCAACCTTGCAAGTTCGAATTTTACTTTTTGTAAAAAGGCAAATCTGTACCACGTTCTGGACAAATAAAAGCCTTACGCAAGTTCAGATATAAACTTGGTGCTCAAACTCAGAGCAAGAAGTTCGTTCCACTTACAGAAGCTCATTGTGCATCGCGGGGAGCATATAAATACCAGCTGCTAACCTTAGGGCAGGGTTAGGAGCAGTGTGCTCTTGGGCTAGAATCCAAGTCGTTTGCCAGAGTAATGGCCACAATTAGAGACTTCTGTTTTAAAGGCCAGAAGCCAGGCACAGAACAGTCTCATGACATCTTCACTATAATCCTTTCCCCTTCCATCCAAGTGGTCATCGCCATCAAGGCCAAGACCAGCATAAAGCTGAAGATTACATTACAGAGACAGCCAGCAGTAGACAATAAATACCAGAGATATCAAAGTTCACGAGGAAAACTGTGGCCTCAAGGCTATTTTCAAGGACAGGGTGTTTAATAATAAATGCAAGATTAAGAGCTCTCAGCCACTGGGGCAGGCCTTCAGGGAAAAAGACAGGGCTTGAGCCTGTTTATTAGAGTCATTTAGCATATTCACCATGTTTGCTCCATACCAAAAACACTCCACAGAAACAGATGCATTGTCCAAATTTAGCGCTTCAGTTTTCCTTTCTTTCTAGCATTTCCACTCACAAAACGTTCTTCAAAAATATCTTTAAAGCAGCAAAGAGAACAACAAAGCCAGTGGAAAATCATCAGTGTATCAAGGGTATCAGTTCCTCTTGAAAATTATCTAATGAGAAAGTTTCCAATATGAGACTGGAAAAGAAATTGCATTGAGCATATGGGGAGAGCGTCTGCCTTCAAAGCTCAAACTTTCCTAATTTTTCTGGAATATAAGTAACTACAATAAACATGTCCCAGTCTGACCTTGGGAGCACAGAATACTACTGACTTTCACTGGTTTACATAGAAATGCCAAACCCCAAGCCACCACACTTAAATTCATTATGCCTTAAACACCAAGACATGTGCTTAGGCAACAAGAACTACCTGCCAGGTGTCTGGAGCTTCAGCATGACCACTAAAAACTTTCAATAGCCACGCAAACTTACACAGAAGGCACTAAACTTTAATTTCACACAGTAAAGTTGAAAGAACACAGCAATAAAGTGACAGCTGTTCCTACCTCTTCAATCAAGTCACTGAAACAACTGATACGTTGAACTGAAATATTTGGTCCAGAGATGATAACACTTATAACCAGAACAATTAAACTCAGATTTACAGCATCTGCTCTAGTTTTGTATCAGTAACTAGACAGTTTCCAGAAACCTAGGCAAAAAAAAAAAAAAAAAAAAAAAGGAGTCTGCCTAAAAAGCAACACCAGGGTTGAGGCAAAAGCTCCCCTTAAACACTACTAGTCAAGATCAACCCTTAACCATAAGGCATAATCACAAGCAAGCCCTTTCTCCCAGTCTCTCCTCCCTCCATGAGGGAAAGGGAACAACAGATACACTGATCAGATACCTCACACTCTGAGAATTCTCATTTTTTCAAGGATCTACCCCTTCTCACAATCCTACAGGTACTACTTCACTTCACATTCCTGCTTTTTGGGACAGGAAAAAGCCAGCCACACACTTCTGGGTCTCAGCACACAGCTGAGAGCGGGACAGGCCGAACCTTCCAGAAACAGAGGCCACCTGCCCCTCCACCCTCTGAGGGCTGCTCCCCCCAGCGCTGCCAGCTTCCCCCAGCCCTCCCTGTGTTTCTCCTAGAAAAATAACAGAAGCTTACCTCATTCCCAAAGAGGCACAGGACACACAGCTTCTTCCCCGAGAAGAGAGGGGGACACTGGACACCGGACCCGGCAGAGCTTTAATCACCTCAGCTGGGCAAGGCCACACAGGTGAGTCCTCTCAGCTCACGGGCAGCAGATTCCCCACAGCTGTGCCCGGGCTCCCCGCTGAGGAAAAGCTCCAAAAATCCCCCTTAGCCTTTTGTCACCTCACACCATGGCAGATTTTCCCTCGGGCAGTGACACTGCCTCACGGTCAGGGGAGTCCGCCATTGCAGGCCTCTGCTCCAGCATGTCTGGTAGGCCACGTTGTTGCCAGGCTGGGCACCTACAACTTGCCATCTTTCAGGAAAACCTGCTGATTGTTTTTACAAGGAGCATATTTTGGGGGAGGTTTCCAGCAGATTGTCACTGTCAACGCCCTTGCTCAGACACTCTGATGGCATTTTTTAGTAGCAGTTTCTTCCGTTTGAATTCTCCATTACACTAGATGAATATTTACCAAACGAATAACCTTCCTTCCTTTTTTTTGCCTTTGCTGCCACATTGCATCCCTAAACTAACTTCAAGTACAAACCAGCCTAGCCTACCCGAGATACAAATGACTGTGTAGTCTTACACATACATGAGCTGCCTTGTCAGAAAATTTTATATCCATTGTCAAATGAGTGAACCTGTTGCTGCAGTTGCAAACTTAAATATCCCTAAGACATGGTATAAGAAAAAAAAAAAAAATCACTATTCTTTGACTGAACTTTTAAACTTATTACCTGAACGAAGAGCAACAGGCATGCTAGCCTTACTTCCATGGAAAGCCAAAAAGGTCTGGTCATTTCTTAACACAATTCACCAGGAACAAATAGTCTAATGTAACAGCAAATTTACCTCTGCTAAGGTAAGATTTTATTATTTCAGTAGCAGTCAGAGAAAAGTTGGTATGTAATCTGAGGATTCTACTATTCAGATATAAGAGACAAGTCCTTACATGCAAGAATTTATAGAAGGAAACCCCTTGCTTGTCTGAATGCAAAAGTTCGAGAAGTCTGGCAGGCATATAGTTCCCTTTAGTCACTCCAGGTTGATGAGCAGAATTTGAATTTTAAGCTTTCCAATAAAAGACAGTTACATACAAATTCATTATTGTATTAGCTAGATCCAGATTACACCTCTGATCCAAGGCTTAGATTTAGTCCTTGTTCACTGAATCAAAAGTATTAATATTTAATCATTTCCTAGCGTAACATTTTAGCCTGTTGATCAACAAATTAAAATATTCATAACAATCATTCTGTGCAAGATCTGTCACCAAACAGCCTCAAGGAGAAACAAAAAGAGATGTGGAGGCATTTGCCAATATTCCCCTTCAGTGCAACAAATCCATTCTGCAAAAATAAAACTTAAGCCAAAAAGGCCACACAAAGTATGCTAGCAACTTTTTATCCTACCCCCTAATTCAACCGTAATTTTAGCTCCATTAACAGTACTTGTGTGTACACTTGGGTCACATTGATCTCTTACCAGGACCATTTTCTAAGGTGAAGAAAGAATATAAGCGTGGGCTGTCTGTAAAAATAAAGAGTAAAGACAGAGTCCCTTTCCTAAGACTTCTTGCAGTGATTCACTTTTTTATAGCAGGTCCTTCCTTCAGGATTTGTGCTTTGCGAGACACAAAACAGCTTTCTGGCTGACAACAGGTTGGAAAGCAATAAGCATGAAAATATGTCTCCTAGAATTGAAAAGTAGATGTCTTCAGGCAGTCTGCAGCACATAGAAGGAAAACTAGTAGGAGACTGTGAGCCTTGGCAGGGTTAAAACACACAGCAGGCAAGTCCAGCAGCACATTACTTATTTTGACTACTGAGAGGTTATGACTGCAGCAGGTCTGCCAGGCTGGAACAATCAAAATTACTTCCAGTACTGTGGCAAATTATGGACCTTCATATGAAAATTTCATGCCAGACCACTTTTTTTTTTTTAATAGCTACAGGGTTTGTATCAAATATAGAAGGATGAATTTTTTGCTGCCATTATCCTGACTCGTGTTCCTGCTGCAGTCTTCCCCTGCTAGGTTTTATTACACAACCATACCCAGTGCATCCCCAGAGGCTAAAATTCCCATTTTATATGAGGCAGTGGCAGATGCCTTCCCCAATCTGAGTGGGGGGGGGGAAGAACTGCTGTCACATCACGTGAAGCGAGAATATTCATTACCTTGACAGTTTTCTGTCATAGGCTTCAGCCCTTCTAGCCTCCCTTTAGTAAATAATCCATGCCTGATCTAAGTTTATTTACATAGACTGGAAAAAGCATGAGTTTGCTACATTACACTCTACAAAACTGGGAGGCAAGAGAGGCATTGCCTACAAAAAGGTGTTGGAAGGAAGAGCTGTCCTTAGCCTACGAAGATCTTAACACAAGAGCCGTAACTGAGCTAGAGACCTCCACCAGGACCTAGACCTGACACACAGGACAGTTTGTGTTATTTGCCAAGGAAACACACAGAATCCCCCATCCTGAACTGCCAGGTGGCATAGCCACACTGCTTTCAGAAGCTGCCACCCAGAGGTAGCTGTCACTGTGCCTAAGTTTCGAGATGCTTCTACAAAATATTTTGTTGTATTGCATTCGGGTGACAAGGTCAGTACAAATCCAAGCTTATTCTCATTTCATCTACAAGTCCCTCCTCTGTTTTCAGATCACCTGCCCATGTCAGGCCTCACTCACTGTGACCTCCACTTCGGTCAAGAAAAGCTTCTCTGCGAAGGATTTATCTTCACTCAAACCTCACTCCACATCTGAGGGATGCTCTAATTAATCTCAGTTGTGCTCCGGTTTTCCAGCCTGGAGAGTCCCATGTGTCCTGGGCTGCAGAAGTTTGTGCGCTTTTTCATGGTAACCTTACAAACCACCTCATTTCAGAGCAATCCTTCGACTTTATTTCCATCAAGAATATATGCTGCCTTCCATGTTCAATCAACATTTTCAAAGTGCAGCTTGAATTGCTAACCACTTGAAAGGCAGACTGATTGCTACTGAGAACACTGATTACTACAAATCATCTGCTCTCTAGGGATGCCAGCAGGATATCGCTGACAACTGGAAACTGAGATTTCAGGACCAGCTACCAGAAGCTAGCAGAACAGAAAGGAGTATTCAAGAACAGAGGCAGCACACTAAAGACAAGAGCATGATGCTATAAATAGAAACACGCACCAAGGTGCAGGCATGCATGCATGCATGCATTCCTGCGTGAAATATTTGCTTAACATCTTAACTCACGCTACTTAGACTATCTTCATAAACCAATACCACTGCTCAACTAAAGACATCCAAGTCCTTCACAAATTTTGGCTTCACTTGACAAAGCTCCATCTTTTGTGCCACTGCTTTCACCCGTACAGGAAAAGAGATCAGCACTGTAAGTGTAGACTCTTCACTAAGGAGTATTCCAGCACACCTTGGTTTTTACATAGGCTGTCCACCCTTCCAACAGGTCCGCAGGGAAGATGTCAAAGCTGTAATGGGAAGCATAATTTTACTCCCTTGTAAAGGAGCAGAAACTTTCCTTTATGCGAAAAGCCACATTGTCCTGAAAAAGAGGTACTCCAGGATTTTTTTTTTTCCTAGCGTTTTGTGTTTTTCAGCCTGGAGAAGCCGCCCAGATGTCAACCACAAAACCCCAGTGAACAGGATGTGGTAGGGCCTAGCCTCTTTGCAGCACGCCAGCAAATGCTAGAGTTATTTTAAGCTTTCTCTAATTGACTTAATTTGCATGCAGTATACTCTGTTCTCTATTTTGTTCAGTGTTTACATAGCACCTAGCAAAACAGATTCCTCGTCCACGCGTAAGGCTCCTACATGCTAAATGACAACAGGAATAGATTTATGTACCCTACTGTTGAACTGCATCTGGTCTGGGGGGTTAATGCAGTACCTCAGGAGAGTTAGAAGTGAGGTCTGTCAGGGTACTCTCAGTGCCAACAGTCAGACACCATTTTCAACCATCTACCTGTGAAAGATAGAAAACAGAAAATCGTAATGATAGCACCCATCAGACAGAGTTTCTGTTCAACTGTTTCAGGGATGCAAAGCCTTTTGCCGACTACCACTTTTATGAAGCTGACATCCGGGCACTTACGATTGCGAGGGAAGTAGATTAGCAAACTCAAGCACTTGCATATAAACCCCCTGCCAGTGCTTCTTTAACAGTCACACTCTTCTTTTCCCAGCACCCTGTACCAGTGTACTCTACCAAATACCTCTTTTTAGACAACTCTGCTCTAAATTCTCAACTCCCTAACTGTGCTTCTGTCATACAGGAGAATCCAGAGTGTTATATGCCCTCTTACGCCTTATTATGTAGTCTGGAGTAGAAAACTCAAGCCTCTCCAGTCCTTCTTATATTAAACAATTCACAAGATATTTGAAAACATTCACTTGCATGAAATTCCTTTCCATAGTAAAATGTCCTTTCCCCACCAGCAACATACAAAACATCCAGACTAGCTCCTAATTACCATTGCCTAATAAGCACCTTCCAGCTTGAATTTGCTTTCCTCTTGAGCTAAATATCAGCCTTCCCAGTCAGTCTTATACAAAGGATTTTCATCGAAAAAGCAAATGACTGCATGAAATCTCGTTAATTGCAAAACTCCTGGCTCCTCATTTTAGCTTTAGGGGATTTTGTCAGCATCCAGTACCAGACAAAAGCACGCACAGGTATTTGCAGAGAAAATTGCTAGGACATCGCTGTGACATCTGTGAACAGCTGAAGCAGCCATCTGTTTTCTCTACAATCTGTTTTACTACATTCCTGTTAGTGCCCGCTGAAATGCGCATGGATAGGAAATAGCCATTCTATGAATAAACCTGCAGACCATCCTGGATTTCCCAGTGTACATGACCCAGTAACTTGCTTCACAGTGTAAATCCTGACATTTGGCACCAAAATAACATTTGTTTCCTGGAGCATTGATCACGCTATGAAGAGCACATTTTACGTAGATATCACTCCTAATAAATAATCTTTCAAACAGCAGTAGACCAGTGCAGGTCACTGAAACACTAGAACTCTAAGAGTGATCAGGCAATATTTCCTTTTGATGGAAGAACCAAGATGTCAACATACTATCTGCTTTGAAATGAAGCAAAAAATAACTTCAGACAGAAGTATCACATGCTATTTAATACCAATAAGCACATGCCGGTAGGACCTCACTCTTTCGCACCACAAATGCGTTGTCCACCAAAGTAATGTGGAAGAAATTCAGCATAAATTATCTCTGCTCAGAACTTTATGGGTTTTATTTTAAAAATTTTATTCAAATTTTAAGCTAAGCTAGCCTTGCTTAACTTCCAATTCCAGATAGAAGTCATGACCTAGATAAAAAAATTACTGTGGAAAGCAGCAAAAGATCATGCTTGTAATTGAAGGAAAAGCAAAAGAAAGATAAAAGCACTAGGGAAAGGCATTAAGTTGTTTTGGAGGCTTGGGGAGAAACATATTTCAGCTTTAACATGGTATGACATGAGTAGACTAACTGTTAGACAAACTGGCTAGATCACGATCCACCCTACAGCATCCTCTTCCCTACACTCCTAGCAGGCGTGAAGCACGAGGTTCTGCTCAAAACCGCCTCAGTTTTTTCAAGCTGTTAAGTGCAATGGGTTTACTGGGGCAATTTTTTATCTCCCCTTGTCCTGTGTAGCAGTTTCTTTATCTTCTGGATCAGCTCATGCAAAAACATAAGCTTGAAATAAGCTTCGACTATTGCTCTTTCCTCCTTACCCCACTGTCACTTGCCTTGCAACTGTTTGCAGACGTTTTGCTTCCCAGGGTGTGTTTAGCAGATGCAGCAGTAACCGAAAAGGGAAAGGCTCAGCAAGGGCTCCATCTGCCGGGACACAGGGCAGGGTCTCAGGCCCTGGTGGCACTTCATCCCCACGCAGGGATTACAAGCTCTTGAGTTACAGCATCCATGCGTACATTCAGCGTGTTCATACAGCGACAAATCCAACTGACAGACACCTGGATAAGAAAAACTAGATGTCCTGTACTTCTTCAGGCCCCGAGCTCTACTGGAACTCATTTTTCATCTTTTCATCTAGTGGACTGACGTGATCTATGCTTCTCATAGCACTCGTGATTGAGAGCTGAGAACAAAAGGAAAGACGTTTCACGAAGCAGTCAAGTGATGCTTCCGATCCCTGCTGCAAAGGGCTACATTTGAACAGAGGCTCCAGCTCTAAACTGCAGCAAACACCTCCCAGCCAGCTAGCCTCCTCCGTTTTCTTTTACTTCATACTTCCACATCCTCTTAGCATTTGTAGTTTCCATACTAAATATGTTTTCTGATGGGCCCAAATCCTTGTCAGGCAGTGCTTACTCTGTATCAAGATAATCATTGCTAACATATAAAAACTGTTGGCAGTCTCCCCCAGGAATGCTTGTTATGAAATGGAAACAGAAGGGAGGTTTCTGGTTTGCAGGCAACCCACGAGCTCTTTTCACACACACTTGTTTCTTGTGACAGAGCAATCTAGTATTTCAACAGCAGCATGAAATAATATGTGCGCGTTTCCATTTTTTCCTCCCCACCCTCTACATTTAAGGGGACACAGTGTGAAATTCTGCAAGCGTTTAGTTCAAAATGCAATGATGCAGCATCTATTTTCCCTCTCAGAACCAGGTTGTTCTACAGCGAAACAATGAAAGAAATACAGAATTCTAAACAAAGTATGAAAATAGTGGTATGTGTACCCAATTTTTTTTTTTAAGTCAGAAACTGTTTTGGTTATCTTTTATAACAATAACATAGTACAAAAAATGTATAGGTTACTACTGACATTTTACAGATGCAGCTTGCGAAAATTGTATAAATATATTATACACCCAGCACACAAGAAGTTCATCTCTAGCGAGGCACGGATGGATTCCTAACAAACCAAAGATACAGAATAGAGGTGGAAAGATGACGTGTTGCCTATATTACTGCCACCGTATCAAAGCTTACCAACGCTAAGGGGCTTTGAGCAGATGAGTTACTTGGTTACTGAAGCATAACTACTTGCCGCACGTCAACTGCTACGCGGCAACTGAAGACACGTAGCCCACCCCAGTTCAGAACTAGGTGTGAGTGACCACGTTAGTGATACACACTGCTTAAACTCACATGGCTCTGTTAGCCCAAGCCTCTTGGCTAAGCCTCCTTTTCTGATTACTTCCCCTTGAAAGTAACAGGAAAAGCACACGTGGTTCCTTTCATGGATGGGATCCACCAGTTTTAAGCCATTGCACATATCAACTCTGACATGAGACTTGTGGCTTGAGCCTAAACAGTAGAGTTCTGCCAGCATGCAAAACATTGGTAGTCTAGCTTCAACAAGGCAGACAGCCATTTTATGAAGTTTGAGGATTTTTCACATCTTATTTCTTCACAAAAATTAAGACCACCCAGTCGGAGTGGGAAGAAGGATTCTTTTTTCCTCCTGCAAATGAGTAGAGCAAATCCAGGTAACTGCCCTCTGCTATTAACAAAATTGTTTTCTTCTGTCCATCACTGTCACAAGATATCATAGCATGTAATAACTATTTTTGTTGATGCTACAGACCAGAGTCCAAGTGCTCTCTCTACCACCCTTACCTTTGAAAGTGTGCCAGATGTTTTCACTAGGAGGAAGAAAAGTTTATCAACTCTTTTAACAAAATATTTCTTTTTTTTTTTTTAGGACTTGAGAACAGCACAGACAATCAAGTTATTTCATTCTTCGAAGTGATCTCATCAACACTGGTAAGTGGTAGAGTCATAGGATAGCCCTTAGAAATAGCAAAAACTTTCAAGAAGTGACTTCTCCATGCCTCACTTATCTCCGATGGGCGTGGGATTTAACTGCGTTAACCTGCGAGATAAGCCCCTTGAAATCTTGAGTAAAAGAGCTGCCTTCAGGAAGTACAAGTTAAAATCTCGCATCAATAAGCTATTGTTGGCACCATATATCTTTGATACGTATTTGATAGATGTGTCCAGAAATTCAGAGTTATACCTACCGCTTTTAAAACTGCATGTTAAAATCCACCAAATAGACCTTCTCTTACTACTGCTCAGTGGCAGGGGGAAGACAACCACCACCAGCCTTTCCAAAGCACTGCGAACACGCTCTGCTCCCTCGTTTCCAGTCTCATCCATTCCACCTGGCCCCCCCATCCCACACAGCCCACCCCCCTTCCTGCCGCTCAAGCCCACTAGGTGGCATCGCCACTAAAAGAATAAGAGCCAGGGAATCCATTATTTCGTAATCCATTAACCAACAGTCAAATGCAAACCCCGAGCTTTTACTGAAGTAGGAAACCGCATTTTCCATCAGACACGGCAGCTTTTTAATGCCAAGTTTTCCCTTCGCTAAACACTGAGAAGGACGTAAGTCAGAGATGGTCTCTGTTCTGCATTTCTAGAGCATCTACTGTCAACACACATAGCTCTGAGTGAGGCTCTTCACTGCTGTTGTTACTTAAATAACATTCAACCACCCCCTCTGAGGGACAGGATGAGACATGACTGCTTGCTTGAGTATAATTTTTAGTTTTAATAACAGTTACTGTCTGGACTCTAGTTTTAATAAACCTGCATCTGTCATGCCCCAGAGCTTTCATCCTGAGATGCATCTCCTCTCCAGTCCTAATTTTCATAACAATAACATCAACAGAAATGCTCTCATCAGTTTCATTGGTTTTGACATATGCCTCAATATTTAATGACTGGAATAGACCACTGTCCTCCTTCTCAGTGTCCCTTGTTCCATTTCAAGTTATTTTTCTTATTCCACCTTCAAATGATAAATGTTCTGATTTTTGCTAAAATGCTGTGGCCAGAAATTGCTGAGAAATGTTGCATTTCCATTTAGCTCAGTGATACATGTGTACTACTTCGCAAAAAAAAAAAAGGCTTTTTTTTTTTTCCTTTCTCATTGTAGCAGTTTAACAAATGCTCCTAGGACATCAACATCCATAAACTACATACTGCAGGTATCTACTGTAAGCAAAAACTACATTAGATACTCACTACAAACCACGAGAAGTTAGAAGCCTACATCCTCAATGAAATTAAGTAGTACATCTAGTTCAGGTGGAAGATCCGCAGGCAGAAATATCCTGTTACCCTGTCTTAACTCCAGAACACAGTCTAACCATGATGTAACCTTAGAAACAACTCGCATCTGCAAAAACGTCAGATGATACAAAGCTGAAATCCAAGTTCATTAAAATCAGTCCTTGCCTTTACCTCACAGTGTGCAAGTGGCACCTGCTCAGATGATTTCCTCATCAATACTACACTAAAGGCACAAAATGAGGAAAAAAATAATGTATCCCCAATTAAAAAAAAAAAGTCTTACTGCTAGATAAGTAGGAATAAAAAATTGTCATATTTCTAACTCCACTGGATACTGATAGCGAGGCTGAACAACTTCTAGCATTTTCTGCAGAGCATGAAAGCTGCAAGAATCACGAGTTTCTGCTGCTAAAGATCATTCTGTCCTTCTCTAAGATCATTGTAATCAATGTGACAGAGGAGAATCTGAAACAAGGTGACATTTTCTACTTCACTGTGCAAAACGCAAAGTAGGAGTAGGTTGCATTCCTGAACTACCAGCAATCAGAAGCATCTTACCAACTGAAGGAAAAAATTTACAGACAAATACCACACACATGCACAAGCAGCAGAGGCCCTCTGAAAGATGGCAAATATGCCTTCCTACCAGAGGAAGGACAAATAATAGGCCCAAAATTTATTCATATTTCCCCCACACATGTCAAGTTTCTATTCTTTAAACATTAAGCCACAAAACACATTAAAAGCTTCCCTCTTCTCATGTTCTCCCCCCAGAGGCAAGGCAGGCTATGAACACCTCCAGTGCATTGTTCTCATTTCTCTTCCCCATCATTTTCCAGTTTGGGAGGGGCTTTTCCCTGAACTCCTGTAGAAAATATTCCCTCAACAGGCCAAAACTCTGTTTCAAGAGGGGACTACCCCATGTACCCACGATTAATTGTCTGCTCTGTAAACACTAGCAGGGTGAGAAACATGACGTTCTAGTCCTCCCTTCACAGATGAGCGACATAGGTATTGAGAGATCAAGCAAATGGCTCCACATTACCCACAGCTTCTGTAACAGAGCCAGGTAATGAACACTGATTGCGGGAGTCCCAAGCCTACTGCCCTTCTCCAGAGAGAATTATCTGTCTTTTCTCATCAGGCACTAAATGTACACTCATAGCAAAAGCGAGCTAATCTCAGGACACAGATACACCAGGATAACAGCAGCTTCTAGTGAAAGACATGTATTAATGTGGCCTAAGTTCCATGCTGACCAGTATCACCTAAGAATTTTGTTAGGTTCTGTTCCTTATTTTAATTAGGATTGCTAGTTTTTACAGGTTGATCCTCTCTAACTTAGGCCAGAGGGAATAGCGTGCTCCCTGTCGAAAATGAAGACAGAGGTGTTTGGTTACAACAATGAATCCTCATTACTCTTGCACTTTTTCCTCCATCTATCCCTCCAACTTAGAAAAATTAACATCCTGTAACCAAGACTCCAACATAGAAGCTACAGAAAAACAGGAATGTTCATAGGGATGTGCCCAGTTAGAGGGACTAATCCTAACAGTGCATGATCTCTGATTTATTCATTAAGCAACGTTTTTCTTTCCTTTTTGTGGTTAGACATGGAAAAAACCACAGTATCTGTAACATTATCTGTAACAACTTGCATATCTGCCTGAAACATATTTTTCCTTTTAACAGGCTTCTAGTTATGTTCAGTAGAGCGTGGAAATTCTGCATTAAGCATCAAGGGACAGCTCCCCAAAGGTCTATGTAGCCCTGTCAGAAGCACACAGGCCCAAAAGACTCAGCAAGCACCACGGAATTCCATTCTTGAGGTGCACATCCAGCCTTAAGTTCACATGGCCACACTGACATCACACTTTCAACCAGGAGATCAAGTAGAATGTCTCATCTGCTGTTTTTCTCCTCTGTCACATAACTACTTCAACCCCCCTTCTTCCCTTCAGACATCACATCACTCCACTGTAGTGAGGTCATGTCAGATCTGCTGCCAAATTATTCTGAGGAATAGATAAATTGAGGGCTGCAGAGCTGTCAATCTAGAACTTTGAATGAGCATTCATTTCCAAGATAGAGCTTCAGTCAACAAAATAAGCAACAAATCAGTTGACATTGATAGCGTAGAGAAAAGTCTACACTTTACAGCTGGTCTCTTTGATTCTCAAAGATTATAAATATTCCCTGCTCCCTCCACATCAACCTTTCCACTCCTCAGTCTTCCCTCCCGCCCCTATCCCCCACAGTCTAAGGGGGAAACAACTTTTCACATCACAGTAATGTGACAGTCTGTGAAGTATTAAGAGCTCCTTGCAAAGAGAACAAAAGGAAGAATACAGACTGCTGTCCTTCACGCCGAGTTGATTTCATAGACACTGTGGGAAATAGCACCAATTTCAGACATTGATGCAGCTGTTGCTCCCCAACCTCTCACTACTCAGCCATTGAACCTGCAGCTGAAGTGAAGCAAGGTAACAGCCAACACCTCAGTATCAGCAAAGCCTTCACTTAGAAGTGACTGAACAAAATGCGCAACAGGGAAAGAAAGAGCACCCTGCATAAACAGAGGAGATACTATCACACTCATCATTGCTTGCACAGGAGAAAGCTGTTTCAGGAGGACATAGCCAGGCCCCCACCACACAGACCACACTGCCCAGCAGATATTAGCAAGCACATCAGCTTTTCGCAACATTTCTCTGCATATCCAGCCCAGCAGAGTAACTGTGGGTGAAACCCAAAGAGAGAGATATTCTTGCTCCCACTTTCCTTCCCTTCTGGAACTCGGGCAAAACCAGAGGATTAAGAGCTTCAGTTATTCAGTAAAGTGATCAAAATCCTCCTGCCAAACAACAGGTGGTGGTGCAGGAAAAGCTGAGAGTCAAAACAGCCAACTACACGTGATAGAAAAATCGGTGCCAAAACCTAATGGCAATATCCTTTTATCTGAAAGGCCAAGGTCACTTCTGTTTAAACTCCATGCTCATGTCAGGCAGGGGTTAGAAGTCTGTTAGAAAACCCAGCAATACTCCTCCTCAGGTAACTACAGCAGGATCAGTGATCAAGCATCCCCTTTTCACAGAAGATTAACTTCAGTGAGGTATTGCACCGATTTCCTCCTGACTCTCAAGAATGGGATACAGTACAAGAGAAAGGCTACATCTGCTTGCTTTACAAGTGCCAAAACTTGCTTCCCCCACAAGTGACAGACCGTCCAACATCCCCCTGCTCGGACACAGCAGGGCACAAGTTTCTACAATTTATGTTCCAAGGAGCTTTTTGCTTTATCGTCTCCCAGACATGTTATTTTGTCTTCGGTTCCAAGCAGACACACAATGTACTTATCAAAGATATTTACATTTCGAAAGCATTTCCATTAACTGAGCTTTCTTGTTTCCTTGCTTTTTGAAGGTCAGCCATAAATAATTCAGAGCTACATACTGAAAGAACATGCAAAGCTCCACTTTTTACACACACTTGAGTTAAAGGACCAATTTTCCATTAATAGAGAATCATAGAAGTAGTAATCTGTGTGCTATTACATACAGTAGGTAAATCTACTTAAGCACAGGAATAACGCAGAACTAAGTACAAAACCACCAGGTACTTCAAGGAATTCAGTTGCAGTGATGAACATGCACGCATTGTCCTGCAACACAAGCCGATGTTGATAGGCCATCCTGTCTAAATGCATAGTTATAAGCATAACTAACCATAGTGACTCACGTTAAAGCCTAAGACTGTTTATGCTTTCTGAAATTTCACAGCAGCAACGACATGGGATGCTAGAGAAAACATTGAGCCATATATTTGTAAGAAACAGTACTGAGTCATGCTTAGACTAAATGAAAACAGTAGGTTTTATCTTCTTTCAATTTCCCCGTCTCCATTGAGTTAAAATAATTTATTTTTTTCAACTATCAAACATTGGGAGGCAGTTACAACCTCTGGCTCAAGGAATCTCCGAATCACTCCTTGTAAAACATCAGGGTGATGCAAAGGAGAAGGTCACACTGTGCTTGCCTGCTTCTTATACTCACCCGCTACGCTTTTACTACCAACCAGCATCACAGAATACTGCAATTTCTGAACTTCTGCTCTTTTCAAGTACAGTTGTTCTCTTTAGATTCTTATTTTTTAGTCGACAGGGAGAATATTCTTGTGCATGACCACAACCACAAATAAAATAGGACTCATAAGTATCCTTGCAGCAATGGAATAGGATATGATACAATGATTGAAGTGCTGGTGCTTCAGAAATACTATCATCCTCACCAGGATACACGCACACACTTTCCACCTGAACATTTCTGCTACCTTGTGAGCTCTCACCTAGCAGCTGTCCTCTTGGGCTCAGGCTGGATGGGTGTATAATTAAAAACCTTTTATATTTGTCAAAGTAACAGTGTGCCTCACATTGCTATCACTATACAATCTCTTTATGGAGAATCTTGTTAATTTTCACAGCAACACACTGTGACAACTCATTTCTAAGTTCAACTCTAGTGTTTTCAGAACAGCAATATTGCCTAGGAATTCTGCTAACAGAATAGCCACTGCATGCAGTTTTCTGGCCAGAGAAGGGAAATTAAAGCTCATACAGCTAGCTGCAATATAGCTGATGAAACATTTTTCCTTCGAAAGAGGGCAGTAGCACTGAAATCTGAAGGTTTTACAGGAATATTAAAAGTGTCAATTACTTAATTCCTGTCCACCAACAAGATGTATGGGACAGAGGAGTAGAAATAAAAATATCTGAAAATTTAATTCCAGAACTCAAGGTATTTCCTCCTCACTTTTTCTGGGTTTTTTTTTTTGTTGTTGTTTGGTTGGTTTGTTTTTGTTTTTTTTAACTTTAAACCATCACAGTGACTTTAAGGAGCAAGATGTCAGAGTGATATCACTAAATATTACCATAAGAAAATTTTTAATTCAACCTTCAGTTTGCACAGGTTATTAGCTGCTTGTTCCTACAAATTTTTTTTTTTTTCTTTTAACATGGCTATTCATCACAGAATGGGAATTCCAGTCTGTTCTGGTTTTGTTTAGTGACGGGGGGGCCTAAGATGGCAGCTTCTGTAGGAAACTGCTAGAAGTCGCTCCCCTTTGTTCAGTGGACTCGGCCAGGCCTAGGGCAGACCAAGGCCAAGCCAACTGGTGGCAGAATGTCCCGTGATAACGCCTCTGCAATAAGTTATTTAAGAAGGGGAAAACAGGAAGGAAAAAAAAAAAAAAAGGAGAGAAGATGTGAAGCAGCTGAGGGGGAGGCGCGAGCCTTGTGAGCCTTGCAGGCCTCACCCCAGGCAGTGACTGGGCCTGACTCGGCCCGGCCCGGCTGCAAGAAGTGGAGAGGAGATGAGACGTGAATAAGATGTAAAAAGGATCCTGAGAGACATCTGCCAACCTGTTGTGAGGAACGGCTGCAGACGCCAAGGTCAGTAGAGAAGGAGGGGGAGGAGTAACGCGGCTCCTGGCCAAGATTCCCCTGCAGCCTGTGGTGACGACCACGGTGGAGCAGGTTGTCCCCCTGCAGCCCATGGAGGTCCACGGAGGAGCAGAGATTCACCTGCAGCCTGTGGAGGATCCCACGCCGAAGCCTGGGAGGAGGGATCCCTCCTCCGGCCTGGAGGAGGCTGTGGCCCACGGAGGCCCCGCTGGGACAGCCGTTCTGGAGGGACTGCACCCCGTGGAAGAGATGGCCCACGCCGGAGCAGTTTCACGGAGGACTGTGGCCCGTGGGAGGGACCCCACGATGGAGCAGAGGAGGAATGCGAGGAGTTCTTCCCCCGACAATGACACAGCATAAAACAACGCGTGATGAACTGACTGCGACCCCCATTCCCTCTTCCCCCCTGTGCCGGTCGGGAGGGGAAGGTAGTAGAGATAATGTTAAGCTTGGGAAGAGGGAGGGGTGGGGGGGAGATTATCTTGTTCCCTGTCTCATTCTCCTGCTAGTTTTAGAAATAAATGAATAGTTTTCCCCAAGTCGAGTGCCCGTGATGGTAACTTTAAGGATTTCTCCCCGTCCTTATCTCAAACCTTGAGCCATTTTTCCTTATATTATCTCCCCCTGTTCTCTCAGAGGGTGGGGGGAGCGAGAGAGAGACTGCGTAGTCTGGTCCCGATTGGGGCTGAACTACAACACAGTCCTAGGCTAAGAATATCTCATTAAGAAAAACTGCTTGCATAGACAGCTGAAAATAGAAGTTGAAGCAGAAAAGTTTACTTAATGGAGTATTTAAAACTTTAGTTTTGAACCAATATAAATTGTAAGAAAAAAAATAAGTGTAGCAGGCTGTCTGATAGCTCATTGTACATGAAACAGATTAATCCAGGAACCATTCCACCTTCTGTCAATGCAATACATATTCCATGCTTATTAGCTGAAGTCCTTCATTCAGAGGTCTAATTGAGCCAGAATTAACTTCAAACATTCTTCTGTTTCAGTAATTTGAAGTGGAAAGTGTCCAAAAGCAAGTTACTCCATCTAGTTCCTGTCCAGGTGCAAGCACGTATCTCCTAAGGTACTGTACACAGATTGTTTCCTCTAGCTGTAAACTGAACTGGTTAAACTGAACTGGTTTTACTTTATTCTTCTAAGAAAGCACTAATGGGAGGTGAGGAGGGAAGAGCACTAGCTCCCAGGTGGGAATTTACACACTACTTCCAAGTGGCTGTCTGAAAGCTGACATTAAGCATGACCTGGTTTAAACACCAGCTTAATATAGAGGTCCCCAAGCATCACAGCCTAAGCACCGAACGTTTCCCATCACAATCCAAACTGAGCTGCATAACCTCGCAATCATAGTATGACTAACTATCACAACACAACAGACACACAGTAACTAGTTAAAGCAAATAATCTTCATCACATGCCTCAAGTCCTAAGACTGCATCTTATCCAAGTCAGTCTGCAGTGTTGATTAATTCCACAAAATTTATTGTCATGATAAAACACACAAGTGTTGCCCAAGACAGATCAAATCATGTATCTGTTAGAAGCAGGAAATGAGTCACCTGAATTTGGGATCTACTTTCTTGTAGCATCTGTTCCTCCTCTGATGGTAAACTACTAAATAGCATGATACTGAGAATTAGCTTACATACAGGACATATATTTCCATGTAATACACAGAAGAAGGTGCAGCTGGTAACCCAGAAGGGGTTAGCCAAAGGACCTGACTGGCGAGTAATTTTCTGCATGTGCATTTGAATGACAAAAGGAAAATCCTGTTTGAGTTCAGCGTTTCTGGTGAAGGCACAGTATTCTGAATGGCTAAAGCGGCATGCAAGTGAACTGTATCTTCAGCTGAATAGCAGTGTACAAATGAGATCTCTCCCCCATACTGCTTCTCTGAGCTGAAGAATTTCCATTTCTGCCTTTAACCTCTCTGTCCTTCCCCTTCCTCTCCACCTTTGAAAAATATTTTCTATTTTAAGTTAGTTGCAGAAATTTAGTTTGGAGCTTTTCCAGGTTGGAGCCTTCAAGTCTCTGTCAGCAGAAGCCTGTGAGTTAAGAGAAAGAAATTTGCAAAAATCTGACACCTGCCACTTTCCATTGAGCTTTGGGTGGAAAATGTCCCCAGCCTCTTCCATTTTTAATGTCAGACTCAGCCTGGCGGAAAAGATTACCTCCAGGTAAAGTCATTCAGAACAGGAGTTTGTCTGCCAAGCCCCTCCTCTTTCACCGCTCCACGGATGTACCAGAACAGCCATGTGTACTTCTGCTGAGCATCACTTTTTCAGTGCCAGCCTTCTACAGGGGAGGTGCACGCAGTCCACACAGACAGGATTGCTGCCTCTCAGACTGTATTTCTGAGGCTAGGACTCTAGTGATATCCTGATGAGATTCTCCTCTGCAGGAATGGAGCAGCCTGTCCCCTTTGCAATTCTTTCACAATAATAACGAGCTCATGTCAGGGGCTGGAAGAGATGCCAGAAGTTAACAATGCAGGAACCTCCAGCTTCCCAAGTATTCAGCAGCCTTCAAATGCCCTTATTAGTCTCTGAGAGAAGAATATTGGATGGAAAAAGTCTGTTTTGTTCCAAAACCTATAAGTTCATGCTTTTTAGCTCTTCCAAGCCTGGGCTACATCCTCCTGATGTAGGAGCCTCCTCCTGCGCTATATACCAGCACTTCCAGAGCATTTCTGTGCTGCAAACAGCAAAGAAAAAAAGCGTATAAAGAGTTATGAGAGCCACTTCAGACAGAAAGCTATTGAACATATTCAACATTTGTACAGAGGTTGGTCAGCTTTACGTTTAAACATTTGGATTAGAAGTGAATTGTATTGAAACACTTGGATTCTCCCCCCAGTTCTCTCTCAGAGATCAAGATCACCAGCCCAGTAGTGGAGGTGCTGTGTGGAAGAACTGACAGTCCAGCATTCCCGTTTAGAAGGAGACTACGTAATACAGCATCAGCAAGGTGGTTACCTACAGTGGTACAGCTCTACACAAGAAAAGCAGACAATCCCAAATAGGAACAATACTACCTTTCAGGTGATGCATTTCAGATTAGGACACGAGCAATAGCTCGCAGGCTGCTTAAATCTTAAGTATGTGGCCAATAAGCAGATCGCTTGGACAGGGAAGTCTGGAAGGGGCAAGGAAGTCCTGTAAAAACTCAGTCACAGAATAGTCTAAAAATGGTTCTCATTATCTAAGACATAGCAGTAGTGACATGATGAGAGCAAGATTTTACCAGATACCAAAGTAGCTAGATAGGGCTGATCTCTTAATTAGTACTGGACTAATTACTTTTAAAAAACCTTGATCCTTCTGAGAAAATAGGATTGAAATTCTTCTACAGTTACCATCCCTGACAGTATCCCAAAAATCCATCAGCTCACTCCGCTTCCTTCCTTACATATGCTTCTTAGGGAACTTGCATTCCTGAATATTCCTCCAGGACCTCTCCAGCCTGAAGCCAGGGCATTCAAACCTGCCAGCCATCCATCTCAGACACTGAGGTGCCCCGTGGAGAGGGCTCTGGGAGGCCTTACACAGCTGCTCATCCCCCACTGAGCTTAATGGATTCCTTTAGTACAACACTAAGTACTTTTTTTTCTATAATCCAATCCTGAGAAACTTGCTTCAAGTGTCATTTTGAGCTGAATATTATAACCTGAATGTTCTAAAATGGAAGGAAATAAAAGCAAAAAAGATGTCATTCTTTCCTCACTAACGTCTTAAGATACTGATGCTCTTTATTTATTAATCGAGTGCTCTCACTCCAGCCTAGCAGTCTCATCAGCTTCATGAATATTTCTATGCACACAGGAAGGAGATCCTTCTGCTTCTCTCCTTACTGCTGGGACCATGAAAACTGGTTTCCTTAGAGATTCTAGGCTATTGTAATTCAGCTATCAAGAAACCTGAGCAAACCCATCTTGTCTATCTGCTCTCAAACTAGAACTCCTTGTAACCAACAGAAATCCAGTTTCAAGTAGCCAGGAATACCTTTGAGAAAGATTAATCATTTTATTAAATTACTAATTCACCGCACAGTACATGTGTGGTAAGTCTTTTCCAAATACATAAACCCATACCATGTCCTAAGAATAATCACAGTAGGTGGAAGAAAGTGAAGAATAGAACACTAACTCGTTAAGAGAAATTTGTCAGACTCGCATTAAGAAGCAAAAAGAGAATAAGACTCCTTCAGAACTCGATCGGTCCTGGATGGAGTCAATCCAACACACAAATCTTAATATCTGTTAAAAAAAATTCCAACAGGAACCAGGCTATAATACCTCAGAGGAGAAGGAAAGAAATAGATGTCAGAATAGATGTTTTTTGTTAAATAATAGGGAACAGGAGCCTTACTTCACTTCAGCAAGCTGAGGCAGGGGTCAAGAGAGACAGCTTGTACTGAGGAACTACCTCCTGCGAGACAGCTGGCTTGTACAGAAAGCAACTGCCCCCTAATGTACTGGCTGAGCAGTTCTCAAATTATTCCTATTAACCATGGTCCTGATTCTTTCAGGCTGCCCACTGACGCCTGAACATTTTCACTATCAGACCAGTAAACAAGAACATGGTACCATGAGGAAAGTCAAGGTATTTCCTGCATTAGCTTGCAGCATTCACTGTCTCAGTTTATTTCACTGCTTGAGCTCTGGATGGGTTTCACCCAGTCACAATTTGATGACCAAGGCAGAGCTGTAAAAGGAACTTTAAGAATGTTGCTCACATTGGCATCATAGGTGCCCACAGCCCACGTCCCTCGTCTGTGTTCAAGATTTCTTATCACTTCTCAAAAGGCTCCTTTGAGCTTTTGGGTTTAAATGGCTTTGCTTGGTGCAACTGAGACTGTCAGAAAAGGTTTCGTAACCAAGCAGGAAACCTTTCTGAGTGTCTTTTAGCCATACAGAGTGTCATAGCCTCAGTGACCATGCTAGCACTTTAATAGGAGCTGAAAGAACAAGTCTTTGAACCTTCACTCCTTACAGCTCACATTAAATTAGTAATATACATTAAATGATTATCTTAGATGGCATTATTTAAACATAACCTCACAGGACATTTGCCTCAAGCAAAGTGCAACAGAAAAGCTGAGAGATTATGCAGCTCATATGCATGAGCGTACAACATCATCTTCACACATGTGAGTTTGCCCAGGCAAGTTCACAAGCTTCAGCATTTTTTTTGAAGCATATGGACATACAGGGCACAAACTCAAACCCATTAAGAGTCCATACTGAAGAGCCAGCATTTTATAATTGACACAGCCATTTCTGAAGAGGCTGGAGGCCTCCTATTTTCAGGCAATCAGCATATGACTGTTTATTAAAAATCAGAACCATCAGTTTTCCTGGGTCAGACACTCAAAAGTCTCAGGGATTTCATAAAGTCTTAAGAGAAGTGCCTCACGTTACCTACACAGAGGTTTGCTTTATTTACCAGCACAACAGTACACTAAATCATAGTTTGCAGGAATTAAATTTAACCATTATATGTAGTGCTAAGCAGCATGATGCAGTATAGTCTACAGCAGCAACTTGCACAAGTTAATGACATTAGCAACTGGTGCGATAGAACTGTCATCAAATAAAGCAGTCTTTGTAGAATTGCATATAGACTTCAGTGACATACAGAGAAAGCAGCCGCAATGTAGCCTCGGATGCAACCAGACCAAGTCCAGAGATAACATTCTACACAGAAAGGCAAAGAAAACTATGTTCAGACTCTCCAGACACTCCTTCAGGGTAACGTAGGCATCACTTAACTGTCCCGAAATCTCAGTTAACCATCTCTAAATATGAATGGGACATCAAGTTCAAGACACCAAGATGAAAGCAGGCTGAGAAATTCCCTGACAATACATTTTCTACTTCTAACCAGTAGTCAGTTGGCCCGATTACAGTACTGCAGCACACAGTTAATTCAACTGTCTGATAACACTTGCGTTAGTACATTTAAACACCAGGACAGCAAATCCAGAGATCAAGCTTCATGACGAAAAGTTGGTACTCATTAAACATGGGAAGTCGCCTCTAATTCAATGACAAAATTCCTTGTGATTCAAAAGGACATTTTCAGATTTGACATCTCTCCAGCACCCGGACCTCAGTCCATTCTTACTGGACTGTCATATACATTCCCTTAAGCCACTGCTATCAACAAAGAGAGGTTGCACAAGGGCTGCTTACTACAAGTGCTTCTTTTAAGGCAGGATTCAGACAAACGTAGGCAGAGAAACTGTAGTGCTTGTGTTCCATAACAACCATGGAATTGCAGGATTTAGCCATGTTCTGTCTCTTCTGGCCAGTATGGCTCACCATCATTTGTTTCCTATTGAAAACATGGATAAACAAATAAGCAGCTTGAATTTATCACTACATGCACTGGAATGAGTTGGGTTACACATATGGAACTTTTCACCTCGTGGTTAATGGAATCGCAGTAAATATTTCAGGAAATTTAGTTAATGTCCTGCTAGACAAGTCATTCACTGACACACTAAGATTCACAGCACACTTGGAAGTATTTTTCTGATTTTTTTTTTCCTGTTTTGAACCCAGATCTAGCTGGATTAACTCCAGTAAAAGCAGCAATGGACTAATAACAGGAACTACCTACTTTAAGTGCCCAATCACTTAATAACATGTGGCTATCTAAGCAGAAGAAAAAATACCTGGTGGTACTCATACTATAGGCAAAGGGTAGTAATTTAATGCCAGCTACGTATAAAATTCCAGATCTCCGTGAAACACACTCCACATATTTGAGCCTGTCAGCACAGCTGCACACTCCCCAATACGATACAATAGCTGCATAGCAACGAACAAAATATTTCAATGTGTTCAAGCAGCTCCAACCAAGAGAGGAAAATATGCCAGTCTTACCCAATAAGATATCAAGACAGCCATGAACAGTCATTAAATCTAGATACTGAGCAATTTCAATAGAAACATCCATACTCCAGCCTTCATATTACTGTTAGATTCCTAAAATTGACTTTGTGAGGAACTATATGCTCAGCAGGGCACTGGCAAACAAGCCATTTGTCCTAATGGCTTTGTAAATGTTTCTTGCAACATTGGATACCTAATGAAATTATCTAGTCGTTCTAGTCACTGAGGTTGGAAAATTTTCCTGCCAGGAAAGGAAATACAACTTTAATGCAACAATTGTAAAGAAACAGGTCACATCTAACTTAACTACCTATAACCTACAAACAAGCAGCCTTGATCTTATAACATCAAAGCGCTTAAAACCAAGTTCTAAGCCACTCAAAAAACTCTTATCCAATGTATTTATGGAGATGTAAACTGAGGCACAACTTAACAGCTTGTTTTATCTCCGAGAGTAGGCAAAAGGGGCAGAACGGAATCTAGAACCACGGGCGATGAAACGCCATACAACGACCTCCATAGCAATCCATCATGCCATTCCAGTTAGTGCTTTATATGAGTTATCTTTGAATAAGTGGGCTCTTTAGTTATTCCACACGCTTTAAGTGAACTCTGTGTTAGTGAAGACTGAAACAAACCTCCAGAGACAGAAGCCTTCTGCGGGGCCCCTGGCTGCCATTCAAAACCACATTACCCCCATGCCATTTTCACTTCCCAGTATTTTTAACATTGGCCTAGGAGAAAAAAAAAAAAAAAACAAAAAAAACTGTTTAGGAATGAGCCCACAAGTCACTAATCATTTAAACATCAGCCTTCTGCCCCCTCCTGCGCGTGGTCATTGTAGCAGTGTGTGGGGTCAGTACACCCACTAAGCAGTTGTGTGAAGTTTTCACATTGGTTTCCTACGGCTCTGTAAACAGCCACTGCTCAAACTTTTACCCGCTTCCTCGTCGAGTTGGATAGTAGTCAGCAGATCAGTTTTATGCGTGCCATGGTCCCTGAAGACAAAGGTTAATCGATGAGAGAGAGCAATTTCTAAGATACACACTGTTTCTTTGCCTTCACTGGTTTGATACAAATCTTCCTGTTTTCTTAGGGTCACAGATCTCACCCATTTGTTAAACACTGCTGCTAACAAACTAGAGACTGCTGGAAGAGAGCAGAAGTGAAGATTGCAGGGATGTGGAAATCATACAGAGTGACCATTTCCACCTGGAAATGGCCTGCTGGTTCCTCTTCTCCCCTTCTACAAGTGACAAGTAGAAGAGAACCAGACTGTAGCTTAGGACTTGCAGTTTCAGCCTCCGCGTAAGACTGCCTGCTACGTACAGCAATGTTGAGTTCACTGCTAAGTGTTCATAAACATATTTATAGGAAAACTCCTATAAGAAAACATTTCTTCGTTCCCCTTTTTTTTTTTTAAGTACTTTTTAAAGTCAGCACTTCTGAGTAATCTCTTCTAATATTAAGAGGAAAATCTTGTTTGCTAACCAAGTGTGTTACATTCTGTTAACCAAGGCAAAGGACTTAACTTCTCTACAGGCAGCTGGCAATACTGTGTCACACAAACTGCATCCTGTGATGGAAGCGGTCAAGAATGTAAGCTTTCAGTCTAGTTTTTTATCAGTAGAAGAGTTTAAAAGCACTGAAGTACTTGGACAGAAGTTACCTGAGAACATTATGGCTTGCTATTCTGGGGCATATTATTATGAATTTATTTTAAAGCAGCACCGATATTTATACTGAAAGTATCAAAATATTTGTTTAAGTCCAAGAAGAACAGAAAACTCACGTAGGAAGTTGACCTTTTACCTTTAACAGTTTCTTT
This sequence comes from Chlamydotis macqueenii, assembly GCF_036417535.1. Classification (NCBI taxonomy): domain Eukaryota; kingdom Metazoa; phylum Chordata; class Aves; order Otidiformes; family Otididae; genus Chlamydotis; species Chlamydotis macqueenii. Next base: position 1,836,248 of record NC_141579.1, on the reverse strand, counting down.
TAAAAAGGCTTAAACATGTGCTCTTAGGGTAAAAAAAAAAAAGTCTCCTTAATTTTTCTGCAGGTCAGACTTTGTCTCTACTAGCCTTTACTGAGTCCTTTGGAGAAGGAAATTGCTACAGAGTCAAGACAGTGGTCATGATGAGTCTTCTTACCCCCACAGCACTTGAAAAAACAAAGACACTCCAGTATAACAAGTATCTGCAAGGAGTTGTAAAAGCCTATTAATCAGCACTATGGGATTATTCTTTAAAGTTAATTGAAAATATCTGTCCTCCAATATTGACACATCATCTATTCAATTGTAATCAACAACATTATTACTTTACTTTGCTTTGCTTGTAAGTGTTTGAGCAAGTTTCTGCTTTACCTTCAGTTTCATCTATTCCTGAAAGAGTTCATATCTAGAATTAAAAATGTTTTGTATTGTGAAAACACTTGGCAAACAAACTTTTTAGTTTTTGCTTCACGATAATATTTGAAGGCTCTACCTAAAACACAGGTTCCATATAGCGAGTTGCTACAACAGCAACTACTGTGCTGTGTAAATGAAGACAGAAGAACAAGGGAAAAAAAAAAATTCAAAGGTGTCATATGCTGAATATCACCTAATAGTTCAGTGCCAAAGCTTGCAGGAAGTCTTAAGGATATTTATCAATTCAGATGTGCCAAATTATCAAGCTATCCTCGTTTCAAAGCAACAACTACATGCTGGGAAGAAAAAAATCCCGTTAAGAGTTGAATCTAGTAGGAACTGTATATCTCTCTTCCCTTATTGAGGCCTTCAACAGTGCAAAAGCTTCTCCAATAGAAAGCTACACTAACATAGAAAACACCATGAGAACTAAACTATTAATGCTCAGAAGTCACAATTACTTACAAAAAGACACCAGAGTTTCTCAAGCCTCCCTAAGCAAAGGTTTAGACAGAATAACACCTGAGCAAACTTACTAAATTTTTCTCCAGCATGTTTTTGTCTTAGTTTTCCTACATTTTACTTAAAGTTCAGTTTACATACACAGACCCTTCCCCAACACATAAAAATTGTACTTACTTTAAAATAAGCTTGCATTAAAGTATTAAAACCATGAATTTTTTTACTTACTTTAGAGAAAAGCAGCAGACTTCTCTTTTTCTTAGCTATTACATTCACATACGTGTTCTTCCTAGCTAGTCTATTCAGTTTTACCTCCAATATTTTCTATTACCATCTATTACATACACATTAAAAAAAAAAATTAAAAATTTTAAAACCCACAAGCTAATAAATTTTTCTCTATTGTACCTACTCCACCTAAAAAACCAATCCTCTTTCACTCTTGCTTTTTAACTTCTGTTGTGACCCTCCCTGTTAGATCTCATATGCTGCACACAGCAGCTCATCCATAGATGAGCTTTATTTGCCAATTTTCCAATCTCACAGCTGGGAAATTAAAGCATGGTGTTTCATTGGCAGGTTTTTCAGAGGAAACAGAATAAAACCCAGCATTCTTAGATGCATTATTTTTTTCTTGCTTTCTTTCATAGGGGTTTTGAACTCCAAAGGTAAGGAAGAGCTCTGATTTTTTTATAATGTTTCTGTCTTTTATTAGACTGGATGGTAATGTTTTAGTTAATTGGATGCTTTTTTTTTTTTTTTTTGAGAAGTTGTGTTAGGGCTTTCTTTGAAAGCAGAAGCATGGTATTATAAAAATATTTAAAGCTTTTGATGTTAATGAAAATCAAGTGTTGTATGTGTTGACCTGGTTTGCCTTTTACTATAAAATCAATAGTAGAAGTGAAGTAGTTTAATGTTGTGCTCAGTTCTTAGCTATTGAAACAACAATATAAATAATAAAAATTAACAGTCCTTTTTCAGTGTATGAGGAACTCTTTACTTCTTGCTCTTCCAAGTATAAATGCAGAATGTAGTTACACACTGATGAAGAAAATAATATGATCTTAAAAAGTAGTAAGAGTATTTTTACATAAAGCAAACATTAAAATAAATGCTGGAGTAAGAAGCTGTGTGGACTCAGCCAGCTGAAACCAGGTAGAGCTTTAAGGAGCTGGTTGTTTATTTCTCAGAGATACATTCACTGACAGTGTGAGCGCTAAGGATTGTTGAAGTGAGACTTTTGACTAATACTGAATGGCTAACAGTGTTTCTGTGTTCAATTATTGAAGCCCCCTTGAGAGATAAGAGCTTCTTAAGCAACAACTGGTTTCTAAGTCAATTTCTGAGTTCTGATGTATAAAAAGCAGCCTTTCTGCTAGTGGCTTATTATGAAAAGAAATCTGTATGAAGGGTTTTATCTTCAAAGGGGTCATCTGGCTCTCCTGATGGATGACCCCTGTTCTTCTACTGGCTGTATCAATAAGCTGTTTAAATAATTTAAACTGTCTGAGGTAAGTTTGGGTTGGGAGTCTGGGGAGACAAACTTAATAAAGAATCAACACAAGCGGGTAGCTAAGTTGCGATAGTCTGTGTTACTGCTATGCAATAACAGTTCTGGAAGAAAATATGGTTTCTGGACACATTTTAAGTGATGGGAGTGTTAGAGCTGATGTTGCTGGGCATATGCAGCACCATTTAGTGTTGATGAGATTATGTGCTGCTCTGCAGCAATGGGAGGCAGCTACAGGTCAAGGAACTGTTTTCCTGGAGGAAGAGGAAGGTGAAACTTGATTTAAAAAAAAAAAAAGTAGGGCTTAGAGAAGGAATCCCCCACATATTTCTACTAGCTGATGTGCAGGAACAAGCTAAGAAGTGCTGGGTGGGCTCTTGGGGCATGCAGATTTAAGAGAGGATGTTTTTCTGAAAGGAGTTACTCATGCAATTGGGAAAGGGGCTGAAACTGAGACAGCATCAGGGAAGACCATAAAAAAGCTGGTCTGTGGCCCATGAGGATTTCTACAAATGTTTGTATACAGGTATTTTAATCTACCCCAGGCTTAAAAGTCAGAGCCCGTTAACAGTAGTGCTGGAACCCTGAAAACATAACTCAGTTTATAAGGGTATTTCATGAAACCTTTTTCCTTAATTCTTATGATACCAAACATCAGTTTCTCTGAGAAGTCCATGATACACATCTCCCATGCTGTGCTAGCATTGTACAGTAACAGATGAAAGCATTCAGAAGGCTGCTAGAAGAATTTGCCCTGTCTGGAAAAAATAATGTGCTGCAGATAGGATCTATTCCCCCAGACACAATCAGCAGAGGTCCTAAGAGGATGTGCTGGTGTGAGTGGCACGGGTGTCCTTATATGTACTTACACCAGTCGCTGGCCTCTCCCGGGAACTGTGACACAAAGCAGTGAATGCCCTTGCCATAATAGGTACGGACACCAGAGGGAGAGTCCCCACTGAACCCCAAAGTGCAACGTGCTCTTGAGGAGCCTCCTGAAGCGGCTGAACGTAATGCGAGGACAGGCTGTGCAACGGCTTGTCCAAGAGGATGAAGAGGAGATTTTGCATGCATGATCTCCTCTTTCATTTGCCCCATCTCCCCCTCCTCCTCTGTGTACAGCCCTCAAACATTCCAGCTCCGCGGATTTCGGTGGAGGCTGGGCAGCGACTGCAGGGTGACAACACTTCTGTCTGTCTTGGTTTCTGATGCATTGATTCTATTAAAGCAAAGCAGCGTGCTGAGTATTTACAGCACGGCTTGGGACATCTTCTGTCAGGCTCGTAATGCAGAGAGACAAGCGCAGTGCTGCTTGGCTTCTGGAGAGCGGGGGAAGGGATTAAATGCACTTTTCTCCATTGATTTATGTCCTGCACTGAAAATCAATGATGTTCTCTCAGGTCCACTCAACTGAAAACCGGCAGCCTGTTTGGTCAAGTGTGTGGGGAGAAGTTCTGAAGAAATGGGCTCTTATGGTATGGGTAGATGGGGATAGAGACAGCTCTTCTGGGGGAACTGGTATATTCACCTGATAACGATGGCTTTAGCTGAATATGCTGTTTAAAACATTTTCTCACTGTTATGGACAGAACAGCTGGTTTTGCGAGGAGGAGCCAAACGCTGCTTTTGTTTCCGTCTGAGGCTGGGAGGGGCAAATGAAACTTCAATGGAACAAGATGCAGAAGAAGAATAACTTTTATCCACGTTATTTCTCTCTGATGGGATCTGCCTGAATGCAGGGTCTGGTTTTGTCTGGGGTAGCAATGCTTTTTGTCTTCCAGTAAATGCTTGAAAAGCTTGTACTGTAATGAAGAGCTGAAGTACTGAATTCCTATAGAGCTTCTAAGCATAGTGCCTCTCATTGTGGACTTCACAAAGATTTCTGTATTTGTTTTCATCCCAGAAGAGGGGGAGCAGCATACTGTCCCTGATTTTTCAAGGGAGATGTATAGAAAGGGCATGTCGATGAGGTTACATGGAGAGCTAATGAGAGAGGTTGAAGCTGAAGTGTGAGATCTCAAACCACAGGCTGATAGCCTTGCTTATGGTCTGCTCGTTCTCTTAGGTCTAAGAAACAGTTTCATAAGCGTTCCTAAGGGAAAGGATTCTTATTCTGCCTTCCAAAGCTTTCCTTCAGCCCCAAGTTGCATAAGATATGGGTAAACTTGTTTGATTTGCAATCGGCTGTGCAGGACAGACATGTATTTGTAAGTATGCTTATTTTTTTAGAAAAATATGCAGCTGCTGCTTATGTAGGTGCACCTTAGCAGACTTAAAATAACTAGCTGGTGTCCTGATATCTATATAGCTGTGGCAACAGCCAGATCAGCACAGGATAGTCACTCAAATGCTTACTTGGCTTCTTGAATGGCTCTACAGCTGCTGCGGAGTTTCAGGTGGCCAGTGTGCCTCCTCTGTGAACAGGCAAGCAGGCTAGCTGAGAGTGCTTTGCTTTTCCGAAAAGCAGATGGATCCTAGGGCGTATGGATGCGGAGGTGTCAGCATGATCTGTGTATGTGTGAAGTGCAGTAGATCGGAGCAGTTGTGTATATGCATGTGTGCCTCTGTGGCCTTGCTGTGAGCAGCAGGATTTATGTATGTTTTACTAAAGAAAAGAAAAAAGTTCTGTTCTGGCTGGTTCAGCTCAGTAGATGGTCAAAGTAATCTTCTGTGAATGCTACTCCCTTCCACGTTTGATCCTTCATACAGAAACAGAGAGGCTTGTCTTCGCTGCTGCAATGGGAGAAATGGAGTGGAGTATCTGAGTTTTTTATCCTTGCAAACTCAGCTAGGACGAAGCTGAAGATGGACTGCGAAGGCCTCCTGGGATGGATTAAAATGGCCTTTGGAATTGAGTTAAGTTGCATCCCACAGCAGTCACTAAATGCGGACAACTAAAGTCTGCTTGATTTGGCTGTTTTCTCTTGTCAGTGAAGCACAGATAAAATGCATAATTAAACTTTTAGGAATTTTTTCTCTCCTAGAAACTCAAAAAGAAAACCATGAAACAAATGAAAAAAGTATTCCAGTAAGACTAAAAGCTTTAATTGTGCAGTTTACCAGCTACAAAAGAGTATAAAGATAATATATACATGTGAGTGTGTTTATAATTCTGAAAAGCATGTGTGCTTTTTTTGAGAGTCTCTCTCTAGCCTCTGAGCGATGAATCTGATTTTATTTTTTTTTTTCCCCGTGCTGGATTTTTACTGCCTCAACTTAACTGTTTTGACACTAGAGAAATCCGCTTGTTTCTCCTTCAAAGGTAAATATGTGTATTACTGCTAGAAATTAGCTCTACCTCACCCACATGACTGGTCTTCACTATTAATCCCAGCTGATGGTAGGGAGGGGCTCTTCTGGGAGGCAGCCATGTGGTGAACATTGAGCAGTGTTTTCCCCTGCTTCTCTCCTTTTCAGACAAGCAAAACTGTTCTGTGCTGCCGTAGATGTGAACTCCTTGCTGTGCTGCCTCTGTCTCTTCTTTTCCAGAAACTCAAGGGCCTGAATTACCAGTTGCAGAGATCTAAAAGCTCTCGCTGAATCTGCGTGGAATATGGACAAGGAGATGAATAGCAGAAGAGAAGAAAGAGTGAAGTTGGTTATTTTTCTGGCACATGGATGCAGTTACGCTCGGTGCATTCCAGAGGCGTTCCTTTGAATCCTGTGCAGGTCTGCCTGCTGTTCCTGGGAGAAAGGAAGAAAAAGGGAGGAAAAGTCCCTCTTGCTTGAAGACGGAATGTCTGTACTTTCAATTATTCTTTTAGGTAGGTTGGCTTTTTGTTTTTTGTTTAGTGTTTTTAATCAAACTTTCATGCACCCTCTCTGCATGACTGAAATTCATTTCTGATGAGCTAAAGAAAGGGATTTGTAAAGAAAAAACTTTTTTATGGAAAACTCCAATTTCGATGTTTGGGTTCTGATTATTTTCTTGCTGCTTTATTTACTAGCAGATTGATGGCTAGAGATCTTTTAATATTGGGCTTCGTTTTTTAGCAGTGGTGGTTAAACAGACTCATTTCAGAATGTATGTTTCTTGTTTAAAGAGGGCAGCGCTTTTAAGGAACGAACTAGTGAGGGGCTTGAACCTCTTCGGCAAAACAAGGTGAACAAAATGTCTTTGTTTCAGGCATAGTGACAAATTTGTTTAACTCTGTTTTGATTTGCTTAGGCATTTAACATTCAGATTTTAAAATAAAAAGAGGTTATTGTTTCCAATTGATGCCTAAGATTAGAAACAGATGTGTCGAAGTGAAAGAGAGGAGTTGGGGCGGGGGGGGGAAGGATGGAAGAAGGGAGATAAAGGGGGAAGGCAAGAAGTGAGAAGAAAGAGGGCTTCTGACAGAAGGGGAAGAAAAGAGGTAGAGGTTGACTGTTAAATGGGAGAGGAGTGAAGAAGAGGAAAGAAGACATTAAATGAAGGGGAGAGTGAAGGCTGAAAAGAACAGTTGGTTAAAGCCATAGACTACAGGGAAAAGAGTTTGCAGCCCTGAGGTCTTTCAGGGGGCTTGCCTGCAAGACTAACTCAGAAGCAGCCTGGGTTTCTGCGTCTCCAGAGGCACCATAATGTGATGAGTGAGCTTCTGTCTCCCTTCAGCTCACCAGGTCATGCTGACAGGCAGATAGCTTTGAAATCTGTTGTAGTTGGGCAAAGGTTTTGATTCCTGGGTCCTTCTGTCCCCCAGGAACCTGGGTACAGGTGTGTAAAAGTGGGTTGGTCTTTAATTCCCTGAGAAGAATCGAGCTTCACAAGGTGGTGGACAGATGTGGCTGGGCATGGGTAGAACAGAGTTTTTGGACAGCTATAAATAAATGTTGCAAGGGACAGCCTTGTTGCTTGAGTCTCACAGGTGTGGAACGTGGATTAGCAAGATACCTAGAAATCTGAAAGACAGGCAGCACTTGTAGAGCTGGCTGAATAAATTGTAGAAAAGGTTTTTGCTTTAGGGTTGGCTGTCAGCAGAGGTTTTATCTGTAGGAATGTGACAGGGGGCTTAAACATGCTGCAGAATCTGCAGGGGAGTGCAGGTGGCCCCTGCACATCTGCCTTGGCCATTTGTGTCTCAATATGGTGGAGTCAGTGTGTAAAGAAGACTTGAGGTGACACAGCAAGGTTAAGATGACCTTCTGCCAGAGGTGTCTGGGCTGGGTCAGCCCTGCAGGAAAGTGGCTCTGTGGAAATTAGGAGACAGAAGGTCACTGGTGGAGACAAATGGAAACTGCGGTCTTTGATCCCAGCAACCCTGTTCAGCTGCTGTATATTCCCATATGTTGAAGGCTTGGAGCAAAAGGAATAAGCTGTTGTCACAGAAAAGGTGCTTTTGGCTGTAATGTAATGACAACTTACCTTTGTGTGACTAGTGCTGCTTTTGTCTATAAAACATGATGAGCTCTATCGTTGTTATTCCTATGTCTTTGGCATCTAGGCATCTCCACTGTGCCAGTAACACATAAACACAAACCAAAAGACAGTCCCTGCCCTCAGCAGCTTACGCGCTCACCCATGAATCAAGTTTCCCAGCCTCTCTGTGGGAGTTGTCCAAGCACCGGTGAGGGGGAGGATGAGTGGCTTCCCAAAGCTCACAGCAAAACCTGGAATGTTTTGTTTCCTGGTACTACACTAGTCACTGAACTGCCCATTGTCTTTCCATGCCTTACCTCTCTTGAACAGATAACTTCATCTTTCTACTGTGACCAGCTTCACTCACCAATACCAGCAGCATGTTCCACAGAAAAGTAAGGAAGCACTGTGGTTCCCTGTTTCTAGATCATCCTGAAAACAAGTGATGCTGGGGAGCCTCACTTGCTAGCTAGAGAAAGTCTATTTGATTTTTCTGCAGTAAAAAGGTATAGAAGTGCCAATGATGGCTTGCTTTTCTTGCTGATACAGTGAAACGCTAGTGTGGAAAAAAGGGTTTTGAGAAAGCCAAGCAAACTTGAAAGGAAGGTTACCTGGTCTGAGTTTTCAGTATTAAACAAACTAATAGCATGGCTAATAGGTACAGTCCTTGTCTTTTCCACTGTTTACCTCTTTGGGGCAAGCGAACAGCTGCATGAGAAGACAGGAAACAGGAGCCAATTAGTTTTAAGGAGACTTTTAAAAAAAGATGAAAGCTTTTCCTAAGTGTGGGCAAGAGCATGGCCATGCTTCCCTCACAAAGGCTACGTAAATGGAGCAGGAAGGAGTGAGTGGAAGATGATGCACGCGAATGTGTGTGCCTACATTTAAGCGTTTGACATCTGGTTCTCATCTTAATCCACAGCTAGTCAAAATTGTTTCAAACTCCTTGTGAAACACAGTGCACTCTTAAAAATAAAAACGGAAATTTCCAAGGGAAATATCTGTGGCTCTTCATTGCTGAGGGTAAAAACTTCATAACAGAATGTTGCATTTCTCAGCCAGTAAAAAAAAAAAAACTAACAAATGCTTTCATTTAAATATTTTACTGAATTAATTTACATTTTCAGGTGCTGGAAGTTTCCTTTGACTTCTTTCACCTCCTCCAAGCCGATGTGAAATATTTTTAATGCTTCTTCCATTAAAGTAAAAAGCTAATTTTTCTGTAATCAGATATAGTCCTGTGAGTAATGCTTGTATGCCTGGCTCTGACACTTTTTTTTTACATGCTTTTTCTTTATTTGTGGGCTAGTGTATGGGCTCTGCCCTTCAAAAACCAATGGGTTCAGGATCCAAAGCAGTAAATGTGCCAAGGCAAGTCAGTCCTCCAGCTTTGTTTTCCTGCTACTGGCACTGAAGCTTTACATTAGCGTTAGGGATTGCTCACCCCAGTGCCCGCTGAGCCAGGCTCACGATTGTCTGACAAAGACGTGTTCAGCGTGTTAGCATCAGTATGTTATACGGGGGGGATGTTGCTAGAGTGGGTGAGGCTGTAACAGCAAAAGTACCTTTTGTGCCGACGTAGCCGAGCTCTGCCCTCCGAGCTCTGAGGTCAGTGACTCTCTTACAGCACTGTCCCAGGGGTGTGCTGTTGCTGCGCTGAACACGGAGAGTCCGATTGTCTCACTGCACTGGGGAAAAGGTTATGGTGCGGATCCTTCCAGTGCCTGTTGGCATGAGCAATTGGGTCTGACAGCACGCGTTTGCCTAGGTATTCACCAGACTTCTAGCTGGAATATCTGTAGTGATACGGAAGCAGCTCTGCGGTGTCGAGCAGTGGTAAATCCGCCCGGAGCCGTGCTCTAGGATGCTGACTCTGGCTTTCTCTCCTGCTTGAAGAGCACAGTGTGCCTATCACATCTCCTTGAGATCCTGCTCCTTAAACCCTAGCAATGCTACACTCCAGCAAAGCCAAGAACCACTGCAGTGTTATTTAAAAAAAAAAAACACTTCTGCTCCCATTAATGTTACTAGGAAATTTTACATTTTAATGTTACATTTCTGCCTGGAACTAGTAAAAAGCAAGGGAGACTTGTTTTAAGCAATCTGAAAACTAGGCTGATGGATTTTGTCCTTCTGTTGATTTTCCAAGTATTTCCCAAATTTCTCAGCAATAACGAACAGTATATAATACACTTACTGCTTCCTAATTTTCTTATGGCTCCTTCTCAGTTGCCTTTGCCTGTTTGTTTCATGGTGTACTTAAAAGCTTGGTGGGACAAGGATTTTGCTCCATATTTCCACAGTTCTCAACAAAAGCAAAGCCTTGGCTCAGAAGTGGAGTAAAAAAAAGAAAGATCTGGGCCCGTGAAAAGGGGCTGTGTGATTTTTGCTATGCACATTTCGCCTTCTCTTTGTCATTGGATTCCGAAGGAATGGAGGTAACTTCTTGATATATCAAGCTCAAAATACTGTTTTCCCAAGGACAGCTTCATATAATTAGTAACAGACAGCTCATTTCTGTCATGAAAATGCCAAAAGCAGTCGTCAAAATGGCAACTGTATGCAAGATTTGGCCTGTTACAGTAGTGTGAACTTAGTTCTAGAACAGGGCAAAGGGGTCTTTAATAGAACACTACTTGAGGAATACCGAAGGAAAGGGAGCAAAGAAAAGCAGCGTATCCGTTTGGCACTGCAGGGGGAATTCAAAGGAGCCAGACATAATTGAGTTGCTATCTGGCAGGATATCAGGGTTAACGCTCCTTGTGAGACACTAAAATTCTTCTAAAGCCAGGGATGGTTTGCATCAAATATTTTCTGCCAAGACACTTGACAAGAAATGGCCTATTTTTCTCTAGCAGTGCTTTATTTTTTATGAAATAGTTGGGGTTTTTAGCATTTAAAAAAATATATATTTATTTTGGGGGTTATCTTTACCTCTTTTTTCTCATTTTACTAAGATGAAGAAAAGGAGAAAAAAAAAAAGGTAACCTTTCAGAATCGGGAAAAGCAGTGTGCCAAAGCTGAGCTGAAATTCTGAAGATGAATTAATTTCACTGGAAATGGAGCTGGGGTGGGAGGCAACTTTTGTGAATTTCCCATGGAAAACAACTGGTGCTTTGCCTTTGCGTCCATCCTGGACCTTGTCTCCTCCATGTAGAATTAGTGGTCTGTTTCTGCGGGGTACTCTGGCCCGCTTCAGAAGGACATTTTGTTAGAGCAGCTTCCCAGAAATGTCATTGCACAACTGGCTTGGAGATATCCTGATGTTTATCCTCAGGATCACAACAAACGCCCCTGTTTTCCTCAAGGCAAACACAGGGCTTTATAGGGAACTGAACAGGTTTGCAATCCGGGATTTGTTTGAGTTTTCAGGAACTGCCTGAAAAGAAATGTAAACAGTCACTCTGACAGAGCCTTGTATGTATTTGGAAACTCTTCTGTGTGTATGTGTGCCTGCTACACCGTCCTAAATGATTGCAAGTGTGTCTAGTACCAATGAAGTGGGGTGCTGTAAGCTGCTTTCCGTGCCTTTCCTCTTCAGAAATAGTCCCCAATAGTGAAACCCTAGATTTCTAGCTAAATCAGTCCCCTGTGTTAGCCAAGTCATTGCTTGTGTATCTGGAATATTTTTATACATATCACGTGCACACAATACTGTGTATATCTTGTATGCACTAATGTGTTACAAAGGAGGCTACTTGGGTGTACTGGGAACTTGGCGGTGCCCTCTCTAAAAGATGAATGGGTCTTTTTTTTTTTTTTTTTCTTCCCCAAAGCTGTTTCTTCATCTGTTTTTAGAAATGGGTAGTTTACAGAAGCAGCCCAGCAAAAAGTCAAGGGTGAAGTCAGGTCACGGAGGTCTGTGAATAGATACTCAAATGACAGGATAGCGGAGGATGCAGAAATGGCTGTGCAGGAAGCACAGCGATGGAAAGTCAAGTCAACAGGAGTGAGGAGGGTGCATTTGTATCTTGTTCATCCCTTAAATTTTCTTCACCCTTCAATCAATCTCCTTCTTCAGTACTGCTGAGTGGAATACCAACCCACCTCTGCCAGGCAGGGGCTCAAGCCTTGTCTAAAACATGCTTTTCCCTGAGTAGAATACAGCGAAGGTGTATGCAGTAGTGACTGGGAGATCTAGCAGTGGGTTAGCAACCTGGAATAAAGCTTGTTCTTGTTCCCAGAAGCTCCCTAAGTACTGGAAAAAGCAGCAGTAGGATGGGTACTGCCCTGCCTCAGCAAAGCACCATAGCTAGGCTTTTCTCAAGCCACTTTTTTGGTACCTTGGTTTCTTCTTGTGACTCACTGGGCAGTTCTATCTTTTCTTTCCAGCAAGTTGCAAAGAGGACTGAGCAACCGTAAGATGTGTTGAAGGTGATCAGTGTGATAGAAGATCACGAAACAAGTCCTGTCCTAATCTGTGCTCCATCTTCTCTAGGAAAGCATTTGGCAGTTTAAAAAGGCAAATGTTGTAACTCAGCATTTCTCTTAATGGGCCAGACCCAGATTCATGGTGTCAGAGCTGCTGTCCTACAAGAATCAATATACATTACAGTATATTTTCAGCCTGCCTCTTCTCCTGAGTAGCTGACAGCCACTTTTGTGGCTGGAAAATGAGTACGAAGCCTTAGTTTGTGACTTGTTCCTGGTTCATGAGGTAGAAAGGCTGAAGTTCAGCTTAGTGCCTGCAGTTTAATTGCCTTTGGTAGGAAAAGGTCAGTGGAAATTTTGTTGTGCTTATAATATGCATTGGCAGAAGAGAGGCTGCTCTCCTGGAAACAGTCTTTGGAAATGGAGCGTGCACAGTTAGAGGCAACTGTTGACCACGATGAGACTGCATTTGTTCTACCATAGTACTGCACTGCTGCTACTTCTGTAGCGTACTTTGTGATAAGTGTTTGATAAAACAGGACCTGTTGTGATAGGACAAGAGGTAATGGTTTTAGATTAAAAGAGGATAGATTTAGACTAGATATAAGGAAGAATTTTTTTTATAATAAAGATGGTGAAACACTGGAACAGGTTGCTTGAAGAGGTGATTGATGCTCCATCCCTGGAAACGTTCAAGGCCAGAATGGGGCTCGGAACAACCTGATCTGATGATGTCCCTGCTCGTTGCAGGGGGTTGGAATAGGTGGCCTTTACAGGTCTCTTCCAACCCAAACTATTCTATGATAAAGCACATAAGTACCAGAGCGCTGAGAAACTCCACTCATGGTGTGAATGACTGCTGTGTTACCAGAAGAGCCCTCACAGAAAGGAAATTCCGGCGTGCTGCGTTTAGTCTCTGAATTACTTTGTACTGCACGTTAAAGAGGAAAATATAATTTTCTAGCTAGCATATACTTGTGGAGTCATCACTTGTAGTTAAGGTGTCCATCGTGCCGAGTTGCCTGGCAGAGCAGAACCGGGAAGCCAGCTACACTTAACCGGTGGGTGGGAGTCCCCTGTCCTTCCTTGTGGTTTCTGATAACGGGGAATATTCCTATGTCTGTCCTAAAGCATGTGCACCATCATTCACTCAACTGAATGCTGCTTATAATCTTGGAACTAGCAGCAATGGCATAGTAACTTGAACAATAACGTACAAACTGGGCTGGTGAGAGGCCTTTCTAGAACTGGAGTGTGAAAAAAGTGAGCGGTTCCATTCCCTTTCCCTCCTTGCCTCAGCAAAACCATTGGAATTGGGTATCTTTCCAGTATTTGGAATATTTTAGCAGATGCATGCTGGCTGAGTCTCATAGCTCAGACTGCTCAGGCTATTCTGTTTCTTAAAGGTTTGATAAAATTTTAAAGGCTACAGAAATGTTTAATATAGACGTGAACCTTTCTGTAGGGCAGGGCTGCAGAGTGCCAGGAAATGGTGGGGTGGTTTTGTGTGTGAAGGGGGAAGTCTTTCATATAACACAGTAAGCCTTGAATATTGAACTAAAACAGAGTCAGGCACTTCTTTTTTTCTGTTTAAAAAAAAAAAATTGCAGGGTTTTCAACCTTGAAGGCAAATCGCTTTATGACTTCATTGTTTAAATTTAGGTTTTGTTTTGTGGGGGGATCGTTAGACTTGAAGCAAAAGCCTTATAGCCCAGGGACTGTCACTTCTGATTACTTCCAGTGACACTTCCAATTATTTCCAATCACAATTCCAGGGACAAGAGGGGAAAAAAAGGAGCTACATTATCCAACATCAGAGCTTTTTTTTTTTCTGAACAAAGGACCATTTATCGAACCTCTACAGAAAAAAAAAGATAGAGCCAGATTTGGAAATCTGCTGCGGTAGGGTAATTCCAGAGCAAATCTGCTGAAGTGAGACTTGAGGCCAGTGTCTGATGTGGTGCTGGGAATCCTGCTGTGGATCTTGCCTTGTTGAGTAATATTAAGGAAATTGCTTCATTTTCCCTAGACGTTAACTCGCACTAGGACTCATTTCACTGCAGCTTCAGTGGATTTCTGCTGAACGCTCTGTGGGTCTTGTAAGACATGAGCATGCAAAAGTACTGCTCGTGGAAAGCAAACAGCTTAGTGTGCTCAAAGTGGGAAACGAGTCTGCTGAGGAAACTTGACTAACTCCTAGGTATGTGAAGGGAAGTATTTGGTGCGGTGTGTTTCATCCAGTGATGAGTCTATGAGCTATTGTGTCCTTAAAAAAATGAAGGAAGACAATTGCCGGTGCGAGCCAGAGCCCTACCTAATTTCAGACGTCTCTGGTAGCATTACTTCAGACTGCTTTCCTGTGAGGGAAAACTAGCCTGTCTTTTTGTACAACTGATGCTGTTGTAACATACAAACCCTGGGTGCTACTTGAACACAAAGCATAGCACATAAATTTTATAAGCAAAGTTCAGAAATTCAATTCTGGATGAGCAATTTGGTATTGTTCTGAGACCTTCAAAGTATTCCTGGTCATTAGCTCTGATATTTTTGTGGCATTTTCATAAAATCACAGAATGGTTTGGGTTGGGAGGGACCTTCAAAGCCCATCCAGTCCAACCCCCCTGCCAGGAGCAGGGACATCTCCAACCAGGTCAGGTTGCTCAGAGCCCCATCCAACCTGGCCTGGAATGTTTCCAGGGATGGGGCATCCACCATTTTCTGTTCTGATGCCCTGGAGTATAGGTCAATTCCATTGCAGGCATCCGTCACAGAATGTGACTGAGGTGGCACTTGGAGAGAGCTTGGTGCTAATGCCCTAGGAGCCTCAGCATTTTACATACGGAACTGTTTTACTGAATCCATCCAATCCACATGGATGTTTCCTCGGTACAGCTTCATCTTGTTCTCATGCGGTCTGTGCTGTGGGCAAAACCCCTCTTTATTTCCATTGTTTCAAGCTCTTGTTTTGAGACCAAGAGAATTTTAACCAGACAAAGCATAGCTTTTGAGCTGACAAATGCTGTGATTATTTTTTTTTTAAATGTCTTTTCCAAAGGGGATTTTGAAGCAATTTTAAGTGCTTTCTGGTCAAAGCAGCATTCGTCTAGATTCCATTCTTTGTTTGGCCAGTGAGTCAGTGATTTAGTAATTTAGACTCCATTTTTAAGTGCCTGTTAGTTTTGAGTGCCTCCATTTCAAGGGTTATAAAGGGTCAGTACTTCTGAAGATGCAAGTCTAGGGACTCATGAGTTGGGTGACACCAGCTATGTGCTGGCAGGTGTCCTTTAAGCATTCAGAGCTTTTGGGGGTGTATTTGAAAAAGCTGATTTCCACTGGTGTTCTGTACAATAAGTGTAAGAGCACTCACAAATGTAGTAACCTTTCTCTCCTGAGCTGTAAAGCGCTTTGAAATCTCTCAGAAATGGAGCTGTGCAAGTCCAAAGTGACAGTCCGTTAAGACGTGTAAGGCACTAGTTTATTGGGTGAAGTCTTCCTTCCCATCGGTGTTCGTGTGGCAAATGGATTCCCTGCTTGTCTGGCTTTGTCACAGCTCCTCCATTTAGCCCAAGGCTACCCCTGGAGTAACCAGAAGAGGATTCTGCAGCTGTTAGTTAATTCAGACCCAACATGACCTGGTGTAAGAGAAGTTCGAAACTCTGAGCTCCTCTGCTCTGGAGCTAATGATCCTGCATTGCACAATAATTTGCCCTCTAATTACTTGAGCTTGCATCTTTTTCCTATTTAGTAATGCCCTGGGCTTCCATTGTGGGACAGCAATGAATTCATGCCCATTAGTAAAAGTCACCGAATGCGATGCAGGCTGCGGTATTTCCAGTTGTCAGCAAGCATCCTCCCGTGTCCCATATTCTCTTCTGTGAAAGCACCAGAAGAGAGGAGGAAAGCCAAAACCAGAATGTGAATGGAACAAACTGGGCCTTGATGCACCAGATGAAACTCCTTAGGACGGTATTTTCTGGCTTGTAAGTGCTCTGAGGCAGGGTGCTGTTTCTTTGCCTGTTTGCCCTGTTCCCTACAACACTGCACACTTAAAAGCTTGCATGGCACTCCAGAATGTCTTCCTGCTTGCTGTCCAAACAAGCCAGGCACCAGGTTACCATCCATTTGTGTAATGCATGCTTAGTTTTATAGAATGCTGGTGTATGGCTCACCCTAGGCCAGCTCAGAAATGTCAAGCGAGCAGTAAAAAACCCCAGTTGTTTGCCGTAAGTGACTTACTACTGCTGAAACAGCCATACTGGACCCTTTCCATATACTTCATCACTTAATGGAGGCTGTGCTAGGCTGCTAGGCAGAGGAGTGTCCTTTATTTTGACAAAGACTACCTTCCCTGAGGAGAATCTGTTGGATGTAAATATTTTTTTTTATCCCTTTGCACTGGCATATGATGTGTAAAAACCTTGCCCCTTCCTGTGCCACTCCTGCTTCTCCTCTGTACTTACAGAGCAGAGTTGCAGCTTCTTTCCTTTTAGTCCCTGTCCTCAGGGTTGTCCTCTCATACTTTCTTTTCTGAAACCATGTGCATGGAAAACTAATGCAGAAAAAGAGCAACTTCAATAGCTGCTGGCATCCTTCGTTGCGATGAGACATGCTTTGGGTATGCTGAAGCTGTTTTAACTCTATGCGCATATCTTCTCTTGTGGTTTTGGGCTTCATAAGCCTTTGATGGGGTCTGGGATGTTTGCCGTAAATCTCCAGATTCTGGCAGTGTCACAGCAGTGGGGAGGAAACTCTCTCTGCTGAAGGCACCTGGTGCAGTGGGTCTGACACAGGCACATCTTTAGCTCTTGCAAGGGAAATTAATTTCCTGTTCCTGCAAGGGAGGAGCTTATTTAGGGAGGAAGTGGCACTGCTTTTCCATCCTTGCTGCTGATTTAGGTGCTGCTTCATTTTTAATGATGATCTTGTATAAGCAGAATGGAGGAAAAAAATCCACTAAAAAAAAAGCAAATAAAATTGCTTTTCTAAAGCATATGCATTGGAACTGAGCTCACTCAGTACTCTCTTCTTGAAAAGATCTCTTCTGGCACACTTTCGGTATGGATCTGCCTGGCAGTGTGATCTCATTGCTCCGGCTTTAGGAGGTTTGTGACATTCTTGGCTTTTATTGAGTATATCCAAGCCTATTCACCCCTTTATGCCTTAATGTTCCAATTAGTATCATTTCTCTTGTGACGCTGTGGTGGGGTGGAGGCTGTCAAAGGATCCCTGACTTGCTTTGTGGTTAAGGTCCCTAAGTAGCCAGGTTTAGACTGGGTCTGAGTTACAGGAGGAAAAGACAGTAGGAGCTGTATATTCCTGATCTTGAGGGAACAGCCCTGCACACTGCTTTAAATCATTCTGGGGTTTTATTTTTCTGTGTCAGCACTGTCAGAGCCTATCATCCTCAACCAAAAGAGGCCATCCAGCCCTACCAAGAGAAGGACTTGCAGTGAGGAATCCCCTTCAGCAAGGATGTGGCAAGCAGACTGACAGTGTAACAGAAAGGAAAAATATCCTGAGCCAAAATGCATAAAATTAGGGCCTGATTATGATGCAGAATTAAAAAAACAAAACATGAAGAATTCCTGTAGCACAGGGAGCTGGTGGAGCCCCACAATGGGCAGCACTTGCTGCCAACCATGCATTATAACAGCAGTAATTGAGCAGGTAGCGATTATGCATGCTTCGTAAACACCCACCATCAGTTACGTTCATACGATGCAGACAGGGAAGACTTGATGTAGCAGATAAATGTAATTTCTGCAGACGTTTTAAATAGCAGTCACTGTTCATCTATTCTCTGTCCCTTTCCGATCCAGAGGTGGTACATAATATATGAACAGTCAGAGTAGATGCTGGGGAAAATTTCTTAGGCAGCTGTGAGATATTAAAGATACAGAAACATTAGATCTGCATCAGTCCGGAGTTGTGCTATGAATGTTGAGACAAGTTGGCCTTCTGAGCTCTGTTCATTATCTGGCTTTCAGGTCTCCTGGAAGATTGAGCAAGACGCTTCCCTTGTGCTTCAGGTGGAGATAACTTCCTGCAGGAAGTACAGTTTAAGTAATGCACAGGAAGGGGCGTATAAAACTTCGTAATATATTTATAGCAAGGAAATCAGAACTGTAAGGAGATAGGAAGGCAAGAATCTGTGGTTTTGTTTCCAGTTCCAGTGTGACTCTAATCTATTGGAATGAGAACTTTACACTGGTAAGGTTCAGACTGCTGTTCATGACTGTGTCTCATCTCGACTGTAATCCCAGTAGGTGGCTTTAAAAGTCCTTTTGGAGCCCTGGTTTGCCCATTTGTAAATGGGGAATTGTCTGCATTCTATCATGTGGTTTATGGTCTTAACACAAAACAATGCTGAGTATTGGTAAATAGTTTGATTATGGTTTTTATCAGCCTGCCCTTTCCAAAGAGCTTCTAGCTGCTGTCTGTTTGTGTTTGTATTTCATGCCACTGGGATGTAGCTGTGCTCTGACAGAGCTAGCTCTTTCAGCATTTAGGGGAGAAGAGTTTTAAATCTTCAGGAGCCATACATGTCCTTACTTCAATCCTTTATAAATTTTGTAGGAAATACTCTGCCATACTTCCTAAAAGAGGAAATGCTTGAGTTCTGTCTCCTGTGTTTAGAGTAAACAGAATCCAGATCATTTAATCTAAAAGGAAAATGTTATTTTGAGGATAAACAGCCTGAATAAAACATTTGAGTAAACCCATGACAATGCACCTCCCCTTGCACCATCCCTTCCAAACAACAGTTTGTGTCCTGAAGGATGCCAGAAGCAGCTGGCTGAAAAAGGGAACTGGCTTTTCCACAAACCAGACTAAATCTTACTTGAACACCCTGTTATGCCTGTTCCAATCATGCTGGTACCTATAATCATCCCAAATGATCTTTGAGGATCAATTGGGACCCTGCAAGTGGGCGCATCTTTTTTTGGCTTATTCTGCATAAATGTCAAGACCCGTTGGCTGGCAGGCAGATGCTTTGGTTTAGTTTCTAGGTGTTAACTGGGGCCAGATGTGGAGACTTGTGTGGTCTGGGGCCAATGCACTGCTGTTATCTGCAGTACGGAGCCATTAGATATCTTTTCCCTTCTCTACGAGGCAAACACAAACTATTTTGAGTGTTAGGAAGCTGTTGTAACTTCTCCATTTGCTGAGCTGCAGAAACACAGGAGACAGGCTGGGAGGGTAAACTCAGGCTTTGAAACGGGGAAATGAGGGATACATATCTCCTGGCACTCGGATGCGGCAACCAAAGGGCAAATAGGCCTGTTAATTGTCAGTGCAAGCTTCGCACATCAGATGTGTTCCGGACCAAATGCTAGCATCTAATAAGCATGTGTTACAGATAAGAGGTACGTTAAGGGTTAGGATACCCACTTAGCCTGTTATCTTCTTTCCAGTTATTAGGAAAGAACACGGGAACAGGATTAAAAAAAAAAAAAGGGGGACTCCTCCCTGGCTAGGTTTTTCTTGATATTTATAGTCGGTAACTGGCTAATACTTCTTACTGTGCCCATAGGTTTGCCACAGTTACCCTTGATTTGGTCCCGTGAGCTGTGGAAATGGCATCAAATGCTGCCAAATGCCTTGGAAACTCTACAATAACCCTAATAAATATTTCACTTCCCTTACAGAAGAGTCAGACTCCTGCCTGAGAGGAAACATGGAAATAAGGAGTTAGGAATTACTGGACCAGTTGAAACTGCCAGTTTATCTAAATGACTATTTCACTCCTAAATGGTCCAGTATCGGATGGAGATGGAAGAAAAACCCCTGACTAACAATATGTGGAATCACATGCTTATATGAGAAACTGATCACTGACTATTAGGTAGTTAGGGAAAATTACATGTTTATATACTTGAAATAATAAATCTGATGTAACTTGTGATTGAACATAACTTCAATGTAAGTTAAGCACTTTATGTTCTGGTAGCCAGATGCTCCATTTCTTAATGTGCATTCCTGAGCAAAATAGATCTTCTGCCTTTGCCAGTCTGTAATATTGCAAGGCTAGCTGCTTAGCATCGTGCCTTCTCACCAAGGGCAAACAGCCACTAATGAGGCCAGTTTCAGAAGTAATAGTCTCTGCCTTGTGGGATTAGACCTTTCCAGAAGGGCAAGGTGGAAATCTGTTTAAAGAACTGCAAACTCGAGTCTTGCTCTTGCTGTTCTTGCGTTGTGGGAAAGGACACGACAGGTTTTGTGGGTATTACAAGGTGACTGTGACTGCAAGTCTGTTGTCTGATGGGTTTTAAGTGCATGGCAGAAGTTCTGTGTGCACAGAGAAACTGAGATGCTACTTAGCATATCCACATCCTTGACATGATGTACACAGCTTGCCATGGAAAAGAGGGAACCAATCTATGCAGAAAGCTTGCCAAAGGTGTGTTTCAGTGTCAGCTTACTGAGATTTTATTGGAAAACATGTTTCATGGTCAATATCTGAGTGTAAATAAAAGGCATGGACACTGAGCGTATAGGTCTGAACTTCTGTGTATCTGAGTCAGTTGTAATTGAGAAATGACCCAGCCTCTCCTTCTGATAGAGGAGCTGAAACAAAAATAGGCTGGGGAACCTGTTGAGGAGTTGAGCTTTGGCTTTGTAGAGAGTTTTGGGTGGTTTCCTGGAGAGCTGGCCTTGTAGATCTCCCTGCAGCCTCACAGCCATGCTTTCTCTGGCTCGCTCAGGACAGAAGAAATGTGTAAATAACCAGAACGTGGTGATTTGTTTAGGAGCTTGTGTCTGGAGAGTCTCGCTCGGTCTGGGTCAGGGTAAAGGTCCCTGCAGTAAACCCATGGCACGAGGCTGCTTTTCAGCTTGTTTCAACAATTCAGCCAAGTGGGGTTTAGCTCAAGGAAGGAATGCGGACTGTTGAAGACTGGGAGGTGACTCTGGGCTGTGCTTGCTGTCAGATACACACAAAGCTCTGTCAGAATGTGCTGTCTGGCGTCTCTTGGCACCTCTGCACCTGCTTACTTTTTATAGTAAATGTTTTCTTTTGCTCACCAGTGTGACCTGGTGAGCACAGGCACAAGGATAACATGATGGACACTACCCAGACGAAGAAGCAAGGTGCTGTGATTGATTCCCTGAAAAGACAGAGAGAAACTCATTAAGTTATGTAAATCCCACCCTCAGTTCTGAATGAGCCCTGGATCCCAACATCAACTGATGACTTGGGCTGGTTCATGCTAAACCTCCCGCTTCTCAGTGGAGCCCGAGATCAGGGCAGCCCCTGCTGTCTTTACAGAGCCCCCCGAGGAGAGTTATCTAATAATCTAGAACACAAGGGTCTTTAAGAGCTGGTAGCTAGGAGCTGAACCCTGACAAATGCGAGATAGAAGCTAAGAGTCAAGGAATTATCAGAGTTCAGTGAAGCAGTCTGTCAGTGGAGCAAGGAGGGCTACTTCTTGGGAAGAGATGTTAATAGAACTACAAGCTATCAAACCATGCAAGCATCATGGTGATGTTCTGTGCTCTCTGCTGTACTGAAAACTTGACTGATCACAACTCATCTTTTCTGGCTTTGAAAAATCTATTAATAAATATTGCATGTCATTCTTACAGTTGTTTTACAGATTGAAACCTAATTTGGTAACACTGACAGAACTATGCACTTAAAATGTCCCGTTGAACTGTTATGGGCTTAAAATATGCATTCTGAAGTAAACTCCTGGAGTTCCACCGAGCTGCGTAGTGCCTTACCATTAGTGAGGTGGAACGTGCAAATGTGGGTGGACAAGTGTGTATCAATAATGAGTGGACCAAGTCAGTTCTTAAAAAAAAGACCATGTGAGTGTGTCTTACTCTTTGTTTTCCTTAGTTTATTTAAATACTTATTCATCTAAGTTTCATATTAGAGACCTGACTTATCCTCAGTCTTATTTATTCTAAAGATATGTGCAAGGCCTCTTCTGTTGTTTTGAGAAACCCTGTGGAGTTTGAGGCTTTGTCAGCCTCTCCAGCTATTTAAAAAAAAATGCTTAAACAGAAATTCACATATCATTTTTTCCCATTGTTTATACCCACAAGTATTTTTCAGCCTGAATCAAGTCTTCAAAAACAATTGAATTTCTGGATACAGCAGCTATTTGAGTCTTGCATCAGGAGGAGGATGCTTTAACTGCTTTCCAGAGTATCAGGAAACAAGAATTATGCATATATAGGTATTAGAGTATGTTGTTTGTCCCTCTTTTTGTATGTTCTGTGCTGTTTCTTTTCCCATCTGCTGCCTCTCAGTCTCTGCCAAACAGCATATAAGACTAGAGGAACTTGAATCAAAGCACAGGCGGTTTAATTTGCAACACTTGGGTTTTAAATTATGTGAGGAGTTAACATCCCTGTTGCTTTGCGAAAAAAACTTCAGCTGTCCAGTTTTTCCCCAGCCACTTGGTAACCTAAAGATTGTAAGTCTCAGGTCCTCCTCTAAGAGTTTCCTCCTCAGTCTCAACTTGCCTGTCGTCTTTTCTTTTACACACAAATTTTAAGATGCCCAGAACCATGACTGGTTTTTATTCTCTACTCTGTGCAGCATCTAAATGGAATATGTCCTTGTCTGAGGGCTTAGCCTAATGTAAATAATAGGAAGCCACATGTCTAACAGACATCTTCAATTAGCCGAATTATGCAGTCAGAAAAACAGGAGTAGAAGCAAATTTTAACTAGGTAGTAATTTGGCCCTAAACATGAAAGCCTCAGATGCTCTATTTCTCAACTGCCTTGGCCTTTGAAATAGTCAGATTTGCCACATCAAGAGCCTTACGATAGCAGGGAGGCACCAGGCTGCTGCTTGTGTTTGTGGCGTTTATTTTTGATTGTTTATTTATTTGATCTTAAAAGTTCTTTGGGGGAATCTCTTATGAGCTCTAAAACGTGGTTGCACTAGCAAATAAGAAGCAGTGACATTAAAAGTAATTGACATTAAAATGTTGTGACATTAAAATTAATCATATTTGATGGATGGTAGAGACTGAATCCGCAAGGCTCCCGGGCTCATGTTTTAGCAAGTTTTGACATTCGTTCTCCCTCTCGGTTCCTGCAGCAGTTATGTAACTGCCTTCACCGCCCGCCGGTCCTGAAACCTTCTGCAAGGAGACGTCGTGGAAGGAGGGGCTGCTGGTTTGGAAAGGAGAAGGGGTTTTCTCGTAACTCACTGCTTAGTAGCTTGGGGTAAAAGGGCTCTTCTGTTCTCCACCCACTGAACTAGGGTCAGATTCTCGACATCAACGCTGTACTGGTGACACTGGTCTCGTAATCAGCGGGACGCGGCTGAAGATGAAAGGGACCGCTGGGACGCTTGCAAGCAGGGCTGATGGAGTCGCTCTGGAGCGTTCGTTCCGCGTGCGGTGGCAGTTACAGGCAGAAGCAGCCTTGCAAGAAAACCTGGCTCTCGCACTGTGAATAAGGATTTTTGGTTGCTATTTTTAGTAACAATGGGAAAATATTTATCTTTTGTAACTGTTGTGTGAGTTTCAGAAGGAAACACTCTCAGTTGCCAGTTCTGCTCATGTGGCACCAGCACGAAGTGTAAAAGAAACGGGCAGTGTTTTTCTTCAGGATCTGGAGTTTCTCCAAGTGCTGGAGGGGATGTGGTAGAACTTGACACCTGTATTTTACAGCCAAGTTCTTTAGCAGCAGCCGGGAATACGACGAGTGTTAGGAACGGCTGATGTTTGGTCACTATTCCCATGCTTCCTTCGTGAAGCAAGAATCAGGTGAAATTGCAGCCTGCTCCTTTTTTTTTGGGTGGCTGAATCTTAGAAAGAGATGTTTCCTCCAGGCAGGGAGCGAGAGGGAGATGCAGCATTTCTTGTTTCTAGTATAACATTTTCCAACTTCCTTTTTTAGCGATGTGAAGCTTGAAGGGGCCTCAAAAATGAACAGATGTGTTGGGCAAGAATCCAGCTACCTCCTTGCAGCTCGAGCTGTGTGTTGGCTTCACTTTCTGTCCTATTTGGAAACTAGAAGTAATGTGCTGATTTTTTTTTTTTCCTTTCCCACTGTGGGCTGTATAGGGTGCTGATGTTTGTGAAGTCAGCACAGTGAGTGTATAGCCTTTTCTTGGCACTGAGTGGTAACTTAACTTTTTTAACAAGCAAAAAGACTGTGCTGTAAGTTAATTTAGCTGGGGTTAAAGCTTGGCGTGGTGGCTGGGGGCATGGAGAACTCCTGCCTTCTGCAAGCAGCCACTCAAGAGGTGTTTCCAGTGTGTAGTTCGATTCAGATGGATCTTGTGAATTGTAGATCTTATTCCCAACTCTGCCACTGATTCCTTGTGACCTTGGTCAGTCTCCTTGTGTCCCTAGTTCTCCTTGGGCAAACCGAGTTTCAGTATCTTTTTCTTTTGCAGACTGAAAGCAGTGATACTTAGGAGCTTCACTATGGGGCTGTGAAAAGAACACGGATCTTGGCACGGAAGGGTCACTGGGAGAGTCATGATTTTGTCCTTTTAATTGTACAATGCGCACAAGTCACCTTGTGGGTCACCAGTGGGGAAAGGTAATGGTAAAGACGTTATTGTGCTTATGCAGGATGAAACTAGTTAATTAGCTGCCCCTGGATGAAGTCCATAAGGCTTAAAAAAGTGATAGATTGTATTGAATATACTATTTCCTAATCTTTACACTTTTCTATTTCTCCTCGGTGATATCCAAGTCCCTGAGGTGCAATAGGCTTCAGTATCTGCAATTTCGGGATGTGCAAGGTAAAGTACAAGTTAGAGTTAATTTTTTTTTTTTGATGGCATGTTTGCAGAGGTGCTGAAGACCTGCAGCTGTGCATGCCCTCGGTGAAGGGTACGAGGGTGAACAGCAGCTTGGGGAAGCAGAGAAAAAACAGTGCTCTGTTTAGACAGACAGTGTTTGTATCTAGTCCTCCTTCTGACTGAAAATGCCTTCTTAAAGCAGAGGGGGAGAAGCTGTGTCAGCTCCTATTAAAGAAAATAGAGAAGCCAAACCAGCAAAAATCCATGAGTTCTGCAGAAACTAGCCAAATACTTTTGTGTTTTTATGTGGCAGTTCTGGCTCAGGAACATTGGGAATTTTTAAAGACAAAATTAACCCCTTGGAGCACTGAGTAGCAATCATAGAAGTTTATTTCAACTTGCAGAAAAGCATATTTTGTGGAGAGAGTACCTCTCTGCAAATCTGGGTTTAGATGCATTTCCAATAACACCAGTAGGGTATGGAGACAAAGCAAACTGGAGTGTTTCAGCTTCCCAGTTTTTGCTTCAGTTCCTCAACTCAGAGCACTGCTGGATGATGTAAAGTGCTGTGCAAATATTAATGTTTTAACTTCGCTCGTTTGCTTCCTTTTGTGCCACTGTCAGTTAATGATTTATTTTTCTGGCACTTTGAAATATAATTCAGTATTGCTGAAGTAAATATTGGGGAAAACCCAGTCTTAAGTAGATATTTTACTTGCAAGTTCAGGCAATCAAGAAACAATATCAGGTGTGTCTGATCAGATACACAACAGCTTCATTTTTTTCCATCATGTGGGGAGAAAAAAATAAAAAAAAGTTGGTACTGGAGTATAACTGGAGACAGCTGTGACCTGGTCACAGATACTGTCAGCAGTAAAAAAAAAAAAAAAATTTTGAATTAATCAAATAAATTATGTGCTCATTTATCCCCACAGACCACACATGCTAGGAGAGCTGGGGTTTACTGTAAACGTGGCTGACAGATGGCTGCCAGACGTGACAATGGAGTTAATCATGGAAGAGCCCACCACCCCGACCTGGCAGCTGTGAACACAGTTTGTGTCACGGCTGCTGAAACCGAACCGTGGCACTTCACTTCTCTGTAGGGAAGGCAGTGGGAGAGGAGCATAGTATGCTTTTTTTGGGGGGCAGTCTAGTAGTTGCAGTGAAGCAGAAAGGCCTAAGGGTTAAGAATTGGGACTTGAGCCTCATGGGTCTCTCCTTGGCCTGCTTTAAGACTTGGAGCTTGTCACAGAATAGCATAAATTGGAAGGGATTTTGGGAGGTCTGTGGCTCCAAGCAGGGTCAGCTTACATCGGGCTGCTCAGAATTTCAGCCAGGCCAGTTCTGAATAGCTCTAAGAATGCTGATTCCATAATCTGTGAGCCCCTGTTCCAGGGGTTGGCTCTTCTTCGTGAAACTTTTTCCTAATATCAGGCTGGAATTCCCCTTTTTAGAGTTTGTCTATTTTCTCTCATCCACTCACTGTGCACCTCTGAGAAGTCTGGCTCTGATTTCTCTATCACTTTGTTGTTCCCTCTGTAAGCTTTACATATGCATCCCCGAGGCACGCAGGTTTTCTTACATAAATTGAAAAGGACAGAAGTGAGGCGCAGAGAAGCTGCAGCTTGTCCAGGAAACCTTACTTCTGTAGCAGAGCTTGAGGTCCTTTTCTAGCTTGAGCTTGCCTACCAGAGAAGCTCAGATGAATTTTGGAGGACTCCTTGCTGCCAACTCTTGCAAATCATTCAGTAGAAATTTTTTTTTCCTCCATCACTTCTTGTCAGACTGTACAGACCTGCCGAGATCCTTGTTTCCATGGATTGCCTGTATTCCTGCACTAGCTCTGGAGTCCTTGTATTCTGTAGCTTATATCCTTTCCCTTTTGCAGCTAAAATACCTGGGGTTTTGCGAGACAACAAGGTGAATCCAAGCCAGCAAAGTGCCCTTGTGACAGAGAAGGCTGACAGCATCCTGGACTGCATTAGGAAGAGCGTAGGTAACAGGTCAAGGGAGGTGATCATTTCTACTCGGCACCGGTGAGATCATATGTGAAGTACTGTGCCAAGGTTTGGGCTCCACAGAGACAAATATACTGGAATGAGTCCAGCTAAGGGTTACAAAGATGATTAAGGCATTGGGGTGTCTGCTTGCAGCCAGGCATTGGACTAGATTATCGTTGGAGGTCCCGCGCTGTTCTGTGGTTCTAAAGCAGTTCTGATGAAACAGATATCAGGAGTTTATGGTAGGTGCTACAGATATTGTTTGTTGTCCTCACAGCGCTTTAAAAAGTGATTCAAAGATGATGCATGCACATTTTGATCGCAATAAAGTCCAAAATACAGTTGTTCACAAGATAGGAATAATGTAGTATAATCTATTTTTTGTTCTCAAAGACTTTTTTCCAACATTTTACATTTTCTTCAACATCTCCTACTTTATAAGTTAGGGCTTTTGATGGAAACACTCCTTGATGTTGAGGAAATTGGCTGATCGAGTTGTGGTAGGGACCTCAGAATAATAAGACAGGAAAAGTTCAGTGATGCTTTTGTGAGACCTCTTAGATAAAACTGTAAAGGAGGGTGGAAATGCAGAGTCCCAGTGGTGGAACTGGTCTTGTGTGCTATCCATTCCTCCTAGGCTTACTTCTGTATACTTCCCCTGACCTTTACAGCATGTTTCTTGATAAGATGCCTGACCTTTTCACGTCCAGTTAGCAGATTTCTTCAACTGTTGCCTGAATCCCATTTTTATCCGGTGTCCCCTCCAACCCCTTTTTCCTGTTCAGCATCTTGGAAACATTGTGCTTGCTCACCAGAGCTCAGTGATGTACTGTAGCTCTCAGATGAGGCTTTTTTTTTTCCTCTCAAAAAGCTGATACCCAGTGCCTATTTTTACGAAGGGCTCTGCCTCCCCAGTCTCACTTGGGGCATCCCTCACTTTAGGAAAGGGACATGTGCCAGAGAACTAGACTGCTCTTTTGAGCAAAGGTCACAGGAGTATTTGGCAGGCATGATGCTTGCATGTTCTCGTTCAGGGTTTCCCCTAGCAATGGCCCTAGGCCTTTGCAGATTTTGTTGCTTTGCAGAACCCTTGGTATTTGCAAACATGCAAAATATATTGTAATACACATTTCAGCTGCTGGCACTGGAGCCCTACAGTAAGCAGAGAAGAAAATCTCTTTCCCTACCAGTCTCACTCCTATTGCTGAGATAGTTTGTTTGACGATAGAACTGTTAGAAATTAAGTAGTTTAATGTGGTTCAGCTCTTAGATTCTGAACTGTTTCACTTTGGAATAGTATCCCTTCGTCTTTGTCCCCTCAACACTTTGCGGGTTTTATTAGCTCAGGTAATACTGAGGTTTTGTTTTAATCTTTACACCTGCATGTTTGAAAGGAGTTCAAACTGGATTTTACAAGTCGGTACTTGGAGCATGCTTCCATTTCTGAGGGGAGTGAAATGGATCTGCTTTGTTTTAGTCCTTATGCCTTTTCCAAGCATCTTACATGATAACTTAATTCATGCTCCGAACTTTGAAAATAAGACTAGGGTTTGGATAAATACACACTAAGATTAAAAAAGAAACAGCAAAGGTTTATAGGTAAATAAGCAGACAGTTGAAAACCAATCAAATATGCTCTTCCATACACTTTTAAATGTTTTAAAACTTTTTTCTTTTGTGAAAGAGTAATTCTTCATTTTCTTACGTTGTTTCTTAGGTTGCAGCCTTGTTGCTGCACTTAAACTTGATTAATGTAATTTCATTGTATAGTCATGTCCTTTTTAGGATTGCAGGCTGTTGTCAAGTGGAATGGATCCAGGAATTGGAATCTGACCCTCAGCTCACACACTGCAATCCTGTGGGTAGTGGAATCATCTTCCTCAGGCTTCACTGTCTCTGGCTATTGTCAGTGCACAAGGATGCCTTAGGTTCAGCTGCACCTCCCAATACTCATTGGGGAAAAAAAAAAAGCAGGAATCTATCATACTTTTGTATTTTATGTTAAATAACATTTCCTTATTTCCTGTGTCTGAGTTCTCAGTCATCGTCTTAACTTCAGAATCGCTTGCAGCAGCTGTGCAGTGTTGCTGTCAGTTAAAATAGTTGTTGTGCTCCCCTTTGAAAAGCTGTCCCTCTAAAGAGAGAATGCTTTCCAAATTATGCTTTTCTCTTTTAAAGTCAATGTAAGTTCTCACGAGTATAGCATTCAGTCTAGTCTTTGCTTTGTAAATGTACTTGGGAAGAATTCTGGGATCCTCTTAAGGGCAGGGTGTCACCAAATGGAAGACCAGACTTTCTTCAGTACAAGGCGAGCTAATACTCTGTGCAGACATTGAGTGAACTGTCAGTGTGATGCCAGCTTCCTAAAAGGCAGTTGGTGGGTGTCTCTTGCAGCATTTCCAGTTTGGTTTGCATTCCTCTGTAATCCCCCCTTGCTCCGTTCGTAGCTCTGATTCAGAAAGTGGAATTTACAGAGCTCTGCCTCTACTGGTCTGAGACCTTAGTGTGTGTGTCCAGATGCCAAAACTCCTGGCAACCGTGGGAGAAAAAAAAAACCAAAACCAAAACAAACAAACAAAAAAAAGATGTATCTGTTCTCAGAGTCTGCTTGCAGCTGGTATGCTGTTGTGCCAAATGCTAGGAAAGATTCAAGGAGGGAGTTGAATCAGTGATAAGATAATTGAGAACCTGATCCTCCTTATTTCTTTGTTTCATACTGAAGGCAGGGCAAGGATGAGGATGAAGAGAATGAGGTTCCTTTACTCTTCTGATCTCGAAGGGTTTAGTAAATACAAGGTAATTGATCCTAACTGCTACAGCATTGGTGAGAAATAGCAGCTGCAGGCAGCTGGGTAGCAGTATCTGTAATGTAACTCAAGAGTTCAGCTCCTGTTCCTCGTCCTGTGTTCAGACAAAAGATTGCACCTTGTCTTGTTCCCAGGAGTGCTGCAGAGTTTAACGTTCTCTCTTTCACAAGACTTATGGGGGTGATGGGGAGGAGCTGCTGCTGTTCATTTTCTGCCCTAGGGTAGGCTGTAGCGGAGGATTTGAGATGGAGTGAGTATGAGAATATGGGAAGTGACAGAGTGCTAATACATTAGGCATTCATTTTGAGTCATATTAGTAGTGCTTGTAGTGGATAAGTGAAATGTCATACCACGTTATGTGCAATTACGGGTACGCAGCGGAACATCTCGGCGAGGTAACGTGGATGTGCTGAACAGGGATGAAGCCTGTACCTTGAAACCACATCAAACTTGGAAAAGCTCTGTGAGAGAAAGAAGCAGAAAGCCGTGAAGTTTACTTATTGGGTACCTTTTTTGGCAAGCTTAAAACAAGTTGGATTTCTATGACAAAAAGCAGCAGGAAAGCACAGTTTGGTGCTTCCTGGTTAACATCTTACACTGATGCTAAAGAAAAAAAAAAGAGGGAATTCCCAGTACAAGAACAGTTTCATTGGCCGTCTTTATCAGCCTCTCAAGTCTTTTCCTCTCTCCCCGATTTTCAGAGTTACCTCAGCTGATGCAACCTACTTCTTAGATTTTGAAATCTGTGAAGAAAGCTCTGATGGACAAATACTATTTTGAAAACAGTTTTGTTGCTGTCTCTTCTGTTTTGTATTCTGAATTCTGTTTGGTGTCTGCCCTGGGCATGTAACTTCATTTCCGCGTGCCTTCATTTTTATGTCTGGGAACTGACAGCAGCAATAGGCTCACTGGAAGACTGTGGCTTAAGCATACTCCTCAGACAGAAGACACCCTAGAAATTATTACTGGAGCCATCTATCTTCTGATACTTCCAAGCCTCACTTGAAAGCAAGCAAAAGGAGTGAAATTTCTGATGTTTAGGGGTGGAATGTCTTGTTTTCTTGCTTTCCTAAATACAAAGCTTCGTAAGGTACACAGAGCAGCCCAGAGATGCTTGTAGAGAAAGGGAGTATCAGACAGCCAGAGGTGCTTCAGCCCTCCAGGAAATCTGTGATGTGTACTGACAAGCTCTCTGCAGAGATCTAGTCCACACAGCTTGACATCACCAGCTGTTATTGAGAGGCTTAGCTGAGCTGTGTTGCTGCAAACAGAAGACACCTGGACCATTTTAATGATAAAATTGCCTGGACGAAAGGCTAAGGGACTTTACACATCACTTGTACAAACACTCTGTGACCCATGAAATAGGAAGATGCAGTTCTGATGCCTTGTTTTCTGCTCTCTGGTCTCCAGGGATGTAAACCCAGAATCTCTTCCTCGCATTTGATTTTAAAATGCAGTGAGGAAGAAGGACAAGCCACAGTAGGTACATAGCTGCTGGCTGCCTGTGAAGGTCCTCAGCTAATGGAAAGCTTCCATGTTTCTTCCAACATTCTAAAGTCTCTCCAGGCTTTGGGTTCAATTGTGTGTGTTTAATGTTGAAGGCATTTTCAGGAACAGAATTTTACCTCTTGATTCTAGGAATGTATAGGCAAGATCTTTAATTGTGTATGGCCACCGTAGGATCAGTCTTTAATCTGCTGGTGCCCATTTGTGAGACTTGGACCTGCACTGGGCGAACAGTCCTGTTCGTGCCTAGGGGCAGGGTGAAGACACAGTGCATGTAGACACATTCTGTGCGCTGCCTCTGTGCTGGTAACAGATGTCCCACAGACCATTTCCCTGGCTCATCCAAGACTGCCCAGGGCAACATTGGTGGCCAACTCCTACCCATGCTACTGCAGCTGGTGATATTCATGTTGGTAGGAGCCTGTGTACCACCAGCCCAATTCTAACCCCCCTCCTGCACTTCTGCTTTAGTTGTTGCAAACATCTAAAAATCGGAGGCTTCTCTTTGTGAAATGTTCCTTTTTTCTGTTCTCCTTGGGCCTTCTGAGCTCCTCAGCCGTTTCAATTCCAAATGCTTCACGTCACCACTTGGAAACGCGGCAACACGCAGGACTCTTTCCCTTTGCTTTCTGTTTTAACAGCCTCCTCAAACCTCAGCCCCGAGCACATGTGGTTCCAATTACAGAGAACCTCTGCAATGCTATGAGGATATGGATGGGGATAGGCTGACCTCTTTATTTTAACACAGCTAGCCTGTTCCTGCGGGAGCTGACTGTTCGCGCACATTTTTCTTCTTCGAGATGCTTTTGCTTCACAACCGAATTCCTGAAATCAAAGGGAGGCGGAGGGGAGCAGGCTGCAGGCAGCATGCGCTGGGGGCCAGGTCTTGGTCACTGGGAGCACTCGAGCTCTTCGGAGAAGGCAACCTTTGGCCTTTGTGTCTCTGCCAGCCAAGGAATACAGAAAGCAGATGTCCCAGAGCACAGCCTTGGCTGAGTTAATTATCCCTAGGAGACTCCGGCCGCCCCCAGCTTCTCCTCCCTTGTGCAAAGAATGCAAAATAGTCCTCTGTAAGAAGACACCATTTCATATTTATTTTGGCCTAAAATGCTGTCAGGGTAACTAACTGTTAGGGCTAGTGTGGTCTAGAGAGGGGGGGAGGAGGGGGTGTTGACCTTGTGGGTTCTCCTCACAGCTCTGGAACAAACCAACATCCCCTGTCTTGGTTTATTCACAGCAGAAACCGGGGAAAAGAGTCAAAGAGGAGACAAAAGCCTTAATGTGCGTGTGTCTGTAACAGTGAGGGGGGAAAAGTTTGGTTTCTCGATAGAAAGCTTAATTTTAAGACCTACTGAGCCTGAAATACTTAACTGTAGAACTGGTCTGTAGTGGTTTTAGCACTTAGCTGATCTCAGCTTCCCAGTCACTCAAGTATCTCTGGAAGTTTTACTGAAGATGTAATTCTTTGGCCATAAAAGTAGTTGTCAGCCTTCTATTTAAGCACGTAGAATTCTAAATTTGTTATTGCAAAATGCTTGGATTTTGCTTATTGCCACTGGACAGAGTGGGGGACAGGCTTCTGCTTTTCCATCAAGAAGATTAGTAGATAATTTCCTCGAAGATCAAACTCTAACATATGTGAAATGTCTTAAATTCCTGGCATGAAGGAGTGGTTCCAAGTTGCAACACGGCAGGCTGTCCTGGGCTTTTTGTTTCTTAATTCTCAAACATTATTTGTGTATATATCTAATTTAGACACTCTGTTTTCAAATACTTTCTTGAGTGGAATAAATGTTTTAGCACACGCGAGTCAAATGCGCGGGATTATTCAGCTAGAGGAATGTTATAGGCCTCGATAATTCTGTGGGTGTTTATTCTCTTTGGGCTAATTTAAACTGTTTAAGTAGAGAGTTTTTGCTGATTTGGATCATTTTGACTAAAATGAAGTACTCGCACAAGCAGTTCAGCTGGGGACCGGCTATAGCGTGGGACTTTCAAATACACTGTGGTGTTTTTTTTTTCTCTGGTTTTTGAGAAGAATGTGTGTTACTTAAAGGACTACGGGACCAAAACTTCCTTCTCAGAAGGACCTCATTTTCAGTGGAATCATACAGATGTGGAAAAAAAAAATTTAAGAGTATACCAAGAAAGACTCAAAATCAGAGCTCAAAATGATTGGTTACACTTGAGACCTTGTCTGTGGGGAACTGTTCTTTCAGAAAGGATGTGATGAGCCTTGACAGCAGTGGCCATTCACTGTTCCTGTCACGCTTTCATCCAGGGAACAGTGTGATATTAATGAAAAAAAGCAGACAGAGCACCTATCACAGGTGAAACGGAAATTGTCCAGACAGCGCTAAAAACTGTGCGTAGCTACTACTGGAATTCCTTCTTTTGCTGTTGTACTGAAGAAAGTTTTCCTCAGCAGCAAATTTGAGCCACTTTCTTCCTGAGTAACTTACCTCTGGTGCTAGGACAGGATGTCGCAAGCTGCAGGAAAATTACAGGTTGCTTTCTACTCTTCCGTGGACATCAGTATCTTGGAATAGGCTGCTGCAAATATCATCCTTGATAAAAAGCCAAAATAAATTATAAAAAAAAAAGTGTAGCTGAATAAACTTCACAGAAGTTTCAGGGACTTCTGAAATTTTGCGAGACCCATTTTGGATATTCACACATTAAATTAACGTGGTGTAGGTATGGTTTGGGCCAAGTTCACAAAGCATCATTATGGATCTCTTGCATCTCAGTTCTCTGAATCTTTTTTAGGCCGTTCCTCCTAATTACAGCAGTTAGGTAATACAGCAAAATATATTACTTTTTTTTTTTTTTTTAGAAATATAATCTATATTTAGTGTTGCTCCCTCATTCAAGCTGCCTTCTGAACCTAATGAAATATTTAAATCTGGAAGTGCTTTAGCTTTTAGCACATGAATTTCCCTACAAATAAAAATGTCAGCAAAACATTTATTTTCACTTTGATTCCGCTTGTATACTTACGTGCCTTGCAGGCATGTATATTTGATTTTGTTGATATATATATATGTGCATCTGTGTATAAACATACATGTTATTGGAGGGGCATGAAAATAAATGGAGCTTCAGAACAGTGTGTACACAAAAGGCTGTGTGATCACGTTAAGGATTCAGACACGAAAACACTATTTTAGGTGGTCATAATCCGTGATGAGGTCAACACACAGCCCCGGTTTGCTCAGCACTTGCTGCGTTGTATGGGAGACAGTTCCCTCCCTCTACATCTGTTTCCAAAGGGCAGGCTTTTCTGAAATTCAAACCATCTTATACGATGTGATAGATTAAAAATGAGTAGTCCTTTGAAAGGGTTGAAATAAGTTCTGGGGAATGCTTTAAGACTTATCTTTGCATGAGAAAGATGCGGGATATTGTCTGCGTTTTTTCCTTCCAAATGTGCTATGCACGCGAAGCAGCGTGGCCTGTTACGGAGAGGGGTTGAAGTCCCTGTGTGTGCCCTTGCCCCCGTAAACCCGTGCCTGTGCTGTCTCTGTAGGTGTGCCAGCTTTGGTATGGTTTAAAATATTTGTTGCTCAGTGGATATTTAAAACACCGGTGAGGGATGAAAGACGGTAATTGTCCTCCTGTGTCCGCAGGGTGTTGGGTGAGTTATTGTCTCCTGAGCAATAGAGCAAACATTTAAACATTACAGTGGTCTCTTCCCCCAAATACAGAACAGTGCAGGCCTGGCGCTGCACCCAGGGCTTTTTTTTTTTTCTCAGGCTCGTGGCCAATGCCTTCAAAACGCTGCAGCTGCAATCGGCTTTAGGGTTCCTGCTCCGCAGGAACAGCAAACCACCCTCCTGCTGAAGTCATGGGACAGGGCTGAGTAAGGGCTGAGTAAAGCTGGAAGAAGCGATTCCCGGAGTGCTCTCTGCAGCGTAAGGAACCGCACGCAGGATGTGGAGAGGGAAGAGGGGCTGTGGGTAAGAACTGTGGAGCCTGCACATGTGTGGCATTACCGAGCGAGGCTCCCGGATCCCACTTCTGGGGAAAAAACTCCATTGTTTCACTCGATTGTCTCCTGGAGGCAGCTCAGGGGCTTTACTCCGGGCAGGCGCTGCCCTCCCGTGGCTGCCAAGCTTGGGGAGGAAGGTGCGGAGCCAGCTGTGCGCACATCCAGCTGTGCACGCATCCAGCCCGGCAAAAGCACTTCTGGCTCCGCAACCGGTGTGTGTCCTGGCGTCTGGAGGGGCTTGCTGCTGCGGGGGGGTGTCCACAGGCAGGTACTTTCCTTCAGGATCCATTTAAATGACACTTAAACTGGGTGGGGGGGGAGCGAAGATAAATGGTAAAAAGCGCTACGAGCAAAATCTCATTTTGTTGACCTGTTCTTGCTAGGTCTCGTGTACACAAATACAAGAGACCTTCAGAGGGCACTTATTCTTTGTTGAATAATAAAACACTTAACCTAGAGGAAAGGCTTCAATATGTTTTCTAGTTCCTTTTTCTTTCTGAGGCATATACTGTAAATTCCAGCACGTATCTAAAGGTAAATTTCCATTTCGTTACTGCTCGCCACGGTGAGACTCTGCCCGGACTGCTGAAAGGCATGCATGAGCTGTGTTCACATTTAGTTCTCCCTGGGTTTTTTAATGGGTAGTTCCCGTAAGTGGCACCCTACGTTGGGTACGTTTATGAAGCCACATTTTGAGTTTCCTCTTCACTTTGTACAGGTATAGGTGACTGGCAAGAAAATGGAGTCAGTGACTCCGGCAAAACGTACAGACTTTGTGAGTTTGTGGGCATAATAAGGACTAGAGGGACAAGTTTGGAGTTTTTTATAACAGGACGGATGCGTCATGAAAAAGTAGGCAGTGTGCGTGACAATCCGGCTATCGGTTCAACGGTGAACCAGCTCCACGTTCTCTCTGATTGCGTGATTGCAGAAACAAAGGGTGCTGTAGACATTTGCAGTCGCTGTCTCACTGGATGCCTCCCTGATCTCACTCCCATTTAGAAGATGAGCTCATAGGTACAGGGCTCTTTCTCAAAACCAGTGCAGGTTTGCTG
Source organism: Chlamydotis macqueenii (assembly GCF_036417535.1). Classification (NCBI taxonomy): domain Eukaryota; kingdom Metazoa; phylum Chordata; class Aves; order Otidiformes; family Otididae; genus Chlamydotis; species Chlamydotis macqueenii. The sequence goes on along the minus strand of NC_141579.1, from coordinate 1,800,067 downwards.
TGGGCAGCAAGAACAGACCGGGGTGTGAGTCTGTCCAAGCCAGAGAAATGAAAATTATGCTGGTTTTACTCCCTCCAAAGAACACTTATAAATCCTGATCAAGGCTTTTAATGTCAAACTGCGTTTTAAAACATAGAATACCCTACAAGGTGTGCATAAAACCTCAGTGCTCTGCTGGCAGAGGCCTTTGAAAACGTTGCAAATGTTATGTGAATGCTGGCTATTGTGAGCTAATTTAAACTTATTGATCAGTCAGCTAGTGAGTTCAGCGTGTTAATGACAGCGGCCCGCAGCAATGTGGGCTGCAGGAGAAAGCAGGCGGTCATCCTAGGCGGAATGTATAATCGTATTTGGCAGATAGAGCTTGGAGACGAGCGAATCCAGTGATAAACTGGATTATTTTTCCCTTTCAAGAAAACAGCTAATGTGGCTGAAAAGGAGCTTTCACTCTCATCGATTCAGCAGAGATCCATGCAGGGGAGAGCTTTCTCATGCACATCATAGAGGATATCTTTTATAAAGCTGCTTGGCAAGTATTGATTAAATATCAGAAGCTCCGGAGCTGAGGGGTGGTCATGCTAACAACTCAGAAGCAGATCTGAGAACGGGAGCAGGAACAGAATGAATTTTCTAAAACTAGAGTTGGTCCTGAAGAAACAGAAAAAGCTAAGCAAGTGTCATGTTGGATGTAATCTTTCCTGTTAGTTTGTTTTTTCTTTTTTCTTTTTTTTTCACGTGAAGGTTAAAGATCCACTGTTTAAATACAAGTATAGGAACAAATTCAGCCTATGAAACCACGCTTTTGCCACAGTGATCTTCCTGTGTGTTCAGTCACCCACGAGACTGCCTGCCAACTCTCCCGGTTTTCATCAGTTTCACAATATTTGGTCCAAGAAACAACATATTTCATCTCACCTCATTTCACAAGGAAAAAAAAAAAAGGTTTTTAGGCTTTTTTTTCTTGCACAACCAAAACTTAAGAACAACCCAACTGCACTCTGAAGATTTTTTTTTTGGGGGGTTGTAGCAGACCCAGGGGTCCCTGACCTAAATGCCCATAATTTTCCACATCTCGGATCTTTTGGGTCAGTTTTAACTGAGTTTGAACTTACCATAGTGAGTCCATGTGTTACCAAAAGTTGGGGGTGGGTGAAGCCAAGAACGGACCCCTGATTTTGTTCAGTTTCAGTGGGGATGCAGTGTAGAAAGAAACTCGGAAAGAAGGTGCGAGTTTTACGGTGAAGCGACTAAGGCAGTGCTGGTTGGACATCGTGTTTTTCTGCGGTGCATCGTCTCCTAGGCCAGGTTTTAGGGATTTAACGTGGGGTTTGGCCTTTGCTGGCTAACATTTAAAAGGCTCTGCTTCCCTCTAGTGGGACAGCTTGCAAATTTCTCTCCCCTGCCTTTTAAAAAAATCCTGACAAACCTTTTTTGACAACTTATGGGTTTTTTTTTTGACGTTGCTATTCAAGGATGCTTCACTACCCAGCTTGTCCCGTGCCTTTTTCTGAAGGTTAACCCTCTTCTTCCCAGGCTGGTCTCTTATTGCCAGTGCTGCAATGCACACAACAAACATCGTCCGGTGGTAGGGAAGTGACTCCACGCCTTGTCAGACTGACATGGGAATAAAGCGATGGGCTCTAAAGGTGGAAATTCTGCTTGTGAATTAAGGTAATAAAAGGTGAAGGCAAAAGCAAGGAGATTATCTGAAATTTTGAGCGCGCAGAGGATGTGGGTACAACTTGAGCATTGACAGCTCCGGAGTGTGAAGCCATCTGTTCTTCACGCTTAAGTATGAGTGTGAAACGAAATGTATGTAGAGATGTCCCCTTTAATCAGCTGCAACCTGTCCAGGAAGCCAAGCTGTTGGGTTTTCTTTGATGCTGTGAAGCAAATGAGGAAGAAGCCAGGGAAAGCTAAACTAGCAACACTTACCAGCGCAGAGACGCATCCTAAGTCCGGGCCTCTGACCACCGCTGTCTGTCTTCCAGCTTCCTGTTCTGTTTGGCTGTCTGAGGCCCAGACGGAATTTAAGAGAGTGGCTGAAGAAAACGTGACTTTGCCCTGTCACCACCGCCTGGGCCTCCTGGAGCAAGGGAGCCTGGATATCGAGTGGCTGCTGCACGTTTCGGAAACGGTACAAAAAGCGGTAGGTTGGGCCGTGATTAGCATCTGCTGAGAAAATAGTCATTTCTGTCTTGACCTCATTGACTTAAAGACTTCTGTGATGATCTGGGCAAGTTATTCTGATGAAGCAGAATAGAAAACACAGCTGATTTACTTAGAGGGATTTGTAATGTATAAAAGTTATTTGATAGTCACACACGCTGTATTTAAACAGGTTGTATTACAACTGAGTTTTCTTTAAACTAACACTGCTGTGTAATCAGGCGTAATTGAACAAACTTCAGAATTGCCTTTCCCGGTTTTCAAAAATGACCTTGTATTTTCTAGGCCTAGTTTCTGAAACCTTGGCTTCAGGAAAAAAAAATATAGTTGAGTACTTATAAAAAGCAGGTCTGCGGTAACTTCAGTCAGCTAGCCAAAATTAAAAACTGCTTTTATATGTTGTGACATAAGCTGATGTCTATTTTGACACTAGTATAAATGCTCCGGTATAAACCTCTAGCATAAAAACAGTTTATGTATCAGTCCCAGACTTGAAATACGAGGTTTAATTTTCCACCCTGCCACAGGCTTCTTGTGTGACCCTTGGCGAGTCGCTTAACTGTGCAGAACGTCGGCCTGCAGCTCCTGGAAATGCTTTGGTTTGTTGTTCTGTGTGAAAGTAAAATTACAACTGGCCGATCAGTGACAGTCTCTGCTCCTCAGGTGATCACTTACTCTGGAGGCCGTGTTTATGACGACCTGAATGAGGAACAGAAAGGGCGCGTTTCTTTCACTTCCAACTTCCTTGCTGGAGATGCATCCTTACAAATCACATCCCTGCAGTCCAGTGATGCGGGGAACTACATCTGTAAGGTTAAAAATGCTGGGCAGTACGAATGGTCTCGCATCACCCTCAAGGTTGTAGGTAAGGTCATTTCATTGTTCTTACAAAGAAAAAAAAAAAATGCTAGACTCATTTCCTGGAGAGAGATTTATTTCAGCAGGGTATAAATACAAAGACGTTTCACGATCGGGTTTCACTGTCCAACTCTATATCTGCCTTTGCATTTTTTGGCAAAGGACAGGACACAAGAGGAGCCTAAAGAACTGTTTTGAGGTAAGTATCATCACCTGCAAAATCATATGAACCGTTCTTTCCAAAGTACCTCTATGATCTCATCACACAAACTAGTCTGATATTCTAGCTTAGCTGGCGATTGCGCTGTCCAGATCTCCTGCTGAGGGCTCTGGGTTCATGGCCCGGGACCTCAAACTGATCCAAGTCAGCAGAGGTGACAAGCTGCTGGGATTAGCATTTCTCTTCCCTGATTTCAATTTATTGGTTGGCTTTTTCATGTACGCTGTCATCTGTGGAAAAGTGCTGTGGCCTGCTGGATGCTGTGGGGAGAAGAAACAGAGAAGCAGGGGGAGGGAAAGATGTTCTCTAAATAGTACCTAGAAGAGGAACACAGTGAAACAGATCCACTGATGCAAGTATCTGTGAGGCAAAGTGCCCCAGAGTATTATAACGTGTCGTTTCTCTGTCTGAGCCAGCTAGCTCCACTTCTTAGACTATGAAGTTACAATCGCAGCCGAAGTCCCCTAACAGACATCACTGGTGTAATTCCTTAATGCCTTGCAGAGAAGGCAGCTCTTGGAAGCCGTTTAAGTTACATACTTTTGCCAAAAAAAAGGGGTTTTCTACCGAGAAAAAGAGTCTGCTGCATTTGCATGACCTGTCTTCTGTTTCTTCTAGAAAAACCTTCCAAGCCCAAATGCTGGCTAGAAGGGGAGCTGTCAGAAGGAAAGGAAGTGTCCTTGCAGTGCCGTTCCACTTCTGGCACCGCACCTATCTCCTACCGATGGCAGCGCATAAACGAAGAGGATGAGAGAGCTGAACATCTCCCGCCTACATCAAGAGTCAGTAAGTCAGGTCATTTCCTCTTGGAGCTCTTGGTACACTCAAAGCCAGATAAACCCCCACGCGTAATGCCCACGGACAGCCACGTGCCTGCTTTTGAAACAGAGATCGCTTGATGGCAGCGACAGCAACAGTCTACCAGTGCCTCTCACTGCTGCAGCTGGGCATTGTGGTGAGCTCCGCTCTGAACAAGGAAGTGCAGAGGAGTTTGTTTAGTGTTTTGCTGAAGGCTGACAGATGATCTTTTGTGAGGCGTCATTGATTGTTCTTGAACTGATCCAACCTGGAAGTTCACTTTGTGCTTCTGTGTCCTATCCACTGCTAAGGTTTCGTAGTCTTTTTTTTGATTAATCCCAGCATCGCTTTTCCCGTTTCAGACATTTCGAATCCTGGGCAAGTGCTTCTGAAGAATCTTACACAGCAGAGCGCTGGGTTATACCAATGCATTGCCACTAATGAAGCTGGACAAGAAAGCTGTGTTGTTCAGGTGACAGTGCAGCGTAAGTATTGGCACATAACCAGTATCCAGTTATCCAGTCATCCATAACCAGTATGCACCACCATATGAGCCGCGCTGCTTCACAGCTGTCCCATCTCGACTGGTAAACTCCGTGCCACACCTTTGCCCTTTCGTACCAGAACCGCATGAAGTAGTTCTTATTTATTGCACCTACGGTTTGCACAGCCATCCTAGGTATAACCTGAAGTGGTAAATGCATAATTTGGGCTCAACGGTTTTGGTCTGTTAGAAATTTTGATTTTGAGAATGACTAATGAAATACAACGGAAAAAAACAGTGAGTTAGATGTTGCAGAGTCTCCCCTTTTTTGAGGTACTTCTGGGTGGAGCGATTGGATGAGATTACTCTCAAGTATAAAGTCTCAGTGTGGACAGTCCATCATTCCAATTCCAAATTACTTATCCGTTGCGCTTGAGACCGTGAACTACGTAACGGCAGCTGGAAAGGCTGACTTTGACACGAAGTCATGTGCAGAATTAAAAAAGCAACATTTGACACAGGTTGGTTTTAATCCAGATTTAATAAATTCTGTCCTGAACAGCAGAGATTAAAATCAATGTCCCACCTGATTAACCCCATCAGGGTGTGTACATTTCTAGGTATCTGTGGTTTTGCATATGCATGCAAGGAAAAGGGTGGCATTTAGCACAAGCACTGAGGACAAATCCATGTGCGGAGATCAGCAAGGGCTGGAACCGCTGTGATAAAAAGGCTGCTAATAGCAGAGTCTCTTCTGTGGAGATGCCATAGCTTTGGAATTTTTCTGCCCAGCCAGGCCTGAAGTAACTGGAATGTGGCCGCGTAGCAAGCAAAACCTGTCTGCCTCAGGCATCTGAGGTAAAAGTGTCCAGGCAATTGAACTGAATTGGATTAAAACCTCGCTTTGGTTTGCTAAACCCTCCGTAGGGACGAGCCTTAAGGAAACAACTTTCAGCCGAACCCAACCTAACCACTTTTATCAAAAGAAGTTGTCAGAAAGCATCAGCTAAGGGCCTGTATACACGAGGAAGCGTTCTCTTCTTACCTTTGTTATTTTGGATGAGAAATGCCTTGCCACCTGCACAGTGTGGTCTTCCTTGCCTCCTTTCCTCTCTACCCGCCTCAGGTCACTTTTTTCCCTCAGTTTAATAATTCACTCTGCGAGTGGATTTGTAATCATTTTGGGGGGAGTTGGAGGGGGAAAAAAAATCCTCATGGGGAGACATTCATAGTTCAAACACTCGTCTGCCTCTAGGAAAATGCTTGGTGCTTTATTGGTTGTCCTGTTTGTCTCTGCACTTTCTGTAGTTCTGGGCTCTTATGAGAGGATTTTTCCTCTTCATTTGAATAGCTGAAGGCATAGCACTCGTGATCCCACCCTTCCGGTGGCGAATACTTTTCTCGCTTTTAGCTCACGTTTAGAAACAATGCCTGAAGATAAACCAGTTCAACTGCCTAAACACATTCTGTTCTGATTTATACCCGGTGCTCTAAGTTGTCGTGTGGACTAGAATCTGCCCGTAAGACCCTAGTGAGACTTCACCACCTAACACGTTTGTTTTCTGAACGACAGATGCACAAAATATCGGCATGATCGCCGGAGCGGTTTGTGGCGTGGTGGTGGGACTTTGCCTCCTTTTCCTGGTGGTGAAGCTGACAATCAGGAGGAAAGAAAAGAAGAGATATGAGGAAGAGGAGGCGCCGAATGAAATCAGGTAACGCCTGTTATTTAATCCCTCACCCCCCACCCTCCCTTCTCTGTTTCACACATCTTTTCACTACAGTTTTAAGTAACCTAGGTATAAGTGTCTCAAAAGGATGTTCTAAAAACCTTTTAGAGCTTCCCTGAAATGAGCAGTGACAAATTTCTTGACTGTGAGAATAGTCGTGAAGACTTTTCAGAAAATTAAATAGATGAAAATGTCTTCCCGCCCCAGGACAAATTAGCGTAAAACTCAACAAAATATCTCTCTCACACTTGCCATTTCAGCATTTTAAAGCATTTGCATAATCCTCTCCAGTAGTAAATGCAACTCACCAGTCCATTGTGGTTCTGAGAGCCTTTTTTTAGTCGGTGGGTTTTTGTTTTGTTTTGTTTTCTTTTCTTTTCTTTTCAGTTGCAATTTCTGTGGGGAATGCTATGAGGCAGGCAGGTTCTCACAGTCTTTCTTGAGTCTTTTGAACAACTGTGCTTCTGGATTTAGCGCAGGGTGAAAAATCCCCTGAGCTGCTGTGTGCAGAGCTGAGAAGCCTCGCCCTGAGCGGGTGTACCGAGAATGCTGACGCGTGTTCTTTGAACTCATCCGTTACATGCGTGTGAGGTGCGCCGCTTCACTCCCCTAAGCAGAGATTGGTCTCTAGCCAGTCAAGCCTAAACTTCTCAGGAAGGAAAGCTCTGGAAAAAGATATTTCCAGGAACAAGTTTTAGCTGCTCCTGCCCTTGAAGAAACCCCTTGTCTTGCTCCATTCTTATGTCTACTTGTAAAAGATTGGCTGCCCTCGTATGACATCTCTGTAATCCATTCAGCAGCTGATTACTCTGCCTGATGGCCAGGTTGCCAGCTAGAAGGTGGTCTCTGCTGACTCCTTCCCTTCCCTTCTTCCTGTTTTCCTCGCTTTCTAATCTTGCGTGCCTTTTTATTTTTAGTTTGAGCTTCAGCCTCTCGTGTTATCCTTTTCCTCTCTCTCTCTGGGCTCAGCTCTTGCACATCTTTCACTACTCACGTTTTTTTTTTTTTCTAAATTAGAAGAACTGGTCTCAGCTAGTCCTGTCTAGGTCATTTGTCTGGTCTTCAGTCTGGTAAAATGTATAAGCATTTCTGTTCTCATGGTATTTGAGCCCTGTCATCTGTTTGATTGCAGAGAAGATGCAGAGGCACCCAAGGCCCATCTCGTCAAGCCCAGTTCCTCTTCCTCTGGCTCCAGGAGCTCACGCTCAGGTTCCTCCTCAACCAGGTCGACAGCCAACAGTGCCTCTCGCAGCCAACGGACTTTGTCAACGGAAGCTACTCCCCATCTGACTCCTCCCCAGTACAGCCAGAGGGAGACGGAAGGAAAAGAAATTGAGCCAAAGAAAGTTGACTACACTAACCTGATGAAAATGGGAGCAACACTGGTCATGGTGCCAGCCCAAAGCCGAGCGTTCCAGACCGTGTGACTGCTCACCAGCCGTCTGGAGACTCCTGCTGTCCAGAAACACTTCACGTACCACCAGCCACATAGGAATTGTTAGATTAGCTAGTTGTCTTCCTGGCCAGCTTCATTCTAATCACTTGTGATTATTTACACCACAAGAAGCCCTCCCACTCAACTCTTTCTTGACATCTTCCAGCACTGAGTTTCTGATGCAGATTATTTTTTTTTTTTTAAGAAAGATACATTTGAGGGAAAAGGGAGACTTCTTTTTAAATTATCATTTTTGAACACTGAGCGTTTTAAAACAACAACAGCTAAGTGCTGTACAAATGAAATTAAACCAAACCTCAGGATTTTTTAAAAGGGATAAACACAGACATAAAGACACATAATATTCCAGAGAGGTTTTGCGGGGAGGGAAAAGTCTCTTGTACTGGCTTTGGAGAACTTTCTCAAACATGCATTGTCTTATCTGAAGATTTTGAGGCAGACTCTCTGCTGAGGGTAGTCTGGTATTCAGCGTGAAAGGGAACTGACAGATGCTTCACGTTTTGCGCATTCAGTCTTCTGGTGAAATACTTTTTGAGGCTGTAACTGAAGTGGAAATGAAAGGATCTCTCACAAAGGTGAAGAGACGCAGGATTAAGGCATGTGTCTGAACTAACCTCTAAAGAGAAAGGACCCCATATGTCAAGGAAACAGAGGTGCTTTAATTGCCAGAATAAACTTCATGATGCACCCAGAGAGATACGGCCAGGAGCCCGACTCTGCTTTTATCGGCAGCACTGCGAAGCCACAGTAACTCCACTGGAGTGGTGTCTGCGGCAAATGAGCCTTAGTGTGGTGAGAATTGGGCACTGAATCTGAAATGAAGGCAGTACCTCAAAAAGTGAGGGCCGCTAATGTACCCCGAAGCCTGGACGAAGCATTTGGAAGATAATCTTTGTTATCGCCAGGTTGTGAGTCCACCAGTTTTGGGATGAGCCCATGCTGTAGAAGCCTTATGGAGAGCTCTTCTCAAGACTTGAACGAACAGCCTTCTCGAGCTGGCCTTGAGGCATCCAGGTAAGACTGGAGGATAGAGTGGCAGAGCATGTAGGGAGGAAAATACACCAGGGACAGATAAACAAGCACAAAAATTAAATAATTAAAAATATTTGTGTGCGATGTCCTATTTATACACCTAATGCTGGGCCACGTGCTATCGTTGAGGCTTTTAAACCTTACCACGACTCTTAAAAAAATTGCAGGAATCATAAAAATATTTTCTGTGATTAAATTAGCCAGAATAAACATTTTGAAGGAACACAAAATCTTACACTTCAAGTTGAAGGCCAGTGGGAAACGATGGGAGGTAGGGACAAGCTTCCTCTGGAGGCAGATCCATCATTTATATTTTCCTCCAAAGGACTTGGCTCTGACCATTGCTCACACAAGACACCGAGCTTTTAGGTTCTAGATTCCTCTATTCCTGGACTGATGATTTTCTATTAAAAAAAAAAAAAAAAAAAAAGCAACTGAGGTGGTTTGGTTGGTTGTGTTTTGTTTTGTTTTTTTTTAATTTGAGGGAGGGAAGGTTTTCTTCAGTTTGGGGAATGGAAGGAAAATGGAAAGGAAAATCTCCTTTTCTGACTGAGAACCAGAATTCTAGCTTCTTTGCTTGAGATCTTAGACAATCTAGTCAAAGCCAAGCCCTGCCTGGGCTACTTCCTTACGGGAAATAGTTTTCAAACTGGCCCTGTACTATCTGAAAACTTATCTTCCTGGGAGCAATCATCCATTTTCCTCACATGTACCAAAATTTGACTTGCTTTCTCAACCTAGCCACCCTGGGCAGGACAAAGTACTGATCTGTTGTCCAAGGCAGGCAGTCTTGAGTCACAGATTTAAACAAAGGAGACACCTGGTATTAGGTGTTCGATAAGGTGTTTTGTGGCAGCTCCTGGTGTTGGATACTGTGTTATTTTACCTAGGCGGTTTCCCTGGATGCTCTAGAGGCACGTTCCCGGATCAGGTCTGTTTTGGTGGATTGGGTAGTGGCTGTCACTGCTTGGAAACAGCAGCTGTAGGTGTCTGTGATTCATCCACAGTTGGTCTTTTGCTGGACCTTGAAGTCTCGGGCACTCCAGAGCTGGGAAAGTCCCAGAGCATGAGCAAGGCTGATAAAATAATTTGTGGCTTCTTCTACGGTTGCTTACTGTGCTTAACGTTACCTGTGTTGTATCTGAGGATACTTACTCTGTGCATGTAAAAACAGGAGTGCTTTTCTCAGTAAAGAATACATGCCTGAGCAACCAGAAGCTTATTACCACAAAATAAGGGCGACAATTCAAACGACTGAGCTGGCTACAGCCTGAGTACCAAAAACTGTGTTCGCTTTGAGTCACAGGCCAGACTTGCAATTACCAAAGAGGAGGATGCTCCGTCTGCAGCTTAGAGGCCTCTTGCTGCCGGCTAGGAGAATTTGCTCTGCCTGCTCCTGGCAGTCTCTTTCCTGGAGACCTTTGGGAATAGCCTGCGGGACAGATCAGCCGTGATTCTCCTAGTCTCCAACTCACCCGGGGCGGAGCAGAGAAGTCACTCCTTGTCATACGAGCTGATTGCAGAGGATGAAAGGTTTATGGACCTTGGGGAAGTTGGTCAGAAGCAATTGCAGAAGCCTGGTGTGCGTGAGCGTTCCCAGCTCTTCCTTGCACTGCTGGGAGGTAGGAGGTACGTGTGCCCGCTGTCTGGGCACGCCCAGGCTGCCCTGTATACAAACCGTGTCAGAAAAAGCTCTGTGGCCCTCTCCTCCCATAGAATAAAGATGCAAAGATGTGTGGCCCCGGTTAGAAAGTCTGGCCACCACGGTGATTTAAAACCACTAAGCCTGAAACACTGCGGTGCTTTCCAGACCACGCATCAGTGGTCTCCCAGGTGAAGACCAAGTCAATTCTGTGCTTCGGTTGCTAACGTGAAGCCCAAAGGGAAACGTTCATTACTCAAAGGAAAGAGGAGAAAGAGATCGTGTCAAAGGTATTCTCTTCTCAAAGGGACACTTTCTGAGCTCCGGATGATGCTATCAGGAGTTGCACAAGGGAAGCAAATGAATCATAAGCCAAACTCCAGTTTGTAAAATAGTGTACTTAAAGCATTTACTGTCATATACCAGTTATTACTAGTGTGATTAAATGCATACAATGTTATGTAGCTTTCTTTTCTTTCTCAGCAGCTAAACTAAGCTTACATCTCTTCTACCTGCTGTAATTGGTGTACTTGTACTGTGTCTGAACAACTCGGAGGAAAGCAAATATTTATTATCGATTCCTTTGAATCAACGATTTCATAATTTTTTTGGGGGTTGGTTGTTTTATAAATAAATGTGCTGCAGCTTAAGTGCTACAGCTCAACTAAACTTGTGCTAATGCTCCATCTTCTGTGGTGTGATGTGTTACATGCTGTCAAGCTGAATCCAAGGAAAAAAGTAAGGAGTCAAAAATGCCATTTTTAAGCTAACTGCTGCGTTTCAGTTCATCTCCTGAACTGGGTGCGAGATGACAATGAAACCTTGAACAATTACTAGCTGTGTTCAGACAGTCTAGATCTCTGCAGGTAAACATTTTGTCAGGGAGATGTAGGTGGAATTTGGGATACCTAAACATAACTGGTTGATTTCTTTTGCAGTGCTCCAGCCTTCTTTCCCTGGGAATGTTTTTGCGCAGAGGTCTCCCAACATCAGCAATCTTCTTTACTGAAATCTGGGAGTAGAAATTGCAACATAATTATGCAGTATTTAAAACAGAAGACAGTGACAACACAGTGGTCTCATAGGCGTTGTCCTACTGTCTATCCCTGATTCATGAGGAAACAGCATTACCGGCTCCCTCCTGAGCTGACGACATCCAAAATCCTGATCAGGCGATACGCGTTTTGAGAGGGGTTGTGCAACTCCGTGCTTTTGTACAGTATCAGGAATCTGGGGTTGTTTTTAACCTGGATCAGTTTGTACTGACACACTGAAGGGGGAGAACACAGTGGGGAAAGGAAGGGCCTGCCTTGGAGATGCGTTATTTTCAAACTTCAGCTGGGGTGTGCAGATGCAAGTGTTGTACAAATAACTAAGGAATAGGAAGGTGTCTTTAATCTTCACTCTCTTCTTTAAATGCTTAAAGGACAAGCAGTGCTTGATCTCCAATGTACTAAATTAGCTTCAAAAAAATAATGTTGGAATTCATAGTTTAAAACAAAAACTCCGCACAGAATACTTGTCAGAGTCCAGCCTGCTAGGCCTTCATTTTTCTAATGTACAGTAAATGAGGGACTTTTGCGCAGCATGTTAACAGCCTTTAATTGCCAATGTAATGAGTCATTTGCCAAACTGCCCTCCTCCCTGCACTGACTCACTGTTCTTTCAGGCTGCCTTCGCTCACCATCAGTCTGCTGTGCGAAGCGCGGTTGCATATCTAAATGTCACTATTTCACTTCAAGGCGCAGCTAGTGCTATTTTTAGGTCCTACGGAAATTCTGCCCATGATTTTTAAAAAAAGCCCTTACCTTTACAGGCACAGGAGAGTGACAGCTACCTCTCTGTGATACGGAGCCCCTTTCCTTTCCCTGCTGCCTCTCCTGTCTCTAACCTCGTACACACAAGTTCCAAATTACGCCTTCTGTTGTCACCCAAAGGTCCCGAGTCAGTTTCCAGCCCTGTGTGTGGCAGAGCAAGAACAGGAGCCACAAAATGTTGCTTGACACAAGTTGACTTCCTGTGGGCCAGCACGCCCCCTGCATCCATCACAGGAGCCTGCTGGCACCAGAAACGCTTTTTAAATGCAGTTCTTACCCCCCAAATTTAGAAATTCCATTGCCCCTTTTCCCGCTGCGCAGGCTCACAGAGGCTGGCCAGGATACCGATTTTGTGTAGCCCTATTCCTAGCAACTCGCTCTGACTTTTCCACTCAGCGTTTTACGCCATGTAAATATCTGATGAGACTCGCAGCAACTCCTTGCTAGGGCCTGACCTTACGCGATTTATGACCTCCGATCAGCTTTCAGCCCAAGGCGCCGAGACCAGCTGAATGGCTGCGGCCGGCCGTCTGCTCAGCTCCATCCCCAGGGACGCTGAACGGCCGCGGTTTGCCACCGTTCCGAGCCTCCGTTTCCACTGAAGTCAGCCACGCTGCAAGCAGGCAGCACTGACATACAAAGGTTAGCTTGGCGTGGTGTGCTAGGGCTAATTATAAATGAGGAAAACTCGGGATGGATTAAAAAGTAGGGCTGGGGATGCTGAATTCTGCTCTGCGGAGAAGCCGGTGTCTCCCTAAAACACAACGTGGTTTCCTCTGTTTGGGCGAGAATGAGGGTGCAGGAAGAAATCGGAGAACGTTGCCTTTTGCTTTGTGAAAGAGAACATGGAGGATCAGAGCAGCAACGCGCTGCTGGCATGGATTATTGTGCTGAGACAGATTTACTGAAGCAAACGCTGTAGGGAGCCCCTGGGAAGCCTCAGGCAATGAGCATAAAAATGGGAAATGCCGTCATTCCTCCCGGGGGCAGAGGGTGATCCCGCAGGGTAGGCCCCCGGCACCTCCAGCTTTCCTGTCGGAAAGCCAAACGCTTTTTTTTTTTTTTTTCTGTCTGGATTTGATCCGCCTGCCGTTAACTGCGCCGTTCATTGTGTTTCACCGGACACCGTGGGGTGGAGGGGTACCCCAACAACGCTGCCGCCAGCCTCCTCGCAGTGTGCCCACAGGGGAGCCGCCCGCTGCGGGGTGAACACAGCAGAGCCCGGGGATGACCAGAAAGCCGGGACCAGCACAACCAGAGGGGTCTCTCTCTGAGCCGCAGCCCGCACGGCGCCGCCATTTTGTGCGCTCCCCCCGCCCGGCGCCTCCATCCGCAGCCCGCCACCCTCTATGCAAATGAAGCCGCCAGCCCCGCTAGCTGATTGGTCAATCCCACCCCTAGGCGCCTTCCCCCAGCGCGCGAAATATGCAAAGGAGCCTCCGCGCGCCGTGTCGCGATTGGCTGCCGTTCGCTCTCCGGCGCTCTTTCCCTGCCCCCTCCCCTTCCTTCAGCCTACGCTCGCCGGTGTCGTCATCTCCATGCGGGTCGCTGGAAGGCTCTCATTGGCTCCCGCGCAGGGGAAGCTCCACCCCCTACCCGCGGCGGGCGGTCGGGGTGGGGGGAGAGAGGAAAGCGCATGAAGGTTCGAGAATACCGGCCGGCGGCCACGCCCCCTTCCTGTGTGCGTCAGGGAGGGTGCGGGTTCCGGCTGACGGCCATTGGTGGGAAGGGCGGCGGCGTACGCCAGCAGATTGGCTGGAGCGGGCAGAGGAGGCGGGCCCTTCTGGAAGGTTCTGAGGGGGTATATAAAGGCGAGGGGGCGGGCGGCGACCGGTCTCATTGAGCAGGAACCTTCGGCCGCAGCCGCCTTCGTGCGCGTCTGGGACTGACCGCGCCGATCAGGTAGCGGGGCCTGCGGGCGTGGGGAGCCGGGGTGCCCTCGCAGCGGGAGGGGCCGTTGCGGGGAGGGTTTGGGAGGTTTTGTTTTTTTTTTTTTCACTGCGGCGGTGGGTTTTTCCCTTTAGATGCGGTCGCTTTGCAGAGCTCTTTGCGCCCTCGCTTTTTTTTCCCTCCCTAAATCCGACTTAACGGTGATTGCCGCCCCCCCCCGCTTCCTTCCGCTTGTCCTGAAACGGCCGGGGGGGGGGGGTGGGCAGAGAAAGAGGGATAAAGGAGACGTAGCGCCCGTGTTGCCCCCCGCCGGCAACGCCTGGGGGTGGGGGGCGGAGGGGGGGGGGGAGGTGGAGGCCGGTCCGTGGGGCCGAGGAGCATGCTGGGCTTTGTAGTCCCCAAAGACGGCGCGGCTGGGGAGGAGCGGCTTGCCGGGAACGCGACGTGGTGTCGGGGGGCCCCCGAGCGCGTGGGGGGGGGGGCGGGGGGTGGTGCGGGGTGGGTCGGTGCCGCGGCGGGGCTGGGGCCGTGCCAGCCCCCACGGCGCGGCAAGCTCGGCCCACGCCGAGCGGGGACTACGTTTCCCGGCACCTAAGATGGCCGCCGCCGCCCACGTGATCCCGGCGGGGCGGTGCACGACGGGAAATGGAGGCGCGGGCTGTACCACGTGGTTGGGCCTGTACCAACGCGGCTGCCCCCCCAGTGGCAGAGCCTTTAAATTAATGAATTGCTAAAGAGCAATTTTAGTAAAACACAGCATCATAGCGATTGAATATCGTTGCCTGAGTTCAGTTTTACAGTTGGATTTTTATTTTTTTTTCCTCAGACAAGATGTCGAAGGGACCAGCTGTCGGAATTGACCTTGGCACCACCTACTCCTGTGTTGGCGTGTTCCAGCACGGGAAGGTGGAAATCATTGCCAATGACCAGGGTAACCGGACCACTCCCAGCTACGTCGCCTTCACGGACACGGAGCGGTTGATCGGCGATGCCGCAAAGAACCAAGTTGCCATGAACCCAACCAATACAGTTTTCGGTAAGGCGGCGAGGTTTGCGTCCTTAGCGGGCAGAAGCTCGGCGCGGTGAGGGTGGGTGTTCCTCAGAATTACTGACGGAGAGCAGCTCTGAAGCTTTCCTCTTAGAAATCAAAACTTGTCATTTGTTTGTAGGCTGAATAATACAGCTGCATTACTAGCAATTAAGTTATACCAGTAATTAAACTTTTATGCGCTGTGAAAGTGTATGCCTTACAGGTAAAAGCTTTTCTAGGAGTAACTTAATGTCCTGGCTTGTGAGCGAATGTGTTCAGTATGGCTAATTATTCCTTTTCAGATGCGAAACGGTTGATTGGGCGTAGATTCGATGATTCTGTTGTCCAGTCTGATATGAAGCACTGGCCTTTCACTGTGGTGAACGATGCTGGCAGACCAAAAGTCCAGGTGGAGTACAAAGGCGAGACAAAGAGCTTCTACCCAGAAGAAATTTCTTCCATGGTTTTAACCAAAATGAAGGAAATTGCAGAAGCGTATCTTGGGAAGGTGAGATTCCAGTTTTAAGTGAAACTGAGCTGATGATTCCGCATGTGCGAGTAGTTAACGTACGTAACGGGCTTGTTACCTGATTTTTTTTTTTTCTTTTTACAGACCGTTACTAATGCTGTAGTGACTGTACCAGCCTACTTCAATGACTCCCAGCGCCAGGCGACAAAAGATGCTGGAACCATTGCAGGGCTCAACGTGCTGCGAATTATCAATGAGCCCACAGCTGCTGCCATAGCCTATGGCCTGGACAAGAAGGTACGCTGCGGGGCGGCCGCTGCCGCTGATGTCTAGCTGTTAAAAATGAACTGCGTAGTGAAAACTGATTTCTTCTTCCAGGTTGGTGCGGAAAGGAATGTTCTTATCTTTGACCTTGGAGGCGGCACCTTTGATGTGTCGATTCTCACTATCGAAGATGGCATCTTTGAGGTGAAGTCCACCGCAGGTGACACTCACTTGGGCGGTGAAGACTTCGACAACCGCATGGTCAACCACTTCATCGCTGAGTTCAAGCGCAAGCACAAGAAAGACATCAGCGAGAACAAGAGGGCTGTTCGCCGCCTCCGCACCGCGTGCGAGCGTGCAAAGCGCACTCTGTCCTCTAGCACGCAGGCCAGTATCGAAATTGATTCTCTCTATGAGGGTATTGACTTCTACACGTCCATTACCAGAGCTCGCTTTGAAGAGCTGAACGCCGACCTGTTCCGTGGCACGCTGGATCCCGTGGAGAAGGCCCTGCGGGATGCCAAGCTCGACAAATCGCAGATCCATGACATCGTGCTGGTTGGTGGGTCTACGCGTATCCCAAAGATTCAGAAACTGCTGCAGGACTTCTTCAATGGCAAAGAGCTGAACAAGAGCATCAATCCTGACGAGGCTGTGGCTTACGGTGCAGGTAACGACCAAGTAATGCCTTTGGCCTGCTAAAGCCGGGTGGTGGTCTCGACAAACCCGGTACTCTCTGAGGTCTCGGAACAGCACTGGAGCGGGCCCCGGGTCTTCCAGCTGAATCAGTAAAGCTTTTGGAGCAGTAAGGGGTTTAACTTGGACTTGCAATGATGAATCAGGTTCCAAAGCCATTCGTAGTTTCCACCGGAAGTCTACTGATGATGGCCAAAACCTTCCTTGGATGTCTGAGCGAGCCGTGGGCTTAACTCCAGTGCGTGGTGTGTCTGTTGCAAGGCTCCTAACGTTACTTTTTCTCTCCCCTCAGCTGTTCAGGCTGCTATTCTCTCTGGAGACAAGTCTGAGAACGTACAGGATCTGCTGCTGTTGGACGTGACCCCCCTGTCCCTCGGTATTGAGACCGCCGGAGGCGTCATGACAGTCCTGATCAAACGGAACACCACCATCCCCACCAAGCAGACTCAGACGTTCACCACTTACTCCGACAACCAGCCTGGGGTGCTGATCCAGGTAGGCGCACAGCCCTGGGCTGAACTGGTGACGCGCATAATGACAACAGCTGGTCAACGCTTGCAGTGGCTGGTACTTAGAGCAGATCTTAGGCCAGAGGTCTTCTGCTCTTGCTGTTGAGGGACTCCAGTAGACGCTTGGTTGCTGTGATGAAAGCGATTCCAAAGCCATTCGTAGTTTCCACCAGAAGTCGAAAGACTCGTGTTGGTCCAAGTACCTTCCTTGGATGTCTGAGCGACCTTGGTGCGTTAGGATAGTACAGTGTTGTGATGAACAGTGAGGGGTCAAACTTGATTTGCTGGTTGTTCTCGCTAGGTGTATGAAGGAGAGCGTGCCATGACGAAGGACAACAACTTGCTGGGCAAGTTTGAGCTGACTGGCATCCCCCCCGCTCCCAGAGGCGTACCTCAGATCGAAGTAACCTTTGATATTGATGCCAACGGCATCCTGAACGTGTCTGCTGTGGATAAGAGCACTGGCAAGGAGAACAAGATCACGATAACGAATGACAAGGGTAAGGGTCGTGCGTCGGAGGGTGGAAATGCTTCGGTTTGGTTGCCTTAATCAGAACTCGGCGGTGCGTGTGCGTCTTGATTTACAGTCGAGCCTTGTTTTTAGTGCGGCAGCGAAGCGTTCCTAAGAGGTCCCATAAAGTGGGGGCTTTGAGACGCGACAGCTAAAGGACGTCTCGCGTCTCTTGCGTGCCTGCCCCCGAGCGCAGGCTCCGCGATACGCGGGAGGCTGTCGCGCTCGGCGAAACGGCCGACTGGAAACCGGTGATCTGAAATGCTGCTGTGCTCTGCAGGCCGCCTGAGCAAGGAAGACATCGAGCGGATGGTTCAGGAAGCGGAGAAGTACAAAGCAGAAGATGAGAAGCAGCGTGATAAAGTGTCTTCTAAGAACTCCCTGGAGTCTTACGCCTTCAACATGAAAGCTACTGTTGAAGATGAGAAGCTCCAGGGCAAGATTTCTGATGAGGACAAGCAGAAGATCCTGGACAAATGCAATGAAATAATCAACTGGCTGGACAAGAACCAGGTAGGTCGTAATCTGTGTGTGGTGGTGTTCAGTGCCCCCTCGCTAAACAAAACCAGGGCAGCGAGCCACGCCGGAGGCTCGAGGGGATGGAGTGGGACGCGGTTGCTGTGATGAAAGCGATTCCAAAGCCATTCGTAGTTTCCACCAGAAGTCGAAAGACTTGTGTTGGTCCAAGTACCTTCCTTGGATGTCTGAGCGACCACCGGCGTTTCTCCCGACGCGTGCCTGACTTGGGGGCTGAAAATAAGCCCGGACTATTTCAATAGATAAGCCAGGTCGTGCCAGTTAACTTTTTGACCGTGTCTGTGTGGCGAGAGCAGCAGGACTGAGCTTTTCTTTTTTTTTTTTTTTTTTTTTCAGACGGCTGAGAAGGAGGAGTTTGAGCACCAGCAGAAGGAGCTGGAGAAGGTGTGCAACCCCATCATCACCAAGCTGTACCAGAGTGCGGGAGGGATGCCTGGCGGGATGCCTGGCGGATTCCCTGGCGGTGGAGCTCCTCCGTCTGGTGGAGCTTCTTCCGGACCAACCATCGAGGAGGTGGACTAAGGCCCCGGGGAGGTGCATTCCACTAGCAGTTAGTATTGGAGGACCCCTGGGCGCGGGGGGTAGAGTGAAGGACCCAAACCTGTAGGCACATCTGGGTATGTTTTGCAAGAGTAAAAAAAAAAAAAAAACAACTCCATAACTGAGCTGCTGTAAAAAATAAAAATCACAACAAGCATTTTCTGGGCATTTTAAATACTTGAACGTGTGCGCAGGAGGGGAGGTGGCTACCGTTGCACTTTACAGTACTGTAAACAAGTGGAAATGCAATTGATGTCCTAAGGAATAAAAACTATTTAATGGGCACCGCAGCGCCTCCGTCTTCGCTTGTGGGGTGTCGGCACAGCAGCTGTGTTCCCTGCAGGGGCTCTGAGGTGGTAATTAGCCTGTGGTCCTTAAAGCGTTTTAATTATCGAAGATGTCCCCCTCTGTGGGAGGGTAAGTGACGCTGAGCCTCGCGGGGGGCAGGAGGAAGCTTTCGGGAAGAGCTTAAACCCCAGTTACTGTGAGAGAGGGGAAGAAGGGCTCGGAGGAGCCGGAATACTGAAGAACATACGGGAATGGGAGGATGTAGTAAGACGTAATCAGGAAAAATAAATAACGGGAAAGCTGAGGGCAAGTTAATGTTACGAAGCCGGGGTGATCCTAAAATACGTCCCAGAGGGGGATGTGGGGGCTTGTGCTGTACATACAGGGCCCTAAAGGGGGCTTACAGGGGCTCCCAGGGTGTATTTGGGGGTCACAAAGGGGCAGAGACGGGCACGCAAGGGGTAGAAGGGGACCTGTAGGGGCTGTACGGGGTCCCAAAGGGCGTATAAGGGCCCCCAGGTGGCAGTTTGGGTTTCAAGGCGGGTAGGTAGGGTCCCGAAGTTGGTACAAGGGCTCCCTGAGGGTATATGGCGCCCAAAAGGGGGTATATAGGGCTCCTAAAGGGGGATGTAAGGGCTCAGAGAAGACACACGGGGTCCCAAAAAGGGGTACAAAAGCTCGCAGGAACTAGAAGGGGTCGCAAACAGGGACATAAGGGCTCAGAGGTCTGTTTTAGGGTCCCTGGGGGGGGTATACAGGAGCCCAAAGGGAGTATGTGTGGTCCCAAAGCGGATATTGGGGGTCTCGGAGCATATTAGGTGGTCCTCAAATGTGGCCGTAAAGGCTCCCAGGGTGTGTCTGGGGTTCCCAAAGGGGAAATCTGGGCACACAAGGGGTAGAAGGGGACCTGCGGGGGAACACGGGATCCTGAAAGGGGACGTGAAGGCTCAGAACTCGATCTGGCCAGGGACATAAAATGCAACAAGAAGAGCTTCTCTAGGGACGTAGGGGACAAAAGAAAGTCCAGGGAAAATGTAGGCCCCCTCCGGAAGGGAACTGGTGTCCTGGTTACCCAGGACATGGAGAAGGCTGAGGTTCTCAATGACTTTTTTGCCTCAGTCTTCACCGACAAGAGTTCTTGTTCCACCACCCAAGCTGTAGAAGGTGCAAGCAGGGACTGCGAGGATGAAGAACTGCCCATTGTACTGGAAGAGCAGGTTCGGGATCATCTAAGGAACCTGAAGGTGCACAAGTCCATGGGACCTGATGAGATCCATCCACGGGTCCTGAGGGAACTGGCGGATGAAGTTGCCAAGCCACTGGTTATCGTATTTGAGAAATCGTGGCGGTCTGGTGAGGTCCCTGGTGACTGGAAGAGAGGGAACATAACCCCGATTTTTAAAAAGGGGAACAAGGAGGACCCAGGTAACTCCAGGCTGGTCAGCCTCACCTCTGTGCCTGGCAAGGTCATGGAGCAGATTCTCCTGGAAACCATGCTGAGGCACATGGAGAGCAGGGAGGTGGTTGGTGACAGCCAACATGGCTTCACCAAGGGCAGATTGTGCCTGACCAATTTGGTGGCCTTCTATGACGGGGTGACGGCATCGGTGGACAAGGGACGAGCAACGGATGTCATCTACCTGTCCAAAAGGGGCGCTGTAGGATCCCTAAAAAAGGTTATAAGGGCTAGAAGGGGTCCCAGAGCAGGAAATGGAGGCGCAGAGGATCTGTACGGAGTGCCACAGAAACGTGTAAGGGGGCAGAGAAGCTATCCAGGGGTCCCTGGAAGGGATATAAGGCCTCAGAGGGGCTAGAGGGGGGTCTCAAAGAGGGATATAAGGGTTTAGATGGGCAAGAAGGGGTCCCAAAGGGATATGAGGGCTCAGGGGGGCTAAAAGTGGTCCCAAAGAGGGATATGAGGGCTCAGGGGGGCTAAAAGTGGTCCCAAAGAGGGATATGAGGGCTCAGGGGGGCTAAAAGTGGTCCCAAAGAGGGATATGAGGGCTCAGGGGGGCTAGAAGGGGGTCCCAAAGAGGGATATGAGGGCTCAGGGGGGCTAAAAGTGGTCCCAAAGAGGGATATGAGGGCTCAGGGGGGCTATAAGTGGTCCCAAAGAGGGATGTGAGGGCTCAGGGGGGCTAGAAGGGGGTCCCAAAGAGGGATGTGAGGGCTCAGGGGGGCTAAAAGTGGTCCCAAAGAGGGATATGAGGGCTCAGGGGGGCTAGAAGGGGGTCCTAAAGAGGGATATGAGGGCTCAGGGGGGCTAAAAGTGGTCCCAAAGAGGGATATGAGGGCTCAGGGGGGCTAAAAGTGGTCCCAAAGAGGGATGTGAGGGCTCAGGGGGGCTAGAAGGGGGTCCCAAAGAGGGATATAATTGCTCAGAGGCCTTTTTCAGGATCCCCAAGGGGGTACACAGGATCCCAAAGGGAGTAT
This sequence comes from Chlamydotis macqueenii, assembly GCF_036417535.1. Lineage (NCBI taxonomy): Eukaryota > Metazoa > Chordata > Aves > Otidiformes > Otididae > Chlamydotis > Chlamydotis macqueenii. The sequence continues at coordinate 1,778,694 of NC_141579.1, read as the reverse complement.
ATGTAGGTCTCAAAGAAGATAATTAAGCTCATGGGGCATATTTGGGGTCCTAAAAGGGCCTATAAGGGCTCCCAGGGTGTATTTGGGGGTCCCAAAGGAGCCTAGATGGGCACACAAGGGGTAGAAGGGGTCCTGTAGCGGGTATACGGGGTCCTGAAAGGTTTTAAGGGCTCACAGGTGGTATTTTGGCTCCCAGAGAGGGTATATAGGGTCCCTACAGGGGGTCTGAGGGCTCTCAGGGGGTACGTGGTGTCCCAAGGGGGGGTCTATAGGGTCCCTAAATGGGATACAGGTGCTCAGAGGGGCTACACGGGGGTCCCAAGCAGGGATATACTAGCGAACGTCGGACGATCATTCCCGCACCACAAGTGCCGGCACTGAAAGCTGTCGCCGCTCTTACCCTGCCCCTGCCAGCGCATCTCCAGCTCCACAAACTTTTATCTTCTTCCTCCTCTCCTCATCCTCACGCACCCCGAGAGCAGCGGCCCCCACCGTCCTTCAGCACCCCCCCCAACCAGTGCGGCAGGGAGGGGAACTGGGAAAGAGAAGGCGGCAAAACTCAGGGCTCGCGATTAAAAAAAAAAAAACAGAGAGAGAGAGCAACAGCAGAAAAGAAAACAGACAGGGAAACCAAACAAAAAAAAAAAAAAAACTAAGAACAAAAAAAAAGATGTACAGCACATCACGTACATCCCAGCGCTGCCCAGGGAACCCCGGTACCCAGCTCCCTCCTGAGCTCCTTTAAGTGCTCCCAGGGTGTATTTGGGGGGCCCAAAGGGGCAGAGATGGGCACACAAGGGGTAGAAGGGGACCTGTAGGGGCTGTACGGGGTCCTGAAAGGGGATATAAGGGCTCACAGGCGGTATTTCGGCTCCCAGAGAGGGTCTGAGGGCTCTCAGGGGGTATGTGGTGTCCCAAAGCGGGGTGTATAGGGTCCCTAAATGGGATACAAGTGCTCAGAGGGGCTACACGGGGTCCCAAGGAGGCTGCCCACAGGAAATAAATCCTAAAAGTCACGAATGTCGGACCATTGCTCCCACCCCAGAAGCGCCAGCTCCGAAAGCTGCTGCTGCTCCTCACCAGTTCCTGCCACCACATCTGCAGCACCACAAACGTGGGGGCTCCGGGCTTTCCTGGACGCCCCGCGCTCCAGCCTTGGCAAAGCGATTAAATTCCTGCTCCTCAGTCCTCCGACAGCTCCTCACGTAGCGCTGGGGATCAGTGCTGCAGGTTTCTCGGGTCAGGAACGCCTGCACAGAAGCTCAGGAAGAACCACGCAGCCAGAATCTTAGAAAATATCCCAGTTTATTCGCGTATCTCCACTTCGTAGAGAGTTTTATAAAACAATTTATTTACAGGCAAGGAGGGGGCTAAGTAAATTCAAGCGGAGTGTGCTCGAGGGCAAGGAACAAGCTACGGGTGGGGGGGGGAATCAAATCAGCACGTTCACAAGTCCCGTCGTTGCGTTTTTCTTTCGAAACCGTGGTGCCAGTGCAGGGGACCACGGCGAGAACTCCTTCCCCCCTCCCATGACCAGAGGAAGGCGTGCGGATGGCAGTTAGAATCCACGCTGGAAGCTTGGTTTTTAACCTGTCCCAATAAAATTTGCCTCTAAAAACACAGAGTGTTTGTCTTTTTTCTTTTTTTTTTTTTCAAATTTAATTTTTTTTTTTTAATTTATTAAGTTTAATTTTATACGTATATCTTGAACGACTGGTCATTCAAGTCGCTGACGGGCGCTGCGCTAGCTTACCCACCGAGGGAAATTTCGGATACTCCAGCTCTTGATTTGCTAAGTTGAGAGGTGGGAAGACAAAGGGGCTAAACTAAACCATCAGCTCTGGCTGCTCAGAGTCCCAGGCGCCGGCGGCGAGGTAGAGGGAGGGTTCAAGTTCACAGTAGAGGCCGTGCGCTGCCGGGAAGACGCGCCAACAGCCCGTGTCCGCAGGTGCCCGCGCAGGGACGAGCGCGTCGTCCCTAGAGCCCCGTCTGCTGTTTGATCCAGTCTCGCAGGCTGGTCAGGCGGCTGTAAACTCCAGGCTTGTTCCTCTGCGCGCAACCGTCGCCCCAGCTCACCACGCCGGCCAGGAACATCCGATTGCTGGGCTCCACGCTCACCAGGGGACCCCCGGAGTCTCCCTGCACCGAAACAAACAGTGGTATAAGCGCCGTCGTGCCGCAGAAGTAAATCACAAAAAATTGAGCAAGCAGCCTCAAAAAAGAATACTAAGTCAGTGTTCATTCCAATAATCAAGAAAAAAAATAAAATTGTTCCTCTGAAACAAGTGTGCCAGAATAACGAGCTAAACGAGTGGCCCGTCTCGCTAATTAAGGCTCCCAGTAACAAACTGGAGGGTGGTCGCGCTGCCCCCCTACCCGGCGAGACCATTTTGGGACTAAGAAGCCATGCGTCGGCCCAATCTGCCGCTCACGCCCATTCCCATTTGTCCATTGTCCGAATCAAGGCGGCTCCACGCGGATTTGGTGTACAGCAAGCGTGGAGATACGAGCGGATGCGCCAGAATGAAAAAAAAGGGCTGAGCAAGCGGCCCGTCTTCCTACCTAAGGCTCCTCCTCACAGCCAAAAACCCGCGCCGCTGGCCTACCTGGCAGGCGTCCACGCCGCCCGTCAGGATCCCCACGCACATCATGCGCGGCGTCAGCTGGTCCGTCAGCAGCTGGTTGCACACCGTCTGGTTGATGAGCCGGATTTCTGCTTTCTGCAAGATGGAGGCTCCGCTGCCTGCGAGGAGGGAAGGGCAGGGTAAGTCCAAGCGCACGGCATTTCCCTCCCCTGCGTGCTTCGTTCGGGCTCCAAACGACTAATTGCCAGGTAAATCCTCGTTGCGACAACCTGCTTCTTCCCAACGCACAGCAGGACCGAGACGTCACCTTTGTGCGCTCCCAAGGGAATCTCATTTGATTTCAGTCTCAAAGCAAGCGAATACATTGAAATTGTGCCCAGCCGGCCCCGCCTTCCCCTAAAACCACGTGAAAAACCCATCAGCGCCGCCGCAAATTCACAAGCGCTCACCTCCTTCCGCCGTCGCCCCCCATCCGGTCACCCAGAGGTCCTTGCCCACGGGGAAGTTGTGAGTGGCGTCGGGGAGGCAGATGGGCTGGACGACGGAGGAGAAGGTGGCGGGGGTCTGCAGCTCCATCACGGCGATGTCGTAGTCGTAGGTGTAGTCGTTGAAGAAGGGGTGGGAGATGATGCGCTTGATTTTCCGCGTTTGCACGTTGGCGCCGTTGCGGTTGCCTTGGTCGGTCAGGCCCAGGTAGGCTGTCCACAGGCTGGGGTCCGAGTACCTGCACGAGTCCCGGAACGCAGGGCGGGGTGAGGTCTCACAGACACCCTAGCTCGCTATCTCGAACAATTTCCTAGAGAAATGCCTGCCAAAGTTGGTTTTTCCTACCCCGATAAGCGCCTGAGGATGGAAGAGCAACATTCGGGGTGTCCCACCTACAGCGGGGTCCCCGATTCGGCTCCCACCTACCTGATGCCCTGCAGCTGGAGAAAGCAGTGCGCGGCCGACACCAGCCAGCTCTCGGAGACCAGCGAGGCCCCGCAGATGTGGCCCTGGCCCTTCACGTGGAGGCTGACCTGCCAGGGCCACTCTCCCACGTCCGAGTTCTGCCCGCCGACGATCCGCGACTTCCTCGTGTAGGTGCGGATCCCGCAGTCTGGGGAGGGAGAAGGAGCGCTCGGTTACTCCTGTTCCCGTTCCGCACCTCCTCTTCCTTCCCCTTGGACATCTCCCACAGCGCAAGTGCCCCGCTACCCATGTCAGGGATGGCTGATGCCATCGGAACGGGAGCACAAACGCTAAATTTGCGGTAAACGCGCAGACAAACCCCTGCGTTATCTCTGTAAGCCTGACACAGACACTGCGCACTGCTAAAGAACACAGCTTGGCTATTTTCAGCTCAAGCTATCACACAGAAAAAAACCAGGAGCTCTCTCCGCCACGCTTAAGTGTTTCTCTAAGGGGTCCAGCCCCGCGTCTTCCCTTCCCCGGGGTACTCACTGCAGTTGTCCTCGTCAGAATTGTCCTCGCAGTCCCGCTCCCCGTCGCACTCCGGGTTCTGTTTGCTGATGCAGCGCCCGTTGCGGCATTTGTACGTATATTCCTTGCAGGGAACCGTCGTGGGGACCGCTGCAGGCAGGACGGAGGGAGAAGGGTTAGCACCCCGTTGCGAGAAAGCTGTTCACCTCTTCTGCCCATCCCCACGGACCCCGTGTGAAACAGCACGCCAGGATGCCTGGCCAGGAGGAAATCCGTTTGAGGGGAGCTCCCCTCCTCCTCCTCACCCTTGCTGCAGCTGCCCTCGTCGCTCCCGTCTCCGCAGTCGTCCTTGCCGTCGCATTTCTGGGCGTTGGGGACGCACTTCCCGTTGGTGCACTTGAAGCTGTCAGCCGCGCAGCCTGGGGGAAAGAGCAGCTCCTGAGAGAGACGGGCACGGCCCAAATCCCACCGTACCTCCGACACGCGGCTCGCTTCCCCCTGAGACAAGTAAACCCTCTGCAGCTCCCACAACCAACCATTTCCTGCATCCCCAGTCTGTTCTTCTCTAAACTGCACACCGCCACTGATGTATTCAGCCCTTTCTTTCCCAAATCCCCACGTTTCCTCATCCTCGTTTCTCTCCTCCGAGCTCTCACGCCGTGTCCGCGGCCGGCTGGCATTTTGGGTGGCCTGCCTTCCTTCGCTCCGCTCAAGCCCTTTCCGCCCGCGGGGCGAGTTACTCACTGCACTGCAGCTCGTCGCTGTCGTCGCCGCAGTCGTTGACATTGTCGCACACCCAAAACTTGGGCTTGCACCAGCCGTTCTGGCACCTGAACTGCTGCTCGGTACAGGCTGAAAAGGGAGAGGGAGAAATCTGACGAGAGTCTCCGCAAAGGCACCTGAGGAATCGCCGGTGACCCATCGGGAGGAAAAATTCGTGGCACCAAAGGAAGAATTCCCATGTATCACACGGGTTTTCCAGATGTGCCCTGCGATATCTGCCCGGTTTGGGAACAAAAGACGCCTTCCCGTGAGGAGGTAAAAAGAAAGGAAGGAGGGACTTACTGCAGGATCTCTCGTCGCTGCCGTCCACGCAGTCCAGCCACCCGTCGCAGCGCATGCTCCTGTCAATGCAGCGGCCAGTGTTGCAGGTAAACTTGCCAGGGCAGGCTGGGAGGGGAGGAAAGGGATAAAACGACAGTGAGCCTTCCAGCCGTCCCTGCTGCGTCCCTTCCCCAACGTTCCCTGTGCCCTGCTTGCAGCATCCAGCCTTAAAAACACCTTTTCCTTGGAACAGAGCAGGAAAACAAGGAGGTTTGCAGGAAAAGAAGACACGCTGGAAAAAAGCGCGCTTCCAGATTTACGCGGCAGCTTCCAGACTGCAGGAAAGTCACTTCCCCCCCACCCCCGACAGCCTCAGGATTTTCAACTCACGATCGCTGGAGTCGTAGGAGAGGTACTCGGCGGAGAAGCCGGTGTCTGTGTAGGACTGGTCTGAGTGGAAGCGGACCTCTATTTTGTTGGTTGTACTGGCCACCACGAACTGGGAACGCTCCCCACAGTACCTGCGGGGAGAGAGAGAGGAAAGATGCCGTGGAAACTCTCTCTCTCTGAGGAAGGTTCAGCTCCCTCAGCCAAAATGTTGTGAAGCTTCCCCTGGGCACTACCCAAGTTGGCTTTTTGAGGCCAGCTTACGTCACGTTGTGCCCAACTCCTGCCTCGTCGTATCCCAAAAAAGCAGCAGGATACTTGTTCCCACTCCAAGTTTAAGGAAAGCAACCCCTCCGGTCAGAGCACGCCCGATGCCTACCTCGTGCCGTTGACCTGCACATAGTCCTTGGTGCAGGAGCTGACTGGGATGCCGGGCTCCAGCACAAAGAACATGTTGAAACGCACCTTCACGTTCTTTTTGGAGGGAACCTGCGAAAGGAAGCAGTGTCTGCAGCACGCTGTTTTCCGGAGTACAGAAAAGGGGGATATTCAGGCAGAGAGAGGACCTCGTCCTACCTCTATGTTCCAGACACAGTCCATGGCCGGGGGGTAGTGCGCCGGGTAATAGGGAGTCGTGAAGGTGCCGCCCTCTCCTTTCAGAGTCCCACCGCAGGCTAGAAGATAAGCAGGAAGATGAAAACAGGTTAGAAATTCAAAAAAGACCTGGTTTTCCCAAGGCTTAGCTGGCTATCACCCGAGGCCGGAAGAGAGGCAGATGCAACAGTCTCTAACAAGGTTAAGTAGACCTCCGGAGAGAGCAGCTCCGCTCCAAGGCTCGGAGAGAGCCCAGGAGATCAATTAGGTGCTTCCTGCACATCTAATCCAACATAATTCTTCTTTTGCCCTCCTCAGGGGACATCATTACAGCAGCCAAGAGCACCGTGGGCAAGGCAAGCTCCAAAAGCCAAGACGTGACCCTCTTCCAGGTCTCCTGGCCCTGGAAACATCCCTGGCAAAGTGACCGCAGCCACGGTGTTACCGGCAGCAGGGAGAGGTGAGGGGGAACTGGGGCAAGGCCTCCGCTCACCCTTCATCTTCGGGAGCTGGAAGAACTCGGCCTTAAAGCCGGGGAATCTCCCCTCCTTGTTGGTAACCAATGTGACGAGCATGACGTTCTGAGAGGACAGGAAGGTCAGGTTGTAGGAAGGGGCGTAATTCCCACAGAGCCTAGGAAGCAAAAGGAGAAAAATCCGTTAGACACAGCCGCAGAGAGAGCCTCAAGCGGCACTTCCGAGCAGGGCCAGGAGCTCAGGTACCAGCAGGACTTCTCGGTATCATCGCGCAAGGACTCGGGTGGCGTACAGACAGCTAACAGGGACGCTCACCGGACCAAAGCGTGGGGCTCCACGGGGCTGAGAGAGTTGTACACCTTGATGTAGTCACTGCCGTCCGTGCACTGCTCCAGCTCCAGCGTCTTGAAGGTCAGGCTGATGATGGAGTTGGCGTCCGCCCTCAGCGCCCAGTAGCAGAGAGCATTGTTGGGGTACGGGCTGTTGGGGAAGCCCGGCGTGGTGAAACTGGTGATCTCCCCTTCCTTGGCGTGGAGGGCAAACATGCATATATCTGCCCAGGACAGCAGGAAAGAGTTAAGATGGCAAACGAGGAGGTTCTGCCCTGCCTTTCCCCAAGATGTAGAGCTCGGCACTTCTAATTCCTCGCGTTCGGCACCCACTACTGCTAAATAACGGCAGCCCGGCCGACCCCGAAGCAGAAAAGAGCTGTACTTACTGTCCCGAGAGGAGTAGGCTATGGTGGGGTCGGCAGCTGTGGGAGAAAGCAGAGGTCTTGTCATCCTTTGGGCTGTGGAAAGTCCCTGGGCACAAAGCTGGTCCCTCAGACCCGCACCGATCTGGCCTCACTGGTGGGGTCTGTCCCTGCAAGCTGGCCAGGGGGACGCTGCTCCTGCCCGGGCTCCGGGCAGCCAAGCGATCAAGTTTTTCCTCTGCAGGACGGAGGATTCATCCCTGTCCCTCTCCAGAGGAGAACACGGAGTGTTTGAGCAGAGGGGAGCGGTCTGCACGGCCCACCAAAGCAGCGCTGCGGGTCCTCGAAGCCCTCCCCACTGCCAAGGGCACCCAAGGGAGAGCAGCTTACCCCTCCACAGCAAAACGTGTCCCCCTCCCCAGTCCCACGCGGAGGCCCAGGGACGGCGGAGCCAGCACTCACGGAAAGCGACGACCGACTCCACCTTCAGCATGGGGTTACGCAGGCGGGGGTTCCACCTCTGGACCAGGCTCTGCTTGTCCGCCATCGCCCTGTCCAGACTCTGCTCCCGGTACTTGGGGACGAGGAACTCTGACCAGTAGTAGGCAATGACGCTGCCTTCGCTGCGAGGGAAGGGTAATTACGGGGTGAGGGCACGAAAAGACGCAGGAGGGCTCAGGTATTATTAGAAGAAGGGGCCAGGCTACGTGGTTTTGGAGGATGGCCATGGGGAAGGGAAAGTCTCAATGACAAGGGATTGTCACTGAGCATTTTCAGGTCGCTTTTTAATGCCCATCCTTTCCCAGGTGACTCCTGAGGTGCCTCCATCCACAGCAGCTCTGAAATGAGGGCATACGGCCGCGTGACATCCCAGCATCACCCTCCTCTAGCCCCAGGCAGCACCTAACGCTCACCTGAACGCAGTTATCACCGTCTCTTTGTGGTAAGGGCCAATATCTGCGTGACTCCTGTAGATCTCCTCGACCTGAAAGGTTTAAAGAAGGGTGTTCAGCGTGTCTAGAAGAGAGGAGGGGTAAAAGGATAAAGACAGACAGAGCTTCAAGCCTGCTGCAGAAAATCAGGGCATAGACTCGGCATTCCTGACTGCAGGAATCTGCAGGGGCCAAAGATGGAGAGGCGAGAGATGGAGAAGCACCTAAACCTGCTCTGGCTCACCTCGCCCCCTCTTCCCTGGGGGAAGCACAACGAATACCCGAGTCCGAAGGGAAAGGCAGGACCAGCTGGGCTTCAGCACGGAGGGCAGACACCCTTCTGCCTCAGCTCCCAGCCCCGACGCATCCACCCACCCTGGGATTTGCCCAGGCAGCCTCCCAGGGCACACTGGTGGCTTCCAGAGGCAGGGAGACATCGTGGCACTGGGCTGGAGCTGTGATACCAAAGCCCAGCTTAAAGGCAGGCTCCCCGCACGCAGCCCAGGGTGTCACGGTGAGCAGGGAGAAGTGAGAGAAGCGAGAAAGCTCCAAGCAGTCCCGTGGCCACGGGGCAAGAGGAGAAAGCCCTGCTCGCAGGAGGAGGGATGAAAAAAACCTCTTACCGTGCTCTTCACCTTCTTGGCCAGCATGGTGAACTCCGGTGAGCTGGAATTCTCGTAAGCGTCAAGGAAGTCCCAGTTCAGAACCCGCAAGTGGCCATTGAAAACCTTCCGGACGGCGGCGTTCCTGTCTGGAAGGCAATGGTTCAGAGTCAGAAAGGGCAGTCAGGGCTGGGACCGCGGCACGGCAGGTCCCCGGCGACAGAAATCAGGGTGACGGGGTGGAAACGGGGTCCCCCCACTTCCTAGAGCCTTCCTGGAGCTTAAGGGGGCACACGTGAGCAACGCAGGGTAACAAAGCTTTTCCACGCGGATACGCTCCCAGGGTATCGCCCTACGGGCCACCACCCACCAGACACCACGCTCACATTTGAAGTGCCAAACCAGGAGGCCCGTGACGAGGGAGATGAGCAGGAAAGCAACGACGGTGACAGCGACGACCACCCGCCGCTTCGGGCCGCGTTTCTCCATCTTCTTGGAGTTCATGGCAGGGAGGAACTCCACCCCTTCCTCCAGGTTGTTCATGTCCTAGGAGAGGAGAGAAGGCGGGACGGTGGAACGGCCGCTCCCAAAGGCCAAAGTTTGGAGAGGTCCAACCACGAAGCAGCCTAGAGCAGAGCTGGGGTAGCTCCCCATCACCGCGAGGATGCCTTGATGCTGGCGCCTCCGCAGCCACCCCACGGCGGGACAAACCCTGCTTTGCTTTTCCCCACACGCTTAACTCCTTTTTCGGATTACGTCAACGCTGAACACGGCGTTCGGCTCAAGGAAACTCAGCGGCGAGCCCGCACACCACCTCCTGCGACCGTGGTAGGTCAACAAGCCCACCACCTCCAAGATCTCCGCCTGCCGGCAGATGAAGCCGCAGGCAAAAATTCACCCCTGCAAAGCGCTCGCTATGTGGCAGGCGTTGTCACCCGCAGCCGTGCACGCTATAAACGGCGTTCCTGTAAAAGAAACAACTGAGCTACTTCCTCCCTTTACGGTCGTGCCACTCTCCGAGCGTCTCCCGGGCCAGCGCCGCACGCTCCTGTATTTCTGCTTGGGATTTCCCGTTCAGCGCAAACGTGGATTTAAAGAAATAAAGCGTAGAACTATGGTGACCAGCCAGGCTCTCAGGACAAGACACGCTGGCTAACGAAGCTCTCGCTGCTGCCTCCGCCCCAGGCCGGGCTGGGTGACGAAGAGGAAGGTCAGCGTCGCAGCGCTGAGCCTGGCGTCAGCTGTGAAACCCTCGGTGCCCCGCTTTCTGGGACGTCTGGCTTACCTTCCCCTCCATCCCTACCCTGCTCCGGTACCTTCAGCCCTGGTCCGGTGCCAGGACCAGAACAGCTGCAGACCCAGATGTTTTCGGAGGATGCCACGCAGCCCAGAGCATCCTCAGGACAAGCAGATTTCGGGGGCCCACAGCTGCACTCGCTACCCCCAGCACTTCCTCTCCCCACCCAGGAGAGCAGACCGCGTCTTCTGCTTTCTTCTTCTGCCTCTCTCGGATTCGCCCGCCGCAAACTGCCCACGCCGCGAGGACGCCTCGCCTTTCCAGCCACCGCCTTCCCATTTTCGCCCCCTCTCCCCAGCCTTACTGGGTATCCGGCAGCTTTCCGGGCAGCGACGCGGGGATGCGGATGACGACGCAAAGTGCCGACTGGCATAAATTGGCCGCGTTCAAATGCGTTCTGGAAGGGATAACGTCGTCCCCGCAAACATCACGCCGGGTCAGATGCTGCCCGTCCTCTCTCAGCCCAGGGCTGACACAAACGGACGCTAAAGCTCGGGCTAATTTGATGCAAAAAGTCACTTAAAAGTGAAGAAGGACCACCAGCAAAGGGCATCCTGTCGACAGAGGCACCGCTGAGCCCCCCGCGCTCTTGTGCGGACCCAGAAAACCACCTCTGAGGAGCCAGGCGGTTCCCATCACCAACACCCAGCCACCCCCAGAAGAAACAAAAGACCTTGCAGGGTCAGCAGAGGACAACCCCACGGGGGATGCTCCGATCCCTACTTGGCTTCCGTGATCATCCGGGAAAAACTTGAAAACGTCATGCAAGGAAACTTCAAAACAGAAGACACACGAGCCTAAAATAAGGGACTCCTCAAAGCCAAGATTGCCTGGGGTTTGACGCACCATCTTCCAAACAGCCACCTGGCTCCAAATCACCCAAGAAATCCCACCAGCTTCCAACTCACCCAAGAAAATCCCCCAAACCAGGTAAAGGGAAAAAAACAGCCACAAACGTTGCAAGCATCTCCCCTCTCCCACTGTGCAGTGCCAAGCCTTCCCAGGCTTTATCTATAACCAATATATTTATATTTCTTTATAACCAATCCTAGATTTCCTGGGGTGGGCGAGGAAAAACCTCCCATCCTCATGCCTTACGCACACCGTTACTTCCTCTTGCTCCTCCTCCTCGCTCAGCCCTCACCGTCACCGCGGGGCTGCCCACGGCAGGATGGGAGGTTTCTGGCGGCAGCGGCAGCCGCGGTGCCCTGGCAGGAAGCCAGATGCCGTTCAAGCGAAAGAGTCCGAAAAGACGTCGCCCCATTTCTTCCACGCCTCGGTTTCCCCTGGAGCACCGACTCCATGAGGAAACTCGGAAAAGGAGCGCGTAAAAATGGATTTATATAGCGCTTGGAGGTCTCCTGCGCGCAATTTCTCCGCGCAGAGAGCTCAAAGAGAGGTCCTGTGTGTAAGCAAACCTCTCCGCTCCTCCTCCTTAAGCGAGCCACACGATATATTTTTAGACAGCGACCGTACCGGACAAACCAGATGCAGAAGTGACTAATTCCCTCAGCAGGAAATTTAGCCGGCGCACGGGGATGGTGGGAACTGCCACGGTCGACTCTGGCTTACTGGAAAGCAGAGATGTCCTCCTGCAACGAGGGATCCCAGGATGTGCCACAGAGTACGGCTTTCCAGCAAGAAGATTTCTGGGATGCAAAGCAGGGTCTGTCTGGGATCAGCATCTCCCGCAAAGGCTGGTTTCTGGCTTGTCTGGCAGATCCAGCAAGGCAGCGTGATGCGTCCCGGCCACCACAAGCCCTCACTGGAACCAACGTACCCAGCCAAGGAAAGGAACCCGTGAAACACAAATGCGCAGGTGGCCCGGGGAGGTCTCAGGTGAAGAAGAGTCACCAAACTACGCGGTTAGACTCCCGCCGGGTAATTACACCCTGCAGAGCCCAGCCCGCGTAGCCAAGAGGCAATTCCCACCTCCCCTTTTTCCAGCCACACCTGTCTCAGGTGGCGTTCAATAAAACCTGAAACAAATATCACAGGAGAAATGAGAGGAATGAAACCCATCGACACGTCAACCAGCTCGGGACACCGCCGGCGAGCCGGGCTGGAAGCTTGGGACACCCCAACGGGGTGGGATTGTGCAAAGAGAGCCAAAAAAAGACATATTTCCACAACTTGAGGTTTCCCAGATAATCATGAAAGGTAGCATCAGGTTTGTGGTGCTGGCATGAGGGGAAACAGCCTGTTTCCCATACGAAAAATAAAATAAAAAAAAGATGTAAAAGCTGCTGACACACGGCGCGCAGCTACACAACTCCTGCACCGACTCTCGCTGCAAGCCCCAACGCTCCTCCAGGAAGAGATCTGACAAGAAAAGTCCTCTCACTTCTTACTCTTGAGAAGAAATACGTGGAAACGGCACGCGTAAGAGCCGCTTCCGTAAGGCTTATTCACACCGTGTTGCCCCAACACAGGCAGTAAAGCACCGAAGAAGCTTTGCCAGCGTATTATTTTCCATCTGTCAGTTCCTTATTAAGGGCAGGGACGCTATAAAACGACGGCATCAGGACGAAGGAGGGAGGACGGAGCAGGAAACAAGGGACAAGGAATCCTCCAGACTGTCTACCTGCCAGACACAAGTCACACATCCCCATTTCACTCACCAATCTCCGGCCCGATCCTCTGCAGCGCTCAATCGTCTCGTGACCGTCCTGAGTCATCAGAGAAAACCAAGTTCCTTCGGGTTTATTGCAGAAGAAACTGCAGTTAATGTTTGCGGAGGACAGCACAGGCTTGGCTGGCTGCCCCGCGCCAGGCTTATCGCTGCAGCTGTGTCATGCAACACACAAAAAAAAAAATTAAAAAAAAAAAGCAGCGACCACGTTTCTAACCGTGATTTTGTTGTAGCAGAAACTTTTACATCTAAGACTTGGCAATTTTGGGGGAGAAGAGGGAAATACACGTGGCTCCGAGCCATGAAATTCCTCCCTGCAACATGCTCGTGTCTCAAGACCAGAAAAGGAACACGCCACGGGATGCAAACAGCTTATTTAAAACGCTCTTACATCTTTCCTGGTACAGAAAAGGACTGTCTGAACAATACAAACGCCCTCCGGCAGCCAAACAAAACCAGACCTGGGGGAAAACTCTCCACGCTCATCATCACGCTTCGCCCACGCTCTTGACTGACTTAAACAGTTTTGTGGCCCACCACGTTGGAATGTTGGGAGTCAATAAACACCAGCACCTCCGACTTTGTCTGGCAAAGCCGTCCCCATCGGCTGCTCCGGATATCGCCCTCCCACCGGATATCGGCGCGCGCGATCTGCAAGGCGAGCCCCAGCAGCCTTTGGATGGAAACGGCGAGAACCTTTGGTCCGATACCTTCCCCGCAAGCCAGGCCCTGAAAAACTCTCTGGCTGCTCCCCGGATGGTTTTTACCGAGCGATCTCTTTGTTTGCTGAGCAAAGGTCTGATGCGTTCTCAATTGGCCTCGGCTTTTTTCTCATCGCCTTTTCCTTATCCCCGTTTGCCTTTGGCACCGACGGCAGCAAAACTGGCCCGAGAGAAAAGCCCCTCCACCTTTTAAAGGAAGAGGAGCAGCTTCTCACCGTGACCAAAAACCGTGTCAGCTCCTTCTTCGTCGCAGGAGACGCAAAACAACTCCCATGTGCTCTACCGTCATCTTTATAGGGAGCCAAGTCCAACCAGGGACAAATTCCTCGGGCTGTTTCCTGCCAGGAAGGCAGGTACCGTCTTCGGGGAAGTCCTCCTGGATCGGCTCAGCTCCTCTTGAATGGATGCAGGGGGAAAATTGATCCAGAAGCAGGGAAAGGACCCGGAACGTTGCTCAGCCCTGCTGTGAAGACACGCTGGGAGCAGAAACCTGCCTTTTGCCGGGAGAACAAGCCGGGCAGGGAAGATCATCCCAACCCGGGAACAGGGAGCTGGAGCTGAGCTGATGGAGTTCTGGTAACAACCGCCAAAGTCAGGCCTCAGAGACCGACCCCAGCCAGCCTGCAGGTGAGCTGGAAAGCGCTGTTTTAACCTAAAAGCCCAGTTTTCAAACAGCTCCGTGGCACAGAACAACCCCAAAACCACCGCTCACCTCCCAGCCCTCAGCCTACACAAAAAGCCGAGACCGCGGGTTAAGCTCGCTCAAGTTTCAAAGCACCGGTTAATTAACGAAGCCCCAGAGCCCCGGGTTAAAGTCAGACCTCCTGACAGCCTGGACGGGTTGAGACAGAGCTGTTGCTAAACAACCCGGACCCGCGCGCGGCAAACCCTTCGCCTCCGCGTAGTTTTACCTTTACCCACATCCCCAGCAGCCAGCTTAAGCCGAAATCAAAACCCTCGGAGCGATGTCAGCGCCGACATCGAGGCGGTCTAACATCAGCTACGTCGCAACAGGCGGGGATTTTCACTTTCCCAAAGCTGTTTGTTTTTTTTTTTTTTTCTCTTCCTGCTCCGCTGAGCTCGGCAGCGTCCCCCAAACGAGTTCTCCTGACCTTTCATGCGACGGCAGAGGGGGAGTTCTGCTTCCCGAGGGATCCGGAGCCATGCCGGTTGGTCCTGACCCATGAGGCTCAAAGGAACCGGAGCGAGCGGAGGACGAAGCGGTTTTTGGGAGAGCCCCACCGTCCCCTCAAGCACCGGGTGCCGTTCTCACCTGCAGCTGGGCGCTGTACCTCATGCCGGCACCGGCGGCCGTGGGGCCCCGCTCCATGGCGAGGGCGGCTGCCGCACCGGCTCAAGCCGCCATGGCGCGGTGGCTCGTCGCTTCGGCACGGCACGGCTCGGCTCGGCACGGTGCCCAGCTCCTCCTCTCCGCGCTCCCGGCAGGTGCGGGAAGGCGGAAACATCCCCGTGTCCCGCCGCAGCTCCCGCCTCTCATGGGAGTGGGAGAGCAGGCGTGGGAAAACGAAGGAAACCGTCGTGGACGGAAAGCCGCGCTCAAAAACCCCTGCATCATCCGAAGAGATCCTTCTGCCACCCGCAAACCAGAAAAATCCCTCTTTTCCCAACACAAGCCACCCCGCAGTCGGCACGAGGGCTGGCTAGCGCTCACATACACAGCAGGGCAAAGATTTACATAGCCAAGGTCTTATCCCTTCTCAGGTCACAACAACCCAGCACGCAGAGGCGCTTCAGCCCCTGGGACAAATCCGCTGTTCCCAAAAACATCTGGTAGACTCAGGGGCCGCCAAAGCAAAATATTCCCTTTATTCCAGCCCAAACCCTGTTCTCAGCTACTAGGAATGAGTCACCTCTTACCAAACAGAGGAGACCAGATGGAAAACGGCGAGCCGCGCAGCAGTTACAGCAGAAGTCACACGTGTACCCGAATTTGGCACTGGGGCCACGGTCTAATATTAAACGGTGCCCCCCAGAGAAGAAAAGGAGGGACTGGGGCGAAGCCCTGGGTTTTGAGAAGGCTCTACGGCGGGTTTGCCTCCCTGACACAGGCTTCCTCCATCATTTTCCCCTTCCTGGAAAGATGCCTCCCCCCTCCACTCCAATATTTAGATTTTTCACATTTAAGTCGAGATTAAAGACAGCTGGACCAACATCACCTGTCTTGGGAATGATCTTCCCTCTCTGTTTTACATCTGGCAGCCTGTACCAACGCGGGCTAAACTGGCCACCCCACTGCTGATCTGAACGCCTTTCCACCACCTGCATCCAGCCCCAAAACTGATTTTTTTTTTTCCCCCCCACATCTGAACAGTTAAACTTCCCAGAAAGCTGGTTTTAGTGTAACAGGAGCTGCCCACCGATTCACACATTCACAAGCCGCAGGGAAATGCTGGCTTCTTACCTTTGTTTCCCCTTGCTCTAAAATGTCTCCTGCAGGGCGCAAGCTTTGCGTCCCTTTTGTGCTTTCTTTGGGGGAAAAAAAAGAAAAAAAAGAGTGCCAGATCCTGCTGTTTTCTCTTTAGGTGTAAAATATAACACAGCCCCTGTGCTCTTACAGAAATACTTGTGCCACCGCCTTTCGCTGCTCCCTCAGCAGCTCCCGGAATCCCATCCCTTCACTGAGCGCCACACAGCAGGAAGTTATCTCCGGATTTCAGGTGTTCCCCCTTCAAAAGGTGGCTTTGTTAGTCAGCCTGCTGAAACTACAAACTACCCGGCCTGGCTGATGTCAGGACCTGCTCTCAGCTCTCTCGCTGATGCCCAACCCTACCCAGAGCGTTTTAGTTTTACAGCCACTCCCTACCTGGCTGACTGTGGCCTGATTTCATCCCCCCTGCCGTGAAGCAGCATGTTTTCGATCTAAAGAGCTGAACCACTGCTCTTTTGTTTCTGCGAATTTCTCCTCTTCCAGAGCCGCCGGGATGTGGCTAGTGATCCCCAAGCGCGGCATGAACGCCCAGCGCTTCCCGTCATTCAAGCCACTGGCGTCTTACAAAACGAATTCAGTAGCTCTTTGAACAAGAGGATGCAATCACCGTGGGGAAAAAAAACACCCAACCAAGCAATACATAAATAAAATATTATATAGCTGGGAGGCAGCTGGATTAGAGCCTCAAAGAACAGAATTCCTGTTTCTTCACTGCCAAAGCCGTGATTTATTTCGTGGCTGTGTTGCTAAGTCACCACAGTGGACGAAGGTCCCCTCTTTTTGGGCGCTGTACGGTCCCAAAACACCAAAGCAGCAATTCCCGACAAGCAGCCTGCCACATGCTTTTGGGGCGAGACGCTTCCATGTGTCTCTCCAGACTGACTGCAGGATGCCGAGCCCAGCCAAGTCACTAGGAAGCATCAAGATCAAGCCACTTACCCCTTCTTCCCGCTTCTATCCGTTCTTTCAGTACACGCTGGCACCTCCTCCTCCTCACGTCGCCTCTTCGTATCAGTGCGGCCACAACAGCATTATGAGAGCAGCAAGCCAAGGTTTAACACGCCTTTAGGAGGAAGGAGAAGTTGCAAGAGCTAAACCGCCTTGAGCTCGACCCCCAGGAGAGTCCCAGATGAGGCAGGGATAAGCCGCAGGAGCAGCAAACGCTCTCCGAACAGGCAGGATACTTCTGCATCGGCTCCCAGCCCTGGGAATGCCATCCACGTGAAAAGAAAAAGGAAAAAAAAAAAAAAAAAAAGGGAAAACATAGCCGCTTACATAAGGAATGAAGGCAGGCTGCCTGCAAGGGAGAAGTCTCCTGGTGGAGGCAGTTCCCAGGAATTCTAGCTCTGCAAAGGAGCACCATCCATCCACACCGGATTCAAACCGTCGGTGACAAAGGGTTTTCCTCCCTGCAGGGTGTCTCAACGGCTCTGTTCTCGGTGCGACTCCGAAATTCACATTTCACCGCTGGCGCCCTCCCACCCAGATTCCTGCCAGACAACCCCGAAACCACCCCATCTCCCTTCCCCAGCTAAAACCATTCAATCCGGTCCGGCAACTTCCAGAGCGATACAAAAGATCCGGGAGAGAGAGATAAAAAAACCCTCACAGGGTGTCCTGTTACTTTGCATTCCAAAGAGTAAATAAAAGGCTGATTCAGTGGGAGGAGAGGAAAACGTCACCCAGAAAGCTCTGTGGTTTCCAGCTGAACCGGCAGCCCCCGGAGAGCAAAGGTGAAGAGTGGGTACCGCTCGAGGGACGACAGCTCTTCCTGCTTTCGGGCCTGAAGCAAGTTGTCTTGGTGTGATTCAGTCTCTCCATCTGTAACGCGAGGAGAATAATTACTGCCTGTGGAGAAGGGGAGCTGTGAAAGCCCAGCGAGTTGCCTTCAGCCAGCCGCGTGCTGCTCTGAGGCTGAGCCGAGCCGTGGTGCTACTTTTCAGAGAGCTGTTCAAGGATTACTGCATAATTTGGTCGGGAACTGATCCTTTGATCTCAAATGCTGCTCTGGGGTGAGAGTCCTGCCTCCAAAACCTGACTTTGGCAGGGATCACCAGTAGCTTTGCCCTCCTGAGATCCTGAAAGCTGGCCAGGACAAAGTGGCCAGCTCCACCCTGTAAACGATGGGGGCACGAGAGTAAGCAAAGGATGTGACAGCGTGTGATGATCTCGAAATCAGTCCACCCTCAACCCCCCAACGTGCCCCAGACGTGCTTTCAAAATTTAGGGGTTTCTTCTGCCGCTGTGGCTAGAAAGTCATGGGACTCCAACGGGAATCCTAAACACTAGGACACACACCATAGGATGTAAGCTTCATCCCAGGACTGGACGATTAGCTGGGTCTCCCTTCTTCAGCTCTTGAAAGCAGAGAAACCTCTTTTGTGAGCTCTGAATCAGCACCAGCAGTGTTTGCCAGCCAAACTGTAAGCGCCACAGAGCAGACAGGCTTGACTGCCCGGTTTGCGGCCCTGCGCATTTTGAAACCCGAGGCACACCCAAGATTCAAAGGCAGTTAAGGTCCCATCTGCCTAACAAGCTGCGAACGAGTAAGCCGAGGCCGTGACGTAGCTGGGGAAGAGATGCCCATTTCTCTCGGGTTTGTTACAAACAAGTAGAGCCGACCCATGCTCACGTGCCTCGCCACCTTATTTTCTACAGAAAATCGAAGTTCTGACTTTGTGTTGGTGTCACCTCGGCTGTTTACAACCCAAAAAAAAAGTGTGCACCTTTGACTTTTCACTTATTCCTCCTATTTCCCTCACTTTGGTGGTGTGGAGGACAAGGGATGTGGTCTGTAGTGGGGTTTTTTGCTGTTTTATGGTCCAGCTCCTGCAGTCTTTCAGACAAGAAAGCGACTGACATCCTTCCAGCGGGGTACGGTGAGACCGCACACGCCGTTGACGTGCCCACCCTGAAGGAGAAAAACCGTCCGCGACCTCTCTCGCAGAGTTCAGTCTGTCAGAGGTGAGAAGCAATACGTGCTCTCCTGGTCCTCTCCTGGATGAGGTGGCAGGCTGGATGAAACACCCTGCTGACTAGATCAGGCTTGCAGACCTGCTCTGGTCCATTCTCCACCCCAAAAGGAGGATCTCTTCCTCTCCAGATAATCTATTGTAGCGTTAAGGTGTCTCTACTTTCACAACATCCAACCTAGATCTCTCGCTGCATGAAAAATCGGTAAGCTCTCACTTGCTAGCAGTTCTCTGAAGCTTAGATATTTGTTGCTGGCTCAGCTCAAGTACTTGCAAGGAAAAGATTGTCCACAGGCTGAAGGAGAGCCCTCAGATTCCTTCCACGAGATGGCAGGGAGACGTTGGGAAACCTGCCTCACCTTGCAACCCATCTGACCTACCCAGAGAAGAGAATGTTCCTCTTGAAGAATCAATGAGCTGGGAACAGAGGTTCCCAGACAATTAGTTGCTGGTCTCTGTGGTGCTTGTCATTAAAAAAAAAGCAGGAAAAACATAAGCAGGGATTAAATCCAGCCCAGTTTGCAAACTCTGATCCTTCTTGGAAAAACAGTTAAAATCCAGATGCGTGGACATAGTCAATGAAAGCTTTCTCCCTGCTGGAAGGAGCTCCTGGGGTGGCTAACCCTGAGCAGGTACAGAACCCTTTCAGCACACCCACGCCACTCTGACTCACCTCCGCGACACAAACTGAAAAATAAAACCAGAATAAATCCTATCAACTAGACAGAAACTCCGCTTTCTAATTACAAACGACTCACCGCCCTCTGACTGGGGCTCTCTCTCTTGCTCACAGCGATCTGAAAACACAGACTGAGCTTTCCTGCTGCCCTTCAAAGGAACAGCGTGCTATTTTTGTGACGAAGCAGCACTTCGGGCTTTTGGAGGAATCCTCAGCTTCGCACACTAACACCTTCCCGCCTGGCCAGCTGCCGCAGCGCATGTTCGGAACAAGAACCCAGGTAGGCTGATGGTTTTTGGTAAGCCTAGAGAGAACAAAACACTGCGACAAATACTTTTTTTTTTGAGTAATCAAACACATTTTTCTACGTACAGAAGCGTATTTTTCTAAGTATGTCTCCTGAATACCAACTAGTCACCGTTTCCCCAAGCACAAACCGAAAAGTTTTCCCGTTACCAAAAATTCATTGAGAATGAGACATCAGCACATTAAAATCACTTACCACGTTTCAAACAACGCCAGCATCTTCGCAAGTCCTCACTTCCAGGCCCTTGTGATCTCTTTTAACAGGTAAAAGAGCGTGACCCCGCGACAGGTCTGCTCTGGGTCAGCACATCCACTTACTGATGCTCCCCTCCTGTATTCGGTTGGCACCAAACTCTTTAAGCGCCGTTGCGAAACCACCCGATCCTGGAGCTCTTAAGGATTCTGCTTCGAGGATCTTGGTTCTGGCAGGTGAGTTATTTTACTCCAGGTCTTGCAAACTGGAGGACAGGGAGAAAAAGTAACGTTAGAAGATGGGGATGCCGTGCTTACGAAGAAAGGAGATGGAGATTGCGACTTCGTTCTCGTTTCTGCCGTTCTGGCTTGCCAGGTGAAAAGCAAATAACAAGGTTTTTGTATTTACCTAAAAACCGCGCTGGTGACTTCGAGGCATTTGGAAAAGGAAGAGCAACTGTTAAAAATACGCAGGTTGATGTCCAATTTACTAGTTGCTTTTGAAAAGGGACGCTTGGTGAGTTCATTGGGTTATGAGGGCATCCTACTAAGGTACAGAAATAGAGATTTGCCTCGTGATTTAAAATAAAACAGAGCAGTTGTTAGAAAGGTTAGAAAGGCTTCAGATGGCCTGTGGCAGCGTGTAGCACGCTCAGTCCTTGTAAGCAATGATTACATGCTACTCTCTTGGTGGACAGAACCATCCATCCCAGTTTTTAAGAAATAATCCTAGAATAGAATCATAGAATCACAGAAGGGTTTGGGTGGGAAGGGACCTTCAAAGCCCACCCAGCCCAACCTCCCTGCAAGGAGCAGGGACATCTCCAACCCGATCAGGTTGCTCAGAGCCTCATCCAGTCCCAGCACACACCAAAAACATAACTCCAGCCCCTCTCTGCCCTTCAACCTACTGTGTAGAAGTTAAAGGTTACTTATTAAAAACAAGGGCTCTTGTTATGCTACTCTACAAGTAGCGTGAAGGGTTATTTTTCAACCAGAGTGGAAGCAACTCATCAGAGAGGTGGCAACTCAACCACAGAATGGGCTGCTCTTTGCTCTTGAAAGCCGGGAGTAAACATATACTATTTAATCCAACGTGTGATCCTTCGAAATAGGAAACCCACATAGTCACGGATGCTGTTTCTCCAAAGATCCCAGACTTCCAAGGCAAAGAGAACAGGCTTCAGCGAAGCAGCAGGGAACGCAAAGCTTGCTCACACGTTTAGGCGAAGACAGGGAAGAAAGGAGACGGTGATGACCTGCACAGCAAGACTCTCAAAATTCAGCAGCAGCAACAACCCGAGACACACTAAACTCACGGGATTAGACGCAGGTTTCCTACCAAAGCCTCTTCTGTCCAAGTGACAAATTAATGTGGTTACTTGGAAGAGGATCCACAGAAATTAACCACCTTTCAGCACTTGACTGTTGAGCTTTGACACTGAAGAACTTTATTAGTTATGAACAGAACTAACATAGCAGGATTATCTCCACTATGTTTCGAATTTAGAGGCTCTTTCACCGAAGCAATACCAGGAAGTTGCTTGTCATCTCTTTAATTTCTTATTTTATCTCCACAACTAAAAGGATTTAAGAACGTCCTGGCCTCCCTCCTAAACCGCAGCCTTTCTGCTGTCTCCTTGGTCAACAATTAAGTTAAACGATCTATTAGCCCTTGGCAAGCTGGACAATCACTGTACACAAAACAACAACCCGTACAAAACCAAAAAGAGACGGCAGAGAGATCTGTAAGGCTTTCTGCACTTTTATTCTTCTCCTGGTCCAACACATCTTCCGATCTCATTCCGAGAAGGCTTCAAGGTCACGTCAGAAGAGCCACAAATGCATCGCCGGTATGTGCAAAATTCAAACATTTATACAGAGAGATAAAATTGCAAAGGTAAAAACAAAACTAAAGGCCAGGATCACGGGTTAAAATATTTCTTCTGAGTCCAAGAGACTACAGTTTGGGTTTATTTGAAAACATATTCCAAGCTTTTAAAACAAGCTACAGTCTTTTCTGACTGATAAAAAGGTCCATTTGTTGAGGAAAACCAGAGGATCTTTCTGGTGAACGCTTTCTTTCTGTCTTCCAGTATATTCCCATTTGCTGACTAACTTGTTCACGCAACGGCTTTCTCCGTCTCCTCCACTTCTCGCTCTTCCCCACGGTTCCTAGTTTTTTTTTTTTTTACGGCAAAAACCATCTTGACTCTCATCCTGCCTTTGACACGGAAGTGGTATCTGTTCAAAAGAAGGCTGAGCTCAGTGACGGGGGGAGGTATTTCAAAAGTCTATAAATAGGCTGAACGTGTTAGGGATCTACTTCAAGGCTATGTTACAAACAAACTCTGGTGTCCAAGCCACCAGCCTAAGTCATCTATATAAAAGTAGTGACAGCTAGGCTCCAGCAAAAGGAGGCGTCATCTTCACGACTTTGAAAAGTCTGAATCACCTCTTCTGAGCAAGTCTCCCTGGTTAAGGAAGACCCAAGATCAACCGCTTTGTCTACGACGGAAAATGCACTGAAACGATAATCGCAAAAAGCCCTTCGGATGGGAAGAGAACAAAGAAAAGGAAGACATTTCTTAAATTACCAACGCCACAGATCTTGGCTTTACATATCTGGGCTGAAACATTTTGTTTTGCTGTGGAATTTCTACCTAGACATCACAATGCTGACTCCAGACAAGCAAGGTGACAGAATCCAGTCCAATCCCTAGCCACGGCTGTCGTGAGGGAGTCTTGGGTGGCCAGAAGACCACGGACTCAGGGAAGTTCTTGGAAAGCCATCCATTTTCAAACCAGTGCTCATAGCTGATCTTGGGTCTGTTTTGGAGACGGAGCTGTTGTCACGACCACAGTGGAAACTGCTTTAGTAGAGCCAGACACTGTTCCCTGCTGGAGATGGGAGGCTGGTACAGTTTGAATTCGAACCTGTTTGAAGCGGAAAGAAAAAAAATTTCAACTCATGTCACGAACACCCTGGTAAATTATCTGCTTCTGCTGCCAACAAAAACCCAGCTACGTGGACGAGACCAAGCACCAAAACGCATCAAAACAATTAAAAATCACATCTGGATGGAGGGAAGGTGCACTGCATGTGCTCACTGCGGACACCACAGCCAAGCTGTGTACCTATAATTTTTATGGAAGCCCACGAATCAAGTATAAAGTCCTCAGGGAGGTGTTAAGTCACCATTTTTGGCGACTTAGCATCATTCTAGGTGCCGTTACCTGCGTGGCCTGGCCTTGCTGCTGCAGCTGCTGCAGTTGCTGTGCAGTCAGGAAACTCACTGGCTTGTTCCCAGCGATCAGTTTTGTCCCTGCGGGCATGGTGGTCAGGATGATATTTCTACCTAATCCACTGATGCTAAGGGGAAGAGAATTGGTGAAAGGTTAGCAAGCAGCGCAGCAGGCTAGATGTTTCGGACTCACAAATTATTCTCCAGTTGCTAGGAGATTAAAGTTACTTATTTAATTTAGTAATGATTTTAAGTAGCGGGGTTTTTTCTCCCCAAAAACCCGGCAAATACGCAGGTGACAAGTTTATGTCAACATCTGCCATGATGATAGCGAATGACTTTATCACACAAATCAAACCCGCTGATTCTGGACCCTGCGGCAGTTAACGCTTCCCTAGTTTCTGTAACGGAGAGGTGGCCTCAGATGACACATTTTTAGCTACGTCACCAGGTTAATTCTTGCTCAAACACACAGAACTAGTCTAGTTCTTTTGAAGGCAAAGAACGCTTTTTCTTCAACGTACCTGCTAGAACCTACATCTCAGGGCACCCAACCAACCTCCCCAGGAACTTATGGAACACAGACCTTCCCTCAGCCTCTTCCTAAAGCAAAACTGCCAGATGCAAAGTACTCACTTGGCCCCGAGGTTGCCCTTGATGATGGGAGCAGTCACCACGCTCTTGCCTTTCACTGGCTGGCTGATCACTGACAGCGGCACTGTTATTCGTGCCGGCAGCTTACCCTAGAGAAGTTGAAGAACACATGAGGAGCTGCGGGGAGTTCAGCTTGCCGACATGCAATTACCACTCAGCTTGCTTTTTATGAGTCCCGGGAGCAGAAACCAACAGCAGCTTTGCTGAGGAAATCTGTGCTCCTGAAAATTCACCTCCATCTCATTCACTTCACGGCTGCCTCAGCCCTGAAATCCCGCATCATCTCTGCACCACGGTATTTCTCTGGGAAGGATCACGGCACCCATCCGTGGTTTTTCTCCTTAGAAAGCTACGCTAATGTCAATTAGCCTATTCAACTTTTGCAGTAGATTTTACGGTGCCGTCAGCTTTGGGCATTAAAATTGTACGCAACGGGGAATTCAGTGAAAAAGTTAATACAGACAAAAAGCATTTCTAGTTCCGACACCGCTCCAAGGGAAGTGTGGGGCAAGACGCTGAGCTGCACGAGGTAGGACTTTACATAAGCAAAGTTTATTTAATCCACTCTCAGTAGGAGGTAAAGGAAGATGTATCTGACTGTTTTCTGGGCATTCAGCATTTATGTATGATTCCAACATCATGAGATGAGCTGCAGTACTGAAGTTGAGCCTTTGTGGATGTAAAAATTAGTTTTCAGACACAAATCATCACTGTGTTTCAGAATTCGCCTTCCTCACCCACCTCCCCAAAAAGTTTAGCATTACTTACTGCTTGGGACGTAGACACTACCGTGGTGCTGACGGGTACCTGCCGCACAGCGGTGGCTCCTGCGCCTATAGTTATGGGAGTCCCGGCAGCTCCCGAGGCCACGGCAACTGCTTTCGACACCGTAGCGCTCACGGTCGGTAACGAGACAGCTGAGGTATGGACCGTGCCCGGCACGCTCACCGCTGAGGAAGAGGGCGCTTGCTTAGCGTGAGTAGCCACAGTAATAGTCTGCCCGGTTTTGGGAGGCATCACCCCCAGCCCCTGCACGATTCTTATCGTAGCGGCCGGTTTGGCCTCGGTGGATGCCACAGTAGTTACGGCTTTGCTCTTCTGATCTGCCACGGTCATGCCCAGAGCAGGCATCAGTCGGAAAGCGGAGCTCGTCGGCTCCGCGGTCTTTAAGTCAGGAGTTACTTTAACCACTGTGCTTCCAGCTGGGCTGGAAGAAGCCGAGGTGGCCGTGCTCGTCTTCGCTGGAGAATCAGCGGTCTGGACAGGATTGGACGTCACGTGCAAAGTCGCAGAGATGCCTTTCCCACTAGCGCTGCTTCCCGCAGCCGCTGTGAAGAGGTCCTGAGTCAGTTTGACAGTAGTGACTTGAGATTTGGCCAAGGTGGCCATCATGTCCGGGGTGATACGCAGGACAGTCTGTCCCTTCGCGTCTGTGGTGATAGAGGACGGGGGAAGCCGCAGCACGTCCTTGCCTTGGATCCGAAAATTGGTCGCTGTAAGCGGGATGCTGCTTCCAGGCTGGGTTTTCACGCCAAGTTGTCCTGTAATTGCCACCTGGAAGTGATCAGAGGAACGGCTGTATCAAATCAGAACACAGTCCAAGGCATGCTCAAAGCAAAACTTCCCAACGGGATGATATTTGCTCCCATCAGAAGTGGAACAACCGGGTTGCGGAGCCCAGCTCCTTGTCCCTCCCACTCTCTCACCTGCTTGATGATATTCTGGCCAGCTACGTTCTGGATGACAGTGGTAGAGGAGGTGCTGGTAGCAGAACTGCCCGGAGAGCTGGTCACCGGCTTTACAGCAGGGCTGGGCGCTGCAGAGAGTCCTGTCACGGTGATGCCCGTCTGTCCGGTCATGGAGCTTCCCGGTCTTTGCACCTGCACCGGGCTGGTTTGAGCTTTCACCGGCAGAGTCATCACAGCCTACGCGAAGACACAGAGGCAGCCTCTGAGCAGACAATCTAATAATTGTTCTTCCTATTGTGCCTTAGCTTGCAAGTTCTGTGGACATTTTACTGTAATTAATAATTTAATGGTTCCACATAAACAGGCAACGGGGTGAAAAAAGGAGCACTGAGCAGTATCGTTTACGCAGAACTGGTTTTGTGCTCTTGCTCTGCAGTTAACACGTGCTCCAAGTGCAAGCAATCCCTGTGCACCATACCAAAATATTACAAGTCAGAGCTTCTCCACCAATTCCAGGCAAACTCACCTGCGGGAGCACTTTGGTTTGCGTGGCTGTAGCTGGAACGCGGATTTGAGGCACTGACGTAGGTTGCTGCTGCTGCTGCTGGGTTACCACCGGGGCTTGCTGAGACATGGCTGGGAGGCTGGACTGGGCAGCGACCACGCGGACCTGCGGCAGTCCCGAGGAGGTGGTATGACTTACCACCCGGGTGGGAGGCGGCTGCGGCCCCGGCTGCGTCTGTGAACTCTGCGCTGTGGAAAGCAACGTCCCGAGCTGCGGCATGGAAGGGGACGATACCAGAAGAACGCTACGGAAAAGATAAAGCCAGTAGGTCAGCAAAAATGTAGGAAGTGACCAAGAAAGAACCAGTAACGTTCACAAGCAACGTATGAGACGAGAAAAGTACCTTTGGCTGGGTTTTGCTGTCTCTGATCCAGCACTAGATACGCTCTTGCTAACCACAGACACTGGTGGGGGTGAAATAGGCGTTGCTGGTAACGCTGGCGCAGTTGGTGTCACCGGCGTCACAGGAGTTGGCGGCATGCTGGAGTCGCTGAGGCTCAGCTGACTGGGCTCTGATGTGCTGCTGGGGAGTGCTTTCACAGAACTCTCCTTGCTGCTAGACTTCTGCAAAGAAACCACGTCAAGCATGACGGTCTTGACAAAAACTGGTTTTGATTGCTGCACTCTAGAGAGCGGGCTGAGCACCTTAAGCTGAGTTCTGGATGGTTATGAATGACGCCAAATCCTGAAATCACAGATGACTGACTGACTGCTTTCCTCACCTGCAGCCACGAGTGGGCTGCTGCATTTGGCTGCTCCTGTTCTCAGGGAAAAGTGCATCTCAGCAGTGAGAAACATTCATAACATGCAGATTTCCACCTTGGTTAATTTGCCAACAGTAACTACTTCAGAGATATTTGGTATCAATACCAAAGAAAAATAAAAGACATCCAAAGCCTGACAGCTTCAGCACAGCAATGGGGAGAGGAGAAGACGTGTTCCACACACTCCGCTCAAGATTAACCTCAAAACTAGATCTGAAAGACCACCTCTAAGGTAAGGAGCACAAATGAATTCCACTGACCTCCCTGCTGAGATCAACAAGAAAAACAGTGGAAGCTCGGAGGAGCAAAAGTTCCCTTTCCTTCTTCATTTTGTGCACTGGTGCTAGACTTAAAACTGACATTCACATACATAAAGAACTGATAATGGAAATAAATTGTAATTTTCATCAGGCACTACGGATGCAGAATTTATGGATTAAGCTAAGTCCATATCCTTCCAATCCCAAAAGCATCTGTGCAAAGAAATTTACCACTTTAGCCGGAGGTTTTGGCTTCTGCTGAAGAGCTTTCTTGGCTTTTGCTGCAGCAGCTTGAGCCTGGTGGATCCGTTCTGCAAATAGAAATTAACGGTTAGAGCTCTTGAGCACAAGCAAGCTGATTTAAGAAAGCAGGCCAGTTCAGAACTGTAAGTTCATCTCCAGACAAGAAATCAAACACACATTGTCATGTAATAGCGCAAAGAAAAATACCAAGTAAGATTAGCCAAAAAAGCTGAAACAAAGGCACATGAGAAGCTGTGAACGTACACATAGATCTGCACTTTTTCTACTCAGGATGCTGTTTTTCTAACAAACATTTCAAACTGACACACTGCTGTGCAAGACTGGGTTTAAGTGCTGATGGGCTAACATCAGCAAACCAACCAGAAGAAAAACCTAGACCGACAAATTAATGTTCATTATCCAGCTGGACTGAAAAAGCTCAAGAAATTTAGAAACATTCTCAATTCTTAAGAGAGCACCAAGCCAGGCTTACCAAACTCTTCCTCGCTCCTGTCCCGGTGCAGGTAGATCCACAGCTTGCGTCCAATATCGTATTTCACGCAGGGATCCTTCTCATAATGTAATCGATCCAAAGCACCGCTAACAACCGTGTTAACCTGGAAAGTGCAGAATTCAAGGAATTACAAGGTGTCCCTGGTTGGGCAGGCAAAGGTCATGAAGAGAAAAGTAATCCTATTTGGCTAGCAATCTTCATTTGAGGAAGAACTGACGGAGAGCGGATGCTGCAGCACAGGATGCTGTTTGCCAGCCTGGATTAAATGGAGCTTCCACCAAAGCTGAGAGCTCTGAAAACGGTTTCTGTACCTAAAACGTGAGCACCTATATGCCAGGGTGGTAGCTCTGTGGGTTTTCTTGCTGTTTTTTCATCATCCAGAGTTCAGAGCAGATTTGCAGCAGCTCACCAGGGTGGAACACAGCTCTCACTTGCTAGTCAAAGCAGCATTAAAAAAAATTATTGGGCTTCAGCCACTGAATACTGCCCAGGTCTGCGCAGTGTATTTTTAGGAGAATCTGTTTGAGGCTAGACATGACATCCAACTTACTTGAGCACTTGTGACATCAGGAGCTAGGAACTGGGAATCTTTAAGCAGCTCGCAGATTTCAGCACGAGTTCCTTCTCCGTTAGGAAGGCGAGCAGCAGCATCACGAACTGAAAAATAAAACCAGAGCTTAAACTTCCAGCCATAACTAGGTAGTAGTCTTACCCCTGCTCTCACAGTGCCTCCTGGCTCACTGAAATCTACCCGCCACGATCCCTCAGAGATAGGAGCAGAGATTATAAAGGATTATTCTGAAGTACATCAACTGTGTCGGCTTTGTGCCGGGAGTGATGAACTCGGGGAACAGCACTGAACCTCAGAAAGAATTCGCAATGCCCCAATTTCACAACTGCATACTTAAACCACCACTCTCTGTTCTCCAGTTACCTCAGCCTTAGCTTCAGCTGTGACTCTCCTCTCCCTTTCCCATTTTCTCTCAAACGACGATTAACACACAGATGCCTTCTTCTCTAGTTATTCCTGCTCCCAGCATTTCATCACCTTTACTTCATAGAATTTATTTCTTCTTTGCTTGCATCATCCCAGCCTCCTCACCCTTCCCCTTTATAATGTGGATTCCTACAGTCATTGCTTGGGGGTGAGGGGTCAGAGGAGCGTTTTTCTTTCTTAAAAAATATTTTTTCGGCCATCAGCTTACCAAGGGACAAGATGGTGACATACGCTGGTCTGTCTGAGCGCAGGAGAGAATGCTCTCGGGCTTTGTTTAATGAGGTTTCCTTGTCAAACACCCCCTTCACGGGACCAACAACTGACTCAAAGCCATGCATACGGAAAGTGAAAGCTTTGTGGGGCTGGCTGTAACGGTAACGTTCCTGGATTTGGAAACAAGAGGGTTGAATTTAGTAGGAAACATACAGAGCAAAGTCTTAGGGCTTGTGCTGCCTTTATGTTATAGTATAAGTCACTATCATTCTTTAGAGAAAGTTATTCTAAATTAAATGCTCAAAAACTGCTGTATGAACTTATTTTGGATCAAGACAAGCACAAACTACTTCAAGCAGAATATAAAGCACCACCTAACCAAAGTGTGCAGGTGTAACACATTAGGTTCATTGTTAAGCAGCTGCACAGACTGGAGAGGTGCCAGAAATACACCTTCCGCCCAGCAAACACCACTTCCCCCAGCCACAACAAACCCTTTCTTCCTCCTCTAATGTGGCAAAAAGAGAGATTTCTAAAATTGAACCTGGATATTCCAACACACACACAGACAAGATAACGAAGCGTACGTGTGCACTTATTGCCACTTATCTTCTGCTTGTACTCATACATGCCCGGAAGATACAGAGACAAGTCATCCTTATACGCTGGAGGATGGCAGAGGAGACAGAAAGGTTGGCACTACCATTTTCAATTATTTTTGCCCAATACTCATTGGAAATACAGGAATGTTTGAAGTGAGCAGCCAGGCTATATTGTTAAGAAGTTCTCTGTAAGACCAAGGCACCTACATCAAGGCAGAAGAAACATTCTTTACATTAACAAAGTTTGTGTGGAGCATAAAATTGCCATACCCTACAAATTCTCTTGTTTCAGTGGCTAACGGTTTCAAGATGTGCGTTTAAAATGAAGAAGATTCTCTTCTTACCTGCTCCTGAAACACACGTTTCTCCTCTCCGGTGCTAGGTCGGACTACGTAGTCAGTCCTTCTGAAACAAAGGTCACCATCAGTTCTGAGCAACCAGCCCACAAGAGTCCCAAAAGAACATCCCAAAGGATGTTCTCACCCTTTCTGCAAATTCTTCTCAATAAATCCTGAAAGCGTTTGATAATACAAATAAATCCTGCAGAGATCTTAAAATACGCTGTATGAAGGTAAGCAAGGACTGTAAATAATCTAGTTATCAGGGTATAAGTTAGATTACGGGTTTTTCTCTGATAATATATGTGAACTTGGAGAAAAATCAGTTGACTTTGTGAAATCTAATTACTGCATTTATAAAATCTATCAAGTGCCTTTCTGCCTCTTGATGTAAAATCTTTTTATCGTAAGCAACCAGCCATTCAGATCCAGAGACACAAAGACCAAATTTCACAAATTCAGCATGCACTGCAAAGGCTTTCAAGCAGTATTACATACTTACACTCTGGGAATTGGTGTTGTGGCATCTGAGCTGTCTTCATTTTCCTATCGAAAAATAGAGAAGCGTCAGTGTTGGATATAACTCAGTCAGGTTTTGTGCTGCCAGAAGGCGATTTTTTTTGTGACTCACTTTGAAAAAAGTCTGGTCTTTGGTCTCCAACCAGAGCTGGAACAGTGCTGCCAATTCCTTCTCATGATCTTGGCATGAAACTAGTCCAAGAAATCAGGAAAAATAAGAAAGAGAAGTCCTTTATTTGTTACGAAGCCAGCTGCTTGTACTTCCCAGTCATCTCCTTCTCCCTTCCTCCCTCTATGCATCACCAGTCACAAGGCATCTTCTGCACTTCAAGATGCTCAGTATGAGCCTGGGCACACAGATTATCAATTTGCTCTCTGGTTTCCACTTTTAAAAATTAGAATAGTACCGCTTTGTTCCACAGAGAAGCTTAATTGTAATAACTAACCATTACTCTGAGTAATTAGGAGGTATGCTCTACAGAAGGGAAAACACAAAGGTGTTCAAACAGATTTGAAGGGTGCCATCAATACAGTTAGGTCAGCAACGTAAAGAATACAGCCCAGTGCCTTTGCTGCCTTATTCTCTGCTGCTGATACTAATGTCTGGCGAAAACCTTGAATCCAAACCACATCTCTGTTCAGCTAAAAGAAAAGGCCTAGCTAATGAATTAACAGCTCTGCTTGTCCTCTCTGGGCTGCAGCAAGCTGAAAAGCAAAGTCCTGGAGAAAGCAACCAACCTTTACTATAGTAGAAATCATAGAAGAGCACAAGATACTCACCAAGCAATTTCCACTGCTGAGTTTTTTCCTTGAATTCCACAAAAGGTGAGAAGCTGGAAGGAGCATCTACGATGCAAAATGTGCGCATCAGAGAAACCATACGATCGTCCAACCCCCAAAATCCTACTGTGGTAACGCAAGCCGTTGAGTCAGACTCACAACGACAGACAGAGCCTTTTCAGCGATTATGTTAAGTGCATCTCTGCATTTTTTATTATCTCCGAAGACAACCACAACGTCTTGGCACCAGAAAGAAAACTAATTTCTTCCTGCTTCAAACATCCCACCTGAAGCACATGAATTAAACGGGATAAACTGCCTGTCTAGAGGCAATTCCACACACATTTTTACAGACTCGGGAACCAAGCTGGGCCTTATCTCCCATCCACATGCAAAACAAGTCGACCACAACCAAGCACTGTAAGCCATAAAGCCCGTAATAGAAACGTTGTCAACAACACAATGATTTACTGTAGTGATGAATTAGAAGTTGATTTGAGCTGTAATATAAATCAGCACTGATTACAACCA
The DNA here is from genome assembly GCF_036417535.1 of Chlamydotis macqueenii. Taxonomy (NCBI): domain Eukaryota; kingdom Metazoa; phylum Chordata; class Aves; order Otidiformes; family Otididae; genus Chlamydotis; species Chlamydotis macqueenii. Next base: position 1,746,796 of record NC_141579.1, on the reverse strand, counting down.
AGGTACCAGCATCGTCAGTATTTTTAACGCTTCTTACCTCTGCTGTCACCTGTCAGGTACTGCAAGGCAGGCAAAACCAGTTCAGACCAGTTAGGGGCGAAGGAGAACCAGTTATTTAGTGCACTGGCAGGAGAAGATTGCCAATCTAGAACTTTATCTTCAAGCTGAAGAGGAAAAAGAAGCATTTATTAAAAATCTTGTGCTTTAATGACTGTTCTTAACAAAGAAGAAAACAAAACAGTTACACACATCCAGGGGGAAAAAAGATCTTATATATGTAAAAAAAAAAACTACCTAACTTTTTCAATTAATGGAATTTCAGACAACAGACACCAAAAAGGGGAGAAGACTTCCCCACCATCTCTGGTCTTAGTACACAGAGTTTATCTAACTGTCCTCTAAAGAACGGGTCTGGAAAGACGTACAGATTCAACTGACTCAATTTATGAAACATATTAAAAAAAGAACATGGTACGGACTCCCAAAGGCTTGCATTTTAAAATATACATCTTAGTATAATTTACAGCAGGACACCTCTGGAGAAAATCACTATTACACAGCTATAAACTCCCCAGGCCCTAATTTTGCTTTCTGCAAAGATTCCTACAGAAGTGGGTGGCTCCTTACCACAGAGAGAGTAGCGGGTCCTTCCAGAAACAGTATCTCCAAAAGAAGGAAAAAAAAGCTGGAAGATATTTCATTTATTCCAAGGCACGTCTTCATCTCTTCAAGAGGTCTTCAAATGAAAGAGAACATAAGCAGAATAAGTTTCCTGCATAAATATTCACCTTCATGTACAAAGCTGAGCATGACACATTTCACACATCCCAAGCTGCACAACCCCAAAGTCTGCGAAAGCCTCGCAAAAATCAAGAGTTGCAACATCTGTGCAAAGTGTTCAGGGCCCTCTGAAGCACTTACTCCTCCTTGACAGATGACAGAGGGATGGGGGAAGGATCCTGAGACATCGCTGGGATGCCATCTGCATTGCTAAGAGAGTCAGCCAAATCTTCCACCTCGGATTTAATCATCTTCAGCTTTTTCTTTTTCTTATCTTCCTTTTCCTTCACCTTTTTCTTGAGGGTTGCCAGGTCAAATAAAGCTTTACACATGATAAAAGGGAAAAAGAAGAATTAGAAAGCTTCTCAGCTCCTCAGCTCAGAAACTAACTATGTATTTAAACACATATTCAGGAACGTACGTAGCGTGCACTCATTCACACACCATTCATCCCATCTTCCCAGTCATTTCCATGAATCCTTAGCTTTTCACACACGCAGGACAGCCTAGGTTCACCCCGCGCGCAAGTACCGCGTCCGAGTCACCAACCTGCTAAGGAACCTTTCCTGCCAGCGTTTACCCGAGTCATAATGTCCTCAAGAGTCAGGTCTGTTGTCACGAGATCGGGGTGGTCCTAGACAGGACAACGGGATAAAAATTAAAATTGGGAAAGGACAAAGTGTGAAGATAGCCACAGAAGATAACTCAAGCACTGAATCCAAAATTTTGTCTCACCAAAGACATCACTAAAATTACGAAATCATTCCAAACAGATAAGCATGAACAGGAGTTGCATACATGAGCTGACAATTAAATACAGATTACGATAAAGGTGGTCGCACACAAAAAAAAAGTAGCAATCCTTTTTCTTCTCCCAGAAATACCCTGAACTTTACGGCTAACGGATAAAAGACCAATGAATAAAATGTAGCCCCACGCTCCCACACTTCTCAACGTCTTACAGGCTGACGTTTTCGTTTCTCGTGGTGCTTCTTCAACATCATCTTCAAATCACTTTCCCCAAGTTCTATCTTGTCTGCAACGAAAAAAGATTCGGAGATTATTTGCAGTTTTCCGTTACTGTTACTTTTCTTAGAATGCCACTTGCTTTCCATTCCCGCTTTCAACAATCTCCAAATTTCAGTAACTACATTTTCTTTATTTGAATGTCATTCTTCTAATCAACCGACTTATTTCAAGACTTTCTTCCTTGGGTCATCAGATTTCACTGTTGCGCTGCACGAAGGGTTTGCAGACTCGATTACAGTAACCTCAGGAGGAGTTCCTTTGGCATATACACCAAAATATTTCAAACTGGACTCTGCTAACGCTTCAGCCACTAACGGCAAAACATAACAGAGAAATCAGTAGTATTACACAAACTGTAGACTCTTGTGTTAAAATACTAGCCTCCCAAGGAGAAAAAGATTAAATAAACTGGGAGAAGAGCCAACTGGTTTGGAGACTGCAAAAACGAAGCACGACAAGATTTCTCACAAAACAACAGATTTTCAAACTGATTTCTTGCAGAGCTTCACAGTAATTCTCACTCCTAAACCTGTATCAACCGTAGTTTGGTTTTCACCTGCTGTTTTCATGTCCAAGGTTGACAATGTGGGGATCACTCTCAGGGGAATCGGTGGACTGGGACAGCGTGCTGGAGAACTTGGAGGCCAGGAGCTTAGATCTAAAAGAAAGAAAGAAAGAAACTTATTTCTGCAAGACCTAGCACCACTCTACATAATTCTATTCCCCCGTCTTCGTTGGAGCACAGCCAGTAAAACTGGACTCCAGTTTCCATTCTTCTATCAAAGCCACTGTCCTCACATTAAAAAAATGTGTCTTTCTCCATCCACAGCTCAGGTCTTCAGTTCAGTCCAGGGCATTACCTTCTTCATCAGAAGACAAGGTGGTATCTCCACACTCCTCTTTCACTTCCCTCAGAATCTTCAAGTAGCGTCGATGCGTCCGTCTGTCTCGTTCTTCTGCGTCATACGTCGGGGAGAAGTGCTTTCTCCTTCGGGTCATATCCGGGCCTCCCTTCCGAGCTAAATCCAGCAAGTGCTGGAAGATGAGATACGTGTGACGTTAGCTATCTCAGCTACGGCGCTGAAAGCTAGAACACAGAACTATGCTCAACTCGTGTACTTTCAGCAAGTTTAACACGTGGAGTTGGTGCGGTAAACACCTCAGTTCTGTCTAGGATAACCCTTAGAAAGTATCAGTATCTGCTACAGAAAAGATTTTACAACCAGCGTTTTAGACCACAAATTAAAGGGGAGGAAAAAGGCAAGGAGAAATTTCTGCCCCTTCACTCTCATTTCATGGGGACTGTTGAGAGGAATCATTGGTCTGAGATCCACTTGGGCAGTTTCCATGTCAAATACATACCACAGACATGGAATACTGTCTCTTTTGATGAATACATTTTAACCCTCACAGCGGCAGAAACGGGGGAAAATGAAGGCAGGATGACTTGTTAAGAGGACAGTAAGGGGTAAAGTGGCCAGTGTAGGAAGGGCTGGCAAGGTGGGCACAGAAAAAAGACTCAGGACAGAAGTGAGAGCTATGAGAGTTTCAAAACCTGACGTTTGCAAACATAACGATGTGACAAGCGTTCTCATTTTATAGGGGCCACTGGAAAACCAGAAAAGCAGCGTTCACGAAAGGAAAGACAGAGAAGGCACAAATACCAAGACCTTCCATTGCAAAGGCAACCTGTTCACTAGAGAACACAGCGATGACTGCGCCCCGAAGCCACTCACGTTGCGGGAAGCCAGGATCTGCTTGAGCAGTCGGTAGAAGTACTGCTGCTGAGAGCTCAGATAGCGTTTGTACTGGGACTTAAAACAGAGCTGCCGGTATTTCACAACTTCAGGATTGAAGTGTCCATCTGTAAGAAAGAGATAAAAAACACTTGAGTTTTTATCAGCTGCTAGCTAAGAACTTAATCCCCAAAAGACACACAAGTTTATGATGTTCACTGACCCCGGAAGAGTTTCTGGGCGATGTGCAGTGGATTTCCAAAACGGAAGTTTTCACCGCTGAACAAGGCAGAGATGAGTTTGTTCTGATGCTCTCGGTTGTCTTCAGGAAAGTGAGGCAGGAATTTTTTCAGGTGGTCTTGCTGCGCATCCGTCAGCACCTCCTGCCACGTAGACAAGCTGACGACGTCAAAGAAGATCTCAGGCTAAAGAAAGCAAAAAAACAACAGTGAAGAAAATGCAATTTGTCCATTTTCTAAGCCTTACGGCTTTCTGTGGGTAAGTAACACAAGTAACAAATGCAGAAAAAAATAGGGTGGGAGGAGGAAAGGTGAGGAAATTAACGATACTATCGGCAACAAGAAAATAAACTCAAAACTTCTAACGAACAAATCTTTTCCAAAGGCATCTTTAAAATAAGAGAGAGAAAAAGAACATAATAGAATGGTTTATAAAAGTTTTCCTGAGATTAATCAAAGCCCTTTTTGACACCTTCTCCAGGACAGTCAGAAACATCTCCCCTCTTTTCAGTTTGCTCCGTAAGCCCCGCAAAGGGAATTAATGTACAGGCTTTGAAAAGGCAAAGCATCTCAGCACTACTCACGTCCTCCAGAAGGTCCTCGGGCAGACTAACCCTGGTGGCACCCAGCATGCAGTCCTCCATGATGCGCGTGCCATTTCCGTCCCCGCAGGGTCCCAGCTCCAGGGGGTCCGTCAGCATGTGATCCAGGGAGTCCATCCTTCGCCCTCTCCCGCTCCTGAAGAAGAATGCCAACAGCAAAACCCTCAACGGCCAAAAAAATCCCAAGCCCAGCTACACCCCCAGCTGGGGAATGACTCAGAAGCCGCGTTTGAGGAAGCAGTGGTTTCAATGCAAGCTGCAGCGCGGGGCTGTGAGATGTGTAAGATATTACAGGGTCAATTTATTGTTCGATTGCAAGAGGAATCGTGGCAACAGAGGAACGCTTTTCAAGACAGCGTGCACCAGGCGACGCATTTCACCTTGCTTCCCACCTCCAGGAGCTGTTGTCAAGAGAGCTCAACACCACAAAAAGCTACCTCTAAATCCTAAAAGTGTTTTTAAGGTGCAAAACCAAGCCGCAGGTCTAAGTTAGGATTTCTCTCAGGTTGCATTTGCAGCTATGGCTGGGCCAGGAGCCCTGGCTCCCCTCAAGCACAATTCGGGAGAGCTGTGGAGCTCCTGGCTTTCTTCTGGGAGGAAAACGCATAACCCACGCGGGGATTTAAAAGAAAAAAAACAAACCACAAACCTAAATAAACCGTTAAAACATGGTGGGATTGTAAGAAAACACAGTAAAAACGGGCATTTCATACCGCTGCGCTGGCTCCGGGCGTGACAGCGGCGTCTGGACGCGGCAGCGCTCCCCCGAGCCCCCCCGGAGGTACGCGACCCCCCAGTTCCCCCCCAGTCGCTCCCCTCTGAGGCGACCGGTAGCCCCGGGCCCTCCCCACGGCCCCGGCAGCGAGCGGGGGGCGGGAAGCCCCCGCACGCTGCCCGCACCGGAAGGCGGAAGGCGGCGGCCGCTCGCCGCGCCTGCGCAGTGGCCTGGTCTCCCGGCCGCGCCTGCGCACAAGGAGGCCTCGGGCCTTTCCCGCCCTGAGGCTGGGGAGGAGGAGGAGGGTGGGCAGGAAGGGCAGCGGGAGACGGTTGTTTTTTTTTTCCATTTCGCCGCAAAACCCGACGTTTTTAACGCGAGAACGGCGAAGCCCCGTTTCACTGCCCACCCGCCGTGCCCCATTGAACAGCACAAGTGGTTGGTTTGTTTGTTTTTTTTTTAAAAAAAAACCCCAACAAAAACAGGTTTATTAATGTCGCTTTTTTTTTTTTTTTTTTTTTTTTTTTTACACCTGCCAGGTCACACATGACTATGAACACGAGAACAGTCACCGAATGTACAACAAACATACACAGTTAAATAAGAGAAGGGGCAGAGCAAAACAGCCCAAGCAGTCCAAAAGGTGCAAACTCAGGGTGCATGTTTTATTTTTTTTTCTCTCAGGAAAAAACAAAATCTGACCCAAAATGCCTACAAGGGACAGTGCTAGGCCTCTTACAGAGCCTGTGTCTTCAAGGAAAACTTTGACCCTTTTAGGCAACTGAGGAGTCCAGGGTTAAGCTCCTGTGGGACATGGATCTAAGAGAGGGGTGGTTGGGTTGCTCCGGCTTAAAAATAAAAATAATAATAAATCCTATACCTTCTGCACTGCAGAAATTGGAAGGAAAAAAAATCCATGCAACCTGTCACCTTCCTAAAAGCAGGCCCCTGCTCTCTGTGCAATCAGTGTAGTTCCTTCCTTGGGACAGAAAATTAATCATACTTCGATTTCCAGGGATGATGCTTCTGTCACAACGAGGCGTTCGTTAAACCTGGGACACCGAATCCCTCAACATGGGTACCACATCTGCAGTCATTAAGCGGAAAGAGTTTGATGCTCATCTATAAAGACTGTAGAACTTATAAGACTTTTTAAATTGCTCCTATACGGCAGCCTCCACCTGCAATATCCCATTTCCAAGTCTCCGATTACCCATCCCCGTTTTTTGACTCGTAATTAAGTTATCTAGCAGCCTGAAGAAAGCCAAGACAAACATCTTAGTCTCTTCTCCCACACCAACAACATCGCAGCACCTAATGTTGCAATTCAGAAGCCCTCAGCAACATGACTTCAAGTGAATTTGCAAAAAAATGGCAAAAAAAATCCTGGATTCACATTCAGTGCAGCACAAGAGAAAACTAATGAAAAAAAAAAACAACCCTCTCTCAGTTCTTCAGTCTCAAGGGCCATTAAGACAAAATATCCTCCTTTGCTTTTGTTTCATAAATAAATTTATCCTGTCACGCACAGGCGTTGTGGGCTGAATTTTCCAGCAGAGTGAGAGGAGGTTTAGACAGACACAGTATATCTCACCAGGAGTCACTGGAGGTGTAGTCACGTCCTCACAAATAACAGAACGCATTAAATAACCAACCAACCAGACCTCCGAGTTACATTAGGAAAATAAAATAAAATAAAATTACACTGCCTTAAAAGATAAACCGTCTCTTCCCCTTCCTCCTGGTCCCTAAATTCAACATAAATTCTGTACATACGTCAGGTCTACCAAGGCAGGCAACCCTCACAGATGGCTTTGTGTCCCATCAGGAGTGGTCCACCAGCACGTTTCTTATCCGTTTCCTGAGTCCAGGGCTGGTCACTTTATTTATTCATTTATTTATTTTTGATCAGTTTGTTCCAAGTGACATGGGTTTAAGACTGCACTTTCCCTTCTTTCTGCAACTGCTTGGTAAAATAGGGCAGGGCAGACAGCATGTAAACACTTCTCGAGGGTTGGAAAAATAATAATTTAATGGACTGCTTCGGCACATCTTCACAGCTTCATTGTTATCTCCATCCCCGCACGCGTACGCAAGGAGCCGCCGCTTTGCTGCTGCTGTTTTTTTTTTCCTCCAGGCAGTCTGCTCGCGTCGAGCTGGTCTATTCCCTTTCACCTTGGCTGCTGAAACAAAGACACGGGAAGCGGTTCTGCCGTACTCCGGCAAATGACATGATGGCATCCCGTTTAACGGCTCCTATGAAATATATACATACAACAATCTGCCAGTCAGCCTTCAGTTAGGCAAGCTTTTTCCCCTCAAACAATTGAAATAAGAGTTGTTTACTGGAGACACTTCCAAAAAAGGAAAAATAAGGATCAGCAGACATGCCAAAAGATAAAGTCCAGATCAAGCAGAGATTTCATTTCTCCTCTTGTCCTTTTTGTTAAAAGCTGCATAAAACGGCATCCCAGAAGGATTTTGAGGGTACTTCATGGTCACTGGGGACTTAAACCCTCTTAAAGCATTAACAAGAGCTCCAAGATTTTAGTTGAGCGTAAATTTGAATACATATTGAGCTCCAGGGCTTGCGGGGGAGGTGAGAAGTACAAGCAAGCGACACCAGGAGGCTTCTTCATTCGTGTTCTGCTGAGAAAGTTCTCGGTTTAGTGATGTGCACCTCACTGCCGCCGCTGCCGTTGGTGGTTGTAGTGATTATGTACTGGGTGGTTTGCTGCTGGCTGCTGGTTTGCGATTCCAAGGTATCCGCGTGGGCTGGCGGCTGGGAAACGCCGACCTGGACCTCGCTGGAGAGCGAGGAGTTTTGTTTGATATCCAGGTCAGGCTGACCTTCAGAGATCACATAGTGAGTCTGCATGAGAAATATAAAAAATAAAGCTGTAATTGTTGCATCTTCTCTAACTTTTCTGCTCTAATAGTCTGTAACTTCCCTGTTGCTGAACTGGAAGACACTTTAGTATGAGCAAGGAACCTTGAAATCAAGTTCTATTTCGTTTAAATGTATTTGACAGTGATATCACCCTTATCCTTTCTTTTCAAGTACACTGGACTACTTTGCAATTTGTTAACTTATGAATGGTTAATTAATTACACAATTAACCCTTCACTACCGATTAAAATAATGATTTTTTTAATACAACTATTCTGAAAGTCTGGATTAAAAAAAAAAAAAAAAAGAGCCGCGATTGTTTTCCGTACCTGAGTAACTGCTTTCACTTGCCCTGTGTTGACAGTGGTGACCGGTGTACCCACAGCGGTCTCTGTGATCACGTACTGGCCTTGGGGAATGGTCATCATCTGAATCTCAGATGCTAAAAAATGGAAATTGAAGAATCAAGACCTTCAGTCAAACTCCAAGACCACCTTGAAAGATCATGTCTTATGTCAGTAAGATTTCAAGCCTGAAACAACAGTTGCTGAGTAGAAATAATCAAGTAGTGTCAAGCCTTGCAAGAGTTATGCCAGCTAACATCAGCTGCAGATTTGGCAATTCAGGCACAGACAACACATGCTATTCTCGCCCAAGAAATCACAGAATTTCCATCCAGAGCTGCATGGACATGAGAAATCATTTCATGTCACCCTCATCTTCTGCAGGATTCTCTCAAGCATCCATCCAGATGTAAACAAGCTGCTATCGCACACGTAGGTTCTTGCTGAATGCAAGTTCTTTGGGGTAAAGGAGCCCAGTCTGCCTGCCCAAACCACGTATCAGATAATTACAGACCTACAGCAGAAAAGCTAGTACAACCACTTTAATTTGTCTAAAACCGTTTATCATCTTATATCTCTATGAATATTAATCATGAAGCTTAAGCAGCTCTGAAAATACTACCCTGTTTGGTAGCTGGAACAATAGAGCACATACCAGTCCCAAACACTGGCCAGACTACTGGTGAGAGCTACTGCTGACACTTACAATAGCTCCGAAAGGAGTTCCACGTGCTGGGAAGATACGTGTGCTGAACTGAAGACCCTTGCTGCTGCTGGAGGGCTTGGTTTGGTGTCGATGTAGTCGTCTGCATCTGTGAGGAGCTGAGTTCCTGCTGAGATTGTTGTGAGGAGGGACTCAAAGGCTGACCACCAACCTAGGTAAAGAAAAGGTGTAAGAGTTCTCAGTGCGTTCAGAATTTCATACCTCCGTACTGTTACAAACATATCCTTTGTAAAGGAAAACACAGGGGCAGGCAGCCGGTTCTATATCAAGCTCAACTCCTCCTTCTCCTCCAACTTGGTTCACTCTATGGTTCGTAAGCAGAGGTCGGGAAACCAAAATAGAGACGTCGCTTGCCAAAGGTTACATAGCGAGTCTGTGGCAGAGAACCAAGATGAGAGGCTAAATACCGCCCGACAGCATGAACAGCTAACTTGATGTATTTGAGGACTGCCAGTTTCCTTTTACATCTTTCAATCGGCTAACTTGATCTAAGCTGTGAATTTGTCTGTTCCCAGCCATTTATCTCTACCTTGTATGCACTGTCGGAGAAAAAAAAAAAAAAAAAAACCACAAACAAAAAAAACCAAAAAAACAAAAAAACCCCACAAAAAAAAAACCCCACCACCACCGCAAAAAACCCACACAAAAAAGACAACAAGACACCTCCATACACCTTAGGAACACCTGGGAACTACTTGATGATCTCAGAAGTGTTCTTGTGAGAGTTATTCCATGTGTGGTCCTTTGAATGACAACGAAAAGACCATCTCCTGCCTCAGTGCATGAAACATGCCAGCTGAGCAGACTGGTAGGGGAAACATTTCCTGCAAGAGAAGAGTGAAATACCTGCGATGACGACTGAGTCGCTGACGACGGCTCTGTGACCTGGATGTGCTGCACCTGGATGGCATGCTGGGTGTACGCCTGGGGGTCGTGAAGCTGCCCGACGTCCACTGTGGAGTGCTGGGACTGGTGAGGTGAGGTAGCCTGGAAAAACCAGAAGTAATAAAAATTAAAGCAGAGGCATATACTTCAGATTCTTTGCAGAAACAGCCATGTAAACCTATTCCGTGATACAAGGCCTGGAACAAAGAGGTATGAGCCTTAGTGAGGCCATGGAGCACTCCTGTTCAAGCCTGCGTTTACCCTCTTTGCACTCCTGGGAGATAAAGAAGCACACCTAACAGATGTAGCGGCACCGAGATGGTCACGTCTCAGTGATCTCGACGGAAAAGACTTGCCTAAGGTCATACAAGCTGTCCATGGCAGAGGCTGGACTCAAACCAAAGGGTCTGAAAACCAGGGTTCGCGTCAATCACTTGAGCATCCTTCTTCGTAAGCATATTTCTATAAAACATATATACTCATGATCTGGATGTCCAATACTGCAGTTTGACATAGCTGGTATCAAGACAAGTGCTCTGAGTCTTACTGATTTAAGGGTTTTTTTGAGCAACACCTGCTAATGATACCAATTGCAGAGATTTAATTGCAAGTCTCAGACCTTGATAAAATTAGTATTAGCCGCAGGAATCAGTATTCATGCTCTTGTATCGTTAGAACAGCCACAGGCAATATTAACCAGGGCCATTCTTCAGGCCTTCATTAACCAAATTCATAACTTAATTTGTGATGAAGAGCCAGAGAGAACAGAGAATTTCAGACTCAAACACACGCGGTAGTTTCAGCTTCACCCAACAGATAGTAGATTTGAAGGCTACGGTGATTTCTTACAACTGCCCGAGTTATTTTCCTCAGCTCAGTTGCTCTAGTTACACTCTGATTTTATTTTTAGGAGGCTGTTGAGCATCGTAGAGAATGAATATTCTCATAGATGATACGAAAGGAAAAAGCAAGTGCTTTCAAACTTTGGCTGTGGCTCACTGAGATCAAGGAAGTACAAATTGCTCTTCTCAACTACAAAAATGGGTCACCTGCTGACCCACTTTCCCAGTTGCTGGAAAACCTTCCTCGAGCAGACTCCAGCAAAGGTGCCCAGACGCATAGAACTAAATTAGGACTGGGTTGATACCTCTCCAGCAAGCTGATGAAGACTGGCAGGACTATTTATGTCCAGGACATAATGTTTGTAACTACTCCTTAAACTTCCCAGCGCTACAGCCCCAAGAAAGCCTAGGCTTGACGCGGAGGGAGGTCAAAAGCACATCAAGTCCCTCAACAGGTTACTCACCTGGGCCACTTGAACAACCTGCAGCTGTATGTGCTGAGACTGCTGCAAGCCAGTTGTGGACTGGGAGACGGGGATGTACTGGATTCGCTGGTAATCTCCCTGGGGAGTTCGATAGTCTGTTGTGAGGGTCTGGGATATCTCTGTCATGGCTTGTGTCAGTAAATCTGTTGTCTGAGCAGGTAAAGAGAGAGATACAGACCATCGTTACATATTGCCTACTGGGTTTCACGCTTTTGCAGGCCTGGAGTTCTCTTATCACTCTGAATCTACACTTAAACCACTGGGCCTGGTCCTTTATTTGCAAGAGCTTAATGTGTACAAAGGATGGGGTCATAAGCAATCACCGGGGATCATCCACGGGAATTGCTCTCTTCTGTCCAAATGCTAGTCAGGACCACTAAGGGCCAACTTAACATATAATAAAGTTATTTTAATCTTCAGACTTGACAATATTCTATTAGACAACAAAAACCCTGCATTTGTAGAGAGCTGACTTCGTTTCCAAGCCGAAAAGCGCTTCTGAGGCATATTCCATCTTTCCTCCTCACCTGCTAGAGCTACACTTGTCTTGACAACTGTATTTCCAAAATGTAGAAAGATACTTAGCACCTGATCTAACACGCCTTGAATCCTTACCACAACAGTCTCTCCGGTAGCGCTGTCAGTGGTTAGAACGGCGGGAGCGGAACTGATGACGGCTGTCGCCAGCGGGGCATGTATCGTGTTAGGGAGCTGTGCAAACTCCGCGTGCTTCTTGCGAATGTGTTGTACCATCTTCGTCTACAGAGAGGTGGAAAAGAATTAGAAAAAACAGTCAGCAGCTCTGCTTCAGGTCGACTGAAATCAAACAGCACTGTAGATTAAAGCTTTTAGGTTTCTCTCAGCAAGACAGCATCAAGATTCACACTATGGGATGCTCTCATCAGCAAAGATCACCAATTTTCCACAATTAGGGCTATCCAATACTGAAATATTGCCCCAAACATCACAGCCCATAAGATTTTTACTCCAAGAGAGTCAAATATTTTGAGGACCTTTTCCAGAGGTCACCTTCTCTGCACTTTGTTTCCCTGCTCCTCTCCCTTTTAACTGTTACTGAGCAGTTCCCAAGCTTTTCCACACTCTGATAACATTTCCATTTCTTCTTTCAAACCCGTGCCCTCTATTTAGAGAGCCCTTTTGCCGTAAAATGAGCAGGCTGCGCCTCTGTTGTCAGCACGCAGCATGAACCCAGTACTCTGACTAAGAATCAAAGAGCTCTGCTTGCAGACTGACAGATGACAGAGAAAGAGCATCACCGGGGACAGGCGGTCTGAAAAAACCCCCGCACCTTACTGCTGTACTGTTTGGAACAGTGAGGGCAGCAGACCGGAGGGGTGGCTATGGTGCCCGTCAGCTGCGTGTGGGTGCTCAGCATGGGATCTGGCTCTCCTGGGCCTGCAGGGCGCAGTTTTCGGATGCTTGGAGGTAGCTCAGCACCAGGGTGGTTCTTTAGGATGTGCGCTTTGCGTTTGCTGGCACTCTTGTACACCTGAGGGTAAAGATTTGGAATGAAAATGGTGTCATCCTGATGCCTCCGCAAAAAACCGCTACCAGTTGTCTTTGTCTAGAAAGTCTGCACGTTGCTTTAGAAAATGTTTAGTTAAATCCCCAAACAATTACGACATAACGGATGAATGCACATACACCTTAGCATTTAATCCATCTGTAAACGCAACTCCTTTTTGCGTAGCTTTCAGAAGCCATTTGAGAACATGTTGTGTGCCACAACAAAGCAAAGCAGGACAGGAACGTTAGAAGAAAACTTTTTTTGCCTGATACTTGAAGTTCAAATGTCAGAGAAGCCACTGATCACCAAAGCTGTAATTTGTCCAGTGTTAATTTGTCATAAGGGCTGATGCCTCCGCTCTCACACAAAGCATCAAATGGTTTTAATAGCCTTCAGTGATCAACGTATCTTAAAATTCCTTCTAGGCACATCAACACACGAATATCCTGTAATATTATTTAAGACTATCCATCTTTTTCCCCTTAAACAGAAGGAAGAACGTACTGAGGGTAAGAACAGTCAGTCAAAATACACTCCCTGTTAAATAAAGGCGCACACGCAGAAAAAGCAAGAGCCAGGGAGTTCGAACAGGAACCCAAAGGCAGTGCAAAAAAGCTTCAGGCTCCACTGAACACTGGGAATTACTGGCATGTGACTAAGTAAGCAGTTTGAAATAAAAGGAGTTAAAGACTAACTTTTAGAACTGACACAGAAACCAAAATAAATTAGTGTTCAGGAAGTACAGACAGACAGGATACTTAGTCCTGGGTTGCAAAAAGTGATACAGGACTAAGGGTGGGTGGCTGCTTGCTGGATCGCAGTATTTAAGCTTTCCCAGCTTCAAAGACAGCAGAAAAGGAGAACTGCAGTTTTCCATTAGTATCCAGCTGCCTTGGCCTAAGTGCATTGCACCTTAATTTCTTTTGGACAGTGATACAGAAATGTTGCTGGCAAGCACCTCAAAAAAAAAAAAAAGCTACAAACTCTGCCAGATGTTTCTATGCAGAGACAAATCAACTGCATACAGGTCTAGGCCTGAGCTACCCTCCGAGAGGTGACCTCCTTACGTACCTTATCACAGTACTGACAGAAGTAATCTCTGTTGGGTTTGATGATGGGCAACGTGAGCTCTGGCACCTCTTCTATTTTCATGTCTGGATGTCTCTTTGATAAATGATTCACCTTAGGATAAAGAAAAAAGAGAACAAGAGAGATGGAAGCCAAGCAATTGCTGCTTCTCTTCTTCTCCTGGACATGGATAACAGCCAAACCCAAACTGTAACAATTTTAGCCAGCAGCACCGGAAGCGTTTGCTGCTGCGAGGGTTTTTGTGCATTCACAGTCAGCTGCTGAAGGTAAGCATGGTCTTGCTAGATCTCATTTACAGTTTCTCTCATCAAAATAAGAGGGGAAGGGTTAAAATAGCTTGCCAGAACTCTCTTGCAGCTGCGAGTGGGGTAATGTAAAGGACCGCTACCCAGGGAGGCCTTTGCTAGCAGAGATCACAACCCTTATGAAATATCTGCAAAGATGATCTCTTGCTGCATAACACCCTTTACACAGCGGCAGTTACATGACATGGCCAGGAGAGGCCCCTCAAGAAGGGAGAGAAGCAAAAAAATAGAAGAGACAGTAAGAAAAACTGAGGCAGTAAAGCTGAACTAGGCAAGATATTAATCTCATGTTCTGCTAAAGACGTTCCACATCCATCAGGATTACTTGGTGGAGAGATGTGGTAGTGACAACCAGACATGCAACACAGGCAATGAAATACGCAAAGGCACAGATTTGCTGAAGAGACAAGACAGTTTTGAAAAAAGACACAATCTCAACGCAGCTACAAAATCCTCCCAGTTTCACAGCATCCTTATGTTCCAACCTCTGCAATTCCAATTCCTCTTTGTTCCTTAACTACTCATCAAAAGCCAGTAGAGAAGGTGTAAGAGAAGGCAGAGCACACAGACACTCACCAACATCCCCCTCCGGCGGAAACCCATCATACAGAGTCGGCACTTGAACATGAAGCTTTCGTAATCGGAGGAAGCTATCCGAGGCTTGAGCGCTTTTGAGCGGCTGAGTCGATCGGCTTTCTTGGCCTCTCGCTCTGGGTTGTGCATCCTCTGCATGTGCTCTCGCAGCTTGTCTTTCCTCTAGGGAGAGAGCAACGGGGGAGAAAAATACCGCCATCACTTACTGCCTGCTATAAGAAAGAGCCACAACACAAGTTGTTCAGAGATCTCTTCGGCTTTTGCTCTCCAGTGCTGCCACGAGCTAGAGTTGCGTGCTCAGCGCTCAACAGCTCAGTAGCAAGCCTTCCTTTGGGCTTCAGTTTGTTCTTCAAACCAAGCTGAGGTTGCTCAGCCACAAAAGCAGGAGCCAAATGAATGCTAGTTTAGTAGTTTCACTGAGAATGAACCCTTTCACTCTGGTTTTTCTTGGAATTTAACTAAAATATCAGTAGTCAACTCTGTACAGCTGGAAACTTGCATCAAATTATGCTCTTGACTGAGGAGGACCTCAAATCCTACAGAAGTACTGAACCAATCCAGCCTCTGTGGACACGCACTGACTGGAACGTGCTTCACCCAGACACATCCAGTCCCTCAGTATCCCACGAGAAACCGAGTGCCGAGGAGCAGGCTGCTGCCACAACCGTCTACCTGGCTCGCGCTCCGCTCCGTCTGTACCGGAGGGATCTGGAAAGGCATCTGGATGTCAGGTGCTGACAAGATGCACCTCACGGACACAGGCACCTCAGCCAGAAATACTATTAACCCACTGATATCAGCAAGAAGTTTTCTTAACTGAACTGATAAAAGTGACACAAGCCAAGCAGCTGGCAATTGTGCTGCATAATGACCCAGATCTTAAGGAGCAGATGAAGCTTCTTTTGCTGTTAAAATTATTAGAAATAAGATCTTATCCATGAGACACGCTGTTATAACAGAGCACGCTGATGTGGATCTTGCCCCTTGTGCATCAGAAATGAACGTCGTAGCTCACACACGACACCAAGCACTGCATGCAACTTGCGGGCAAGTCCAGCGTGTTTAGACACGCTAGCTTCCTTCACCTTGGAGAGCATGAGCTTATCTACTTGAAGGAGGGTAAAGAACGGTGTTCTCCACCTGTATCAGGAATGATCCAGTCGAGAGTCATCTTACCTTGAACTGCTTGCCACACGTGGAGCACAGGAAGTCTTTGCGGTCTGAGTGTCGCAACATGTGGAGTCGCAGCTTGTCGGGACGGCAGAAAGCTTTGTCACATTCTGTACACTGGTAAATCTTTTCTGAATGGAAACTGCGCACGTGTTTCTTGACCTAGAATTGTAGATTGTATAAAAATGGAATTTATTCAAAAGAGAAGAGTGCGTGGTGAAAGAGGCTAGGAAACTCTTAGCAAAAGGGGAAAAATAAAAAAAAAAAAAGAGAGAGAGGGGAAAAAAGTTGTAAGAGTTTTCTAACCCGCTCTGGCTTAAAAAGTATTTGGGACTATCCTCGACCTCTTCAAGCATCTAACGGGTTGGGTTTTTTCCCCAATAAAGTAACTAATGAGGTTTGACATTTGAAATCCAAGCACTTCTCAAGAAACGGATCTCTAATTAAATCTTTACCACCTTCTAATACTGATCATACATGGAACAACTTGGTATCTTTAACGGTTCCACATAAAAGTATTTAAGTAGGCAGCCATCTATGGTGACTAGGCTTAATTATTCAAATAGCACCAAATGATAAGAAATCCTCTTTAAATTCCAAAATAGAGCTGAATAGCTAGGAAAAAAGCTGTGAAATCTTCTTCTGACTGGCTGAGTTTCTCAGGAAAGTTCACGAGGAATTAGGTTGCAGTACAGCATTTCTAGATGATCAACATTTTTCCTCATTTAACATTTACAGAAGATAAAGGGTTTTTTTTTTGCCAGGATGGAATTGTATTAGTAAATCACTTTTCCCCATCCTTTCCCCTTTAGCCTACTGGATAGTCTATCAGTTCCCATTACTCGACTTAAACGGGATTTCTACATTTCAATTTCAGTCAGGCAGCTCAGCAAGACATATCAACCTCTTTGTCCCTATGAAGGATAATGAGTATGCGCACGGTACATCTCAGCTTCTCCTTACTGCAGATCGAAATAGCATCCTTAAATTTTATTAACGATCTTCTCCAATGGCTCTGCATGCTGCACAAAGCCACTCCAGACTCCAGTGCAACCTCTCCTCAACCATATGCAGAGAAGAGGAGGAATAAAGTACCCTCCTGAAGCCCAGGGGGGAAAACATCTGACAATTGAGTGGAAAGAGCACTTTGGTTGCAGAAGACAACATCTAGCAGTGCTTGGTCACTCTTCCTTTTTAATTTCTGACTGATGTGGACCCCTTTATTTTACAAGAATTAACTGACATGCAGCGTTACACAAGAACAGTACTGAAAAATTCATAAACAGATTGCTTGCGAGAGACCCGGAAGGTAGTGCTTCAAATCAGGATGGCGTCTCACCTGGATAAAATCTGGAAAGCGTTTTTTGCAGTTAGGGCAGCTGAAATAGCCATCGTGGATATGGATGACCACGTGATCCTTAAGCAGATCCAACCGGTCAAAGGACTCGGGACAGAAAATGCAGGAATATGTTTTCTGGTCCATGTGGAACTTCATGTGGCTCTCCAGAGCACCGCTGTTGATGAAGCCCTTGTTGCAGATGTCACAAGTCAAAGGGCAGTTCCCTTCCCGTCCATGAAACCTCAAGTGCTGATCCAGTTTGTCCTTTTCCCGGAAGGCCTTCCCACACTGGAGGCATTTGAAGGGGCGAAAGGATTTCCGTATGAAGAGGTGCTGAAGAGCTGCGTTCTGAAAGAAAGATTGAAGAAGCCGTTAACTTTTATTATTACGTAGACTCCACATCCAAATATTGTCCAAGATTAAATATACCAGATGATCAGTGAACCTGAACTTCAAAAAAATGCTTTTGTGTCATAGATACTGTCTCCATTTTACAGAAGAGGAGGCTGGGACAGGCAGAACTTAAGGGATATACCTGCAGTTACAACACAACACAGACCTTTCCTCTCCAGTCCCTGTTTTCTGCTGATTGAGCTAACTTTTGTCTTTAGCGTGGCATTTTTCTGTAAAATAAAACAGAGTCCTCTCTGAAGTACAGACCTGGGCCTTCAAAAAGCTGCAATTCTAACCGATTTGGGAGGACTGGGTGAAAAGTTCAGCCGCCATACAAAGAAAGGGCAAGCTCGTGCCCTGCCTTTCACACAGGAGCAGGGCTTATGAAATTCCACAGCCCTTTACAAAATCAGCTTCTGCACCAAAGATCACCACAGAGATGTGCAGCAGTGGTTTAGCATCGCCTGGAAAACTTCTGGTGGAACACACATTCAACCTTTTTGTTATTACCAAAAAGAAGAGAGTTTCAAAACACTACAGCAGGGGCAGAATGGCAGGTTTACAAGCAAGAGGTGAGAACTTGTGAGCAATTCGCCATTTAGCATCTATCACGTGTGAGAGACTGAAAAAGAAGATGAAATACAAATCAAGAGGAACTCTGATGGATTCTGTGGTCTGCTCAAAGGGTAGTGGACTACACATGGTCAAACTTGAATTTACTTTTCTTATTATTGTAAAAAAACTAAGAATATTGTGAAGTGAACATAACAGGTGTTGCATGAATATTCATTTTGAAGTTTAATATATTGGGCTGCTCTTCTGTTTTTCTCCACTCTTACTGTGCACAATTTCTCTTCTCAGTCCCTGCTTTGTTTTGGCGTGTGCTTTCCTTCAATCTACCTTTTCTGCAATGTTTCATGATTGTTATCCCTTCAGACAAATGTTATAGAGCCATTTCAGTCCTGATACCAGTGCTGACCGGTAGAGGAACCGGTGCTGCTGGCCTGTAGAAATAACACCAGCGTGCCCTGCGCCTGCATTTGAATATTGCACGAGAATTTTTACGTTGGAGAGCTGCAAAGCTGGAAGTCCTCTGCATGCAGGAAATCCCACAGCATGCTGTCGCCCATACTGTACTTAAAGTAAACTGCACAGCTGCCATTTCTCTGTAGGAAGTCTAAAAAATATTTACTCTTTTCCAAAATAAGATCTAGACATTGTCATTTATCAGTCTTCTCTTTTCAGATGTTCAGAGATTAAATAAGTGAACTTGAATGATCCTTACTCCTATAATATTCACCTTAAATTTGCAATTAATTACTATGAAAAGGACTAGAAGAACGTGAATTGTTATTCATGTAACAGTTCTGGACATTGGCTGCTTGAAGAAGAACAAATGTGACAATTTATGATGCAAGGTCAATGGGTAAACACTAAACAAGTTGGACAAAACAACACGGAAGGCGATGTTGTTACGTACCATTCGATTAGATACAGCAAAAACCCAACAAAACAAAAACCCAAACCCAACCTACCTGCAGCTCCAGCTGAGCAGGCAGCATTGAGGGAGAGAAAAATACTTGTGTTACGCAACGGACTTGAAAACAGAAGCCTTGACTTCTGCGGGTCACTACGAGGGCGAGCCCTTCTAGCTAGAGTTTACTTAAGCAAAACTCCATGGAGGTTTTTGCCTCAGGAAGGACTAAGCTGATCTCCAAGGTTTACCCCTGTAGTTAGTAACTGCCCATGGGGAGTTAAAGGACAGAGATAAAAACCGCAGATCATCGTGAAGGTGTTTTGCGACCTTTCACGTTTTCTCCGAGTTGATTAATGATGATGTAATGCGTACTGCAGAGCCACAGCGAGGGCGAAATGCATTTAGCAGGAGGGAATAATTAGGGCAAAATGACAAGAGGGCAAGGATTAGAAGAGTGAAAAAGTGAAGAAGGGACTTCTAACCTTATCCTGCTGTTTGTACTCTTTGTTATACAACCGGCTGCATTTCTTTCAGCATGAAGGAAGTGACCGTGCTTTCCAAATCACGTCCCTGCCAGTTGCTTCCTCTGGGTAAAGCAGTCACTTACACAAAGGACATTTTAGGATCAGGTTTGTACATGGTTAAAAAAAAAAAAAAAAAAGAAAGCCATTTGGAAATACTGATGTTTCTGGGATCAGCCCATAGACACTGCCTAGAACTGAATTAAAAACAAGTATTCATTTTGGCTGTGGACCAAACCTTCCTCTAATTTGTTACAGGAGTATCTCGAAGCGTAGGTGTATCTCTTTTCAAAAATATGGCAGCCATGTCCTTTAGTAAAGGTCTGATCTCCAAGGAAACTCCACAAGCTCTGAAGCAGATGCTGAAAAATGAACTGATCCTACTAGAACACGAACGCTGGGGCAGCAGAGATCAGTGCTTCCAGCTAGAACGAAGCACTCTCAGAAGCATCACTGCCTTAAATAGTTTTTGAAAACTAAATCCTACGTGGGTAATAAGGAAGAACTAGAGTTACACAGGTCTCCAGATCATATCATCAATAGTCAAGACTTTCTACCTATTCTTTGGAAGTAAATGACACACTACACATCTTAAAACCAAATGTTTGCTTGCTTAATATGTTAAGCGCGTGTTATGGTAAGAAGTTGCTGTGAATAGTTGAATGGAATGAGTGCTCACAGAGCTTGCTGTGATTTTTCAGTGCTTCAAACATAACGCTTGCTGGTTTACTGGTATCTCAAGTTCTCATTGCTCACAGCCTGACGCGATACGGAAAGGTGCTACACAACCACCCATCTGCCATTCTGCCAGTGCCCCTGTCTTGAAACAGCTCCGGGACTCTGCTGAAGACAAGCTGCCAAATGTATGGGAAGTTAGGGAGGTTTGGAGAAACAAACATGTCACCAAGGACTAAACCACCACTGCACTCCTCTTCGTTGTCATCCATTTGTGATTAATATCCAGGGAACAAAAGCTAAGTCACAAGACAAACACATAATTTTGGAATTTCTGTCCCTTTCTTCCCACTCTTACTGTTTAAGATCTTAAGTTCACATCTTGGGTTCGAAAGTTTGGGGAAAACAGGCAACACTTTCTCTTCCCATCACATTCAGAGCTTCAACTTTCTACTGAGGAAGTTGTGGCGTATCGTAAGCAGTAAATACCCGTGCTCTTTACTGTCAAAAACTCAGCATCTGTCTCTGTACTCTGTTATCAGGCCTTCAATACAACCAGTAAAAATCCCCCAAGCTTTTAACATATGGAAATCAAGTTACTGGTAGAAACTGGTCATTCAGAGAATGCAAGCATTTTACGTAGTTAAGAACCCTGCAGTCTTAATGCGCCTGAGCCAAATTCTTCCTTCAAGATAGACTGCTGGGTTTGTGGGGTAACACCACCACCGGTCTCACATACTTATTGCTATAAACTGAGAGCAAAATTTGGCTCAACATCTTCCTATATGGAACAGTTACTCCTCTCTTTCCTCATCCTTTCTCATCCCCTAAAAATGAAGCCTTACCCCAATTGCAGCTGTTCCTTTCTGTAATCAAAATTTTACACATGGAAGAAAAAGAAAAAACTGTCGACTAAATAAACCAATCTCACACTTACACAGCTTGAAGGATTATTTGCTTGAATCATTTCCCTCCCACACACAGTAAAAAAAAAAAAAAAAAAAACCACCCAAAAAACCCCAAAACAGCTCACCCAGTTGACACAAAGCTCAGGCTCAAAGCGTTTGCTATCAGTACACAAAGCTCTTCGCACAGGTTTTAATCTCAATGACAGGCAGGTTTTTCTACCCCAAGAAGGGATTTTTATCACTAAATCTCATCAACATTGTCAACTAAATGGATCTAAACTGAGGTTGTGGTTCCTCTTTGGCAACTATTTGCAATAAAAGAGTTCTGAGAGAGACAGATGGTGCTGTGAACAAGTCATCATTCTGTGCCACAGCACCATGATTCAGCCGGCTGTTTGAAGCACTCCTGCTTGCCAGCTTGGATGGACCCTGCTTCTACGAAAGAATTATTGTGCTGGAATTGAACCAGCTCCAACTGGTGACTGGTTCTCACTAGCACCTCATGAGATACCAGTTCTTTACATGAGATTTGTCTTCCTCTCAAAGAAAATGGCTGGGAATGAGATGCTTTAGTTGGGATTTGAAAAAGGATACGACAGCGGGAGAAAGACCAGCTGGTCCTGGCAGGCAGGTCTGGCATTCTCTGGGTTACAGCAAATGGAGAGGGCGAGGGAAAGACATGAGCCGCCGTCCTCTTTGCTTACCCTGATACGCTTCGCTCGCCTCATGTCATCTGCTGTCATGGTGCTCTGTGTAGGCACCGTGCTCTCATCGTGCTGCGGTTGGATTTGCAGTGGGCGGTTTTCTGACTGCTGCTCCAGTGCCGACTGCGTCTCCGATGGCACCGCAGTCTGTTCCTGCTGCTCCAGCCCGTTCAGCGCGGCTTGTCCGGCCTCATCAAACTGCCCCTTGCTGGAAAAATGCAGCAAGTCCTGAAATCGCAAATCATACAACCAGTGATTATTCCCCCCACCCACTGAAAAACGCTTCGATAATACTCAGCAGACAATAAGATTTCTACACATTTAATCACAAGCTGTAAACAAAACGTGCCTACGCTAACACTTTCCTACTGTGTTCCACTGATGCACTCCGCAGATCACCTCCACCTACAGCAACAACTTCGAGTGGCACGGAAGAAGCGCTACAGGTAGGCGACTCTCTTGGCCATCATCAGACACCGACAGTCCAAATGACACAGCTGTTAATAGCCAACGTGCTGTCACTTTGAAAGATCATCACGTGTTGTTACGCAGTGTTACTCCTTTCTAACAAGCTAGCTGGAGTGCCCAACTGGAGAGTGACAAACGAGATCGTTATACTGTGCGCTGTGTGTTTTGCTATCCAGTTTCCAAGCTCTGTGTACTCTCACCTACCCAGCTGCATACATCACTTCTATTTACCACATAAAGCTGTTTTCCTCCTTTTTTTTTGCATTAGGATAAAAGGAAAGTGAGGGCATTGGGAGCAGGAAGCACACAACAACAACAACAAAAAATCTACATTCTTTCCATGGAAATTCCAGTAACTGCTCTAGGACGGAATCCTCTTGTGTTACGAGAGGAAAACATAGATCCTTACTTGACATCGCTTAATGCAACTGAGGAAACTTAAAAGCAGAGCGCCAGAAGTATGTCAGCTCAAGGCTGGTACTGTCAAAGCACAAAAGCAGGTGTGGGAGAAGAAAAACAGAGGTGCCAGAAGTGCAGCTGCTATAAACCACGAATGCTTACCAGACAGAGACACTTAGGGGAGCAATATACCAGCCAAATGTCCAGTCCTGGTCTAGATGGCAAGTTTCCACGCTTGCCAACGCTAAACTGTGCTCACAGCATCCCGAGTCTCGAGTTCTCAGGCAGATGAACTCCTGTCTCGTCATCAGTGAGGCGGGCAGACCTCCAAAAGCTTGGGACATAATCATGGTGCTGCTCGACTGTATAGATACACGTGAGCTAGCTCTGGGCCGTACTCCAAACTGGTAGGACGAGAGCCACATCCAGTCCAGAGGCCATTCAGACACGTTAGCACAGGACTGCGCCCAGTAAGCCCCATCTCTCCGGGGTTCAGGGTTTGGGAACAGCATTATGCTTACTTGTCTAAATAGAGCTGGCTTGTGTCATGTCAGCTTGCAAAGAGGGTGATCTCACAGCTGTCTGCACTTAAAGCAACATTTCGGGCAATTCTGCATGCTCAGAAAAAGAGCGGCAGGCATTCACAGGCGACGTATACATTCCTCCCTCTGAGTCAGCACTGAACCGTGACCCAGCGAGATGCCAGAGGAAAATTACCACTCCAGATATCAGCTTTCGGCTAAGTCATAAAACAGAGCCGCTGATCCCTTCTGACACCGTTCATGAAAGGACTTGGTGGTAACCTAAGCATGGGCAGCAAAGAGAATTCAGCGTTTTACTTAAATGCATCACACTAGGTTCCTACAGAATATAACCAGCAGCCGCAAGAGGACATTTTGCAATAAGCATGCCTACGGGAGGCCCTTTTGTTAATATTAAAACATCATAAAGAATCCTAGCTCAAACTGATTTAATTCTACCAGCAACAGTGAGAAGAGCAGGCTCTGACCTCACGTTGCAGAAAGGACAAATAGGAACCTAAATTCCCATTACAGTTTTACTGTCTAAATTACTTCTGTGATGCTGCTAAACTGCCGCAGTGACCTATCTCACTGCTAAGTGCTTTGGGATGAAAGTTGCTGCAGAAATGCAAGTGATTTTACAGTTTTTATAGAAGACAAGTAGTGTGCTCCCCTGGCAAAGAACCACAGCTAGAAAACCAAGCATTACTTGGGTGTAAGTCCAAAGCACACTCTCAATTTGCACTGACGCCCCAAGTTCTTTTAGTCAAGAGTTTACAGCCCACATAATATTTTTTTTTTTTCCTCCTCTCCGTCCCCAGAAATATACCTGCGTCCCTTCTTCACACTTTTCCCCGTTTTCACTGGTTACTTCCACACGCATGAATTTGGGAGGGCGCCCTGGGCGTCTGCCTGGTCCAAACCTCCTCTTTCCTCGCCCACGACCTCGGCCTCTGGCTCTGCAGAATACACAGTGCTCCAGGTTAGAAACAAAACAAAACAAAACAAAAAAAAAGATGGATTTGAAATCTCCACTAATTTTATGCATTCCTTCTCCGCATCACTATTCACCCATTCAACTCAGTAAGAACAGCCTGCAGTAAATAATAAAACCTTTTTTGCTGGCAGCAAAGAAAAAAAAAAGAAAGGGATACTGGCTGCTATCTATTTATTTTGTGCTCTATGAGAAATCAAAGTCCAGAACGTATTAAAATTTATTTCAGTAATCATGGGACCGAGAGGACTACTGGCTTCAGCAAGTCCTCTGCCATGGCAACTCTTTCACTTCCAACACCCCAGCGTACAGTGTGCTGGAAAGCATTTTCAGCTAGATGGAAAAAGCGCACAAGGAAACAGAATTTAAAACCCAAAGCCATAACATTCCTCCCCAACAAGGCACTTCGCCATTGACGTTGGGCAGTAAACCAAAGGGAACAACTTTCTGTGTCAAAAAAATGAAGAAAAAAAAAAAATGCAGCCACTTGCTAGGTTTCAGGAAAAAGACGACACTAATGCATTCTGCTCTCTGATGGATGGTTGTAGATTCAGCTTTTAATAGGTAAGGATAAATAAACTCTCCTGCCAGCCCAACAAGAAGCCAAAGCACTAGCAGTCTTGTTCTCCAAGCTCTGTATCTGCACACATCTAAAACATCGCTATTTCCATGCGGTGGTACTGAAATACTGCAATTTAAGTTATTGGCAAAAAAAAAAAAAACAAAAAAAACCAACCAAAAACAATGACAAAAGCAAACCAGTTTCCCTCAAGCTACTTCTTGCGCAAAGTCTCTTACACCGATCAGCTTCCTGGTGCCATATTCGTACCATCTGGTATCTCTCACGGATACCCAAGTCGGTCAGCAAGATCTGTAGGGCAAAGACCCCCTCTGGAAGTTTGGGGAAGCAACGTAGCGATACACAGACAAAGCTAAAGCTTTCAGTACCTGCTGAAGAAGTCCAGCTTCTCGTCATGGGAGTTGAGGTGCTGCTGGAGTTGCTCCGAGCTCATGAAACGACGACTGCACTCGTAACAGGGCCAGTTCTTCTCTTGCTCTCTGAGAACTATGTTCAATTGGAAATGTCAACAACAGCATTTCAGTCACCACTAATTAAACGCCTCATTTTTTCCCCCCCCAAGCCTTTCTGCCCTCTGTGGGCCATATTTCTCCCCTGAAGGTTAGACAGACCGCAGAATACCCAGCGCGGCTCCATTTAGCTTTGCTTTTATCCCCTCTGCGCTGTGGCATGACTACAGCTCATCGCAGAACGGGCGCTGTACACTGCTTTAAACTCAGGGAGATTTTGAAATATACCCTGGTATGGAAGAGCACCTACAGGATTGTGTTTCTGGCATATATTAGGAGAGAAGTTTCTCAATCTAAAGCAGCAGCACATCGGTTTATGACACACACTCAACGTTAGACATCGAGTACAGAAACATACTTCTTCCCAGCAGCAACCCAAGGCTTCCCAGAAACTGAGGCAGAGTTTTAATTTATTTTTATATCTGCAAGAGAAGACTTAGCAGAAGTAAGTCCCAATAATACAATCTAGATTTGGTTTGACTTCCCTTAACCTAGCAGAAATTCTGGGAGCCATGTACTTGTGACTTAGCACAACACCGAGCCACCACCACACTGAGAAAACTGAGAGTAGAAGAGCCCAAGTTACCCTTCCGTTCCTCCTCAGATATGTCATGGATCTTCTGGTTCACAAACTCGGCGTAAGAGGCCGCGTACCACACCTGCAGCAGGAACACAAGATAAGAGAACACTTAAATGGAGCGAGAGCTAAGGGGAATTCATTTGAAAATGGTTTTTAAGCAATATATTTACTTCACTCGCCTTAACCACTAACTTATTGCTCCTTTCTTCCTCAACGATCAAGCCTGTTGACATCAATATGCCCCCACTGAGGAATAAGAGAGCTTTGCTCAGAAAGCATATCCATTGAATCTTAAGGCACAGCCACCTAATATGAATATTAACCTCACACATGGCTACCAGTCGCTCTAAAGGAAATGAGATTCATCTCTTTAGACCCAACTGTACGATCGTAAAGGATCAATGTCAGCAGAGTTCTGTTACGTGTTGTGCCAAGAGGAATGGAGAAGTTTTTAATTCTGGTCATTTCCCCATTTCTTTCCTGCTCTCTTCACATAGACAATAAGCAGCACTGTCCACAGAGACTAACTGAAAATTTTTATTTCAGAACTTCTGATGGATTGGAGCAATATGGTCCTGCTTCCCAAAACAAAGAACTGCCAGGCTGCAGTGTGCTGAACCCACTTTCTTTATAAAGAGGATTTAGGAAATCATCATCAAAAAGAACCACAGGAGGCAGAAAGAGAGTTTATTACAGCCTAATATCAGATGCTCAGATTTCACTGAGAATTCTTGCATTATTTCTCATTTTTTATCTTACTGTTTGATGAAAAAGGTTCCATTTCAAGAGAGATTTCTTAAAGAAGGCATGAACGGATTTTCAGCATGAAAAAAAAAATGTTTAAACTTGTAATGGGCTGCAGGCGTTTTCCTAGCAGTGGCGAGCGGCGTTTCTAACTCCTTCAAGGACTCACTAGCAGGCATGTGTTACTTCACTCGCTAGCTGGACAAAGAAGAAAGCCTGGAGCGCCTAGACTACTCACCTGCCATGCAGGACTGAAGTTCTCAACTTGGACCGATTGATCCTCCTAGTGCAGTCTTTGGACAGAATTTATAGCGATGCCCTACATCCACTTGGGGAGGAAAACCCATTACAGAGCCCTGGTAATTCACTTTCAATTATCAAACCAATTTTATTTATCCCAAAAGACGCTACTAACACGTGAAGCAAGAAAAATGGTGCTTCTACAGACAGGTCTGTACAGATTTAATTAAAATCTGACTTCAAATGGATTTAAAAACTGTTGAGAAAATTATGTTTGAAATTTACATGCAAGAAAAGTTTCGAAGAACAAAACTTCCCGATAGAAAAGTTTTTTCGTTACCCCCAGTTTCCCAAAAGATGTTGAAAATGAAGGCCATCTCAGCCAGCCACGCTGCTTTGAGCTCAAAGTAACCAATACATTTTTAGAGGGAACAAAAAGTAACTCACAGGGAGGTCACAACAGCCTTTTATCATTTTCCACATGCAAAGTTTCAAAAGTTCCAGGAAAGCCAGGTAAAATGAGAGACCATATTCACTTAAGGCATCAGAAAACAAGTCAAGGGCACACAGGACTAACTGGAAAGGGCACCCAGAACTAAAAAGAATAAAACTGCTGCAATAAAAATCAGATCGCATCGGCAAAATATACGCAGTATAAAGCATGACAGCGACAGACAAGTCATTTATATACTCTTATTTTAAACTTCCTTATTTGATATCTGAGCCAATTTAAAATCCCTAAGTCGGTGGCTAACTACTTACTGGCTTCAGTGACATTTGATGCAGGCCATCGTGTGCTCTATTAAAGAAAAAAAAAAAAAGCCCTAAAACTATTGACAGCAATGATTTCTGGCACCTGGAGATGCACTTACTAGGTAGCAGCTCTAAGATTTGATTTAATCAAATGAAAAAAAATGAGTCACGAAACGCAAGCGATGCCATACCTTGAGTTCCTGCTTGGGCTCCACGTTTTTAATGGTTGTGTAGTAAATATGGTGGCCGTACTGGTACGCTACCAGGTTCTGCTCCAAATGGTTTTGAGCTGGACGCACAAACATCATCCAGTTACAAAGAGCCTCGCTAGAAAGTTCAAACCACAGATCCTCTTGCAAATCTCTGTCTTTTCTGTCACCCTTATCAAGAGACACCTGTAGCAAAATCCAATTACATGTGACTGGAACTGCCTGGCAGCAGGTTCAAAAGAATTTGAGTTTCTAAAAAAGCTACTGTGACCATGCAACTTTTACATCAGGAAAGCAATGAAGGCATAGCTAATTTTTTTCCTCTTTGCTAACAGGGATCCAGAAACAGGCAGCACTTGGAAAAAATACTTTAAAACAGGTTGAGGTTTAATGAGGGAGACACAATGGACCCTTCCACGGCTTTCAAGGGCAAGAAGCTCAGGCACAGTACTTGACACGTGGCAATAAATGAGGCACGAGAAGCTGTAGCTTTAGTAGCCTGTGTGACATCAAATGTCTCTAACTGGCAGACCCACCTCTCCTTTCACTTCCTGACTCGTGACACTGCCTCAAGCTGAAGTCGCACTTTAGCTGAACTTCTGTTGGGTCACTGAATCTGCCCTGTGGTCACAGCTTCCTTGCCAGATACTGACCATCAGAGACTGGCGCTCCTAAGACCGCTGCCCTCATCTCCAGCAAATAAAGAACCAATTCCTACATCCAAGCCAGTAAATAAATGGATAGAAGTGCATCAAACCCATTACATCACATGCCAATAGCTTGGCATGAGGAAGGGGAGAAAAATATCTCCTCTCCCCACACCTTGTGTGGGAGAGGAGGGAAAGCAGAAGAAATGTATTTTTAACTGAAGTTACAGCATGACACAAAAAATGGATGCAAAACATCCTCAGATGGGGCTGCTATTTTTGTGTCCAGATGCTGCTTCAGCCCACACGAGAGTGATTCACAGCATTCCACGCTATGTATCCTATATATCGTAACACCAGAATGCCAGAATATTCCCCACCATTATTGTCTCTCCCTGAATAACGGAGTAGATTCCAGGCCAAAGCAATCTGGGTATTTCAGAGTTACATTCAGAGACGGAAGTAACTAGAGAACATTTCCAGTGAAGTAACTGATCAAGGCAGGGCGACAAAACTCATGAAAATCAAAAGCTTAAGCACAAATTGATCCCTCTTCCTCTCTCACACACACCCCCCTTACCTTCAGATGGATATAGCAGTCTTTGAGTTCAGTTTGTCTAACCAGGGGTCCTTCCACAGGTCCAAACTGCGTGCGTTTTGGGATACGCCTTTTGGAGAACACACCTCCCAAAAACCTGTCTATATACAGCACCAAGGGCAGGCTGGCTCTCGCCCTGGTCAGCACAGGCCGGTTGGGGATTGGATGCAAAGGTCCGTGTTTGGGACACACGGAGGGATGCGCGTTGTTACACTCTTCACACCCTACAACACAAAGTCAGAGAGGACATGACTGTCAGGCAGACACTCACGCACCAGCTCGGAAGAGAGTCTTATCTCTCTCTAAACATCTTGGGCTCAGCTGTGGGAACATTTATTCCCAGAGTCTGTCTACATTTTAAAAAGATTAGAGAGGGCAGCCTCCTGCAAAATGAAGAACAAAACAGCTCAGAGATGTCACAGACCCTTGTCTTTTCAGTAAGGCAGCCCAATATGAGTCTACATTTCTGGGTATAAAGGGCTTTACCTACTATTGCTAAAATCTGGATGGTTTTCAATTCTGTTTACTAGAGCTGATGGAGGGGAAGGAGGAAAAAAAAAAAACAGTAGGGCAGCCAATATGCTACATACTGCTTCATATGCTTACACAAATCATTGGGATCAAAGGGTCGAGGTGGATCTGGATCCCATTCATCCATGTCAGTGTCTTCCCCATCTTCATCCTCATCTTCATCCTCATCATCTTCCTCTTTTGTTTCCATCCTTCCCATTGGATTCTGCAGAGGTACTAAAGGGTCAGAACCATCCACCGCCTCCATAGGAGGTAACACTTGGTTATGCACCGGTAACGATGCCTGAGGAGAGAATTCACAAACAATCAAAACCGATTCATGAAAAACACTCTTACGAAGAGGAGCGATGAAGGTTCCTGCTAGTCT
This sequence comes from Chlamydotis macqueenii, assembly GCF_036417535.1. Taxonomy (NCBI): domain Eukaryota; kingdom Metazoa; phylum Chordata; class Aves; order Otidiformes; family Otididae; genus Chlamydotis; species Chlamydotis macqueenii. The sequence continues at coordinate 1,716,682 of NC_141579.1, read as the reverse complement.
ACCCTTTCTGCTTCCTTTGGTAACGGAAAGGAGGAGAGGGGAAAGTGAAGCAACGTGATAAACAATTGCTGAGGGATGTTTTGCATCGCTGCTCCTGACAGCCTCACCCAGGACAGCTCTGTGTCACTACTTAGCGCTATACGATCAAGGACTGACCGCTCGAGAGAAGAAAATCGTATCAGAGAAGTTCTGGACCCTCAAGAGAAGGTCTGAAACAAAGTCCAGGCTCTGTGGAAATTATCTAGAGCCTAAGGCTGTATTTTAACTTCTCCTGTACAAGTGAGAGAATCCTGCACTTCAGCACGTTATCTTTTCTCTCGTTCAATCAAGCAAACCCAAACCCCAGAGCACACACATCAATAAGGGATGAGATAACATGACACCCTCTGTCAACTTTGCTTTGCAAAGCCGAGAAGAGTATTTTAAGGGGGCTGCTGAAGACAGGTGTCTCCGTATATTAAACACATGATCTCTCCTAAAAAAAACCCCCACACATTCCACAGCGAGACTATGAAAGACAGTACAAATCTGCGCTACGCCTTTCTCGCACCTCCTCCCGTATCGCTCAGACCCGTTTCACCGCCTGAGACAACGGAGCAATGAAATCGGTGTACTCGTACATTGAAAAGAGAAAGGGTGCCTGGCAACTTACTCTATCTGCTCGTGGACCCTGCTCCAGAGCCATTTGCTGGGGGGATTCGGCAACGTTGCCGAGCACGGAGAGGTTGGTGGGATTCATGCTCTGAGCAGCAGCAGGCAAGAGCACAGTTACCTAAAATTATAGGCACTCATTTTAGCACTGCGTCATTTCCATCAGTCGCTTACATCTGGGCAGTGCCCTGCATGCAAAGCTCCCTGGAGTCCCACGTTAGGTCAAAAATTGCAGCATTTTTTTTTTTTTTTTAGTGATGGACTTGGACAAAACCTGCCGATCCAGGGAAAAGGGAAAGGCTTCAAGACTCAGTCCAGATTTCGTAGCTTTTGAATTTCTTATCTCCCACTTCTGGCTTTAAATTAAGGTTCTATCCAGCTGAGATTCAAACTGCACTAGAAAAAGATGTGAGGAGCTCTGTAGCTCTTGGTAAAATCAGTGATATGTGGTCTTTTTCTCTTCTATCTCCAAATTCACTGGGTTTGTTTTGGTATATTTTTTGGGGGGTGTTTTTTGTTGGGTTTTTTTTTTGTTGTTTTTGTTTGTTTGTTTTTTTAAGAGAAAAGGTAAAGAAGGAGAACCAGCCATCTCCTCCTTTTGCTCATCTTTCCTTCTCACAAGCCAACCAAGATCCGTTAGAAAAGCACGATGGCATATTGATCTCGTTGGAAGATCAAGCACTGAAATGATGGGATTCCAACAATTTTCTTTACGTTATTTGGTCACACTATACATTTTTGGTTGTTCTCATACTTTTTTTTTTGGTGTGTGTAGTAACAAGAAAATTAATGCATATTACCACACTGCTCCCATCCATTCAGTGATAAAACAAAGCAGAATTAAGATCCCTGAAATCACCTTTCCTCTCTTTTGTTTCCTGCTTATCTGTACAGGCATTTGCACAGTTATCCTGCAGGATTTTTCATCCTTGTCTACAGCTGACATCACGTGGCTTCTAGTTTGTGGCTCTGACTGTTAAACAGCTTTTCCGCTAAAATTAAATCCTCTGTCTTACAAATAACATCAGATAAAACTGAGAACGGTGAGTTGTGCCAACAGTGAAGGAGCAGGCAAGAAAAATCCATAATGTAAGGATATAGATAGTCTTAAAACTGCAAATGTAGTTTTGTTTAAAGAGGCATTAAGAGTAATTTAGCAAACTGCTTAAAATCTACAGCAAAAAGTAGTCAGGAAACCACGTGACAGCGAGGAGGAAACCGCCACAGTGACAGCTGAACCAAGCTGTCTGGTATTGACATTTCTGATGCCAAGTGGCACCAGAAAAGGCGTCATTATTCAACGGCACACCTCCAGGTCTGCCGGCAGTGAGGTTCACACAACCTTGTGTCTATTTGTACCTCGTATTAGCATTCCCTACTACTAATCGCACTTCAAACACACCCTTACTTTCATTTCCATCTCAGATCTTGCAAGGAATATAAGTATTATTTAAAAAAAAAAACAAACCTTTCAATTTCTTCTTAAAATACAATTTCTTTTGAAAGACAAGAGGCACTTTAATTATTATTTCAGCATTTGTTGTCAGTTTAGGGATGTCCCACGTGAAACGTGGATGTAAAAACACCTGCAAAGGCAGGAGCTGCCATAACAAGGGACTAACCGTTCAGAATCTAGAGATCTAGATCTGAAAGCACCTACACCTGATTACCGCAACGCAGCCCTCAAAGATCCATCAAAACTTTATAAATTTGAGCTCCAGTTTTATTCTGTTCCTAGCCCACTTCACACCGGCCAGCATGTCAGACCTGGGACGCCTTGGTAAGGTAGGAGAGCCAGTAACTGAACTTCTTCAGGTTTTACAAGTAAGTTCCTCCAAAGTTTCCAGTAAACCTGGAGTTTTATCCAAAATTTCTATCCCTTGAGATCCTTTTATGGACTTAAAGGTGCCTAGATCAGAACCTGTAGGAGGACAATTGCAAAATCAGTCCTTCCAGGATGACACATCAAAATAAAGTCAGCCACATCAGCTTGCTAACTTAAGGGACACTGTCAAAAGATTTTTTTTTTACTATATCCAGGGCAGTAAATTAATATTTTTGTTGAACATCAATTAAAAAGAATACACTCAAACTCTCTTAACTTTTCTTGCTATTCATGCAGAAGCTAGCCAAGGCAATAGCGGCTTTTTGCCCTTGATCCATGAAAAGACTGCGATTTGACAAATTCAGAGAGAGCTTACTACGCTCTGCCACCACAACCATGGCCCTTTACCTTCCGCAACAGTTTCACGCCCAAGGAAAAGAACTCACCTGCTGCGTGGTGGCATCCTGTTGGACGTAAGCCACTTGGGACGGATCTGTAAACAGAGTCTAGACAAAGTGAAAAAGGCTTATCAAACCGGCCTCGGGGTTGTGTACTCCCAACTCACCCAAAAATTACCCTGCCACCAAGAAGTGATCCACATCTGATCCTTCGCTAACTTATAACGTGCCTATTATCAGAGTAGATTAGTTCAACCTACTCAAGTGGACCTACGTGTGTAGAAATTAAACTAAAATTAGGTAGTGCTCGATAAAAAGTTAATATATTTATGTGGCACTTTTCATCTATAAACCTAAAATGTTTCACAGGATTTTTTTTTCTTTTTTTTTTCCATACAGAAATCACTTTGTCAATTGCTGATTTGATAAATCTCTACCGGATGAAATTCAACAGCTATCTCAAATCCACATAATACTTGAGGGCAGGATAGATAACTGCTAGCTTTCTCTTTCTGCAAACTCACAAGACATCTGCATGCTTCTACACATTGATACAGCCAGGATGTTGGGTTTTTAATTTCAAAGAGGACACGGCAACTCCAATATTCTTACAGTAGCGTGCAAGAACAGCTCTGAGGGGCGGGCTTCCCCCACAGAAAAAGAAAAACTTAGATAAAAACTAAGCATCGACTGAGGCCAGCTGTTGCTTGCTTTGGCAAAACTTGAAATACCTAAGCTTGCAGCAGTCTGGCTCCAACAAAATAAAGCATGGCATAAGAAGAATCCCACTAGCACTCTGATTATTTCATCTCATTGCATTATAGCGTCTTCATACTACACTTTTTTTTTTTAGACTCAGAGTTTGAGTTACTTCTTGGTTAGTAACTTTCTGGGAGATATCCTCTCAAAGTCTCTCATCGCCTCTGAATGTCCCACCACGTAGGAACTATTTTTATGTAACAGCCCAGAATTGCACAAGAGAGACCGCGCCACACAAGGCTACGCCGGCGTTGCTGCCGACGTCAAGGACGCGCGCTCTGTAGCATTGCTAATCGGTCCCGTCAGCGACGGCAATGTAAAACGTTCCTAACGAAGCGTGCCTGTTCCTCTCTTTTTATCTGTGCACAGAGGTACCGATGCACACTGTGTTAACCCATATAAACACGTGCTGTCAGAGAATAAAAGCGGTTTGATATAATTACTAAGAACCTAGGCCTATAAAACCAACAACTTCTCTGAAGAGAGACTAAAAAATTAGACTGCGTACACTGAGATCCTCTGCGAAAAGACGTGACTGTTATTGTAACTATCAATTATGAGAACTGTACTATGCAAAACAAGGACTCTTCCCAAAGACACACAGATCACTCTTAGCATTGCACTGAATACAACAGAGGCAGAATTTCTGGAGAGATTATCTGTGTTTCGGAAAACATCTTTGACTGAACCATAATCTCATCCACCTTCAGTGAAATAACCAGCGTTTCATAGTTCAGAGCCTTGACATCCTTTGATTATTGCATTTGCACATCAGACAGATGAACAGCATGAAGTCCCTGTTCCGCAACGGGCAGATAAAAGCGTTAAGAGCAACTGCCTGCTATTTTCCAGTCACACCACTCAGCTGGTAACTGGCTTTCATCTCAAACGAGATTGTTTTGCTTTCTAGGTGCCAAAATGGGGTGGGCTCAGAACCACACATGCCTGCGTAGCTTCCACTGGATGGATGTAAACGAGTGTGTGCTCCGAGGTGTCCACGGAGGTGTAGGAGGTGCCATCCGCCGTGTAGACGACCTGCTGCGAGGGACGGTCCTGCTCATCGCTGTACACTATCTGTGCCACCGTGCCCCCCTCAGGGACAAAGTGCACCTGGGGGCAGTAAAAAAAAAAAAAAAAAAAAAGAAAAAACAAATCAGATCCTGTAGTGAAATATATGGGAAACAACACAAGACACATAGGTTACAAAGTGCCTTAGAAAGCAGAGTACCTTGTGTCCCAACTACCCAGCCAATTGTTTTGAAAACAATAAGCTCACTGTATAATATACATTTAAAATCTCAATGAATTATGCTAGCAGCGTACCCATCTGGATATAAACTACCATCACATTCTGGTTTCACTCTGCATTTTAACTCAAGACCTAACTGGTAGAAAGGGCATCTTCCCATACTTAGTTCTTGCATAACGCTTTCAAAATTTGTAAGAGAAAAGAAGTTCAGATTGGAACTGGTGTCTCTAGGGAATGTATCGGTGTATTGTTTCCCTTTAATCTCGCATTCCTTTCTGGATTTATGGTAATTAGTTTGTTCAGCTAGTTCTGCAGTTGGAGGTGATTTTTTCTGTCTGATGAACGGCTAACAGAATCTATTAAATGTGATACCGCTTCAAGTAATAGCATTGCGCCTATCATGAGGAAGCAACAGCGCACGTTCGATTGCTTCTCTGTTGTACGTATATACAGTCTCAGTAGGAAATTCAACTATTTCAGCAGAGAAAAATATAACTGAAAAGATTAAGCAATGATTCCAAGGACTACTGGAACAGGTTACGTCTAGGGCAGCAGTTTAAATCCAAACAACTTGATTTTGACAGAACATTATGATCATTTCAACAAGCTAGAATACTTAATTCCAGTGGGAATGGGAAAACGTTTCTCTTTTGACACTCTACATACCGAAAACTATTTTCGGTGCATGGGTAAAACAGGACAGTTAGCAGGAAAGTAAGTCTCAGCTGCTTTGTCTCAGACAGAGGGACTAGCTGCGTACATCAGAACTGGACTGTATTAATCACTACAATTAACATTTCTCCCTTCCCCACTACCCCGACGTCTGACTGGAAAATATTATTCACATTGCTTTCCCCAAGGTCCACCCACAATTCCAACTGATTTGCCTGATGCCATCAAAACGGGCTGCCACAGACCCCAGATTTTGTTAATATTCATTAATCCTTTCACTTTCCCACATAGCTGTACATCTGTTTGGACACTGAAACTTCTACAGCCACCGGCCGGTTTCGTTCAGCTCGTTTGAGATGACTGTGTATTCACTGCTGCAGTTTGCACAGCTCGCTTTCTGAAGCTTTAATCCAAAATCATCACAGAAATGTTTCTCCTCAAACGAAAGCTGAGTTTCCAGCAGATAAGAAACAGCCAAATGAGAACGCCTGCTTGCTCAACTCAACTCAGCCCGAGAGCTCTGGGAGGCACTAGTCACCTGAGCAGTATTCTGTTCCTGCTCAGCAGAGTCAGCCCACACCTGAGGACTTTCCTCTTTTGAGTCCATCTCCTCCTCGCCGTGGTGCTCCATGATGAGCAAGATCTACCGGAGGGATGTCTGGCTGAATAGGTTCATCTGTTCACTGTCTTTCTGCTTCCAGAAGACAAGGTGATCTTCAGTAACATGGCTATAAAAAGAAAAAAAGAAGAAGAGATGGAGATATTAAAGCAATGTGACACACACAGAAGAGGGGTTGGAGGTATCTTCATCAGCTGCCAGAGTAAAGCAGGCTTGGCACGCTAAAGTTCTGCTGTGCAATGCTTTCCGTGTCCTATTAAGGAGGAAACAAGTCAACCATCGCTACGATTGCGCTGAAGGATTATCCTGAATGCCTCCTGCACTGAAAGATTAGACTGAATTCCTCCTGTACGTCTTTCCTTGGCCACAGGCAGTCCACAAAATATTCTACACGTCCTCCTTCTGGCACCTACAGGCCCAGAAATCAATAAATGATGCAGAAAATCGGCCCTAAGCTTCCAACAAGAAAACACCACATTCAGAGATGCATCAACGGTTTCTCAGTTTGCGTGAAAGAGGTTTTGTTCACGGAACAACTGGCTTTACACGTACAGGCAGCTTTCACCTTGTGCAAAACCGCAGTCCCGGGTGCTATTCAGGCAGCGCTACAATAGACAACTTTTAGAAAAAGAACAATGAAACTTAAACTCTGATTCATGCGAGCCCAAAGAGCCTGACAAATTGCTTCCAAGCCAGGTTTTATTCACCTCCTGCAATTTTATCGGGGCCTCTAAATCTGCCATTGGGAATCTCAGAAGCGTAATTTACAGCTCCGGTGATTGGTTTAGTCAGAGGTTCAGCACCTTCCCAATCCTCCGTCTCTAACGTCGTATTAAATCAAAGGCCCGGGAATTAGCATGAGGCTGAGCCCATTTAATTTCTCAGCAAGTCCAATTAACTTTATTTGATACGGAGTGCCTCGCTGGGCTGATCCAACGCCAGCATCCCGTCTGTGCACCAGGAAGAAAGCAGAAGGCTCCTTGCTGACGCTTTCATTCATTTGCATTTTCAATGCAAATTATTTTAGTCAGAATTTATTCCCATAAATGCTAGCAGTTGGCTCGTCATTGACAAGCTAAAAAAAGGATAAGGAGAGGAAAAAAAAAAGCAGCAGGCACTTTTTACCTTCTAATTTTGCCGGCAACGAGTAAGCTTTGCAGCCCCGAGTCCTGGCCAGAACATATAAATCAATAGCGCAGAAAAGTCTCAGGCTAACGTCACTGAACTGCATGACAACAACAACAAAAAAATTACTTCCACACATACAAAGAAAAACTGTGGAAAATATATTTTTGGGCATCACCAGACAGTAAGTCATGCTGTTATTGGTGACTAAAGCCTAACATTTGCTTTCTCACGCCAAGCAAGGCGGTACGCACGCGCCAGGCGGTTCACCGCGCGAGCAGAGACTGAGGAGCGGTGCGACGCATCCTTCGGTGCTGGGGTAAAGGATCAGAAATCCTCCTCCCCGCATTCACGTGGGTTGATATAAAACATCCAGAAAAAGCACTGAGGAGAAAAGGAAAGGAAAACTTGCACCTGCGCGCAGCGCTTTAGCTAGAGGAACTATGTCAGAAACATAATCCGAGCAGCAGTTTCACGTGAAATTCAATGCCTGTCCTGTTGGTTTTCTTTGGCTGGTTTATCCCAAACAGCTCTTTTTTCCTGACTGTCATTATTAATCAAGAGCCAATTCAGGTAATTGCACTAACAATAGCCAGTAGTTTAATCAATTACCTAACAGGTCAGAAAAATAAAAATAAACACGAGAGGTTTCAAGTTTGGGCGGTTTGGGCTTTTAAAAATATAATTATCCCGTTAGTAAGAACGTAATTAAATTAACCAGGGATTGAATTAAGAGCAAGGCACGGTTCTGGCTAATTCCACATGGTGCAACAAGTAGCAGAATTTCTGGCCGACCTTCCCTACGAGCAGATATTGAAGGTCTGAAGGAAGATGCTGACTCACTCCTGCAGATTCATTCTGGCACAAATAACTTACAACTTGAGCGGAAAGGAGACCGAAAGGTTCGGACAGGTCTTTAATAGGCAAAACTGGGCAGTAAGCTTCATAAATGAAAAAAAATACAGTACCGAAAAGTTGGAAAAGAAAGCAGGAGACAGTAATTTCAGGTTTTGATGTGGTTCTAAAGGTTAACGCTAATCTCAGATCTCGGGGAAAAAAAGCAAGGTTGAGCCAAATTCAGTGGTTTGGTGGTGTAATTCCTATAAACGGTCCTGTTATTGCTGTTCTTCACCGAAACAAAAAAAACCACACTGCTCAGCCCAGCCAGTCGTCTAGCAATAACAACCAGACAACATTATGAGCCGCAACATTTGCTGATGCTTTCAACTTCTGTTATTTCCAAATACACCCTAGGATCTGCCCCTCCGGCATGCATTCCTACCAAAGACTGGATCTCCGTCAATTCTCATCACTTCTGTCACCACCAAAATACACAGAAAAGCGCATTTCCCTGGAAACGTGGATGCGTGGAGTGAGAAGTCAGTGCATGATCTTATTTTCTTCTTTAAATCCCCCTCTCGATATCCAGTACAGCTGTGACACTGACGGCGCCTCAAGATTTTAAATGATTTCCCTGTGGTCTCCTCTCAGCAGAGACGTCTCGCTGCACAAGGACGCGGCAGATGTCCAGCTCAGCACGTAGCCACAATAATTTTTTAAATTAGCTGCAGAAGAACCGTGATGCGTACGTTAGGTTCATCTACAGTAAGCCTGTTGGCAGTAGAAGTTTGGGAGATACAGGTAAAGAAAATATTTATTTTCTCAAAGGGTCTAGCTGGAAGCTTTGGTGTTCTTTTAGCAGAAATAAATTCTGAAACTTTGGGCATCAGCATGGCATGCAAAGGCACACTGTCCGCTTGTCTCCGCTTGCTCTACACGCTGTTTGTCCATGGATTATCCTTTGCAACTGTTGATTTTCCTCCCTGCACCTCACACGCATCAGGCATTTTCAGACAAGCTAAATGCCACGGCAAGCTCCACGACGGGAAGTTCCGCAGCGTCAAGGGGACACATACACATGATGAGACCAAATATATCGATCGCAATTCTGTCGCCACCCCAATGTTTGCGTACAAGCTGATAACCGTCACGCACACGAGCAAGAAGCAACGCCAACGTGAGATGCTAAACCATACAGAGTAACTGTGAAGACAGCATTTTCCTCCCCAAAATAGCAGGCACGCCTCGCCCAGTCCATGCTGGGTGATGACACAAGCTGAAATGGAACTGGGTGTAAATATAACCCAGTATCACTCCAGTACGTCAGCGGCAGGACGCAGCGTGTCATATATAACGTGAATCAAGACATAATGTGAATCCAGAACCCGCAAAACCTCCGTTACTTTAGAAGAAAGGCACATCTAAATTCAACACTGATGTTACCCTGCGCGTATCCAGATTCTGCTGCACATCCTGGCGCACAAAATCCCTCCTCCAGCAGAAGATAAGCTCATTCTGCCTTGTTTGCTGGAGTTCTACCCTTGAGCTCCCTGTGACGCGCTCACGTTTTTCACGGGCGGAAGCGCATTCCGAGTTCGGAAGTGACACCAGCGCAGGGCCGTGCTTGTCTCTCGGCGAGGCTCAGGAGTGCAGGAGCAACCTGGTGCTAACCACAGCTAGAAAGCAGCTGATGTAGAGTTGGAGCACAGTCAAGGAGTCAGAGTGAACCGTGCTCCAACAGAAAACCTCCAACAGCAGCAAAGCCACTGTTACGTTGTATTTGGCCTGTAACAAAATTTAACACAAGCTGTATATAGAGAACTCAAATGGTGCTTTAACGGGAAGTTCAGCTCTGAAATTCAGAGAAAAGCATCACTAAAAAAAAAAAAATCAACACTGACTATATTTTCTTGGCATACCTGCTATTAAGGAACAAGTTCTTTCAATGCTGGGACTACACAAGAAGGTAGACAGATAAAATCTCTGGGGACTTCATCCTCTCCAAGCCTAATTAAGGATATTCTGCTGAGAAAGCACCCGAGCCAGCTGCTGCCAAGCATCCATTTCTGTCCCTTCTCCGAGACAACAGGAACGCGGGAATATTAAAGCTGGGCAAGGGGAAGAGTCCACCTCCCTGCTCAGGGAGCCATAAAGCCACTGCAGTATCTCAGATGAGAATCCACTTCGCAATAATGGTGCATAACCCAGCTAATGTGATTTACTCCCCAGCGTAAAAGGCTCGCGCGCAGACTGGGGTTCCCTGCAGCAATACTGGCAGGGGCTATTAGCTTAATCTTTTAAGTACTGAGCTCACCGACCGCTCTTTTTCACCGCCAACCATATGCAAGGACAGCAGGAATTGTTACGAAAGGGGGTTTTTACGACGACGGGTCTTCCTCCAGCTTTTAATGTGAAAATGATTTATTACTCTCAAAAGGAACATCACATCTATCTGCAAAAAGCCTCATCCCCCACTTAAGTTAATTACCCCGGCTTGCCTAGAAGGCAGAGCCGGTGCATTTCCTGAGATCCCTTGGCAAGAAGGCGCTTTCACTGCAGCAAGAAGGTCCCTAACCTCATTGAGGACTGAGTCACAGCTGCCGTCTCCTCCTCCTCTGCATCCCCATCCATCAAAAGCACATATTGTTTCAAGGAACTCTGGCTCTGGTGCATTTTGGCTGAACGTTAACAATCAGGTAATATATAACCACGATATTTATGTTTTACTGGGGAGTTAGAAATGGAAATCATACATAGGGTTGGGCAGCAAGGATTATTTATTTTCCACAACTGGAAAAATGGCTTTAATTTATTTAGTCAGGTAATAAACAGAAGAGCTCAGCCAAACACAAACTCACTCTTCACTCAAATTGTGCATAATGAATCGATTTATCAATATCCTTGTGGCACATCCATCATCAAAGCAACAAGGAGATGGAGGAGACCTCTTAGATCTTCAAGGCCAGTCCTCCGCTACTGTGTCCAAGCTGTCACAACAACCTGTTGCAACTATTCTCTCACAAAGTTATCAGGGAAGGAGCCAAAAGTCCGTTTCTAACACAAACTAGGGGAGATAATCAAGTGCTCCAAGTGAGCCCCAAGAGAGGGGGCTGACATCTCCCTGAGGGCTGGAGAACTCCTTGGAGATGCAGTTCCTGCTATAAGGACATCTCCGTTTAGTCCCAATTCTCGTCTCAAGATCAAGTGTTTCTCACAGTATCTCTTCCTCACCCTTTCGGCGAGGAAAGAGACAAGTTAATTACTTTTCCATATACGCACATGCCCTTCATCGTCACCTCTCTCCCCATTTACCCAACACCTACATATCCACTCCAGCAACTGATTTCTTCCTCCCATCCTCAGCTTCCCGAATGCGTGACCACGTTCTTCACGTCCTCTTCCTCCCAACGTTTCACGCTCTGAGGTCCCTACGGTATCATCATTTGTTACTATCGCATACCGCAATTCTCCCTTTCCAACTGCTTGAGGCCGCGACCCTGTCTACTTCATTTATCTGGTTTACAAATTATAGAGGGATAAAGCAAGAAAACAGGGAAAACACATATTTAAAGTACAACATGACAAAAAAGGAAGAGAAAAAGCCTCTATCCAAACCTGTGCTCCACTGCTGCGTATGCAGCTTTCAAGAAGGCACTCTCAGGTTTTACCGAAAGGAAACAAAACCATGCCAACACCACCATATGGCTCAGTGACCCTCCACTTCCTCTTGCCACCTTTTTTTTTGTCTCCTATGCCTTCTCCAGCCCAGGCAACTCTTCCCAAAGCTACCGTCAACTAGAGGAGGTTTTTTTTCCCCTTCCTGCAGGCTGGTGGTGCTGCTTCTTCCACCCTTCTCACATATCTCTGCATCTCTCTTCTGAATTCAATCACCGCTCTACTTTAAGCTCTCCAAAAGACAAAACTACCTTTCTTCTGCACATAAAAAACCCCAAACAACTCGTCTCTTTTAGAACAGCTGCTTTTCTGAGCTACTACAGGCCACAGAGAAGAAAGCAGGCTAGCTGGACATTAAAAGAGGTGGAGACTTAACATACAACACCAGTTTAGGAACTGAAGTTGAGTTTTACTAGCATGAGATAAAATAACAAATAGACCTGATCTCACATTTAAGTCAAAGTCAAAACAGAATTCACAATACTAAAGCAGCCTCTGTAATTAGCTACGCACTTGTAAGTCAATAAAAACTCAGTTTGCACAGCTGACAGCAGCTGCGGGTTGTTAGAAACACAAGTGAAGTAGCTGCTGACTGCAGAGCAAGTTGTCAGAAGAGAGCTCACCCAGGGATTTTCTTTGCAGGTTGGTATTAAGGGTGCCAGAGGAGAGGAAGCGACATCACATACCCCTTTTCTCTCTAAAAAAAAAAAACCAAACAACTGTCAATTACTCCATCAGAAAATAATCATAATTACATCCATATCTCATAATCAAGGTAATAAAGCTATCTCCATTTTAAACACGTAACACACAAAAGAAGCATGCTTACAGCAAAGTGCCAAAAAGCACCACAATTCAGGAGGTAAGTTCTCCACTTAAGGACTGACTCAAGAAATATACTCTCTTATATTTTTTTTTCCCCGGAAATGAAGGCATTAGAAGGCTTGAGGGTGCCAGTTATTTTATCTCCACAAAAAAACTGCAAGGAACTCTTACAAAATCAGCTGATGATTCAGTAGCACTTCATCATCTAACTTAACCAACAGAAAGGAAAAAAAGAAAATTCAGTCATTGAAAAAGTAATAGAAGGAAGCTGAAGTTCAGTGTAGTCTCTATTCCCATTGAAACTCTGAAAGAGAAATGCTGATACCCATCTTCTAGACACTCAGCTTTGTGCTTGTTCATTCTTTAGAGCCCCGAAAGAGCCACAAGTGTATCATTAACACACTAGACTGATTGGTGCGCAGGTACCAAAAGTGCATCACAAATAACAACCGTCCATTTCACTGGGGACTACGAAGCTCAGTAGCCCAAACCAGGTTTTTAACTCCCACCTGCAGCCACCTGCAAGACCCCTTCTGAGGGCCTGCAATGAGCAGCTGAGGGGTAAGAGGTGACCGGGCAGAGCTTAAAATGTCTCACACAGGGAAACTAAACATATAAAGGGTGAGTTGTCCCTTTAGGGTGAGTAATTCTGAACCACAGAGCACCAGGACCTCGTTTTTCCATTCCAATGTAACAAGCTCCCATTAAACAGTTTTTTAACGCAGCTGTAGCACAGGTGGAGGGGCACAGCAACTCAACACCAAAATCTAGACAGCAAGAGGTCTGCAAAACCCAACAGCCATGTGCTGTAACCGTATCTCAGATCGCAGGGACCAGCATATTTGGCAGAAGCAACCACCACCACCAAGACCAGCGTTAGCAGAGGGGTGGCAAACACGGCAGCTTCCACTTGCAGAAGCTGCTTCTGCTAACACAAGGGCCTTTGCCCTTTCCTTCAGGCCTCCGTGGACAGACCCACCTCACGCAACGGCAGCCAGCAGAAAGCCCGAACCCACCGGCCTGGTCCCGCTCTGCTCTGGGGTGACCCTATCCACACAAGCCCCATCCCAGCGCCTCAAGGTGGTGGGGAAAGGGCTGCCACCCCTCCACACCAAGCCCCAGGACCACCCAGACCGCAGCCTTCCCCCGCTGGGGCCGACACAGGTGCCCAAAGGGCCCCCCAAACGCCACCCACAGACATGACAACCCCCGCCCTCCCCTCAGCCCAGACTGCGGCTCCCCGTCACCCGCTCCCCCTTTTATACCCTCCGCGCCCCACTGCCACCACCCCCCGCAGCCAATCCGGGGAGGGAGGAAGGGGGGGGGTGCGACGCCCCCTCCCCTAAGTAAGCCAATAGAAGGCAGGGGCGCGAGGCACGCGGCCAATCAAGAGGCGCAGGTGCCCCCGCGCCCCGCTTCCCGCCACCGCTCCCCAGTGTGAGAAACCCCCCCCCTCCCCTCCCCTCCCCGAGAAAGCGCGAGTCGCCATCAGCCCCCCGTGGGGGCGCCCAACAGTCAGTCAGCCCCAACCACTGCGGCCCTGGGGTGGGGGGGGACGGGAGCTGGCGGCAAGAGGAAAGGGGACGGCCCGGCAGCCGAGAGTAGGGGAGCCGGTCTAACCACGGGGAGAGGGAAGCGAGCGGCCCCGAGTTATTGAGGTGGGGTGGTGCCCCCACAGTGCTGGGGAGGGGGACAAGATGGCTCCGGCACCCCCCCGCCATTGAGGTGCCGGGGTCCGGACTGTACCATCCAGAGAGGGGAGGAAACACGGGTTGGGGCAGCCCCTTCTCCCTCTGTCCGGGGCGGGTGGGGGATCCCGGCTGGGGCGGGGAGGGGGGGGAAGCGGACTGTACCTCTCCCGCGGGGGGGGAAGGGGAATGACTGCATCCTGCCCCAACCCCCCCCCCCCACTCGCGGGAGCGAACGGTTTATCCCGTCCCCAGCGCTAAGGAGCCGCCAGCTCCGGGCGCCATCTTGGGTGCGACTAAAACAACAAGTCCAAAACCCCCGGCGGGTCCCCGCAGCGCCCCCGGATCGAGCTTCCCTCCCGGACCGTCCCATCGCGTTACCTGAGGGGGTCTCGTGCGGCTGCCGCGTCCCGACCGCCGCCGCCGGCCCCGCTGCGGCCCCAAACCCCCCCACCTGTCCTCACCTCACAATGGTAGCTGCAGAGCGGGAGGGGGGGCGGCCGCCCGGACCTCATTACCATAATCTGCCTGGCAACCGGCGGCGGCGCCGCACGCTGATTGGCTGAAACGCCTCCGCCCGCGAAGATGGGGCATAAAAATCCTCAAGAAAAGACTCGGAGGCGGCCAGGTCAGGGGGCCGGGGAGCAAGGAGGGGGGGCCCCGATCCACAGGGAAGGGGGGGGGGAGCCCCCCTACCCGGGTCTTTACTCCCCCCATCGGGTCCCCGCGACCAATGAAAGCGCCGCTCTCATCCCCGCTCCGCTCCGCCGGGTGCCTTGCCGCCAATCAGAGCGCGCCTCTCAACGCGGCGCTCCGCCCCCTGCTGGGGGAGGACGTCTGCGTGTGGGGGGGGAAACGCGAGCAGCGCCCCCTGCTGGGAGGGCGGAAGAGGGCGGGGCGCCCCCTGCCGGCGGGGAGGAGCGGTCGCCGAGGGATGTGCAGCTCTTTATTGGGGTGGGGGGCGCCCGCCCCCCCCCACCTTTTACACGGCAGGGAAGGCCGGGTACGCCTCGCTCTCCCCACCCGATAAGGAGGTGAGTCCAAAATCCCTCGCGGGCTCCCAGCCGACGTGCTCCGCAGGCCCCGCCGCCCCCTCTGGCAGCCCCTCGGAGTTACTGGTCCGAAACCGTGTCAAAACCAGCAGCCCAGCGGGTCTCGCTGTCATTTTATTTATAAATTAAAAGCTGAAGCAAAAGCTAGGGTCAGCCTGTGAGGAAATGCCCCCCAAAGCACTCCTCCTGCTCAAAAGGACCCAGATTGGCGCTGGCATTTAAATTTTTTTTCATGCTATACATGTCCAAGGCCTAAATGTCAGCTCAGAGAAGGATAATAATTACTATTGTTTGGAAATTTAACTAATTGGTCATTCCAGTGGGGTTATCGCCGTGTTGTTGTTGTTCTTCTTAAAGAGGTGTTTGTATTACGGTGGCATGGAAAAATACTTCTTTTCTTATTTTTTTTTTTTTTTGCAATTACGCTCAGAAAGCTGTTTGATCCAGTAGTTCAGTAAATATTTCTTAAATAAGACAATCTCTGCATTCAGTACCTTTTAAGTTTATTCCCAATGGCTTCATGAACTGCGCCTCCACAAGGTCTGGCTTTTTAAAGCCTTTTAAATTAAGAGGCACAGGTGTATATTAAATCATCACCTATGGTACTGACCCATCCCTTCCATGAGAAATCAAGAAAAAAAGAGAAATATAGATACAAATTTTCTAACTTGCACTTAGTAACTTAACCTTAAATCATTAGACAAGAAAGAATTTT
The DNA here is from genome assembly GCF_036417535.1 of Chlamydotis macqueenii. Taxonomy (NCBI): domain Eukaryota; kingdom Metazoa; phylum Chordata; class Aves; order Otidiformes; family Otididae; genus Chlamydotis; species Chlamydotis macqueenii. The sequence continues at coordinate 1,700,589 of NC_141579.1, read as the reverse complement.
TAAACTGGAGTGAGCAGAATTAGTTACCCAGTTTGGAGAAGCTCCGGGTTTGGGTTTTTTTCCCCCCCTCCGCAATACTGTGCGACTCCTCTGGGCAGTGTTTTAAATTTGGATTATGAAGGTGAAAGTCAATTTATTCCTCTAGCCTATACAGAGAGTTTCAATTTCATTATACCATGCTGAAACATGGTGATTAACACATAGCACAGCAAAATGCAGAAGACCAAAAGTGCTTTATTTCCCATAAGTCTTAACAGCTATATGTATTATAAAAAAAAAAACAAAACCACACACACAAACCAAAGTAGTTTCAGTGTTGTGTTTTTATTTGGGATTTCTGAGAGTCTCCTGAACATTTTGAAGATTTACTCACTCCAACAAAACAGCGCAGGACCTCAGGGCTGTCCTGCTCTGGTACATGGGTCATGTTCTGGAAGTTATTCCACAGGTTCCCCCCCCCCCGCCCGCCCCCCTTAGCTTGGAAAAACCAAGTCAGTGCAAGCCTACAGTGGATGCAACAAGCTGCCAGATGCAGAAAAAGGCTGCTGGTCTGATCCATCATCTGCAGTATCTGGAACGTGATGTAACGCCTATTGTATTTCTCACATTTCATGGGTTGTTTCTGATGCTCCAGCACAGGCTTTGTTTTTCCAATAGCCTCGTGCTGTCAGAGAGAGAGAGAGAAGCCTTCAACATTGTTTATTTGTTTCTAATCTTCATCCTTCAAATAAGCTACGTAAAATAGTTGTCTGGAAAACAGTGCTGTAACCCTTTGAATCCTCCTTTCCCCCGTCATCTCCTGGGGGGACCAGATCTGTATCGCCATCCCTGCATCACCTCATTTGCGAACGGCAGTTTCAGCACTGCCTCCCCTGCACAGGTCCTGTCTTGCCTGTTCTGTCTCGTTTTTCCGGGCCGCAGCACCATCTCCCACATCCAAGCACGTGTACTCACGTCCTGCTGGTGAGGGCCATCTTCCCCTTCATTTCAGGTTCCACCTGGAAAAGCACACTACAACCCCACTTCATTTCATTTCCTTGCCACTATCTTTTGGACTCAACTTCTCCATCCATTCCCTTCACTGTCCCAAATCTTTGCCTTAAAAACAACCCTCCCACACCTGGACCACTTGTCCCTCAAGTTCCTCACCAGCCCTTCATCTCCTTTCCCACCTCCTAAAGAGCTTTCTTCTGCCTACATCTCTTTGTTTCTGATTTTGTTGGGGTTATTTGATTTTTCTTCATGACATTATCCCATTTTGAGAAGCATGTAGATTAAAACATGACCAAGAAAAATGCTCCAGTGCCATAAACTCATTTCAGATATAGAAGCAGACGATGCCTCGCTGGCCCTGTTGACCTCCTGGACTACATCTGTGCACGCTAAGTAGGTACCTGCGCCTAGATTTCCAAATTCAACTCAGCACAGAATTGGGCTGTGCGTTGCGGTGCTCATCTGCCTTCCCTCGTGCAGCTCGGCAGCCTGCTGTGATTTAAAACAATCTAGAATACGGAAAAAACTAGAGCGCTCTCCACGTTTCTGTGAGAACCTGCTAAATTACAACACGACTGCAGTGTCATTACTTCACATCCTACACAGAGAATATAAAACATGAAGGTAGTGATGTAAGTTTACTGCTTTAGAGCAAGCCAAAATACTGCAAAGGAAATTTTTGACTAAAAAGTTTGGGGGTTAGTGTGATTTGATAGCAGCTACCTAATAATCTTCAGGTTTTAAGTGATTTTTACTTCAAATGAAAGACGTACCACTAGAGAAAACATTTAATCACAAATATTCACTCTTGGCCACCCTTTGGCCTCATCTGTACCCACCCAAATGGCATTGATAGGGAATATAAATATTTTATTATATGCCTTGTATTTTATAAGGAATACAGGCATCAAGCACCATCCTTCTGATGGTGCCTTGAGATCTTTGGGTTTAGGGGAAGACAGAAGTCGACCAAGAGTTCAGCGCTTCACAAGTTTTGATGTAAACTGCCTGCTTGCAAGCTCTTCCAGGGTAAGAAAAATATTTTTTCATTCTTGTGCGCAGCTGCTGCTGTGGAGCCCCGGCCCGTAAGCAAGGCAGCCGGCTGGCCGCGGCACCAGCAGATGCCCTGGCTCACCAAGCGATGGCAAGCTCAGGAGCACCCATGCAGCAGAGTTGTTCTTCGCGTTGCAAGGCTTCTTAGTTATTGGAGCACTTCCCAGAAACCTGCCCCGGACAGATGCAGCTCAGCTTCAAATCCAGGTCAGCTGTTCCTTCATCTGGGATTACCATTGATTTAGCACGTGCATTTCTTCTCTGGGAAAGAAGTTCAACCACCGTTAGCCTTACAGTACTGAAATTACCCAGTTTTGTTGGCTGATTTTTCACTCCAGCTCAGGTGGCACCATTAGCTAGTTCTGGTTACGGAACACCATTGTCATTAGTGGGAAATAATTTGTCTGTCAACTGCAGAGGCTGTTTAGGTTTCCTCTCCATTAAGCAAGCTGGAATGACTCAGGAAACTATTAAAGCTCAGTTTGCTAGAAAGTTGAACAGAAATAGAGTTCTCTATTAAAACCAGTCCTGTATTTAGGCATTATAATGAACTTGTTAGAAAATCATCATCAATATTTACAAGATTTAAAGGATTTTTAAGTTTTCTAGAAAGCTTCCCCATCTCCAGCCCTGGAAAAGAGCTTGGTAATACAACATCCCTTTGATAGCTGTTTTCAAAAAAATAATGATAGAGTCAGTCTTACCCGACTTCTGTTGGGGGAGAAGGGACCTTCAGAGATATTCTTCCTGCTTCTGGATACATTTAGTAGATAAGAAAGAGAAGCAAGATGGAATAAAGTACAATAACTTATGGTAGATGCTTAGACAGCAACCACCTTGAAAGAAATATTTAATAATCTAATTTAATATATGTGCTAACCATACACTCTGTTTATCTAGGCCTTCTATAGAGCAGCAAGAAGTAAAAACCCTACCTAGAAAACCTCAGTATTATTTTTAAGTGTAAATATAAATATCTAGGTGCTCAGTCTTTCTCCTTCCCTGGGATTTATAAGTTTGATTTTCTCATGGATGCAGGAATTGGCAGGGGTGTTTCCATGCCATAAAGTCTTCTCCGTCATAGACACCATGGTACATGACCTTGGGGAGTCCCTAGTTTTTTTCTAGAAGTCTGCATCTGCAAGCTTGTAAAAGTACTCACCAGCTACATTCCCACCCTTTAGCACCTGAAAAATCAACAAGGTTTATCTAGAAACCATAGTCAGGGTCATTTAAGAATCCAGGTCAGCAGGCAAGTTCAAGAGGACAAAGCAGCTCTGAGATCCAGACAGAAGTTAAACCTGCAGGTCAGGATACAAGATGGTGAGGACAATCAGGATTAGACAAAAACCCAGTAATCGCTTACCAAATCCAAAGCCGTGAGGCAGACTCACTATGAGAAATCAGATTAGAAACACATAGCCAGGTACAACTGCTCCTAGGCAGAAGCCCAGCTCCTCTGGAACCAGCCCCATGAGGGATGAGGGCCAGGGCTGGGTTTAAATAGAGCTCAGGACCAGTGGGCGGAGGCCGCAGGTGAAGCTGCTCAGGGTCCGTAACATTTATTAGTGGCCCCAGGGCGCTAGCAGGGTGCTATGTTCCAGCCTGGGTGCTGCAGGTAAAGCTTTGTTCTTCTAATAACTCTGATTTTAGTTACAGTGGTTTGGGTTTTTTTCATAACTTTTGTTTAAGGGACTGTTTTTAATGTGCTGTTTTTATTTTATTTTTTAAACTTTTCCTTGTCTGCATCAAAAAAAGCCCAACATATGTTACAGTTTTGAAGGATGTTGTATGTGTTACTTATTTTTTTTCCTGAGATTTGAGTCTTTACTTACCCTGTTTTCAAGTTTTCTTCTGTAATCTTTTATTATGATAATTGAAATGTTATATCTTTGAAAATAAAAATATTGCTAGAACTTTCCTGGGGGGTTCTGTGCTTTTGTGGTGAAGTAAAAGGAGAAAAAAAAACCAAAACACTTCTCCATGTCTTTGGCACAGGAAACTGCAGTGTCCTGTTTAAGTACCTGACCCTGCAGCAAGAGCAGGCACCTGCAGCGGTGTAGGGCTGTATTGATTTAAATATCATCTTGGATTGCTTTCAAAAATATCTTTTGCAGAACAGTTCTTTGCAGTTGGACGTGTTCTTCAAGAGGATAGCTGTCTCAGTGGGAGAGAAATGTTTGTTTCAGTAACTGATTATTTCAAGGAAGGGATGTCTTGAAGGTAAACTGAGTTTGGAAGGTAAGTATGTTCTACTTATGCTATAGACAGGTATCTGAATGCCTTTGAAAACAAGCGTCTTAAGAAAACAGTGGGTATCAAATGGAGAAAATGTCTAAGAAGTGCCAAGATTTGTCAGTGAGTTCAGTGCTGCTTTATCTTTAAAGCTGACAAAAAGCAAATGCTATCATCTGAGACAGCCACTAAGAGTGAAGCTGCAGCCTCTGCCCTGCTGCAGGTGGCTCCAAATGAAAAACTCCTGCTGCCGGACAGGAAAATCATCAAAATTTGCTGCGCAGAGCTGCCCAGAGCAGGGAGTTCTGGCAAATCCTCCCCTGTGCTTCAGACAAATGACACCGGAGGAGGGATGCAGATACTGTAGACTATGAAAAAATGTGTCAGTCTGCTTCCCCAAAATCTTTCAGTGAGCAGAACATAATACACTCATTTTTATTTTCAGCCAGTCTTGTTTTTAACTCTGTGGGTTTTTTCTTTTTTTTTCTCTCCTTGCAGGAAATAAATCCCCCTTGCCAAAGCTCATGTGATGTTGTTCAGGTGCACCCAAATGTTCTGTATTCCAGGTGCAGCAGGCACCTGGCCAGCCTGACCTGAAACAGAGGTGTGTTCTTCAAAGCAGTGGATTGACACAGTAAGGTGAGAGCATTCTTTCAAACGCGATTATGAAAGCACTTAGCATTTCTCTGTTGTTACGGAATTGTTCAACTGTTGCTTTGAACTCTTGTAACCTCAGCCTGCATACAGTGGAAAAATTCAGGATTTGCTCGCCTGAGCGTGAGGCTACAGTTCACGAGAAAATATTTCTGTGTCCTGTGTCATGTTAGGTTTGCTCTGCCTTGATTTTACGGGGACTTTTCCTGTGGATTTGCTACAAGAGCTTTGCTGTCAGAGCAGAATTGATATTTTCCAGTGCTTCTTGTTCAAGAAAACTTGTCTTTAAAGCTGATACACTGGAGCGGGAGCTCAGGTAGGATCTGGGCTGTAGGTTTTATCAAAGTATCCCAGCACTTCACCCCAGATCTTCAAAATGCTCTGAAACTTGCTGCTTAGTGAGTTTGCTTGAACACTGGAGGACCGTAGTCGTAGCAAGGGCATTTCCTAAAGCAAACTGGAGTTATTTAGATCAAGCCACTTGCCAGCTGCAGACACTTTCAGTTTTTACACTGAAATATCTTTTTTTGCTGCTGTGGTAAGACTGTCTTGCAAGTTATTATTTGCTGAGGTATTTGGGAAGGTGAAAGCCAGGAATACACCTGAGATCGCTAGGTCATTTTATACTTCTCATATCAGTCTGATACAGGTGAATTCATCTCCCTGGTGAGTTCTTTCATCCAGGAATGCCCAAAGAAGTTGAATGAGCCACTTTACATGCTCGTGGTGGTCCTCAAATGCAAAAAGCTGTCATGAAATGTCTCCTGTGTTAGTCTTAGTAATGAATTCCAGAGCCTGGCTCCCCTTCTCTGCCTTCTCCTCACTAATTTGCTGCGGAGCTTCCAGGAAACCTGCTGGTGATGCCTGTTTTCATGTTTTTCCTTCCCCAATCTGGCCGTTACCTAGTTTTATTTTGACACATTCCCTTTCCCTTATAAAGGCTGCAGGAAGTGTAGAAAAATAATTTACAAAATACTCCTTTTTTTTTTTTTTCATATAGAGCAATTACCACACAGCAAAAACCACATTAAAGGTGAAACTAAGACTAAAAGCCAACTCAGTGTTTCTGTAACACCTGCTGGGGGTTTATCTCCTGGTTTTCTTTAACAGCTGCCATGTAGGTTGATAACATAAATACAAAATAAAAATGAAAGAGCTCTCTACCATGCAGAATGCAGGCTTTTTTCACGATGAAATACTCAATAATGAATCACACAATTGTTGGAAAGCTATTGGCAAGCGTTTGAGTCAAAGGCGGAAAAAAAAAGACTTGACGAGCGTGGTATTTTTCCTTCCCTTAATTTAAAGAAACGTTTTCACAATGCAAAAGTCTTTAATGAAGCAAACAACTTGCATAGCCATAAACTCACTCGATTCTGATTTTTTCATTGCTGTACTTCTTGGGTGCTTTTTTGGTCAATTATTTCCTGCCCTGTGCCAGATGCTGCTTTCATTCACAATGAAGTAATAGTCCTTTGTGAGTGATATCACAGTGTTATACCACAGCCTTTCTTGTGACTTCTCAAATTTAACGTACTGAAATACATTCTTTGTTGGTTGTTTGAGGACTTTGAGATCTAGGGTTTGATGGAAGTCGCTCTGTAACAAGAAAAGAGAGGACAGAGCCTGGAGAACTTGGACAGTATGCAATTTGCAGAAAAACATGGGAACAAAAGAAGGGCAAAAAAGAAGTTTGAATATTTGATGTATTCTGTCTCTTCTTGTATAGACAGAGGAAAAAACTTGAAATAAGACTTGTGTAACTTGTTGTTTTTTCAGGTTTTGAGGTGCTGTGGGTATTTAATTGCCGACCTTGCCAAGGGATCTACCCGTGTGCCGGCGCTGGGCTGCTGCAGTCGATGCCGGATCAGCAGGTAGCGTTGGCCAGGGGCAACTGGATTTGGGATCTGCTCCACTTTCACACCACTGCATGTGCTCAGACTCCATGTCCATGCACTAAAGTGTATCCAAATACAAATAATTTCTAGTTCTTCAACTGGATCACAGGGTTAGGCGCTTCTAAATGTAGGCTGGAAACTTTGCTGTTAACTTGTAGAGATGTGATCCGGGAGTTTAATATCAATGACACAGTTCTGTCCTTTGCAGGTACAAGGTTTATTAAAACTGGTGTGCCAGAGTCTGTGTGCATAGAAATGGATTTTTTTCAAAGGGTTACATCAAGGAATATTTTCCAGAAGACAGAACAAATACATGGTGAGTGACTTAAGGCCTGATCCCCCAAGTCTGTGTAAGGTTGTAGGAGCGTGCCTGTGTGTGCACTTGTGTTTAAGCATGAATCGATCTAAGGACATAACGATATAAGCTTATTTTCCCCCCTTAAAAATAAACTGGTAGCTCTGAAAAAGAAAAGTAAGATGGAAGACATTCCTGTTGAAATTGGTTAGTAAATATTGGTTTAAAATCTCTAAGTAGACACTTTTTTTTGGGGAGCTTTTGAGCTTTTCCAGTCAACAAAGGAGCTGGCAAACAGCTTTTCAGGAAGTATGGAAAAGGTCTCCTTAGACCCTTTAACAGAAAGGGGGGGTGATGTTTGTAATACCCGATAGGATATTGATGTATTTAAATGTGCTGATATATGAGATTTAAAAAAAAAGAAAACGTAGTCAAATTTTGCCCTCTGAGACTGCACCAGGTAATGTGTTGAGGAAAAATTTAGCCGAGAGCAGTTTTTAGGGAAACTCTTAAAATGCAGATAAATGAAGATGTCTGGCTGACCAGAAGAATCTGTATTCCTCTGGCAAATGTTTCGTTACTCATCCTGCAATGCTTTCCAAAGTATATTTTTGTATCATCGTTTCCCATTTTAAATTTGGCTCTTAAATCCCAAAAGGGAATTAACTGCCAGCCATTTGCATTTTAAAGGGAAAACTCAAACCTCAATAGAGTGCTCTACTTAAGACTCCTTTTATATAACTTGGCCAGTGAGCTACATCTTGGTAGAGACCTTTAGGGAGTCCACCAAAGGACTGAGACAAGGCAGGAAAACCAAGAAGCCTTGGAATTTGCTTCATAAAATGCAGATTATGCTGGTATGGGTGTGATGCTGTTCTGCGAACTGGGGTTTTCATTACTGTGAGGCAAAATGGCTTTATTGTTGGACGGGAAAAAAGGACCTTCAACCTTTGGCCAACTGGGATGGCTAGAGCACAAGCTACTGTCTCTTCCCCCGGTAGGGAAAAATAGAGGAAAAAAGAAGTTGTAAAATAAAAGGAGCAGCTTTTAATTTGGCCCTTTGCAAGACATGGGAAAGGACCATTGGAAAGTTACAGGAGAAGCGACGTGGGTCCTGTTAAAACAAAGCGCGCTCAGGGGCTGACTCATCTTCTGAGAAAATGTGATTCAGGAGAGGAATTGAGGGGGCTGTTCAGCCCCTCAGGCCATGGGTTTGCAGGTGGAAGCTGTAGGCGGTCCACTCCTTCCCTTGGAGACACTGGGATTCATCTTCTACTCAGGTGTCCCAGTTCCTTTTCAGCTGTGTCCTGCTGTTTGCCTTTATTCAATGGAAACACAACTTCAAATACCTGTGTTAGGACCCTGAAAGCTGTGGAAGTACTGCTACTTTTTTTTTTTGTGGCCCTCTAAAGAGGGTTAATCAGCATGAGACCCCTCAGCTCCTTCCCAAAGCGCGGTCCGGTGATAGGCACCGGAGAGTGAAGCCGCAGATCCCTGTGGTGTGCAACAACCTGGTGCACAACTCCTTTGTCTCCAGGGTGTGCATTTCAAGAAACCAAAAATAAATATTCCTGTGTTGACACAAGAAGAATGACTGGGTGGTTGGGAGCAATGAGGCTTCTAACGATGATTGTAACAGGAAATGTACCTTAGTATTTGTGTAAATAGAATGATGCAAACTGCAGCAGGCTACGCTGATATGAAATTCAAGCGAATAAGAAATGCCCCAGAAAAATAAGCACTTAAAAGTATCAGGGAGCTGACGGAAAAGAGCAGTTCCCAGTAATAAAGCTCTGCTGTATCAGACATGAGATGTCTCCTAGACGTTTTAAAATTCCTTCTGGTCTGTTCCTGTGTCATATGCTCCTTCCTAACACACCTTGCTGCTGGCAAACTGAGTAACTGTGCCAACAAGTGCTGGGGCGGGGTGGGGGGGGGAATAAAAGAGCTTGTTAGCACAGGTTATTCTGTGATGCCTGATGTAACCGGCACTGAATCAGACCTGATTGCAGAGGGAGGGGCAGGGATTTTTTTGTCCTGTTGTTGTTGAATTGCACTTATCTTCAAAGCTGTTGGAAATGATTCGACGTTTATTCAGCAGGACAAGTCCTGAGGTTTTTATATGCGATGTGGTTGGTTGCTGTGCCATTTGTTAAGATGATTTGGCTTTTAATCCACCAGTGAATACTGAATAAAGAATTCAATCATGAATTAGATCTTTTTTTTTGCTTGCCAGTAGTACAAGCCATTTTTATTTTCAATTTCAAGTTTCTTTTACAGTACAGGGCAAAAATAAATGAGTGGAAAGAAGCTAAAATTGTTCCTCTCAAGCAACTCTCCTGCATCAATGCTTAATCCTTCTATTAGGTGTGATATCATTAATCATTCCGCTGTAATATTTGACACAGACATTCGTGGGACAAATTCAGATCTAATGAAAGCTGCAATAATACTGACTCACGTGGAACAGCAGCTAATTGTAATGTATTTGAATTTTCATCTTTCGTGAAAGATCTCTGTAAAATGAAGAACCTTTCACGCTGCTGAAATGAGACTGGCAAGCAGGTGAGGGGAGCGGAAAGAAACACTGTCCAAGGACAAGAGGAGAAATCTCAGCATCTTCATGAGCCAATGTCTGTGGAAAATATGCTCAGCTGTGGGTGAGACTTTTTAATTGTGGGGTTTTTTCCTCTTATTTGGTTTCCCTACCGCTTTCCTAGGCCTTGAATCCTACAGATGTGCAAATCTATCCCAAAAAGGATTGCTTGTGTCTTTCAGACACTGCATTTGTCTTGGGTAGTCATCTTTGGCTAAGCAAATCCCTTTACCCTAGAAAATGACAGGAGATCATGGACTTAGCGTATTTTCTGGATGCTAAGATTCACATGTGGGCTACTGAAGGAGCCACGTTCTTGTTGTGCTAGCCTTAAGCATTCTTGATGGATGCGTTTTTCCTTTCCCCATGCAGTGCTGATGTGTCACCAAGAGTTAAGGATTCATTTCAGTAGATTTTTTTTCCTCCCTTCCCTGCCGAACCCTTTTAAAGATGTCCTTGAGTAGAAACAGAAAGGCGTCTTGTCCTAACTCTTTGTCGCTTCCTTTTCAGATTCCTGCCTTTCAAGGCCTAGAAGGTCTCTGCTTCTTTTCTGTTGCCCTCTTTCTGTGGAACATCTTTGTCCTCTGCTGAAACCAGTTTCTTCAGTGGTTTCCTTCATTCATCTCACTGCTGCTGGACTTTCTACACCTTCTCTGCTGCCTGTTGTCCTTTGAGTTACAGATGGAAGACTGAGGTGCAAAACTGCAGCAACCCTAGACTTCTACGAAGAAATCTTGCAGCCAAATACAGATGTCCAATTCCACAGCAGCTTGGCAACTTTCTGATGTTATTTATGGGTTTCGGAGAAGTATTATTTCCCAAAGGCACTTACATAGCTGGATGTTGGATCAAATTTTAGTTGACTAATAAGTTTTTCATGGCTGTGTGCCCCTCCTACAGCCCTGTTAACAGACAGAGGTCTTGTCCTAACGCTTGTGATGAGTTGCGACAGTTAACTGTGTATCGTTCGCGCAAGGTGGGTGCTATATTTTTTTCTAGAAGCACTGTTTGATATTTCTTAGATTGCAGAATTGTGCTGGAGTAAGGAGCTCTCTTTACTCAAGCCCACCACGTGCCATAGTCATTTTCTAAATTCATGTTGCGTTCTGCCTCCCAAAACCAAGACTGACTGAACTCTACCTCTGCAACCCCTAACGTGCCCATATCTGTCATGGAGAGCTAGTATGAATGATATGATCCCCCATTTCAATCAAGTTTTTAATTAAAAAGAGCCGCATAACATTACCATTCCCAGGCTAGATCAATTCCATGCTTTAATTTGCTTTTTTTTTTCCAGCTGCTAGAACTGTATTTGCGTTTTGTTGGAGTTTTTTCTCAAATCTCCCTTCTTCTGCCACCCACCAGCCGCATGAATTCCGTTGCATTCAGAGCTCTTGATGAGCACCAAGGAAAGAACAAGATCTGGTGGCTTACATTTATTTTTTTTTTCCCTAGGCACTGTTTTTTTCCTGGGGAGGACTGATGTCTATATTTTCCCCCAAAATCAAGTCTTCACATACCCTAAATCAACAAGCCCCTTTTTTTTTTCCTTTTTCCAGTTTTTTCACCATTCTCTAAATGCATTAGCATACAGAGGGGTTGTGACATTAATTAGCGCTCACCAAGCACTATGTAAATATTAAAAGTATATTAATTTCTATGGCGCTCAAAATGCTGTATAAATTCAGCCTCGAATGAAAGCCCCCATCCAAAGATTTATAAAGAGCTTGTACTTTTTGGCCTGGGGAGAAAAAAATACCACCTTTTTTCTTTTTTTTTTTTTAAGAAAAGGGAAAAGCTTAAGTCAATTTCCTGTTATTTACTCATTTATTCATATTGCACAATAAAATATTTAGATTATAATGTTATCTGTTTTCAAGATGAACTTAACTCCATTTTCCAATGGAATTTAGCCAGGCTGAAAAGAAAATTATATGCCAGAGGACTGCAGTAAAAGAGATTTAAGGGTTTTCAAATATTATAAAAAAGAGACTATGATAAGTGACTAGTGGACCAGTCAGCTGTTTTAATTAAAACCGGGCTGCTTATTGATCTATTGTACAGATTTATCCCCAGCTGCAACATTGCAGCAATATTCCCTTCAACCGTTTTCAGAAAATAGCGCTCGTAAGAGACGCTAAAGAACACAGAAGTTGAGAATGGAAATGCTTTATAACGATGCGACATTTTGTACAAAGATTTTGTTTCTACCCCACGTTAAGCACCTTATGGATTTTCTTACAAAAATTAAAGTAAATATATCGAATCTATAGGATATTAATTTTCTGACATAATTCAAATGAGTTTGCTGATTGTTATTGCTTTAAAAAAAAAACAAGAGAAGTCTAAAATATATCCATTTATATCAGATTTTTTTAAAATGTCATGTTTAAAAATGTTTTTGCCACTGAAAGCCATGGGAGCTTCAGTGGTTGCATCTTCAAGGTGGGCATTTCTCAGCCTGGAATTGAAGTACTTTCTTATTGCATAACAAAATAAAATACTAAAAAATATTAAAATTAAATGTTTTGCACTAGTATGGAAAGGCTACCATATCAGAAGATGTGCTTGGTAGCTCTGCTTGTTCCTGAAGGGCTCAATTATTTTTTTTTAAATTTATTTTTATAAGCAATGTGGTGAAATTGGTTTTAAAGCCAGAAATGTGTCCTTAAGTAAAGGCACTGGCTGTGGCAGAACAGAGAGAAACTGGTGGCGTGGCTGTTTCACACCGAGTGATGGGCAGACTGGAGAAGGTGATGATGATGATCATTTGTGCCTGTTTAATTAAAGTTTAATTAAAGTTTACAGAGAGCTTTGCCATGTTTACAGAAGTTGGCAGCACACGTGCCATCATCTCTTCCAGGTATTGCTTGGCACGTACCTACCCTCAGTGTCGGTGGCAGGATGGAGCAACCAGTGATTATTATTTAATAGCTGTATTTTAAGAGGAAAAAATAAGAAAAAGGACAACTGCAGTGTTTTTAATTGCAAAACAAGAAGGGCTCGGAGCTTGCTGGTAGCACCAGGGGTCAAGGGTTTTGAGAAATTAGGGATAAATGTAAAGACTTTTATTTTTAGACTGGGAATCCTAATTGTTTTATTATTATGGGAGGAAATGGTCTCTTTTTTTTTTTTAATTTTTGACCTCAGGAAACCCCCTCCTCATCCCAGTGCTGGGGAGAAGCAGTGAGGCTGCAGGACTCTTATTCTCAAAACCCCTCCATGGCCCTTAAGCTCCTCGATGTAAGGCATTTCACGCGGGCATAATTTTTATAGCAGCCTAAAAATGAACAAGGGGTGAAAAATCCCCCCAGGCCGCCGCCTCCCCTCAGCGCCTGCCTTCGGCTTCGGCCGCCATTTCCCGGCGGGGCGAGAAAGGAGGCGCTAGCTCCCCGTGGGCGGGGCAGCTCACCCCGTGCCGCCTCCTATTGGCTGTCAGCGGGGAAAGGAGGCGTGGCTGGCTCACCCAGTCGTCCTTACTCACCCCGACGTGGGGGCGGGCTTCCTGAACCGCGCGGCCATTGGCCGCCAGCCGGGGCCCGCGCGACGTCACTCCCCCGCCTCCCCGCCATTGGCGGTGCGGCGGGGCGGGGCGGGGCTTCGCGAGGCGGTTCCCGTCGCGGCGCCGGGGCCGCAGTAGCGCTTGGGCGGCGGACGAGGACGGGTGGCGGCGATGGGTTCGGCGCTGCGCTTCCCCCTCCTGCTCCTCCTGGGGCTCGCCGGCCCCGCGGCCGCGCTCGCCGGCTACATCGAGGTGGGTAAGGGCCGCGTTTCGGCCCGGCGGGCGGCTCCGCGCCGCCGCCTTTCCCTCTCCGGCCCCGCTCCGAGCGGGCTCCCCCCGGGGGACGGAGGGAGCCGGGCGTTGGCCGGCGGCGGCTGGAGGTGGAGGGGAGGCCGCGGGGGCGGGGGGCTTTTCTCGCCGTTTTAGCGGGGTGTTTTACCCCCCAGCGGGCGGCGAGTTGGGGGTTCGTGTCTTCCCCCTCCGTGTTTTCAGGAAAGCGGCCAGAAACCGCAGTTTGTTTTTTTTTTTTATGCGGCCAAAGATCGCATGGCTCAGCTTCGTTTCACCGGCATGCTCGGGGTTTTTTGTTTTTTTTTTTTTTTTTTTTTTCTTTTTTTTTTTCCTCCCCTTCTCGCTGAGAAGTGACCTCCGCATTCTTGGCGCGGTGGCAAGAGCTGTGAGCCTCAGATTGCTCTAGAAGCTTAGGAGAGTATTAGAGGGCAATTCCGTCGAGAAAAGCCGGGGTTAAACGGATCCGTTTGCTCGCCGTCCCCTCGGGAGATGCCAAATAAACCTTCGGGTTTGAGCTCTTAACCTTGTATTTCGGAGGGATGCTTCAGCCAAGCGTAAAGGTGTGCGATTAATGTGGAAATGGCTTAAATGCGTCATTCACATCTACGTATATAAACATATACATCCACGTGTATGCACAAGAACACGTATTACATTCCTGTCTTTATATATGGAAGTAATCGGAGGGGAAAATTCAAACTTTATCCCTAAAAAATAAAAACTTCGTGTGATCTACCTATCTAAGCGACAAGATGGATAGCAAAAAAAAAAAAAAAAAAAAAATCTCGGCGATTTAACAACTTGAACCTATCAATCAGGGTGAAACAGCAAAACAAAGGGCAGAGTGCGTGCTGAGCTTCCAACGCGACCCGTGAGTAAGAGTTTTAATAATCTGCGCCTGGACGTTGTTTGGAAATGCAGGGCGGCCCGGTGTGGGCTGTGGGTTGGGTAGGGATGGCTGAAGAGCGGGCTTGCGGCTGCTCGATTTGAGGGTTTGCAGTGGAATTTAACCATTTAACCATTTAACCATCTCCCTCAGTGCGAGGCAAAAAGCCGAAGCTGTCAGCTGGCGGGTATTACTAACCAGCAGTAAGCACGATTCTTTCATATTTTTAATCTGTCTTGTGCGAAATTAGTCTAGTCGATGACTTTTGCTTATTCAGCTGCTATTGAGGAACAGTATTTCACCTCCTTTGTACCGGTCTTTCTGTTAAATTTCTATAAATCAATGGAAGTGGCGATAATTTTCTTTGGGAAAAACTATGTTGCAGGAAAGATAAGGTATGACTTGGTAGGACTACTCTGAGAGAGTCCGGCTCGGGTCAAGAGCAGGTTAGTTGGCGTTGCTTTGGTGGTAGGGGGCTGTCCTGGCTGCTCCGCTGTGGCCGTGTTAAATCTGATCCCCTTTGGAAACTCCTCCGGCTCTAGGTCACTTCCTCTGTCATATCGGAGACAATTTTGGCCTCTGTGCACATCTCTCCTGGAAGCTGCTGCTGCTGTAGCTCTGTGCTGCAAAATGCCAGCTTGGAAATCAAACCTAGCTGTGAATTTTTATCCCCAAGCCTTGTGTCCGTCTGAAGAGGCAGATCCCAGGATTTGCGAAGGGTTTGGCCCAGGGAGGAGCGCAGCGGGGGTCACGCCTCGGCACCCCGGGAGGAGCTGGCGACTCCGGAGAACGGAGGTGTTGACCTCTTTGAGAAGGATTAAAATGAAACCGTTTCTGCCTCGTTCTTTTTTCAGCGGATCGCGAGGGGGTTGGATTCAGAGGCTGAGGGTTCGCTCCTAACTGGCCTTCGCCAACGGGGATGGGTGCTAGCGTGGGGTTACGTCGGCGCACCAGGCTGTCCTCGCTGCCTCCTCCATCCCTTCAGCCCTTCCTGCAGCAGAATTTGCGACAGCCGCCTTCATCTGCCGACACAAAATGTCAACTGTCACATTTTAATGCTTATTTTTCCTGCCTCCTCTCCCGTTGCCTTGTCCCTGGGGGACTGCGGCTCTTGTCTCTTTTATTTCTGCCAGATTTTTTTTTTTCAAGAATAGCATCTCTCCTAGAGTTTAGGAAGCGAAATGGTTACTGTTCTTGATTTTTATACTGTGATCAGTACTGGATGCCATCAGGTAATGTGATGAAAAAATTGCAGGTGATTGATTATTAAAGAATAAAGATAACGTTTAAAAGTCTGCTGGGTTTAAGGAAAATGTGTAGCAATGTCTGCAATTATTAGTTTAGCTGGACTGGCACGGTCCCATTAGGTGGATTTTCTTTCTCTTGATTATCTTCCCTACCAGTCCCTGTCCCTAGAACACCCGGTAATCTTCTTATCATCGACTGCAATTTGTTTTTTTTCTTTCTCTCCTGCACAGAGGAAGGGGAGTGGCAGATTTTTTTTTTTTTTTTTTTTAAGTATTGGTATGTGAAGGTTTGAATAGGGCGTTCCCCAGGGCTTGTCCTGGGTGACAGTCAGTCTCCCTTTCAGACCGATGGCAGATAACCTCTGACAGTCTTCCCAGCGAATTTGAACAGAAGAGCTTAGAGAAATCATTGATACCCAGCAATTAATGTTTTTCTTTCCCTGCCTGTCCTAGGGCGATGTCTGGATTCAGTGACTACTGAGTTTTGCCTGTAAAGTCCCTGAGAACTTCCGATAGGAAAAAGAAAACTAGATGGCAACTAGAAAAAGAAAATAAATCTATTCTAATTCGATCTGTATTCTGAGGATAAACTACTTCTGCTGGGCCCTCCAGACCTTTAAAGATGCAGAGTTCCTTTTTTATCACTTGACCTTTTTGTATAATCAAATCTGAGGCAATGCAGGCTCGATATTGCTTTTTTTTTTTTTAATCACATTTGGTTTTAGTGGGTTTTTCCCACTTCTATCTTACGCTTACGCCTGTTACCTGTCTGTTTCAAATCACCGGGACTCAGGGCGAGAAAAACCAAGGGTTTTACAGCAGAATCGTGCGTTTTGCGCTGTTATTTTTGTATTGTACGCTTAGCTTCTCACCGACAAAAATATCAGCCTTGTGCCATTTCTGCAGACCTTAGGGACTTCTAATTGCCTGCTGCATTGAACAAAGAACTCCACCTAGGGGAAATTTCCACGTCGGTGTTGAAGTCCTGAGCAGAAACAGCTCGGTAAAATTCCAGCCTTGAGCGTGCGGCTTTCAGTTCCCGAAACTTCACTTCCTAGTGAGTGTTAGGAAATATACTTTGGTATGAAAGTGATTATGTGCACTGCGTCTTCTAAGCCTGAAGAAAAGCTTCTCTGAAGCAGAGATAGGTGTAGGGAAATCAAGCGGATGAGATGGACATCTGATATTGCAGAGAGGCTCTGGAATTCCTGCTGCCTTGTGGAAAGCCACGTGCGGGTAAGCTCTGCTCTTTGGAGGAGACCTTCAGCTCTCCTTGCTTCACATCTGAAATATTTGACCTCTCAAATGTTATTTAGGGTTTAAATGATTTTTTTTGTTGTTGTTGTTTTCTGTTAATATGTTCGTTGCAGCGCCTGAGAGCTATTTGAGACCTGTTCTGTAGGTGGGTTTAGCTAAGCGTGAGCACGGACTGAGTCTTGTAAACCTAAGTTATTTTGACTGCAGCATCTGCTTTACAGACTTAAACCGTAACCTCGGAAGGGAAATACCCAGCCCCCAGCTATCTCTTGTTAGAATAAGAAAGGCTTTACCTCTCTACACTTTGGCATTTCAGGCTCTTCTCGTTAACTGCTGAGGTTTTCTAAGCTGACGTAATTCTTGCTCTCGTGCTACCTAATGTGCAGTCAGACTTGGTGTCATTGATTTGTAGTTGGTGCAGTCAGCACCTCTGAAACACGTTCATTTAAGATCATGCTCGCTTTTAACTGGAATGCTTCGAAGGCCTAGAAACCAGAGGAAATAGTTCAACTGGGGTTTTTGAGGAGCAATTTCTTAACATACCTGAACACTCTCTGGCTACAGAGTTTTTAAATTACTTTTTGCAAGTGCCTTTCCAGCGGATTCCTCCTCTGACCCTTTGAAAATTTCCCCCGTGGTTTCACCAACTAGGATTTCCCATACAGGTGGGCGGTGCGGCGGGTTGCTGTGGCCAGAGGAGCCCTTTGGTTTATGAAGTGGGGCCTGAGCCTCGGAGAAATTTACAGAGGAGACAAAATCAATAATTGTTTGGCTGGGATGGCTTTTCTGTGTTTTGAGGCTGACTGAAAATCATTACGAGATGATGACTCTGAGTTCAGGTGTTCCAAGTCACCAATACGAAGGGCTTAAAAATTGCCAGAATAATTTAGATACAGACTGAAAAAAACCTAAAATATGACAGAAGGTGAGAGTTGACTCTTCCTTCCCAGTTTGAACTTCGTGTGTCTTAGCTCTGAGGTCTGAGTCAGCAGCAGCGTTACAGTTCACCTCGATTATTTGCAACAGGACCAGCACATGATATCGCGCAGCGGTGCGGCGTGGATAACTGTGCTTCAGCACTGGGATTCCAGGCTTTGGCTCGGTGAAGGGGATGCATGTAGGTAATTTATTACAACACTCAAAAGGATGCTTTGATTCAGGTCGAGGACAGACAGAGGGACCGTGGCTGCTCCCTACTGTAACAGTAGGTTGGTAATTAGTGAGGGTTCCATTTAAGAAATCTCCTTATTGACGACTTCACATTTAAATAAAAGCAATGGTTACCCTTGGGAGTTCCCTTTCTCATTTAGATCTTTGTTTCCTCCAGCAAACAGTTGCTGCTTAGGTTGGATTTTCAAATGTCTGATGTGCTCTGAGGGTGTTGGGCAGTGTTTTGGGTTTTTTAATTCTTGCAGTAGAGAGTTTTATTATTCCCTCTATTCTGTTACAACAGGGGCTCGCGTTTTTCTCACGCAGCTGCTGCGCTTAGGTTCTTTAACCTGCCACCTCGAAGCACTAAAATAGTCAATGAGAAGACCTCAAAAATCTTCTTCTGATGGTGATGTTGCAAAGATGAAACAGCGGTTTGGTAGGGTACTCGGTATTTTCCAGGAGTTGCCCTATGCTAACTTCAGTACTGAGATGCTTAAATCAAAAGCCAAACATTTGCGTTTTTAATCTTCGGGCTTTTCTCTAAAGGCTCTGAGGTTATTTTTAGTGCCAGCTCCCTGCCAAAAGCTTTGTCCCTTTTTGTTTCGGATTTGGGGTTGATGAATCCCACTAGTGATGATGTCATTGCGTAGCGCGAAGTGACAGCAACAAAAAGAAAAACCTTGCTGATGCCATCTGTTAGGATAAACATCATGCACTCCTGTTAGATTTCGAGCGGATTTTGGGTTGCGTGTTCACAACGGAAGCTGTTCTCTGCTTGGACGTGTGGGAGCCTCCAGCAGAAAGCTTTTAATCACCACGTTCTCTCTATCGGTTTGGAGGTCTAAGTTTAGTAGCAGGGGTTTTAATCTTTTCCCCATTCACGTTGAGACTAATAACTTGCCGAAAACCATCCCGGAGGAATCTGCATGAATGAATTTGATTCACTAATACCCAACGCTGGGTGACTTCTTGCGCTGGTCGTCTTAGAGTAATTGTGGCTTGAAACGGAGAGGGGCAGATCTGCTTTAATCTGCTAAGTATTCCTCTCAAAAGATTAAGTGCAAAACGTTGATTCCAACCTGGGGTTTGAGTTCCCAGCGAATATACTGGCGTTTGAACGGGAGTCTTTGCCTGCATAATTTATCAAAGCTTCCAGTGTCAGATATGGCCGTGCTCGTGTGTGTGCGTAGATGTTGCTGCCTGTCTGGAAAAAGGAAAACTGAGAAATTGTTAAGGGTGCACGTTCTGGTGGAAACCAGTTGCTGCTCTTGAATGGAGCAGGGTGCTCGTAGCTCGCGTTTGGGCTGCTGGAGTGAGGTTAAGTGCCTCTAAGGAGTTGGAGGGTTTCAAGTAACTGCTTCATTTCCAGGGTCTTTAAGTAGCCCCAGCACTGGAAATGTCAAGCAGTGGAGAAGGGGTTTGGTTTTCTTTTCTTGGTAGCCAGCCAAAAAAAGTTTGGCTTTTGTGTTTGCGATCTATTGGTGTGCTGGACCTCAGCCTTGGGACGCGAAAGCACACGGTGCTGCGGCCTTAGCAAGAGCCAGACCCGTGAGGAGGTGGGGTGAATTCTCCACGGGGGTCGCAGAACGAAGCTGGGGTGTTCCTGTGGACGTGCCAAGCTCAGGCCTGGGACAGAGCATCGTGTCGCAGCCAAAGGAGACTCAGCGGAGGCTTTAAAAACAGGGGAAAAAAGTGTTCCTGCCCCCGTCACTCCTGATAAATGCTGTCTTGTTCAAATTGCATCAATACTTGCTCTGCAACAAAGGCAGTCAGTATGTGGGGATTCTGTTTAGGGCAACAGCCGCTTTCTCGGAAGCAATTTCCCAATAACAAAGGCGGGAGATGAATGGCCTGCCAGAGCGCAGGCTTGATGCGATGTAATATTTTTGCGCTGCTGTATCCCTGCGTTGTCCGCAGCTGGCTTTATGGTCTGAATCACAGCTTAGGGCTCTTGTCGTCTGGCTACGTGCTTATGCTTTTGTTTTTATCCTTCTTTCCATTGTATGCGTGTAGATGTACCCGAGTTTGGGAATAAGGACTTGATGCTGATAGCAAGAGCTGAAACCTGTTACCTTTGAATCCACATTACTGTGTTTTATTCATGGTGAAATTAATCCTTCCTTTCAAATGCTTACGTCTTTCTTCAGAATGTCTTCGTTTCTCAGGTTAAGAGGCAAAGAAGTGTACATCAACCTTTTGTAGAACATCAGCCTTGTAGAGCACTGGCCCAGGTTGCCCAGCGAGGTGGTGGATGCCCCATCCCTGGAAACATTCCAGGCCAGGCTGGCCGGGGCTGTGAGCAACCTGATCTGGTTGGAGATGTCCCTGCTCCTGGCAGGGGGGTTGGGCTGGGTGGGCTTTGAAGGTCCCTTCCAACCCAAACCATTCAGTGAGTCTATACGCACAAAAAAGATGACTTCACTTGCCTTGCTGGCCTTGGTTTCAGTTTGGCTTTTCATGTTTCCTGTCACTGCCTTCAAAGACTTTTGCTAAAAAGTCAGTTGTTATTCCTCCTTACGTAAGTGGCTGGTAGCTTTACTCGTACTGTTCTGTTCTGTTTATAGCAGGTAGCTTTACAAACTCCAGGTCAAGTAAAGCAGGGATATTTAGTTTGTAATATTTGCCTTGGAATGACTTCTGAGCTTTGGAATATCTCTTCAAATACATCGCTCATCGAACAGCATCTGTCTCCATCGCATGTAGGGTGACTTTTTTCGGTGAGGAAGAGGATGAAAATAGATAAATAGATTTTAAAATAAAATTCCTCAAATGGAATTGTGTGACTGGATAGTCCATTTATCTTTGCTGTCCAGGCTTTGGAGTTGCCACACAGCCTTGACCCCCGGGAATTCATCTTGTGCTGGTTACCCAACGTGTTTTCCTCCTCAAACTGGTGATAAAATCAAATGCAAAAATTTTCAGTACAGTATTCTTGGAATCTTCTGAATGTTCCCGTCCTCAGAACACATCTAGTACTGGTATCGCTGCTAGCTGGGGATTGCGCAGGGAGGGGCAGTCTCCAAGATAATTAAGATGTTGTCTGTTAAGGAGCTTGTTTGGGCTCTCAGTGTTTGGGATTTTTTATGTGGTTTGGGGTTTGTTTGTTTGTTTGTTGTTGTTTTTTTTTTTTTTAAGATGTCCAAAACAAGGCTAAGAGAATGAGATCTGTTTCTAGCCGTCTCATGCTGTTGCATCATCAAGCCGTAATTTCAACACGGCTTTCTCGGGCGCTGATCCGTTACGACGCGAGACACCCGAGTCGATTCCGCTGGGCGAATCCACAGCAGTGATTTGCCAGGTTCTGATGGCTGACCATTTAATTCTTTCTCACTCGAGTGCGTATCGTGTTGGACGAAAGCATCTGAGCAGGCAAAAAGAAGCTTCCCTGAGAAAAAGAAGTCGTCCTAATAACTAAGTCTTTAGGCAAAAAAAAAGAAAATGGACTGCCTGGACAAAGGGTTTAAAAAAAAAAAAAAAAAATAGTAGTAGCTTTCAGAGACCCTGAAGAGGAATTTCTGTTGGGGTGATGGAAGCTGTCGGCGTATGCTGCCTCTTTAAGGCATAACTGTTCTGCCTGCTCTTTTTTCAAAGAGCAATTTCCCTCGCTGTTGCAGAACAGGCAGTTTTTGCTTCCGCATTTGCAGTAAAGCTTTCAGCTCGTGATGGTTTTGTGCTTCGGAGCCCTTCCTGCAGCGGTACATTTCTTAAAACTTGTCACAGAACCCATCAGCAGGTGCATGCAGCTGCAGTATATAACTTTTTTTTCACCCGTCTAATGTTCAATTGGAGTTCAGCTCAGTAGACAGAGGAGAAAAAAGTGCTGTGTTGCCTCAAAATTTTCCAGAAAATGCTGAAGGAAACCTTAATAGACTGAAGAGCTGTAAAAAATCAGGTATGCTCATACAACATACCAAGCCAGTTAAATGTTACGCAGCGATAGCCCTGAAATGTTTGAAATTCTGGGCTGGCTTTTGTCAAATTCTACTTTCTGGATCAGCAGAATCGTAAAGGGGATCTTTGGTGATCCAGCCGGCTTTAGTCTGTGCTATAAATTACCGCTTAATTTTCTAATAGCATTAAGCGGTTGCTCTGAGTTGAGCTGTGTTGCTTCCCTTAGAGGAGCTGGTTAATACAGCCATTAGTTTCATACGCTGGCCTAGCTACGATACGACGCTGTGACTGTTAAACCCCGGCTGATAAATTAATGCTTCAGGAATAAAATGTTACTAAATTAGCCAGGATTGCTTTTAAAGAGTAAAAAATTGAAATCCATTAAGCCATTACTGAGGCCCTCTCTTCATTTTTCCGTGACCCCGCTGCTGAAAAAACTTTAGGGGTACCTCAAAAGGCATTTTGTCATTTGGTCTTTTTTTTTTTTTTGTGTGTGTCAAATTGCTAAATCTAGATGTTTGAGCTGTAGGGGGGAGGTAGAAATCCACCTTTTCTCCTCCCTTCCAGAAGGCAGTTGTGAGATTTGAGCCGAAATTCTGCCGTTAGTGCCGGCGTTGTTCCGAGAGACGTTTGGCTGTTGGGTGACAAGCTTAAAAAAAAAAAACAATGAACAAGTAAGGCTCTTGCCTTGGAAGAAAGAAGTGTTGCCCCTAAGCCGTCTTCCCGTGCGTCAGCCTCTTCGCCGCTGAAGGAAGGAGCGCTTGTCAGTCTTGATCCCGCTCACCTCCAAGTTGCCGGCGTTGGTGGAAGGAAACTGGCAGCCTTTCAACAGGTTTAGTGCGAGGATCAGAAATAGACAGTGAAAGGTGATTTTTTGGGTGAGAATTTGGGATGGTTTTGCTAAGTTTACGTTTATTTTTGAGCTGTAATCGGTAGGAACTTTTCCTAATGAGCAGGTAACTGAAAACTAAACTTACTTGGAGCAATGTTCACGTTGAAGTTCTCTATTTAAGAAAAAAAAAATAATTTACTGAATAAACTTAAAATATCAAATTAATATTTTTTTCAAGCACTGATTTCTGCGCCCCTGGACATTAAAGGTTTATAAAAGATTTTGTATGTACAGTGCCTGAAAGATGCTCCCTAACAAGCCATAAGCAGCTCTTGGAATAAATAACAGGAGGAGGTGCGTGGGAAGGTGCGTGGGGAGCTGTTTTTTTGGTTTTTTTTGGTTTAAAATCCCCATTTGCATGATTTCCTGATTATATCTGGTAAGAGCTGGAGTTAAGTTACCCCTTCTTGGTAATATCTACTAACTGCTGGCTGTTTTGGTAGGCGTGTAATTAGGATGAAGCTGTGCTTTTGGCAGAGCTTTAGAAGTTTGAAGTATAAACGTGTCCTCAGTTTGGACACTGGAAACAGCAAGGTTGTTCCATAATTTGTTTGGTTACTTGATAATTTTGGTCTGGTTCAGTCTACGCTTGGCAAAGCTCAGGGAGCAGCAGCGAAGATGAAAGCAGCCCCGTATTTTAGCTGTGGCTTTCCTCTTCTCAAAAGATGGTCACCAGCGCGGGTTGGCTTCAGAACCGCGTGGTTTCCTCGTCCGGATCTGGGCTGTTTGGAGGGCAGCACTACCAATTCATTTGGGTTTGGGTGGTTTATTTTTTTTTTTTTTCCAGATGACTGTGAATTTGGAGGTGGAAAGCGATGGGCATGACCGCTGGGCTTCAGCGGGCTTAGAGCAACGCCTGTGTGCTGTAGGGAAGTTTGTGTGTAGCCTAATTGCAGGAGTTTTGAGGTACCAAGTGAGTGTTTTGTCATGTTCCGAAACCATTGCAGTCTGTGCGCGTCAACAGCTGATCTCTGGTACTCATCATCCATAAAGGGAGGGATACGTGAGCTCAGAAATGGTTGAAACCAAAACCAAACTGCATTTCCACTTTTTGTCTTTCCTTTATCTTGCCTTTTTTTTTTTTTTTTTTTTTTTTTTCCCTCCAGGTATTTTCCCTTGTACTTCAAACTCTCGATGCTCTGTTCAAATACGCCCTGCGTGCTTTTTGAATGGCTGGCCGTTAGATGAAAACGCAATCTGTGCCACCTTCTCATCTCAAGTCATTCGAGTGGTTAGACGCATGGTTAGACTGAGTAACCGCAGGTTCCTGCACTGCTGTCTCCATTGCAGGCTGGGGTGTTTTTTTTTTGTTTTTTTCTGTTCTGTTTGTTTTTTGAAGCTCACAAGATCTCTAAAAGAAATACTCCTGCTGTTTTGGGGGCGGTTGTTTGGTTTGGTTTTTTCCCCTCCCTGGAACGCTAAATCGCTTTGAATCGTTAGTAAGGGTTTGTTTTTACCTGCCTGATGTTAATAAGTTATTCTCTTTGCTGGTATTATCCTCTAGGAAAGCCAGTGGACAAGTTGTGTGAGAGCTGTGCTTTTAGTCCAGAAGTTATTTTTACTTCGAACAAATTGTTTTGAAGCGATGAAAGATTTTTCTAAATGTACTTTTCCTGTGTATTATGGAATCTCTGTATCCTGGTAACCGCGGTGATTATACTCACTAACTCTTGTGCTGCCTGAGGACGGAAAGGACTTGTTATTGAACCATGTGGAGGAGTTACTTGGAAAACAGCAGATCTCCCTACTCCTCCGTATGTACGCTATCGTCAGCGAAGCCTTTCTGCTGTGAACGCTGATGGTTCCTATTAACACTCAGCTCGGCAACGAAAGCGAGAGCTGAGAGTCGAAACTCTGAAATCATCGCCGCTTTTCTCGCTACGTGCTGCTGAAAAGGGGAAGGAAGCAGCCGTTAGCGCAGCCCTCTCGTCCCTCGCGTGAAAATTGTTGCTGATGTCCTTGTCACGAGTGGTAAAGCACATCTGGACCTACCTGTTGTGCTCTGTAAGGCTTGGTAATGGCATAATAGTACCTCCTACCTCTTCTCACCCTTAGAATTTTAGGGTGGCTTTTGTGGTAAGCTGTTCCAGTCCCAGCCACAAGGAAAGCTTGAGGCCTCTCAATTAATCTGTTTTTAAAAGGACATGGTTCTGGGTATGGTAACATTTGTCTGGGGAGTGTTCCAACTGAGTCGTGCTGAACTTTGCCTCTCCGGGGGTAGAAAAGAGGATGATGCCAAAGGCAACTCCGTTTCACAAACAACCTCAGGAAGCCAGGACTGCGCTGGATTTCATCGCCGCTCCCCGAGAGCGGCTACGCACCGGTACTGTGTTTTGCTTTCCCTATCTGAGCGCGGCAGTTCCTGCGTGCGCACGGCTGACAGGCAGATTATCTGCCCAGTGACTCACGTAGGCCTGGTTTATGGAGCATGATAAACTGGAGGAGGAGGGGGAAATAATCTACTACCGCGTTCGTACAAATTCCAAGGGCGAAAGGGCTTCCCGTGAGTCACAGGTACTTGGGAATCTCCTCTTTTTCTCTGCAGAAAGGCACAAAACAGTAAGGAACGCTTCGGGCTTCGTCAGCGTTTTGCTCTTTGTAACGCTACGCTTGCTGCTGGCACCTGTGAAAGTCCACGGATGGCTGTCGCTGAACTTCCGAGCGTCGGAAGGCTGCGTGTCAGCCCCAACAGCGGCGATCCTAAATATAAACCGCGCCCGAGCTGGCGCTGCAGCTCCTGCCGTGCTTTCCAGTTTTCCGCCGGTGCAGAATCCTCTCTTGCAAAAGTCAATAAAGAACGAGCAGATGAGAACTCCGCCCCTTCCAGCAAGTTTCAGTAAGCCAAAAACTGCTTTACTGAGATTTCTGCCATTTAAATTCAAAAGCAAACACAGGCTGGTATTATCAGCTCACACCAGATCTGCCTGCAGACAATAATTCTTCCTGTCTTGGACCCCCGCCCGTGTGCATTATTGTAATTATCAGCAATTTAAAAAAAAAAAATAAAGCAATAAAGCTAGGATGAGCTGCTAGTCTGTAGATTTACTGCCTGCTGTGTCAGGCGTTCGTGAGCCTTCCTGGGTTCAAGCCACCTATCTGCTGAGCAGGAGCAGGAAGGGAAGCGAAGGGAAACAAAGCCTGGAACACCATTTGGAGCGCCAAGCGAAAGCTCTGCTCGTGTTTACAAGTTACGAATCCCAAACCGGGGGAATTTGAAGTATTCTGCTCAAAGGTTGCTGCGCATAAAGTCCCTTGGCCAACTTCCCTCGCTTTTTAATTGAAATGTTGGTTTCCTGGATACTGGCTTGCCAAAACCAGTTAATTCACAGGTGAGATTCATGGCAGTGCGGCACGTGGAGACCTGTGAAGGCACAGCTCTGCAATTCCAACCCGGCTGTTCTTCCAGAATCTCTGAGAAGTTAGAATACTCACACATTGAAAAGCAGCAGCCTTCAAGGGTTGCGTTCAGAGGAGGGCTGATCAGGTAGCAAGACTCACTTTTCCATCAAAGGAACTGTTAGAATTCCTCAGCGGTGTTGAGAGAGTTCAGTTTATATCCTCCACATCTGTGGATGTGACACTGCCGTGGGAAGAGCTGCAATGCTGACACCCCAGTGTTGCACTCTAGAATAGGAAATTAAAAAAAAAAAAAAAAAAAAACACCAAAACCAAAAAATCTTGCTTTTTTTTTTTTTTTTTCTTGATGCAATTTGGATGGGGACTGCGCAGAACAGGGTGTTCTGGAGCCCCTCAGGTTGGGTCTGTGTGCATTCTGATTTAATAAGCAGTGTTATTTTTGAGGGGCTTTGCTTAGTTAACAGCAAACAGCTCAGGTAATCTTTCTGGCATTTTTTGGTCACTGTAGCAGCAAATAGTTGTGGAGTATTGGTAACTGCTGAGCAGGAAATTTGCAGGACTGTCTGCAGACCAGATCAAAAAGGCTGTACATTTTATTTTGAGGCGGAATGTTGTTAAGTTTGACGTCTTGCAGGTACCTCTGTGCTGTTAAGGAAGACTCTCGGTAAGTAATTTCTATGAAACATAACGATCAACTTCTCTTCCCAAAAGGGAAACTCCAGTCCCCTTTCAATTCTGAAGTCCCCAGCAGCGTGCCAGAAGGCTTTCCCAGATAGCGTAGAGGTTTAACGGATCCTGGAAATAAAAGACAAGAGGATGTGGGTGTGGTTTTCATGTTTATGCCTCTCTGAAGGTAAGATATTCCTTCTTTTGCGTCAGTTGATAGGAATTTCTGTGCGTCGTCGTTTCCAGCGTTGAAGTAGAGGCACTCTAGAGATTTAAATTCACCAAAAATCCTCCCTAAAGACCATCGTTGTGCCGGGCCCAGAATCCCTACCCTTGCATCCCAGCTTTGAGGTGGTAGAGCTTGCAGGAGGAAAACGCGTGACCCTTTTCAGCGCACGGAGCTCTGGATGGATGAAGCTCACGGATCAAACCCACTGCCCCGAGTGGATATATATTACCAGGGTAATAGCTGCTAAAATAACGTCCGCAACAGGATGGACTCCCTTCCGTTATCGGCACGTTGCCCCTCCTGGGCTGTCGCTCTGCTTATTTAAGAGCCTGAATAGTTGCTCCCCGGCACTAAAAGAGGCGGCCGCTTCCATTTACGGCTGGGAAATTCCCAAAGAAAAACGTCCTGTCCGTTTGCTCATCCCTCTGCAATGTGGAACAGCCGAATTCTCTGCGGTGCTGAAGAGCTTAACGAAGGACATGGCTTTATCCCAAGCTTCGTGCGGGCTTACATGTTCCCAAGCCCTCCTTTTGCAAAATGATGCTTACGAGCTAACCTCGGGCATCGTCAGCCGGAACGATCTGCTTTTATTTGTGCTACGCAGAATCTGACTTTATCCCCAAAAATTCTTGTTGGTGACTTTCTTCTTTATATAAATAGCAGTGTTAAAGGTGTGGCCTCCGCTAATTGGGTTCGGTGCGCTGTATTCTCTCATTTCAGGTAGATGGAGAGAAAAATCCTCAAGTAATTGATGCGTTTGGTGGCTGGAGGGATTGTCAGTGTTTTAAAAAAAAAAAAATTGAAGCCCATGACTGAAAAGTCTTGTCCTGCAGGTCACGG
Source organism: Chlamydotis macqueenii (assembly GCF_036417535.1). Classification (NCBI taxonomy): domain Eukaryota; kingdom Metazoa; phylum Chordata; class Aves; order Otidiformes; family Otididae; genus Chlamydotis; species Chlamydotis macqueenii. The sequence continues at coordinate 1,672,655 of NC_141579.1, read as the reverse complement.
GGTTAAAGGTTCGACTTGCGTATATCAAAAAAAAAAAACTTACTCAACAGCGCAATTCAAGAAAAGATTTCTTCCATTTGGTGAAAAGTGATGAAATCAAGCAAGTAATTAGCCTCGTTTGTTCGGCTGTGAATTGGGGCTTAGCATATTCTGGTAGCTAGGGCAACAGTGCTCGGCTGATATGCAAACTATTTGAGCAATCCAGGGAGGAGGAACCATACCTTAGAGGTGTCGGCGTGGAGAGGTGGCGAAAATAAAACAGGAGCCGGCAGCAGGATGGAGACGGGGTGGTGATGACTTCAGGAGGTTGGTATGTGTTTGAACGAGGGCTGGTGTGGATGGATTACCGAGGGATGTTTCTGCTTCTCGGCACGGAGCCTGCACCTCTCCCGTTGATGCAGTTACCTCATTTTGCTGCGTGCTGGTTAAGTTTGCTTTGAAGAAAACAAATTTCCAGCTTAGGCGGTGCTAATGATCTCCAAACCTTCGTTTGATTCTCTTTTGATGCACGCCATTCTTCTTACGAGGGTTGGTGCTTTCCGCATATTTGATCTTTGCGATGCTCTTTGTTCTTTTCCAGAGCTCAGCTTGAATCTTGGATGCAGTTGTGTTGTCGTAAAACAAAGTTGCATGGTGGATCCTTTCCTCGAACACGTCAAGTCCTGCGCTTTCTGGGAAGTGGTTGTTGGTACCCAAGCGGGGTGTGTTTGGGGAGAGATAAAAGTTTGTGTGTGTGTTTGTAGAGTTATGAAGGGTCATCCCACTTTCGCCTTTTTCTTCTGGAGCGTTACTTTGAAAAGTTAAAGGTGACGGCAGGACTGGGGGCCTGGGGCGGTGCTGCTGGCCAGGAAAAAAAGCAGCTTAGGGGCTGTGGTGCCCTGAGGCCTCTCTGTGTTGCTGTTCCTAATCTGCCTTGTCTGAAGGGGTTGAAACGGATTTTGTTCCCCTAAACACCTTAAAGAGCTTTCCATTTTGCAGTGCATCTGTGTTTTGTTTTGTTTGGTTTTTTTTTTGCCTCACACCTCTTCTTTTATTTTTGTTCTTTTACAGCTGCTAGTAGTTATGTAGGGAGAGGATGTTCAGCTCCCGGCATCCGCTCGGTCTTTTCAGAAAAACCCCAACTCTGCAATTTAATTTAATCCCCTTTTTTTCTTCTTTCGGTCAGCCAGCCAGATTTCAGAAAGGGATCCTGACCTTGTTTTCATCGATCGGTCTGCAGTTTGACCCCACTGTGGGTCTGGGCTGGCGGGTTTTGTCTGCTGGCGCTGGGTGGGAAGCGCAGAGAATGAGAGACGCCAGGCTTTGAGGAGGAGCTTGCAGCAGCTTTGTTTTTCTGATTCAGCAGAAGTCATCTTGACTTGTATGTCTGGGCAAGAAGCTTGGGTGTTTCTGTCTCATATATTTGAAGATTTCAGGAGAAACACATGATTTCAAACTATGAGCAGGCTTCATGCAGTGGGAAGCAGTTATTTTATTCGTAGCGCTGATACCCAATTTGTGTGTAACCTTGCAGAGATGTTTCTGCTGAAAGTTATGAGTTATTTATCTTCAAGTATCAACTTAAGGTTTTCAGATGTCCGTTTTAGCCTTTGTGGGTGCGGCCTTTAAGTGTGAATTACTCTTGTTTTCTGTGGCAATAGAGTCACAGAATAGAATCACAGAAGGGTTTGGGTTGGAAGGGACCTTCAAAGCCCACCCAGTCCAACCCCCCTGCCAGGAGCAGGGACATCTCCAACCAGATCAGGTTGCTCAGAGCCCCGGCCAACCTGGCCTGGAATGTTTCCAGGGATGGGGCATCCACCACCTCTCTGGGCCGGTGTTCTGCCACCCTCAGTGTAAATCTTTTTTCCTGATATCTAATCTGACTCTACCTCCCTCTATTTTGAAACCATCACCCCTCATCCTGTCACAGCAGGCCCTGCTGAAGAGTCTCTCCCCACCTTTCCTGCAGCCCCCTTTGGGCACTGGGAGCCGCTCTCAGGTCTCCCCGGAGCCTCCTCTTCTCCAGGCTGAGCAGCCCCAGCTCTCTCAGCCTGGCCTCACAGCAGAGCTGCTCCAGCCCTCTCAGCATCTGCGTGGCCTCCTCTGGACCCTCTCCACCAGCTCCGCGTCCTTCTGCTGTTGGGGGCTCCAGAGCTGGATGCAAGGCTGCAGGTGGGGTCTCACCAGAGTGGAGCAGAGGGGCAGAATCCCCTCCCTCGCCCTGCTGCCCATGCTGCTGGGGGTGCAGCCCAGGATGCTGTTGGCCTTCTGGGCTGCAAGGGCGCATTGCCGGCTCATGTTGAGCTTCTTGTCCACCATCACCCCCAATCCCTCTCCTCAGGGCTGCTCTCAATCCATTCCCTGCCCAGCCTGGATTTGTGCCTGGGATGGCCCTGACCCAGGTGCAGGACCTTGCACTTGGCCTGGTTGAACTTCATGAGGTTGGCACGGGCCCACCTCTCCAGCCTGTCCGGGTCCCTCTGGATGGCATCCCTCCCTTCCAGCATGTCGACGGCACCACACAGCTTGGTGTTGTCGGTGAACTTGCTGCAATAATAAAAAAAGAGTTTGGAAAAACAAAGACCTTGCTGGTGAAAGCTTGGTGTGGGCTCACCAGCTTTAAGGCATACTGGTTTGAAATAGTTGGCAAGACTCCACCAAGCTCCTTGAGAAGATACCAGGGGGTTTCTGGCCCTTTGAGTTGTTCTGCTTTTGATCAGATGAAGCAATCAAGATGGTTTGGTTTTGTTTGTCTTCGCAGGCTCTGGCAGCCAATGCTGGGACAGGGTTTGCGGTGGCCGAGCCTCAAATTGCCATGTTCTGTGGGAAGCTAAACATGCACGTGAATATCCAGACTGGGAAATGGGAACCGGACACTTCCGGCACCAAGAGCTGCTTTGGAAGAAAGGAAGAGATTCTGCAGTACTGCCAGGAGGTGAGTTTTTCTCTGTGATCCTGAATCTTCACTGCTGCTAAGGAATTGGATTCCGATTTAAATGGTCCGTAGCAAATTAACCCTGCGTTTCACTGGCTCAGTTCCCTGAGCTGTCTTGCTGCCCAGGAAGAGCAGGGAGGACACTGCAGTGGGATTTAGGAGCTACCTCTGATTTAGATCAGCTTACATGACCGTGGAAGGTCAGGTCTGTAAGTCAGAGCAGTATCAGCGTTTGTCTTCACAGAGGTTTCTCCAAATGTGGTGTTCGGTTTTTTTTTTTTCAAGTTGGGGAAGTGACAGAACACACCATGTCTGGAATGGAAGAGGTTTAAAACAAGGCTGGTATAACTGGGGCTACGTTTGATTCACGTAGCGGAAGCTTAAATGTGTCAGTGTCTGGACTTGAGAACTTGAGCAGGACCATAAATGGAGCAGGTGTAAGGAGACCCGAGGAGGTAGGTCTGTATTAGCTTGACAAGTGACCAGAGAGCCTGAAGGTGATACTAAACCCTATTTCTTGGCGGTTGCCCTCTTCCAGAGGGTGTCATGCTGCACCAGACAGAATAGAACAGATAAATACTTCTTTTCCACGACCACACAAAGCCAGACACCTCCTCCCAGCACCGATGGTGGCTCTTGCCCCTGACCTGGCTTTCTTCTGCCACAAAGAAGCGATGACGAATTACATTTCTCAAGTCCTACGTGACAAAGAACTGGGGGCTTTTTTATGTCTTCAGCTGTTGTAAACTTGATCCAGAGGAGAACATGTGTCCCTGTGCAGTTTTGAACTTGTGTTTGTGTAGAGAATCAGCCTTGTTGCTTCTGGTTAGGAGCTGTTTTGCACGTTCTTAGCAAAAAAAAAAAACCTGTGTCTGCCTCTTGTTAAACAGATGTATCCAGACCTTCAGATTACGAATGTGGTGGAAGCCAACCAACCTGTCAGCATCGACAGCTGGTGCAAGAGAGGGAAGAAACAGTGCAAGGACCACACTCATATTGTCGTGCCCTACAAGTGCCTGGGTGAGTGCATGGTGTGATAGGTTTGTGCGTTCTTGGGGGAGGACAAAGAATTTCCTGGTGTTAAGGCTTCTCTCATCTCAGGTTGCTGTTTCTACATCCAGCTTCCGCTTAAACATTTTTTATTTCCACAAGATGGAACTCTGCCTTGCTCGAACAGATCGACAGCCCAATAACAGCTGTGGTGGAATAATGGTGCCTGGCGTGAAAAAGAAATCCCCATTTTCTCTGCAACTGCCACAAAAACCTGAAGGCTATTGTATCTGAGTATCACAAAGACGCTGGGATTTAATACTGTGATCCTCTTTTTGTGGAGCTTTCATATTTTGTTGCCTTGGAGACTTAAATGCTCAATGTGTTCAGGCTTCCTGCTTTGGTCTTGGCAAGAGATCTCTGTTCTGTTTCAATGACTATATTTAAACTTCGCTGTTTCCAAGAGGCCCTGCTTCTTCCAGCTGTATCCCATGGCCCCACTTTGAACTGGGAGAAGAATATGAGATAGGCTGTGATGGATATCATGGTGCTTTTCCAGAATCTTGGCTCGGACAAGTGGGTGAATACGTTCTGGTGGATGTTTAGCTTGTTTACCTGGTGGCTTTTGACCTGTAGGTCTGCTAGGAGCGTTCAGAGGGAACTAGATTTCCTAATTTGTATCCGATCTCAGGTTAGCGTGTGGTTTGGCGCAGGAGAACACCAGCAAATCTGCGGAACTCCATGGGTACTTTGTCCTACGTGTAGTGCCTTCCTCTAGGTGATCATAAAAAATGAAATCTGGTGTGAACACATCGTGGGAGAAGGATGCTTGTCTTTGTAGATGCAGAAATTCAGGTTTGAGGAGCAACCAAACCCAGCTGATGGTACTGAGAGCTTCTAATGGAAATAAGGATGAAAGCAGGATCTCTGGATTTGTAAGGGGTCATCTCTCTTAGGATTAAACCTCCCCCGAGCCTATTCCCCATCTGAAAAGTAAGCCGATTTAGGGATACCATCATGAAATTTGATAATCGTTAAGCTATCTGTTGAAGTTTTTAATTAGTTGTTCACAGACTTGTTCTGCCCAGCCTGCCAGGCAGCTTTGGTTTCCAGATATGTTTTTAAAACACCTTTTCCTTGTCTTTAGCAGCCCACAAATTGCTCGTTGTCAATGGATGATGCCTTTCTCTGGGCTGCGTATGACTTTTTGCTAATAATCAAACTATGGGGTTTTCTTTTTCCCCCCTTCCCTGCTTGTGTCTTCCTCGCTGCATTAATGCACAGGCTCTCTTGAGGCGGGACCTTGCTATTGTGCCACATTTAACCTTCTCCTGCCTCCCCCCTGCCAGTGAAAGCTCTTTTGTGTTTCAAAGGTGAAGAGGGAGGAAGAGGAGAAGCCATTAGCACTGAACTGTAAAAGAAAGGTAACAACAGGATGATGGGAGCAGGGCTGAGCCCGCTGAGGTGTGAAGAGATCTGAAAAGGGAGAGGCTGTTTCTTTTTTGATGGAGGTGGCCCTGAGTGGGGAAGATGGCCATTAATGTGCAGCGTGGAAGGGTTTTCCAGTTCCTATGAGAACTGAGAGCACCTTCCATGTGTCTTAGGAGACCATGCTAGGATTCAGTGTTTTTCAAATTAGCACCCAGAACCGCAGCCTCTTGATTTTAAAGTTTGGTCAGTTTTAGTTTTCTTATCAGAAGCATTTAAACTTCTCATGAGAGGGAAGGAGGAAAGATTATTAACTCAGAATTCTATCTGGCCTGTCTTGAAATAAGAAAATGGGGAAAATACCCTTTCTCTTTTGTGTCTGTTAGCTTAAAATTGAAAAGGGATGATGAATGCCGGTTGATTTCATGACCTTGCAGTTGTCATTGGATAATCTATCCTAAACTCTACCTAACTTGGTCATGCAAAATATTAAAATTGATTTAGAAAAGATAGTGATGGAGATTGGTTCCTGCTCCTTGGAGGCTCTGTGAGTGAAGGCCTTTGACTTAAAAAAAAAATTATTTTTTTTTTCCAATTTTAACAAATGATTCCTAAAGCTGCCGATTGCATGTACAAGCTTTGAAAAGCTTGAGCCCCCACCTTCCTCAAAAGCAAAAGTCTGGTTTTAAGAGCGTGCCAAAGCTTCATCGTGCTGGTGAGGTGGTGGTTATCTCAACGTTGGAATGCAGTGGTTTTGCTGACTCCGCTTGTATAGTTTTTATTTTTCCAGCCCTCTGTGTTTTGGTTAGCACTGTCCGAGTCAGGGAATGTGCTGCAGTTGATCTTGAATTAAACCATCTGGAAACAAAAACCAAACCAAACCAGACTTGCTCAGATAGCCAGCTACTGAAAACACAGATCGCACTGGTGGCGTATAAAAATTTCCAGACTCTTAGAGCACCAGATAGCGTGCGCTGGCTTTGCTATGATGCAGCTCGTTTAGAAAGTAGCGATAAGTGGTTTGAAAACTTCCATATGCAGATGCAATCTTGTCAAAGATTTGCCTGAAATCTCTTCAGTCAATCCCGTCTCCTCCACAAACAATTATTTGTTAACTCCCCCTGTAAACTCTGCCTTTGGGGATGTCCCAGTGATTAGCCCTTACTCCTGGTTTTACCTTGAAAACTCTGTTTTTCTGTAAATTTGCAGAGATAGCTGCTGATCGGACCTGTCCCCGTTAAGAACGTACTAAATCTTTAAGGCACATGCAACGACGCATCCTTTGGTGGAGTTCTGATATTGGATTTGTTTTCCGTTGGAAGCCGGACACGCGTGAACTGTGCTTTTTCTCGTTTTTTTCAGTGGGTGAGTTTGTAAGCGATGTCCTGCTCGTTCCGGAGAAGTGCCGGTTCTTCCACAAGGAGCGGATGGACGTGTGCGAAAGCCACCAGCACTGGCACACTGTGGCGAAAGAGGTAATGGAGCTGCTGGGACAGGAATATTTATTCTGGGTCTCTTATTCCCATGTTACAGTCGATGGACCGAGGCAGGGAGCTGGGAGTGCTTCCCTGAGTTTCGTTGAGACTGATTAGTGGAGGTTTTACATAAGAGATGGATTATCTTCTCAGAGTAAATCTAGCCCGTGGGGGTTTTTTGTGGTTTGTTTTTGGTTTTGTTTTTTTTTTTTTTAAATCTGACTAGCAAAATGTTACAAATTCTCTGCACACCCGCTTCAACTAGGGGTAATAAAAACAAGATCGTGACGAAGCGTGCATGATTTCCATTTTGCAGAAGCAGCAACAGAATGTTTAGCAGGGCCTGTGAGCGATAGACAAGGTAATGGTTTTAAACGAAAAGAGGGTAGACTTAGACCTAGACATGAGAAATTTTTTTATGATGAGGATGGTGAAGCACTGGCCCAGGTTGCCCAGCGAGGTGGTGGATGCCCCATCCCTGGAAACATTCCAGGCCAGGTTGGCCGGGGCTCTGAGCAACCAACAGTTGGAGATGTCCCTGCTCCTGGCAAGGGAGTTGGACTGGATGAGCTTTGAAGGTCCAACCAAACTATTCTATGATTCTGTGAAACTTAAAAATCCCTCACTTTCATCTTAGTTGAAGTACTTTTCCAGAAATATTTGGCTCATTTTATATTGTGCTGTACCAGAGCAAAGCACAAAAGGGTTCTGATGTACGTAATAAAGCCTTTCTTGCTTCATTCTTTTCTGGGGCACCACGAAGCCTTGTATTTCCTTAGCTGAAGAGAAGTGTGTAGACATAATGTCTAATCACAGTTTGCATTTGGCTTTTTGGTGAATTATCTGATTGATTTTCATCCACAGCACACTAAAATAATCTTGATGCAAAGTCCATTTGAGCGATTATTCACTTACTCCAGTGCAAAGTTTGATAAATAAAGTTTAATGAAATGGCCAGCCCAGAAAAGCAAACGACAGTTCTGTTTCTCTTTCAAGTGCTCGCTTGGGTCGTGTGTTGCTGTTGTGTTTTTGCTGTAAAATTTAGACCCAAGAGCATTCTTGGGATCTCCGATGGGCGAAGTTAAGCTTTATCCCAAGCAAGAGCCTGATGCCAAACTGACGTAAATGTGTTCCTCGTGCAGGCCTGTCTGACGGAAGGGATGATCCTGCACAGTTACGGCATGCTGCTGCCCTGCGGAGTAGACCAGTTCCACGGGACGGAATACGTGTGTTGTCCTCAGACAAAGGTGGTGGATGAGGCTCTGTCCAAAGAGGAAGAGGATGAAGACGAGGATGAAGACTATGACCTCTATAAAAGGTAGGGTTCTTCCTGGCATAGCTGTTAACAGCTCTGTACGTGAAGGTGGTGTTTGTGAGTAATTGACGCAGCAAGTCCCTGTGGTAGGGATTGAGGAGAGGGAATTTCAGTGCCTTTGGATTTCAAAGGAGTGTTCTGAGCCTGAAAAAACCTTGCAGAAGGACAAATGGCTCTGCGGTGCTCCTGTTACAGGGGGAGCTAAACAGCCCTCTTCCCTTCGTCCTTTGATGGTCACAGTAGACAGTTTGGTTGCTACAGTAGGTACCCCCCAAGATACGGTGGGCTTTCTCCTACTGCAGAAAAGCTGATGAGGAGATGCAAGGAAACCCCGCAATAGCAGGCGTGTCTGTAACGAGGGGAGTCCCGTTGGTGGCTGGTCGAGAGCTGGTAATGTTTATTTTTCCCACCTCTGATGTTTCTAGAACAGATGAGAAGACAATTGTTGTTCTGATACATCAAAGGTTGGCTGCAAAGTGATGAGCCTTAAATTTACCCTCTAACTGACCTGTGTCCCTTCAGTGAGTTCCCTACAGAGGCAGGTGTAGAAGACTTCACAGGAACAGCTGTGGAGGAGGATGAAGATGAAGATGATGAAGGGGAAGAGGAGGAGGACGTGGTGGAAGACCGTGATTACTATTATGATAACTACAAAGTTGACGATTACAACGAAGAGACCCCGACAGAGCCTAGCAACAAGGCTGCTTCCGAAAAAGAAGTCAGCAGCGATATGAAATGTAAGACGCCTTCTGGCCTGCGGGCCTCTTCCTTTCTTGAGAGCGTTCTTGTTGGCTGTCAACTGGTGATGGGTGTGCGATCAAGTCAATAAATGCCACTTGGAAGTTTTATTTGCCAGATAAGTTAGCAAACAGAGGAAAGCTGATGGTGCTTATGTTTCAAGTGTTGAAATTAACTCTCTGGAGCATGGGCCATATGTTTCCAGATAAGCAGCCGCTCTGCTGGCAGTAAGCCCGGTGTTCGGCGCGTTGAACGAGCACCTCCATGAGAAGGTGGAGTGTTGAGTTGGAAAACCGTATCTTAGCGTGGGCTAATTTAGAAACGTTTTAGAGGCATTTGGGGTACGCTATGAATTTAAAAATCCTAGCTTGGGATGATTATCTTGGATTTGCTGTCTTATACCAGTTTAAGAAGAGGAAGCCGAAAGCCACGTGCCGTACTCTACAGAGATGGTGTAACGGTGCTATGTTGCCTTTTAAGGTTGAGGAAGACACTTGATGCCTTTGCATAAAGCCTTCTCTTTCATGAAGGAAAGTCAGCCGACCCAATTGGCCCCGTTTTTTGAGTAATATACAGTTACTGAGGTAGTAACATATACTACGCTTGCAGTAGCTTTTGGGAAGTGGTAGGTGCCGTTGCCGAGGGCACCTGCTGACTGTGAGGTGCCTCAGCGTTACAGGGCGTCCTACGCTTTGCGTGTGGAAGTATCTGCAGAGGAAGGAGCAGGGGAGAGGGAATGCAATTCAATTAGCTACAGATCACTGAATCATTGCCGGCAGTCCTTGCATCTTTTTGGTAAAATGCCAGCATGCTGCAGATAATTTTACTTGCTGAAACAAGACTTAGCTCGTATGTGTGCAGGACTGTTGCAGAAACGCTGCTGTTGAAACAGAATTGGAACAATGTGATTGGGGTGTCTGTTTTGGGGGTATGCTCTCTTTTTTTAATCCAAAGTACGGTGAACAGTTGCTAACTTACAGCATGTATGCGTTTTCCTGCCTCAAAATAACGCAGCTGCTTGTATTACCCACTCACTGCGAAGCAGTCCGCGTGCTGTGGCTGCCTGGAGTTTCAATCTTTATGTTTCCAAACTTAAAAACCTAGCGCTGAGATTGCCATGGTGATCACGTTCCTTTTGCTTAGCCTGCCTTTTCACTCGCTCTTACGCCTCAGAAGTGACTGTCTAGGCAGAGTGCAGCGGAACAGGACGTCTTTGAATGCTTTACGCAGCCCCACTGGGTTTTCTTTCCATCGTGGTGGTTTTGTACGGCGGAGGCTCTACCGCTGGGACACCCCAGGTGGAACGCTGTGGCACCAGCAAAACAGATCCTTGCTGTTTCAGCCTCTCGCTGAGGAGAAATCTCTCTTGCAGATGAGAGCTCCGTGTCGGGACGGCTGCTGGGGTAGCCCGCTGCTGCGTGCGCAGGCGCCACCTCCCCAGATAACGCTGGCCAGCCTAGTGCCGAACGCTTTTGCATTGTTAAAAATCCCCCCCAAAACTGACAAAAGCCCTTTGGTCGGTGAAGCAGCGATGCCCCAGAGCTGCTTTGTGTGTAAGTCGCTCGGCGAGGCCTGTGCTCCTCACCAGCTCATGTTCTTACCCGTCTCCACACAGCTGTCTGCTCCCAGGAGGCGATGACAGGGCCCTGCCGGGCTGTGATGCCTCGTTGGTACTTCGACCCTAACAAGAGAAAATGTGTTCGCTTTATATACGGAGGCTGCGGAGGCAACAGGAACAATTTTGAGTCAGAGGAATATTGTATGGCTGTGTGTAAAAAGATGAGTAAGTCCTGCCTCCCACTGGCCCTTTTGCAGCTAGCCGCTGTCTGTCCGGCGTTTGGTGTCTCCTCCTCCTTGCCTAGGTCAAGAGAGGACACGTCTGCAGCTCGTCCTCTTGGTTCCGGTGTCCGCGGCAGTTCTGTCCGTCCTTTTCCAGCAATCTCCTCTTGTCTCTGCTTCTCTTGGTCCTTCGGGTGAGCTTTCCTGGGGAAAGTGGCTCTCGATACGTGCTGTCTGTGCTCACCGTTGGCTTGCTAAAGGCTTAGTCATCATCTTCCAGATCTGTAGCAGGGACCAGGGGCTGTCTCTAACCCTTTCTGAAAACACGTAGCTCGACTGTTTGTGTAATTGGCTCTTTTTTCCCAAATATGTGGAAGGAAGCACTTGTTTTTCCCCAGTTGGGCTTCCGTGCGTACGTTTGACCGGTCAATCCTGAAAAGTAGGCTGCTACACGACGTTCTCCTGCTAGTAGGCGTTTTCTTACTCTTGTATTTTGGGAGATTATCCAGAGAAGTAGTACAGAATTCAGATTTCAGCTTGGTTTGAAATATGAATCATGATTCCATCCCTGCGTTTTTGAGAGCTGGAGGTTTTTGGCACCAATTTCAACTGGCTTTTATGTCAGATGATAAAACTACCAAATACATTTTAACCTCCTTATTAATCTTCTTGTTGAACTCCAGCACTTCCACTTCAGCTACCATTAAAGCCTTTTTGAAAGGCTTTTTGTGTTATCTGGGGCTTGGCAGTCTGACTATAGAGCCATAATCCTGTTTACAAAATGGGCTTCGCGCAAGTGCTTTAGGTTGGGCTGATCTAAGTGGTGAAATAGAAGACGTGGATGTCGGGAGATTTCTTTTTTTTTTGGCCTGTTGCGGAGGGATTTGGGGCTGGAAGGAGATGGCTCTGGGATGTGTCGTTCCTAAAACCAGCTCGAAAAGTTGCTTCACCGTTTCCTGAGCTGAGTACAGAGCTCCTGTTGTGGATTTTGCAGATGCTTGAAATCATCAGCTCTGAAATTCCATTTCTCCCCTTGTTGGATTTGAATTTTTTAAAGATACGAGCCGTCCGGTTTATTGGACGAATCAATTTGTCACGCTGAGCCTCCTTCTGTTGCTGTCTTGTCCAATATCGTTGCCTGTTAGTCCTGCATGGCGCATCTGGTAGGGGAAGGTAGGTGTGAAGTGTGAAATACCGGGTAGTGTTTTGTGCAGATTTATTGTCAGGCTCCCTAATCACATTAATGATGTCTGGAGCCAGCTTGTCAGCAAACAGCTAGTGCACAAAATGTCATTTAAACTACCCAAAGCCAACGTGAAAGGGAAGGGAAAACAATTTTTTTATTCCGCAATCCGAGTAATTGTGTTGCTAGAGCTGAAAAACGCTCGTCGCAGAGCTGCTGAGAGGACCGAACAGGTGCTGTGGCTGCCACAGCGCGTTTTGGGGATGATGTAACTGGTGTTGTGCAGTAAATTGGCAGCTTAAAGAGACCAAAACGGACCACCAATGGTAGGTGGCGGTTCAGTAAAACACGTAGCCTGCCAGGTTGTTAATAATGCGGGCATGGAGATTCCTCTCCCTACCTGTCCTTTGCTGCAATCCAGGACCAGGGTTTTCTGAACCTCCGCTCATCCTCGCCCTCTCGTTGCAGTGCCGACCGATGATGTGGATGTCTACTTTGAAACCCCAGCTGATGACAACGAGCATGCCCGCTTCCAGAAGGCGAAGGAACAGCTGGAGGTCCGACACCACAACCGCATGGACCGGGTGAGCGTCTGGCTTCAGTCTTTCGTGCTGCACAGCTGCTGCACATGGGTTTTTTTGACAAATTCCTGGTGAACTGACTTCTTTTCTGGTCGCGAGCCTTCCACGTTTCTTGCAGCGTGGCCACACCATGGCAGTTAGTTTTTCACTTCTTCAGAGTCTCGGGAGAGAGGAGTCACTGGAGACATTTGATTTGCTGCTCTGAGGGCTTAAGTGCTAGATTTAAACCCCGCAGCATCTCTGTTGTGCCTTCAAAACCTGGCTGGGCTGTACAAGGAGCTGCCTGTGAAGGCAAATCAGCTGGCAAAGCTCAGGCGTAAATTTGTCTCCTGTTGATGTGTTCTGTCTTGTTTTTGTCCAGGTGAAAAAGGAATGGGAGGAAGCAGAACACCAAGCCGTAAATCTCCCCAAGGCAGAAAGACAGACTCTCATTCAGGTAAGAGTTGAAGGAGAAAGTTACTGGTGCTTGGCCTTCATCTTCACAGTAAACTAAATGGGAGATGCTAACGTTCAAGCCAAGAGACGACTGAGATGGAAGAACAGCTTTCCTATTCTGTCAACAGCTGCCTTTGAGAGGAGATGTGATTCAATTGCATGCTTTGTTCTCAAAGCTGGAGATGGTGCGATACTGTGCCAGCTCCTTTCCTAAGTCGGAGAGTAGGAAGCTATCTCACCCCTCAAGCGTAGCCAAAATGTAACTTCAGACCTTTTGGCCTGTTTCGCGCTAGCTGGTGGCCTCACAGCCCGGTTCAGGTTGGCCCTGACTCTCTGGACACACATTTCCTGTTGGAGCAGGCTTAGTGAAAACCACTTAGGCAGCAGATAAAGCTGGCTTGCTGCCAAAATGCCAATCTTGTGCCTTATGAGGAGAGTTCAGTCAGACTGCGAAGTTAATCAGGGGTATTATCAGTGTGGGATTGTTAGGGGCAGGCTCTTCTGGCGGCGACAACTGTATGAAGTTCCCTCAAACCAATATTGAGCTAAGTGACTGACTCCAGCTTTTAAGCCCACTTTGGATTTTATCCTGGAACACAGTTTTCTCTTGACACTTTTTTAACGTAAGTCCAAAAGAGTTTTCCATCACCTCCGTTGAAAGAGAACAGCGCTTAATGGACTTTCCTGGCTCGTTTGGAGTTCTGGGTTATGACCTTTCTAATAGAATTGGTAGAGATTTGATCTGCAGGCGTGCTGATGAAGAGTCCCCTAGGCAATACCTTTGTAAACTCCTGCAAATTCACTAGGCTGAAGGGATCCACCCTCTTTCCATCCTGTGGGGTTGAAGGAAGGAGTTAATACCCTTCCGTTCATTCAGTACAGTGTGGATGTGGCAGCTTCATCACGATCTTCATCTGCGAGGCCACGTGCCCTCCTCAGACCTTTGAAATGGGTTGTGAAGCAAGTTTGGAAGGCACATCCTAGAGATGAAATCCTGTCGTAGTTCAGCCCCGATCGGGACCGGACTACGCAGTCTCTCTCAGAGACGTCTCATCAACGTCTGTCCGTGTCCTTCTCTCCTACTGTAAATGTCTAGGACGCACAGCGTGACTCCTTGTCCTGAGGAGTTACGTGACAGGCAGTCGGCGACCCTGATGGATACAGCGCGTTTCACGCAGGCTCTGTTCTTTCTCCCAGCACTTCCAGGCGATGGTGAAATCTCTGGAGAAAGAGGCGGCGAGTGAGAAGCAGCAGCTGGTGGAAACTCACCTGGCTCGCGTGGAAGCCATGTTGAACGATCGCCGTCGGATTGCTCTGGAGAACTACCTGGCCGCCCTGCAGGCTGACCCGCCGCGGGTGAGTGTCTTTGCGATGCATTTTTACAGCGGGGTAGCCCTGGGTGGGGTGGAATGTGGGAATGGCCTGGTGAGAAGACTGCCTGCGACCTGCCGGGGCAGAAGCTCGAGTAGGTTCCTGGTAAAGCTTTCTCCATCATGATGGACCTAGCAGTGGGTCTCCTAATTGACTCACTTTACTTTCTGCCTGGTTAAAAACCCCTCAGCTTTGTTAAGGCACAGTGTTCTGAGTCAGACCTAATTTTAAAAGAAAGAATCTAAGAGGTTAGCGCAGGTGATTGATCTGTCCAGTAACAAAGCCGACTTAGATCTGACATGTACTATTACAGCCGTGAATTTTATTTGAATCAAACGGCTTTGAACCCTTCCCCTTCTCAAATCCTGCAGCCTCACCGCATCCTGCAAGCTCTGAAGCGCTACGTTCGTGCTGAGAACAAGGACCGTCTGCACACCATCCGCCATTACCAGCACGTCCTGGCAGTTGACCCAGAAAAAGCTGCGCAGATGAAATCTCAGGTATGAGAACGTCTCTGTCGAGAGAGGCATTGTCACCAAGCCCCCTCGGTCAGAGGCTCTAGAAGCCGTGCGTCGAGTCCTCACGCAAATTTGCGGGCTGCTGTAGCAACTTCTCATACTTGTGCAGAGATCTCCCATCCTGTCACCAGATATGCTCCCTGTACGATTTTCCTTGGTACTTGACTCGCTGTTAAAAATTGGAACTCTGTTTTTAACCATGAATTTTTGTGGGTCACAGTGACAAATCTAAGGGTTTAGAACTGTTTCGGTATCACTTTTGTGTTTTCATTTCTCAAAAACCCATGAAATTATTTACTGGAGACATGTTTATCCTTGAACAGACTTCCTCACTTCTTCCAAGCCCTCGTGTCTGTGTGTTCCTTTCGTTAGCCTTGTTCTTCACCGTGCCCGTGCTTTGGGTGTGTGGGAATTTTCTTGTGCCTCCCTTTTAAAATGGTGAGAGGTGTACTGAAAGGGAGAGCTGCAAGGAGACAGCGCGATGGAGCACATCCAGTGCTCCTAAATGGAAATAAATAGGTGCTGAGGAAAAAAAAAAAAAACCAAAAGCTTTATTACTTGGAATATGGAAATATCTGCGGTGTAAGAGCGGGACTAGAGTCTGTTACTGTGACCTCTGGTGAGGTGTAGAGTAGCGTTGCAGTGATTTTATAGAATTCAGCCTCAGGCTAGGAGGTCCCATGGGTTCCACGTTGGTTCTGGGCGCTAGCTGCTTACCTTTGCCTCTTATCTCTGATTCTTGCCGCCTTGAGCCGTGCATCCTCAGAAAGACTGGGTTCTTCGGCTAAAACCCTAGCAGTCCTTAATTCCTTCTGAAGGTTGCGGCGTCAACAAATCGACGTGCGAGGGATGTGGGTGGTACAGTTCAATTTCCATTCGCTTTACTTTTCCGATGCACTTTAAGCTCCTCAATCGATTCCCTTGATTGACAAGCTGCCACATGTAAAATTAAATTGCTTTCATCCTTGCTCTTAAAGGTCGGGCACATGTCAGACTGTAAAACAGGTCCATTCAGCTCCACAGCTTGTTTTTTTTCCCCGACATTTAGTTGGCCATATGAATGTTTTTATTTGTCTGCACGATCCCTGATTATGCAGCACCCTCTTCAGGCCAGGCTTGACTTCACCAGCAAATTTAATCTGTTAGTGAAGAACGATTCAAGGTTGTGTAGAGTTGGAATTTCTTTCTCAAATGGAGGGCGAAGGTTGTTGATGTACCAGTACAAGTGACTGACAGTCTTTGCCTACTCCAGCACTCCAACAACTCTTGTGCGTTTGCAGGTGATGACACATCTTCATGTGATCGAGGAGCGGATGAATCAAAGCTTGTCTCTGCTCTACAAGGTGCCATATGTGGCTGAAGAAATCCAGGATGAGATCGGTGAGTGTCTCTGTGCACCAGCTCCCATGCCGCTGCGTTAGACGATGAGCTTTGATAATCAAGTGAGGGGTCTCCAGAAGGACTGCGAGCTTCTTAGGCTGAGGTACCGCAGGGCAGGTATTCTCTGGGCTTTGCTAGTCAGAACAGCTTGTTGCTAAGAGCTTTCAATGTCTGTTTAAAAAAAAAAAGTCAGCCACATTCAGGAGAGCCAAGCTCTTTCTCAAAAGGAGATGAAAAAGATCCATAAAAATAAGCTCCTCCTGCTTCAGAGGAGTTTGATTCCATCTTGCCAAAACCTCTTGGCCCTCATCAGCCTGTATTTCTAGCTGGTGCCTGTCCTGAGAATTCCAGATGAGACTTCAGAGCGTGCAAGATGAGAACCTGGCAGCCCTGGGCAGTGTTCCCCTGCAGCCCTGCCTCATCTAGGTTCAAACCATCTGCCCCGTTCCGTTTCTGCCAGGCGTCACGCGGTTTGTGTAATGTTTCCTCTTGATTCCTTTTCAGATGAGCTGCTTCAGGAGCAACGTGCAGACATGGATCAGTTCACGTCCTCAATTTCGGAATCCCAAGTGGATGTCAGAGTGAGCTCCGAGGAGAGCGAAGAAATTCCCCTGGAGGGCAAACCTTTCCGTCCCTTCCAGGTGAAAACCTTCCCAGCCTTGCCTGAAAGCGAAGGTATGTGGAACTGAAAACTGGGTTCACTGCCTTGACAGAACGTAGGGGCTTTTTCTTAGGCCGTGGGCTCAGCTCGGTGGCACAGAGAGCTCCGTCCCTTTGGGTGATGTAAGCCTAAAGCAGTCGCCCCAGACTCTCTGCGTTGGAAAGTGCTGCTAGAAACTTGCACTGAGCGACTGTCTTGATTTTCCGATTCTTCTCTTTGCAAAATTATTTTATCTCTTCCCATTTTGCAGGGAGTGTTAATTTTTTTTTTCTCTGTGGCTTGACTCCTGAATTAATTTTCAGTCTTTAGCTAAACTCTCTTTAAGCCTTTGTACTGTGACCTGTTGAAGGGCAAGGAATTCTCTTTTTTTTATTTAAAAGAATACATATATGTATGTATTTTGTATCATCGGATGTTGACAGCTGGGGTTTGTGTGTGTTTATTTTTAAAATGCTTGAACAGAGTCCTGAGCTCAGAGAATGCTGTAGACTAAAAGCTTTTCCCAGGGTCTGAGTCAGAAATCATGCGCAAGCCTTTTTTTTTTTTTTTTTTTTTTTTCTCCTTCCTTTCTCTTTTAATCTCCTTTCTCTGCTATTTTTGTTTTTGTTTTCCCTCCTGCTAGATCCTCAGCCGGATTTGTACCACCCAATGAAAAAAGGTTGGTTCTAAGCTGCTCCCTCACAGCGCTTCCGATCACTCTCCTACCTTCTCGATGTGTTTGATAGCTTCATTTTAGTTTCATACTCACCTTTACTTTCATTTCCCTGCTCTCATTTAGTTCAGTAACGTTCGGTTTTGCTTGTTTAGGCCTAGTGTTAAAGAAACGCGCTAGTCTGAGCATCTCATTCTATGTGTTCCTCGCCGGTGAGCTCACGAGGTGTCTCGGGGCGCGTGGAGTAACTTCTTCGCCCGCAAGAAACGTGGGTCTCGGCAGTCTGTCTGCAACTTCGCGTCGCTCCCTGTGTAGTTGTGTTCAGCGCCTCTCAAAATAAACCTTGTGGTGCTGATTCTGCCTGCCGTGGAATCCGTCCCTACCCCCGATGAGGGTGCAGATAGTTTTTGAAGGCCAGGTGGCTTGAAATTATTCTCATTTTCAGTGTTTCTCTACAAATGTAAGTCACCTTCATTCCTCTTGCGGAACAGCGTATGGCTAATTCAGTCCTCTGGAAAAATCTGAACAGCCTTTAGTTTGATTTAGGCTGCTTGGGAGTTTTGAGGGGGTTTTTTATGCAATTGTGTGTGTGATTTGGTTTTTTGGGTTTTTTTTGTTTTCCCTAGGAAGTATATATGCTAAGCTATGCCTTTGAGCTACGTAGAACTTGGTCTGTTATGTGGTACAGCTGAACTCCCAGCCCTGAAGACTGTGCTACGTTGAATAAAGCAGCCATAGGCTAAAAGCTGGCACAGTAGTTCTCTTAAAAAAAAACCAAAACAAACAAACAAAAAAACCCCAAAAAAACCTATTTGTGGCTAGTCTCTGTGGAAAGTCCCAGTTGTCGACTTGCACAATAACGTGACCTGCTTTGACAGCCGGGAGAAGTCAGGCCGGCAGTCTTGGCCGTGCTTGGAATCTTATCACTGTCTCCAGAGAACTGCAGAGGAAAAGGGGATCCGCTAAAACCCAAGGTGCTGCTTTTGGGAGGAGTCGCAGTGAGACGTTAGATTCCTTGGTGTTTTCAGGCAGTAAAAAGCTTGTCACTGTAAAAACTTGCCTTGGAGCCAACTAGCCGTTCCTTGCATCTCTTCAAAGAACAGGCTGCCAACTTCAGCAGCAGTTGACATCACGTCTTAGGCAATCTGCAAGCTCAGCAGCTTCTGGAGAGCGTGTGTAGTCGCCGGCAAAGCATTAAATGCTGTAGGAGTATCTCCCCCACCTCGCGCTCCTCGCTGAAGAGACCTCGCTTTTGGTTTGAGGCTTGGCTCTGTCCTCCTGCTTTTGCGTTAGGGAGGCGTAGGTGTTGTGAAGGACATGATGTTGTCCCTGCTGATAATGGGAAACCGGCGTTCTCCTCACTTGCTGTGTTATGTTAGGTCTGAGCGTCTCGCGTCAGGCTCTTCTGTTATCGATCCGATCTATTTATAAACGCTTCGGATCAAAGCAGGCTATGCGGAGCAGCCGCCTTCTGTTAATTGATATTCCTCTCTTGAGCCTATGCTGATTTCAGCCTAGAAGTGAGTGAGTGATGTTCTGCTACAAAGGCTGCTGTCGTTCTTTGCTCCTCCCTTGCCCTGGGATTTATTCTTTCTGGGCTTGGGCCAGAATACGGGACAGCGGCTCAACAGAGCCCCGCTGGGCGACCTTGAAATCCTCATGCCCGGGACGCTCACCCACGCGCTCGATTTCCAAAGAATGGGTGATGCTGACTGCGCGGTTGAAAGCGATCCCAGTGCGCTGGCTCTCAGCGCAGAGGCGACGTGTGCCTCGGTCACGGGGGGTCATGTTTGCAGAAAGGAACTGCGCGCTCACTATTTCGCGTTACGCGTCCCCTTGGAACTTTTCTAACAGCAGCACTTTTAACGGTACGGTTATTTCTGGATTTACACTTCAGCCTGGTGTTGGTGAGTCTCGTCTGCTCCTCTCATTGCCACCTCATTTCCCCTCATTAACAGAACCCCTCCCGATCACTTATCGCTGTAGCATAGCTTACGAGCTCCCCTTCTGACACAACAGCATGAAGACAGATTAATAATCAGCGGTAACCCTTCCCGAATGTCGCGGGGGGCTGACTTAACCGTTCCTTCCTTGCTCT
Organism: Chlamydotis macqueenii; assembly: GCF_036417535.1. Taxonomy (NCBI): domain Eukaryota; kingdom Metazoa; phylum Chordata; class Aves; order Otidiformes; family Otididae; genus Chlamydotis; species Chlamydotis macqueenii. The sequence continues at coordinate 1,653,134 of NC_141579.1, read as the reverse complement.
TTGGGTGCAGGTTCTGGCATGACCGAGCTGGATGGGCTGATCGGCGCTGAAGAAAAAGTGATTAACAGCAAGAACAAAGTGGATGAAAACGTGGTGAGCCCTCCACTGTTTACTTCATAAAGCCAAGCCTGCCGTGGACGCTAACTAACAGCGGTGGCTTATTTCCGTGTCTCAGAATGTCAGGGTGTTCTTTGTCCATATGGTGTGGGGGAGGCAGGTTTCGAACTGGCGTGGGCTCTGACGAGCATCAGAAAGGTGGGAGGGTGAGGGAAGGAGAGAGAATCCAGATCTTTGGCAGTCTGAGCCGGAGAAGTGTCCCCACCATTCAGTAACCGCTTTCCCAAGGAGAGACCCTTTGTGCCTTTATTTTAGTGAGGTAGCCTGCTCTCTAAATACGCTGAATTTGTGTGTTCCATCTGTCTTGCTGCTGATTTTCCACGGTGAGAAAGTCTCGCTGCCTTCTGAAGGTGAGCGACCCAGTAGGCATCAGCTCCATCTGCAGCATGGCAGCCCACTTGCCTCAGTTCCCTGGGTTTTGTTGTTGTTTTGTTGGTGGTTTTTTTTTGTTTTGTTTTTGTTTTTTAAAAAAAAAGCCTACTTTTGAGAGTTTCCTTTCAAAACCTCCTCTCGTAAAACGCTTTTGTGGCTGTTTTCAGGTCATCGATGAAACCCTTGATGTGAAAGAAATGATCTTCAACGCAGAGCGTGTCGGTGGGCTGGTGGACGAGCCGGTACGTATGTGGCTAGCGAGTCTCACTTGAGCGATGGGCGAATTCCTAAAGCTGGGTTTCGGATCCTGTCTGTCACTGAATTCCAGGGGTGTGGGGCCTTGACATTGCTCTGGGAGGTCGTGCAGAGTATAGTGCTGTAGAGCTTTTCTGCATAAAGATGCAAACGGTAAATGTGGTTGGTCATGTCTTGATAGCACAGATGGTTGAAGACCTTGTCAGTGGCCACCTTGAAGGCTGGCATTGAGCAGTGCACCCTCCGCATCGCTCTTCCTCTACCCTCTCCCTTGTTTTCTTCCCTCCAGGATAACGACAACTCCCTTCGCGATGACTTCAGTTTTAGCAGCAGTGCTCTTATTGGTCTCTTGGTGATTGCTGTTGCCATAGCTACTGTCATAGTCATCAGCTTGGTGATGCTGAGGAAGAGGCAGTACGGGACCATCAGCCACGGGATTGTGGAGGTGAGAAACAACTCCCGCTCCGTAAGCGGGGGCTGAAAATAGTCGGCGTGGAATCACGTGTGGCGTGGAGGGGGCGAAGATGGCGGTAGCTGCCATCCGTCCATGGCTCAGCTCTTCTTCCTTCTGCGCCCGACACGCACGTTTCTAATGACAGCTTAATGGGATCTGGAGAAAACTGCTTTTCCCCTTTGCCCAACCGACGTGTGGGATTCTAACGACCTCTTTAATGAGAGAAGCGGGTCCTGAGTTTGTAGCGTTAGCTAGCGTACTGGAGACTTGTAGAGAACATCCCCGAAGAGGTGAGGGCGGGCAGGAGGCGTTAGCGCCCGAACGAGGAACTCAGTTAAGCAAATAATTTTTTTGTGCCTTCCCATTTTTCCTGTTTACTGCTTGCCACCATTCGGCTGTCGGCTCTTGTTGTTATGAAATAAGACCTCCTCTGACCTGTCACCGTCTTTCTACAGGTTGACCCGATGCTCACCCCAGAAGAGCGGCATCTCAGCAAGATGCAAAACCATGGCTACGAGAACCCCACTTACAAATACCTGGAGCAGATGCAGATATAAAACCGAGACGAAGATACAACAGCCCTGAGCGGGGAAGGAGTGGGGCGGAGGGCCAAAGGGGTCCGGCGTTTTTGGATCGACTACTGACCAACAGTTGCTTCGAGAGGACTTCATCTTACATTCAGAACTCCTGGATCATTAAGACTGTAATTACTACTGTAGAGTTGCAATTTCCATTCTTTTAAATGGGTGAAGAAATGATAATATAACGATATGATATATAAATCTCCTTCAATGGGAAAAATGGATCTATTGCAGATATTTGACTGAGATGTAGTTTTCCTTTTTTTTTTTTTTAAATAATCTGAACAACACCAGTTCCATTGTCCTGTTGTCTGATACAAGCTCTATATATATATATAAAAAATGGGAAATGTTGATTTTTATTTCTGATAGACCACCTGTATATTGAGGCTCGTTTGTACCAGCCTGCCTTGTAAAAAGGAGACAGTTGTGGCTCTTCAGTCATTTTGGCTTTTATATATAAAGCAGTATCTTTTTTTTTTTTTTTTTTTTTTTTTTTTTTTAAAAAAGTTAATTTCACTGGGAGTTGCAAAGAGATTAATTTAGGGATAGGAACTCTGACAGCATAAGCAAGGAAGCAATTGGGAATGGTAACTAACAAAAATCCTTATAATAAGAAAAAAAGAGAAAAAAAAATTAAAAAACACCCCCCCCCCCCCCGCCCCCATCCTCATATCCCAGTGGTGTGCACCCTGCTGCTTAGCAGTTTGGGCTGGAGGAATTGAGACTCCCTGGAGGCAAGGAGTGAAAAGGCTTCTGGCATCTCTGTTGATAGTTATTCTAGTGGAATGTTAGAAACACAGTTTGTGCGTTCTGGGGTCTGCACATTCCCCTTCCAGTTTCAGTTCTGCTCTAGGCTGGGAAGTTCCTGGTATCGAATTGAAATCCTCCCTTCGGAACCAGTTTCCTTCAGTACTCACCCGGCATTAACAGCCCCCCTCTCGCTACTACTTCCTAACTTTCCCCAGCGCTCCTGCCTCGCCAGCGCGGTAAGTAGATGAGACGCAGGGTTTTGATTGTTTGGTTTTTTTTTTGTTTTGGAGCCTCTGCGTCGCTTTTGGTGGTGTCAGGCCACGGCTTTGGGTGACAGAAATGACAAATCACTGCAATAACCAGCTGATGAACGCAACGCGGAGGTCACCAGAACTGGGGTTAAAACAGCGAGTCGCCTAACTGGGGTTAAGAGAGGAGTAAATTGGGAAAGGGATACTGCCTGCTTTTGGGGAAATTGGCTGCGTAGACCCTGAGAAGAACAAAAGGGGTGTTGTTCTACTCACCATCATGTCTTTGTAATGCTTGTATAGTTGGTGTTAATGCTCACGGCTTTTTTAAATCTGGAGGTTCTGGTAACCTGTGGTGTATTTTTTCTATTTTTCCTGTGACTTTTATTTTATTTTTTTTTTTCTTCCCCCTTTCCGTGTCTCTTCCCACTATGCACAGATTTACCTGCAAACTCCTTAGTGTGGTCTGTGGGGAATGTACAAAGTTTAAACACATCAATAAACACTTTAACTTCCAGATGGCTTCCTCTCTTCATTCACGGGCTCGCTTAAGTTCCTCCCTCCTCCCGCCGTGTCCCGTGGAGACTTCTCCTCGCCTTTTTTGCCCACCTCCGCTTCAGCGACCGTCGTTGAAGGAACGTACTGATAGATAAAAGGGTGTAGAAAAAGACAAGCCTCAAACAACGCCACGGCTTCCTTGAATGCCTCTTGTTCTGGACGGCCAGATCTGAAATAGTTTGAAGACACAGAGCGTGGGGCGGTGTCTGGCTACGGTTGCGTTTACCGCATCACTTCTGATGGTTTTGTTTTACGAGGCAAAATCACTTGACTGGTTTAACTTTCTCTTCCAGAACACCTCAAACTTAACAGCCTGTAAAGCTCCCAGCTGCCTCTGCTCCTGGATGTCATTCCTCTTCTCTTTTCCTCCTTTGAAGTGTGACCTTGAGTGCAAATGCCTCCTCTTGGTGAAATGACCGAGGAGTCATCACCATTTGAACACTGAGGAGGCCGAGAGACGGAATTAATCTCCCTTTGCCTTGATCTGAGCTCTGAATGAAGAGGGGGAGAGGAGGCAAGAGGAAACATGAAGACTTGGCCATTTTGAGTAGGAAACAACCGTGTGTCCTCTTTCTCCTTAAACCTGGCCTCCTCGCTTCCACTGGGGCTTCCGTGGTCTGGTTAAATTATTCGGGCTCTGCAGGAAGGAACAGATGCTGGCCTAGAAAATGCCGTCTGTTGGCTTGTCACAGCTACTTGGGAAAGATTTTTGATTTTTTTTAAACTGTACATATCATTTAAATGATGCCAGAGCGTATCCTTTCTTGGGCTGCGCCGTCAGGTGCGGTGACCTGAAAGAGAAACGCATCTCGGTGGATTTTAGGTTGGCTGTCGGTTGACTGAGGTGGATTGGGTTGAATATCTGTTCTGGCTGCTACCATCACAATTTTTTTAGGGCGTCCTCCTGCGAGGTGTTGGAGATGAAGGGGTCTGTGTGGCAATGGCGAGCTGAAAATACAGGGAAATTCTGGGGTTCAATGGTGTGATGGATGGATTCAGGACATGGTGCTGCTAGGTTGATGGTTGGACTTGATGACCTTGGAGATCTTTTCCAACCTTAAAGATTGTATGATTCTATAATTTCTTTTTTTTTAATCTGAAAGCGCAGCTGCCTCAGAGAAAATACCTGCGTGGAGAAAGCGCTGTAAAGGCTTTCTGCACAGAGGAAGCAAATGCAAGGGGAATAATTGTTTTCTCCGGCCAGGAATAATCTTGCTCCAGCCATCCCAATTGTTAATTTAATAATCCCTGTTGTACAGATGATGATGATGCATGTCATAATTCTGAGAGGTTTTGTATTTTTTTTTTCTGTCTCCTTACTGCTGTCTCCTTGTTCTGAAGGGTGAACGTGAGGAAGATCACAGAGGATGGTACTGCACTGCATGACAAGGAATCCCTTTTTTTTTTTTTTTTTTTTTTTTTTTTAGGATGACGAGTCAAGAACTGCAACCCACAGAAGAGAACCATTCCTGTATTTTTACTTTCAGGCCTATTTGTTTAGGTTTATTTTTAAAAAAATAGAGAACACTTGGATTTTCTCTGACCCAAAATTGTCGGTGGAGTTGAATCATCCCCAGCAAAGGGTTTTGGGATCCAGCCCTGCACTCTTTTTCCCTGGGATGTCAGGTTGTATTTTCATAGGGAACTTGGACAGCAGCTTATTTTGAAGATGTTCAAGTGTTCTCTACTTTTACAGACTCAGTGACAAGAAAGGGAGGTGGGATGCAGTCCATCCAGCAACGCCGTACTTAACTGGGCTGTTTGAAACATCCTGATGAAGAACGAACCCAGAAACTTCCGCCCAGGAATTACGATGATCGTTTCTTTCCAGGAAGGACTTGACTTAAACTTTGGCTCACTTCAAAGAGAGGCTGGTGTGCGGGTGGTGTTCAGGACCATGCCAATTGGGGTGTTATTTTGGCTTGGGCTGGAATCTCAGGAGCAAGCCCCCTAAATTAATTAATTATTAATTACACACATATGTGTAAATATATACTAAATACATATCTATACACACACACAAAATATATATATGTGTGTGTGTGTATAGACACACGTTGGTGTCTGGGGGTGCCAATGGGTGTAGATGGGTGGGTGTAGATAGCTGTAGACGGGTGTAGTCAGGTGGAGATGGGTGTAAGTGTGTGTAGATAGCCGTAGATGGGTGTAGTCGGGTGTACTTGGACGTAGTCGGGTGTAGATGGGTGTACTTTTGGGCGTAGTCGCATGTACTTGGGCATAGATAGGTGTAGTCGGGCATAGATAGGTGTAGTCAGGCGTAGATGGGCGTAGACAGGTGTACTTGGGCGTTGACGGGAGTAGTCAGGCGTAGATGGGCGTAGTCAGGCATAGATGGGTGTAGATGGGCTTAGTCGGGTGTAGTCAGACAGATGGGCTTAGTTGGGTGCAGTCAGGCTTAGTTGGGCGTAGATGGGTGTAGTCAGGCATAGATGGGTGTAGACGGGCGTAGATGGCCATAGTCAGGTATAGATGGGTGTAGTTGGGCTTAGTTGGGCATAGTCGAGTGTAGATGGGCGTAGTTGGGCGTAGATGGGCGTAGTCGGGCATCGATGGGCGTAGATGGGTGTAGTCGGGCGTAGTCGGGTGTAGTCGGGCGTAGATGGGTGTAGTCAGGCATAGATGGGTGTAGATGGGTGTAGTCGGGCGTAGATGGGCTTACTTGGGCATAGATGGGCGTAGTCGGGCATAGATGGGTGTAGTCGGGCATAGTCGGGCGTACATGGGCTTACTCGGGCATAGATGGGCGTAGTTGGGCTTAGTTGGGCGTAGATGGGTGTAGTCGGGCTTAGTCGGGTGTAGATGGGTGTAGTCGGGTGTAGATGGGTGTAGTCGGGCTTAGTCGGGCGTAGGTGGGTGTAGTCGGGCGTAGATGGGCTTACTCGGGCATAGATGGGCGTAGTTGGGCTTAGTTGGGCGTAAATGGGCTTAGTTGGGCTTAGATGGGTGTAGTCAGTCATAGATGGGCATAGTTGGGCTTAGTCGGGTGTAGATGGGCGTAGTCGGGCTTAGTCGGATGTAGTCGGGCGTAGATGGGCTTAGTCGGGCGTAGTCGGGCGTAGGTGGGCATAGATGGGCTTAGTCGGGCGTAGATGGGCGTAGTCGGGCGTAGATGGGCGTAGTTAGGCTTAGCGTAAATGGGCGTAGTCGGGCATAGATGGGTGTAGTCGGGCATAGTCAGGCTCAGTCAGGCGTAGATGGGCTTACTCGGGCATAGATGGGCGTAGTTGGGCGTAAATGGGCTTAGTTGGGCATAGTTGGGCTTAGATGGGTGTAGTCAGTCATAGATGGGCGTAGTCAGGCTTAGTCGGGCGTAGATGGGCGTAGTTGGGCTTAGTCGGGCGTAGATGGGTGTAGATGGACGTAGTTGGGCGTAGATGAGCGTAGTCGGGCTTAGTTGGGCGTAGTCAGGCTCAGTCGGGCGTAGATGGGCTTACTCAGGCATAGATGGGTGTAGTTAGGCTTAGTTGGGCGTAGATGGGCTTAGTCGGGCGTAGATGGGCCTAGTCGGGTGGAGATGGGTGTAGTCAGGCATAGATGGGTGTAGTCGGGTGTAGATGGGTGTAGTCGGGCGTAGGTGGGTGTAGTTGGGCGTAGATGGGCTTAGTTGGGCTTAGTTGGGTGTAGATGGGCGTAGATGGGCGTAGTCAGGCTTAGTTGGGCATAGATGGGCGTAGTTGGGCGTAGATGGGTGTAGTCGGGTGTAGTCGGGTGTAGATGGGCGTAGTCAGGCTTAGTTGGGCGTAGATGGGCGTAGTCGGGCGTAGATGGGTGTAGTCGGGCGTAGATGGGCTTAGTTGGGCATAGATGGGTGTAGTTGGGCATAGATGGGTGTAGACGGGTGTAGTCGGGCATAGATGGGTGTAGACGGGTGTAGATGGGCGTAGGTGGGTGTAGTTGGGCGTAGATGGGCGTAGTCAGGCTTAGTTGGGCATAGATGGGCGTAGTTGGGCGTAGATGGGTGTAGTCGGGTGTAGATGGGCGTAGTCAGGCTTAGTTGGGCATAGATGGGCGTAGTCGGGCGTAGATGAGTGTAGATGGGTGTAGTCGGGCGTAGATGGGCTTAGTTGGGCATAGATGGTGTAGATGGGTGTAGTCGGGCATAGATGGGCTTAGTTGGGCGTAGATGGCTGTAGATGGGTGTAGTCGGGTTTAGATGGGTGTAGATGGGTGTAGTCGGGCGTAGATGGGTGTAGCTGGGCTTAGTCGGGCATAGATGGGTGTAGTCAGGCATAGATGGGTGTAGATGGGTGTAGTCGGGCTTAGATGGGCGTAGATGGGTGTAGTCGGGCGTAGATGGGTGTAGTCGGGCGTAGATAGGTGTAGATGGGCGTAGTCGGGCATAGTCGGGCTTAGTTGGGCGTAGATGGGTGTAGTCAGGCGTAGTCGGGCTTAGTCTGGTGTAGATGGGTATAGTCGGGCTTAGATGGGTGTAGATGGGTGTAGTCAGGCGTAGATGGGTGTAGTCGGGCGTAGATGGGTGTAGTCGGGCGTAGATGGGCTTAGTTGGGCGTAGATAGGTGTAGATGGGTGTAGTTGGGCTTAGTCGGGTGTAGTTGGGCGTAGTCGGGCGTAGATGGGCTTACTCGGGCATAGATGGGCGTAGTTGGGCTTAGTCGGGTGTAGTCGGGCGTAGATGGGCTTACTCGGGCATAGATGGGCGTAGTTGGGCTTAGTTGGGCGTAAATGGGCTTAGTTGGGCGTAGTCAGTCATAGATGGGCTTAGTCGGGCGTAGTCGGGCTTAGTCGGGTGTAGATGGGCGTAGTCGGGCTTAGTCGGGTGTAGTCGGGCGTAGATGGGCTTAGTCAGGCGTAGGTGGGCGTAGATGGGCTTAGTCGGGCGTAGATGAGCGTAGTCGGGCGTAGTTCGGCTTAGCGTAAATGGGCGTAGATGGGTGTAGTCGGGCATAGTCAGGCTCAGTTGGGCGTACATGGGCTTACTCGGGCATAGATGGGCGTAGTTGGGCTTAGTCGGGCGTAGTTGGGCTTAGTTGGGTGTAGATGGGCGTAGATGGGTGTAGATGGACGTAGTTGGGTGTAGATGGGCGTAGATGAGCGTAGTCGGGCGTAGTTGGGCTTAGTTGGGCGTAGATGGGTGTAGATGGGCGTAGTTGGGCATAGTCGGGCTTAGTTGGGCATAGTCGGGCTTAGATGGGCGTAGTCAGGCTTAGTCGGGCGTAGATGGGCGTAGTCGGGCGTAGATGGGTGTAGTCGGGCGTAGTCGGGCTTAGTCTGGTGTAGATGGGTGTAGTCGGGCTCAGTCGGGCGTAGATGGGCTTACTCGGGCATAGATGGGTGTAGTTAGGCTTAGTTGGGCGTAGATGGGTGTAGATGGGCTTAGTCGGGCGTAGATGGGCCTAGTCGGGTGGAGATGGGTGTAGTCAGGCATAGATGGGTGTAGTCGGGTGTAGATGGGTGTAGTCGGGCGTAGGTGGGTGTAGTTCGGCGTAGATGGGCTTAGTCGGGCTTAGTTGGGTGTAGATGGGCGTAGATGGGTATAGATGGGTGTAGTCGGGTGTAGATGGGCGTAGTCAGGCTTAGTTGGGCATAGATGGGCGTAGTTGGGCGTAGATGGGTGTAGTCGGGCGTAGTCAGGCTTAGTTGGGCATAGATGGGCGTAGTCGGGTGTAGATGGGCTTAGTTGGGCATAGATGGGTGTAGACGGGTGTAGTCGGGCGTAGCTGGGTGTAGTCGGGCGTAGCTGGGTGTAGTCGGGCGTAGGTGGGTGTAGTTGGGCGTAGATGGGCTTAGTCGGGCTTAGTTGGGTGTAGATGGGTATAGATGGGTGTAGTCGGGTGTAGATGGTGTAGTCGGGCGTAGTCAGGCTTAGTTGGGCATAGATGGGCGTAGTTGGGCATAGATGGGTGTAGACGGGCATAGATGGGCTTAGTTGGGCATAGATGGGCGTAGTTGGGCATAGATGGGTGTAGACGGGTGTAGATGGGTGTAGTCGGGCGTAGATGGGCGTAGTCAGGCTTAGTTGGGCATAGATGGGCGTAGTCGGGCGTAGATGGGTGTAGTCGGGTGTAGATGGGCGTAGTCAGGCTTAGTTGGGCATAGATGGGCGTAGTCGGGCGTAGATGGGTGTAGTCGGGCATAGATGGGCTTAGTTGGGCATAGATAGGTGTAGCTGGGCTTAGTCGGGTGTAGCTGGGTGTAGTCGGGCGTAGGTGGGTGTAGTTGGGCGTAGATGGGCGTAGTCAGGCTTAGTTGGGGGTAGATGGGTGTAGTCGGGCGTAGATGGGTGTAGTCGGGTGTAGATGGGCGTAGTCAGGCTTAGTTGGGCATAGATGGGCGTAGTCGGGCGTAGATGGGTGTAGATGGGTGTAGTCGGGCATAGATGGGCTTAGTTGGGTGTAGATGGGTGTAGTCGGGCGTAGATGGGTGTAGTCGGGCATAGATGGGCTTAGTTGGCCGTAGATGGGTGTAGCTGGGCTTAGTCGGGCGTAGTCGGGCATAGATGGGCTTAGTTGGGCGTAGTCGGGCGTAGGTGGGTGTAGATGGGTGTAGTCGGGCTTAGTCTGGTGTAGATGGGTGTAGTCGGGCTTAGATGGGTGTAGATGGGTGTAGTCGGGTGTAGCTGGGCTTAGTCGGGCGTAGATGGGTGTAGTCAGGCATAGATGGGTGTAGTCGGGCGTAGATGGGTGTAGTCGGGCGTAGATAGGCGTAGATGGGTGCAGTCGGGCATAGATGGGCTTAGTTGGGCGTAGATAGGTGTAGATGGGTGTAGCTGGGCTTAGTCGGGCGTAGATGGGTGTAGTCAGGCATAGATGGGTGTAGTCGGGCGTAGTCGGGCGTAGATGGGCGTAGATGGGTGTAGTCAGGCATAGATGGGTGTAGTCGGGCATAGATGGGTGTAGTCGGGCATAGATGGGTGTAGTCGGGCATAGATGGGCTTAGTTGGGCGTAGATAGGTGTAGATGGGTGTAGTTGGGCTTAGTCGGGTGTAGATGGGTGTAGTCGGGCGTAGATGGGTGTAGTCGGGCGTAGTTGGGCGTAGTCGGGCGTAGATGGGCTTAGTTGGGCGTAGTCGGGCGTAGGTGGGTGTAGATGGGTGTAGTCAGGCGTAGATGGGCGTAGTCGGGCGTAGATGGGTGTAGTCGGGCGTAGTCGGGCTTAGTCTGGTGTAGATCTGTGTAGTCGGGCTCAGTCGGGCGTAGATGGGCTTACTCGGGCATAGATGGGTGTAGTTAGGCTTAGTTGGGCGTAGATGGGTGTAGATGGGCTTAGTCGGGCGTAGATGGGCCTAGTCGGGCCTAGTCGGGCGTAGATGGGTGTAGTCAGGCATAGATGGGTGTAGTCGGGTGTAGATGGGTGTAGTCGGGCGTAGGTGGGTGTAGTTGGGCGTAGGTGGGCTTAGTCGGGCTTAGTTGGGTGTAGATGGGTGTAGTCGGGTGTAGATGGGCGTAGTCAGGCTTAGTTGGGCATAGATGGGCGTAGTTGGGCGTAGATGGGTGTAGTCGGGTGTATTGGGCGTAGTCAGGCTTAGTTGGGCATAGATGGGCGTAGTCGGGCGTAGATGGGTGTAGTCGGGCGTAGATGGGCTTAGTTGGGGTAGATGGGTGTAGTCGGGCATAGATGGGTGTAGACGGGTGTAGTCGGGCGTAGATGGGCGTAGATGGGTGTAGTCGGGCTTAGATAGGTGTAGTCGGGCGTAGATGGGTGTAGCTGGGCTTAGTCGGGCGTAGATGGGTGTAGTCGGGCATAGATGGGCTTAGTTGGGCATAGATAGGTGTAGCTGGGCTTAGTCAGGTGTAGTCGGGCGTAGATGGGTGTAGTCGGGCATAGATGGGTGTAGTCAGGCTTTTTTTAAATAAAAATATGCAAAGTTAAATAAAGAAACTTAAAAATATCAGTAAACACAAAATTAAAAAAGAAGTTTAAAAATTTATTTAACTTATTTTTTTTCATTTAACTTTTTAAAAATTATTTCTTTATATTATTTTAGGGCTATGACCCAGTGAGAAGACCTCCTGCCATGGGTGGAAGTTATTTTTTCCTTCCACGCTTCTCCGTTTGCACCCGGTGAATTGCAGCAGGAAGAAATTTACCGTCGCGTTTGTCCACCCAGTGCTGCCCAGGAGCCAGCACAGGCCCCAGCACTTCCCTTAAGCCTGGTCCAAACTATAAACTCCATTTTACCTAAGATGAATCAATTCGTAATCCAGGAGCTCACAAAGGTTTCAGCCCCTCAGCTCCAGTGATAATTAATTAATGAGTTAATTAAACAAACAGCTCCAGGCACCAAGCTGTCCAGTCCTGGAAATCTCAATTGCACCTGTGCTTTGCTAAGTAGAGAAAAAAAAAAAAAAATCAGCAAGGTTAAACTGCACAATAACTTAATTTTCCTTCAATCGCCATGAAAAAAACAAACAGCAGCTGAGCTTTGTCCGTTCCTCGTTGGGTCCCTGCAGAACGATGAAGTAGATGCAGAGTTTTAAGCCAACGCGTCTTCCAAAGACTTCTGTAACTGAAAAAAGTTTGGTGCAGCATTAATTTAAAGCACAGTGACAGCACAAAGCAAAACCCAAGAACTTTGAAACCCCAAAACCACTTCCTTAAGACCAAGACCTAGACAAAAACTGACAACTTTGAAACCCAAAACCCAACAACTTTGAAACCCAAAAACCCCAACTTAAGACCAAGACCTAGACCCAAAACGTGACAACTTTGAGACCCAAAACCCCCTTAGCCCAAGACCTAGACCCAAAAACCCCACTTAAAACCGAGTCCTAAACCCAAAAACTGACAACTTTGAGATCCAAAACCACTTACTTTAGACCAAGACCAGGACCCAAAACCTGACAACTTCGGAACCCAAAACACACTTACTTCAGACCAAGACCCAACAACTTTGAAACCCAAACACTTAGACTACAACCACCCAACTCCTGGCCGTGTGTAGAACCTTGCAAGATCTAAGACAAGTATTTTTGAATTTAAAGCTCCGCTAAATCGTTTTCATTGTAATAAGAGATTTTAAGAATAAAACTTCCTATTTTGGTGACACTGCTGGGGCCAAGCAGCAGCTAAGACCCAAACATCTCCTGTCCCCTGGTGCGCCCAGGTACCTTTTTCCCCACAAGTTCAGGAGATGGGTAGGCTTTGTCCATTGGGTTGCAAACGGAGTCTTCTAGTGAGGAGGAAACGGAGCTGCGCTGCTTCCGTCAGATGCCACCAGCGCCCCCCCCCAAAAAAACCAACCCCAAAACCAAATAAAGACTTTTTTTTTTCCACCCTTGCGTCTCTGTACTCACCAGGTGATGGAGTGGTTGACGTGACACGGGGAGCGGTGGTAGCACATCGTAGGCGGTCAGTATCACACTGCAACTGAAATAGAAATTATGGGTTATCTCGTAGATTCACAAATGAAACCACCTTTCTGCTAAGCTCCCCCGTCAAAGCAGGCACCGCAGGCGTCTCGTTTTCCAACAGTATCACAGAACCGAGGAGAAATTAAAGTCACCAGGGAGGAAAGCTGGAAGGTGACCGAGAGGCCACTGCTGTTCTTTTATCGTCACAGCACCAGTTATTGGGAGTAGGTAATCAAAGTTAGTCTTTTTTTTTTTTTTTTTTTTTTTTTTTTTGAGATGGTATTAAGCTGCTCATCCTTTAATCCAGGTGTTTCGTGCTCATGCACGGGTATTTCTACCCAGCGCGTGCAATCGAACCGGAGTCTAGAGAAGGAAAGTCCTAACCATGACGCTAAGCATTTAGAAGGACATTTATTTACATTTACACCCCACCTCTCACGGCTTGGCGCAGGCGAGAAGCTGCTACTGCAGTTGGGGACTCTCGAGTTCCGCCTCAAGTGTGCTTGGCACAACGAGGACAAGAGGTTGACCAGATTTTAGCACAGTTGCACCCGAGATATTTTCAAAAACGTCTTTAAGGAAAACAGTAGGACAGGTAACTATGAACTCTTTGGACTCCACTTTGCCGTGTGGAAATGTTGCGAGTGCTTACCACAACTACTGGCGCGCACATCTGCTGCGCTTTGTTGCCTTGATCTTTACAGCATCAGCGCGTCAACTGCTGAGCAGGAGCTGGGGAAAACTGGTGGGGCTCCATCTCACCGACGTTCCTCCTACGCCTATCCACGTGAGTAGAGCTCTACTGAGAAGCGACAAGGGCACGGACTTACCTGAGGCTACCACGAAAAATGGCTCCCTCTCAGCAAAATGTTGACCTGGGAGCTTCTTGGGTGATCAACGGTGCTTTGCGTGAGGAGAAGGACGCTCTTGTTGAACTTCAATGTGCTCCACAGAACCAACACACGCTGGGCATCCAGCACAATGAAGTAGCCCAAGAGCCGTCTTGGCAGGTAGACACAACGCGTGAACCTCACCATGTCCTGTAAGGCAAACAGATGTTACTAAGCTTAGGTAAAATATACATAGATTGTAAATATTTACAATTGTAAATAATATAAACAGTAAAAACCCAAACACCTACCAGAAATTCATGTACCTGTCCACGTGTTGGGCAAGACGTGAGTGATGTGAACAGCACAGGACAAGTTAGATTCCGCAGATGATCTATCAAGGAGAAAACTGAACACCATTTCAGCAACGATGTTAGAACTCTTTTCCTCACCCCTTCCACGTTGCCTACCCAATGAGTTCTATCGCCTTCCAGCTTCAACAGGAAAGCACGCTTCAGGTTGAAGACTTCTTGTAGGAGACATCAGCTCCACACACAGGCCAACTGGTAACCACTCTACAAATTCAATTACAGCCACAACAATCTCATTTTTTGCCCTCTCTCTACTCTATTGACCCAATGAATATTGGTCCTTATCTCAAATATGGGGCACCTCTACCACTGTAACCAGTTTGTAGGATTCCTGTGCACAAAGTTCACCCAACACATGATATTTCCGAGCACAGCGGTATTTATTGCTCTGTTATGGACTTGCAGAAGCAGTTCCTAGCGGATTGTTCTCCCTTTATGAGTCTTGGCAACCCAACTACGCCAGAGACACCGCTGAGCAGGAGGGTGATGATTGGCTGGGTCAGAGCAGAGAAGGGAGGGGCGTGCAGCACCTTCAGGGCGTCCCCTGTTGTTCGTAGAGTGTGCTTCTGGGTCCTTCCTCTCTCCTCTGCTCCGAGCCGTCTCCGTTTATCCCCTCAGCAGATTCAGCGGCAGAGTACTGACCAGGCGTTGGTGCACACGTGGCCAGTGCGTGCAGCAAGGCCTGCCAAGTACATGCCCCACTGGCCAACAGTGGTTCCTGGATAGTAGCAACATCCTGCTCAATAACAACCCTCCCAGCTCCCCTCTCCCAGATAACACCCCTCCCAGCTCCCCTCTCCAAGGTCGCGTTCCCACAGTGGCCCTACACAGACCGTCACTGAGATCGCTCACACATGCCACCGCGTGGTCCGTGGTTGGGACACTGTGGTATTCCACAAACCGTGCCCTTAAGCGGTGTAAAGCTGTATCAACAGTAGTCCACAACAATAACTGTTTTAACCAACCCCACCCCCACGTCCATCCAGGAAACAGGTTCCATCCAGTTGCTCCCACTAATTGCTGGTTCCATCAGCGTATCTCTTGCAATTGCTCATGGATGGACTTTGAGTGGTCACTGAAGTTCGTGCAAGGCAAACCGTCCAAGTCCTCACATCCACGTCCACGAGCGAGGAGTAAAAAGTCCATAGCAGCGTGATTTTGAAGCATAGCATGGCGTATCCTGTCTATATCAAGTAACAAATCAGAAAGAGCTATAGTAGTAGCGTTACTAGTAGATCTGAAATAGGTACAATTGTCCACGTCCAATGTTCCCAGGATTCAAAATTCTTGTGGGGGTAATGCAGGTGATTTACCCAGCTGTCCCACTGGTTTATAAGTTTGGGCAACCCCCTGGCATTTTTACGAGTTCGGCCAACTGTGTTGGTGAACTCACTTGCGGTGAGGGGTACTCCTACCGAGCTCGTCGTAAATGGGTTCCGGGGCGTCGCCGTGCTGAGACAAAGGGTATCTTGTCCAGTGGCCTTCACCAGTGTCACCCATACATTCTACTCACGGGGGAAATGCCTGTGCATGAACCTGTCAAAACAAAAAAGACACAAGGGGGGGTGATGTTAACCTGTTAACCTTGGTTTTGTCCTTTTTTTTTTTTTTTTTTCATTCAATTCACCCATAAGGGCGATGGTGACAGCCTGTGAATCATGAGCAGCCACCACTTCAGCTGCAACTGGTCCTGGCTGCCCAGGGGGGTGATACCAAACACGAGCACCCACAAACATTTGCGATACAGGGTTGGGTTCAATGTGGGTTCAATTTTCGGGGCATCACCCGAAAATACACAGGTGCCAAAAGGCCTGCAGGGATCAGAATGAAGAGATGAGGATCCCCGCTCAGCGGTCAATGTAACTGAGTGCCACTCTCGTATTGCACCAGAGCGAGTGGTACTTTTATCGGCCTGGCTTGCTGATTTCTCATCGATAGGAGGGTGTTAACATACACAAAACAAACGATTTCTCACCGCCTGATGTCCCAGTGACCAATGCTCTGTCTGTCTTTGGCCCAGCTTCCTGCACCTGCAGGTTAACGAGACTTGGAAAGCCACACAGTGTCCTTGGTCTCGTTAACAACAACTCTGATCATCAGAGTGTTTTTATCAACGTTCTTCACATACAAAACCCAAAGCTACCGAGAGGAAAAGCAACTCCATCCCTGCCGACACCAAGACAGCATTCACCTTTTATTCCATATCATTTGGATCATGCTTACACACACGCACAGATTGCTTATACCTGTCTAGGAAATTTTTAATTTCCTCCAGACTGTCATCTGTTAATTTGTCTGTTGGCACTGCCTGTCCATTTCCACTTCAACATCTTATAACTGAACACTGCGCCTTGCACGGCAACAATACCAACCTGCATGTATCGCTTGTTCTAACGGGGTCAGCCCGTTAGACTTCTTGTAGGAGACATCAACTCCACACACAGGCCAACTGGTAACCACTCTACAAATTCAATTACAGCCACAACAATCTCATTTTTTTCCCTCTCTCTACTCTATTGACCCAATGAATATTGGTCCTTATCTCAAATATGGGGCATCTCTACCACTGTAACCAGTTTGTAGGATTCCTGTGCACAAAGTTCACCCAACACATGATATTTCCGAGCACAGCGGTATTTATTGCTCTGTTATGGACTTGCAGAAGCAGTTCCTAGCGGATTGTTCTCCCTTTATGAGTCTTGCCAACCCAACTACGCCGGAGACCCCGCAGAGCAGGAGGGTGATGATTGGCTGGGTCAGAGCAGAGAAGGGAGGCAGGCACAGGACTTTAAGGGCGTCCCCTGTTGTAAATAAAGCGTGCGCTGGGTCCTTCCTCTCTCCTCCGCTCCAAGCCGCCTCTGTTTATCCCCTCAGCAGATTCAGCGGCAGAGTACTGACCAGGCGTTGGTGCACACGTGGCCAGTGCGTGCAGCAAGGCCTGCCAAGTACGTGCTCTGCTGGCCAACAGCAGTTCTTGGATAGCCACAACATCCTTCTCCATAACAACCCTCCTGGCTCCCCTTCTCCCAGATAACACCCCTCCCAGCTCCCCTCTCCAGGGCCGTGTTCCCATGGTGGCCCTACACGGACCATCACTGAGATACCTCACACAACCACCCAACTGGTAATTTTGCATGCCCAGCGCAGGGAACCCCGGTGCATTAGCTCTAGGCTCAGCGTACGATCCGACTGACCTTAAGACGCACAGCCAATGTGATCAGTAAGAATTTGCTCTTACTTGCATTTATTCAAGAAAAGAAGAAATATCCCCACGTAACATCTTAAGCAGAAAGGAAAAAAAAAAAAAAAAAAAATCACTAAAAGAGGGATTCTGCATTACCTAGACAGCACCAGGGCAAGAAAAACCAGGGAAAAAGAGAAAGAGGTTTTTTTTTCCCCTTTCTTTTCAACCCAAGTGCAGTACACAGGGTTACAGCCTACGCACTAAGCTTCCCGTCAATGGCAGCTAGTCTATAACAAGTTGACCGAACGACCCTGCTTCTGGTCCCAGGAGGATTATTAATAACCGGAGCACGTCACCTCCTCGGAGCACGTGTGAAGCTCTCGCTCCGGCACGGGAGATCCACATCAGCTGGAGTTAAAGGCAACCTGTTCCACCAGATCCTGGAGAAACCACTGCTCCTGGATGCAGCTGGCTTTACAACCCCAAATAATATTTTTCCGCGTGCATGTGTCAAATGTGGGAGCCCAAAAGGCCTCACTCACCTTGGTTTCTTTGCTCCTCAAGGTTCTTTTCTTGACACCCGCCAGTGGTGCGAAGCATTGGTCTCCTTCCAGCCCCACTCAAATGTAGAAAATAAAATAAAATATGAAGTGCTCACACTTCCAGGGATCTCCTGTGGGGCTGGGAATTGCAACTGCTTGGAGCCAGGGGGGGATTTTTCTTTCCTCCCAACGCTTGCTTGAGTTTTTGGAGTTGTGCCGACCAGCAGTGAGGTGTTTAGATTAAGTGGTCTCCCACACATCTTCGGGGAGGAGTAAAACCAAGGTAATAAGAGATGTGACTAATAAAGCTGTTTGTCCCCCCTCTTCAACTAGCCCAGCCCTTAACGAAGGGCACGTCCCAAGCATTGGAAACCTTGATGATGAACTTTCTGTTCTTTCAACTAATTCTGTTTAATTACACCTTTTATTAACCAGCTGCCCCACCCAACTCAATCCTCTCAGTTCTTGATTAAAGACTTGCAAGACAGCAGTGCCAATGGGAAAAAACCCTCCCTCCCTGGCCACCAACCCTTTTCTCCAGGCAGATTTGGCCACATCAAGTCATATGCGGTCCTGTCCGTCCGACATCTCATCCACCCCTCAAACCAGACGTAACCGTGCCTTCAATCTCAAGGTGTCGTATTCAACAGATCCATCGAGGTGGCTGGTTAAAGTACTTTATTGGAGACCACGATACGCTGTGCACGTTAAGCGTTGTACAAAAAAAACCCCTCTATTAACACCAGAGTGAGCGACAGCCACCAGGAGCTTTGAATGCTGCTTTGGCTCCTCTTCTGCAGAGACAGAAAGGAAAATAATGTTAAAAAAAAAAAAGCCAAATGGGCCACATTGGTGGGACTCCATCAGCAAACCAGTTCTGCAGCACAGAAATTGTTAAAATCTCTCCATGAGCCTGGTTTGCTCTTGCTGTCGCCGAAGAGACGCATGGGAAAGACCTTGCTTCTCCTGCTGCGCTCCGCCTTCCGAGTCCTGCCTCCCACTTCCGATGCTCTGCCATCAAATGCCAGTGTAGTTCCCCAAGACCAATTAAAAAACCTCATCTTGAGAGCTCTAAGCCAGCGAGGAAGAAGTTTCCACGCCTGCCAAGGCCTCATTTGTCATCCAAGGTGCTCTCCGGCAGCAGGGCGCTGTTGCTCTTGTTGCCTCTGCGGCAGATGCCGCAGTCCAGCTCCACGTCGACGTCCTGGAATCTCAGCTGGCAGGACTCGTTACAGCTGCGGGAGGGAGAGTGATACCGGTCAGGAATCTGTGGGCAGCGAGAGCCACCAGCTCACCCCAGCCCGCTCGGGAAGGCTGCTAAGGACCGGCTGCTCTGTGGTGGCACCAAGCCCATCCTTTCCAGCCAACCATGCTTGGATGTTCATGGACGCCCACATTTCTTACCCCATGATAAGCTGGTGGCTGGACTTCCTAGGTTTGTATTGGGTCTAGGTATTGCTCTTGGCCATCCCAGCTTGTGTGTGGTGCTGGGACCCCCCAGGACCCCTCTCCTCCACATACCAGCGAGATGCGGCAGAGTTTGCTGCCAAGACGGCGAGAGTGCCCACGTAGTGCCAGCAGAAGCACATGGTGAGGAAGGTGAAATTGCTGCGGTCGGTCTGATCCCAGCCTGGTCCTCCCCACGGAGGGGACAGCACAAACCCGATCTGGTCACAGATGGAAGAGACGTTAGGTGTCAGCACCATCCCTCCTCGCTTCTCCTCCTGAGCTCAGCCAGGGTGCAAAGCCCACCGCTCAGAGGAGAACACTGGGTGTGTGCTGACCTGCCAAAACCAAGAGCCCTGGAGAAGGAAGGAGCTGGTCCTGAAGGTCTCCAGGATGATGTGGTCTCGGAGGAAGACCTCTAAGAGGGCACAGAAGGCTCCGGAGAAGACAGCCATGGCCAGCAGGGAATGGAGGTGGTGGTCCAGCAAAGCATCACCGTAGTCATAGAAACAGAAAAGCAAACCTGCCAAGATTCACACTGCATTAGAAAAAAAGATTATCAAGGATTTTTTTTTAAAAAAAACAAACAACAAACATCTGAAAACTGAGACTGTGCTCCAGGTCTTGCTATGATTTGCCTGGCAGGAGGGGCCAGACCGCAAATAGCCTGCTGCCATCACCTTCACCCCGCGAGGACCACGCAACCGCCAGTGCCGGAACCCGCAGGGCACAAGCATACGGGCACGAGCACTCCCTACTCTCCCGGGCATCGCACGCATGCGATTCACCTTCGGTGAACAGAGCCACGGAGAGCGAGAGCCGATCCAAGCCCAGAGGCAGCTTGAGCCGGCAGTGGGAGACGATGTCCACGATGCCCGAGAGGAGGAAGAAGAGGTACATGGTGGTGTAGTGCCAGTGGGCGAGGTCTGTCCAGCCGTGCGTCTTGGTGCTGTACAGCTGCAGGTGGGGGCCAGCGGGAACAAACTGCTCCACCAGTATCCCTGGGCAGAGAGCGGAACGGGTGGGCTTTCCCTTTTGTGCGGGGAAAAGGACAAGCCCCAGTCTCACGGGAGAGAGCGGCTGCGGTGCCAGTAGATAACGGGGCCAAGACTCATCATCAACATCTCTTACCTGCTAGAGCAAAGAAAGCTTTGACCGCCCCTTCAAAGATTTCCACGCGCTGGGCCCCATGGCTCGGCCGGCTTTCGGCGTTGCCTTTCCGCCGGAGGTACTTCAGGGGGTATCGCACAGACCACCAGAGACCAAAAATGAAGAAGAAGGTGCCCCGGAGGGCGCTACCAAGGAAACTCGTCGGCATCGGGCTCGCTTGCTGGACCTACAAGGACAAACAGCATCTGGGGACCGACTCAAAGCATCCCCCGAGGGAGATGTGGGGCCGCTCCCTTGCTCAGCATCCCTGGGGAGCTGCATCCCAACAGAGCGGGCGCGTACGGCTCCGCCATCAGCTACGAAGAGGTAATACCAGGGATGTGGCATCACCAAGGAGAAGCTGATGCCGTGCACCCCTGTATATACGTGTATACGTATATATGTATGTGGTTCCACGTGTGCAACCATCAGGACTTCATCGCGCCAGAGAAAAATATATTTGCACCCAAGAAGGCGTAACAGCCACACGCTATTAGAAGAGGAAACATAACAAAAGTTTTTGCTAATAAAAAGCAAAATGACAATTATTTCCTTGGAACATGAACTGGATAATTACCTGGGCACGAACCCAGCCGGCGTGTTCGGCAGCTCCAGCCGGCCAAGGCTTTCCCGGGCCCTACCGGCTACGCAACAAAAGACGGCGGCAACCCAGGAACCATTACCATTTCCAAAAGGAGCCTCATGGATATTCCACAAAACCTTTGTGTCACACGCGAGTGGTGATTTGATACACAGGAAAGAGATTTCATCTCCCGTAGCAAGAGCTCAAAGACTAAAGGCATGAATATTGCCTTCGCGCTAAGCCAGGCCAACGCCACCAAGTACCAGCAAGGAAGGAGATGGCACAACCAGCCGCCACAGGCAAAGTTATATCCTGTAAAGTATGTAAGCCCATACTGAAATTGTTGAAAAAAAATCCCAGAGCAGAAGGGAATAAGTCATAACCTAAAAGCCTACAGCAGTGAGCTGTTGATGTTACCTTGGGACGGTCTGGTTTCAACCACCAAGACCTCTCTTCACGCTCTCTGTATGTAGACCACCTAAGGGGGTCTCACTCTTTCCTTCCTCATGGGCTTTCCGGTCCTTTTCTACAGCCCAGATGTGCACGGATGAAAGCATTACTCATCCTTGAAGCAACCGCATCGACTTGTCCTTGCCTCATATCCTTGCCACGTTTAGAAACACCAAAGCAAATCGCAGAGGCTGGATGAACAACTCCAGCACGTTCTCCGAGTCCTCCCACGCTAGAAAGTAATTAGGCACTGGAAAAGGAGTGGAAAGCGCCTTAGGTGAGGGAAGAGATGTCCCCGGTTGGGTTTTGGCTGCGGAGATGGTGTCCGGCTCAGCCCCGTGTGGGCAAGCACGGCGTTTGGGTTGAGAGACCGTCATGACCTGCTGCACCTCCGGGACGTGGGTCACCTGGAGAAGGCTCAGAGCTGTTTATACCACGTCGAGGTTTCCTTTCAGGAGGGAAGTTGCTCAACAGCCTTTCAGGCAGTTGAGAAACACCCCGTCCCGGGAGCTGGTTCGGGGATTGGCGATGGTGTTCTCCTCTGTTTTGGATGCCTACATCAGGGTGAGGACGGCTCGTGGCCCATGACTTCCCTGATTATAGACCAGACACCCAGGCCCAGGGCACCTATCATCCCTGCACAGACATCCACACGCAGAAGGGACGAAGAACAAATGCTCTTAAAGCACATTTAAGCGGCACACAATTGCAGGATGCATAACCAAACTTCATCATTGTCCTACAGGGACCGTGACTGCAATGGCAATGGCCCGAAGCCACAGTCAGGAGCATGCCCTGATCAGGATACGTGGCAGGAGCATTAATTTGACGTGCTTCGTTGGAGGAGAGGAGGAAAGCAGAGACATTCCAGCGCCCAAGCATCAGAAACAGCAGCTAACACATCCCACCTGCAGCTCCAGGCTGCTCCGGCATCCAGCATTAACCCAGGGATTTATCACCCCACGTCCACTGGGCACCCACCGCTTCGCCCACTGTCTGAGAGCTGCCTCTGGGATCTCCTAACCCTGACCGCCCCTCTTCCCAGCCTCAGTCCTCATCTTTTCAGTGCTGGGGTCCCTTTTGCAGCCCAATCCAGCAAGGCTTTTCTGGTAGTTATCACAAGTCCCCCTTTGCTTCCCACCACCCAGACACATCTTGGGGCATCTCTCACTCCCCAGAGATGTCCCAAACCCACCCTTCGGTCAAGCAGAAGTGTGGACGTAGCGCACACACACACAAAAAAAAAATCCCCCCTTCTTTTATCGAACAGCCGCTATTTCGCAGTGACACCAGACACGTTTCCAAGCAATGGGTCCAGGTGCTCAGCTCACATTTTCATTACCATCGACGGTTTCAGCTCCACGTGGGACAGATGCTGCTGGGAGGATGCTGTCCATGTGGATGCATGAGCATCCCCTACCAGCACCCATGGGTGCAAACATCAGCCTGGCAGGGAGAGCAGCATCCCGGGACAGCCAGCCTGAAGGTGCAGGGCAAGCTCCAAACGGATGTTTGGAGGGTCTTCTCTTTGTGGATCCTCCTCCATCCTTGCCAAGGCCAACAGCCCTCTCTCAACAGAAGAGGCACAAGCTCCCTCTCCTGCCAATCCCCTGCCAGGATGCACCTCCAAAACCTGATAACCTCCCCCCAAAAAAGACCTAAAGCCACAGAAGGCTGGCAGATGCCTCCTCAGCATCACTTACCATAGAATCTTTAAGGTGGAAAGAGACCTCCAAGATCATCGAGTCCAACTGTCAACCTAACACCACCATGCCTACTGAACCACGTCCTGAAGTACCACATCTACATGTTCTTTGAACTTCCACTAGCCTCCTTGGTGGCCGTCATCACGCTAAACCTTAGCCTTGCAGAGATGAACTCTCCCCACGTCCCTTCTTCCCAAGCTCCAGCAGCCGCGTCCACCCCATGCACGGCATCCCACCGACATATTTCTCTCTATGGGTGGAAGAGTTTACCTGTGACTCCTGCCTGTCCTTCTCCCAGCTCCAGATGTGGCAGCAAGGAGCGGTTATTACTCAGTAGAGGTAGATAAAGGGAGAAGCCACCACAGGGAGGTGGCCCTCAGACAGGATGTTTAGAGCCGAAACACGCCGCCGGCCAGTTCGAGGCACGCTGAGTCAACCAGCTTTCACAACCTAGGACACCTGGAGTCTGCTATTAAAAAAAAAAAAAAAAAGTCTCCTGGAGTTTGCCACAAAAATCAGGATGAGCAGCCAATTCTCGTTCCCATGGCAACCGCATCTATTCAGTTATTATGTTGGGTTTTTTTGGATGACTGGGGAACCAGCCGAGAAGAGACATCACCCAAAGTGGCCAAGCTCTGCTGGAAGGGCTCTGAAGCCTCCAAACTGGGCTGCCAGGTACACAATAACCCTTTTGGGGTGGTCTGGCCTTATGAAAAGTGCCCCTAGGCAGGAGATTTGGGGTCAGGAGCTCCCAAATCAGGGCGGAGCCCTTGTGAGCTCCATCTCCCAGCACCCAGAGGAAGATAACGGCCTCTCCATGAAAAGATGGGCTGGCAGGATACAGCCTATTCCCACTCCTTTTTATCTATCCGATACTCGATGCTGCCCACAGGCACAAGTCACTACTGATCCGCCGCCGCACGTCGCATAGCCAACGGCTGCACGCCCAGCCTTAGCACCTCGCTGGCTGCGTAGACAAGCGACGCAGGCGCCTCAAGGCAAATAAATACCACGGGCCACCCCAGCGTCCCCGTCTCCCTTCGAAGCACCGAGTTGATGGCACAGAAACGCTCGGCAGGAGCCCTGCCCCAGCCTCCAGCGGCCCAAGGACCACTAACAACCACTCAGGGCACTCCCAACCCGATACTTCTCCGGGATGAAACCACACGCACATAACTCCTCGTGCGACCAAAGAAAAAACCCCAAGCAAGGCCGCAGGATAAGGCATGCCCAGCCCTGCCAAGAGCCGCACACGTGAGCCGGCGCCCCACAGAAGCCCCAAGGCTGGAAGAGGACGGAAGCAAACCAGCCTGCGCAGCTCTCCCTGGGGTGATAGGCTGTTCTCCAGTGCGGCCATAAAAGCCACCAAGCCGTAGCCAGGAGCTCTTTTGTACCCTTTATCTCCATATCAGCAGCAGCAAGTGGGAGGAAGGAAGGAAAACAAGAAGCTGGTATCACTGCGCGCCTCCAACAGCTCTTGGGGAGCAAGGCATGTCACCGAGGACACGTGCAAAAAGGTCCCGTGACAGCTGGGAGGCCCACAGCAGCAGAGGGGTTTCCAGCACCACAGAGGGATTCACCCAAGATAAATCACAGAATGGTTGGGGTGGAAGGGACCTTAAAAACCACCCAGTTCCAACCCCCCCACCCTGGGCAGGGACACCCTCCACCAGACCAGGTTGCTCAACGCCCCATCCAACCTGGCCTTGAACACCGCTGGGGCGGGGCATCCACAGCTTCTCTGGGAAGCATGGTCCACCACCTCACCACCCACACAGAAAAGAATTTCTTCCTTATATCTCATCTAAACCTACCCTCTTCCAGTTTAAAGCCATAAAACTTCAGGAGCTCACAGGGCCCTACCATGTTAAGGCCAAGCACCAGGAGAAACACAACCCCATAGGACCTCTTCCTTACAGACTTACCCCTAAAAATAATTTTAAAAAGAAAAAAAACCCCATACCTTTCTCACCAGAAGAAGAGCAGCAGCACCGTTAGGGACCTCTTTGCAGCTCGGTTTTCCTTTCTACCACCACCCGGCTCTACAAACTGTTGCTCCCAAAAAGCACGAAGCTGCTTCCCCAAGCAGCACAAGTCGAGTCCTGGGAGAAAATGAGGGAAAGAGGAGCTGGGAGGGCAGCATATGAAGGGAGATGGCAGGCAACGAGGACCAGCTGAAACCACTCTGCTGGGAGCCCAAGGGGCCTTTCCCCATGGAGTTTAAAGGGCCAGCAAAGCCCATCCAGAAAGGTTTCTATGAAAAGGGGCAACTCCCACTCAAGCGTCAATGAAAAAAATTGTAGGTGCATGAAGTGGTTGAGGAAAGGGGGTTTCCAGCCTTTTAAACCACCCCCATGACAAAAATAAATGAGGATGAAAGTGGTTGGGAAGAGCAGCCCGACGAAGGGATGGGGACCCCAACCCCTCCGCAGAGGGCAGAGCGGGTCACTCGCACGCCACGGGCGCCGAAATCGCTGCGAGCACGGATAGATGCAACCCCATCGCGGCTCCTCAGCCGCAAACCGCTGAGATGTGGAGGGGTTGTCCTAGCATTGTACTCCTCTTCCTCCCAGGGGGAGGCAGGTCTGCGTCCGACCCGCTCATGTTCTCAAGCTAAACGCTGAACTGAATTTGATTTTCTTTTTCATTTTTTCCTTCTTTTTTTTTTTTTTTTTCTTTCCTTCGTCTGTAACTGCAACATCCTCTCCCTGAAGGTTCATCATCATCCTCGGTGCTAATGAAAAAATGCGATAATGTTTGCCTACTTCCCGGGGGTGGTGGGAGGCGCAATCTAATTAAAGGCTTTGCCAGTCGCTCCAGCGCTGCAGATGGATGGTTGCTCGGGAAGTGCAAAGTATTATTACGATGATGATGATGATGAACGCCGGCTTTCATAAACAGGCAGCAGAGGAGGTGAAGCAGGTGGTACGAGCGCAGGGAGGGCTCGTTCTGCTGCCTACGCCGTCATTTCAGCCTTACATAAAGGTGGCCGTGGTAGATGCTATCTCCGCCCAAAAAAATGAGCGGCTCGTGGATGGGCTTTTGATGAGGCCTTGTCTTTCTAGCCGGAGGACGAGCCCGCTGCCAAAATATTTGGCTGCTTTGGTGGGGTGTTGTCTGGGTTCCTTTCTCAGAGGAGGTTGGATGTCGCCGTCAACAGCTCCCACCCACCTTGGAGGAGAAGGTCACTTATTTCAGGAAGAGCAGCGACGCTGTCCCACATCAGGCTGGGGTTCCGCCAGATAAAAAGAGAAAAATAAATGTGAGGACGGCCCATGCACCTCACTGGAGAATAAGACCTGCTTCTCATGCACCTGGCAACCTTCAAGCCCTCATTTGGGCACCTGAGCTGTTTACAAATGTGGTTTTTTAGCTAAAATGAAAATCCTTAATTCTCATCCCGAAATGAACACCACTTCTATTTTCCTACTTAATCACAGGCTACATCTCTCCTCCTTCGCTGTCACTGACCTTCATACCTGAGGAAAGAATGCGCTCCAGAGCTGGAAAACAAATTAGCGAGTGCTCTACAGATGGTCTCGGGATGTTTGTAGGCTTGGGGAGTTAATGAGGCGGACCGAAACCATTCCAGACACCCGCGCTACGGAGGGGAAAAGCGTTCCGCAGCCGCGTCGCGACAAGGGGCAGGAAAAACCTTCGGCACACAAGGAGACGGCGACTGGATTACAAGCGGCAAAGGAAGCCGTGAGGAGTTAAATCAACCCTCTCCCCACCTTCAAAAGCAAGGGAGGGCTTTTAAAAACCAATCCGTGTGCCCGGGGATGGAAATAACCTCTGTTTTTTGGAGGGAGCAAGGAGGAGGGTGGCTTCTCCACCTGGTGCTGCCCTCATGTGGCTGTTTAATGGGAATAGTGATGTTTTGGCCTGTTTCCCAAAAAAAAAAAAAAAAAAAAAAAATTCACAGTAAAGCTGGCGCTGGGGAAAAAGCTCGTTCGTCTTTACACAGCGCCGTTAATAAGCAATGAAATCCAGGAGCTGCTTTTCCGTTCGGTCACGAGTACGAGCGGAAAATTCGGCTGCCGGCCGTCCCCCCCTGCCGCTGCGGTGCGGCAGCGAGAAGACGTCAGTGTGGAGCGTCCTTCCAGCCCTGGGCTTTGAGACACCATCAGCTGCCATTCTTATTCCGCTGGTGTTTATTTTACATAATTTTGTATTTCTTTTTTTTTTAAATCCCTGTACTCACTACTATTTTCCTCCTATATAGAGATGACATTTCCAATCCCTTTTTGCAAGTAATTATCTGGCAAAGGAAGGCTAAAAAACCAAAACCTGTGCCTGTTTCATCTCGCTTCCCAAGCTGAGGGGTTTATTTTCAACGGAAAACTGGGAGGTTTTATGAATCCCTGCTGCTTAGCGGCAGCTCTTCAGGCTTTACAGGTTTGAGGGATGGATTTGCCGAAGCTATTATTACACACTCTGTAATTTATCAGACTTAAATTTAAGGATATCAGCTCAGCGGGGATTTTTATTTCACATTAATTCACTCTCTCAGCCTTTAAGCAAACACGAAAACTATTAACAAAACCCTTCTTCAGTTCAAAGCTTCGGTAATAAAATTTGTATTGTGTACAGTCAAGCCACGGTGTTGCGGATTGGACGTAATCCCACATTCAGCGCTTTTTTTTTTTTTACTCTTCCTCCTTGGGATGACGCCTTGGTCCAGAGGTGCACGACCTCAAGCCTGGAGGTTTCCCTGACTCCAATCCCGGCGGGTCAGAGCCTGGCCAAAGGATGCCCTCCAGTCGCTATGGCAACGCACGTGGGAACCCACAGGACGAAGCCATCTTCTTACATTGAATTTCTGCACTTAATTTTGTGGCTAAAAAATCACTGCAAACAGTGTCTGTCTCAGAGATGGTGACATTTGGATGTGGATGGAGGCCAGCTACCCGTCTCCATCAGTACTCATTCCCAGCAGCACCTCTCTTTGCCCATCCAAAATGTAAATAATTAATTAGATTTTAAATTTTTTGTCTTCTAGAAAAGGGATTCTCCACGTATTTGGAGAAGGAGGTTGCGCCCTCTTCACTCTTCATCAGATCCATTCAAGAAGGCGGCTTGGGAGCTCGTGCCACACTTCTGCTGCCGGACGCCAAGGCTGATGTAGGGCTCTCCGTTGCCTCTCCCGCACCTCTGGATGCAGCTGCAACACACGAGCAAGGGAGGGTACAACGTCAGGTGGTCCTGGTAACGCTTTCATCTCTCTATTGAGTTAAAGCTTGACCTCCAGCACTCCTGGACCTCCATCCCTGTCCGCCCACCCCGTTCCTCCCCAAATTCACCCCACAGCCATACCAGTAAGTGAGAGTGTAGTTCACAGCCAGGACAGCCACGGCGGCTGCCCAGTGCCAGAAGAAGCACATGGTGAGGAACATGATGTTGCTGTGGTCCTGCTCATCCCACGTTGGGCCTCCCCAGGGCTGGAAGAGCACAACCCCGATCTGGGTGGAAGAAACAATTTATTACCTTGGGGGGAAAAAAAATTTAAAAATTAAAAAATCAAGCATGATCAGGTCTGTGCCTGGGGTTCCTGTTTTTTTAAAAACTCCGAATTTAGTATTTTATAAGCTCAACCCAGTTTTTAACCTCTGACTAAACCATTTGAGTCAGCGCAGCAGACCTGGGGCTGAGGAGGAGAAAGTACATTTCTTTACGGCAGCCTAGTTTTGGGACTGGTTATCTTCAGCTGATTTCTCGGCTTCTCCGACCACTGCCAAAGCAATCAGCTGGCTGTATTTTTACTCGGCCGTTTTATCGCCTGGTGGGGTTTGCATCTTTCCCCTCAACCAAAGAGAGTGTGCCAGGGTGCGTTAGACACATTAAGCAATTAGTAGGTGGTTGTTAGATGCCATAAAAACGTTGCTCGCTCGCCGCTCGCTTTTTCCGCCGCCCCCAGAGAAGCAATAAGCCAAGGCAAGCGGCCATTTCAGCAGGAGCGGCCATCAGGGATGACCTGCAGCAAGTAAATTTTCAGCTCGGGTTATGATCTATTTATGAAGCGAGCCTGGAGAAATTATCCTTCAGAGACGCGCGATTGAGACGTGATGTACGGCTTCTGTTCCTCTTTTCCCATTGCTGTCCTGCCCTTGGTGCTCTGCTCCGGGAGAGAAGGCAGAACTGACCTGCCAGAACCACGTTCCCTGGACGATGGTGACACCGGCTCTGAACATCTCCAGGACAATGTTGTCGCGGAGGAAGACCTCCAGCATGGTGCTGCAGGCCCCGGAAAAGATGGCGATGAGCAGCAGGGAGTGGATGTGCTGATCCAGCATGGGACGGTGGAGGACGTGGTAATAGAAGAGGCAACCTGCCAAAACACGTACCACCCTTAGAGCAGTGTTAACCACACCAACCATCACCCTGGTAGGGTAAATCACCTGCCCAGTTAGTGAATTGAGACAGGTCACCAGGAAAACAAGGGACTCCGTGGAGCACCAACCCTCCGGGGCATAGAAGCATAGAATCATAGGATCTTAAGGTTGGAAGAGACCTCCAAGATCATCAAGTCCAACCATCAACCCACTAAACCATGTCCTGAAGTGCCACATCTACGCACTCTTTGAACACCTCCAGGGATGGTGACTCCACCACTGCCCTGCGCAGCCTGTTCCAGTGCCTGACCACTCTTTCAGTAAAGAAGTGTTTCCTGATGTCCAACCTAAACCTCCCCTGCCACAGCTTGAGGCCATTTCCTTTTGTCCTCTCACAAGTTACTTGGGAGAAGAGACCAATCCCTGCCTCCCTACAACCTCCTCTTGGGCAGTTGTAGAGAGCAATGAGACCCCTCAGCCTCTTCTTCTCAGACTAAACAATCCCAGTTCCCTCAGCCGCTCCTCACAGGACTGGTGGTCCAGATCCCTTGTTGCCCTTCTCTGGACACGGTCCAGCAACTCAACGTCCTTCTTGTACTGAGGGGCCCAAAACTGCACACAGTATTCAAGGTCTCCTGGCACCCCACCATCCTGGAGGTTCATGATGCCCAACCTTGGGGCAGGAGGATCAGAGCAAGACGGGGGCCAAAGGCAGAGGACAACAGAAGGGTGGTATTCTTCCCGTGTTGGTGCCATCACCTCATCAGACCGCTCTCCCTTCACAGCCAGGTCCCTGCTATGTCCTGCTTTTCTATTGCTAAGCTTCACCACCCTTCAGTAAAATATCACCTGCAACGTGTCCTATCTTCAGGGGCAATATCTCAGTCCAGTAAATTTTAGTCCTTCTCTGACTCACCCTCTAACATCCCGCCCCCCCCCCCCCGCCCCCGCAGTTAAGGGCCACCTTCTACCGACCTTCGACAAACACAGCCACGGACAGCATGAGGCGGTCCAGACCCCGCGGCACCAGCTGGGAGATGAAGGTGAAGACGTCCACCACTCCGGAGAGGCCGTAGAAGAGGTACATGGTGGTGTGCTGCCAGTTCATCAGCTTCACCCAGTCACGGTTCTCCCCGCTGTAGAGGTACAAGTGCGGACCGTCCGGGACGAACTGCTCCGCCAGCATCCCTATACGGAGACGCAAGGTCACGCCGTTTCTCATGGTTTATACGCAATGACGGTTGACGCTACTCAACCGGGGACATTCTGAAGCGCGAGCTGATGGTTTTGTCTTAGAGAAAGGGCTGGCTGTCAAAATCAGATCTGCCTCTATTAACGGTAGCCCAGCTTTGGGAAGGGATCCAAGACTTGGTCTTTTCACATCAAACTCTATTAGCGATCAAGACGAGATGAACGTGAAGGACGCATCCTTCCATGTCTGGACCAGTTTCTCTGGAGCAAGGGCTCCACTACAGTCATCACTACTGCCTGAGAAGTTACCAGCATAGCTAGCAAAAGAAAACTCTCACCTATCACAGCAAAGACGATCTTGATTCCTCCTTCAATGGCATCCACACGTTGGAAAGAATAAATCCTTTGGGATTTCTTATTTATTTTCCTGCTGAGGTACTGCAGCGGGTATTTCACAGACCACCAGAGCCCAAAGAGCAGGAAGAAACTGCCTGGAAGCGCGTGACCCTTGAAGTTGGCCATCCTGAAAATGTCCTCCGACTGCAAGGCAAAGAAAAACAACGTCATTATACAACTTCTAGTAGTTGTTTCACAAAACGCTGGAAGAAAAATGGGATTTCCCTTTCAGGAAGGACTGGGAAAAGCTTGACCAGCCACATGGGAATAGGAAGGAGCACTGAGAAACCATCCAAAGGTGAGAGGTGGGAACATCAGGGACATCTCTGAGGTCCTTGCCCCAAGATTAGGAAACACCCAAAAAAGCCAGAGCCCAGATTAGTTGAGCAGAGGCCCCGTATCTGCTGCAATCCCGCCCAGCAGCAGCTCCTGCCTTCCCTACATCACCGGGTTTCTTCAGCTCCTTGAACAGCCACAGAAGTGGTGTGCTATGTCCAAAAATTTCTTAAATTCCTGGAATTTTTTTAGCCCATGGAGAGGGGGAAAAAAAAAAACCCAACCAAACCACCCCACATCTATTTCGCAAAGCCAAAGCATTTTGTTAAAAATACAGCTTCAAAAATACCCCAAAAGCCGCTGGAAAGAAAACATTTTGGTTCTTGGCGAAGAAACCAACTCGCTCCCTGCATCACCACCTCCTCCCATCCCTTCTTCTCTCTCTGGAGCATCACTAAGCCGGGATTTAGACCATGCGGAGCCCCGGGGAATCCCAGCCGAGCTCCTCAAGCCTCCGCTTGAAAAAAACCAGCTCTCTCGCGGCGTGGGTGCTCTCCATCCACATAACAAGGGGCCGCGTAGTTTGGCCCTGACCTTCCCATCCCAGAAGCCCACAACCCAGTTATCCTTAAACCACCTTCCCCAGCTGCGTTTTGGGCTTGGGTCCCCACTCGTTGGAAATATAAACCAACAAAAAATTCTCTTTTTCTGCTGTTGCCTGCCTTCTGCAGGGATAATTTGGAGGTGAGGTCGAAATGTGGCCTTCGAGAGGGGAGAGCGGTCGCTTCGGCTTTTTAATATCTGATTCCAGGTTGGTTTGTCCTGCCTAATTAGAACCGGTTTAACCAAACCGGCTGTCGCGGGGTGGAAAATCTGCGCACGGAAATGTTATTTTCTGCCGTGGAAGGCTCTGCCTTGCTTCATGACTTAAAAGGAGAGATTTATTGAGAGTGGCATCAGAGCATCCACCTGTATCCCTGCGACTAAGGGTGCAGCACACCCGAGCCGGGGAGATGGCTGAAAATAAAATTAAAAAAAAAAAAAAAAATCTGTATTTTCTGAGCAAGCAGCAAACCCCATCACATACAGGCAAGGCTATAATATAAAAATAATGACTGAAAGCAGAATGAAAATAATTGCAGAAGAAACACTCAAGCCATATCCATTATAATGCTACCACAGCAATGTATGTCAAAAATCCATGAACTCAAACTCAAATCCATGAAATCAAACTCCACGAACGAGCTCCCGCCATTCCATTATAAAGGCAGACACTTAATGGGACCTAATGGTTTCCCACATGAGATCGACGCAGTCGAAATGGGACGAGCTACAGGACGCAGCGCTCTCTCGGAGCGCGGGAAACGGAGAGGTCGCTCAAACGGAGCAACCACGACCCGGCCGGCCAGCGCGTCCGCCACTGCTTACGTGAGCCGGGGCGAGCTCGGCGGGGCAGCGGGGAATGTTTCGGGGCTGCTGCTGTCTGTAACCCGCCTGATCGCTCGCTAGCAGGAAGCAGGGCGGCTTATCTGGGACGCGTGACCGGTGAAACTATTTCTCCTGTTTCTCTTCCTCCTTCGAAAACACGCAAAAGGTGAGCACGGGGCGGGGAAAAATAAAAAAAAAAATAAATTATGTTTTCAACTGTGAGCGCCCTGGAGCAAACAGCTCTGGTTTATCCCTACAGCTCCAAACACAGCAGGAATTTGCCTGCAACCAATCACGTTGGGGAAAAAGAAAAAGCTGAGGGTCCAGCTGATGTTGGGCTTGGTAGCATCCCTGCAAAGCATGACTTTGCCCCGTTCCCTCGTCCTCTAACCTGCGCGTTGGGTAACGGCCCCGCTGGCTTGTCATTAACGCACTTTGCCCCGGGTTTATTACAACGCAGTGTGCTGCGCCGGCTTAATGATTGACTTTTCATCTGCTCTTATCGCCTCCCACGGGAGCCGGCTGCTTCTTGGTTGACGGCCAACACGCCCAACCAGCCTGGAGCTGCAGGGAGGACGGCGAGGAGCCCAACTGGGCCTTCACCCCTTCCCATCACCCACCAACAGCCTCTTTTTAGCCCAACCCTGGGCCCTTTGAGTTTTCCAAAGGTCTCGTTGGCCTAACCGAGGTGTGGTTTTTTTTTTTTTAGAGATTTTATTAGTCCATTGATAATGTCCCAATCAGGGCATCACTTCTATTTTCCTCAGCTTGGAAATTACAGTCCGAAGTTCGCCTTAATCACAGCAGCACTTCCATTAGCTCCCCGGGGAGCTGGATCCCTAACGCATTAATGTCAGACTAAAACCCTACTCTGAACCATTATCATTGTTTTTTTCTCCTGTCTCTGCCTCCATCCGCACTGAGGAGCGTTGGCAGCAACACCGAGCGATCACGTTCGTTGCTCCTAACACCCGCGAGCCCAGCCGCCTCGGCAAAACAGGGAAAGCAACTTCTCCACCTCCAAAGGAACCTCCAGGGTTTTAGTCTCGGGTTAAAAATCATCAGAGAGACCAAAACGCGGGTGACGGTGCCTTTTGTTTTACAGGCCCCTGCTTTGGAATCTCCATCCCTTCCCCACCAGGGAAGCGGCAAGGAGCAGCTCCGAGACACGGCCCAGCCGCAAAAGCTGAGAAATAAAGCAAATTATCCAAAGCCATCTTAATTAGAGGGGCTCGGAGCGGGGGCTTTGTCATCCTCTTGCTTCCCTTGACGGCCTGCCTTTGGTTATTTGTGGGTTTCAGGCAATGAGGTCTGACTTAAAAAATGATCCGTTTGGGGGAATGCGTGTTACCGTCGTAAAAAGCCATTTTTCTTTGCCTCGGCGCGATGCCTGAGGGATTAAAATGCTCTCTAAAGGAGGTGGTCGCCTTGGGAGGTCTTGCCAAGGTCCGAAATGCCTCTCTGGCTCCGCGACGTATGATGACGGAGCCCTGACCCTGCCAACCCCCATGACCTCGCAACTACCGCCACAAACCAGTGACTCAACAA
This sequence comes from Chlamydotis macqueenii, assembly GCF_036417535.1. Lineage (NCBI taxonomy): Eukaryota > Metazoa > Chordata > Aves > Otidiformes > Otididae > Chlamydotis > Chlamydotis macqueenii. Next base: position 1,619,032 of record NC_141579.1, on the reverse strand, counting down.
AAAAAGGCATCACTGCCACCAGCAAGGCCACAAAAATTGCTGTGTTCTGAAGATGACGTAATTGCTCATCCCGACGGCCCCCTCAATGTGAGGCAGGCCAAGCGCTCCTCCCAACTGCCCTCAACATCCCTCCAGGAAAACTGTCCAAGAAAAAACACTAAAAAAACCCGTATTTCCATCGCGATATGTCCAGTTATTCACCTTAAACGCATACACCTAAGGGTTTTTTTAATGACAAACTATTAAGAAAAAGCAAGAAACCCATCTCCAGCAACACCCTGCTAAGGGAGGCACCTTAGCCTCCCGGAATCTGGTTTTCCTCCTAATCTACACATTTTTGGGCACTAAAAAGGGACTTTTCTGGGCGGTTCTGTGGGAAGAGGAGGGTGGGGAGAGTGTTTCTGGTTGACTGCATGCAGCAGCGATTTCGGTCTTGCTGTTAGGCAAGGCTTTTGTGTTTAATTTGGCTGGGGAGCAGAGCAGAGGGCCCAGTCTTGGGGGGTTTGGGTGGGACCCCTTGCCCCCAGGCCACCCCGCTCTGGCCTCTGCCTCCTTTCGGGCCCCACGCCACCGTGTTTATTTTTCAACTTCCTCCTTGGAAAAGCGTCGCCGCCGCTCGGCTGCCCCGTCGCGTCCCACTGCTGCAGCCCAGCCTGGCAGGGGTGACAGCAAACCCTCCGCCGCCCCGTCCCGCCGGGACGCCCCTGTTCCTCCAGGACCCACGCCTCGGTGGGTCGAGGAGGGCAGAGCCAACACCCCCTCGCTCCGTGTCCCCCATGATTTGCGTTCCCAGAGGGAAATTTGCTTTTCCTGGGCTTGTCCACCCCAACTCCTCTCCCATCCAAATGCCAAATTTTGGAGTCCCCCCATCCCCACCCACCCAAAGGGTGGGAAGGTGGGGTCCCTTCCCTCCCAGCTCTGGGAATTGAGTCCCACAGCGCAAGGTGATTCCCACCCCCCCCATCTCCCCAGCCCCATCCCAACATGAAGCCCCCTCCCCACGCCGACGCCAGCCAGCAAAGCCTTACCTGTCCCGGTGATCCCGCTGCCGCACCTGCGCCCAGGTGAACCCTGCTCCTCCCCTGCCTCCTCCCCGCCTTCCCTAAACCCCAGCCAGGAGGGAAAGGCCACCCAAGGCACATTAAAAAAAACCAAACAAACAAACAAGAAAAAAAAAACCAACCCATCACTGGGCACACCATGTGCTTTAATTTGAAATTTTCTCCACCAAAACCCATCCAGGACTTCCTGACTGTCTCAAGGTCCCCCAAATCTTTATTTTTTCACTTTTAATTGCAATGCTTAAATTTCTTTCAGACTCCCCCATCACCCACCTCGTGTGGGGACAAGGGGGCTGCCTGGGTCATTCCCCTACTCACCCAGCTCCCCGCACTCCTCAGCCACGGAACACGGCAGAACAGATTAATTTCTTCATTTTTTTTTTTCCACGCTTCCCGGGTCCTGATGGATGCTCCTCCGGGGATCCCCGCTCCTACCCCATCTTTCAATGCCAAACGCAATTTTCTGACCAGGCCTCCTCTAAAACCTGGTTTATTCTTAATAATACTTTCCACCTTCATCTCCAGCCCTGCAAGCACTTTACAAATGTTAAATAATTAACCCCCACGACGCCCTTGGGAGAGGGGGAAGCGTTATTATCGCCGTTTGTAAGAGAACTGCTGACAGAGCCTTGGGTTTAACGCGCTTTCGCAGAGCGGTGCAGGTACTTACATCACCGAGAGCAAACACACCCGCCGCAGGGAATTTGGAGCAAGAAAGCAGAATTTTAATGTTTTAAATGTTTCCACCCTGTTTTATACATTACTTGGTGGTTCAAAGTGCTATCTGGCAATCCCCTGTCTCTTTTTTATTATTATTATTATTATGATTTATTAAAATGGAATCTATTCCCTCACCCTGTCCCACGATGCTGTTTAAACAACAGGTAACTTGTAAAAATAATAATCCATTAATTCATCTTTTCCCACCACTCAGAGAGGTGGGCGCTGCTGGAAGGGAGGAAGCACCCCGCAGGCGTCCTCTCACCCCCGATTTCATCGGTGATGGGGTTGGAAGCCCAAACTGTGTGTGGGGTTGTTTTTTTTTCAGGTGGCAACTCAAATTTTTTTTTTTTTTTCAGGGCAACTCAAATTTTCTGGCGGCAAAAGCCATGCTGCAGCATTTCTTTCCTCTAGCTAGGCAGCTCCTCCATTAAGTTGTTTCATCGATGTCCTAGGAGCCTGCTGCCATTTTGACGTGTCTTGTGCCAAAAAATCAGAATAAGTTGGCAGGCAACTGGGAGGCTTTACCCCCAAAAAAAACCCTACGCTGGAAACTGAGGTTGAGAAATTAATGGGAGGAAAACAAGCAGTAAGATGGTGGGCCTGGAAACACGAAGAATTATTTAGCTGGGGAGCTGCAAACTCATGAAAAAAAAAGAAAAAAAAAAAAAAAAGGATGTCCAAAAATGCAAAAGAGACACCAAAAACGTGATAAAATAATCTTGGTCATTCATGGTAAAGCAGATGGACCTGGTAAAAAAAACCCCACGGCTCCTCTCATCTCAAAAGGCTGAGTTTAGCTGAAAACTAAAGATCTAGCTCAAGGAAACCTGCGCCTACCAAACGCGTCGTGTTGGCGTTTCTGGGTTACCAGGAAATTTGCCCCGTCAAATATTTGCAGAACGCAAACCACGAGGTCTGTAGGGGGGTGGATCCTCCTGTAAGGAAAGAATGAACCTCTGCGTGTGTGTGTTTGCTGTTGTCAAGATCATGAAAAGAAAAGATCATTAAAAAGAAAATTGTGTGGCTGGATAAGAGAAATGTAAGAGAAAACCGAGAAAACGGTGAAAGGCAACACGAAGGGAGACACAGGGAGAGGCGGTGAAGGCAAATGGTTGAAGAAATTGCACCAAGAAAGGAGCATAAAGCAGGAGAACGGGCAAAATTAAACCTTCACAGGCTGGATGTGCCCCTTTTCCTTCCCACACGGATCGTTCTTTGCACAACCGCAGTGCTTCTCGGCGAAACAGAAGTGCCGGTTTTTTTTCCCAGGTCCTTTTACGGGGAGCTGGTGCGAGGTTTAATTTAGGAGTTTTTTCCCCTCCAAGGTGCCGTTGAGCAGTGAGTGGAGCGAGGGCACATCTCAGTGGCAGAGGGAGGAACGTCACCTCCCCAGCTCGAGCTGTGCCCTTGGCTGTCCCTTACTGGTGTCACCCCTTAAAACGAAGTGACGTTTATCTGGGGATTCATTCATCTTCAACATCTGCAGATGGAATAAATAAATACGCATCTCTGGCTGCTGGTGAGGGCACTGGGGACGTGGAGATGCTGGTTGGGTGGCTTCATCTGTAAAAAGAGGGAAAATCAGTTCGTCTTGACACATTAACACTGAAAACTCTGCTTTTTGGCAAACGTTTCCCGTTTCTGCTCATACCCACCACCCCGACCAACCCCAAAAGTTGCGTTTCCTCAAAAACCGGGGACAAATAAAAAAAAAATCCAAACCTGTTTATTGACCTTGAGTGCTGCAAACCAGCATCTCCCCAAGCTCAATTTCATTCTGCTCCGTAAATCCGTGCCCGCAAAGGGGGACACTTTGGCGGGGCTGTGGGAAGTGTTGGGGTTTTGGGGAGCTTTCACCACCTCGAGAGCTTGCACAAGGGATTTGTGGTGGTAAATGGGAGAAGAGAGGTGATGATTTGAGGCTGGGGGGGGTCCCTGTGGATGCAGGATGCTGCTGCCCTCTCGGTTTTTGGGGAATCCACCATTGCACGGCGCAGCCAGATGCGTCTCCGGTGTGCAAAAAAAATGAACCCCAGGAAAAATTTGGGAACACTAGATGGTGCTGAGGGCTCGCAGAAAGGCTCCCACGCCGCGCCCAAGGGATGCTCAGGGGTGAGAGGATGCAGGGCCTGGGAGACCGGGGGCTGCGTCCCCATTTCGGGACTGGTTTTCCACCAGCGCAGCCCAGCTCCCAGCCAGCCCCACGCTGGTGGCAAAAAGCTCCTTGTGTCACTTTGTCACAGCCCTCTAACTTGGTCCCTTCCCCTCCTTTTTCTAGGGCTGTGTCCTCCATCGCATCTCTGTTTTACTGGTGGGGAAACTGAGGCACGAGGCGAGGCGTTACCCGGGACACTTTCCGTTCAAACCGTCGTTGGGGTTCAAACCATCCTTAAAAAAAAAAAAAAAAGTTTTCCAGCACCCTTAGCCACCGCTGTGAGAAATTAGGGGGCTGCTAATTAGGGTGAAACCCACTCAGGGCTGCCACCCATCTCTCCCCCAGCCCCCTTTGCCCACCACCTCTCATTCCTCTCCGCCGCCCGTGGGCTCCAGTTACGCCGCGGATCCGTAAATAGCGTCTTAAAATAATTGTGCAGTTGTCACCGTTGGGTAGGGGAAGGCGGAGGGGACTATTTTAAAACGCCCAGCTTAGCCCAAAGGGCCGAGGGGATTGCGGCGTGGCCCAGCTGTCCCAACCGAGCGCGGGCGGACGCTTCAAAGTACCGGGCGGGATGCCTGAGCGCCAGCCTGTCCTGGCCGTTTTGGCCGGGGGACGAGCTAATGGTGTTTTGACGTGTGGTTTCAAGAGCAATTGCTGGGGCTCGCGAGATGCGGGGAGCAGCTGGAAGGGAGCCGGGGCTGATGGAGGGAGGATGGGGGGGATAAGAGGGAGGCTGGGAGAGGGATGCGGAGGTGGTGAGGCTGCACATTGCATTTGACTTTAGAAATTTAGACGCATATCTCACCTTGTCCTGCTTCCGACAGCGGCACAGCCGGTATCTCCTCTTGCTGGGAGCCTGGAGGCTCACCTCACGCCTGCACGATGCAAGGGTCGCACATGAGGACTGAGTTCGCTCTTCCACCACGACGTGAATTAAGGGAAGCGCGATCGAGGAAAGCGATATTTCATCATGCCCTCTCTTGCGGCGCAGACACCCACCCGTCTCGCACCTCTGCTTCATCAGATTTACCCACCCAACTGGGCCAAGAGCACCTGGTATGAACGACTTCCCAAAAGCCATCTCTCCTCCTTCCATGAATAATCAACTATTTAAGGCCTCGTGTCAAGACCATCAAGGGTTTTCCCACATGTCCTACACAACAGACACATCCGGATAACCATGATACGTTATCCTGACCCTTTAGTTAAATGGAGGAAGCTTTGGCAAACTGAAACGGGGCTTTACCTAAAGCCAGGACTAACCATCGTGGAGAGGCCGAAGGCTCAGACCCCTCACAAGGTGAACCCAGAGCAATTCCCAGCGCCAGGCAAGAGCCGTCTTTCAGCAGCTGCGAGCCATTTATTAGCTGGGTTTGAACACTTCTGCAAAAGCCGAGCCTGGGGGGAGGGAGGTGGAGGGGGCAGACAAAAGTGAAGGAAAAAAAAAAAAAAAAAAAAAGATTGTGTTAATTACTGATCCATTTGTATGACGCGAAGCTGCCCCGGTCCGTCATCTCGTCCACCCAAGCCACGGTTTGTCGGGTCTCAGGCTTTCATGCCGGGGTCCCAGCGGGACCCGTGTTTCTCCGCATCGCCATAGGGACGGCAGCTGCAGCTGACTTCTCCCGTTAGAAGGGACCGCCGGCGCTCCAGAAACCATTTCGGCAGCATTTGTCGCAACAGCTTCTGCTAATCTCTCTTTCATTTGTAATTATTTTCTCGCCCAGGCGCTCCGACACTGGAGCCGCCCCTCCCAGCTGCACGGGAGCATCGTCGGCCGCTCTCGGCGATGTCGTGGCAAGATAAAAAAGGATGTGGGGGCAGGAGCGGAGACGTTCTTACGAGGAGGATGGTGGGCTTCAAACGGGCCGGGGCTCCTCCAAAGGCGATTGAAGTGGGCCGAGGGGCGGAGGCAGCAGCCTTTGAGGCGGCCTGCGCCATCTCGGCCAAGAATAATTGAACAAATAGTTTATCTGGTGAACCAACAGCTGTAGGGAACAGGCGATTTCCAGAGGATTAGGGGAGAGCTCTGAAAGGGAGCTCCCACGGGAAGCCTAAAACCCTCATCTTGAATTCAGCCGGCCAAGAACACATGTTGGAGCCTTTGACTTACTTTTTAAGCAACTTTTTCTCCCCTCAGTTCTTTTTTTTTTTTTTTTCTCCAAACTGCTCCATGAAACAAAAAGTTTTAGTTGTTGAAGGACAAGGCAGGAAAATGAGGTCTGTGGGAGAGAGATGAATTATTTAGTGGCAGCTGATTCCTAAATAGCAGTTTCTTATTTTATTTTGATCAAATCCTGGCAGTATTATTATCGTAACTTTTTTTTCCCCCAGCGTTTCTCTTTATTGAGTTTTAAGCTCGTAGCACTCACCAGCAAGGCAAGGAAGCAAGAGAGATGACTCGTCAAGCAAAGCCGAGCCATGACACGAAGCTGAGACGCTCTCAGCACTGCAATGCACTTCACCTTGCAGCCTCTTCTTCCTCTGCCGTGGCACAAACACCCAAAAAAGTGGTACGGTGGAGTTGGAGATGCTCAGGGAAAGCAGCCGGCACCACTGTACCCCCATCAAAACCCTCACAAGCCACCTCAAAACCACCTCAAAACCCTCGCAGGCCACCTCAAAACCCTCACAGGCCACCTCAAAACCATCTCCAAACCCCCAGAGACACCCACAGAGCGGTGAGCATCACTGGGGACAAGCTCACCTTGGCCAGAGAGACGCGTCTACAAGAGCTAGGATGAGCTGCTGACTTGACATCCCTCTCTCTCCCTTCGCCGCAGAGTCAAGACAACCAGCTTTGGTTAAACATCTCATTTTCAAACTGCCACATGAGATAAAACCCCTTTTCCCCATTCAGAGGCAGAGTCTAGTCACCCACGTGGCCAGCAGACCCTTCAAAGCCAACACCAAAGTCATAAACGTGTATTCACCTCAAAACAGCCCAAGTTTGAGGTTCTCCTCATTTTCCCCCAGCACGAAACAGTGCCTTGGCCTAAACCACACCGTATTTAAAGATGGAGATCTAGTGGTGTCAACACACTGGTCGCCACAGGTCTCCTCCTAGCCCTGGTCTGCAGGAGATGAGAGGACAGAGCCGGTGGAAAATGCTAAGCTCAGTAGCACCCCGCCTTCCCTTCGCACCAGCCCCAGATCCACCCTCAGACTTAATTTGGATCAAGAGAGAGACAGAGCTAACGACCTAATCACTATTTTTAGAAAACCAGTCCTCCGTTGAGTATGCGTTTGGCAATCCCTACAGCTGCATCACCAGCAATGAAACCTTTGGGGATGGGTTTTGCCTAACTCCAGTCACTCAGCAGGAAAATAAACTTTTAAGCCCTTCCCCTGCCAGTACAACATTATTCTTTACTGCCTTTTCACCACAGCATTATCCAGGCTAATTTTAAATTCATAGGCAGTGAGAGCTCTAAAATTATGGCAATTTCAATTTTTTTTTTTTTTTTTTTTGTAGAGACAAAAAACACGACAATTTCTAGAGGAGAGATTTGCTGGGGGTCATTAAACCCAGCGGTCTAGGGGCAGGTTTCGCTGTAGGGAGGTCATAAGCCACTGACTGCTGAGAGTTGCTCAATTTACTGGGAAAAATAAAAAACAACCATTGTTCTGTGCCAGATTTCTCAAGGATGCACAGCGCAAAATTGTCCTTTTCTTGCTCTCCTTCCCTGGCATTTAGCGAACCTGTGGTTTCTGCTGGGTCTCGGCTCGTAGGTAAAAGGGGTGAGGAGTGGAGGGGCTGAAGATCCTCCAAGCCTAGGATGAGTCACTCGGCATCTAAAACCAATATTGTCAGCTTCTAGATTGAACGGACGAGGGGGCGATTTCTAGAGAAAGCCAAGTTCAAGGCAGTGCTAGCAGACTTCCGTACATAAACCACAGTTCAAGTGGAAAAAAAGGGGGGAGAAAACCCACCATTTAAATTATGGGCTGATGAGAGCTTCACAAAAGGAGACTCATTTGTTGCTTTCTTTTTTTTTTTTTTTAAGTGCCATTCAATCATTCCACTCGCTGGAGAGACCTTAAATTGAATCTCAGCCCTAGAAAATGCATTACTTACTGCTGAATTGATGTCACCGCCGAAGAATTTTCTCTCGGCTTAAGCTGTCTGCAGCAACACGCCAGCGGCACGTTCGAGACGTTTCCCTATTTGCCGAGCGAAATTCCTCGTGTCGGTTCTTCATTTTTCCCCTTTCGCCCTCTTCTTAGTTAATCCGTTCTCAGGGGCGGGATGTGCCGCCAGGGCTGAGCGGGCCGAACGAAGCGGCAGTTCCCTGCAGATTTTGGTGGGCAATGGGAAACGTTTGCACATCCCACTTGCGTTTTGCCTGCAGTGTCAAGGATTCACCTCCAGGTCCACCGTGGGCATCGCTACATCTACCCTCCACCCTACCACCCATTGCACAAACTGGATACGACAATCGTTAAAATCACAATGAAGATTCAATGTCTATCAAGGGTTTGACCCGGTGCGTCTGTAAGCCAAGGCCTGATTTGTCTCTTGAGTTTCGAGGTGGGTATATGGGTGGCAAATACGTCACGGAGCCTATCGCTACGGCCAGCACGAAGGTACAGGCCTTATTTGCATTGCCGGGCCGCATTGGCCATTGGGTGCAATCACTGGAGCTCCTCTCCAGGTCATGGCTCAGGCACGCCGCTATGATGTCATGCATTGCAATACCTGCAGTGTATCATGGGGCCTTTAGGTGTCTCTGTGGGCTGCGAACGAAGCTGGGATGGAATCACACCTGGTAACAAACCAAGACAAAGCTGGGACTTGAGTGCAGCAGGAACCCGGTTGGCTGCATCCTCAACTCTTTTCTGGTCCAGAAGGACATAAACTCACTTAACACGTAACATTAAAGCTTCATGGGGTGGCCAACAAGTCTGCAATCTAGAAAAAAATATATGATACATACGGGCATGGCAGAGCCAGGACTCTGCTCACCACTAGTTTTTCCTTAGCCCTTGAGACTCATGACTTGCTTTTCTTCTCGACAGAGCTTTCAAAATCAGAACTTCCCCACATTTCCACGTGGGTTATTTGTTCCTGTGGCTGTAATGGCTTTGCTTTCCCCACAATTTGCCTACTGGGGATGAGGGACCTGTATGAACCCAGTGTGGGAACCAGAACCTTTCTGATTATTAAAATTACTTCATTAACTTCAACTCCAGGAAAAAAAGTCAAGAAACATTTGCCCCAAGAGATCCCACAAAGCGGTTCAGCACCACCGAATTACCTTTCCGAGCACTTCCAAGCTCCCAGCAGCAAGTTGCAGGCACAGAGGTGGGGAGAGGAGCTGCATCCCTGCAAACTGGGGTGCCCCTTCCAGCACCAGGCTTCCCAGAGGTCTTCTCCATCACCTCGCTGGGTGGTTTTCACCCAGAGCCAACCCTGTTAGTAGGAAAGGCAGGGTGTGGCTGACTCACCTTTTATTAGGTGATGCCGCAGAGGGGTTTCACCTGGAGGTACTTGGAAACACCAAGGCCCCTTGGCCATAATGAGGTCTCCTCCCCGGTCATGCATCTCCCATCCCCTCCAAGCTCATAGAAAACCCCTGAGATCTGCTAAAACCGCTGATAACCTGGCATTATTTCATACGTGTCCATCCTGGTGGGAGACGGAGGGCTCACTCGTGATGCTGTCTGGTTGACCTTTACCAGGACCCACGAGAACTCTCTTCCCTCAGGCCGGTTTCCAAATCCCCTGAGCCCCAAAGCCTCGCAGTTCACGGCCATTAAACAGGCTCGGCATGGAGGTAGCCACGGCTTGCCAAGGGAGCATGTATGCAAAAGCTGTAAAGGAAGCCACATCCGAGTGCAATCAGGAGGATTTACAATCACACCGGCGTGTAAGAGCCTGATATCTGGCCCCGAATGCGTATTTTAGGCACCTCACTGAATATAGGAAACGTGCTGCGCAATTTCCATAGCGCCCTGGGCTCTTTTTAGGGGTTCATTGCCTGAAACCTGATCAATAAAATTGTGCGGCAAGGGGCTCTCAACTTGCTTTTGGGAACGCGGCTTGAAGCCAGGGCTTTGCAAACCTTTCTTCCCACCTCTAACGAGGACAAATGCAGCTAGCCAGCATTTTTGCCAACCCTTTCCCTCCCATCTTATTTCACAACCCCTCTGTCTCCCTCCTATCATCCTCCCTCCCTGCACGTACAATTGCTGATGTCTTCCCAACCAGATGCACACCTGCAGGAAAAGTTGGCATCTTCTCTTTCCAAGCTGTCACAAAGTCAAATAGTTTATGAGTCTATTGATGACAGATAAATTAATTGCAGAAAATACGAATGACTTAATATTTTGTGTGCTAATATCTTTTTTTTTTTCTTCTTTTTCTTTTAAATCCACGTCACTGTGTAAGATATATCTCAGGCTATTTGGGTCACGTTCAGATTCCCATGTCTCACCGTCTACTTAAGGTGGCAGAAGATGCCCTGTGGCTTGTGAGCTCCTGGATTTGATGTTTTAAGCACGCAACACAACTTTTCCAGAAAAGTGCTTGATGAACTCAACCCAGCCTGAACTAAGGATGGAAGTAGAGGGTACTTTTGGAGAAAATTTTCACTGGGTACAAAAGCATGGCCAAATTCCATGGCACTCACCAGTGCCTGGATTCATCCCACCCTGCTTAACATCAGGGCTTAGCCTCTCTTTGTAGACATCAGACAGAGAGGAGATAATTCAAACTACCCTGAAGATCTTCATCAACAGCGACATAAAGGGGCAAAAAAAAAAACTTTTAAAGGCTGAACCCTATATAAAACATCAGAGAATCCACAGCTTTTATGGCTCATCCCCCTGTGCCCGTCTCCCATGACGCACCCGAGTGCATAGTTGCCCCACCACTGGGTCTCTAGTTCAAGCCATGGAGAGTCGTGGGGATTCGTCAGGTTTGGGTTCATCCCCCATCATTGGGCAACTGCTTGCAGACTCGGAGGGAGCCCAAATTACGTCTGCAGACAACCTGAGCGTGGATGTTGTAAGCCCAGGTTGAATCTGGCCACAGATGCCGTGTCATTTATGCACGTATCGATGACTAACCCGTTACGACTCAGATCGAGATCTCTAGTCAATATATTAGATCATCGCCTGATATTGATCCAACAAGCTTCAATTATCTACCTAACTTTAAACGAATTTCAGTTTGGGGATTGAGGGCGATCATCAGAGTAAGCAGCAGGATTGATGAGCAGTCTAGAGAACATGACATCTGTGGGAAGCTTGAGTAAGACAGGATTGCTCAGTCGAGAAAAGGTTGGGGGGGGGGGGTGGGTCGGAGAGGGAGGAATAATTAAAGCCGTGCAAAAAATGTTTAGGTGAGGTAGGGAAATAGCCCCTGTTCACTCTCAATAGGATGAGTAAGAAATGAAGTGGAACTGGAACAAAGAGGTTCAGGCTGACCTTTAGGAAACATCTAAATAGAATTAAAAACCAGAATGGATTCCTTAAGAAAGATGGGATTTAAGTCTTTACTTGACTTTACAAGAAGTCCTGAAACCGAGTGACCTACATAACAGGCACACAGCGATGCGTTTGGTCTGTAAACTTCATCCCTCGTTAGAGATGAATGAGGTCACCCTGCCATTTCCATCGCGCCCATTAGGGACGGGATGCTTTATGAGCAGCCAGGAGATGAGATTGCCGCTCCCACACACCAAGACAAGATCGTTGAGTCTGCGGTGCTACCCGAAGGCAGACTTTACTGTCTGAGATCCTCAACGGCTCTGTTATTGGTGGGGTTCCCCCAGATTCTGCCCCCGATTCCTATGGCTCTTGTTAAACCACTTCGCTTCCCCCACTTTTCAGGTTGGAGGTGCATTATAAAGCACAGCGCTGGTAATGCAGCGGGTGAATTCCACAATTTTGTTGCAAGGACTGTTAATCAGGTCCGTGCTTTTCCAGGGGAATAATTACTTAAACGAGAAGGAGCGGGTTCCTCCCCAGTTGCTCTTCAACAGAAAGATGTCAACAGAAAACAAGTCCCAAGTGCCAGAGGCCGTAGCACAACCAAGCAAATGTAGCAAGGTCTCTGCCTCACTTCCGAGGAGAGCAAATGGAGGAGGACTGACCTTAGGAGGTGTCCATTTTGGTTCACGCTGGGGTGATCTGGAGGGAAATCTGAGTTCCTGCCTCTAGAGCCATTCCACCTTAATGCAAAACAAACAAAGGCAGGCTTAGAAATTGGATGAGAATGAAGCCAATGGAAGAGAATCTGGAGAACTGTGCTGTAGAAAACATCCTCACTATCAAAAGTGACTTTTGTTAATTGCTGGAAAAGTGCCGGAGTGTATTTTGGGAGAGAGGGGGAAAAAAAAAAAATTAATCTATGACCTAATGTTTCTGGAACCCATCCACCAACCTGGATGCCCCGTGGCTGTTTAATTTTTTTAATCTGCCTTTCCAACAGGCGTTTCACAACCCGGATTGTTGTGTGTGCAAGGCAGAAAGAGCGGGGCCCTCTCTGCTCTCTGCCTTGAATGGCTCTTATTCAGGCGAAGAGCAGATAACACCTCTACAGCCAGTTCATCATCAACTCTAACAACCCGGAGACCTCATTAGAATGGAGCCATGAAGAAGGGTGGTAATTAAACCGAGATGTAATTAGATCAACGCTCTGTACTCTGCTATTGCTGCTATTGTAAAGCAGCAATAAAAGAAGAAAAAATTCCAAAGGCAAAGTGTGAGTAATGAGTAAATGCAGTTATTTATGCTAGCATATGTCATTTCTGCTGCATTTTAATATATAAATACATCCGGGATGATTCTATGAAGCCTGGGTCTCGGTGAAGTTTCCTAGACCTCTTTTCCCATGGGGAATGATGCCGTGATCTCTCGGCTCCTACCGGGAAACGCTGTCGTCTCTATGAGGTACGGGGTAAAGGATCACAAGCCGAGTCTCTAGAGGACACGAAGCGAAGCAGGATTAGCAGTAAGATGTAAGCGGTAAGAGAAAGTCTTTAATGACCAGATCAAGAGTTCATGTGGCGCAAGGTATTTTTTGGCCAGTTTTCCAGACAAGTCTTCTCTTCAAACGCGGTATCATAAATGAACCCAAACTTATTGGCTTAATGTAGAAATTAGTATTTTTTTCTTGCTGGACTGGGCTTAGCAAGAAGCTGGTCTAGATGGTGATGACATTTGCTTCTGGCAGTAAAATCACTGCGATTGTGTTATCCACCTACCGCGTACTGGATTGCAAAGCCATCTGCAATTTGGGGAGGTCGATGTACTTTGGAAAAAAGAAAAAAAATCTGTGGACATTTACTTTCAAAACTTTAAGCTTGTCTGACTTCTTTCGCCCAAGAAATATCTATAAACTGGTGGTCCAAGTAAACTACTGGTCCAAATGCCTGCTGCTTTCCGAGTACCCTGTTTGTAGGAGGGAGAGGGGCCTGTCCCGGGTGCCCGGTGGCTGTGACCACTCTCGCCCTCAAGAAGTGTAGGCATGTCCCTAACACATCCTTGCTATAGAATGAGGACTGTGCTTGAATTCACTCTAAGTGATAAATCACAGAATGGTTTGGGTTGGAAGTGACTTTAAAGGCCATCCAGTCCCAGCCCTCCTGCCTGGGCAGGGACACCTTCCACCAGACCAGGTCACTCAACACCCCATCCAATCTGGCTTTGGACACTGCCAGGGATGGGGCATCCACAGCTTCTCTGGGCAACCTGTGCCAGCGCCTCACCACCCTCACAGAGAAGGATTCTTCCGTATGTCTAATCTAAGCCTACCCTCTTCCAGTTTAAACCCATTACCCCTTGACCCGTCACTACACGCCCTTGTCAAAAGTCCCTCTCCAGCTTTCTGGTAGACTCCCATTAGGTACTGGAAGATGTTTCTACCACCACATCCGTGCTCTGGCCCAACCTCAGCCTCTCCTGATTTGGCTATACCAAGATCTCTCAAGAGGAAACTTTGCTTTAGGGTTAGGGGTGCCACAAGGCTGACATGCATTTGGGGCACAGGGTGACACGAAGCATCTTTGACGCTTGCTCTGTGATTCCCATGGGGCTGCAACCATCCAGTTGAGTTGGTGGCAAGCCTCTCAGAGTGCTGGGCTTCAGGACCTGATCTCTAGACATCTGTGAGGGTTCGGTCTGGACACGTGCGGAGACAGTTTGGAGTGTGAATCTTTACCTCGTAACCTCCCGGCTTACGCCCTTTCGGCTCAGCCTCTACCGGTGCCGTGTGAGCCCACATTTTCCATTTGATTTTCCAGCCTGTAGGGCTGTTTGTACAAGATTGGCTGGTAGGGATGTTAGCAGATTACAAATCAAAGGGAAGGAATTTGCTCCAGAAAAATGCGATGGCAGCGATGGCTCCCACCGAAGCCTTCGTCAGACGTAATTAAACAAAGCTTCATATTAGGAAGGTGCTTGTACTTGCTAGCTCCCCTAGGCTGAACTGGCTCTTGTTTCCCCATCAGTTAACTCTTTCGGGCAAAATTTGTGCACCAACAACTGTTGAATCCCCCTCAGCAAAGCTAAGCGAACTGCTTTCCCCATCCCGGGCAGGGCAGTGAGCTCACCCCTCCGGTCTCCCACGCGAAACGGGAGAAAGGGTACCGGTTAACGCCAAGACCGCAGGAGCCCAAAACAGCAGCTTTAACGTCACTTTTCAGCTCCATGATACCGGTAAAGCAACAGCAGCGACAGCCATTTCAGCCACCACCAGTGTCTACAGCGCAGGAGATACCAGCTCCCAAAAGCCTGACTCTCTGCAGCCCATGGAAAGCAGCCAGGATGTGAATTATTCAGTGCAAAAGTCACATTTTTCCAGTTCACCGGCTATTCGTTTCTCTCTGCAGTTCCTTTCCCCCCCCCCACCCCCCCGTGTTAAATGGGGGCAGTAGCTCATTGCTACAGCAAGCTGTTCTCCTCAACCCAGCACTCGAGGGGAAGGCGGAAGCTTCAGGCAAAGCCTTGCTGTTGTGAGAAAGGCAGGAGCGCTCGCGGATGATTTACGAACGCCGCGCACTCTCCTGGTCAACGGGACACTTGGCCTCCGCACACAGTTGAGAGGAAAAAGAAGCCAGGAGGAAACGCCACGTCTCAAAGTCACCCTGCAGCAAACACTCGAGGGGTGATGAGAAGCTTTGAGGGCTTCCCGTTTCCCTCACCATCCTGCAAAGTTTGGGGCAAAAAGGGGTGGAAAGTTGGAGGATGCAGAAGATCAAAAGGGCGATAGCATTTACGGAAGAAGAGCAAGGACCAGAGATGCTTTGGAGGTGGCCCTGGAGCATCAAAAGAAATTGGGAGGCAGGTAGTCGGTCAGGCCCTTGATGCATGGCCAGCCAATCAATCAGAAACAGGTCCTTAATTCATGACCTCTGAGTCATTTCGCCTTATCCACAATTCAGTTCATTTTTGTAAACTGGTGGTGTAAAAACATTTTCAAGATATTTTCTGTTTAATACCTGGCGCTTCCTCAGAGCTGGTGGGCAAACTACAGCCCCTTTCACATTCATCACGAATTTTTAGCACATTTCAGAAGCGATGGGGCCTCAGAGTCACCGAGAAAAATGGGGAAATTTTCCCTTTTTGGCAGTGCCACGGGCTGGCTGTGTGGTCTGGGGCAAACCAGGTAACCTCTCTGTGACTCTCTTTACCAGTCTACACCCCAACGAGCAGAGCATTTACCTCGTCAGGGGTTGAGAGGCTTAATTATTCCCAGACGGACGGATGCTGCATAAGCACAAAGCGTTACGGTGACTAAATCTTCCTGGAGGTGCCTCTAATGTCTCTGATTAGTTTGTTTATCCCCCAAATTCTCTACCATGGGCACGACAAAGATTACAAGGAGCGTGTTTAAGCAGGGGCACGAGCGCCGTGCCAGATACCTCCAGGTCAGAGGGAAACAGATGATGGAAAACCAATTAATTTTTTACAGCCAGAGAAATAGCTATGGGATTAAGAAACATTAATTATTTATTGAACTGCTGCCTTTGCAGAAAAAAAAAAAAAAAAAAAAAAAGAGTTTTTATGTATCTATATCTCTATGTATAAAATAATCACTCACTGTACACAACAGGATAATAACTTGGGTAATCTGAGCTCCTGTTTTGATACTGCTCTTTTCTCAGAGGTCAGTTAAAATAATAGGAGCAAAAACACTTAGGAGCCTCAGGAAGGTAAAAAAAAAAAAAACCAACAACAAAACCTATTGCAATAATATCAGGGGGTTGAGTTATTGAATATTTAGCCCATGGTGCAGGGAGTCCTGGTTCTTGGTCTCTCTGGTATGAATCGCTGTACTTCTGTGTGTCTGAGTAAAGTGAATTTATTTATTTTTATGTAGGTTTTTTTTTTTAATATATTATTTATTTATTTCATGGGGAAGGGCTCAAGACGCAGCTGCAACACCGACACCGGCCGCGTGCACCTCTAGCCCAGGGCAACTGCAAGATTCAACATCTTTGCTGAAACTACCTTCCTGCCGGTAACACGCTAAACCTCAGCAACTCAAAAAACCCTCACCACCTCTGGTTACCTGCCTGGAAGTACCTTGAGATACACGGGCGTCTCCAACGGACCTGTGCTGAGGACCTCGTGGTGGGGTAGCTCTGCTCTGGTTCACAGCACGCGCCAGGTCTTCTCATCACTGGGCATTTTTCATGGGTGAAACTTGTGTTTGGCTTCAACGTCCTTGAAAGATGGACCTCATTTCTCTGATGTGTGCACACAGACACGCAACACTTCACCGGCATTCAGAACAAGGAAACTTGGACAAAACAACCATTTCCTGTTTTGCCTGGAAATCAGAAAAAAAAAAAAAAACAACAACCAATAAACAATTTTTAATGAGCAGGTAGGCTGGAAACTGAGTGCTGTAACTGAGCTTTGGTTGGATTTGTGGGGGACACTGAGCTTTTCGCTGTGGGAGCAGTGGGATCTCCTGGTCCCCCGCACAATGCTTTGCAGATCCCTGAGCTTACAGCCCTCGATTCTCCTCCAGGGTCACGGGATGAGTCCTGCCTAAGTACCTGGGATGGGATTAGCTGTGCAAGGCGGATCCTTTGGGATCCTGTTGCTGGCCTAGGTGCAATCCTCAAAATCCCAACTCAGAGGGACACATGGAGAAGCAGAATATGTTTTAATGCAGCTCCAGACTGGAGTTTGCAAGCGTGGCTGGGGACCACAAGGGGACCTCCAATCTCCATCCATGGTAGAGCATTTCCCATGAACGGCCCCGTCCGGAGGAGGCTGAGCAGCCGAGCCAAGCCAGGGCCATCGTGGCAGCGACTGGGAACAAGACAGAGGCAAACAGCAAGCCCATACAGGCCTTCAAGGTGAGCGCACCCAAGCACGTTTCATCTGGGGGGGGGGGCGCCCTCACCCGTTAGGGCATTTCAGGCTATGTGGCAAGATTTTTTTTTTTTCCGGGTGGCTGGTGGATTCAGAGGCTTTTCCCCACTGGAGCTACTTCCCGTGCAGGAAAGGGATGGAAATGATGCCTCAATGAGAAATCGCAGCTGTGTCCCTTAAATCTGGGCCTGAACGTAACCCTTGGGCCTAAAGAGCTACCCAACTTCTGGGAGGTGCAAAGGGATGTCTTGCAACATGCGCAGCCCAGGAGATTGATTGGCAATGGTATTCCACAGCTGGCTCCATCCGCCGCTCCACCAGAATCCCGAGTGCCGGCACCCTCTGGCTTCGCACGGCCAGCACAGCTCTGGGTTCTACCCCCAGCCCTCAGGCCAGGATTCACGATCTCTTGCTGCAAGTTCCTTCTTGGATTAGGAAGTTAAGTGCAGCCTGATCATGAATGTTTGCTGAGCCTTGGCACGTTGAGTACGCAGCCTCAAATAGCCAGGCTGAGGTTACCCCTTGCATCCAAACAGTGAGTCAACGGGTGGGACTTTGCATGATCGCATCCCATGGGAGAGCAGAGCATGACCCAAGTTCAACGTTCATGGCAGATCTCTTTATAGGTAGTTTAGTGGCAGAAAACTGTTTTTTTCTAATGCAGGAGAGGAAAAAATTCAGCAGATTTCCTTGCTTGAGCACTCAATGGGGCCACTTGAGCAAGTTCAGTGCTCGGAAGAGCTCAGGTCTCTGCTGAGAGCTATTTGCTGTGTTTTCAACCCCAAATCCCAACCTTTGCATCCTCCAAACTCACCATCCTTAGCCCTGCCCACACACCCCCTGCCGTGGGCAGGAGGCTTCTCTGGCTACTGCTCTTTCACTGCCTAAAAGGGCTTAACCCATCCTCCCGTTGACACTGAATATTTTTGGCACATCGATAGTTTTAGCAGGGTCGTTTAATCCAAAAGCAGCACAATAATTTCTGCAGTCACGTCAGGAACTATCAATACAGAACAGCAGTAATTACAAACCAGGCATGGTAATTATTCACTTTCCCCTCAAGGTTTGAAATGGCAAAGAACAAAGGGATTCGCTTGTTCAAGCTGAAGCCCACAACTTCTCCAGCTGTTGATGCCGAGAATGAAGGTTTGGTGACTGGAGAACAGCTAAACTCTTCAGCTATCTTGGGAGCAAACTTAGCTCCAGGATTTCATTCCCTGCTCTGCCACTCACTTTGGAAGTCAGGCCCACAATTTGGCATGGTGTCTCTGACCACAGGATGTGCAAGAACCAAGGAAATGGCCTGAAACCCTTAATCTGGTTTTGCAGAGCCACACAGAGATGGTTTGATTTGAGTTCGGTTCAAGTTTGTGGCAAAGTTGCCAGGAGGAGTGGAGGGGAGAAGATAAAACAAGGAATTGCCTATGGCTCTTCTCCACGAGCCTCCCTGTGTTTGCCTTCATTTCCCAAGCAATCGTGCAGCAACAGAGATTTTCATCTGAGGTTTTTAATCCCTGCAAGATTTGGCCACTGCCAGAAGCAGGGCTGTCCTGTCCTAGGTGTGCAAGTCCTCAAGGCCACCCATCTATGACCGACTGTCCTCCCCTTCCCAGTGCCCGCCGTCACTCATTGCACTTTGTCTTTGCAATTCAGAGCACGAAGTCTTCCAGCAAGGATTGACGTGACTGATACATTTTCAAATGTGGACACTAGGAGGCAGGGAGCCCACCCATCTCCAAACCAACCGACCACCCCTAGCTCCAAACATCTCCTACTAATGAGGTCTGGGCAAAGTCCACCCTAGGCAGTTTGCCATGGCCAACAACAACAACAAAAAAGCCAACAAGAACGTTGTTGGGAGTCAGAAGAATCCCATTGGACTGTTGTGGGGGAAAGGGGAGAGACAGGAAGGCTGCGTCCCATGAGAACAAGCAGATGAATCGGAATAGTTTGGGCTGGAAGGGACCTTTGAAGGCCATCCAGTCCAAGGAGCAGGGACATCTCCAACCAGATCAGGTTGCTCAGAGCCCCATCCAACCCAACCTGGAATGTTTCCAGGGATGGGGCATCCACCACCTCTCTGGGCAACCTGGGCCAGGGTTCCACCACCCTCAGTGCAAAAATTTTCTTCCTTCTATCCAGTCTGAATCTACCTCCTTCCATTTTAAAACCATTACCCCTTCTCCTATCGCAACAGGCCCTGCTAAAGAGTTTCTCCCCATCTTTCCTGTAGGCCCTGGAATGGTCTGAAATGTCAAACTATTTCTTCTCCTCACCAAGGATTAATTTCCTAGGTTTCCCCTGAAGGGAGAAGCGAGTCAGTCAGAGCAGCCCTGGTCTTCATGCAGTGACACAAACCCAGGGCTCCCAAGGAAAAAGCAAGAGACAAAAGTTTGATTCATAAAAGCTTGGGGAAGGAGATGGGGAGGAGATGATGATAATAATAATAATAATAATAAAAATGCCTGAGGGTGATTTCATAACATTAACAGGTAATGTAGTCAATTATGTAGGCTTATTTTATTTCAGCAAAGTGCAGGTGGTGAGCTACATCTCATCGCAGGTGCTTTTCCAATTAGCTGTACGTATTCTAGGTGAATAAATGGCCGCGCGCCAAACCTCCGTGCCACTAGCAACAGACTAATCCAAACTAATCCGGAGGACTCATCTCGCTTCATGTTAAAGCGACTTGAGTCTATTTTATTTATTATCTCTTGAAAGATCTCCCCTCGTCTTGGAAAAACAAGGAGGACTATTTCACATCGGGGGCCGTAAATACACTTCACTCGGCGTTCGGCGAGGGCTGGAAGACCGTATCGCTGCTTAAATTCAATTGCTCATTATCATTATGTAATAGCAGATGAATATCCTGCTCTGCATTTGCTAAATGTTTTCTTTTAATAATCAAACTCATATCCACATCGTGGGCCAGCTTACGCAATCAGCCGCCTGATGAGCTCTTCAGAGAGACATCTGTTTTTCAGCGGCGTTAATTACCGGCATCGGATCGTTAGAGCGTATTTATTTACTTTTGTTATTACAACTGGGCGAGCCCTATTGCTTAGGAAAGCGGCGGGCTGATAAGACCGCCTGGTGTAGGCATGGCGTAGGCAGGAATTATACCAGATAACCCCCCCCCACACACATACCTGCATCGACCAGGCACTGTGGTTTTAACGTGAAGCCTGGCTCCTCCTAAAGCGTTGCCTGATGACGTAGGTACGGAGCAGCCGGGCAGGAGGAATGGAGGACTGCCATCCCTGGAGACTTAGTTGTTCATTTTAAGTTCAACCCAAGTGAAATCCAAGACCTCATTTCCAGAAACACGTATGTTCAGCCCCATAGGATGGATTTCATGGAGCACCATCACCGATCTCGCGACCGCTGGAGGTCAGGCACTGGGCATCCTTGCAACAGCAGAGCCATGCTGAGTGGTCAGCAGCTCCCTGGTAATTTGACTTGAGTAAAGGGCCAAAAATGCTCAGTTTGGATCTGACACCAGGAATTTTACAATCCACCCACATCTTTGGATATTCTTTGCCAGGCTTATGGTGTTTCTTAGCAAAATGTTTGAGGAAAGGAACTTTTTCCTTCCCGATTTTCCAAAGAGACCGATTTACCCTACACAACTAAGCAAGCTGCTTACCTCTTCAGGCTTTCAAAATGATGACCCCAGGAGCTCACTGGGGTTGAGGGGGGAAGAGGAGCCTGCCAGGATGAGAGCTGCCTGACATCATCCGGATCCAGTCCAGGACCATCAAGACACCTGCTGAGCCTCCCAGTGTAATTCCACCGCAGCTGCTGCCCTAACCCACAAGTGCACAAGCGGGAACATGAGTTGTTTGGATCGCTCGCCTCCAACATTGTTCTCCGGAGTGTTTGAAAAAAAGCCTAATGAAATGTGACTCAGAAATAACTGACAAGTGCCAGCCTCACCTTCTTATTGTTTCATCAAAATGGGAAAGACAGCGAAGGAGAAGAGTCAACCCTCTCCAGAAGATCTGTTGTCCCAACTTGCCTGCAACTTGCAGGCTGAGTGAAATGTTGACATAGGGTTGACATCTCCGCTTGATTTATGGAGAGCTTGAATGAGGGGGGAAGAAGAGTTAAACATTATAAATCAATGAGTAACATCCATAACCCTGAAGTGCTTGTTGTAAACAATACAAAACACCGGCCTAATTTTTATACGTGTAATTTACGACGAGCAATTCCTTCCAAATGAGGAAATTTAAAAGGAAAAAAACCGTCACTTGTTAGAATATCATTAATTCAATCAGATGAGAACTAAGCCAGCCATTGTTCCTAATGGTGGAAAGTTTCATGGGAGCTAATTGCTCCTGTGTGGTGCCTCTTAGCGTGTTCTCACTCAACCGAGCAGCGACCTGTTCACGCTGGAGGAGAACCACGGCTGGAGGTGAGAGCGGGCAACGGGCACAGCCGGACCCTCTGTGCTGCCAAGTCCTCAGTGCGGCCCTGGCTACCACCCCACCCTGGCCGGAAACCCACTTCCAGGTGTGAAGCTGGCTTGATCCCAGCATCTCCCAGCTCCCTCTTCTCTCCGGGGACTTAACGTAGAGCCAGGAGCAGAGAAATTTGGCTGGCTAATGATCTCATCTCTTGGGCAATGGGCAGGAAAGGTCTCAGGGCCATAACAGGTTGGCTACCTCCCAGAAAAACCTGATTATTCTGGGTAAGCGAAGGGTGCTAAACGTCTTCCCAAAGTCAGACTGAGGGTCTTTTGTAGCTACAACGTGCAGCTCACCAAACCCTGCTCCTACCTGTTGACATGGGTATTAAAACTCTCATGGCGAGGAGATGGCACAAAGTCAACCCCGAAATCCTGCTGTTACTTCTGCCTGGCTTGTTGCTCACCATCGGCCAAAAATTCTCCCTCTACTCTTCCCCATCTCCAGCGCTCAAAGCCGCTGGATTAAACGGCACCACAGAGAAGCAAAACCAAACCCATTTTCCTTGTTGTGCAAGCACAGAATAAGAAATGGCCCCTTCTCATCCCAACGATTTTGCAGCGCAAAGAGGAAAGCAAAAGACAGTGGGAGAAACGTTATTACGCAGACTGTTGCGCCAAGGCTAAGCCAGATGGCCAGGCAGTTCCTCTCCTGTTGCCTCCACCAGCTACGGTTTCAACTAATCTGTTTTAATTTTAATTTGCACCAAAGCCGATCAGGAGTAACCCCAACGCACGCCGCGACACCTCAGGCAGAGCGGATGGGACAGAGCATCTTCAACATCTACGCCCAGCTCCCAAAAAAACCCATGCTGGTTTGCGCCAAGGCCAGGTTCAAGCGAACCGGTTTGCAGAAGCAGGAATCAAATCCCCGACTGAAATTGCAACGCGGAGCCCTGCTCACAAGAGCCTCTTTGTGCTTATCCCCGGCGTTTTCGCCACAGCTCTCGCCTCCCCGGGCGCGCGCACTGTTTGCCTGTAGGAGATGAACAGATTCCCCAGCGCTTGGGGATGGAAAGTTTTTCGTAAATAAATAAATAAATGGATCTAACCGAGATGTAATGAGGCTGTAATTAATTAACGTTTGTGGAGCACCGCGAGAGGCATGGCGAAATGTGCTAGCAAAATGTGAGGTATTACTGCAGAAAAAAAAATGTATTATTGTTGGCACACCGGGGAGCGTTGAGCAAAGCTCTTTGCTTGCCTTCCGTGCTGTTTCACAACGGTTATTCCTCCTGAAGGGAAAGCGAGGTGCTTCACCAGGTGATTTGCATGCCAGCAAACTGCTCATTTGTTAAGGGAGGTAATGATGGAGCGAGGGCCCAATCCATGAGCTCAGAGGAGCGGTAGGACCTGGTCTGGGCTTGGTAAGAAAATACGCTGTCCAACCTGGGCTCTTCCACTTTCAAATTTGTACTCGGGGGAGCGAAAAAAGCCTTCCCAGGGAGGGCTTCACCTCTTAGTTTTGCAAATGCTCTTCGAGCAGCAAATCCAGCATTGAGTTTTAGGGGTTTGGGCCTCCTGTCCCTGAACCCCGGTTTAACGCTTGTGAGCTGCCAACATTAAAAGTCTTTTAGAGATCTCTATCTTTTTGACAGCCCTGTAATCGGATGTGGGGGCTGACGATTCTTAAACACAGGGCAGAGGACTCTACAGGTTGGGGGTTGTCTAAGCTGCTCCCACACATTTGCATGCTAAAGTCAAAGTGCAAATAGTCAGGATTTGGCTACTAACGATTGAATATCGAGGTGGGGAAAAAAAAAAAAAATGCTCTGCAGACTGATGTTCAGCCGCACCGAGCATCCATTCCTTTACACTGCCTGAGAATCTGTCTTTGAGCAACTCATAGGAGCCCATGTATTGCAGAGATTAAAGATTTCCTACCAGCAACGATGACTAAATCGTTCAAATACTCAGATGAAAGCGCTCTCACCAAGTCATAGGCTATCGCTTTACGCACGTACACAAATACACATATATGCATCAACACTGAAGGAGAGGGCAACCGTGCCCTTCAGAGAGCATGAAAAGCGAAATAAATCTGTTTCCACTCAGTCTTGGAGGGGAGGAACTGAGACACCGAGTTGCACTATAGGCACTTGGCGGATTGAGCAATGACATTTGTTTTTCTGGTAAGCTCTTAAATGCTTTGAAAGAGGTGAAACACGATCCATCTACAACATAAGCTCAGAGTAATCGACTCTAAAGCCGTCCTCTCAATTACACTTACAAATTGCATTTTCCTGCACAGAATTAGGAGGAATCCCCATAATCCCTTGCCCATTGTAAGGCAGCGATGATACGCCGTGCGGCTGTGCCCCTCTGGGCTGCCGGCATAGCAGGTCTCATGCGTGTGGGGTGGGGCACTACTTGGACAAGGGGACCACAAGGAAACAACTTGAGATGGGACCAGAAAAAAGGGAAAACCCTACTGCAAGAGATGCTGCCATTCACAGACACGGATCACATCTTCTTGCTGATTGGGTTGAAGACGTCCCTGCTCCTTGCAGGGGGGTTGGACTAGATGGCCCTTAAAGGTCCCTTCCAACCCAAACCATTCTACGATTCTGTGATTCTACATTGGGGAGCCCCACAGGTCAGCCTGATCACACCCTCCTGACCTTCAGCCCTACTGGGGTTGAGATCCAAGGCCAGGCTGGCCGGGGCTCTGAGCAACCTGATCTGGTTGGAGATGTCCCTGCTCCTGGAAGGGGGGTTGGACTGGATGGCCTTTGAAAGGGCCCTTACAACCCAAACCATTCTATGATTCTAAGTCCACATCTAAGCCAGCTTTGTGGAGACCCACATGGCTGTGTACATCTTTTACCCATCAACACTCTCTTCTCTAAATCCCTCCTTGCAAGGCAGCTTCCCGCATGGGTCTTGCATCTCACCAACCCAAACAAGACTGGTGTTGGCAGGCTAGCCCAGGAGGAAGAGTGGAAGATAGCTTGATTGCCAATAGCTGATCATAATTTGGGATCCAGAAAACGACTTATTAAGCAATTCTGAAGATAATGCGCTCGGTGTGTGAAGGATTATCGTTGTGTGTAATTAAAGGCAGAGTTACACGGAGGGAGATAAGCATCCTGTGCGAACGGACGGGAAGGAAGGTAATTGAGATTTAAGCTTCTGCCCTGCCAGCTTCTCACCTCGATCTCTGCGAACTGTCTCAACATGCGTGCCCAGAGAGGGAAGGGCTTGGAAAGAGGGAAGGGAAGGGGGGACACCAGCCTACCCCATTGATTTTGCTGCTCTGCTGGCAAGGGGACACGGTGGAAGGAAGAAAACGGGAAGGGAAAAGAGCAGGAAAATGGAGGAGAACACAAATAAGAGAAGAGGTCCCAGCATGACATTTCTGACACAAAATAACCTGCACTCATGAAAAAAAAAATAATTAGAAGATGTGTCTGGAATAGCACAGGGAGCAGCAGGAATCCAGGGAAGAGCCTGAAATTGATTTCTCCCAAGCCGTACGTTCTCTGCCCCTACTGAGTCTCAATCAGCACATCCAAATTACAGCGTCCAGCTCCAGCATCATCAATCAAGGTGGGCAGTGAACCAGGGAGAAAAGTTCTGTTCAGACACAAGATGCTCTTGGCCGGCCTCCCCACCAAGCATCTCGAAAGCCAGAGGATTGTTCACCTTTTCCTCACCCACAGATACTAAAAGAATAAGGAAATAAAAAATTCAAGGGACGAGGAAAACGGTTCAAGTCCCCTTGGCAAGACAAGCAGTAAGCCAGCGCCAGGCTTTGTACTGACATCAAGAAACAAAACAAAGGTGTAATAGAGGAGGGAGAAAATATTTATTTGCCTTTTTTTTTTTTCCTCTAGAGTCCTTTTCTCTTTCACCAAATAAAGTTTATCCCACAGGGCTTTGACAGTCATCAAGAAACCACACAAAGCCCGTTTGTTCCCATCTGCCTCCTGGGCAGGAGGACTGGTGGAGCAGCTCCGAAGGACCAGGGTGAAACCAAACGACCTAACTCCACTTCTTAAAAGGGAGAAGAGGAAGAGCGGCATAGAGTGGGGCAGAGGGACCAAACAGAAGAGTTTCGGAGCCAGGAAGGAGGAGAAAAGCCTGGGAATGGGATTAAAAAGGCGGTTTCTCCCTCTGTGCTCTCTTTGGAAAGGCAGGGCATTTCTACCCAGGCTCGAAACATCTCAGCCGGGACCAGCTCTCACTCTAGGCAAGGAGCTGATGCTCCCACATCCCTTCCATGCCAGCCCCCAGTAATCTGGTAAAGCACAGCATCCCTCCTGACCCCAACAGACCCCCACTGCGCTCAAAACCCACTCCCCAGCCACCAGCTAAAATTTGGCTATAAGCATCGCCAAGACACGATTTCACTCGCACGAGAAATTCCCAGGTCTTTTTAACGCTGGACTTTAAGCCCTGTTAAATCGCAAAGACCGGCAAGAAGTCTTGAGTGACGACGTTGGCTCCTTCCAGCCATGAATTTAGGGCACGATAAATTTGGTCTGAACTTCAACTTCCTCCCGCGGGGAGCTGCGCGAGCCAAAAAGCACTTCTAAGACAAATTCATAGCGGTGTAATGGATCTGTGACTGAAGCGGTGGGTTTTAGGTAAACCTTAATCCTTAATAAATTACAGATAATCTGTACATAAGTGGGTTATAAAGACCCTGGATACTTTTAATAACTAAATGGCTAAGAGAAGAGGAAAGAAGATAGGAGAAGACCAATTAGCTATAAATTCAAATCGGAGACCGGCTTAGCAATCTCTGGAAACGCTCATTTTATTTTGGGAAATGCTGGCCTGATGGAATGGAAACGCTCCGTGGGAAGAGGACGGTTTTTTAAAGCACGGGAGAGTTTGGAGGTGGACAGAAGGAAACGAGGAACCAGCTTAGACTTGATGTATTTTCCTTTTGTGGAGAACAGGGAAAAAAAAAATCATTATATGAATCATATTTTGAAGTGATTGATCCTTTTTTTTCAAAATCCAAGGCATTTTCTATTTCAATGGCTTTTAAAAAAAATTATAGCTAATAATTTTTTCAGCAAAACACTGATTTATCAACAAGGATTTCTCCCTGAAAAAGGAATCTTTTGGTGAAAACCAAAAAAGGCTGTTAATATTGGGCTTTTTTTTTTTTAAATAACATTGTCTTTTATTTTTTTTCAGTTAAACCGCTCAATAAGGTCTCAAATGCAACATACTTTGATTATCCCAGACTCTCAGCCTTCTGAGAGTCTTCCAAATGGGATGTCTAGAATGTAAATGGTTGTGGACCATTTGCCCCAGCCACGTTTTTCCGCTCATTAATCCACCCCAAAGTCCCTCTGCGGGGCGGAGGATTTCCTGTAGCCTGGGCAGAACCCCACAAAGGGGTTTGCAGGCTTTGGGACGCGCGACTCAACGCTGGCCTTTCACCCTCTGCATCCCAGGCACCGGTCTGGTCCCGCGAGGGCTCTGCCTGGCTGTCTTCATCCGAAACCTCGAGTATGGCCAACGCCTTGTATCAACTAGGTTGGTCACCCCATCTTTCCACCCTCTGTAGAGATGTTGCCCAGAGCCACTTGCATCTACCCATCCAAGACCAGTAGGAAAATAAACACCGGATTTGCAAAAGCACCACAATTTCCCCTTTTTTTTTGAATACCACATCACACTCCTGAATATTGCTTTAAAACTCCTTACGTCTTGTAAATCACTTTCTCCAACAAGCTGCCCCTCTTGCCACTGCCAGGGCTGCAAACAAAACCAACGGGGAGCCCGCAACCAACACGGGCACCGAAGCCGCGAGGAACGGCAGAATTGTGGCCGCCTCCCCCCAAGTCTAAGCTTTCACGACCCGCTAGTACATTTTAGCAGGTGATGGATCCGGGGGTCAGCTAATTCTGCTTGCTGGTTAATTAATCCAGCGTTACAAGAGCAACGAGAGTCTAATGACCGCCCATAATCCCCCTGCAATAACATTGCATACCGCCTTTCAAAGCGGGCCACCTGTCGGGGCGCGACCGGGGTATTTGGGAACCGCAACGGCTACCGGTTATTAGTGCCATATCCACTGCTGGTATTTTATTAGCCACAATTTGATACGTTATCTGCCTCGTACACTCTGTCTAAGCCTGAAATATTGTTTTACAGCATTAATTAAAAGCGTCGACACCACATGCTTGGTTCACATGCTCCAGTGTGATTTACAGGTTACGTTTAATTATCTGACAACCGTGATGTACCACGTCTACCTGGTAGGTACCATGGGTATTTAAATCAATTAACGCTTGGTGGCTTTCATACATCTTACAGGGGAAGGATGGAGAGTTTCTCATGAACAATTAAACTGCAGACACACCACAAAAAAAAAAAAAGTCAGATATTTCAGGCATCTAAACTGCAAACAAGATAATGTGACCTGGGCAGAGTCACACAACAGCTGTTTGTAGAGCGTCGCTTTATTAAGGATCCTGGTGACTTTTCGTAGAAGATTTAACTAATTAGTTGAGTAGGCCCCTCAATAAACTAGACACTAAGTTATGTTTAGCTTTAATTACACAGCAGGCCCGTTGGCCCGTTCAGCTGCTGAAAGTCAGACACGTGCTCAAGCGTTTTGCTGAATTGGGGTCAATATAAATGCACAGCTCTTGTAAGCATCTAGCAGGCCACACCGATATTTAAATTAATTAACTCAGCAGTTCAGAGGGATTTGCAGCTGGGGAAGGAAAAAAAAAGAAAACTATCCAGAAAAATAATGAGGATAAGTAAGAGGAGGAGAGGAAACTTAAACGGGGCACTGCAACAGGAACCCCCTTTTTTTGCTCCTTTTCACTTTAGCGGGAGAACAGGCACATTTGGGTTGAGGAGCAGCTTGTTCTGGAACTTTGCTCCAGTGCAGCAAGAACTCCTGCTCCGGGGAGGGAAGACTGTCACAGAGGGCCCTCAGGGATGGAGAGTTTTGCCAGACATCCTCTTACTGCTTTTGTCCCATCACACTCCTCTTTTGCATCATGACATCCTCCTCATCCCTCTCCTTCCTCCACCTCATCCTCACCACCAGCTTCATGTTCTCCCAGTCATTTTCTCTCCCCACCACTGCTGCCTGCTCCTCTGACCATCTCCAGGCCAGCCCTCTTCTTCCACCTCGGCAATTTTAGGTGCAGAGCTCTCTCTCCCACCCCAACCCCCAACTTCTCTTTCCAGTTCAGCCTCCTCCATCTCATACCCTGTTTACATTTGCTCCTCCTAATTTGCACCCACCTCTTGACTTCCTTAAAAGCGTCCAGAGCTCCTCAAAGCGAGTGGTCCTCAACCAGCTTGCTCATCCAAATCTCTCCCAGTTTGCTCCTGAAGAAGATGGCATTCCCAGCAGCTCCACCCCTTCCCTTTAGCTCCTCTCAGGCCCACAATTAACCTTAACCTCCCACTCCCCTCCCCCCCAGATTTTCCCCAATTACTTCCCCCATCAGCACACTCATGCCCTAATTTATACCACTTGCCCTTCCCAGCTCCCACCCATCCCCAGTAGCTTCTTGTCAAGAAACCCATCGAATATGCTTTTTGGCAATTCCCGCTCCTTACACGGGGCCTTTCCATCCCACGAAATCCACATTTCCCAGAACAAAGAGGGGCAGTATTCAGGTGGAAAATTCCTTTAAAAAATAAATGCCTTCTACTCTTGAGATGACTATGCGTTACCCAATTGTTTCCCAGCTGCTCTGTTTATGTAACCTCGAAGCTATTTTGTACAATCCTTTCGTTTTGACAGCTGAAGATTTGTTACGAACTAATATTTGAGAATCAAAATAACTCGGAGGTACAAGAGATTGTTAAAGATCGCGCAGACAATCTGTGCGGGGAGTAATGCTGAGAAGCAAATTTTTTTTTAAGTTGTTTTTTTTTTTTAAGGGAAAAGCTTCTCCTGGGTTACCTTGTCTTCAACTCAGGAGATATTTGAGCAAAGTAAACCCACTCCCTTTCCAATTTGATGGCCTTTAGGAAGTTGAAAATATACACATGGATACACACTTATTGTCTTTCTACCTGGCATTTCTATGTGAATAAAGGGCTTTCGGCCAAAACCAACCAGATAAAATCTCTCAGGAACTTTTACAATGTCACATACTTGTGCAAATTGCCAGCGTGTTTATAGCAACAGGCACCACAACAGACCTCTGTGCTTTCAATTAGATCAAGCAGCCTCCTCCGTCTGTTTATGTGCATGTGGCATCGTGCAAGAAATTACCCGGCAAAGCACGTAGGTGCTCGGGAGGGGTGGGGAAATCGCTGCTCTCCACTGACCCTCCAGCTCTCAGACCCCAAACGGACCATGGACACGTCTGCAGGAACCCATTGGTCTGTGCAAGGGGGTGGAACCCATCATAGGGGTCAAAACAAATCAAACACCAAGATTTTGTGTAGTAAGACCCCTGAGCTGCTTCACCGATTCCTGCCTCTCTACGTGAAGGAGATTAAACAATACTGAACAAGATCAAACAATGCTTAAACAAGACCCGGAAAACCTGGAGCGTAAGGTCCAGCATGAGAAGGAAATATAATGTCTGATGGTGTGTAGCCATCTTGGTGAGAAGTTGCCTAACGCTGGATATGGAGAAATTGGCTCCCAAATTGCGTTACGGTAAAGGGGAGAAAGAGACTCTTGTTCTGGAATGCAAATGTTCCTACCAAAGTAATTATTCCAGAATAGCTAATTTGATAAGCAGACAACTTCCATGGACTGGAAGGAGGGAGTAGATTCTTCCGTTTCATGACTTTTTAGGTATTATTTCATAGAATCATAGAATGGTTTGGGTGGGAAGGGACTTTTAAAGCCCATCCACTCCAACCCTCCTGCAAGGAGCAGGGACATCTCCAACCGGATCTGGTTGCTCAGAGCCCCGTCCAACCTGGCCTTGAACGTTTCCAGGGATGTTGTTGGCTGTTCTGCCGTTATCTAGACAGTGCCTAAAAGAGTGGGCTTCCATCTACCTGGGCTGGACAGAAATGTAAATAACATCTGTGAAGATAAGATGGAAGTGATTCGTTTGAGTTTGCATTCACATGAAAAACGGGCTGGAAGGATAAGGCCAAGACATCTTTGAGCATAAAAACCTCCCCACTCACAGTGGGATTTTTAGCAAATAGATTGATTTCGACAAGAAATAAATCGTCTGCATTCACGTTTCCATTTCTCGATGGAAATTCTTTCCCAAGAAGGTGAGTAGAGACTAGTTGCTTCTCAAGGGACAAGTCCTTTCCTCTTCGCGCCTTTCGGCAAGGCAGGAGGTGCAACCTTCACCGGCCGGGGGTGTGGGCTACAGATGCAGATGTCCATCAGCAGGTAAAATGAGTCCCTGGGCAGAGCAGGGCGATAGAGAACTCAAAATGGGACGGGAAAATGTCCCGACTGCCGCACAGGGGAGCCTGGGAAAGACGAGCGTGATTTATCGCGCTAAATCACACAAATAAAAATAAGGAAGGGACTCAAGCATGTGCTTGCCTTAGCAGGGGTCAGCGGGGCGGCGAGACACATCCCTCTTCCCACCTGGTGGAAAACCGCCCCGGGGGATCCTCCCAGGATCCAGTTACCGATGTGGGGAACATCGCTTCAGCCAACGCATTTAATTTCCTGTCCCTTGGGATTCCAGATGAACAATCAAAGGGGTGAAAAGGGAAGCTCCACCCAAGCTTCTATTTCACAGGATGAGAGGCGCATTATCCAGTGACAGCGAAACGAGCCCGAGGCGTACGTAGCCCTGAGTTTTGATTAATCACCGCGGTGTGGTTTTATATCTCTCTACGGTGGTCGCTGAATTAACCACATGCACTGGGCGGAGGAGATGCTCCCGGCCGAGCGAGAAGGTGACAAAGAGCCCCTGCTCCCAGCCTGCAAACTCTTCTCTTGCTGAAACACCCGTTGCAAGTAGAGATAAATTTTGAAGGGCTACGTTAAACGAGCGTTAAACAATTAAGCGGGGACGGGCTTAAGAAGAAATGATTCATTCCGTCGCCTTTTGAAGCGACACCGTCGCGTTGTGGGAGGGTAGGAGAAAGTACCAACTGCCCACTCGCCAAACCCCGCTCTCCTTACTCAGAGGAAATTTTTATATTGCCACCCACACGCAGTCAAAAACTTGTGACTCATCCCCACGGATAATGAGATCAGCTTTAAAGCGACAAGGTTTTGAATACAATGAAGGTTGCCTCCCGAGTTCTTCACTGGAAGGTGCTTCTTCCAGCTTTTCCTACCTACTCCAAGAGGTGAAAATGTCCGGATTTGTCTCCATCTCCACCTCTCCCAGGAACAGAGGCTCTCAGGAGATCCCTTGACTCCTAGAGCCAGGGTTTTTGGAGAAGCACCACCTACCCTCAACCTACAGCACAACAATCACAGGAGCTGGCAAAGCCCTCGCGTTGGTGGGAGCAGGAACTGAGAGGCCTGGCCCGTGATCAGCTCCATCCCGAGATGTTTCACTCGTTCCTGGCTCTCCTCCCGCCGCTCCGTTCCCAGCTCAAACCCGGCAGCGGAGGACGGAGAGAGGATTTAACACCTGAATAGGCCTCCTGTCCTCTGCAGCTGCTGTTGCAGGGCAGGATCCGGCTATGAATCATGGACCCCTCTGGATTTCAGACAAGAAAATCATTCCCAGAGGGATTTTCATGCTCAGCCTCAAGTTTAGGGTCTCTCACCTACTCTGTGGTTAGGTTGTGTGGTTTTTTTTTTTACATTACCCCTTTGGGCTCAGGGTTCCAGTTACTCCTTTTCATTCTCTTTTTTCTTTAATGATTCGGAAATATTTGAGTGACAGATCTTTTATTAAAACATCGTTATCAGAAAGCATCCAAGATCGGGCAGGGCTAGAGCTAAACTCAGGGTTTCCATGCCTCAGGGAGAGCGGAGCTCCTCCTGGCTCTCGCCTGGCCTCTGATGAGCGGAGGTTTGGTATGCAGCTTTGGGTAAAGAAGACAGAAGAACGCGTTTGTCCCAAGAGGTTGGTAGGAAAATGAATGCCCCTCACGCCTTGACCAAGAAGGACATGGCGTGGGCAGCTGATGCCGTTGCTCGCCTTGTTCTTTGTCCACTCAGTGACCATCCACACAGCAAAGAGCTGCGTTCTCTCCTCTTGCACTCATGCTTCAGGCACCCAAGCTAAATCCAGCGGCGGTCATGTCTTAGACCCTTCTTTTGGAGCACTGCTTTGCATGAGTCATTTTTCCTTGCTTCGCCTTCTCTCCTCCTGCTTTGCCCATTGAGCCTGCAAGTTCCCCGGGGACAAGAAGCTTGTAATGGTCCATCACATGCTGGTACAATAGTTAGTGCCATGACCACATCTGCTGACACAGGCACTGCACGTAGAAAAGACCTATGGATTATATTCTGCAGGAGGTCAAATTAAGTGTGCATGGATCTGGTGGAAAATGAGGTTTTACCCATCCATCTCTTTTTGTTCTTTCCCCCACTAAGTGCGTATTTTTTCCATTTGTCTTTAGAGATTGTTCTAAAATGAAACTTTGAGACTTGGGGCCAGAACTTGAAATAATTCTGTTTAAAAAGCCCTCACGGGGGTTCCTATTGGGTTGCTGCATCTCTCCTCAAAGCTTTCCCATCTTCCTCAGCATGTTGTGGCTGTGATTTCCAAGAAACTGGGCACGAAGAGTCCAGCTGCTGTCCCCTCGCATTTTGGGTTTTGGGATGGTGGGATCGAGTGCCAAACACCAACTGCTCTTTGTCAGGGCACACACTCCACACGGCACCGCTCTCCAGTCCTCCCAGGCTGAGGTGGTTTCTGCCCAGCTAAGTCAACATCACACCCAACGGTTGTGGGGGAAAAAAAAAAAAGCCCAGCGTGCTCTCTTTTGCCTATCCATGAAGCAGTTCCAATTATTTAATGGACTAAACGAGCCTGAAAGCCACAAGAAGCACCTGCGGTGAGAGGAAAGGAGTATTTCACAGCTGGATGCTTTTGGCGGGTCACTCGCAGGTTTTGGCATGGAAGGGCATCGCTGGCACTCAGGGCTTGGCCACGCTGTCCCTCCACTGCTCCCGAGAGGGAGGAGATTGGGAGAGGGGAAATTCTGATTTTCTAATTATGCTTACTGAAAATTTCACTCTTGCTGAAATTGGATGGATATTGGGCAGGTTTGCTCGAGGCACGGGGCTGAGCCCCCTTCCTAGAGGCCACCTATCTTACAGGAGATGAGGTTTTTGGGAAGCCAACACGCATCTTCGCTGATGAAAGATACAATCAGAAAAATTCCACCTGGCGTGCAGGGACAGACCTCATCAGTAGCCTGGGGTTACGCACGCCCCCATCACCGTACC
The DNA here is from genome assembly GCF_036417535.1 of Chlamydotis macqueenii. Classification (NCBI taxonomy): domain Eukaryota; kingdom Metazoa; phylum Chordata; class Aves; order Otidiformes; family Otididae; genus Chlamydotis; species Chlamydotis macqueenii. Next base: position 1,584,998 of record NC_141579.1, on the reverse strand, counting down.
ATGGGGTGCCAAGCATCAGCACAGCTCCATCCCGCTTACACCCTCCTGTTCTCAAATTCTTTTTTTCCATAACAAAAATGATTATTGGGGCTTTCGCCTCCTCTGTTTTGTTTGGCTGGGTCAACTTTGTTTACTTTTTACCGCCACGCTCGTCTCCGCTCCCGAGCGATTGGGGATGGGCTACGCCAGCGGGGACGTGCAGGATGGGGCAGAAGGGTCTGGACACGCAGGATGCGGCGCTGCCCGCTCGAAGCTCCGCTTGCGACTCAAAACAGTGGGAAAAATTCAGCCAAAACTTTCTTTTGACAGAGGACTCAGTTTCCTGTGAAGCCTCAGCAACTGTTGCACTATCATCATCATCATCATCATCATCATCATCATCATCATCATCATCATCATCATCATCATCATCATCATCATCATCATCATCACCATCTTCTCCTCCTCCTCCTTCTCCTTCTCAAACTGAAATACCCAGCAACAAATGCATTAGGATTTTGCTTCTGCCTCCCCTTGTTTTCCCACCAGGAACATGTGTATTCATTCTTGAGAGGAACTCACAAACCAAGCAAGCAATGGGGCGAAAAATGCTTAAAACTTTCGGAGTGGGGTGAAGCGAGCTGGATGGGAAGAAGCAAAAGTGCTGGGGTTGGAGGCTTTGAACCCAAGCAAGAGACATTAGGGGAGAAATACAAATAAAGAAGGGCAGAAAATAAATGAGAAGCACCTTTCCTGCACCCCTGCTCGCCCACAAAACTGGAGGAGCCAAGCAACGTACACCACGTGTGCCAAGGGAAAGCAACAGCATCACCAGCTCGGCGAGATCTTCAGGGAAAAAAAAAAAACAAATGACCTTTTGTGCTGTCTGGGGAGAGACTCTTCCGTCATCTTTATGGATTTCCACCTTCGGCAAGAGCTAAATAGCCTCACATATCTACCATCTACACTAACAGCCGTGCCATAAATCTTAACCCTAAACTATCCTTGTTCACCAGAGGAAAATGAATGGTTTGCTCGGCACGTGAAAAAAAGAGCAGAGCTTCTGAAAGAGGAGACCCTTCCCGGCTTGGGCACCCGCCCCGGCTGTGTTTTGGGCTCGCTCCTACTTGTCGGTGGGATGAGCGCTTCTTGCCTATTCGTCTTTCCGAAGCATCCGTGAAAATGTGCTGTGTGCTGTTTCTTGAAAGGGATATTAGCTGTTGCCTGAAAGAGCGAGGCCAGTTGGGAAACGATGCTAGGCGGTCAGGTCTGTCACTCGCCTGCGAAATGGGGTTAGATCAACTCACTGGAATGAACATGAAAGATTATTGGGGTCCCGGAAATCATAATAAATGGAGTTAAACTCATCGATACGGCCAGAAAAAGCGTCCAGAGCTTGTTTTTCCTGCCTCCTTTCCCCCACGAAGGACGCGCAGCCCAGGTACGGGCTGGAGCCAGCCCCTTGTCTTGACTGATGAGGGGAAACATTAGTTTCTCAACAAATTCTTGTGTCATCTTCTTGAGAGCACCTTTAAGCACTGAATGACACTCAGGAATGATGCGGCTTAACCTCCCGGGTTCAGGGGCGGGAGCATTTCCCCTGCCAAGGAGCAGCCGTAATCGCTGGAGAAGAAATCCACTCCAGCCCTTCCTGCCCGCAACCGCCCCATCGCGCTTTACCCCCGTGGCAGGGGCACGGCCGCAGAGCCCTGCTTTTGGAAGAGCGTTAGGACGTTTGTGACTCTAACGCATCACACGAAATGACCGCCTTTTGGCGGAGGGGGCGCGACTGGCCTTACGCACGTTGGTGCAAATGGCAAAGAAAAGTTGGTCAACGCAAAGCACGGGGAAGGTGGGCGCGAGCAGAGTGAATTTCAGCAACGCCGGTGCGGGGCCAGCAGGTGAAGAGTTGGATGCCCTAAAAAGCTGTGGCCTTAAATCCCAGGGTGAAGATGGAAGACCTAATCCCCAGCCAGATACTCAGCAGGTATAAATGGCTACCCGCTGATCTACGTCGGCTGAAAATACAACTCGACTCCAGGTTCCTGTATACCGTTGCACTTGAACCCAGTCATGGTAGCTAAGCAAAAATTCCAAGCTGCTCCACCATGTGAGAAGAAGAGGGGCCATTCTCTTCTCTTGCCTCCACAGAATACACATTACCATCTCCTTTTAAAAAAAAAACCAACTCAAAAACCAACAAAAAAAAACCTGAAAGAACTCTCCCATTAGTTATTTATCTAAATTCCTGAATTTTAAAAATTTTATTAAGATTTTTTTTCTTATTTTTATTAAGAATTTAAGAAAACAGAAGCGTAATTTTATTATACTTCTATTTTTCATGCTCTGCGTGCAGGGGAGAGCAGGACGGCAGCGCGGCATCCCCGCACTCCATCACACAGAGATGCCTCTGCAAGGAAGAGACTTACGTGTGGGTACAACATTCCCATTTGTAGGAAGAAACGTCAAAAAAACTTCGGTGTTTTAGGCGTAAACTGCACATCTTGGAAGCTGGGAATGCTAGAAATCGGGTGTTGCAAGAAGCGATGAACCAACCTCTTGCTTTTTTCAGGAAACGCCTATAGAAGTAGGCTGAGATACGCCAAGCGACCGCTTCCGCAGGGAAGAGCGACTGCCACGCCCCTCGCTCGGTACCGACCCGTGGACCCAGCATCCGTCAGCTCCCCGCGGTTTGTTCAGTCCTAAAAGAGTCGCAGCGATCCCGACACCGCCGGGCTTCGAGGGAATGTAACACGGTGAGGGGGGACCGGCACGATCCCTCCTTTTCCTCTCCCTTATAACCCAGGGGCTGGATTAATTTTAGCTAAAGGAAGTTTCTTAAGAAGAGAAATTTACCCTGGATATCAATGTTTCCACTAATGGAAAATCTTCCATAACCTAGGCACGCTGCTCCACGGTCAATTAGCCTCGCCGCCTCCATCATCCATTCTGTCCATTAGGGAAAATCCAGTAGATTTAAAAATGAGACGCACGTCATTTCAACTTCTAGATCATTTTATAATACAAAAAAAAAAAAAAAAAAAAGGATAATTCACTAAGAAAAAAACCCTTCCCCAAAAGATATTATTTTCCAGGAGCTGCAATTACAGCTCTTTTGCACCCGACGCTCAGCCAAGAGCTAACGAGCTCATTGACAATCCAACCGGCACGCAAGGAAAGGGACTTGGTGCAGCACGCCACCGAGCCCGGCGAAGAGAAGGTTTTGCAGGGCCGCAACTGCGCTCATGCCGTCTCCATTCAAAAACATCGGGCCTGAGCACGGGGTAATATTTCTGCCTTTGCCAAACAGAACAGCGAGTTATTATGACCCCATTAAGCAACCGCAGGTCTTTCTCTCCTTTTTCTCCAAGTTAAAAAACGAAGGCTGAACAGAACGTCTGTTGACCGAGATTACCTATTTTTAATGCGGCATCTGTTATTACGCTCCCGAAAAAGAAAAAAAAAAAGCTGGGTAAAAATAGAATTTATTAATTATAATCACCAGCAATTAGGGAGATGACGGGCTCGATTCTGCTCTTGCCTGCAGACTCCACGAGGGCACAACGAGGGAGGGAAGGCCAGTCCCTGATCCCGAAGGCACATGAGAGGTTGCCCAGGGCACGTCCAAGGGCATCCGTCCTTGGCGACCAAGAAGCCGATCGGCACAGAGCCGAGAAGGAAGGGCGCGCTTGCGGGGTTAATGAGGCTGCCGGGCTCCCTGCTGCTGAAACCCAAGAGCCAAAGTGTAATTTATGTGGATAAGAATACCTAGGGTCATTCTAGCCAGGAGCAAGAGGCGTTTGGAAGGCGTATACAATGTCATGTAGCGGGGTTAAGGCAGCTGTTAGAGGTTAGGGAAAGGGCCGTTGCGGAAGAAAGATTGCTCTGCATCTGCCTGCTACCGTTCCTCGTACTCCCCTCTGGGCCCCAGGCAGCCAGTGCGGACACAGGCCGCACAAATGTGGGAGAAACTCTTCAGCAAGGCCTGTTGTGTCAGGACAAGGGGTCATGGTTTCAAAATAGAGGGAGGGAGGTTCAGATTAGGAAGAAATAGGGTGGTGGAACACTGGAACAGGTTGCCCAGAGAGGTGGCGGATGCCCCAGCCCTGGAAACGTTCAAGGTCAGGTTGGCCGGGGCTCTGAGCAACCTGATCTGGTTGGAGATGTCCCTGCTCCCGGCGGGGGGGTTGGACTGGGTGGGATTTGAGGGTCCCTTCCAACTGTAACCATTCTATGATTCTATGAAATTTGAGTTTAATGTTTGGAGACATCTTTCTCTACTTCCACTCTGTGTTGGGAGTAGCGTTCAGCTAAGCAGAACTAAGCAGCCAAACTTTAACACGCTCACTTTTGCTAAAGGTACCCATTCGTTTCCACACTGCTGTGGTTTAGCCAACACGTGGAAATCAGGGTCTGGTAGCTTCAGATCTTCTCAAGGCATCAACAACCTAAGGAAACCAACTTAGCCTCTCTCTACAGTCAGCGGCGTCTCCAGGCTGAATTGCCTCTTTCTCTGCACCGGCCAGAGATGGAGAGAAAACAGTCAGCTCAGAATAAACAGCAAAATTTTAGATGCTCAAAGTCAGGTGGGATGAAGCCCACCCAAAGGGAGAAGCGTTTCACGCCGCTGTTGTGTAGCGTTGCCTGGCAGATTCTCAAAATGAGAAGAAAGATTTCTACCTTAATTTAAAAAAAAAAAAAAAATAAAGGTAGTATAAAGCTTATTTCCTCATCTTGTATTTGTCAGTCCTGAAAGGGCTCATTTTTTGCATACCACAAAAGCAACAAAAACTTGATGAAGTGACCCAGCTACCAACCGAAACTAGAGGAGACTGTTGGAGAAGGAGCCAGCAAAGGAGTGTAAATCACGGTAACTTCCACCGAGGAATCATGACAGCATTTCTGTTAAATCCAGGTGAAATTCACTGGTATTAGCTAATTCGGCTAAAAAATGGGAATGAATATGGCAGTTTGGATCCGGGAGTCACAGCCCAGCAAAGCAGAAATGGGATCCACGATGCCTGAAGTGGCTTGGACCCCAAACTAGACAGTAAAGCTGATGGTGGCTTCATGAGAGATGGGTGTGAAGATCCAATTTCAGACGTTAAGGGCTGGTGGCTCCAACCTGAACCTCTCTGAAGCAGATGAACAGGAGCACACAGGTGATTTGCAGGCTGAGTTTATTGACTTTGGGTGCCTTCACCCCAATTAAAACACATTTCTTACGAGCAGCTGAACTCCTGTCCACGCTCTTACCGCTCTCAGACAGGATCCTTGGGGTTTGCACTCTTGCCTTCAGTTTCCATGTCTGCAAAATGGGCGCTCCACCTCACTTAGAGGTTTTGCGCCAACTAACGTCGCTAAAGCATTTCAAATCATGGCCACGGAGTTCTTGTTTTCTTGATTTCACCCTGTAAGTAGAGTAAAATTAAATCTGCTACAGAAAAGAGGCCTTTGTGCCTCATCTTCCCCCATCAGATTAAGTTTCTAAGGTATGTTCAGAAACGAGACCCCGTAGGGGTTGAGCGGTGTCCATTTAAATCTCCCAAATACCTCCACGCAAATACGCCGAGTGCAGGAGGATTAACTCTAAATCTGCGTGGCTTAGTCAAGAAGCCTTGCACGGCGATGTGAAATTGCTGGAGAAAAAGGTAGAAAATTGTCATTTTTGTCAACTTTACAACACAACTAAATCCCCCCTGCGCGTAATGAGCTGTAAGCCCGGCAATATCCCAGGATCAGGTGAAGAGAAAACTTTCACTTGGGAAAAAAAAACAGTGGAATTCACAAGGTCAGATCATCAGAGCTGGGAAACCTGAGGCCACCTAGCCCCCTCACTCAACACCCGGCAGTCCCCACCGGCTGCGCTCCTGGAGCTCGTCCAGTCCTCCTTCAACTCCAGAGTCACACGCAGATATATAAAAATATAAATATATATTTACACACTCCCAAGGAATTACAGACAACTATGGGAGATCGGGATGCGAAGGACATGATTACACATGCAACATCGCGCCAGCAAACAGACAACCTCAAGGCGCCTTTTGAAGGCGCAACGCTAAAAAAAAAAGAGAAACTTCCTTTCGAGGATGCTCAAAATAAAGAAAGCAGAGTTTTCTACAGGACTTCCCTTGCTTATGCGACATTGTGGCTGAAGGGGCGTAGAGACAACCACTTGTGAGAACCTTACTGGTCCATGCCGTAGAAGTTGTGTCCAACCTAGAGAGGTTGCCACCAGATGGGTGGAAGACGCGGCCAAGCAAAAAGTCCAGCTCTGACGTCCGGCCTGAAAAGTTTGTGACTCTGGGAACCTACTGCTCTGCCTTTCTGCCAGGTGTGGGGCAGAAATATGAAAAGAGGGAAAGATTTTTTTGGAAGGTCATCAAGGGAAAAAAAGGTCGGAAGTGCTCCCAAGCTCCCGTAACCCAGATCCACAAAAACCCTCCTCGCTTTTTTCCTAAATATTCCCCTGCCTGGCACTGGTTTTCAGTGGCTGCATGACTGGTCGCAGCTTATTCATAGCTTTAATTAGCAGGTTCAGCCACATTTTTAGATCTCCGGGCAAGCTGTCAGAAGGAAAGGCGTTATTTTCGGTAAAATACCACTGCAAAACAGAGCGACACCCCGCTCGACGCGTGAGGATAAATTAAGGATGAGGACACATTAAAGAAAACTCTTGAGCGCCTTCATCACGTTCCCAGGCTCAAGGAGAAACGCAGCTGAGTTTCAGTTGATCTTGGCTTCTTCATTGACCCGCAGCAGTAAATTTTCCCCCTTTTTTTGTCTTTAAATAGTTTGCCGGTGAATGAGCCCATTCATAAAGAGGCCGGTGATGACAGTTCTGCAAAGCTAAATGGCACTTAACTGCGCACCTAATAAATCTGCAACAAAAATAAACAGAGGATGAGGGAAAAAAAAAAAAAAAAAGAGATTAACAATGACAAAGAGCTAAAAAAAAAATAAGATTCATTGGCAGGTATGAAAGGATATTGTCGCTAAAACGGTTTGAAATGGTGCTGGGCAGGACTGCTCCCATTTCCCGCCCTCGTTTGGCCGACCTTTGGGTTCTCCGAAGGAAACAGGCTCAGCTGATATCTGGGAACTCTGCGCTGGGTCGGATAAATTCGCTGCGGAGAGCGCAGCTCCGTCTCTTTGTGCTTCTGCGCGGGGTTCCGCGTCCCCTGGAACCTCCTGGATGAGCCAAGAGGCGTCTCTGCTCTCGTGGAAAGCGAAATTTCCATTTCGGAAATGGTAACCCTGATTCCATGTAGGAAAAATAAAAGCAAATATCCCAATTGCTGAAAGCAGGAGTTGGATTTGGGGCGAAATGAGGGCAGAAAAGCTTGAGTTGTTCAAGGTTCAGACTGAGACTAATCTCATATAAGCCTTGAATTAAGGGCAGAATTTCTGGGCAGAAAAAAGCAGAGTTGAGCCATCGACGTTTACTGATGACAAAAGGCTGAGTCAGATTGCCGTCACCGAGAAGGATCGTACAGCCCGCAGGAAAAGCGGGAGATGGGGGACTGGAACCGAGGAACGAGGCACAGGAGGAGAAAACCACGAGTAGGGGAACCAGGGGACCACTAACCGAGGTTTCTGGCTACCAGAATCAGGTGGTTCATGTTAAAAAAAAAAACAAATAAAAAAATACACTGAAATGGGATGTATGAAATGCAGACAGAAAATCTAATGAGGGGAGTCAGCATTCCAAAGGGGAATATTTGTATTACTGCTGCTCCACAGCTTTCCAAGAGCTTTTACCAAGGGGAGGATGGAGCTCATGGGCTTTCGCTTGCCCCCAGGGCAGGAGGAGAGGGGCAGGTCCTGGGGAAGGGGAGTAACGAACCTCAGGTTGAGCGGGGAAAAGCCTGGCTGACGCTTCCCGAATGAGTTATCCCATCTTCTCCCGGCAAGAGCTTAGCGCAAGTGTCAAGCTGTCCTCTGCTCTTTGACATCTTCATCTTACCGCTCACAACGGGTGACTTCTCACGGCGCAAACGGAGCTAATTATTACCTCGGGGGTAAATGCTCGCTCAGGCGCACGGGGAAAAGGCAGGTAACTCCCAGTCTGGGCTTCTAATCCCATTATCAGACACCTCCTCAGCATCATTATCCCAAATAACACCAAATGAAGCACGGGGCAAAAACCACCACTGTGTTTCCAGTAACGAGAAACACGGACGAGAGAGGAAACGATTTCTCTGAGTCACGCTCCCCACCCAAGTAAGAGCAATATCTCCGTGCGGAGAAGCAGATGACGCGATGGGTTAGCTGCCCTCAATTTTCACCCTGAAAAAGTTCCTATGCACAAATCCCAGCGCAGAGAGCCGGCTCTCCCTGCTGAGGTGGCCTGGACTCCAGTTTTATTTGCCCTCTTGGGAGCGGATTTGGCCGTCTGCTGCTCGAGAACTGGAAGAAGAGGAGAGAATTCCCATCTCCTCTGGCAGGACCTGGGATGCCCAGAGCATCTACGTGCACAGGACAGGGATGGGTGACGGAGGAAACGTTTCTCTTCTCTCACGGAGCTGGTGGCACAATCTCCCAGAGGAAGAGCCGTGAGCAAGAAACCCCGTGACCGGTTTGTGTCTAAACCCTCCCCGGCTCATTGCAGGTCTACAAAACCCTGCCCAGCATCACAACTGGGTACCACAGCTCGGGTGTAACCAAGCCAGGCTTTGCTTGAGCTTAAACAAGAGCTGGGCTTTGGCTGTGGTGAGAAGGGTGAAGACCTAAGTGTCCAGGAATTTCAGCTTTCGCCATCCGAGGAAGCCTGCTGCTGTTGAGGAAAAACATTACTGGCCCTCGTATGGGAAGCGTAAAAGGCCTGAAATATTTTGCCCTTGTTTTTTTTTTTTATCAACAAGGGTTTGGTTCCTTTGGTTTTATGCAAATATTAGAAGCATTTCCCCAAGGGGCAACCATTGCTTCCTCTTTTTCTCAGCGCTGTGGCATGCTCAGCAGCCTTCTTCCCCGGGAAATTTTGGCTTATAAAACTGCTTTTTGATTAAAAAAAAAAACAAAACAAAAAAACAAACGAAAATAAACCCAAAACCCAACACACCCCCTCCCTGTTGCACACAGGACCAGGATTACTTCAGGAACCTCTCTTTGTGAGTAACTCCATTCCTCTCAATTATTTGACAAAAACAAGAGCTCCAGTGTTTGCAGCAGTTAACCGACGTGTCGGAACAGCCTAGAGGGGTGAAGTCTCCACCGCCAACCTCTCCCTTTCGGCACCCGCGGATCCCAGCGGCGACGGGAGGCTTCCTTCCCAGCACCTCCTGCCGCGCCGAGGCGTAATTATCCCAGCGCGATGGGATAGCGGAGATTAACACCACAGGAAGGGACTAGAGTGGGGGGGGGAAAGCTAGAAATCACAGGGTATCTGGTTATGAGGGAAAAAAAAAAATATATATATATAATTACTCTATTTCCTGCTAAGGAAAAATATATTTAAGATTTTAGGGTTCAAATCCCTGCAGTGAAGATCACCCTCATGAACGTTAACACCAGGACTTCAAAGTCTCAACCCAGTGTCCAGTTACGGAGCATAAGACAAAATTGGGGGATTTTTTGGTGGGAAAAACCCCCAGTTTTCCAGTTTACAGGAAAACCTGATCAATCCTGCCTGGCCGTACCAGACCGGAGCCAGTTTCTCACAGGATGCTCATGCCCAGTATCCAGGACTCCACGGGATCTAGGCTTCACCAAACCCGTGCCGTTGCCAAGACGCGTATTTGGGCCCAAATCCTGTACCGGAGCCTAACTCTCACCCAACTGCTCTTCGCTCAGCCACGTTTCAGCTGATAAAGCCCGAGGAAACTTATAAAGAACCTGTCATTCACCATCCTTGCATTTACAGTTAAACTGCGGAAAAAATCTGTCTTTACAGGACAAGAGCTTGCTTTATCCGTCAAAATTTATCAAAAAAAAAAAAGGTGACTTTTCAACACGATTATTTTTCCCCCTTGTTTTTTTTCCATGTAGTTTGACGGAGCTAAGCTTTTCAGCTTTGGCTTTTTCTTTCACTTCCTCTTCGTCGCCTCTTTTTTCACTCATTCTTTTCCATTTCGCTCCTGAAGAAAGATGACGGAGCGAAGTGGGAAGTGGAAACCCACTCTAACACTAAATTTCTCTGTACTGGCCTGGAGTTAAACAAATATAAACTATTTTTTTTTTCCCCTCTTTCCTTGCAGAACAGGACAAAAGCCCGTTCATCCTTGTTGGGACCTGGGGGAACTCACCGTATCTTGCAGGATGAGCTCAGCGCTTTGCAAAATGATCTAAACGGTGGGTACAACAAAAGGCGGGTCCCAGCCAGAACTCCGGAGGTGAGCACTTCCCACCCCTGTAGGGAAGCTGGGATTTCGACACCGGGGCTTGTTCCTCGCTGTTCCAACTGGAAGCCAAACAGCCCCAAACATCAGCAAGGTTCAACCGCGCCAAGGGCGCACGTCTCCCATCGGACTCCTCCGACGAGCGACAAGCAGTCGTGGGACAGGAGATCTTGGTGCCTGGGAGATGGAATAATCAATCGTTCTTAAAAAAATAATCACCAGGACCAGAGCAAAGGCACTGGGAAGCTGTCACTCTGTTGATGAAGTCTTTTTGTGAAACCTTCCTCAACGCAGACAGTTGGCTACGCTTCTGCCAAAAATGAGACTTGTAGTGTCTCAGGATAAAATAAAAACACCCACAAGACCTGGCTGGACCATGCCACAGCCCCCCTTTCAAGGCAATTCCAGGAGCCTAAACTCAAACAGCCAGGTTTTCTCCAGCCCAGCCCAGAGCAAAGGGGAAGAGCGGCTCCGTTCTTGGCAGTTCCGTGATGGAGGAAAGCTCAACAGAGGAAAAATCTCAAAGCAAGAGGAAAAGGATGACTTGTCTACAACAACGGCTGGGACCGGTATGTTCAGTTCTCCTAGAAGCTGCAGATGTTTTCCTCCAGCTGCAGATGTAACCCAGAACAGACAAGAACTATGAAAAGATATTGGCAAGAAATAATTCCCCGGTTTTACCGTTTACCCCCTGCATCCCAAACATGCTCGTTCTGAACGCGTTTCCTGTGAACGTTCAGGAGATCATCAGGGAGGCCAGTGAAAAAAATTCAGCGGGAGCAGGTATCAGACAGCATTTCAAGAGCTGATTTTGTACTTAAATAACTGAAAAATAAGATGCTAAGATTGCTACTCATCCAAAAGAGGAACAAAAACACCTTCCGTGTCTTACAGACTCGTTGAAAACTAGCCCAGACAGCTAGAGTATTGCATTTTCACCCAGATTGACTCATAAGGGATTAGAATGGGATTAACAAAAAAAAAAAAAAAAAAAAAAAATCACTGGACCCATTCCCACTGGAAAGCCAGGCTGAGTCAGAAACAATTATTCTCATCTGGGAAGTGGGAAATTTGTAAAGCGTATTTTACTCGCTGCTGGAAAATAAGCAGCTTTGCTCATGGATGTATAAGTGTATCTTCAAAATTTTTGAAATTTCGTCTTTTCTTCTTTCTCCGTTTCATTGGACACCGTTTCCTATTTCAGAGGAAGAAAGTAACGTTTGCCGGTTTCTCAGAAACCCCACAAACCCCACATGCGTTATCCATTTTACGGAACATCTTTTTGGCGTAAAGAAAGGCTACACACTGAAATTTCACAACGCTCTAATAAATCTTTGCAACTTTAAGAAATTCACTAGAAGATATTTCTACTTTGAACTCAAAGAGTTTAAAATATCTTTGATGCCTTCCCCGACGGTCAGTTTTTACTTTTCTGGATTCCTCCGCACACAAAATTTGATTTAACGAACTTTTCAGGTTTCCAGATGAAGTCTGCAGTGACTCTTGCAGACGTAGATTCGCAATCTAACGCAGGAACTCATTAAGACAAATTATTCCCAGTAAATTGCTCTCCTCACCTTCACCGAGTAGTACCGCATTTAAGACTTGCGGAAACATTTTATTCCGAGCTAACGGTGCTGTCGCCGCCATCCAAAAACAACAGAGGATGGTTACAGATTTCACAGACCAGCTAATCTAACTCCTGGATAAACAGGCCATCGGCCTTTTTCAAATTAAACGCCGTTTCGAGTCCAATGGTTACAGCTGAACTAAAGCACAGCTCTGGAAAGTGGGGGAAAAAGAAAGGGAAAAAAAAAAATACTTCCACAGATGAATGCGCAACAACGTACCGCGTCGTAACTCCAGACAAGCACCAAAATCCTGCTCCGTCACCCTTGCCCCTCGCTGTGCCTGTCACGAGTACGTCAGGGCTCAGGTTCAGAGACAAACAAATTTTGACGCGTTGTAATGGCAGAGGAAAGACTGTAGCTCACAGCCTGTGTTTTCAACACAAGAGGTAAGAGGGGAAATCCTTGATCTCATTTCCATCTCTGTGCCATAAAAAAAAAAAAAGAGCTAAATGCCACCAAATATCAGGGATTTTCAAAATTTCTTACAAACGAGCACGGTGAATTTGTTCCAGGTTTAGGTACAAACCTGGAGATGACTTTTCAAAGTTGATCACCGCGTATTAAATACGCGGCGAGCGGAGCAACGTCCCACCCCGGCTTCGCTGAAGCCAGCCGGAGCTTCGCCACGAAGCGTCACCCGACGCGGACGCACGTGCCGCTGCAGAGCTCACGCGGAGGTGGAATGAAAGTCTTCCAAACACCACTGAGCAAGAAACCGGGGGGAAAAGAAGAAATCCTTTCTCCCTACCCCACGTTCCTCGGATAAGCCGCTTGAACGTGTGCGAATCGTTACCACCACCCCTCACCTACCTCAGCCGGGCGCTACAAGAAGTTTGCACAGCGCTCGCTGCGCAGCGGGGTGACGGGAAGCCTGAGGACTCCTGCCTTCTCCAGGGTCTGTTAGAACAGAAAAACCTAGCAGAGAAAAATCTCTGCCTAGCATTCTGAAAGAGAAACAACAACAACGGTTTTATTTAGATATTTAATTTTTAATTAAAAAATAAAGGTTATCTTAATACATCTCTTGCAGCCTTTGGGCAAAACAAGACTTTAGGAAACATGATGCGCATCTATTCTTGGCACACATCTTAAACAAACGCGGACTTTCTGCAGCAACTTCTTAACTCCATCGTTCTCCCCAAACTCTGAAAACATTTAAACGTTCTTTAAAAAAAAAAAAAAAAACCCGACAAAAATTAGAAGTGGGCCCAAAGCAAAAATCCCAAATCCAAGCATCCCAAAGCTTTTGGAGCAGACTCAAATCCAAACCCTCATCTCATTCGAAGTTTTTATCTCGGATCACTGCAAATTCACAGACGCGGCACCCAAACGACCAAGAGAGATGAAATCTGAGCGCTGACCCGGGGAGGAATCTCGCTTCGGAGGCTTTGATCTTTACGCCGGGCCAAAGCAAACCTACGGGGCTGAACTCCTTCCCAAAACTCTTTAAGTCGGGCCCGTCCCTAACAGATATAAGTGCTGGTTACACGACGAAAGGGCGCCAGCAGAGCTCCCCAATTTGAGACCAGACCGCGTACTCCGTCCATCTGCGCTACCGAAAAAGGCAAGGATAAAGTCAAGCGAACACACCGAAGCCTCCGACGCAGCCGCATCGCTGCACATTTGCCTCCCGCAGCACGGAAGGAGCCCTGGACCCCTCCTTTCCTTGCCAGGAGGCTCTGGAAAGACGCTCAGCCTCCGTCACGACCGGCGGGAAGGCCGGCGCACTCCGCCGGGGGGACGGGTGGCCACCGCTCACGGTGTCTTTGTTCCACCGGGGCCCACGGTGGCTGATTCCCAAAGGCACAAAGTGACCAATCTTTAGACTCATACACAAGGTCTACATATATATATATATATATTTATATATATATGTACACACACACAATTACATACATATTTAAATATATATATACACATATATATATTTGGTTTTGGTTTTTTTGTATTTTTATCTTTTTTTAATTTTCTTTTTCCCTCCTTTCTTTCCCCTTTTAGCTTCATGGCGTAGTCTCCTCCGAGGAGGGCTCCGGTATATGTTCTGGAGACTTCTCTGTCTCCAAAGAGACTTCAGGCTTCTCTGTCAATTTAGGCTCCTCGGGAGCTTGAGATCCCTCCGGCTCCTGACTCTGCGCCTGGCTGTTCATTTTCTCTTCTGCTTCAATCTCCTCCGAGGTGGGAATGGAGTTTTTCTTCGGACGGCCTTTGGGCTTCGTTGGAGCTTCCTGGCCACCTTTCAATACCTGGACCAAAGAGATGAACCGTCAGGATCAACCCGAACTCCGCTGCTGCAAGACGTCCTTTAGAGAAGGGTGAAACTCGGCTTTCCTGGAGTGAGCTCACCCATTGTCTCACGTAAATCAAATGAAATGCAAGCGCTACCAGCAAGGACGCCCAGAACTCCAGGGGTCTCCAAGTCGGTTCCTACGGGAGGCCCAAAAGCAACCTAGGCACACAGTCCTCAACGCTACAGATTTTATGCAGAATTCAGCTCCTTCACTGAGCGTTTGCTTTACTCAAAGCCCAAGTAAGAACAGTCCTAAGCCCTGGCTAGGATTTCCTCTGACTGCCCTTTCTCCAGCCTCTTTGCCTTCTGAAACAACTTATTTTCTTTTTGTAAAACCTCCATTAAAACACATGAAACCCCACTCATCTGTGTAAAAGGTGGGAGTCAGCAAACAGGTCTGTTCCTGTGTTTAATCCCCCCTCCCTTCACACCACCGCTGCAGCCACAAGACACTTCCAACCACAGATCTGTCTCCAAGCTAATCCCAAATTTGTTTTCAGCGGCAGGAACTTCTGCAGCCTAGGACCGCATCTCCTCTCCCAGATCAGGCTACATAAACATCTCCTCTGGAGAACGTCACAGCATCATGGTTCCCACCAAGATTTATCGGACAGTTGTCCTTCCTAAAAGCATTTTAGCTGGAAAAGGGCCATGAAGCTGAGATATGAAAAGCAGGAATTAATGACGTTAGGTCTCAAAACTGCATTGGTTTCCATGGAGCAATACTATTTTTTTTTGGCTGATGCACACAACCAACCCCACAAGCATTACAATCACAGGGATGCCAAAATGCAGAGGGAGATATTTTGGTTCTTCCCCCCGTTCTGTTTTAATTCTTTTCATCCCTTTGCCTTGTATACTTCCTGCTGCCTATGGTCCCTCTACTCCGCCACACACGCTGCAGTATAAGCTTCTTTAAAAATAAGAGAAGTGGTCAAGAATAAAACAAAATTGGGTATAAACAGACACAGGCCACTGACACTACGCTCAGCTTCCAAACACGTTCTTTTGAAATTAAGGACCGCGGAGAACCGGTAACGAACCACTTACCATTTTCTTCCACTTCATCCTACGGTTCTGGTACCACGTCTTCACCTGGAGCTGCGTCAGCCCCAACGACTGGGCTAAGTCAAGCCTGGGGGACGAGACAGACACGGAAGTGAGTTCACGGAGGAGAAGAAGAGCTCAGATGCCAGGTGTATCAAGAGCATACAACAGTGGGACTGCTAGAGAAGATGGCTATTTGTCTCTCTAATCTGTTTTTCTGAGAAAAGGTCAGACAAAAGCAGTAAACCACTGTGAATTCAGGATGTAAAGATGCAAGAATGTTTAGATTTTTATTTTTTTTCATGCAGGCTTTTCTTCGCTGTGACCACTGGAGAAATGAGCAAGCATGGAAGTTTCGGAAGCTTGCCCGCCCTCTTTGAAACACAAGCCCGCTGCGCTCCAGCTGCTGCCACTCCACGTTTGTACACGGAGCAGGGAGCTACTGGCGGAAAAGAGGGCCACGGTGCCTGAAGCAAGCACGTAAGAACCAAGACACCCAGCACCAGCCTGCCTTAGAAAGCGCTGCTCTTGGTATCATGTTTCTTCCTCACTACCTACATCATGGGGATAATAACGCTTTCTGATTTCTCACAGAGCAGTGTAGGACATCTACATCTATTAATTTGTTACGCATTCTGCTATTACAGGCAATTTAGGCTTATAAATTAATCTATTATTTGCGTCTTTAGCTTAAGGGTATCTCCAACCTGTGGAGATTCATCCGAAACCATTCATTATTTCTGTATTAAAACCCAGGATACAAAGCAAACGCAGCTCAGAGGAACTCTTTATCCTTCCCCACAGGCAACAGCACCGCACTGGCAGCATTGTAACGGAGTTGGAAATCCTCAGCAATGCCGGGCGAGCGCCCCACGGAGTCACACAAGCCCTGCGGGTGGGCCAGCTCAAACTCAGAGTCGCATTCCAAGGTGTTCTGGATTGCGTGAACTTTTCGGAAAATATTTCCCCGCCTTTGGATGGGGAAACGCACTTGTCAAGGCCAAGTTTTTCATAATACTACTTTTGTTTTAGCTGGGCTCCTAGACTCTGACATTTACCAACACCTACCTACCCCACACCAGCTCTCTGCGCTCAGACACACACTCAGGGATCCAGGCTTTTCCCTTCCGCTTTGGATTTCCCCGCTGCCTGTGAACACAGACCCCAACCCACTGCTTCGCCATCACGTTGCCAGCCATGAGTTGAGAGAGAAACGCTGTTGACTAACTCTTCTTGCCGTAGCGTACGTCTTATCACACTTGGATTACCCGCGAGCAGTTTGCCACCTCTTGCCACACACGTTAGCGTAACCAGTATTGCCTGGAAACCCCAGGAAACAAACAGAGGGGAAGCGGTCCGCGGACAGGAATTGCTCATCAGCCTCAAACACGTACAAAGCCAAGGAACAGTCATGTGACAAAATTAATTAACAGCCTTGAGCGCTTCATCAGTGGTGTCAACCACCTGGTTATGAGAAGCTGCACTCAAAACTCAAACTGTGTGAGAGACAGCCCGGCCCTGCCCATGGAATTTGGTCTGTGATCCTTGGCTTTGGTGACAGGCAGTACACGCAGAGAACGCTGACCTTCAAAACCAATTTAAATACTGGGACGCTGCCGTCTGTGGAGTTCGAGGTCTGGTGTACCTTTCAAACCCTCTCTAGGTTTACAAACTTAACAGGAATTGGGCAGGCCTTTTTCCTGTAATTTAAATTGGCAGAGTAGGATTCAAAGCCTCTAAAAGAGATAAAACCTTTCCTTAATTTGGTTTGTCCTTTTGGTACCTAAGAACTTGCCTTTTCCTTCACACGGGCAAGGCGGCCTTCAGCTGTTCTCCAAGCTGATGGACAGGCCAACGCCTTCTCACTGGATTGCTAGATGCAAGCTAGTTCAGCAGCCAGCTGAAGCTACAGCCAACCTCTCCGCTGCCATGGAGACACAGTCATCCAACACCAGATCCCAGGAGGAAAGAGGCTCCACCTTTTTTCAAGCGTGTAGCAGGAGCGGGAAAGAGAGAGACAGTCTTCTGCTCTGGACCTTGCCTATCCCTGAGCCCGACGCCTGCCAGCAAGCACATCTATCACCACGTGGCATTGCCATTGATGTAATCTAGTCATGTCACCTTTGATCCCAGGCAAAGTTAGCCTTGAAATGGAATCTGGTCATCTGCCCACGTCCTTGGCCAACAGCAGAGGCATCTCTCTGGAGCTGGACGGCAGCACGCTACAGCGAGGGAGCGTTCAGGACAGGAACAGCTGAGCAGGGCTAGAGCAGCCCTTCTGCTCATTCCTTTTCCCAGTGTGAGAGACTGACCTACCTGTCAGGGGTGGAGAGATACTTCTGCTTCTGGAATTTTTTCTCCAAGCCCATCAGCTGGAGCTCCGTGAAGATGGTCCTACTCCGGCGTGGCTTTTTTAACCGAGGCGCCGGCTGCTCCGCCTCCGACTCGCTGCTGGCGTGGGTCTCGCTGGCAGGCGTCTCCGAGCTCGTGGTCCCCGAGGAGGGCTGGGCTGGCAGCGCGTGGGAGCCGGTGGCAGCTGGGATGAGGTGAGGGACCACGGAGGGCTGCCTGGTGATGACGGAGATGAGAGGATACGCCCTCAGAGAAGGGGACCCTGGCAGGGAAGGAAGCAGAGGCGCATAAAGATCAGTTCAGCAGCAATATGGTGAAGTAACGGGAGCACTGGAGAGTGAAGAGAGAGGAATACCTTCCCTGGCTCGGCCATTCTCTTGTTAAATGACCACAAGCAAGTCAGTTCCCCTCTCTGGACCTGCTCCTTCTCCCAGATTGCACCCCATTCCCTCAACTCTGCTTCTCCACGCACACTGAGACAGGTACCTCATCTCCCTTCGCAGGCAACAGCCAGTGGAGTTCCAGTCACAATTCGTCTCTGCTAGGAAGAGTCAGATGAACCACACTCTCACCCTCCACTGTCCATCCTGACCCCGTTGATGAGGACGAATGGATCGGAAACAGAGTTCCTCACCGACTCTTAACTCTACATCTTACACCAACGAGTTGATACCAGCCCTAAGAAACAAACCAGCCGCTCTGCTCCAGTCTTTTCAGGTCAGGGCCAGTCTGGGATGACAGCTCTAAACATTTCCAAACGCTACAGGAAGTTCTGATTCACAGCAGGCCTTCTGAATTTACAGCTACAGACAAGATTTCTGCTTGGCCTTAGCCCCAGGAAATCAAACGTTCTTTCAAAATTCGGGCAGGGAAATAGGGCCACGTACGGGAAACGTACGCTCACTGCAAGGTGGTACTCTACACAACTTTGCAACCACCTTGCGCAGTCACTTTCTTGCTCTGTGCCTCAGTTTACCTCGTTTGCAAAATGGAAGCAACCCTCCTTACCTACATCACCGGCAGTAAAAAACGGATTAAAGTTTAACGGACATAAAATATTCGGAGATCTTTAGATAAACGGTACTGTGGAAAGGAACGCCGTGGTGCACAGGGTACACCAAAGAATCGCGCAGCTTGGCGATCGTTGCTTCTCCCCACAACCACTGCAAGGCGTCCACCAACGGAACAGACCACTTTCTCTGTTTCAGCCAAATCTGCCAAATCCCTCTCCTTGCACATGGGTGGCTTTTGGATAACTGATACTTTTCCCCTCGTACCCCTGTATATTTCCAGCAAGGCTCTCCATAAACCACAAGATTACCAAGGAGAAATAAATCACCAGAGCTCAGAAACCCCTGCAAGGCTTCAAGTGACCGAAACCTCTGGACAAAAGCATTTTTACAAGGAATTCTCTTCAAGGGAGGTCAGCAAAACGTATTTGGTATCGGAGCAATCAGGGATATTTGCTTTCCCGCGTGGCACGGCAGCAGCACGTGGGACTGCTTGGAGTCGGGGGAGGCTAGCTACAATGGTCGCAGAGCTTCAGATCTGCCTCCATCAGAAAGAGGAAAGTCTCTTCAGGCTATTTTTCTAATAATTGAGTAGGATCAGGCACAAAAGAGCTGCTTTCCTCCTTCTCACAGGAGTGAGAATTTGGCTTTTTTCAGAGGTTGGTTATTAGAGAAGCAGACGATATCAGAGTTGTTCAGGTCCCCGTTTCCAAATGCTGAGCACCTGAATGAGGGGATCCATTTTCCAAAACCTTCCGCAGCCAGCAGCTGTGACCTGGCCAAACGCTCAGAAAAGCTCGGCACATGCTTATTTTTGGTGCCCGCGTCAGGACGCTGATTTACTCACAGCACTTGGGAAACCGCTGCTTCTACTTCTGTGCGAGGAGCCGCTCGCAAGCGCTGAGTTGCTTCGAGCTCCAGGTGGTGAACAGATCTGCGAGGCTGTTGACACCCAGCGTCTTATATTTGTTGATCATCCGTGCTCGTAAGTGAAGCTTTTGCTTAGGGTTTGACACCAACAGTTGCGCCGGTGCTTTTGGAAACCACCGTAAATAACGAAAGCACCTGCTGATGTTCAGCCCGGCCGTACACAAGACTTCTCAGCTTTCTGCCCTCAGCCTGATGAGGACACAGGATGGTCAGGGCGTAGAGTAAGGAGAGCATTTCGAGAAAGACGTGGGGTTCAAAGCTGCAGGGATTTTCTCTTGGGGGGCAACGCTTTAGCGGTCAGCTCTCCTTGCAGAGCTAGCTTCTAGATCACACAGAAAAAAGCCCGAGTTCAGCATCCTGTTCTGGATCTACTCATCCCAAAGTTCAAAGGCAGCCGAAGCCGAGCCAGTCCGTTGTCTCCAGGTTCACCATTACCATGACTCCCCCTCAAACCATCCGTACAGCTCTTACCCTGATAAAGCGTTGGCTTCCGAATGCTACGAAATCTGAGGCTAGATCTGCATTTCGCATTCCCCGGAGTTCAAAGGTATTTCTCGACTGACATGGTATTGTAAGAACAGAATAATTTCCTAATCTTCAACAAATTAAAAGCTGGCAAGCAGTGCTTGTCTGCTCAGCACTGTTGTGACATGCTCTGTCTCCCAAAACGGGAAGGAATGGAAATGAAGCGCTCTTCCTTTCCATACCCGCCTTTCGGAACGGTTTCAGCTCAACGCACACGTTCCTGCGCCGCTGTCCGAGCACCTTTCCAGTCCTGACCCGCTGGTCTTTTGGACTTGAAAACCGAAAAGCAGCCCACCTAAGCCAGAAAGTGAGGAATGCTTGGGAAGTGTTAGATGAATCCATACTTCACAGCACGCACAACTGAGGGAGTGGTGCTTAAGAAACAGAATTTTTCCTGCAGTTATTTTTTAAGCGTTTGAACAGTCTCCATTTCAAGCTCTTATTTCTGGCCATCTCCATAAAGCTAACATCTGGCCACTCGGTTGCTAAAACTAGCCAGGAGCTAAAAATAAAAAGGACATTGGATCTGCAGAGTGTTTTCTAAGGATCTGAAAACATTTTGCTTTGCTATTTAAACCAGGACCGTGTTGGCGGCCGCTGTACGGTGAGTAACAGATCTGCCCCTTGCGCAACACACTGACCACACCACCTGGAAACGAGTTGGCTTCCTCCAGCCGCACAGGTCTAGAAGAACCTGGGATGCTCATTTCCTAATTACATGTGAAATACTTGTCCTAGAAATCGATCACGATCTAACGTACCAAAGGTATTTTTTCCTCACTTGTTTTACTCTTCAGCAATAACACCAAGAAGGAGGACAGAGAATTCACCCCATTTTCTCCAGAAGGTTTCAGCCAGGAATGTCAATTTTTACCAGCCAAAACAAGCCGACATCCCAGGCGTAAATCCGCAAACTGTCAGCTTTTTACTCTCTCTTACCCCAGGCGCAAACACAAGGTGTAAAGCAGGAAGACTCAGGCCTCACCAACACCGGCTCCAGCTCCGTGAGCAGGAACTGGGATCGCTTGCTTTTCATCAGGCCAAGCTGAAATCATCTCACGACCACTCGATGTAACGCAATCCACTCCACTACATGGAGCGTAACACCTCCACTACACCAAACCACCTTGCAAAAGTTTTTAATTAAAACAAGTACTTCAAATAAATCTTTTCCCTTTCCCCCTCCTCCCTGGCTTACTTTCAACCCTGGCAGACAGAGTAGAGGGAAGAGAAAAGGGAAAGCACTAATTAATTGCACTGTTTGACCGCCAGCAATGGCAGAAGAGTTTTCCTCCTAGGCAAACTCAGCTAATTCTGTTTTGGAAAGAAAGAAAAAGGAAGGAAAGATTTATGGATCAACTCCTCTTGGCAGGTCAGCCCTGCTCGGAGGCAGAATGAAATCGCACTCAGGATGGGCTGCAGTGAAAGGTAAATAATGAAAGAAAATGAACTTACGACTCGGGAAGGTCTATAAATCTGCCGTCTCCCGAGTGTCAAAACAAAAAGGAACCAAGGAGTTGAGTTCATTTAGGAACGAGCTTCGTTTTGCTGAAGGAGCAGGCAGCCTACTGAAAGGAAGAAGCCCTGAGCGAAGAAAAGAAGGCGGAAGAGGCAAGGGAACGTTGGGAATAAATGGAACCATACACCATTTGTTTAGAGGGGAGGGTGTTACACCCACTTTTTCCCCACAGATCCCCAAAAGCTGAGATTTGCCAGCCATTCCATTCCCACACGTCTTGGCTAAACTTTGCCACCAGCCTCCCCGGGCGTGGAAGCAAGCCAGAGCTGAGCGCAGACCTCATACAAATCCACAAACTCACCAGGGCCCAGGAGCCACGGGGTTAAAGACAACGGCCAGATACCTGCTGTGCGCTCCAGGACACAGGGTCTCCTCTCAGGTCAGCGTGGGCTCCTCTGCCTTGCAGCTGCTGGAGCTGCCAAGCTTACCACCGCCAAAGCATCTCCCCAGCAAGGTTCCTTCTCATCTCCTCCCCACGGAACTATTATCTCCTCCTCACCTGGGTGATGTTTACCCCCTTCACAGATCCCTCAGCTATCTCTAGAACGGGAAGCAGCACAGCCATGCCAGGGTACGGTGGCACCTGAGCTAATTAAGGCCTGAAGAGAGGTGGGCTAATTAGGTTGTGAACACTGTGGTGACAGCTTGACAGCTTCCAAGACATGAGTTGGTGTATCTGCACGGTGCAGCCCTTGCAAGACATTGACACAGATGGTCTTTCAGAGCTAACTACCCCTCTTGTATCTTCTCCTAATGGGCTGGAAGTCCCGGCATCGCCACAAAATCTTCCTGAAGCTGCTCCCCGCACAAGTCAGCTGAGTCTCAAGCCCAGAGGCGCGGCGTAAGTACGCACTTAAATGTTTTCAGCATCCCTGTCAAACACAGCTTGGCCGGAGAGGTGGTGACAGACAATTTGTCAGGAATCCTTCACATCACCCAGCTCAGACATTGATCCTCTTCTCATTCTTTCCAGTCGTACTGTAAGAGAACCCGACAGAGCTCAGCTCCCCGAATACCGAAACAGCTGGGAAACCCGCGTGCCATCACCAGACCCCTTCAGAAGGGCCACGTCTCAACTCTAGAATCAGACTTTTCTGTGGCTATCACATATTAAACAGCAACTCTGGAACTGGGAAGGCTTGAGAATGCTTTGTATCGCCGTTCCTCTTCTCCAGCGTCTCAACACCTAAGAGCTCCATCACCTAACTGGGAGTCAGCGCTGTTTTGGGAAGGGAGATTTGTCTTTGTCTGGTTTTGTTGGTTTTTTTTTGTTTTGTTTTTTTTTTTTTATTTTATTTTACTAGTGCTCTTCTTGTTTGGCTACATGTGCAAACCAGTCGTAGCTGAGCAAGAGCCAAAGCCTCTGCACATAAGCAGAGGTGAAGGGCACTTCTGGGACATCTTAAAAGCTTCCAGAAATAGCCCCAGGCTCAGCCCAAATGCACCGAGCCAAAATTTGCATGGGAACCATGAGTGTCACAGAGGCTGCAGGAAAGCGGAGCTATCAACCTTGAAATCTAAGTGCAGAGCTGGAGCACAGACACTGGTGTACTCCAAAACAGCATTCCACGAGGTTTCTGGGAGGAAAGTCTAACTGCTCCTCAAAGGCTGCAGGTACAGTTCACACCGTACTCTTATTTCCACTTCAATTCTCCGAACCCTACTTTGCAAAAATTGAACGCGACACAGCCTCACACCGAAAGGTCTGCTTGGTAGCCAACGGATTCTCCCCCTTATGGAAGAACCCAGACCCAACCGATGTCCGTGGCAAAACGCCCATCAGCTTCAGCAGAGCCAGGATCTCACCCGCACGCATCCACGGGAGGAAAACAAAAAAGAAATTAAAATTAGCGTAGCTAATTTTAGTTGCAGCTAAAAATCATCCTTTTTAGGGCATTCTGCCTGAAGGTCGATTCTTCAGGAGTCTGTACCTTCTGCGATGAGCCTAGGGTAAGTTGGGGGGAAAAAAGTGGCGCTTTATCACATGGTGATTTTTGACAACAGCTTCTTAGGTGGGGGAAAATTACGGCTCATCCCGGAGTCTCCAGTTTACCTTCCTTGGGCACGTTAGAGAACGCTCACATTTATGTTCAATCACATTTTTTTTTTTTTTTAGCTTTTCAACTAAGTCAGTCGCAAACAAAACCCCTGATGTCTCCGTAAATGTTAACTTTTATAATAACGAATGTAACAGATTACAGCTAAAAAGTGCTCTTCGTCAAAGCGTTTCTCATCATCCAACTCCCTGTCCAGCTCTCCAGAGGTGAGCGGAGCTGGACACAAGGGTCAGCCGCTGTTCTCCAAGCTGTGGGGCGCTTGGATCCCAAGTTTAACCCAGTTTCTAAGCCACAAGTGAAACGGCCTCAGCGCTCAGAGCCGTGAGATTTTCTGTTCCAAGCCCGTCCCAATTAGCAATTTATCAACGTAATGTTTCAGTATAAGTTTTACGTAATAACAGTAATTAATAAGTTTGAATGCATCTGCGGCAGGCGTGCCGAAGGCCTTGACAAAAACTCACCAGAAAGATAATTAATCCTGACTTAATAATAGTGACATTTGATATTTATATTGTGCTTTTGTACGCGTTAGAGGCACCGTGCAGACGGTAAGTAATTGCCCTGGAACAAACGAGGAGACTGAGCCTCCCTGACTTGCCCCACTCCCTGCCGCCCCAGGCAGACGGATAATTCCCCGCCTCCCACAGGACTGGATGTGGGGCCATTATCTTACAAACACAACCCAAAAATTCACCTCCCGCATCGATGCCAGATCCCCGAAGGACGGCACCGTGGTTCTTCTGGTCAGGTTGGTGATACCCACCACAACAACAAGGGCCATGCTGGTGGGGGAGGAGATAGGAACGCACGCACGACCTGGAGTCGAAAGATCTGGCTGTGCTATCCCAGGGCGAGGCGCTCCGCCGCGGTTTCTTGTTATCACAGGATAGCGATGATTCGCCCCTGGGTTTCTTCTCAATTGCCGGCACCACCTGGGTGCTGTAGATTGTTCTCCTCGCACACGGCGGCCTTTCTTCCAGGCTGTCTGTCAAACAGGGGAGTGTGCCAGGACCTTGTCAGATCCTCAGTGAAGAAGAAAATTTATCTATACAAGATTATTATTTTTTTTAAGAAGCATTTAAAGAATCTATTTGGCTGGCACTCAAGAAATCCTTTTTAGCAAATGTAATAGCACTCTGGATTAATCAGTGGAGAATGAATCAGAAGAACAGGCACCACTTCTCTACTTTGAATTATTCTGCTTCACGCATTCAAACGACAGCCTGTCTTTTGGAAGGGAGCCCCTCCAACTCAAATCCATACTCTTCAGGCCAACTGGGCATGGCTCAGAGAGGTCCTGCTCTTCTGAGGGTACAGAGAAGTGATTCTGTCCGAGATCCCTCATCTTTAGCAGATGATCCCTCACTGTCCAGAGGTCTGAGACCAGGCCACATTAGTCCCAGAGAAATAAACACGAGCACATCTCCATAAACCACAGCGCTCAGATGGCGCAAGAAATTCCCCGGGATACAAGCCACCAGCTCATTCACCACATCTGTATCGAGGGACAACTCTGCTCCATTGAGCCAACTTCCATTCGAAGCTCTTTCTTTTGAAGTAAGTCGTGTTAAATACTTCAGCCAAGCGTTTCCTCCATCACCGAGGGTAAGACTCAACTCGAGAGCTCGTCACCCGCTGGACCCAGAGCCAGCACGCAAAGTAGCCAAAAGATTACAGAATCAAACAGGTAGGAGGAACGGATTTACAGGCATCTCGTGTCTTGTCCATGGGGGGCAGAGGAGAAACCCAACTCTCAGAGTGCCTAAGCTTAAGTTGCAACAAGTTTCTGTCTTTACGGATGACAGTATGACATCTTGGGACGCTGGGCAGAAACGTAGGAGGCCAAAGCCAATCCTCTGTCCAGATGGTGTCACCGGTCAAGGAGCAAGTGTTGGACTTAGACCGAGAAACAGACCATCAGAGCTGAGAGGGTACAGTTTAACAGGAGGATAAGTCACATTCTGTTCTTTATGCTGCTCCCTCAGCATCTCCCGCTGGCCGCCGTCCAAGACAAGTCTATTTGGACTGACACATTATGCCCATTCTTACATCCTTACACATTTGATAAACCAATCTGCCTTCTCTCAGGATTTCACAGTTTCTGTCCAAGTTCAAACACATCATGCCATGCACGCATCAATCAGTCCTTCACTTCCCACGCTGTTAATTATTAATTATCACAACATCCATAAGCAAACACCAGCCTTGGCCAGCTGACCGGCCGCGCACAGAAAAGCACTTTCAGGTTTCTCAAGCCCACCCTTGCGTGAGCTCCAGCGAAAAACTCGCCGTAAATATCACTGCCTCTTCCTGCCTCGAGCCTCTAAAATGCTCTGGTGAGCAACATACGCGAAGAAAGAGAGTTCAATTGTTTCTAAATATCAGCCTCTGTAAATTTTGCCTGATGGATCTTTCGGAAAGCGCTTTTTTCTTCTCGGGAGTGTTTCAAACACACAGGCACCCCCTTCTTTTCCTCCGCACCGAAATGAAAGGGGGACTTCAGCAAGTACCACCGTTAACCTGAGTCCTGGCAAAGTCTTCGCCTCTTCTAATTGCGGCTCATCATCTCAAGGGCTGCTTTATTAATCACCTTGCCCCCATCAGGAGACGTTTAGCAGAGAGGTTGGTCTCGGAGCTGCAGATACGATTCTTGGATCTTCATCTGCCCTGACAGAGAGCTAACTCCTCTCTGCTTCCTCTACAGACCAAAATAAACCCCGCGGACAATTTGGCCGAACAGCTGCACAAACAATGCAATTTAGGAGGATGCAAACGATACACGAGCAGGTTTTGTTCACAGCCTGTCCTTTGTGTTTGCCAATTAGATCGGCAATCTTAACCCAGCTCTTCTGGCTGGGCTAAGGAGAAGAGACAGATCAAGGAATAAAGCTAAGCCTAACGGACTTCACAGCATTATTCCTGGAAGCTGAAACCTCGTTATCAGAATCTAGAGTACCTTGGAACAAGGATTTCCTCCAAATCTCATTTTTGGTTGAATAAACTGACAAAGACTATGTCACAGCTTCCACCAGCACAGGGCATGGCTATTTTTATTCCCTCCACTTCAAATAACAGCACACCTGTGTCACCCCGTGGATTGAATCTTAACCCAAACAGAATGAATCAAGGACAGCTATGCTTTCACTTTTTGGACGGGGAGAAAAAAAAAAAAAAAAATAAAGCTGAAATAACAGTTTATGAAAACTTTTCATTGCGAACCATTCTGCTAAAAATCAGTGCTGGCAACTTCATTCCCAAAGCAGCCCCCCCGACTTCAGAAGGACAAGTTTCGCTCTTACTGAAATTCATCTCATCTCAAAAAGCAAGCTGAAAAACGTCTCAAGGACAGGCAGTCCCAAAACGGACGCACCCAGACTAAGCAGTTCCATGAGAAAAACGTCAGCCTTAGACATTTTAGAGGCGTGCAACCACTTATATGTCAGAAAGGCGATGACAAGGTTTTCTCAGCTACCAGGCTGCCTGTACCGCAGCACCGGTAGAAGGATAAGCCAGAAATTCCAGTTGGTGAGCTCTAGCTGTCCCGATCTCCGAAGCATAGGAGCCCTCACTCATGTCACACATCAGTGTGCTGGGTTTTTTTTCTGTTCTGATAGGAAGTCAGCCAAGGAGACACTGTTTTCACATCTCCGGACAAACATCAATTAGACTTAGGGTGGAGACAGGCCTTAATTAATCCTCAGAAATTGAATTCTGCTAGCTCTAATTGTGAATTAACACCATTATGAACAGAAATGTTTGGAGGACGCCTGTTGCCAACGTCTCCAATCTAGATCTATAAACATGGCCCTAGAAACACTCTGATTGAGGGATCCAGATGGGAGACCCTCCCTTCTCCCTAAGGTTTGGAGGGCTTTGAGTCAAAGCTTCGGTTATCACCCACCTCTGGTCTTCATCAGCACATCTATTCACCTCCACAGCTCTCCTACGGCACCTGTCACTGAGGAACGCAGCATCGCCGTGTTCCGCAGGTACGTCTGTGACTCCATCATCTCACTGAAATACCAATCACAAAAGTCGATAGGCAAAAAAACCAATGCAGCCCTTTCTTCCCTCCACACGTGTGTGGGTGCACAGTCCCCGCTAGCAAGAGAAACATCTCCAGGCTGATGGGAATATTGCCTCATTCCCACCGACGTTATTTATGCTCACTCGCCCCACAGGGGATGAAAAAGAAGAGAGTTCTGCTCAGTTAGGTGTAGATTTTGGAGAAAGAAGACATCAGGCATAGCGTTCCTGCAAAGTGAGGATGAGAACTCCTACCACGCAAGGTCGTTGTGTGGTCTGGGAAGCGCTGCAAGGGCAGGCAGGGGTGTTACCATCTCACAGCTTGCTGAAGACATTTCCCATTAACAGACTGCATGAGCACTGCATTGAGAACTCTCTTTTGTGTCACACGATTACCAAATTCCTCAACGTGCCATTAATATATATGTTAATATCACAGCAGCGCATGCATCCTGTTGTTGTGCAACCGGCAGCGTTTCCACAGGAACTCCTCCAGTAACAGGCACATATGCAGCATGTGGTTTTTCAAACCAAAATAACTTTTTTCCAGCCTTTTTTTTTTTTTTTTTAAAGTTGTTCTCAACAAAGACAGATATTCTGGCAGAGATCAGCTGTGGCTGCCCATTTTCACACGATGGTGATGTACAGAACTAAGTCTGCAGGGAATATTTTTGATATTTGTCAAGTACCACCATTACCAGCTCAGTTATGTGCCGCTGCTGGGATGAAACCCATCCTAGATTTGGTATTTCCATGCTCTCCCTGATGATGAAAAGCAACCAACACTGCCAGTCCGCCGAGCTGAACTGGTGTGCTTTGCTCAGCGACGGTATAACAATTACGAGGGGTCTTTTAAATGCCAAGTGAGCCTTCATATACATTTGGTGAATCCCATATGTGAAAGCGCTCCAATTCTAACATTTAAAAAAAATCCTACTCATCTTTTTCTCTCTCTTGAAGTATCGATACCGTGCTGTCTCTGTCTCCACCCCACAGAATCTGCTGGAAGCCTTTTTCCTCTTTCCTTTATTAAATCGTTCTATAGAAATGAAGTTAGACGGACGCAGCGTCGAACGCATACAGATATCGACGCACGGCCGGTTTAATAAAATATCACTTCTCTTCTGTGTCCAGCCTGTGTATTCAGACACCTCCACCACAAAACGGCACAGTGGGGAGGGGGAAAAGTGCAGCTGAAACTAAAGCAAAATCAGAAACTTAGAATCTGATACAAGAATTGGCTCAAAATTACTAAAAATATCAAGTTATTTTAGCCCTTTCTTAGAAATAAATTAATAAAACAAAGACTTCAAGGCATTTGAATAGTTCGCCCCTTCCAAATTTATAAAGTTCCAGACCGACAACACAGTCCCACTCCTTTCCAGCTTGAAGGGAACAAAGTAAGAATCTCTAAAGAAAAAGAAAAATCCCGTATTAAAACAAAAATCCATGTGAGTTGTCTTTGCACACATTACGAAGAGGCAAAAAAAAGGCATCATTTTAATTATTTTCTCCCCTTTGTGGGTCACCTTTCGTTAAACTGTTGAGAATAAAACATGCTCCCACCAAGACATTAACATCTCATTTCCAGCACTGCTTGGGTGAGGAGACCAAATAAAAAATAAATGGCTTCTACAATAAGCCACATCATTCATCGTCAGCGTGTAAAACGCAGTCATTAATCAGAGAAGCAACCTACTTATTACGGGGATTCAAGCACCGGCAATACAAATGCTTATAAAACAGGGGCTCCTTTCATAATACCCTGCCCTTGTCTCTCAATTGTTTAGGGGATTAACCCTTTTACAACGAGGGATGGGCAAACTGGTTTTGCCTAATTCCAAACCAACGCGACGTCACGGGTTCGAAAGTTCGACTTGAACTCCACCGCGAGCAGCAGCAATTTGCGCTGAAGGGAGACGGCGAGAAAGAGCTCGGGGAGGGAAAAAGGAAGAGAGCGAAAGGGCACATCAGAAAACCCAGCAGGACACGGACAGAACGAAAAAAGTCCAGGAAAGGGTCAAAGGATGGATAAAACTTGCTAACGAACTAGTTCAAACCTCTACAGAGTAATAAACGCAACTCTGTCTTTATACCTAAACGGGATTTCTGTGGAAGTCTCTCCCCTCCTACAGACTTCTCTCTAGTGGGGAAAAAAAATACACATTTTAGTTGTACTTAATTAATCCTCATGAAACGCACCGTTAAACATACGCAATCCCCACTGACCGCATTACTCTGGGCTTCTCTGCATTCCTTAGCAAAGGATTTTTACAATATTTTGCACAAGCGCGCAACGAACCCCTGTTTAATTCAAGGGAATCAAGGACAAAGCCAAGACGAGATGGTCAAACCACCCGGCGTCCACCACCAAGTTCTCAGCTCTTCCACGGGCTCTGCAAAATTGCGAACCCCGTCCAGTTATCCCCACTCCCGACAGCGGCACGTCCCAAGCTGCCAGCTAAACGAAGGCTCAGCAGAAAGCGTTCAGATATTTGAGGTCTGACGCAATTCCTTTTCTGTTTCTACACACCCAAAACTTCTATTGACTTCAAGGAGTAAATAAGAAGTGGAGATGGGGGAGGGAAAATAAATAAATAAATAAATAAAATCAAGAGGCACTGAGAAAAGCAGTATTTTGAGAAAATCCGCAGGATGCAAAGGGTTAAGCTAGAGTTTAAAATATGTAAGCCTCACTATTTACTGATTGTTGTAAAGAAGGAGATGTGGAGAGAAACTAGAGGAGGTATGTATTTGAATTTTCTCACAACGTGCAAGTGCAAACCGTTTAACCAGAGGCAATAACCGTTCTAACACTTAAATTAACTTCGTCACCAACTGGACAAACATTTCCCACGTTGCTATCAATTACTGGAGGCGAACGACCCATGATTGGCTTTGGGGAAAACAAAAAAAAACTCGTTGAAAAGACAAATTAAGAGAGTCCACCACATTTTAAGCCACACTAGTGCCAGGTAGAGGGAATGAACACTTCAGTTTCAATTAATGAACAAAGCAGCAACAAGCAATAGCAGTTATTCCATTAGAACTTATTTCATATGTAAAACACTCAATGACTATCTTGTAGGCACGACTGGTTTCAGGGTGAATGGCCCACGTCCTGGTAAATCGACAGCAAGAAGTTCAAATTCTTGCATAGACACTCAGAAATTCAGCATCAGCTCTGCTTCCTAAGAAACATCAGGAGTTCTCCCCAAAATATTTCCCCTAAGAAAATGTTTTTCTTCAACCAATGCCGCCGCGACGGATGAAAGCATTTTCATTCCGAAGGGATTTTCTATCCCGTAATTCAGCCCCATTTTTGTTTTGCAGGCGCATACTCAGAGACAGAGAAATACAACCAGTAGGGAAAAAACATTATCACTTGTTTTGCTTTTTGAAAGGTAACACCGAAGTTACCATCCCTGGTGAGCTGACAGGAGCCAAACAAATCACGGCGAGGCTGCGCTAAGCAGTGAACGGATAATAGCAACGCTCCGTTTTCAAATCGCTGTCAACTGATTTTAACGCATTTTCACGAGTTGTAACACGACTGATCGTGCTAATATTCAGGGGGAAATAAGGCAAGGATCACAGAAATCAGTTAGTGGAAGCTATCCATTGATCCTGCTATTAATAGCAACGCATGGAAAAAAGAAAAGGATGCCAAAAAAAGGCGGAACAACCAACATCTAGCATCTCCATCCACCACAAAGACCTTTCACAGAGCCAGAGCAGCGTGGTGTCCGTCGTTCAACCAGGGATCCGGCCCTATCTTTCATTTTAAGCACAGCTGCTGAGGAAGAGAGAACACAAACCAGCCCAACTTCAGCGCTTGGCACTGACTGGGAGATCGTCTGTCCGTGGGGACGAATTTAGATCACTGGGAGAGTGACCCCAGTTAACAGCTATTCCCAGTTGTATACGCAGCTCCCCGCGTCCAAAGCTTCTGACAGAACTTTGGGGATGGCACTTGGGATGCGGTGCTAAAACCTCCAGAGAGAGCCTACCCCGACAGACAAACGCCAGCCAGGAAACCCTACACCTGCCAGCCTTCAGCTGCTCCAAAGAGCAGGAGATGCCTTCGTCCTGCTGGAAAAGGGACGGTGAGGAGAAATCCCGAAGACAGAACAAAAAGGTTTAACCTGAATTGATTAAAAAAAAATAGATAAATTGCCTTAAAGCAGGCTTGTGAACCACAGTTTAAAAGATAATCTCCCCGATTTCCTGAAAACACCACCACGTGTTGTTAAATTTGAACTATTAATACATCTTTTTTTTTTTTTATCACGTAGGCTATTTCTTCTAAAAAAATTTTGGATGCTGAACTTCGTTCGGCTGAGAATATCCATACCCATTACAGGTTGGAGATGAGCTCACGCAGAAGTTCCAGCAGTTTATGAGGCGGCACTTACACAAGCAAGCTCTCTAAATCCCCACAATTAGATGAAACACCGGGATTTCGGCAATCTCTTTTCCGTCATCTTTGCTGCCTCTTCTCATGCAATCGCTAGCCAGCTAGTCTCTGATGGGCAGAAATAAATTAAAAAAAAAAATAAATCTATGGTATGAACTGCTGGGACATCTCTTCACAACAGACAGGTGCTACAGGGGGTTCGGCACCAGTCTAAGAGCTCGCTGTCTCCCAGCAGCAAAGAAAAAAGGGTTTCATTAGAACTGTATAAATAAAACACCACCAGTCTGGGATTTCGTAAATGCTTTTGTTTTAGTGTAATTTAAGTGCTAAACTACCTTATAATAATGTGCTTTTAAATGTTTACAGTTGAGGCATAATTGAATTTGACTCATTTTGGCCCCCATCCAACTACGATTTAATTGACTTCAGTGGGAGTTGGACCGGGCTCTAAGTAATTTTAACTAAAATAATCCATCAATTGTTCCTCACCCACTCCATCAAACTCCTTCCCATCACTTATGATTGCTCTGTAATTTATTGCAACAAGGTGAAATCAACCCTTCTAACTTCTGGCATGGCTTCCTGTCTCTCAGCGGAGAATTTCACTGCTACCCAGCAACCTAAAAAAAAAAAAAAAAATCTGCTTAAGGAAAGCAGAAGAGCACAACGAAGAGTAGACAGCGGAGATCCAAGCCGCCTGGTACTGTCCTCTGCTGTTACAGAAAACTTCAAATATCAGCTCCTCTGCTATTTAGTCATCGGAGGAACAAAATGAACTGTTTGCAAAGCTGTCAAGAGGAGGTTTTGGACAAAACAGACAGAAGGGTGAGGCGAAATGTATTCACAAGCTCACGCAAACGTTTGGTGGCCAAAAAAATCCTCATTTCCTCCAGACTTTTCATCGTTATATTGTATCAATTACTCCACTACTCATTTCTGTTTCAGGGGGATTTTTTAATATTTCTCCTCTTTGAGCCACATAAATTAACGCAAGCAGAGCAACAGGCTTTCCTAAAGATGTGTAACGTTACGCGATTATACGTACGTGATACGTACGGCACGCACATAGACGCTTCCCGTACGAAAGCACCACCACTGCTAGCTTTGCTTCGAAAACCACTTTGAAAAGACAAATTAAAACCGTGTTTCGAAGGTGACAGGTGAATCTATCATCGAATACCCTATTCAAGTAACCACCAACCTATCGCACGCATCTTGTAAAAAGAAAAGGAGATGCTCCAACCCTTCCGTGCTTACGCAACCGTATTTTGGGTTTGAATGGATCAATGTAGGCAGAGCAGTACACCTGAAGCCGCAGAGACCTGTTCTTGTTTCAACCTCAGTTCGGAAGATGGCTATTGAAATTTAGTGCAGATGAAATCCAACCTCTGTAAGATGAAATCCAACCTCTGTAAGATGAAATAGCAATTGGAAAAAGAAAAAAAAAAAAAAGGAGAATTTGCATCATCAGGAAAACCAGCCATTAACTATTCTGTAATTCGCAAGATAATCATGAGCAGAAATATCCAAAGCCAAATGTTTAAAGATGACTTGATGACTACATCGAAAACGCTCTTATTCGGTACAAAATCCACAAAATACTAGCGAGATTATGTGAGTTACAGGGCAAACACAACAGCTTCCAATTCAAATCCTTCTTCGCATGAGTAGTCTAAGTCAGCCAACTGACTCCATGAATAAAAACCACTGGTATGTTCAAGAATTTACAAGATAAGACCTGAATGTGCACATCCAAACACATTTTAAGGTCAGCGTAAGGTTGTCGCTCTGAATCTCACAGAAAAAAAAAAAAAAAAAAAGGCAAATTTTCTGTCGTCACATTTTGAAAGAGAATTTTATTTTCATTATACAGGAAGTTCCGGAAAAACGTTGTTTTTTTTTTTTTTTAACAGAAAAATTAAAAAACATAGCAGAAAGTTTGTCTGGGAGCTGTTCAGGGCAGCATTCTTTCAGGTTTTGTGTTTTAGATAGAGCTTATGCATTCTGGAAATAAACACTGCCAAAACCATAGTTTTATAAAAGTCTCGTACACAGAAAAGCCTATTTTCCAACTCACCATGCGTACCAGGATATTCTTCTAAAAAACATCTTGTGCTGGCTATGAACAGGTATGCACAGACCAGTCAAAAAAAAAAAAAAAGAGGAAATTAAGTAGTTTGTTGGGGTTTTTGTTTCTTTTAATAAGGAAGAGATGCTGGCCTGCCTTTCTACGTGGCACACGTCAGAGAAAGATTTACACACACAACTGATGTTGACCCCACCAATGCCACCACCCTCATGAATTCTCATGGGGTAGCTACGAGCAGAATCAAACCTCCGGCATCCTCACGGCTCACGTTCTACCAGCACCACCCAGACGCCGCAGGTGTCCACGTTCGGGAGGCTGGAGGATTATTTTGCAGAAGGTTGTTCTTCACCTGTCCCTTCAGTTACCTAAATGGGTCTCAGTGACGAGTATCCCAACACCTCCCTGAAATATCCGTAACAGGTAACCCGGTGCTCTTCTGCGCTGTGTTCTGGCCAAGAAAAATGAGGAAGAAGATGCCAAGAATCAGTCAAAACCAAAAGTTAAATGAGGAAGATGGAAAACATTAAGTATTTACTGCGTTAGCCAGGTCCTTACACCAAATCTCTCTATATTTCTAAAGATGTCATTAAAATGTAGCTTTAGGAATTTCACATCACTCAACGAGGGCCAGAAGCCTCTCAGATAGATACAAATACAGCTGAGATCACAAACCAGACCTTAAACTTTCCAAGGAACTATTTCCTAGCAAACGAAGCTCGTGTTAACGTGTTCCGGCTTCTGCGGTCCAGCTGGAGCAATTCTTACATTGGACTGACTGAAAACGTTCGGCTATAATTTCCTTTCATCAAAGAAAAGGAAAAAAAAAAGAAAGAAAATTTTGCAACACAGACAGTAACTCCGTTGCTTTGCCAAAGGTCTCATAAAAAACATGTTAGAAACTTTCATTTCAGACTTTAGAAGATGTGTTTTCGGTGTTTATTCCAGCTCAAGTATTTTCTCTGATCTAATTTCCACCCACACTTCCCACCTCCCACTTCTTAAACTTTTAACTTGCCAAAATAAATCTAAAACATTTTGCTTCACTCTGAACCGAAAAGGACAATTGATTATTCTTTCTTCTACCTACCAACAACCCAAAATATCAATTTTTCTGACGACTCCCTATCGCTATGGGAGCACAGAGACAGTCCCGACAGCAAAGCCTGACTTTTCCACGCATTTTGGGACACAGGTCTTCAGGGGACCGAGTCGCAGCTCCTACCACCGAAGGCACGCATTTCACACGTGCCAAGACCAAGACTCTTTCCCACACCTCGCGCTAAGGACTGGGACGCCGCGGCAAACCCTTACGCCTGCAGCGTACTGGGGGACGGCGGTTCAACTGGAGCCGAGGAGAGGCTGGGCGCGCTCAGGTTCAAGTTAGCCTGGTAGAAGGTACCCCCCCAACTTTATATTTGCTTTATTTCAGGGGATTAATCCAGCTGTTATGTTTCAGATAACGCGCTTTGAACGGATGGCATCTCATTTTTCCCCACGCCGGGACCTACGCGACACGGATTCCCTTCTCCTTTCCCACAGTGCCCTCCTTTCCCCCAGGAACTCCGTAACAGTATCCGTTCGGTTTAAAGGAAAAAGGTTCAGCAAGTGTTTGAGGAAAAGAAATGGCTCCCACCCCAAGTTTAAATAATGTCCCAGAGCAAATTCAAACCTTGCCTGCATCAAGGCCTTTTTGAACACAATCAGAAGGAATCTTCTTGTGAGGTCACACACAAAAACTGAGCGGTTTTAAGAGGCAATAAATCTGCTTTCTCACCGTGGCTTCCTAAAAAGGCTGACAAGGCTGACTGAGTATCAAAGCTCACGCTTTACCGCACAAGCAAGGGCTCCCCGCAGGTCTGTTTAATCCAGAAAGCAAAAATATCAAATGTACCAGGGAAATGGCAGCTCTCAAAAAAACTTGGGGATAAGCCCTTCCCAATTTCATCCGGAGGTAAAACAAGAGAAGGCAGACAAAGGAACTGAAAAGGAAGAATTCAAGTTTTGAACAATTCTACCCTAGATACCTGCCTACATTAGAATCCAAAATACCGAACAAGGTCTCAGCCCCCCAAAGAAAAAAAATCAACCACAATCCAAAATAATAATTTCAAGGAAGCAAGTCGTAATTATTAGCGTTCTTTAAAGGCAAGCAAAGTAGCAAACTCTCAAAAAGAGAAGTAAAACACAGTGACAGAAGGCATCTCTGCGCCTGTAAAACCACGCTCACGCAAGGCGTTGTCCCGGTACAGCTACCGCAGCAGACAAAGGGGACAGTCCCACCCGCCATACGTACCAGCAATCAACTCTGGGGTCGACCGGAAATTAATTACACTGATGCTCGTTGGATATAAATCACTAAAATCATTTTAAATTTGAGGGTTTTTGATGAGCTGCAGAACAGATCCGGGTAGAAATGAATACACAGCATTGACAACAAATAATTTGCACTAAGAACTTTGCTAAATTAAACTGAAGACTCAAAAAGCTCTCTCTTGAAAGAGGCAACGTGCTTTTTTTTTTTTTTTTTAAACTCAGCTATCTTAATTTAATTGAGATAGAAATAGACAGCACGTGGAAGAGCAACACTGTCCCTTATCAACACACAACATCGTTAATTCCACTGTCACCAGGGGTAGCACGCAACTTCCCCCCATCCCAGCCACGACCACTCTGGCGTTCATTTTTCAAGCAATTTTAGTTACTTTGATAAATACGGAACATTTCCAGTTTGACCTCGTAACATCACACACCGACAACGTCCTGGGATTCTTTATCATGCCCAAAACGACAAATGTGGCATTTGGATTTTGAATGTATGGCTAAATCAAGATTTTTTTTTAAATCCCGGAAACAAAACAGAATCGATATAGAAGTCTACAAATATTTTTAAAGGTAAAACTGAAAAATTACATAAAGATAATTTGAAAAGTGATTCCTGTAGGACTCTGCTCAAACAAAAAGCAACCTTCAGAATCACCACAACAAAGCAAGCACGGTATATATTAACACTGTAATCGTTACTTACACAAATTAATTAGATATGACATAATAGGAAAAGCTAATAAAAATATAAATATCGTGAAACAAATTAAATAGTGTTCTCACTAAGTCATCGCAAACCAAAAAGTCATAAATCAAAGAGGTACTAGCCAACATCTGAAAGTATTTCTGTTTAAATATTTCATTTTTTTAAATCACAATGGCTCTGGACATGGGCTAGCATTTTGTTAAGAGTCAACGCGAGCACAGCCTTGTT
This sequence comes from Chlamydotis macqueenii, assembly GCF_036417535.1. NCBI lineage: Eukaryota > Metazoa > Chordata > Aves > Otidiformes > Otididae > Chlamydotis > Chlamydotis macqueenii. Next base: position 1,547,536 of record NC_141579.1, on the reverse strand, counting down.
TATTCGGCTCAATAAATGCCCCAATACGTATTTATACACCAAATTTTAAGTTAGTGATGGATCCTTTTCACAGGGATTTTTCTTTCCAAAGAAAAATTATGGTGGGGGCTCGTTCCAAGCTCTTCGCAACAGGAATGACCCCAGCAAGATGGGCGAGCTTTGCATTAGACCTCCCGAACGCTCCCTACAACTAAATCGCCAGCTTTCCACTCCACGATCCACAGGAAAAGTCCTGAACCCTCCTTCCACCCCTCACCCCCCCCACTCAATTTTGTTTTGTCCCATGTCTAAACATTTAGTGTGTGACCATACCCAAAAGAACAAATATTTTCCATTTGGTTACCGATTTTTTTTTTTCCCTCCTCACTTAAAGGATGCTGTAAAACACTCCGGCTACACAGCTACAACATCTTGTCTTTCAGCTCCAAAGACAACGCCTACAAAATCTGACTCCTGCCTCGAGAAAAACCCGTGTGCTGAAGAGAAGCTCCTCCGCCGAAGCAACTAATCCCTCATCGCTGTCCCAAACACCCCCTGGTCCCAGCGAGGACTTACCAGCCAGGTGGATTTCTGTGACTTAGGTCAGGATTAATTTGATTTTCACCATAAAAACCAAACGCTCGCTCCCTTCCCAATTAACTCAAGAGACAAGGAGATGCAGGCAGTAAGTTAAATGCCACAGTGCTGGTTTGTTTTGGGGTTTTTTTTTTTTTTTTTTTTTCCAGTTTTTAGTCCCTAAGGGGCTTGGCATTTTTTCTTTGTGGTTAGTTTTTTTTTTTTTTAAAACAGATTTGTGTTGGGACCTTTGAAGGTCCCTTCCAACCCTAACCATTCTATGATTCTATTTTTTAAACTCTTCCATATTTAGTTATCTTCTGTGGTGTGGTCCATTTCTTAGACAATGACAGAATTCCTCCTCTTCTATAATAAAAAAAAAAATACCCTTTTGGAATTTAATTGTACCTTAGAAGGCTCCCAATTTGGAAGCGTGGACTTTTGTAGCAGTTTCTTTTATGGTTTTAATCCCGCGAGCCAATCTCTCTCCCTGCTTCGCTTCTCAAGCACCGCAGCTCCGTGAAGCTTCTTCCATCCAAAGCAGATATTCACAACCCACCCCAACACAGGGAGAGGCCAGAAACACATTCTTGAGGGCAAATTCATTAAAGATCCCAGGCACAAAGAGAAATAATGCTTTAATTAAACAGCAACCACAGGAGTCATGCTAGCATCACTCAGAATCCGCTGCTGAATCATTTGAGGATTATTAACGATTATTTAACGAATATATATTAGTCTGGCAAAGACAATGTTTGCTACACTTAACATAGAACTACATATTAAAAAAAATTCTCTTTTTTTTTCCCCATGGGGTTGGCAAGACTCAAAACAGCTGCGGGGAAACACCCCACCCACCCAAAACGCTCAGGATCCCTTAGCCTAAACACGGTACATGCTTCTGGCTGTTGGTAAATACTCAGGTTACCGTGCTTTTTGGGTGCTAAAGGGAGCTTTCTTTTCTAATTCTCTCAAATTTTCTCTTCCCAGCAGGCTGAGGTCTGTGGGAGTCACGCCAGCGACGCCGACGTGAGCCGAATCGGGCCCCTGCCGCATAACCGCAAGCCGCCACGCACCGAAGCCATTTGGGACTTTCACGCCCGTTTTGGCCAAGCGCTGGATTTCACTGTCTACGCAGTAGCGAGGGATCAGCTCTGAAAAATTCCCGTGTCAGCAGGGTCTTGGTTCACAATCAGACGATCTTGTGTAAAAATATGTCAGCCATCAGTTAGAGAAGGCAAGGAACGTCACGCACAAATCAATCGGAAAAAAAAATTAATGTCGAATGAGGATCGCACTAGTCATCTAGCTTCTTCCAAAAAGCTGGTCGTCATGGGTCTTAATTCTGATCCAGCCTCCTCGTCACTCCTGGATCTTTAATTATTAGCATTTACAAAATAAATATTGAGGTTGGAGGCAGACCTGTGCTTGGACTAAGGGTTTACTCTACTCAACAAATTCTTAGGTAACCTAACAGCAAGTTTGTTTTTTTTTATTTAGACCTGGAACCTTGTTTCTTCTTCTTTAGATCTGAAAAGTTCCTTCTTATTGATATTCAGCTAAACATTAAAACCAAAACACCAGACCTAACCCAAAGTGCAGGTTTTTTTTTTTTTTAAACACAACTTAATATAAGTGCAAAAAGAACATTCCCAGGAAAGAGAAAGGAAAACCAGAATTTCATGAGCTTGAAATAGATATTATTTTACCAGGAATTAGCCCTTTATAAATACTTTTTAATAGTTAAGATTTTTTTTTTAAGACCACATTTTTAAATTTCCGTTTCACCATCTGATTCTCTCACCATTGGAAGTGTGGCGTCTGGGAAGGATACAGATCTGGAAAACAGCCCACCTCACCAGGGAAAAAAAAAAAAAACCTGATTTCTTTTCTTTTTAAAAATCTGTAATGCATTATAAGAATGATATTTTTACATTTAATGTGGGTTTTTGAAAGCTGACATTGTACCCATGTTTGTGAAATTTAGTAACGCCCACGGTCAAGACCCAATCGCTCATTTCGTGGTGTTACAAGCGGTGTCTGCCCAGGACAGAGATCCCTTCCTACGTATTTATTTCTCCTGTCTATGTCTGCAAAACCATTAGAAGCATTTTCTCATCTTCTCTGTTAGAAACAGCCTAACTTTTTTTCAAAGGAAAAGAGAATTTTGGATAGAAAATACTCCATCTCAGCAGCAGTTTTTCCCCTTGTCCACATTTTCTATTGATTTCTTCGTACTCTACACACGGCGAGGAAAAAACCCAACGGTTTTGCGGAGCGCAAGCCCAAGGACCCGCGCTCCTCTGAACTCGTTATCGTTTCCACTGCTTAATTTATTTCTGAACACCCCAGGGATCAGCAACGGGGCCTCGAACGTTGAGGAAACCCCGTCTCCCCTCTTCCTCGGAAAATGGCATGGGGGGGACAAGGGGAGCGAACACAAACCCTTCCTTCGGGAACGGGGCGTGAAAATTGGGGTTGATGCCTGGGGTTTTTTTGGTGGAGCTTCCTGAGGTTTTGGGGAGATTCTTGGGGTTTGGAGGAGGCTCGGGGGGTTTGGGGGGAGCAGGAGGTAGCACAGGCTTACCGGCGCAGGAGTGCAGCGGTTTAGGCCGAACCAGGAGAGACGGACAAACGGAGTAAAGAGAAAGTTTCTCGAAGTAATCGCAGGTCTCCTTGGAGAGGATCTCGTCGATCATGAAAGTCTTGTAGCGCCGCCTGCCTGCCTTGGGCCGGCCGGGCGGGCAGGGCATGGTGGCTGGGCCGCCCGCCCGCCCCGGGGCTGCTGGGCCGCGGGGGGCTGCCAGGGCCGCGGCCGGCCGGGCATGGGGCGCCCGCCGCCTCCGAGCGCTGCTGCCGCCGCCGCCGCCGCCGCCTCTCCTGCTGCTCGGCTCGGCTCGGCTCCCCCGCTATATAAACCGGGCGATAAGCATCTCTGCGCGGCCTTTTTTAGGACGCTGCGGCTGTCAATCAGGGCGCCCGCTGCTCCCCGCCGAGCACCATTGTTACCCCGCGCCGGGCGGGGAGGATCCCGCCGAGCCCAGCCTCTCGCTATTTTAAGATGCTGGGGTGTGTGCGCTTTTTTTTTTTTTTCTTCCCCTCTTTGCGCAAAAGCTGGAGAGGTTCCAGCTTGGGGCTGGCTTTTTTTCTTTTTCTTCCCCCCCTCGCCCCCCCCTCTCACCGCTCAGCCTAAAATTAGTTAAAAAAAAAATTAAAAGCGCACGTCCCGCAAACGCAAGAGAACGCCTCTTCCCAAGCCCCTGAAGCTTTTTCCGAGCGGCATCAAACCTATTCCCCAGCCACAAAGTGCTGGAGAGCAGCAGAGGAAGAAAAAAAAAAAATACTATTTATAGGTGCCTTGCTGAAGCAAGCGCTGCCTTCTCCAGTGGCATTACTCAGTGCCCTGAGATGATTTACCAGCGGATCGCTGCTTATCTCTGCTGGATTTTTGTAAATTTGAGCTTTGAGCCCCTTTCTGCTGAGGACAGACCCCATGTGCTGAGATTTTCCCCCTCACCAAAGCTCTTTTCCCTTGTGAGCCCTGAGTTTTATTTCTCTGCAGCAATTTCCCCAGATTTGCGGGGAGAACTGCTCCCAAACGGGGATTTTTTTTTTTTAGCCCGCTGAGAACTTACCCCGCGCCCCGTTCGGAGTCGGTGTGGTTTAGCACAGGGATCACCGGGACACCTCATTTCGGAGAAGGTGTAGCAGGAGAGGAGCCCTCCCGATTTTCAACCGGTTGCTGCGTGGTTTTCAAAAAACCACAGCAGCTCGCGATTACTTGTGACCGCAAAGTAAGGAAAAGTTATTTGCAGGCTCCATACAAGGATTTAAATATAATCCATAAAACTTTAGTTTTCCTGCTTTGGTGATCCACATGGCAGCAAACTCTTATTTTACTATGAGAAAACTCAACCTGGTTTTGCAGAAGGAAAACCATCTCAAAAATCTCATAAGCGCTCTGAGCAGCTTTTATTGTATTGCTCTATATTTTTTAAATCTATAAACTCTTTTTAATCTCTTTTCTAAAAGCACTATTTCAATTACACGTCATTTGGCTTTAAACTTCAGAGATACTTTTGCCAATTTGAAGAGTCGTAAAACCAAACCCAAGATACTCGCTGTGTCCGCGCGCTGTCAAAACTGGAAGGCAGACGCAGGGAAACAGAATACTTTTGATATTTCCTTTGAACTTTTTTCTTAAAAACTCGATATGTGGGTTTAAAAAAAAAAAAAACCACGGCACGATGATAATCGAACAAAGATAAAACAAAATGTCTTGCTCACAGAGCCACTGGAACGGCGTTCTCGTTTCAAATAAATTGCTTGGAAATGGTTTGACTTCTTTTTATTTTGAGAAGCTGAAGTGATCTTACAAACAGGAATTTAACTAGAATGACAACAACCGCTAAGGAGTTCAGGGACTTTTTTCCCCCCCAGATGATACAACTATTTTTAAATTACTTAAACTGTTGCTAAACAAACTACAAATATTTAAGGAGATTTGCTGACTTCATTATGCACGTAGCTTGATGAATACTCACTTCTTAATTCAGACATAAAACATTTTAGGAATACACTTTCATCGCTTCTTTTTCAGACTTCCCCCCCACCCCCAAGAAAAGAAAATAATTACCAATAACATTAACTTAAGCAATTGCTGCTTGATGGTTACTGCAAAGAGTATTTCTGAAGCAATGCTCTGAGCAAGTGATGGATTTGAATCCTGAAACAGCAGAAAACAAATGGAATTTTGCTCCACGGTGTTTCCGCGGTGTCTGGGCAGTAGCTGCAGCCCCCCCACCCCAAGTTCATTTTGCATTTACTGCCGTCACAAAACCTGACAGGACGCAGCACAGGAACGTTTCCTAACCCGCGAGCGCAATCCAAGCACTGGAAATCAAAGACTTCCACGAGCCCGGCTCGATCCAGCCCAGAAATCAAGAGGGCTTCGAGGAAAACCGTCGGCTCGCCGAACTCGCACACAACTGACCGCAGGACAAGAGTCTCTGGTTGTCTTTAATTTTTTTTTTTTTTTACTCCCATCTGAAGGGCTGGCATCTCTGCCTGTGCTCTGGAAGCACCGATGCCCTCGCCGGAGCCCAGGGAGATGAACTGGCAGGTGGAATTAGCATGCCCTGGCATCTCTCTAGCACCTTTATTTCTTTTGTTAATGAATTTTTAGGGTTTTGTTTAAGTGGCCAGAGCAATACGGTGGGTTATGCCGTATGAAACACACGCTGACTGTCAATCAAAAAGGGGGTGCTTTGGTCAGGAATAATCAGGGGTTTTGTTACCAACATTAATGAAGTGGCTGGAATAGCAAACATCTGCCAAGGGGACTCAAACCCCGAGCAGCTGTTGGAGCCCCCAGTACTCTGCCCACGTAGGACAGCCTTGCTGATAAGCGCTGGTCCCTAAGCTTTCTCTAGGGGTTGAGAAATGGGGCCGTACAGGAGGGCGGAAAGCAAAAGGCGCGTGAGGAAGGGTCTGGAGGGCAGAAGACGTGACGCGGTTTGCGTGCGCGAGCCCAGCACCTGCACTCCGCCTGACAAGTTACCAGGATGCCCTTTTCGGAGACGGAAGGGGCAATTAAACCACAGGACACAATCCCACAATTCACTGACTAAAGCTTTTTTTTTTGTACGTAAAACCAGTATGAGAACCAAGAAGGAAAACAGCACTGCTCCGAGCTTGTCAGTCAGCAACAGGTTGTTAACGATGACAAGCAGGGAGTTCAGCCCTGCACCAGAGCTCTGAAAGGAGATCCTCCAGGAGGGCAATCACCTTTCCTTGGAAAAGATACAGCAGGAGACCTTCTGAATGATGGTTTCTGGAGATAATTTGTGCTAGCAGGCGCTTTTGGTGCAGTACTGCAACCCCACCGGTGCGGTGCACCTTCAGAAAATGATTAAGCACCTTCGAGTAGACTTGTTCAGTCCCAGCACAAACATTATCCTAAGGTGGTGATTAAGGCCACAGGAATTAAGCTGCTGCTGTGTTACTGAATTCATTATTTAGGTAGTACCCAAGTTCCTGGCTCTGCTCAGGGAAGAGTTTGCTGATTGTGATTACTCACTTCTGTGTGCATTTTTCAGCACGATATTGGGCTTGATACCTGATCCGGAATAGAAAAATCAGATGTGTGGCTAGAAGCAGGGAGGCACCAGTGCTTTGCTCAAGGAAAGCGTATCCAGAGGCTTTGTCCTCTCAGCGTGAAAGATCTCAGCGCATGAAAGTCCCTTTGAGTAAAAGATCTCAACATCCATCACACAGAAGTAAAGCAGGTTTCTCAGAGAAAGTAGCATTACCCAGGAAGGTTTTTTAAAACCAGGAAAAGTGCAAAATCTCCCCACACATGCACACATAAGGTAAAGCCAAGGAACCCCTTGGTCTTCTATGTTCCCCTGACAGAAATGCTTTTTGAAAGGCAGTCATGCACCTCTGAGCGGGGTCTCTCTGCCCCAGCCTCCTGGAAACCCTCTGTAAAAGCAGGATCCCTTCATAGGATGGAAGAAAAACTGAACCGTTTGTTGACTCTGAACTCTACCTTGGCCCCTTTGCTGATGGCAAGATGATGCCGCTGAGCACCGAAGCGTGCGACGTAACAGAAACTGCAGAGCAGAGGGGTCATTGCACGTGCTCACGCACTCCGTTGGCTTCAGGGAGGCTGTTCTTCCAGTTTATCTTTACACGCAAATGTGACTCCTGGCTTAAGCAACCGCAGAATAGTACGGCTCCAAGTCTCCCTTGCTTAGAGCCAACTTTGAATCATCTAGAACTATATAATCTAGAGTATAATGGTACTTATGTGAGCAAAGACAGCGACTAGTCTCCAAATTAGTTCAGAAGTTCTACCTTACAGTACTAATACAGCTACTATTGACTGTTTTTATCAGTGCTGGTACCAGGCTCTGAATGCACAAGCCAGAAGGAACTCACCACGCAGATTGTAAAGTCCCTCAGAAAGGAAATACAGATATGGTTTCAGATCTACATGCAGAGAAACTGAGGCAGAGGCTCCCTCTGTTAGCCCTCAGGACAAGAAGCCAGCCCTCACTCAACATCATGCATTCTCCAGGCAGACAGCATCACCTAAATCCCAATATTTTCCTCCTGTCACCTCAACAGCACTGGGGCCGTGCGGCAGTATCGCATTATTTTTCCAGTTATCTCCTTGCAGGGAGGCACGACACCTGAGCAGCTTCTCCTTTCCTAGGCTCTATCGCTACCAAAAATCAAACCAGATCCTCCCATTGGCAGCGGTGGAGCGCTTTCCATGAGCTCACCGGGGGCGTTGCCTCGCCACCATGCAGGGCACCAAAGAACGTACCAAACCGGATAGAATAAATCATTATGAATCTTGAGACAGACTCACTGAAGGCACTTCGAGAGATATTTATGGGGTGGCTCTGATTTTTTGGGTGTTGAGTTTACGCCAAGAAACATACGCCACCTTTCAGCAAGGGGATTTGTTTTTTTTCATGGTATCGTTAAGAGACTAGAATCCGGACTTATAAACTAGGGCTAAGGAGTTTGGGAGCGGCAACCAGGAATGCAGAGGAGCCTTCCATGTCATCCTGAGCCTGAGGGTCCAGTTTAGGGAAGACAGACATGCCTGGTCCCCTACAACTCATCCCAAATATTAGCGAGACAATTAGTAGTGGTTTTCCCCACACATCCATTTCTCCAGGGAAATCCACACTGCAAAACCGTCTCCTCATCATCATCCTACCCACATTGCTGTCCTCTCCCATGTGCCAATGAAAACCAAGACACCTCTTTTAATATGGCCAAGGCAACAAAAATCTAATTTAAACCACTTCCCTAGAGGGCCTGGAGCCAAGAGTAAGGGGAAGCATCTGATCTCATGAGAATGAGAGTGTTTGGGACTGGAAGATCTTAAAAAAGCACTCTCAATTTTTTGGCATGGTAGGCTTCCCAAATCTAACACCGCTTCACTCTTTAATCCATACTCCAGCCTCATTTGGATGAGGATCCACATGCAAATGCTCACTACTTCATCCAGCTTTGCCTAAGGCCAATTTTTTTTTTTTTTGCACAAGGCTTGCTAAATCTCTGCCAAGCTGGATGGCAGCACATTAAAAAAAAGGAAAAATCAAAATATTTCCAACTCCTTCTATAAGAGGGGCCAGGACGTTTTGGTATTCTGCGACCGATGCTTTATTCGTTATTCACACGGATTTATCTGTTTGTTTTCTTTTCCTGCATGACAATTTACCTGAAAGCAGAGAAGAAAAAAAGATCCCAAACCAATAGACCAGAAGAATGTCTCCAGTCTCCATAGAGACACCAGAAAAACACCACGATCATGTGAGTTGTACACAAGAAGCCTATTCATACTGGAATTGGGTGGTGTTCCAGGACATTAAGTAATTTTGACAATCTGCCACTATCTCAGCCTGCGAGAAGCCCTCAGGGAGTTACTGATGCCATCAAGTACAGATCTTTATAAATGGTTTCTAGACAGCCTTCATCGTTCTGGGCGCTGCAGGACCCCAAATCCACACCTGCAGATGGATCTTAGCAGTTATTCAAAAGAAACCGAGACCACCAGCCCCAGAGAGAACCAAGACGTGTCCTCTACACAAACCACTCAGGCTTCCCCTCTGAAGCAGGCTGCAGAATGGCCTGCAAGAGCCCAGGTCTCGCTCTTTACTTACCCAAGGCGCCCTGCCGCTGCAATTCACTGGTGTAGACAGACTCACACTTAATACAAGGGCAAACAAGGAGAGACGGGGGCTCTGGGAGTCAATAAACAACAGAGCATACCAGAATTTAGTGCTGGGTCCCTAGAGTTCACAGGTAAGGGTAGGATTTTCATTCCCTAACGCTAAGAGACAGGCAGAGCCATTTCCAAGCAGCAGAGCCTGATGATGCCTACAAACAGATTCATTCTTTTAAAACAAGGAAAGAGCAAAACCTCAGCTACAGTGAAAAGCCCTTTCAGAAGTCCTGGCCAAGTTTACTCCTCTTGAGGTTGCCTGCTCACAGGCGAAGGGCTTGCTGTACGCACAGAAGCTAGCCAAGGTAGGATTTGAAACAAAGGAGAGTCTCCCTCCTATTAAAAATGCCTGATTTTGCTACCTACGATGCTCAGTGTCCTTCCTCAACCTGCCACAGTCTGCGTAAAGTTCCTACCTATGGAACAGCTCAGGGATCAGCTTCATGGCCAGAGTAAAAGAATGATGCCATTCCCAGAAGGATTTGCTGCATGGGTTGCAGCAGTTGGGGATTTCAACATCAGCTAGGAACCAGCAAGCGGCTCCGGAGGTTCAGGAGCACTGTATCTGGGGGACTCCACACAGACAGCTGTGCTACCCCCCCCTACGCTCAGATTCATCAGCCCAGCACAGTCAAAACTGCTTGGAACCCCGAATCCCTCAGAGTTAAAGATTTGGCCATGAAGAATGGCCTGTCTGCACCAGTGTCATTCCAGAAGCAAGTCAGTCACACTCTGGATTGCTTCACAACAGCCAAGGCACCCACGGGAATCTGCAAGGGAGCGGGTTTTGCCACTGCTCACCTCCACAGTCACTGGCCCTGCCTCGCTTCCCCTCTGTTTGCCACAACATGCTTTCAGATCGAGATTTGTGGACAATCCTGGCTCTGTGCAGGGACAAACTCTGCCCCCAGCCTCAGGCTCTGACAAAACAGCCAGTACCCATGAGGAACAGGGAGAAATCAACCATAATTCAATTGCCTTCCAGTATAATTAGAACATTAAAATACACAGAGCTGTTAAGACCCTGGTGCCAATAGTTAAGCCACAGAGCTTTTACTGTGTTACCAGTGTAAGCGGGGGAGCAGAACATCAAACAACTGGTACATGTGTCCAATCCTCTTGCATTTGAGGAGCACCTTCAAGTTCCTTGACTCAGATGTCCCTTTTTTTGACCATAATCTCAGCTTTATGCTTGACCTTGAGCTGTTTGTCTTCTCAACGTTACCCATTTCCTTACTTGCTCTCTCAAAAAAAGTTCTTAACAGTCCTTTTCCAAATATCTTAACCCCTACTGCCAGAGACTTCACCCCTTCTGGGAGCCTCAAGCCTGGCATTAGCTGCTACCTGACTATAGGCACAGTGTTTTTAATTCAGGGCTTAACTGAAACCACACAGACCTTGATCATGACTGTTTGCAAGCAAGAACTGTTCTCATTTGCCTTTCAGTCATTTCAAAGATTTCCTAGGACAGGTAAAGTTCCACTCTCCAGCTGCAGACACCAACAATTGAAAAACATATTGAACATTGAAAAGAAAACTCTCTAGAACCCACCTGAAAGCTTATTCCTGCTATCTGCCTACCACTTCATCACCAGTCTGCCATTAATTTTCTTCCTACTTACTATAGCAATATTGAACATTTAAAATTCTTCATACCTTACCTTGATTTTATTATCTCATTTCTTTTTTCCTTTGTATTTTCTTACCAGAATTGAGGCAGTGCCTTCTTTCCTATTTAGCATCTCATGCTTTGCTCTGAAAGTCTCCCCAATACAAGAAAGAAAAGGAAATCAAAACTCTGGCTAAAAAACCAGAAGGGAATTGCATCTTCCCCCTTTTTACAAGAAAGGAAGGGTGCCCACGCCCATGCATTCCACCTGCAAGCACTAATTAGGGGTCATTGTGCTAAGTGCCTTCTGTGCTATAAAAAGGGGACAGGAGAGTTTTGGAGAGACCTGTAATAGATATGGTTACTGGTGATAGCTCAATGTTAATCTCAGAAATTGAAAAAAAAGTGTTCTAGCTGTTAAAATAGGCAAGATCAATATAAAAGGAGCCTATATAGACTGTGATTGCATCCTATTGGCCTAAAAGGACACCATGAAGAAAAAAAGCCCAAGGTATTAAGGTAAGGACATCTCATTACAGACCATGCTTTATTGTATAAAGTTCTTTCTCTTTCTTTTTTTTTTTCTCAGTTCTGAACTTCAAATAAATGTATTGTTTAGTACAGCCAGAAGAATGTTCTAAGAGTTAGTTTCTGAAGTCTTATGAAACTTTACTTTCACCGTTACTGTAGATAAGAATGTTCCTTATGAGCTACAAGAGGTGAAGAAGCTGTCTGAGACTCCTGAGTTTTAATTCTTCTCTGCATACTATTTTGTGCTTTTTATATTAAAAGAACTATTATTTATCATAGTTCTAGCTCTGAAGTCTAGAAGAATACTAAATGCTGAGGAAAATAGAAGCATTAAAGTAGGTCTGTGTGTTAGCACAAGGAACAAGAGTCAAGGCTTATGACAAGTCTGCTGTTAAGTGAGCAGAAAGAAATTATTCAGCTGCAACTAGAGAATAAACCAAGGTACAACATTTCCCATAGTGAAAGAAGCTTCTTTAAAACTTATTGCTACCACTTCAGAGCCTGTTAGTGATTAGCAATAAACCAACTAACTTCAGCCTGTTCTTTTATAGTGAGATGCCTGCTTGAAGGACAGGAATAGGGTTTTTTTCCTTTCTATAATAAAGTAATGAGTAATGTAAAGGAAATATATAGCAAGCTATCAACTGTACGTGCATTGACTAGCCTACAACAGCTCCCAGTCCATTCCAGCATGACAGTCTCCTGGCTTAGCTCTGCCCATAGTCAGAGCAGCTTGTGGATGCCTTACCAGAAAGCAAGGTAGGGGAGCTGAGGGCACTTGGGCTCTGGAAGCATGAAAGGAGGTGTGAGAGCTAAGAAGCAAATAGGAGCAGGAAGGAGAGGTTTGAATGACCCTGCAAGGAGGGGGCTGGCTAGGAAAGATGGGGTGGGAGGCAGAGAGCTAACACTAATGTTAACTGCTGTGTTTCTGCAGACAGCAGTGGAAAAACTCTCAGAGTCTTCCAGAAACTAGGACTGTGAACAGGATCCAGTTTAACAGATCAATCCTGTTCCATTGCCTGCAGTGGGACTAAACTGATACTAGATAAAGATCTCTTGTGATCCAGATGAGGAAAAGCTGGAGAATAATTACTAGCTAATTAGGTCTCCATGGTCCAACTGTTCTCTTGGTTCAATTGGGATAAATCATTGGTTAACAATAAAGAGCAGCTTGGAGCAGCATCCTTGTGAAAACTTGCTGCTTTAATAAACTTCCAGTGTGATTTTTTTTTTAATATAGTAGAGGGATGACAATGACAGCCTCCATCAGACAAAGGGTGGTGACTTCAGATGTACTGGTAAGCCACAAATGCTTGTTGGGAAAGGCAAAGAGGAGGTTAAAGGGTTTTCTGTTCCTAATTGTTTTAAGCAGAACTGGTGGGGCTGCATTGCTACAGGATGCTCCTGCATGCAGGAGTACAAACAACGCTGCCGTGTCCCAAAGGGCTCTCCTGACATGAGGCACTACAAGCAGAGAGCAGTTCTGGTCATCTAGCGCCCAGTTGGCACTTCGTACGCATAAGTAACAGGAGATCTGCAGCCCGGATTGTGGGCTGGGATAAATCAGGCTGGTTCTGTTTGCTTCCGCAGGGCTTAGCCAACTTCTATTAGCAGATACAGGTCTCTTGGGCAAAGGTATGTGTTGTCAGCTGCTTTCTGTCCCCTTGGCAGGGGACCTTTGAGGCCTTGGTGACTAGCACCCAAGCAAGCCACAGAATGGGGAAAGGTGGGGTGGTTTTGGGTGCAGGTATATGTGAGTGTTGCCCTGTTGTGCTTTACAAACAAATAAATCCTCTCAGCTCTAAAATGAGCACTTACAGCTTTTCTAAATACATGCAAACAGAAGGGGATGACAATATTATCAAAAAACAGACTGATTAGAAGTCCTGGACTCTCTGACCTTTTCACATTTGAAGAGCAGCTTGCAGGTCAGAGTAAGAGCAATCTGTCTTCTGTGACAGACTTCAGCAGGACCTCCAAAGCCTTGCTTCCCACTGGATGTGGGGTCACTGTATTAGTGGTAGGTTAGCACAGCTTCACTAATTTTTCAATAAAAGTACCAATATCCATCAGCTGAGAATCCCTGTTCTGCATACCCTGCTGCTAAAGCTTGCTGGCATTGTCGTGGTGGGCACTAAGGAACAGGTCATTAAAATGCTAAGTTTGAGACTGTTTATTAAACACAGGGTGGTGTGTGCGGTTAGAATAGATAACACCACAGAAACTGGCTAAAGAGGCAAGGAAACAAATGTGCCTTTGGTCTGCTTCAGCCTCAGATGCCATCCAGCCTGTGTTCAAACATCCAGACAGGGCTGCTGTGTTCTCCTGCCCAGTTGACTCTCCCTCTTGCGAGTGCTGGGTCAGAGACGTGCGGGTTAGCTGTGTTAAAAGACAGGCAACACAGCTTTTCCATAAAAGTCCAACAGACAGACACATTAACCCCTGTAATCCCTTCCTGTGGTGTATATGACGCCACCTAGATTTATTAATTAAAGCCTGTTATCCGGTGGCCACTGTCAATTAAGTGTTTCCTTGTAATGTGTATAATGAGGGCTCATTCATTAGCAAATGTTTCCATTACATTTAAGGCTGTGAGTCTCTCAAAGACTTCTCTTCCCCCAAAAGAGGTACAGAATGTGTTGTGGTTTGAGATTCTGGGTGAAGGGAGGGGATGGAGAATTAAAAAGCAGGAGAGACAGATAATGGATGTGTTGCTAAACTGAACAATTAATAAATTATCATTGCTGTGCCCTGGAAGGGCACGGTGCCATCTGCAAACAACTCTGTTTTGGGAGGTGGATGCAATTCCTGGCCCTGCCACTTGCCAGCCCTGTGACCCCAGAAAAATTGCAACACACCCCTACCTCTTTTGTTGCTGTTCTCTGCTGAGCTCTCTGGAGAACTGCATGCACAACTGAAAAGCAGCAACCTTACACGTGGGGCTTGCATCTTGATCAAGCAGCATCTGTAATAATAAAAACTTCATGATTTTAAATGAGTACTTAAAGTCCCTTCAGACCTGATGTGCTCATTGGGTTGTGGTAAAACTGATAGAATAATTAATCCACTCTGAATGTTACCAAGAGTTTTTTCCAGCAGCTGCATCAAGAGAGAGGCAGAGGACTAACTAAACCCCAAGCTTCCAGTAAGGACAGGCCTGGCAGTTGTGCTAGAGCAGCTGTTGGGAGATGGAGCTACAGTTCCCCCTCCTGGCGAAATTTTCAGTTGCAAGTCCATTTTTAAAAATTCTATTCAATTAATCCAAGGCTGGGTTAAGGTTCCCTGTGAATAAAGCTCAAAGCTAAGTATGTCAGAGAAATCACAAAGTTAGCATGTCAGGGGAAAAAAAAAAATAATCAAAGCCTATCTGGAAATAACTGGAAATAGCCAAAGGAATGAAACTCAACCAGTAACTTGGTGACTAACTTAACCCCAGTGATGGTATTACTAGTGCTGCAGTGGTGTTATGTCGTTGTACAGTGATCTCAAAGCTTTAACTTTACTACACTGGCAAGAGAGAGGGAAGCTTCCTGTAGAGATTTTTTTTTTTTAGTTGCCAGAGCCTGGAAATAGATGGGAGTGGAAATTTGGATATGAGGCTGAAAAGTGACTGAGTGGTGTCCCTAAGTTGTTCCCTGCTTATTGGAGTAGGCTGTTGCATGCCAGCACCGGGGAATGGGGTCAGCAGCAAATCCTGAAAGAGTCCCCCAGAAAAGATTCAAGTCAGATGTGCTCCCTCTCCTGGGTCCTCTGCAGCCAGAGTTGAGTGAATGAGCTGTTACCGTTGAGCGCATGGAAAAGACAACCTTATCGAATCAAAATCACTGGGGAAAAAAAGACAGACAATACCATCTGGCTGCTCCTGCGAGAGCTCGGAGACCGTGCTGGCACTGTCTGAGGCAGACTGTACACGCATCCTTCCCCACGCATTCCTGGGACATTTCTAATCATAACTGTGAACGGCATCCCGCCGTGCCTTTCTGGGATCAGGTTCCCCTCTGGAAATGCCCGATCCTGTCTTTGGAGGCAGCAGAGCTCCAGCTGAAGTCGTCTGAAACGCAGCCTGGCTCTCTGCTCTGAGCTGGCATTTCATGGAAGGCCCATTAATGAAGTTTTAAATAGAATATAATTCAGACTTCCAGAGTATTGTTATACCTATTCAAAGCTGCACTTCTTGAAGGAAGTCAGTGAAAGACAAGCAAGGATAAAATTACGTATTCCTTGTCCTTCTGAATTGTTCTACAGTAACATATGTATATAATCAATTACGGAGAGCAAAAAAAAAAAAAGAAAAAAGGATTATTAAGAAGCCCACTTTACTTTTTTCCCCTTTTAAGTGTCGGCATGTTCACACAATTCAAAATGGATTGAAGTGATAAGGAGTTACTCAGCACATGGCCCTGTCTGCTCAGTTTATTACCATGCATTCCTATCTGACTATCTAATCTAAGATGCTTTTAAAGGACCCATCATCAAAATATCTAAGTGCTGCCACAGGATCTCATTACTAATCTTCAGGAAGAAAGACAGGCTTTGCTGCAAAGTTGGAATAAATCCCTCTTAAATCTTTATGAAACTGAAGGGCAGAAGGCAGCAAAGCAGACGTGTAGAAAACATAAAATTCTTTCCTGTGTGTTAGTCTGTAAGCGCTCGATGCATGACGCGATATAAAGCTATTGTTCTGTCAGAAACGATCGTGTTATTTTACACTGCACGAGACCGTGAGTCATTAAGACTGTGTTGTACCATGTCCAAGACATGATTTATGTTGGCCTGTGTTATTTATCACTTTTCTTTATTGGTTGGCTTTTCTTTGAGCATGTTACCCCAGAATTTGAGTGCCCTACAAGTACTGGTGGATTCACTCTCACGGTGTCCACTGTAACTTTCTTTACATGTGGGGAATTGGGGGCAAAGATGAGGGATGAGATTTATCTAGGGAAGTGAGAGTGATTTTTTTTTTTTTAGGGCAACACTCCAAAGGCAACCAGATGTCTTGTGTCACAGTCCTTCCCTCATCTAAATAGAGCTTTTTCCCTTGTCTCCTGACAAGCCAAGGACAGGTTCACCAGCTGGACCAAATAAAGTCATAGCCAATGTCTGCATCCTTCTGCTCAAAGAAGTTATTAAAGCTCTTGAGGCTCACAGTTACAGCATCAGGTACAGACTTTGTTGCTTGCCATATAAAATGAGGGAACAGAAGACTAGGGAATTAGCCTGGGATGGATCTTTTAGGCTTGTTATACAAGTCATCTTGCCTGATTCTAGGTCTATCCTTTCTTCTGTATGAAAGTCACTAGCTGCCTTACACTCAGTTCCTGCCTATCAGGAATATCCTGCGTATCCATATTCCTGGATAGTTCTTCATCACAGACAGGAACAGGCTCATGAATCACATCCATCTGTCCCAGAAAGAGAACCTAGAAGTCTTCACTCCAACTCTGTTCACACAGAGTTCCTCAGCTTTTAAGTCTGTGGTAGTTCAGGCCCAATCGGACCAGACTACGCAGTCGCTCTCTCGCTCCCCCCACCCTCAGAGAGAACAGGGAGAGATCATATAAGGAAAAACGGCTCGAGGTTTGAGATAAGGACAGGGAGAAATCCTTAAAGTTACCGTCATGGGCAAAACAGACTCGACTTAGGGAAAACTATTCATTTATTACTACAAACAGCAAGATAATGAGACAGAGAACAAGATAACCTCCCTCCACCCCTCCCTCTTCCCAAGCTTAACATTATCTCTACTACCTTCCCCCCCCGAGCGGCACAGGGGGGAAGAGGGAATGGGGGTCGCAGTCAGTTCATCATATGTTGTTTCACGCCGCTTCTTCATGGTCGGGGGAAGAACTCCTCACATTCCTCCCCTGCTCCGTTGTGGGGTCCCACCCTTACGCCACATTCCTTTGTGAAACTGCTCCAGCGTGGGTCATCTCTTCCACGGGGTGCAGTCTCTCCAGAACAGCTGTCCCAGCGGGCCCTCCACGGGCCACAGCCGCCTTCAGGCATCCACCTCCCCCGGTACTACGGGGTCCTTCACGGGCTCCAAGTGGATCTCTGCTCCTCCGTGGACCTCCATGGGCTGCAGGGGGACAACCTGCTCCACCATGGTCGTCACCACAGGCTGCAGGGGAATCTTGGCCAGGAGCCGCATTACTCCTCCCACTCCTTCTGAACTGACCTTGGCGTCTGCAGCCGTTCCTCACAACAGGCTGGTAGATGTCTCTCAGGATCTTTTTTACATCTCATTCACATCTCATCTCCTCTCCACTCCTTGCAGCCAGGCTGGACCGAGAAGCCAGAGGGTGAGGCCTGCAAGGCCCATGAGGCTTGCGCCTCCCCCTCTGCGCCTCTGCCCCCGCTCGGCTTCTTCACATCTTCTCTCCTCTTTTTTTTTTTTCTGTTTTCCCCTATTTGAATACGTTATCACAGAGGCATTATCACGGGACATTCTGCTACCAATTGGCTTGGCCTTGGCCAGCAGTGGGTCCGCCCTAGGCCCGGCCGAGTCCACTGAACAAAGGGGAGTGACTTCTAGCAGTTTCCTACAGAAGCTGCCACCTTAGGCCCCCCCCCACTAAACAAAACCATGACGAAGTTAAAGTATGATTTTCCTTAAACCACTGTGGAACTGCAGGTAGGCACAGTCTGATTTACAATTTGTGTGGACCACCTTGGTTTGTAGCAGTGCATTTGCAGCTAAAAACTAAACCGTTACAGCCAACTTTACCGTACCAGATCCTGTATATTGCGTGAGTAGAGCTCTGTTTCTAACCACATAATCTGAACCCCAGCCTTCTCCTCTCATTATTCAAGTCACCCTCCCTCCCAAGAAATAGCAACATGTTCATAGAGTTAAAGCATGTACCGTAAAGTTATCCAGATGGCTCAACGCGGGTGTCCTTGAACTGCTCTGGTTAGTAATTTGGGGGTAAAACAGCTTCTTCAGAAAAGCATCCACAAAGCCTTCATTTGATGGTGTCCTGAAACAGAGAATTCACCCCTCTGCTGAGATATGCCACTAAAAAAAAAAAAGGAAGTTTTGCATATAATTTGAATGCATTCACCTTTAGCATCTTAGTGCTGATTTAAAAAGACTGTTTGGCATTTGATTCCTAATGTTACAACTTCTACTAATTATTTTGCTTTTTAGAATCACAGACTGGTTTGGGTGGGAAGGGACCTTCAAAGCCCACCCAGCCCAAGCCCCCTGCCAGGAGCAGGGACATCTCCAACCAGATCAGGTTGCTCAGAGCCCCGGCCAACCTGGCCTGGAACGTTTCCAGGGATGGGGCATCCACCGCCTCGCTGGGCAACCTGGGCCAGTATTCTACCACCCTCATTGTAAAATTCTTTTTTCCTAACATCTGATAATAGGATCTAATCTAATACTAATAATATACTAGAAGAAAATAATATCTGATAATATATTGAATTTTAGGGCATTTATAAAAATGTGTTTAAAAAAAAAGATATAATTTTGCAAATTCTTACACAGAGCAGGATTAATCATTGTTAAAAATTACACTCATCACTGGAAAGCCATTTTAAATGTCCAGCTTTGCTCCCTAGCTTGGCTGGCCTGGAGTTAGCCAAGGTGCTTCTGTCCTGCCAGGGTTCACACCAGCTCACGTTCCTGAGGGAACAGGTAGACGGAGGGTTGCCAGCTGCCAGTTCACCACTCACCACAGCCTTGCCTTTCCAAGAGGAGACCGCCAGATGGCAAATCCTCCAGAGCAGAGCCTCAGAGCCAGCACCCAGGCAGAACCTCTTACTGCTGCAACACGAGTCGACAGCACTAGCTCAAGCCAAGGCAACCTGAGAAAAGAAAAGACCAGGAGACTCCGAGCTTTGTAGAAGAATTCAGGCTGAACTTCTGTACCATAATGGGAAAAATCACCACTGTGTGTCCTCTTTTACTCCTCATTTTTCTGTCTTTCCCACTCTACTGTTACTGCTATTTTTATTTTGGGAAGCAATAGTTACTTTTACTAGGTTGACACCCAGCTGGGATAAGCACCCCTTGTGCTGGATGCTGAATCGCCATGTGATAAAAACCTGTCCCTTTCACCAAAATCTTACAATCTAATGTTTTTCTGTGTCTGTGGGGGCACTCCCACAGACAATACAGCACCTTTCCCACCCTAGTAGCTCCTGTGCAGAAGTCGGAGGGAATATAAAGCTGCCTGCCTGTTTCAGACCAGGTAGTTTGTACAGCACAGTGAAGGGGCTCAAATGAGCGTGAATAACGCCTCATCTGTTATTCTTCCTCCTTTCTATATTTTCTCATAATGGTCTCATTACATTTGTTACATTAAAAGCACTGAAATATAAACCAATCTTAGCCTAGAAGTGTTCCTGCTGGGAAGGACAAAAGGTATTTAATGACACTGGGACTGAGTGCATAAACTGTCATTAAAAAAAAAAAAACAAAACCAAAACAAAACTATATGAATCAATCCCTTAAACCCCAGCCCTGGGAGGCAGATGGAGAGGTGGCATTATCCTAAAGATGGGGGAGCTGAGAGAAGTGCCTGCAGTCAGTATCAGAAAAGCTTTCTGCCTCCAGAGGTTGGGGTTCCCAGAGCTGAACCCCTCTGCCTTCTGAGTCGTTCCCCACGCAGAGCTCATCCAGGATGGCAAACCCATGATCTCCATTTCAGGTCATTCTCCTGCTGTATTTGTGGAGCCTTGCTGCTCTAAACTCACTGTCCTGCCTCTGCTTTCTTGCCACCTGCGTCACGCAAGGGTCTGACCCCAGCTCTGGAGTTAGGAAATATTCAGCAGGAGTGAAGGAGAGCTGAGATGGAGCTGGATGCTGCGTGCCAAACAGGCAGGGAACAGCAGGGGGAGGTATCAGGCCAGACATGAGAAAAAACAAGGGATATTCCCTGCCCTGTGCTGTTAGAGAAGATAATCATGGTCCCTTTGGGTCTGCGTGTCTCCCATGCCCACCTCCCACTGTGGGAAACAGTGAGCCCTGAAAGTAATTGTGCCTAAGGAAGAAAATTATTTTACAGGCAATATACAGAGACAATCCTTTGTGTCCTGGTCAACTGTGCAGCTGTGCACATCTGTGCGCTCTTGAAAAGACTCAATGGACACGTAAAAAGGCTTGGCCATTTGGGTGTACTTTTCAGTGCTGCTGATCTCATCCCCACCACACAAATCGAAAGGAGAAAGGCAGTGATGCCACACGCATCCCTGGAAGAGGATGTAGCTCTAGCACTCCCAATGCATGGATGCTCTCAACAACCAGAAGTTCTGAAGAATGCATCTGGAATCACTTACAGCAGCATCTGTGTCTCATTGCATGGCTGCAATGAGACACAGTTGTTTAATTATTCTGGGTCCATATCCTTCGCCACTGTGAAGCTGTCAGTGGTCGTTCAACCTCCTCGGCGCGGGTCCCAGCACACCATCCCTCCATGCTACTCGTCACATATAACGCTTACGATGGTACAAGGAGCATCCGCTTTATCTTCATCCCTGCCCTGATGGCATCCAGCACAAGCAAACAACCATGGGAAGCTCACTGTTAACAGCAAGAGGAATGAAATAAAAAGGAAAAAAGTCTTAAATACTCAAAGAGCCTAGAAAAATAGCCCTAGAGTGTTCATAGTTTATCTTACCACAGACACAAATGAACGATAGATGGACTTTTCATGGAAGATGCTCCTTTTTGTTTCCCTGTCTCTTTACCAGCATCTTTGCTTGCTCCTGGGAGAGAAGGAGTTAAGCAGACTGTACTGTGCATTTTACTCACAGCACAAAGGGAGAGAAGCTAAGGATTCTTGCTCATTATCCCTGTGCTGAACTTCAAGGCTGAACTTCCTCTGGAATCGTTTGCATCTTCCCTTTCCGCCTCCAGCAATGCCTCCGAGGTCAGTGTCTTGACCCGGGATGGATGGGATTAGGGCAGGAGGGAGGCTGATGCTATGCTCAGTCAACTGTTTCGGAGCGGGTTGGCGCTCCTTCTGATAACAGGAAGCAGAGAAATGTGAGAAAAAAAAAATGGAATAAAAATAATAGAAACCGAAGAAGAATGTTGAGAAGTTTTGGGGAGAAGAGGAAAGTACCTGGGATACAAAAGGACAGAGTGCACTCACACAGCAGTGGCTCCAGGGGCGCAAATGAGACGTACAGAAAATGCAAAGGAAGGGTATAGAAATCCTTAAACCAGGACCAAATTCCAAAGGATGCATCTAAGAGTTCAGCTCCTGCCGCAATAAACGGCCAGATGGCTGCGTGTCCCAGAGAGACGCTGCTGGGAAAGGAAATGGGGAGAGAAAGAGGGGGAGAGCAGGGTCACTTACACACGACTCTTCCATTCCCAGGGAAAGAGGAAAAGGAAGTGTAGATTACGAGAGGTCTTCACCGCCCCAGCGCTGACTGAGCCAGCACAGGCGCAGGAGGCAGAAGCAGCCAAAGAATGTCTTTGAACCTCTTGCGCTCACATATTTTTCTTGCCCTCTTCCCTTCTCGTTCTCTCCCACCATTTCAGCCCCCTCTTTTCTTACTTGCACGCCACCCCTCTCTCCATCTCCAACAGCCTCTCTGCACTTTTTCAGAGGCCCAGAGCAAGGACTGGTTTATAGCACCCTAAGCCATGTGTCAGGGTCTCACGTCCTCTTTTCTTTTGGTGCTCCAGAGCAGAGTCCCTCCCAGGTCACGGCCAAACAAAGGGGAAGCAGTAAGACAAGCCTGTCCTCTTCAGAAAGTGCTCTCTGGCATCCCCAAAGGTCCACAGGATCTCCTGGGTTGATCTTCCCTGTGAAAAAGGGAAAAATCAAACCCTCTCCTAATAAAGTCATACAGGCTGGTCTTCCCCACCAGGACAGTTATTGGAAATACTGTGAATTTAGGATTGCATCAATTGGCTCAATAGTGGGACATCATCTTGTAGTTCTCGACGCTCTCAGCACTCATGATGTGACATTGAATAAGTTGCCTGCCCTTTCTGTGTTGCGGCTTCAGAAGCCAGGGAGAATGCTGACCTTGCTTTGGGTAGGACCCCCAAGATTTTGTGTGGAAAACATGAAACCAGTTTAAAGAAACATTATCGGATGAATCAGCTGCTATTAGGGACTTCTCTAACTAAGATTTTAAAAGCTTCAGTCCTTCAAGCAGCTGTGAAAGTAAGAAACATCAGTGAATTTCAAAGCAGGAGAATTTTGGGTTTTGTTTTTTTTTTTTAACCGGGCCCTTTTTTCTGGCTTGAGCTGTAGGTGTTACACGCTGAATATGGATTCTTTTATCCTATCCAGCTAGGATGCACCAAAGACAAGCTCGCACTGAAGGCAAGAGAGATGAGAGAGTACTCCTTACCCTGCAGGGTGAAGGGCAGCAGCAGGAAAGGCAAAATCAAAACTACCTGGTGCCTCAGACAACTGGCAAAACAAAAGCACATAATAAAAAAAAAACAACCCACAATATTGTTCTGTTCTGCTTTGATAAGCTCCTTTGCATGGAATAGTATTGTTACCTGTACAGAGGCCCTGAGTCTTCAATTAAAATTAAATGACTATGGGAAACAGGGGAGCTGTGTTCTATAGAAAGAAAGTGGCTAAAAGGCACATAAAGTTTGAACATTAAATTAACATTAAGCAAGTCCTTTTCCTTTCTCTGTAGCTGGCAAGATTCTCATGTGGAGTAAATCAACAGAGACTCAGTGTCCCAGGACCAGCAACAGACTGCAACCAGTACTGGGAAACCAGTTCATGGGCGCGCAGGATTAGACCTCCTCTCCGCTCCTGGACACATCGCTGCCCTGCGTGATGTTATTCTGCCCGGCTGAATGGAACTCAGACAAAGGGGACTGGAAAAGCTAAGGGAAAGTAAAATAGTAGCAGCAGGATGGTATTATGACTGGGAATGACAATGGGATTCCTGGAGAAAACAGCACCAGAAGCCATTACTCAGGACATATTCCCCGTCTGGCTGTAAAGGGCTGGCAAACCCAGGAATTAAAAGAAAAAAATATAAGAGAGATTACCTATGAGGAAAGGGAGATGGCTCTCTAACTGAAGGAGACACAAGAAGCAGCTTGCAGATTACACTTCCTCCATCACCAGGAACAGTTACTATACCAGGCTGATTTATCCAAGCTTTTAAAAAATACATTATATGGAGGAAAGGGGAAAAAAAGACGAGTTTTGCTTTTTTCCTCTTTGTTCTCTATGCTGCCTACGATGAATAAGGTGTTCCTTCTTCTAAGCTTTTTATTTTTAGCATCACTGTAAATTATTTTCCCTTTTACACGTGTCTACCTTTAGGAGGAGATTAAAGTCTGCTGTTGGAAGATGCTGGTTGTAGTTCTGTCCCTGGGTGCTTCAATGACAGGGTGCAGTTACTTTGAGCAGTCAGCGTTTTTAGGGCTGTCTGCTTTCATCCTTGCTTTGAGTCTCTTTCAGAACCTGCTGACTAGGCAGGGAAAATAAAGAGAGTGGGGAGGGGGGCTGGCTGAAGCAGGAGGAAGACAACAGACTACCATAACACCTTGATAAAGGATTGCTTTTTCACTGAGACTGCTAATAACTGAGCTGGAGCTGAATATGAGGTGAAAGAGTAGTTTCAGATACTGCAAATTGTAAAGCAGATATTGCAAATTTTATCTGTCATCTTTAGTAAGTCACTATGTGATAACTCATCCGTAGGAAAACAATTTGCTTTTCTGCTTTGCCTTTTGAAGATGCGTGCTCTTCCGGTGTCTCACATGACCCACGGAGCATCTACCCGGTGGGACTGTTGTGCCTCTGAACACCACCACAGTGGGAAAATCGGTGGCGTGGGCTGAATCCTGGAACAGAGAACTTGGCCGTGACTGTATCATTTCCACTCAGCAGACAGGCAGATCGCTTCTGGCACCTCTAAGAGCAGGAGGCCTGTTTTACTGACTGGCTCAGATTCCAGATCCCCTAGAGCAATAGAAATTGAAACGCACTGTCCAGAAAGATTTAATAAAATAGTCTTTCACCCACAAGGATGGGCACCAAGCCATTCTCACTTTGCCTTTGCCTAGCAGCGTACCTTGGCTGACAGGTCATCAGAGTCCTAGAAAGCCAGGACACAGAGAAGAGGATAATTCTTCTGAGTCAAAACAATTGCAGCATAGGAAACATTTGCATTTCTGGGCTCTAGCAATAACTGAGACAAATGCACTTCTATCTGCTGTAGGATTCCCAGTATTTCATACTGCAGAGCAGCTTTTCAGTGGAATTTGCCCCAACTTCCTCCCCAGTCCTGCTTGTGAAGCCAGAAATCCCTACCTGCAGCATCAGAATATGAAAAGTTTTAACTGCATCTTTGTTGGAGTTTTCCTTGACTTGCTTAATGAGGTGGAGGGTAGTTTTATTATCATCATCATCTGTTTTGCAGAAGCATCTAGGATTTCCAGTCGTAGCCCTGCAGTACCAGCTGTTGCACGCGTATGGAAAAATGGCAACAGACTTTCCCCCAGGAATATTGTATGATCAGACTTGCTGCATCCCACTCGTGGCCCGTACACGGATAGTTCCTACACCTTTAGAAAGTGATTTCCACCTGAAATTATCTTCGTTCTCTAGAAGTAAAGCCAGTTCATACAAAATTAAGGTCCCCACCCAAGCTGGAAACCAGACCTAGAACTTTTCTCGTTGCAAACAGGAAAAGGTTTAAGTCCATTACAAGTAGTGAAAACTTCCCAGGGGGCTAACGCCAGTTCATTGGGAGGAAACCTTCAGACATCTTTTCATGCTTTTTAAAATTGTGTCATTCGGATGTCAGACTTCAGTTCTAAACTGAAAAACAAAACAAAACAAAAACAAACCCCGAAAAACTAAACCCCAACAACCAACCAACCAAAAACCCCAAAGCAACTTGCTAAAATCCATGCCTTTATCTAGGGCTCTCAGCCACGTAGGTTTTCTTCTTGTTCTGTTTCTGTTGTTCTTCCTTCCAGGAAAATTGATCCAAGCAGAACTGAAGAACGCATACAGTTTCCTGGGTTTCTGGATGTCCAGCAGCAGCTCTGATCAGGCAGTTCCGTGTCCAGGACTCCTGAACATATCCTTTGGGTACGTAAAGCTCATCCCTACAGCACCTGCAGAGCAAGACGAACGCTTCAAGGAAAGTTCAGAGCGATTAAGCATGCAGCTCGCAGACAATCTGCATATGCAGAGTGAACCCATGGTGTTCATGACATACTACACGGAATGCCTGAACAGAAACACGGCAGTCTGTCACCTCTCTGGCAAGACAAGCACCGGCGTCGTGAGAGGGAGTTTGAGAAAAGGCTATATGCATAGAATCCAAGCACATTAGCTGTGCAGCAGCTAGCAGCCGTGCTATTCTAGGGCTGGGAGCTTCCTGCTTTCTCTATAGGGTGGCTTATATTGCTGGGACAAGCCCCAGTTTAAAAATAAATTGCTGCATGGGTTCCAGTCCACCCTTTGGCAGCTGCTTGGGTTCTCTCCTGATCCAAGAGTCCTCAGTCCGAGCAGCAAGCCAGCAGTGGGCATTAGGACATCACACGCTGCCCCTGCCAGCCCCACTGTCTAGCCTCTCCATTTCAGGCGAGGTTTTACAGCAGGTCTAGTGAGACCTTGCTTCCACAGACATGCCCAATCCACGCCTTTGCGATGGGTCAACACCCTGAGGAGCTGCTACAGTTATCCGTTTCAATAAGCATTTTCTAGAGATAGAAAGTCCAGTCTTTTCAGCTTATTTTCAAGTCATCTTTGGCTTGGCACAGGGTTCAGAGAGCTTGCTTTATGTTTCCCTCCTTCCACTTTCAGGCACTGCAGAACCTTCACACAAACTCCCACAGAGCTTGCCTCTAGGATGGAGACAAATAGTGAACGGCCAGGTATCAAACCAAGCCTTATGAAAGACTTTGTGGTTATTCACGGAAGCAAGAAGAGGACAAAAGTCTCTCTCTTCCTCCTCTCTCATCAGTAAATAGGTTTCTTCCTCCAGAAAGAAAGAATCAGTGTGGCAAGAAGGAGCATTTCAGGATCTCTCTGAAATGAGTAAAGAAATTCCAGTAATTGAACAGCTCACTTTTTGACACACGGAGTTATTAAGTTTTGAGAACTGATGGAATATCTCTCTAGACATACCACTGCTTCCTGAGTGCCAGGATAAATACCAGAGCTTAGGCAGCCTGATTTTCAAGACAGATACGCTGTCCATGCCCACAGGCAAGACTACAGACAGAGAAAACGTTGAGGAAAAAGCCCAAAAATGAGAAGGTGGCTCTGAAGGCAGAGGAACTACAACTGCTGCACACTTGCAGATGGATGCTACTCAATAACCATGGCTTAAAGATCATGAAGTTAGAGCCTGTACCTCAGTATTCCTGTGAGCTCTTCCCTTCCCTACTGATTTTACTGAAAGCTGAGGAACCTCCTCCCACGCAATCCCCTCCTCCAGCTCTATAACCTGCTGCATTTTTAGCTCTTTTCTGTTCCAACGGAAAGTGATGGGACCACTCCCACAAGCCAAATTTGGCACTGTGCATCACTACCTAAGATTACACTGAGATCTTGGCTTGCAACCTGAAACATGCCGTGGATCCGACTAGACTGCAAATGTAATATTTCACAATGAAACCAAATTGTTTTTACCCTGCAAATAGCTGGGAGCATCGCCATTAATAACTAACAATCATCCCGTGCACATATGTAGCATCTTTCTTTCATTCAAGAGTCTCAAAGCACTTAATAAGCAACAATTAATTAACCCCGTAACATCTCACTGCTGTAATTAAAGCATCTATATAAGGAATAATTGCACCACCAGTGATTCCAGTTCCAGTAATTTCATTAAAATGCAGCAGATATGTCACAGCATTTTGTAATGCGCTGCAACAAACTGTAGCAGCCGTAGAAAGATCCTAAAAAGTTCTGTACTGGGCTCTGGAGAGCGATTCAGGAAAGCAGAATGCGTATAGGTAATTCATCAGTGTTACAGGATTTCTGGACAACACGCTTTAATACTTCTCTTTTACAGATATATTAATCACCACTTTAATTCTGTTCATCAGCTTAAAGATGGAACAATAACAATAATGGCAAGACTTGCTGTATTTTTTCCAGCCGCTCTCAAAGCAATGCAGCGTCTTAAATGCTAAGTCTTAAACCATTTCCAGTGCTTTTCTAAGTGGGAAATCTTAAGCACACAGCGGCTGAAAGGACTTGTAAGAAGTCACAGGAGTCAGTAACACACTGGAACAGAGTCCAAATATCCAGACAATTATGTTAAGGCCTAATTTTTCCTTATTCCTTTCCACTACGTAATTCAAGTGCGTTTCTAGTCTGCTGGTTTATAAGAAGCGGCTGTACTTCGTGCCTTGCTGCTGTCTCTCTTCCCAAGCCCAAACCTTGCGCTGTCATACCCAAGATTTTCACAGGGCACTGGACTGCAGCTGTAGACTACTGATGTTGAGTTACCTTGTATTGTTCGGCAAAAAACACATAGCAATAAGAGACAGAAAGCTTACCAGGTATAATTTAGCATGGTTTTACTGAACCCAGAAACTCCAGACCAACTGAAACCAGTCAAAGCTGTGGTAGCAAGGCTCAAAGGAAGTATTTAACATGCATAAAACCATCAAGATCTGGAGTTTCATCAAAATAGAAAGATAAGTATCTTGCTTCAACAGTTAAGCCAATTTTTGGAAAAGGCCCAAAGCAAGATGAGGGGTGCGATTTTTCCCTACACACCCACTCTATTGCCTAAACAAAGGAGAGCCAGGTTGTTTCCATCAAAGCTCTGCCTTGTGCTGTACAAAGAGCAAAGGGAGTTCTGGCAATGCTTGGACCTGAAAGGCAACATTGCAAGAGTGATAACGTGACAGCCAGTCAGCAATAAAAGCGTCAACCCCAAGTCTGGGGTTGTATTGCCCCCAGATTGCTGCAAAGGCAGCAGAAAAGAAGCTGGAAGGCTGAGAAGGCACCAGCTGTAACTTCAGCTGTACGGGTAACCACCACTTTAAAGCTTTAGCATGCTTCATACACCAATTCCACCCTGAATAGGAAACTAATGAGTGGCATAAAATGTGCTGTTAATTAAAAGCTTCTAAAACGCCAAACCTTCAACATGCTTCGGCTCCAGTCAGCAGTTCTGCAGGGCTTGGTTTAGGCTGCACACCAGCCCGCAGTCTCTGGCAGCAGCGTTCAGCTATTTAGAAGGATGTTCAGCCAGTATTTAACCCACTGTTAAGGGACATCCACATCTTGTTTAAATTTATCAGCCAGCCTGCTCCTGCTAAGAAACATTTGACATGGCAGAGCTCCGTCGAACGGCTCAGAGGTTGTGGTTTCTGTCCGGAAGCCAGAGTTAAAAAGCATGTAAGAAGCACTCGAGCTCCATGTGAAGTCAAAGAAAATGCAGCTCATCTACCTCAACAAAAGATGCCGGCAGTGCTGTGCAGAAACAGGCCCCAGATTCTCAGGTCATAACAGAATTCATGCAGCAGAGAGTCTGTCTTGCAAAAGGATGCGAGCCTCTTGCAAATCAAGAGGCATTGCCTATGTTTACCATTAGGGTCCATTGTTCAGTACATCAAAAAAACGTGCTGGAGGAGAAGAATGTTGTTCTGGTTTAAAGAGCTGAAGCTTTCCTTTTTCCTTTCTGCCTTGATGCAAACAAAGCAAGCAAACCCCATCCAAATCAAAATCAATTTCCTTGCTATTACGGCATGTGGGGGAAAGAAGCTAGTCAAAACTAGAAAGAAAAAGGGGAGAAAAGGAGAGGAAGTCACAGCGTGCTGGTCAGATCTCCCAGTTGCCCAAAAGTTAAGAAAAGCAACAGAATCTACTTGTCACTGCAAAGTTTCTTAACGTCCTCAGGTGAAATAACTTCACACTTATAAATTGCCTTTTCTGTAAAATCTTTGAGATGAGAATCTCCTTATTTTATGTAAAGCACCTAATGTGCTGAAGAAGTGATTGATTGACTGCTGTCAGCAAGCACTGCTGTTACGCTGGGTGCATTCTTCCCCTAGAGACCTAACCTGATAATGATAGCTTGAAAAATGAACAATCTAAAAGAACTCAAGCAAGGAAGAGCAGGTAACAGTTTCTGCAGCATTTGTTCCTCATGACAATTAAAAAAAGGTTTAAAGAATTCATGGATTAATATACAGAAGACTAATTAAACACATAGCATGGGACATTCTCCTATCATTTTGCTCCGAATCGGTGTCTGGTATGGAGAACTTGCCTTGCAAGGACTGCTCTTGTTTAAATGGCTTGATAAATTGGATTCCTTTGATGCTGTTTGCTCTTGCCTTCCTTAATCTCTCCTAATCATAATAATGATTTTTTTTTTGTTTGCAATGCATCTGACCTACTTCCACATTCCCCCTATCCTGCTGTTCTTTTCCATCTGTATTCTCTGTGAAGTATCTCTATCTCCCCCACCCCACTTTTTCCATTAAAAAATTATCAATGGAAATTTCTTCCAAAAAAAATTAAGATCCTCAGGCAAATCAGGAGATGTTCTGATTCTCACTACCCAGTGAATGCTGGAAACCTCATGCTAGGATTCTTCCTCTTTAACCAGGCCAGGCATCAACCAGTGCCAAGATACTGTTAGTCTACATGGAATTTGCCAGGCTGAATATTGTCGGGCTGTTAAGGCTAAATACAATCTAAAATAAAGAATTCTTGGATGGGATTTCGAGCACCTAACATGGGAGTTTCATGGGCATTTAAACGGAAAGCCACAACCCCTCTGCCCAGTACCCATGTTTTGCTGGAAGCGTGCTAATTCAAGACTCTCGTAGTAACCTAGAACCTGGGTACCTGTAGTTTTGCACAGACTTAAACAGTCACCTTAGTTTCTACAGTAGCTACCTCTATTTTTGTTTTTTTTTTTTTTAATCTGACTCTCAGGTACTGGGTGCAATAGCTGCCATAAAAAAAAAACAAGGAAAGAGCAGCTGGTTGCATCCAAACCACTTCCAAACTCACGTAGGTGCTGACGTGGACCAGAGTGCCACGGAACTGAGAAGAGCAGCACTGGGGAGTTTAGACAAGATCTCAGTTTGTGGGGCTGTACCTCTTGACACAGCACGTAGCAAAAAGGTGGGAGAGGGACTGAGTCTGAAGAAAGTCAGCAGTGACAGAATAACACAGAAGACCTGGGGACAGTTGCTATTTCTGCGCAGACCTTAATTATTTTCCATTTTTGACCAACTCCACTCTTCCCTGGAGATCAGGAGAGGTAATAGAAAAGCAGCTTTTGCATCAAGAAAGTAATTTCTCTCCTCATTTCTGGCACACTCCACTAGGAAACCATTAGCAGAGGTCTTGCCTGCAGATTCTCATTTGAAGGTCAGCACTCCTGCAGACTTTGCACCATTCTCTATCAGCGACACTCCAGTCTTCACTTGAAGTTTTGAGCGTCTTGTGACCAAATAAGCGAGTTTGCTATGTGCCTTGAGAATATGACCTGGACATGCCTGGCTTTTGAGATATCCATCCAGCTGAGTTAGGCAGGAGTCAAGCAGCTGCACGCACAAACTCCCTTCATGGTGTAGTTTGTGCTGTGACTATGAAGCAGGCAAGGAGAATCAGGTAAATGGAAATGTGGTGTGGATTACCAGCAGGCAAAGCGCAGTCAGTCTTGGAGCTGGTCTGCACATTGGAGCTAATACTGGAAGATTTGGGAAGAGCAGTACAGAATCCTTGACAAAAACCTGGAAAAAAAAAATCAACAGTCCTAATTCCCCTGATACGTGTCAATGCTTCTTAACTAATTGCTGCAGAAGCAGCGTTCCTGATTTGCTGCTGCATGGAGGAGAGGAGAACCTGGGCCCGTGTTCAGGGAACAAAATGTTTAGAGCCAAGTGAGTGAACACTAAAGGACAACAGGAATCAGAGGGTGTTGTATCTGATCCAAGAACACAGGGCAGTTAGAAAAACAGTCTCAGAAGTAAATTGCAATAAATGGCAGGTACTATAGTAGCTAGAGAGCTAAAAACCAAAGATATTTCCTGTGCAATAAAAGAAGAACTTAAGCTAAAGGGACAGCCATCCTCACTCTGTGCTTTCCAGAGCTTTTAACACTTTTGTGACAAACCAACGGTTTGTGGCACTGTGGTATTGCAGCATCCATTTACCACAAAATCCTGAAGTTATTTTTAATGGATGCCAAGCCAAAATACAACGAGGATACATGACCAAAGTCACACGGTTTCTCTGGCAATGCAAGAGCTGAATCTGGACTCCAGGCCAATGCTCTCAATGCTGGACTCCCTTTTAACCCCACCCTCCCTCAACACACATGCCCCTGCAAGGAGTGCGATACTGGACTTTATTTTCTTTTCCAGAAACCCACTGCATCAGCTCTTGATGAGAAAGTGCAGAATCATGCATAAGCAACTGTTTAAAACTCAGGGACTGCTGAAAGACATCACTTTCTCCCTCCTGTCCTCAATCCTCTACGTGAAATGAATTTGCTGGGTGCCATTCCTAGCACCAACATCACGAAAAGCACCATTCTAACTAACAGCGTTCGCCGTCTCGTTACATACCTTACAGAGACTGAAGAGCTTCTTCATCCAAGAGCCATTCTTCTGCTTGCACTGTGCATTCCATGGATTAATTACAAGTCTCATTCCCACTGGCTGTCTTGCAGTTGTCAGAAGAACTGTGCAAAACTCCCCTACAAATGAGAAAAGAAAGACTCTTAGAATAAGGAGGCTTAAAAAAAAAAAAAGGCAGCTCTTGACTGTAGTCTATACGTCTAATCGCTAATTATGATGCTAAGTCATGGAATCTGGTGATAAAAAAAAAAAAAGCAAGCTATCCTCAGAAGACACACAATCTAATAAATGTTGATTGCAAATCTAGCTCCTAAATCTGCTGCCTACTGAGATAACGAAGAATGATTCAGTCAGACCCAGGCATCTTTTTCATTTCAGAGGCAAAACTGCTCAGTATTGTGTGAGGCTGCTACAGACAGCAGCGAGGTAACCGGGGGGGACAATCGGCACAAAACAGGCTGATGCAGCCCGGACTGCCAGGCAGGAGCAGCTCCCTGTCCAATTCCTTGGGAGCTGGAGGATGGGGAAAGAAAGAGCCATAACGAAGGCTCGGGGCCAACAATTGCCAGTGGGATTCCTGGCTGAATTTTTGGTTTGATATCGCTGTAAAGATGCACAAGTGTTTATGCCCAGCCCATGTATGGAACACAGATAGACTCTGCTCTGAAGACTTTGCTCCTTGTTAGCTGTTCTTCTTCTCTCACAGCAATCCTCGCACGTAACCCGATTCCCTGGCAGCTATTCTTATTTATTAATGCCACTGAAAAACCTGCACCTGCCCTTTGGGAAGCAATACCTGGTGACCCGCCTCAACCCCTGAGCTGACAGCACAGCTATTATCATATTACCTTCAAAAAATGATCAGCACCTCCAGTGATATAACATCAGGCCATAAAACTCTCATCTATTAAATAAATTGGGACGTGCTTTCTGTTTTCTGACCTACATATTTAATCAACTTGTATTTTCAAGGGGCCGATAGCACAAGGCTTTGCTCCAAGGACAGCCTGAGAGTTTCCAGATCATAAGTGAGCTCCAAAAAAAGTGCCACAACCGATGATGCAGCGTTTAATTCCTAGATGCAAGGAGGTGTGCTTCCTACCCACCTCCTGCCACAGGAGCCCAGCGGGTAAAACAGACCTACAACTTCTGAACTGGCATGTAAAGCATCTATTAGGGAACTGGTCTTGTGAGGGACATTTCATACGCCTTTCTTGTTTACTTGCCCACAGGCCAAAATCCTCGGCCCAACTGTCATTTGAGAATGCTCAGAGGGAGAGCAATCACATAAAAGCATTGCAGACTTGACCTAAGGCCAATTTCTCTGCAGTGTAAGTT
Organism: Chlamydotis macqueenii; assembly: GCF_036417535.1. Lineage (NCBI taxonomy): Eukaryota > Metazoa > Chordata > Aves > Otidiformes > Otididae > Chlamydotis > Chlamydotis macqueenii. The sequence continues at coordinate 1,514,227 of NC_141579.1, read as the reverse complement.
AAAACAATCAGTGAAGGAGCCTTTTAGCTAAATTCTCTGCTTATTTCTCACACTTTCTCTTTCCTAACCATTGCTCAAAGCTACCCTGAGCCTTTCCCTTCCTTCCAGCGCTTTTTTTCCTCCAGCCCGTCCCTACTCCCACAGCCCCCTAAGCCATCTGGCTCTCTCTGTGATGCTGCCTCCCCTTATCTGGGATTTTCGACCCGTGCCCAAGGGCCAGAGTAGCCTTTGCTGGCTACGGAGCAAGTCTGGAACAATCAACCTAGTCTGCTAGTTCGCAGGGTGAGCCCAGCGTCAGCTGGGTTCTGCAGATATTTTCTACAAGGGAACTTTACTCATGCCTGTATTGCTGTGTGCTGGAGGTACCAAAAGCTGGAACAGCATCTCACATCTGCTGTTGACCGTGCCACAGCTCTTGTGCACAGTTCTTACCCCCTTTTCTACTAACTCACACAAGATTTCATCTGGTTCGGTGCACTTCTTCCTCTCCTGCTCCAGACTTCTGAGGTCAAGAGCCGGAGGTCTGACACATGCCAGCAATAATCACCTTTTACTTCCAGTAAAAGGTATTATAGTCCTGGTACGGCAGTAGTATTGAAGCCCTGCTGTCCGCATATCTCTGCAGCTAGGTATCAACTCTGAACTGCACTGCTGTTCAGTTCAGTGTTCCTGTCTTGAGCCTGCTTTCTCTCTGCTGTTTTCTGTCCCATTCAGGTTAAACTTTGCTGTTTTAACCCCCTTTTTCTTTAGATCTACAGATTAAGCTTTTTTTTAACAGTACTTTAAATGAAAGAATGTCTGTACAAGTCGAAAAGAACTATGTGGCAAAGTCCAGCCTGCCCCTAAAAATGACTGTGATTTCTGGTTCGTACTGCAGCAACGTTAGAAGTTGACCCTCAGTACATCAAAAGTCAGGGTGAAGTTGTAGATGAGTACAAAGTAATAATCAGTAAGTTTGTACCATAACTTCTGTGGAGGTAAATACTGAGCTTTGAGCTGGTCTAGTCTTCAGCTTTGTTGCTCCGTAGCCTGTGTTAACCTCTGTATGGCTCAAAGCTAGCGCCAGGTAACCTGTGAGGGCTTAGAGGAGGTGACACTCGCTTTAAAAGACTCTTACATTTATTTGTAAGACCATCGAATTCTATAGAATCATTTATTTGCTTAAACAAAGCACCGTCCTGGGTTAACAAAAGGAGTTTTGCTGAAAACTTATACAGATAACTGCTAGTTGAGTGCTAAATTAATTAATTATTCTTACTAAAGAATGTGCTTTCAAACATAAAAAGCCTGCCAGAGCTTTTCTGTAATTTTGTAAACTGCACGCAACACAGGCAAGTTGCCACAAATATTTACACTTGTGAAATAACTTTTGGAAAAGATCAGATGAATGGTTGAGCTTAACTGAGCGCCCTGCCCGTGAAAATTGACCTAAAGCAGCAAAACCTATGGTGAAACATAAATTACTCATTTGCAAGAGGAGGTTTCCCTTATTTCCATCGGTTTTTATCTGGGGCACCCAACTACTAGAAGATTTAAATATCCCCTCTAATAATAACTGAATATAAATATAGATATTTGTAGATATTTTCATCCTCTAAATAAATACGCACCGCTAATTCCTGTTTAGCACTCAGCACCAGAATCTTCTGGCAGTAAGTGCTGCTGATTGTAACGATATAGTTCTCAGAATTCAGTATCAACTGTGGCTTCCTCCAGCTCCAAGACAGGTGTAGGAAAAGAGACATTCTGCTCTCAGTTGCAAGTCTATAAAGACAGAGGAATTCTCAGCTTGTGTATTTCACATAAGTAACCACCCTGAGCTTTTGGAAAGTTTGCAGCCAAATAAAAGGACTCGGTTCAGTCGGAGCTCTTCTTACAGGCAGCTGCTGGAAAGTTTTACCCATCCCTGAATTTCACAGTATGCTTGTTGATAAGAAAAAAAAAAATTAATTGAACAAAAGCTTGAAAAATAAAATGCTCTTTATCCTTAGATATGGGATCAGTTCCCTGGAACAATAATAGAACAGCAAAAAAGCTGCCTCAGCCCTCAAGTTCTAAGGTAGATGAAGATTTCACCAAAAGTTTCACCAATTCTCTCCACGCTGATCAACCCAACCAAACCACAGCACCGTCATCAGTGCAGGGGGTGAACTCCGGGCGTCGGAATTACACAACGATCAGATGAAGTGCTCCAGTTCAAGAAAGGAATAAATGGAAGATTAATATGGGACACAGCCAAATAATGAGGTCTTGCTCTGTTCTGCTTGGTCTTGAGCCCTCTTGATAGCACAGCCGTTACCGTTGTTATGCATTTTACTAGCACTTCCCCAAAACACTACTTTATTTTGTTTGGCTGTGTCTAGAGTGTACCTGAGGGGGAAAAGCACCCACAACTTCCCATAAGCCACAGCCTGCCAAGCATCTGCGTCGCGTGTGACATGTTGACACTAGACAGCTCCGTCAGGATCGCCCGGAGACTCCCTGAAATGCCATACGTCCATCCCAGCTCCAGAAAGCAGCTCTGCTTCTGCTAGCAGGTACCAGAGGCCATTTCTAGCACCTGCACTGTGCAGCCCCTCACTTTCCTTCCTTTCACTTGCTTTTCTTGCAGGACTGCAATTCAGTGGGTGCGACTGCAAAGGCAGAGTTCCGATCTCGTCCCAGTTCCCACCCTGACTGCCTGTCACTTTGTTTTAAGCTCTCTCCATCTCAGCAGTCCACCTCCAGCTTCCCTCCCTTGGTGTGTTCAGTCATCCTTCAACTTCTTAGCGTTTTCCCAGACTACAGAGCTTCTAGACTTCATTCCACCTGCTCAGGGTTTCAGTAGCCAGCTCTATGACGAGCCACGTCCAACATTTGCATACTAGGAATTGACACAGTTGCCATCATTACAATAATTGGACATTATCGCTCCTGTCTCAGGAGTTAAGCCGCTCTCGAACAGAGATAGAGAAAATCCAAGATTAAAAATGCAAGATGCTGTGCACTTCTCACAGGATACTTGTCCAGCTTGTGCAGCCAGACCTCAGGCCTGATCCAATCTGCTATGTTCACTCTCTTCAGGCAACAGAGACACACAAACAGAAACAGGCAGCTCTGGCCACACACCGGCATAAATACACAAATTATTACACAACGTAATTTGCATTAAATATGAAGGGGAGCAGCACGAAATCAGTCACTGTGAAAACAAGGCAGGGTCTGGTCTACGCTGCTTGCCTGATCTCCATCCCACAGAGCCTCAGATACACTCTCCCAGCTAAGGAACGATGCTGGATTCCAGGACATTGCTGGGTTTCCCTCAGCCCAGTATCTTTACTCACTCAGTGGTGTGCTATGACGTTTTAAATTCATATTCTTTCTCAGCTCGTTCTGTACTGGGTGCGTGTAACGCTAGCATGTCCTAATTCACACCAACTTCCCACGCCCAGGGTCACGTCTCCGTAGGAAAAATATTAAGTTATTAAACAGAGATCTTGAGCACTTGCTTAGTAAGTCACAGAAGTGCACAGCAAGTGCAAAGTCTCCTCAGCCTTGCAGGGCCTCTGCTTACACGCTTTATTAACTCACCTCGATCTCTGGTCTGATTACCAGAGCAAGCTGAGGCAGTTCTCCACCCACACCAGTGCCCGTAACTACTTGGAAACCTGATGGTGCAACGCCTGTCTGATAGCCGGGCTATCTGCCTCAGGTTATACCAAAAAATTGCAACCCTGCAAACTTGAAGAGAATCGGGCAGAAGTGGTTTAAAGAGAGAAGCGGTGCGAACAGGCAAGCAGTTGCAGTGCAGTCCCACTTCCCTTCTCGCCGAGGTCACAGCAGCTGGAACGCGCTTGCCCGACGTTTCCTCTCTCTGAGAAAAGAGCCATGTGATTGACCCAACTAGTCACTTGATTTCACAGATGCTTCATGACAGTACAGCTCCAGGAACATTTACGAGACTATAAAGGGGGGATTAAAGGGCAAGCAGTCAAAAGAACAATTTTACTGCCTCCCAAGCACAGCATCACATTTGCACGCAAGGAGAGCTAAGCCCACTAACTGGAAGAATTCCATTCAGCAGCCTGCGCGCTCGTCGGGGCGGATTTGACCATCAAAGAGACAGGCTGGAATAGAAAGTCATATTCTGCTCTGCTTGTATTTCTACGTACGTGAACTTTAAATATGCACGGTCCCAGAGACTATGCCTGTATACTACGAATATTTTGTAAACATCAGGAGGCTCGGGGCTTTAAAAATCAATTTATTCAGTTACACTTCTAATCTTCCTTATTGCCTCGTGTAACCGAACACACTGTTCTCCACAGGGGTGACAGGCAGAATAGTAATAATTTTAAAGGGCTGGAAAAATGTCCAATTCTTTGGGTAAAGGCCACAGAATATTGCAAATTTAAACTGTTGTTTGCAAGCATTTTGAGCATTCAATGACTATTTCAGCCAAATCGTTTCAGAGGATGGTAATTTTTCTGCTAAATAGTCCAAGTGAATGCTTCATTAAAAATCTGATCTCAGTTATTCTGAATGCGTATCTTTGTGCGACTAGAATTCACTTGGTTTTACAGTGTTGCGCCTGCGTACAGAAACGTGCCTGACTAAAGGATCCATATCAACTATGCCTTGGTATTTGGGGGTTGGTTTACCTTGGGGACAGCAGGGTTCATCTTCATCAGAACTTTTAAATCGTCAATAAAATCTCCGAGTCGCTTACCTCTGATGCTAACCACGCACAACGCGTACACCAGCATCGCACCATCGTACTTCGCTATCTCCCTGTTTACCACCTCTACGAGAAGACATCGCGCAACAGCATCGAGCTGTGGCATCATCAGTGACAACGGCTGGACAGCCAAGGCTCTGTTCCTGCGCGTACGCAGTACAGTAAGCAGCCACGTGGTCTCAGAACGGTACCTCTTTCGTTTTGTGGACACCACGCCCTTGCCTTTTCCAAGGATGAGCAGCTTGAAAAACAAAGATATGTCTTTATTTTGTCCTACATGAGCCAGGGGGATTCTGATACCTAAAGACACTTAAAAAAAAAAAAATCTAGCCATAAAATACTGTAGGAAAAAAAAAAATCTCTCCTATGATGAATAGGAGCCAAGATGTCTGAATACAAAACACTCAGGAAAGGAGCACAGCATGTCGCAGAGCAACCAGTTGAGCAATCAGCCAGAAGCAATATATCCATCGCTAGAAAGAGATATATTTATTCTCTGAAAACATAAGTAGGAATATTGGTAAAGACAGAGCCTTTGTCTCTCCTCCCCTAGAGTCCTCTCAAACATGCCAAACTTGCTACTGAAGTTCACTTGGATGGAGTCTCTTGCTCTTATCACCAACGTCTACTTTTGGGAAAAAAAAAGCCTGGTTTCAGTTGTCAACAGCAGTGCTCGTACTGGCTTCAAGAGAGGCAAGATTTCACACTTGATACGTCAATCCTAACTGAATTACAATCTCTACCAACTGAAATGAAGCTTAGTCTCAAACTGAAGTTAATGAAACTAGTTGCATTTTTATGATGATGCTTTTTTTCTTGATGGCAAAACACTTGCTGGTTTAGCTTCCTAAGGATTCTGACAAATTAGATACTCTCTCTCTGCGGTAATTATCCAGAAGCCCCAGTCCAAATTCAGAACCCCTACAGAACAAGCTCTCTAAACATAACAATACTGACCTGCCTGGCTCCCACAACCCAGAAAGGATTCGCCCTTCTCCCTGGGTTATACATATCCAGGAGACTTATTATTGCCTCACTCTTCTCCCAGTTCTAGCATGAGGCATGACTAATGCTTGTGATGTGCCCTGAAACACTGAGAGGAAAGGTGCTATAGAAATGCAAAGCAGCTTTCAGGAACAGAAATACATTGTCTCTCACTCTTCCTTTTCCCCACCATTTTTTCTTTCACACTTCTTTGTTGTGGGCCCAGTTTATTTTGTACACGGACTGTTTAGTATTGTTTGGCAATGGCATCAGCATCTTCTCAAAACAAACATCTTAAGCTCAGAAGAAATCTCCAAATGTAACTGATTGTCTTTAAATATTTATCGTTTCACTCCAAGAAAAATATTTAAGAGAAGCAGAACATGAAGTAAAGGAAGGAAAGATGCAGTGTTATCTCACATAAACATCTTCTCAAAGCATAATCAGGCCAGCTTATATAAAACAAACCAAAACTTTGAACTAGCTGTCAACATAGCTGCTCTCTACAGCCTCTCTCAGCAGAGGCTGAGGCATCTTTGCATTGACCTTCCTGGACAAAAAAGCCCCTCCGAAACCCCAACAGTTCTGAGCCAGGCAAAATCCTCTTCTTCAGTTTCCCTAACCTTGTCCCTCAGTGGAAAAAAAAGATTGTGGGGGGAAAAGTACACACGTAAGAAGCCATGTGGCTCTAAGAAGTCCTCACGTGGGAGAAAAACATTTGGACTTCTGATAAAAAATAAATATGGACCAGTTTTTAAAGGCTGACATTAAAAAAAAAAAAATCATAACTGACATGCGGCCATACTCCTCCCTCCCATCCTTTGGGTAATTTTTTTTTCCTGAAAGCACTGGCTTACTTGCTGATGAGGTGATCAGGGCCCAGTGACCTTCAGATCCAGCATGAAAAGGGCAGACGAGCCCTCTGGACACACAGCAGCAACCTATAACTGGCAAGGGCTGAAGCAATTCAGATCAGTCCTTTCCTGTTTGGGTGAACTGGATATAAGGGCTCTGCACTTCACTTTTCATTCCAGTTGAAGGATTTCCTGGCATCTGAAAAGCCATTAAAGTTTTCCAGAAAATTAGCAAGACCAAGGACTGACGAACAAGAAACAGAGAAAGTTTGAGATGGGAAAACACTCTCCCTTTCTTTCTTTTTTTTTTTTTTTTTTTTTTTTTAAAGCAAAGCTGTTCAGACAAAAAGTAGAGGCAGTGAGCTTCAAATCACAAGCCGCAAACTTGGTGGGAGGCAGTTAAAGGGGAAATGCAGCAGGGATCCTCAACACTGAGTCAAGACCTTCCTTTGATCTCCAGTTTCTCAAGCTGCATTCCCATACGCAGCCCACCATTTGTTTTCGGTTAGACAGACATCATGAAAAAATACTCTGCTTGGGAAAAGCAACAAACAAACCTTGCAAAAAAAAAAAAAAATCACGCAGCGACAGCCAGTCAAAATAAGGAAGAACCAAAACCACAAAAGAGATGATGGCATCTAATAAAGCAGGAAAGGCTCAGCTACTTCGGGGTGCTCTGGGTCCAGGAATTTCAAAGTCACTGAAATCAGTGATGGATAGATAGGGATCACCTACTCACTGTTTACTAGAACTACACTCTTCCCCATTTTAAGGCATACTGTGCCACATCTTCATGATTTGCTGTCTGCTTAGGCACGGAGTCCCAAACCCACAGATTTCTTAACTACAGTCTTGTTCGTTGGCATCTGGCACAGCATATGCGGACATGAAGCAGTTCACATGTCTCAGAGCTATTGTTCCAGACTGCACATTTACAGTTATCATCGCCAGGCTTTGAAAATTTTTATCTCAGCAACAAAAATTCTTCAAATCTTTTCAATTAAAGCTCACAACTCAGAACAACCACACGCTTATGGCTTGCTTTTCTTAGTCGCCCAGCAAACAGTGGTGTCATCCACCCAAACACTCTGGAGAGCTGGTGTCACCAGAGGAGTCTTAATGCAGATTACATACGATGCTTACCGTGTTTCACAGATGGAAGTGAAACCCAAAAAGCATCAAATCCAGCTTGTGCAATAGTTTAGAACATTTCCGAAAGCATTATCAAGTGGGCCCCTCCATATTTGCTTTTGCAATGCAAAGGTAGCTGTCGCCCCGCGGTTAAGCTCTCCCGTGTACTGCCAGGTGCACGGCAACACGCGTGACCCGCAGCACAACGCGGCGTTACTCACGACCGTGCCTCTGGGCAAAGGCAAAGGCGGAGAGTGCTCTGAGTGACTGCTTTGCAATGCTACTACTGAAGGAATAAATATACAGCAGCAATCGGATTTTTAACCTCTGCGGTCACCAAATGGCATAATTATCAGGATGGACTTCCCCCCGTTGCCTACTGCCAGCGAAATCAAGCCGTGTGTTTCTGAAAACGCTAATGATGCGATAAAGCACGTTATGAAGTGGTTGGAGTCAGCTGCTGAAACACAACACAGAGGTTGTGCCTCTGTCAAAATATCCTGCACTGAAGCACTGCAGGTCCTTTCATTCAACAAGGCGCTTCGCTGACCTGCAGAAGGGAGTTCGTGGTTAAAATTTAACCCCACTTAAAAGTGGGAAGTAAGTGAACCTTTTTTGATAAAACAACACTGTCTCAAGATGAGATTGAATACATTTGAAGCTTAAACCAGAAGGGAAGGCTTTGTACTGCGAACAGGGCGTGTGAGTCATGCGTCCATGGGTAAACAAGCCCTGTACCCGAGGTAAAGCGCCTTTCTTGGGCTGGCACGAACACAGCAGAGGTGGGAGAGCCCTGGGGCAAGATGAAGTGTGCCAAAACCAAACAGACAGACAAACCTCAGGAGTTCTTTGACAAGATTTTGAGCGTTCTTCCTCCAACACAACTGCCAAAAAGGGCCGGAGCAGCCCCAACCTCACCACCACCACACAGGGAGGCCATTGCACGCCCCACCAAGCTCCGTCCCTCCCTCTGCGCCTTGCTGGGGTCCCCTCCCTCAACCCCAACGCAGGCCCTGCCCGACCCCAACCCTCTGGCTGCACCTTGAGGCATTTTACCGCACACGGAGGCCTCTCAGCACCCCGCACCCCAGGCCCACAGCTTCACCTCTACCAGGCGCGGGGCCTCTCCTTCCCGCCCCGAGCAAAGCCCCGGCGCAGCCTCCCCGCAAGCAGGCAGCCAACCGGCCTCCCGCCCACCCTCCGCCGCGGGCCCGCGGCCGCCTGCCCGCCCATCCCCGGCGTCGGGGCGGAGCCAGCGCCCGGCAGCAACGCGCATGGGCCCCGCAGCCTTTCTCTGAGCCGGGGGAGAGGCGTGCTAGGGGGGCGTGTGCCGGCCGCGGTTCCCCTTAGCCCGGCCGCGGCGGCGGGGCCCTTCCCCGCGGCTCGTTCCCCTCACCTGCGGCGGCCATGTCGGCGGGAGGCGGCTGGTAAGGCGGCGGGAAGGACACGCCCGGGCTCGGCCCGCCGCTTGCGAAGCGAGGTGAGCGCGGAGAGGGAGAAACGGTAAGGAAAGAGGTTGGGGTTGGGGCTGGGGGTGTTCATATCGCGATAGGGCCCCGCATATCGTGAAGGCGGCGCCGGGGGTGGGTGAGGGATGGGCCCGCCAAAGGTGGCGGCCGTTACCGCCAACGGACGCGGCCGGTGCCCCGGGGGAAATCGCAGCCCGGCCGTGGCGGAGAAGGAGAAAAGAAGCAAATAGAAGAAGTCGTGGCTCTCTCGTGGTGGTTGTTTTTTTTTTTTTTTTTTTTTTTTTTTAAATAATTGTTTGTGTTGTGGCTTAGCCCCCCCCCGCGCCTTCTCTTTTCGCCCGCGATTAATAGCCGCCGCACTCCGGGGAAGGTCTCGGGGGTGGATCCATTCGCCTATCGCCCAGAAATAAACTTGCTGATTAAAAAAAAAAAAGGAATAATGGGGATTTTTAGCTCGCCTGTGCCATTCCCCTGCTCCCCGGCTGACGTGTGGCTCCGCTGTCCGGCCTTGCGCTTGGCCCTCCATTGTGTGGCCTGGCCTTTGTGGTGTATTTAATGAAGAATTAAAGCCTCCTGAGACATTTTCAGGTGTGGGGAGCGTCCGTGGGTCTGCGTGGGTCACCGAGGGTGCTTTGCCAGCGACATCTGTGTGCTAGGGAGCTGCGAAATGGAGGAGCGCCCAGCAAGCGCTTGGTGTGTGCGTGTGGAGATGGTTTTATCTGGAAGCTCGCGATCGGCTTTCTGACCGAACGGGGAGGCGAGCAAAGGACAGCAGTGCAGGGTCTTGTAAGGAGAGGTTTCAACGTCAAAAAAAGGTAAATCAACCTTGGAAACATAAACCTGCGTGCCCGCATGCATTACGGTTTCTGGTCACCTTTCGCAAACGATGCGCTCCGTCGCTTTCTCCCTTGAGAACCTGTCTCGTACCGCAAACCGCTGCTCCGGGCTGGGCTGATGGTTGTCGGATTGTAAGAAGGTGATGGGAACGTGGCGTTTTTTGGTTCCACCTCTGTACTTTCCACGTGAGACAGTGCAGAAAACAGCACTTTGGACAGAGGCTCGGACAGCCGCCGCCGGGTTGGGCGTCCAGTTTGTTGCGTTGGTTGATGCTGGCATTGGTAAGGATGCGATTTAGGTGAAAAGGCAAGAAGATGGGAGCTTAAAATACGTTATTTCATTTCAAGAAGAAGCTACAACCCTAAAGTGTATTATCCAAAGGTGACCAGACACTCCTCTTTGATGTGGAACAGAAGGAGTAAGTGTCCGAGACTCTTAAAAGAATCCCGATGTCAAGTGTTTGAGGTTTGAGCATGGGATTTCTTTTTCTGCAGAATGGGGACAAATGTCCTGCATGTGCTTATTTAGAACCATGCAATTTCTTTCCTGCTGCGCAGATGTCTTTTCATTCCCCAGGTTTGAAAAATTAGGTTAGCATTGAGTGAGCAATTTATTTTGACTGGTAAGTAAAATATTACGTTTTCTTTGTGATAAAAGAGCAGGCGAATAATTTTTGTGCTTGGACTGATCTGTCTTCGTGAAACTTCTCGGAGGTTGCTTGTGCTGTGCCAGGATGCGTGCCCTTGTATGATGGTTTTATAATTTTTGAACATACTGGAGCCGTATGGAAGAATCAGAATTGTATTCCTTTGAGAGCATATAGCGACTGAGATGATAAAGGGGGGAAAAAATGGGGTGAGTCTGGCAATATACATTTGAAAAAAACTGTTGTTTGAGGAAAAAACAGAAGTGAAAGTGTTAAGGCGGATCTTAATGCTGTGCATAATGTACAGAAGTATTAGTCTGCTGCCAGAAGCAAATAATTGTTGAGTCTTTCAGCTTGTGGTCTTGATCGGGGATTCGGTGATGTCATGGAATCTAAGTGAGTCTGCAGTGGTGGGGAGAAGATCCCAGAGGGAGCGGAGGAAGCCTAACAAAAAGGGGACTAATGCTACTTTGGCCATTTCCCCCTGCTCTTCTGTTTCTTTTGGGAATTTCTGAAAAGGAAAAGTAATTTTGCTGTTTGAATGCATTGTTTTGCGTGGAGCGTCAGACCGCATTATGGGGATGGTTCCAGTCAGCTTCCCCTATTTCAAAACAAACACGTCAAAGACTGCAATATGTTTATACAAAAATTTTCGGGAACCCAATATACATGTTTAAAAAAAAGCTTTTTGTACTTCGTTATGGCTAGAAGAGTTTGTATAGGAGAGAAAAACTGGAATGGATTCCCTTGGCCTTTGTGTCCTTCTCTCCACAAATAAGAGGAAGCTGTTGGCCTCTTAAAGAACTGGGGAATTATTTTCATTTGCACTTCCTCTCAAAATATTCTTGTCCGTGTCGTAGTTCCTATCTGACTGCAGTGGCTGCGAGCGTGGCAGGACCTGTTATCTCACAGCTTTTGGCTTGGTATCAAGCTGATCCCAGGGCAAGGGCAGAAAGGGGAGAAGACATGAAGAGATGTGGGTAAATTTGTAAATTTTACTTGCAGAAACCGGGACCGATTGCTCTCTTGGGACCGTCGGTACGGGTGGCTTCTGTCAGGTGTGGCGTGCGAGGCCGGTTCCCTCTCGCAGCTGTGCTCTTCTGCTCCCGTATCTGGTTTCTGCAGCAGCATCTTCTACCTGTGAGCCTGTGAGCTTGCTGGTGAGGGGGATTTTGTGATGAACAGGATATGGCTGAGCTGAGAAGGGTCCTGACAGACCCATTCTCCTCCACTAGACTTGTGCTCACCGTCAAGTTCAAATTCTCCCGTGTGATGCCTACAGCAATGCAAGTTGTCCAGGGTTCACTCTTTGGGTCTGGTCGCTGCCCTGGGGACGGCTGATACCACAATATGACAGAAACAACTGAAGTGTTTATCAACTTTTAAAAACCAACAACCGTTCTCCTTGGAAAAACGAGTCCGTTTGGTACCTGGGGTGAAGCAGGTCACCGAGCCGGGCCAGGCGCAGCGTGTGGATTTTCAGTGCTTTCTATTCTTATGCTAATCCTTGGCACAGGCTGGCTGTGCGCTGCTAGCCAATGTGAGCGAGGGGGTGTGCATACAGAGAGCAGGAAAGGGGAGCCATTTTTGTGGTTATTGTTATGCAGATGAGGCCTGCCAGCCAACCAGAGCGGGGAGAATCGCATCACCTGGGGATAGAATGGTCCAGCTGCAGGTCAGTAGTCATTCCGTAAGCTGAACCGGTTTGGCTGCCACTGTTTCGTTTCAATATTAATTTTGTGGCTGGGTGTTTTGATGTGTGGTGGTTTTCTTTGTGGTTTTTTTTTTTTTTTTTCCCCCTTCCCAAATCCATGTTATATTTGGCGTTGAACAGCAGCGTATGTGCTGCTACCCTGAGGGGTTTCCCTCCCGCAAAGATTCCCGCTGAGGTCCGTGGCGGCTCCTGCAGTACCAGTTACCAGACTGGGGCTGGTAAGCTTGAGAATAAGACGTCGTGTATTTTGTTAAAGTGGTGTTTGGTGTTGCTGGAGTCTGTACATACCTGAGTAGACCAGCTCACCGTATTTGCGTCTGTGTAGCGTTAGATTCTGTGGAAGTGTGTGAAATAATTAAAAACTGCCCTTTAAACTATTTAGTAAATTGGATTTGCTTTACCAGCAGTGGGACAGGAAGTTAATCGTGTTTAAGCTGATGTTGACTTTTCCAATCTGATTTTCGCTGGGAAGAAACTTTATTACCTAGTTGTTAAATGCACAGTTAATTAGCTGCTGATTGTTTAAGCTGATAAACCGATGCTACCAGGTTTATTGTAATCAGTTTGGTAAATGTGCCATGTATATCCTTCCTTAGGTTATTGCCTTGCTTTTTGGTTAAACGCAGTGTTAACTGTCGTCATACTAACGGTTTGGATATATTTAGATGGTGTTTCAGGTGATGATGATGATGACATTGAGCTGTTAACTGTTCACTGGGTGTGCTTTTGCTCTGCGCTTCCTTACACACGTGTAGGTCTGGCGTTCGTGGTGTCACCTGTGAATTTTGTAACGTGAGAATATGGCTCGGAAGCTCCTCTCTTTTAACCGATAGTTTAGAAAATAAAACACCCCCCAGATCTCTACTTCTAAAAATCATTGTTTTAAGAACCTCTATTTTCTTTCCTTCTTGTCTCTGTAGCTAAGTTGCAGCACTCTGAGCGTGTCCCGCTGGTGTGGCACTAGTTGAAGCAACAGTTGGCATAAACCACTGATCGACAGATCGTTCGTCCTCTTGTCGTCCCAGTGGCTTTTGCTGATGAAGGAGCTGCAGTTGCTGCCCCTCTCTTCCCTTCCTGGTGTGCCCAGTGCTTTTGCCTGGCCACATCTCCGCCTTTAAAGCTTCTGGGTAGAAAGCATTAATTTAGTGTATCCATTATAGCTCTTTAAGAATCAGAAATTGGAGTTTCTCCCATTTCCGCTGCTAATTCATTAAACCAGGACCACAAGAAGTCTGGAGCCTGGCTTCCTATGGATTTCAGGGTAGAATTAAATGCTTAAGTATCCTGGAGGTTATTTGTTGAATGGTCAGCCACAGCCTGAGTTATGGCCTTAGCTCCCCTGATAGTGGACGCATAACCAGCGTCAGATGATGTTCTTGAGGAACCTCATTGTGATATTTTGAACTTATCTTGCAGGTGTTTACTTTCCAGCAGGCTTTACGTGAGGTGAACAAGTTGTCAGTCCTGTGTTGCTTTTAATTTGGTCTCGCGCCAGCTTTTCTGTCTTAGAGCAAGCACAAAGACATGAAGCAGGTGCAAAATTTTTGACAGCAGAAGTTTGCTCGTGTGGCATGGCATGCTGTGATTCAGACTTGTGGCAGTGGGTAGTTCAGCAGAACGCGGACGTAGTAGTGGTCCCGCAGCCATGGCCCTGGAATCCAGTTGTAGAGAAGGATGACGGCGATTTAATTTCTACTTGTAAGTTGCTTTTAAGACACTGGGATGAAAGGTGGTGTTCTGAAAGCTTTGTCTAATAAGCGTGGCTACTGTGAAGAAGAATGCAGCTGGACAGCCCCTGTTTGGGCATAATTTTAATTGTTGCAAGAGCCTTTGAATGTTTTCTGGGATTTACCCTTTTACTCCTTGTTGTGATTCATGGATGTCTTCATTGGATTTCGTAATAGCCAGCCTGTGTGCTCTAGCTTGAAGGCACGGTTTATTAAAAAAAAAAAAAAGCTTTGATATCTTTTATGTTGTGTCTTTTACAAGAAGCATCTCTAGAGCGTCAACTCCCACCTGCTAGGAACAATCAGTCTTTAAAAAGGGTAATTTAAGTATTTTTTTAAGATTTATTTTGAATTCAGAAAGCCTGTTATCCTACTCAATAATGCACCTTGCTTGTTTGTTTTTTTTTTTTCCCCCCAAATTTACGTGGCAGCTGATACAATCTGATAGAATCTTTACAAATTTTATCAAGAATTTCTGTATCAGCTTTTCACGGCATGTGACTATCTGCTTTCCGTAGCTTGCACTTATCAACATCATCTCATCCCTTACGCTCTGGCCTGGATAGGAACAATCAGAATTGCTGTTTGGGTACCACCGTTTGTTTCCAGTGCATATATGTATGTGTATTAGTTTAAAAATTGCTGACAGATACCGCTTTTGCTCTAAAGTGTATAGAATTTGATTAGAAAACTGATGAATGAGCAATAACTCTAAATATTATGTTTAGCTGAAACAAAACAAAAAAAATCTTTGATACAATCTGTAAAGCAAAGTGTGTCGATCCTTTCTCACTTCTGTGTGCATGCAGCAGTGTAATGTGTTGATTCAGGAAACAACAGCTGATTTTTATTTCAGAAAAAAAATTCTAATACTGTATTCTTGAAGTGTAAATGAGATTCCGTAGTCCTTCAGCTGAATGATGCACGGGGCAAGCTTCAGATGTGGAGTTCAGTCGTTGCTAACTGCTGCAGCTTATTTCATTGAAGAAACAGGAACAAAAGTGTGTTTGTAACTGCTCTGGAACGGAGAACAAAGGCTGCGGGGACCTTTGAACCTTTGGGGCTGTGCGTCTGAAGGAGGAATTGTTCAAGAATGGGAAAAACTGCCAGAAGACCAGAGATCTGCTTTTCCCTGGGTCTTTCTACAGCACTGTTCAATGACCACGTTTAAAGGAAAAAAAAAAAAAAGTTAGTTAATTGGAAGACTCTTACTTGTTCTTCCCACCAAGCTCTGGTTTGATTATCAAGTGTGCAGGAATGGTTATTCTGTCACTCTCCCCCCCCCCCCGCCCCGAGACAAGCTTTGAACAAATGATTGTGTATGCTTTTTTTTTTAGAAAATCTTAATTGATTTAATTTTTAAACATTTTGCACTCTCTCAAATGTTCTTTGCAAATAATTCTGGCCTGTGAAACAATTTGTTTCCCCCTCTTCCTGGTGGTGTTCTAATTTCACCGTTATTTTTCATTCGGTGATAGCTGTCTCCTCAAGGAAGGTGGTGGGGGGAATAATCGGCGTTCGGAAGAAACTGCCCCTTCTCTGCAAAATGTGTGGGCTGGCATGTTGAGGGTTAGTGTCCAGCATAAAGGTTCTGCTTCAGGCAGCGATTTGTGCCATAACCTTCACCTTCATGAATTTTACAGGACTTAAAGACAGGATGGGCTGTACTGGAAGAACATATTCCCTAAATTGCTTCCTGCAGAGGGAGAGAAACTACAGGACTGAGTGTTTATTGTTTTACTTTGAGTAATGAACATAACACACCAGCTGGAAAAAACACAGTTGTTCATTTCTATTTCTCAGCCTCTACGTGCAGCTCATAAGTGTGCTCAGGCATGCATGTAATGCTCTTGTCTCTCCTTCTTTCTCTCGCTGAAGAAATACTCAGCGCCGCTCTGGAATTGTTCGGACGGAAGGGAAAGGCTGGGGTTGCCCCACGTAATCTCTCAGGAATTGAATCGGCTCTGCCCCCGCGACCTGCGAGTCGAAGTGGAGGCGCAAGGATGGGTTCTGGCATCTGGTGTTCCTCTGCCTGCCTTCGTTCGGTCCCCGCTGGAGGGTTTGATGCTGGGGTGGCCCGCGAGAGCATCGCCTGGGCTGTTCTCTGGGTCGCTGAAAAGCAGAGAAAGAACTGCAAAAGCTCTGGATACCCGAAAGAGGAGAAGCAACCAGGCGTGATTTAGTTGACAGATAAGTATTTCAAGCAGTGATTCTCCTTGCTGCTAGAGAGGAAAAGAATCCGTTTATTTTTTGGAGTGTTAAATTGTTAGGAGACTTCAGTCCCTCTTTTTCCCCGTGATGGGATGGCAGGCAGGATGAAGTTTAGGCAGATTCTTACGTTGTATGTTCAGCCTGACTTTTCAACCGTCCCAAATGACAACATCTCTCAAACGTCTTCTCTTGCTTCTTCAAACCGCTGTCCTCTTTCTAACCTTTCGCTGCAGTTTCTATAAAATTAGGCTGTGCTATAGGGAAATTCAGCTTTCTGTCTTCCAGGCAGCATGGAAACCTGGCTCCCAGGAGCATGGGAAACCTGTGTGGTGGCTGCCCTTGTATCTCTGAAGTTCTTCACGGTGTACTAGTTGGTTGTCACTGTGTTTTTTGCTACCTCCTCTGGTAAGATGTACAGCAGCTTGAAATACACAGGTAACCTGTAATTTTTTTGAGGATTTTGCTACAGGGAGCGTTCTTTACCGAGTATTTTCAGTCAGCCATACACAGAGCAATGGCAAATTGCATAGGGAAACCAATATGTACTTGGCTATTTAGTAATGTAGCCATATTGTGTTAATTTAGGGAGAATTTAGCTGTCTAGAATACAGCTTAATAGCTTTCTGAGCATTTTCACCTAGATTACAAGAAAACTTTTTTTTTTTCCCTGAGTCTGTCATTCGCCACAGGTCCCCCCATGCATTTCCTGTTTGTCGAACACCAAGTTGAAAAATTAAACCGCAGTTCACTTCTGAGATGAAAATTGGAAATGAAAACGTATAGACCAGTGGTTTAGAAAACTTAATTTGTCAGTTCTTATCGCTAGAAAACATGTGTGTGGAGGAGGGATGCCATATGGCTGCTAAATATAACATAGCTTTCTCCTGAAAGCCGTCTAAAAAGTACAGAAGTTCACAATCTGTGTTTTTAATAAGAACGGGCTGCAAATTTTCAGGATCTTCCGAGTGCAAACTGAGGTAATGGGAATAGAGCCAAACTGTAAGCCAGTGAAATTTAAGTATTTCCTGTGAAGAGGTGATGTTGGCTGACACGCTGGGGAGATTCTCAGCATTTTGCAGATACTGGAGTTTTTTTTTTTTTTTTTAGGAATTTCTTCAAAGGGTAGGGGTAGTTACTGTCCAGGTTATATCGGTTTTCAGTGCTCCCTGCTCTCCAGGTCCAACAGCCCATATTCTTGTTTTCTTTCAGTATTTGCACTGTTACATCCCAGGGCTGGGATGCTGGAGAACTTGATCTCCTGCTGTAGCTGTTTGAATAAGATCAGGAAAACATGGTTGTGGTGGCAAGGCTTGAGAGTAGTTATTCTGGAATTTTATTTATTTATTTATTTTTAATTTGTGTTAATACTACTCGCCTTTCATGTTTTTTTGGAGACGCTGCCAAAACGCGGATGATTCCATCTTTAAGAATACAACTGTAATTGAACTATGGTAGCATTTCTGGTAAGTCATGTAGAATCTGTATGTGTGTATGCGTTTGAAGGGCGTGAAAATTAGTGATACACTGCAACATAGTATTTTTACTGTGATTTTTACATAGATTGCAGTGGTGGACATTTTTGTGAAATATTTTGCTGTAGATGAGTCGTTTTCTGATGGGAAAGCCTGTGAAGAAAACAGAGGTCCAAAATATATATTTTTTTTTTCTTTCCCTCAAAAAAAAAAAGTTACCCACCACCCCATGTTGTCACTCTCTCCTCTTTTTGAAGGGAAACATCCAAAACAGACATTGAATTTCTGATTTAGCAAAGCGCTTTAGAATATGTCTAACGTTAGGGTGTAAGTAATCCTAGGGCTCTGTATAGGATGAAAGGCATTGCTGAGGAGAGGCAGAAATATCTGATAGGAAAAGCTTATCCTGGAAAAGAATCAGAAGGGAAACCATATTGGTTGTATTCCTTAAGGCTTTTAAAAATTTTCAAAGGGATGAGGATAGATTTACCGATGGGGTTCTGGTGACTAAAAATGCAGTTATGCAAATCACGGCTTGTCAGGGCAGGGAGAATTAATTTCGGCACTTGAGCACATGTGCTCCTTCGCCGTTCTCCCTATGAAGTTGAATTAAAGGCAACAAGAATGCACTTTGTTGTTCTTTAATAATAAATAACAGCGTCGCAGGTTTGATCTTGAAAGCACTGCTCAGACCTTAATTAATCTTCATAATCGTCCTTTGAGAGAAGCAAAAATACTCCCTGCCCTTTTGGACAAGAAGCTCCGCGACGTGGAGATGCTGGAGGATGTGCGAAGGGCAGCGTTGTCCGCGATGGCCGGGCAAGTTGCTCAGAAATCCCCGGCGCTGGGCGCTTTGGCTTGCGGCCGTGTTGCTTCTCTCATTTATGCCTTAAAATTTCCAAAAATTTGAATACGTAACGACATGTAGATCTGAATTCTTTGTGTAGTTTTGGATTTCCATCTGAGTGTTAACTTATGCATATGCAGGGTGGAATTTCCCTCCGGAATATTCCTGCGGGCACACGGTGCTGGAGGTTTGTCTGCGCGCGCGCCGCGGCGGCGTGTGGGAGCGGGCGTGCAAACTGCGCTTCAGAAAACCTGGGTCAGAACTTCTGTATCGCAGGAGCGGCGGATAAAACAATACACAGCTTTAGAGTCTATAGGGCACCTAAAAAATGGATAGAAAGTGTCTCTGTCTGCCTTTCCTAATCTTCCTAATTCCTCATAAGGTTTACAGTAAGGAGAAGAGGAGGAATTAACGTAGATGCTTGATTTTCAAGGTTTTCCCTAGGTAATTGCTGATTTGCGTCCTAAAACAGATTTAGGGAGTGCGTTCCTGGCTGAAAACCTGTAGTCTACGTATGGAAAATAAAATAAGAATAGCAAAATAAAACTGAGGCTGTTCAGCTCATCTGGAGAAACGGTTCGGCAGGAATTGGAACCGAAAGGTGGCGATGTCTCTAAGTAACCCCGTGTGACCAGCGTCTGGAGAACAGCAGAGCTTTGTCAAACGTGCATTTTTCTCGCAAACAATAGGAGGGAGTGTTCATTAACAAAGATAAAACTGTGTGAATGTGCCACGGCTAGAGATAAGGGACTCAAAGTGCTGGCTAGCATGAGAAACGCGTAGATACGTTGCAGTATTCGCTTCTGACGTAACAGACCCAAGGTCAAAACGTTTCTGTAAACTCAAAATAGTTTTTCATAAACTGGGATACCTCAAAATAACGAGTAGCATTTTATAACGAGCTCCAGCTTTGGCGGAAGGCGTTGCAGTTTCTGCTGGAGATTGCAGCAGTTTGCGTGGGGAATGAACGTGGAACTGGCTTGCGGAGGAGAAAGCTGACAACCCGTTAAACAGGTTTGAAGGATTCTTCAGCGTGAACAGCCGAGTCAGCAGAATCCTCCAACTAATGCCAGAAAACCCTGTTACACTGAACCTGGTGACCTTGGCGTCTCGGAACAACCTGCTGACGGCACCACGCTTCCGGCTTTGGTTGGGTGAAGGTCTTTCCAGCATTCCCCGCTGTGGTTCCAGAGCGCCTCGTTATTCGGTACATGCGTTCTGAGGAGGAATCGGCGAAGGGATTTCTGGATTTTCTTAGAAATGCAATGACGTAGGCTCACTCAAGGGTAAATATGAATACGGTGATTTGTTGTGAATACAAAATGCAAATAAAATGTCCGTGTGGGAAAGCCGTTAAAAGCTCTTGGAGTTCTGAACTGTCTAGTCTTATTTTTCTAAATGCTGTAGAGATTATTAGCAAAATTTTACAAATAACATCTTTTCCTATTTGGGCTTGGGTGTTCTGTTCTCTGGTATTTTTGATACATGAGAGGGGCAAATCTTGATTTGATGGAGGGCAGAAAATGTCTAAGTTAGGAAACTGTGGTCCCGTGGCCTACACAAGGCGTGAAGCGTAAAATCTTCCATAGATCTTCCTTCTATGAAATGTGTTACGAGGTTTCTGGAAGCTCCTCAAGTGTTCAGAGTGATAAATTGGACATTGGCAAACGAGTTGGAGAATAATTGTGTACGGTAGTTTCTCGGGTGCTGTGACAATAAGGAAAGATATCAGTCACGGAATAACCGGATGATTCCGGACCTGCCGTGGCGTGCAACGGACACGTGAAATCCAATGGGAAAGGCTTGCAGAGAGGCAGGGGTCTTGCTGAAACATACACTGCAAAAATGTTCCTGGTGAAAAATGACGTGGAGGGGCATGAACTTGAATACCTCTCACCAGTTTTTGAGGCTGTTTCAGTGAGATGACGCTGACGCGCAGGAGTGGTTCGTTCTTTACGCCTGGAATTAATTTCTGGGCCCAAGTGTGTCCATAGGCACGTAGTGCTCCTGCATACCCCAACAAAGGTTTGGGGTTTTTTTTGTTTTTTTTTTTTTTTGTTTTTTTTTTTTTCTCTCTTGGAAGGACTTCTTCATGCTGCATCATAGCAAACTTTGAGAGCAGAGTAACTTCGATATCTTCTTAAAAAAAGTAAAATCTCATTCCTGATTGGCATGATGAGCATTGCTGCTGGTTTACCTATCTGTAAGGGCTGTTAGAAATTAAAAATATGGATTCATACAATGCCAAGTGGGAAGGGATCTCAAGGATCATCAGAAGAATCTTTTGTTTTTCCCTGGGGGTAGCACGTGGGTTCAGTAGCTGCGCGGGCTGAGCTCTGCTTGTGTCAGTGGCACTGGTTCCTTTGGAGCATACCTTGACACCTTCTAGCCGCTGCACTGGTGCGCTCTGGGCTGACGCCTGCGTGGGGAAATAGGGATGACGCGAAGCTTCGGAGGAGGCTTTTGGAGAGCTGGTTTGTTCGGGTTGTTTGCTGACTGGCATACGGGGTGACATATGGTGCTATTTACCACCTCGGTGTCTGAACTTGCAGGGAAATGATTTTCTTTTTTAAACATTTAACTCCATTAAGTACTTGTAGATGTCTTCCAACATGGTCCTGGCCAAATCAATTTACACTTTCCTTTTCTTCTGTTGGTCCCATCTGTTTGTGACTGTTTGTTTTCTTCTTTTTGTTATGTTGTAAATAGATTTTAGTGTTTTGAGGGCTGAGGGTCTTGGTAGCAACTAGCATTTGCAAATCTCCCGACGTTCTACCTGCGGCCTCCCAGAAATTAGTTTTTTCTTACCCTCCTATGGCATGGAAATGCACGCCAGGCCGACTAGGAGGCTGGAAAAACTACTTTCCAGTAACATGTAGTGTAACATCTTCCAAATTTATCCTAGCTCTCTCCAGGAATAGCAGACTTTTGAAACAGTAATCAGTGAGGGTGAGGATGCTAGAGGTGACATTGTTGTGTTGAGAATCTGGTCTGTGGTGGACGAAGGGAAAAATAACACGGAACAAACTGTTATCTCAAAACCTGGGCAAAAGCAGCAAACCAGCGGGGTTTCTGGAGGAATATACATCGCGCCTTCCAGCACTGGTGGAGTTGACACGAAAAGGCTTTGGAGGGAGAAATGAAAAAAGGACTTGAGATATATAAAGGGGATGTCGAACGGCTTGTGTTTTCCAAGCTTGTTTGCATCTTTCTAGCTTCTTTCTAGTCTTGCTTCTCTACCGGATGCTGCAATTCCACAGAAAGGAAAATTGTGAATGTATACAAACAATTTCAAAAATTGTTCCTCTGCTCTGATTCTGCTTTTGTCTGCTGCAGTCTCATTGGGAGCAGTCTGATTGAAGTGTGGATACACATCTCCATTACACAGCGCGTCAGAGTTTCTTGCTATCTGTCCCAGTTCTCTCTGAGTAATCAGTCACCTTGTGAACGTTCCTGTAGAGCGAAAGCCATAAATGTTTCTCCTCCCCCATTTCTCTCCTCTGCCATAATGCCTTCATTCACACAACAGAGAGAAATATTCTCTACTTACACGAAGCTTTCCAGAGATTAAGAGCTTCAAAACTGAAAAATCCACATGGATTTGTGATTTATAAATTAGTTTCTTAAAATTAGTTTTTAGCTCCACTCTCCTCTCCCACTAGAACTTCGTGCTATCCTGAGTTTGCCAACTGACCCCTCTTTGGTCGTATTTAGGAGAATTTTTAGTGTTTTGAAGTAAGTGTTATTGTGTGGAGCCGTACACATTGAATGTTACGTGATTGAAAACCCGGTGCCATGGTAAAATAAACTGTGCGTGGTTTCAAAGCGTTTACTGCCTGGAGGGCTATTACAGAATCATCAACCTGGTAGTCTCTTCCTTTTCCTATATGTGGTAGGATAAAGGACGTTCTTTACAGGATTTTAGAATTTAGTGGAGGTGGAAAACAAGACGCCAAGTGGGAGAGAGACTTCGTGGAAGCGCCTTGTGATCGCAGCTCAACCGCGCTACGAGGGCAGTAGCACGGGAGGTGCAAGGTAGCCATCTGCCAGTGGCTATAAGGTCTGGGAGAAGACTCTGCTACCCCTCTGCAGGGAGTACCACCCACAGGGTGCTTTCTCTGAAGGTCGTGAGAACACCTAGGTCCAGGTCTGCAAGTGCCGAAAACCCCGTGGCTTTCCATAGAGGGTACGTGCTCATAAACAGGAGGTGATTCCATCGAGGCTCTGACTGTCTTCCCACAAACGGACAAGCCAGTTTACAGTGTCACTCAAAAAGCAGAAGAGTCAGCAGAAAGGGAAATGTGTTTGAGCTCCATCAGATCCAGTTCCAGTTGGTATCTTCTTGCAAACCCAAATTAACGTGGAGTTTCAGGCTCCTGTGCTGGGCTGTGAACTGGTGCAGCTGAGGTGCAGCTGCTCCCCTGAATCTGCAGTGTCTGTAGCCCGGGTGGTTGTGGTGGGACCCGATAGTGCAGCCCTGAACCTGTCTGGCGCTGTCTTTCATTGGCTGCTGTCGCATTTTTCAGAAGCGTTTATCAGAGCTGTGTGTTTTACTGATGGGCGGCGGGGATGTCTCATTAATTTCACTCAAGATAGTTCTCTGGCAGACTCAAAGCCTGTACCTCAGAGTACGCTGACTTGCTTTAGCAGCACCTGAAGGCTGAATCTGAACTTTTTGCTAATGTTCTGAAAAATAAACCTTTTTTTTAAGGTTTCAAAATGATTGTCAAGTTAAATTTTGATTTGCTTTAAATAATTTGTCTTTAGCCTATGTTATTAGAGGCTTTTTTAGGCGGCTTTTTTTCCTTCCTCATGCAGAAGGAGGAGATTAAATGGCCATGTTTTGGAAATGGGGATAAATCTCTCAGAAGTGGCTTTAGTAAACCTCGTTTCATTGTTGTTGTCCGTCCTTTGGAGGAAGTGTTGACAGAGCAGTTGAAGTTCTCGCCTCCTTTGATGTATGAGGGTTTGAGATCCCTTCAAAATCACCATGGCTTTAAATAGCCCCAAATACTACTTTGAAGCAAGATGAGCAGGAAAAGCAAATGACTGACGAGACAAATTTGCGTAAGAACTTCCCATTTAGCCAAAAGGAAAAGCTGGTTTTCATCCAGTGAGACTGATCAACCGAAGACCCACGTGTGTGTTTCTGTCCACATGTCCAGTCAGCTCTTGGTCTATCAGATCAATCAGATGCCTGTGGCTCTGGTTTTTAATAAAGTTACAGATGTAGATTTCTAAAGCACTTTCTTTTTTTTTTCCATCTTTCGTTTGATTGTAGAATTGTTTTTGATTTTGATTTTTTTTTTTTTTCTTGTGGAAATCATTGAAGCTCTTTTGGTTAAACTGCCGTTGAGTAATCTTCTTGCTGCAGTGCTTTGAAGAACTGGGCTGTGTGTTTTCGTAGGTGATTGAAATGGGATTTTATCATTTGGGTGCGGCAGTCCCTGCACACTTGAAGCCTGATCTCTAGCCTGACATCTGTGTGCCACGGAATGCAGTATTTTAAATAGAAAATGTGTTAAAGAATTTCTGTGGCTGAGCAGTCGCCTACCAAGGTGAGTGGCATTTGACTTCAGGTGTGGTTGGCCAACAGAGGGTATCTGTAATCCTAAGTTAGTCAGCGGTACTTCTGAATTACATCAGCGGAGGGCTAGGGGAGAGGGCTGAATCTTTGAGTAAGTCGTTTTTATCCATGCTGTGGCTGACAGTTGACGTGTTATTGACCAAAACATATTTGTGTTTGTTCAGCAGGAATATCCCCTTCCGTAAGACTGACCATCTGTTCCATTGCCTCTGCATCTGTGGAAACTGTTTTGGTTTTTCTTTTTTCCTCTGGCTAGGCTTTTTTTTTTTTTTTTTTTTTTTTTAAATCTGTAGTAGATGATGAGTAGTTTGTGGTGGTGTCTCTTTTTTTTAAATAGCTAATCATCCGTTCATTACTTAGTGTAATCACACTAGTACGCTTCCTGCAAGTACAATTTAGAAGCAGCTTATGATTATAAGACCTTCTCTTGCGCTTTTGGTTTGACGGACACGTTGAATATTTGACTCGTGTAGCTTTTTTCTCCTTAACCCAACTCTGCCGTAGTGCTCGAGGTCAGGAGGACGACCAGACCACTTCCAGAAGGCCAGGGATGGAGTCCTATACCCGTAGGAACCGGACCAGCAGTAATACCAGGAGCATCGCTATTAACGTCAGCGAGGATTGCGTTTCATTTCTGGGTGTACCTTCCTGCAGCAGCGGTAGCTGTGCTCCTGCTGACTTAAAATGCATTTGAAATTGTTAGGTGTTTAGAAAGAAGAGGGCATCACCTTGTAGAGCCAGCACCGAAGTCAGCAACAGTGGAGTGGTTATAGGGTTTCCCAAGGGCTGTAATAGAGGTCAACGTGGGAAATCGTTCAGAGGGAATTCCGGTCCCTGTAGTCTCGGAGAAAAGCACTCTCAATATAAGTGGAGATTTGCTAACAGCTAAAATCTTTGCTATGTTAACCAAGACAACGGGAATAGTTTTATTTCTTTATTTACTTATTTATTTTTCCCCAGGGGAGTTTACAGTTATGTACTTTTTGG
The DNA here is from genome assembly GCF_036417535.1 of Chlamydotis macqueenii. Classification (NCBI taxonomy): domain Eukaryota; kingdom Metazoa; phylum Chordata; class Aves; order Otidiformes; family Otididae; genus Chlamydotis; species Chlamydotis macqueenii. The sequence continues at coordinate 1,489,044 of NC_141579.1, read as the reverse complement.
AGATCATTCTTAAAAAGAAATTTTCATTTTGCATGGGTGTTTGTGGTAGTTGGTTGTATTTCATTTTAGAACTGGTAAAGCACTCTTGCACACTTTTAATTTTTTTTTTTTTTTTTTTTCCCTTGGAGAAAAAAGCATTCATTATATGGCTTGTGATGTGAGGTTTGTAGAACTTATGTAATGGACGTGACAGGGCTTGAAATGCTGTGGTGAAAAAAATCCCTGGCTCAAGGTAGTTTTACAAACAAGTAAATTACTTTTCTGTGCCTCTGACTGATGTTAATGCACTGCTTTGGTCGGTTTTTCCCTTTTTGTTACTCTCTTGAAAGCTTCAAGGAACCACCAGCTAACCTGTGCCTTAGAAACACAGTGCCTTCGTTTGTAGGTGAAATGTCCTAAACAAGATCTTTTCTGCTTTCAAATAATATATATATATTTTTTTTTTTAAAATGCACTGGCAGAATGAATCATCTTGTGTCTGTGAGGATGTCTGAGCAATAGGTAGCTTCTTGAAGCCAACATGTGTGCTTGTTGCAAAGCTGTTTGTAATTCACTTGTCTTTCATGGCAGCTTAGTTATCATTCCTTCAGCCTTCGTTAATGATCATTGTGAATCCTTTAATTGAGCTCTTTCACATCATTTGTACACTCACTGACTTTAAAACGCAGCTCTGAGGAGAACAACGTATTTACCAGCACTTCAGGAAAAAATTGTATGATCCCAGTGACCACAAATCTCACAGGCTGAGGTGTGCGGTTGCCAGACGTGAGGATGGGTTCTGCTGAGCTACGACGGGAAAGCCAAGGCTCTAAAGCGTAGTGGGTCTCCCTATAGTTACATTTCCAAGCCTTCACGCTTCTGGAGGTGCAGAAAACCAAACGTTTCAGCAACAGTTTGCTTCATAAACACTTCGTGGAAGCTGCAGATGCACTTGATTTAGGACAGTGTTCCAACAGTTGCTGAACCTTCGGTGCGAGCAGCCCCGCTGATGCCAGGGGAACTGATGTGTTTAACTGAAAGCATATGCTGAGCTGAAATGAGACGTAAAACAGAGTAGTATGGGATTTTTTGAATTCTAATCCATTCCTCTGTACTTCTAGGAGTAAAAAGAGACTTTCTCCATGCTTGTCTTGCAGCTTGGTTATTTCTTTTTGTTAGCTTTTTAAGATTTGGATTTTTTTTTCCTTTTTCCTAAAAAGAAACCTGGTAGTTCTTTCCCATCTCTGTCTAGAGACAGATTGCCTGGCCATGCCTCTTTAAATGTAGATTATTTTATCCGACAAACCCTGGATTTTTGGCTGCACCTTCTCTTCAGCGACTTGTGTATTTAAGAGGAGGTCAGCACTTGAGCGTGAGAAAAAGTGGTTTATTGAATTGCAAAAGAGCATACTCGTCTCTTGGAATTCCTTTGGGAACAGCCGTACATTATGTGTATCGCTGTTTTGAATCGGCCATGCGTTTGGCAAGCGCGAATGGAAGCGGTAGTGGAGCCAGAATATTGTACTTGCTCTTCTTAGTGCTGGGTCCTGAAGGCTGGTGTGTCTTTAGGTTTCGTTAAATCAGTCCAGTGTGTGTTTGTGTGTGTTGGAGGTAGCTTTTAATAGTCCTTTTCACATCAGTGTTCTTGGAGATTCAGAATTTTACACCCTCTATTCACCCTGACTAAATCACGGCATTAAAATGCTTCTGGTAAGGTAGAGTAATTCATGCCTGGAAGCACATACCTTCGAAATACGGACTTTTTTTTTTATGATTTAACTTTGGAGACCTATCTCCACGTTGTGAGCCGTGTTCCATGAATGTTGCACCGGGGATGTTCGACCAAAGCAGTGGTGGTTGTTTGTGGTATGCCGGTGCAAAGTGGTGGCCTCAACTACAGGAAAAATATAAGAATAGATATTAAGGGGAAAATTTCACATTAATTTCTGCTTCCACTGAAAATTTTAGGAAATCTTGGTTTCAAAGACCACAAGGGAGCACTGGGCACACAGAAGTAAGAGGAAAATAATTTCGAAGTATTGCTTGGAAAAAGAAAATCCGTACGTTTCCTTTCTTTCCTGGCTCTCCTCCAGCTGCTGTTGGTGACATCCAAACAAGCTCTGCCTTTTGGGCAGAGAGGGGATTTTGGGTTTGATCACATGCTTATTCCAGCTGCAAATATTGATTTATTCTGGGCCTTGCCAGCGTTTTTGGTTTATTGCATGAAATTCCTTCTCCCTCCTTGGTCTAAATGAGGTCTTCTCTACCTTTTCCGTGTCTGTGTGCACAGACACCCGTACACGAAAGCCCTTCTCTGCGTTGGATCGCGTCCGTAATGCGGATTCTCATCTGCTCATACGGTAAATGAGGCTTAGAAATCAAATGTTTCTCTGCTTTAATTCGAATTAAAAACCTGAGCAGCTCGTCCTTTACAATTGCTGTTTTTAAAAGCTACGGCGAATGCGAGAGCGTTGTCGTTATGGGCAAACTAATCATGCCAAATTGATTTGGCCTTTCGGAGGCTTTCTCTAGTTGAGCTGTTAAAGAAATTGGTTAGCCAGAAGATAATGCAACAGGAAATAATAAACCCCATTTTCTTTGGGGAGTGTTTTTAATTCTGATGTTGTGTATTTGATACTTGGAATTAACTAATGAGGAGAGTAGTAACTGCAGACTGTTCCACAGGGAAGTATAAACAAAGGATAGGAATTTCCCTCCGGAAAAATACATTTCTGCTCTGGCAAATCAGTCCTCTCCTTATTCCCAGCTTGATATTTAAAATTGATTCAGCTTTGCGGCAGCATCATCCTTGTTTTGAGGCGTTGCCTGCCAAGTGCTGTCCAGGAGTTGATTTATCTTGGCACTGACCTTCCTCTAAAACATAGATATTGAACTGAAGTCAAGTCCTCTAAATTACCAAGACCTCTTTCAGTGAAATTTTCCCCAAGAAGGGTCAGAGAATCGCTCCCAGCATAAACCAGTTGATGGTCTCTCTCAGCTCCTTGTTCTTGGGTTGGAATACGCGTTTCGTGCCTGTGTGAGAAGCTCAAGGACAAGCTGCGTAATTGTAGCACAGATGTAAATTGGTTGAATGCGGGTGATGCAGCTTCAAATTCTGTGATGATTTAACAACAACAAAATGTGTGTTGGTTAAGCTGCAGAAGATGCATGTATCTATACATTTTTTTTTTTTCAAAGCCTCTTTGTCATATTTGTTTCTTGCCTAGTGTTTGAGATTCTGACCTTTCATCTGTGTCTGATCTTCTTCTTTTGTAAAGTGCGTACAAAAAATATCTAAAACTTTGTGGGTGTGACTTCAGTGCTGGAGCAGGAATTGGAACGTCTTCCCAGCTTTTACGCAGAGGCTCTCCCTTGACTCAGACCCCTGAAAATAAGTAAGTTAATCAGAAATTTGGGATGAGGGTCAGGATAGAAATGTTCTTAGCCAGTGTGGTTTGTCTTCCCTCTTCCGTTTAAATTGTGAGCTCTCTGACAGAGAATGCCTCCCTTTCCTGGGTCGTACAGTCCTGAACACGCTGATGAACTTGGGTAAATCCCAATAAAGGGTAACAGCCCACGGCACTTTGGTGTGCGAGGTGGGCATTCCTTTCCCTATAGCCATCTGTTTTTAACCCCAGAAACAAATGACCGTGCCTTGTGCCTCAAAAACTTAATCTACAAAATACAGCAACGAGAAGAAGTCTCAAAACCAGGTACCTGTCTGGATGGAAGTCAGATATGGGTTGTAGTCCTGAGCTTACTGCTGAACTGCTTTATGATTTTTGGGCAGATCTTCTGGGAGCTGGTATCTTCTTCTGTAACGTGGACGGGTTAATGGGGGATTGGGGGGAAAAAAAAAAAACAGGAAAGGAATTTTAAGGTCCAGTTGTGTCTGTAAAATACTTGAAAGATCTTTAGATGGAAATATAACGCTCAGATTCTGAAAACTGAGCATTTCACCGTGCCTCCTTCTGATGAGGCTTCAGTACAGAAAGCGTGGCTAGGTTGTTATGTAATGTACACTGTCTCTGAAGGGCTGCTCCTCCTCCCAGTCTATAAAAGTGATCGAACCAGTGAGTTCCAGCTTGAACTGTTGCGTCTTCATGGATTTTTAGACCACCCATCGCTGTGGTCCTGCTCTATGGATTGACTTCCCAGCTTGACCTCAACACCAGGATATCTCCTAAAGATCCGGACTCTTGGTTGGACCTGGCCACCATCGCTGGGTCTGTCCTGCTCCGATGCAGTGGGGCCGGGCTGCTCTCTGACAAGACCAGAGGCACAAAAACCTCTGGACAGAATTTATTTTAGCTGCTTGTCTCTCAGAATCTGTAAGCAAGCTTGTTTTCCTTAACTGGTTTTTACTGGAATTCAAGAATTTAACAGCGGAGCTCAGCTTGTGTGTGTAACCAGCGCTTCAGAAACAGGTGTGGCTCAGAAGGCCTTACTTCTTAAAAGTCTTTCTCTAGTTAGCTTGCTTTCCTTTTTTTCTTTCTTTTTATTAAATGTAAATGCCTGGAATTAGGTATTTTTCACACTTCAGCCTCTCACTGGTTCTAATACTTCTGTTAAAAAAAAAAAAAAAGTGAGAAGCTTTTTGGAGAGCGATACACTGCAGCGTCTGCGTTAAGCCTCCCCCACCAGCTTTAATTCCAAATCTGCATCCTATCCAGATCCGCTCCTGCGTTTTCTTAATCCTAAGAAGTTCAGGATTTTTTTTTTTTTTTCTCTCCAGAGGAATTTTAATTTTTTTTTTTTTGTAGTGGAAGAAACGAATGAAAACCCCCCCTTTCCTGTAGTGTGAATGCGAAGTCGTTGCTATTGTCGGCTCTCAGCGGGTTACTTGCGTGTAAATAAATGAACGGGAGGGGAAAGTAATCTTTTTGTGAGCGTTGCAGTCTGTTACTCGTGGCTGCCATGGGAACGGATGAGGGAGAAGCAAGCTCAATGGCAAAGCAGCAGAGCGCAGGGGGGAATTTAGCGGGAGGAAGGAGGGAAGAGCACAAATCCTGTAGCGATGCTGTGAAATGAGTCACCCATTAAGCCACAGATGGGGAAGGGCTTCCGCATCTATTTACAAATGATTTAAATCAGATTTTCTTGCTTATATTTAGAGCAGGAAGAGTGACAGACTGGAACTTTAGGGGGCAATAAATTAGACTGTGTCTTTTTCAGATGATTTTTTTTTTTTTTGCCCTGCACCTTGAATCCGCTCCGTTGTGTCAAGGTGGCGTTGCTGTCACGTTTGTTTCTGAAGTGTGGTCCTGAATGACTTTCCTGCCTCTGGACCTCGCCAAAATAACTCAGTGAGCCGTTTTTTCCCCAAGATCTTGGTGTGTTGAGGTGTATTTTCCTGTTTCATCCTGCTAGGCTGAAAATGAAGAGTTTTAACCCTCTCCTTCTGAAGAGGATGAATGGTGAATGTCGTGACTTTGCCCTTTTTTCGTTACCCTTCGTTAGTATAAAGCACCGCTCTCACGTCAAAGCTTCGCTGGAAGAGCAGCCTGCGCCGTAAATCAGGATTGAGTTCTGCAGGAAAGGTTTTATAGGGAAGACCGCAGGGTGTCAGCTTGTGCTGTGCCTGGCTTTAGGTAACGCTTTGGAGGTGGTCAATGCGCTGAGTCTGATGCTGTGTTCGGCTGGTTGTGGCCTTTAAACTCCCAGACTTTGGGTGGGTGGTGGGATTTCCCTCCCCCCTGTATCTTCTGGCATGACTTCTGTTCAGTTCTAGAGAAGCAATTTCTTTGAGCTTGTCATCTCAAGTTCTTCTTGGTGAGACATCAAGGGTGAATTACAATTACTGCTTCAGTGGGAGTGTTTGTGAGAAGTGGAAAGTTCCAGCACATTGAATCTTTTCTGCAGAAACTTCACCCAAAGCTTTAGCGTTGTGGATATTGTGTAATGGAAACAGTTCCAGAAGTCCATAAACAGATTATTTACTGTCAGTAAAGAGTGCCAGACAGCGCAGATTTCCCAGCTGTGAGGCTTTTAGCGATGCAGAGATTTCGGAGGTGCTGGAGGGGAGGAATGGGACACGACAGAAGAGGCGACGGGAGGGGCTGGCGTCTCACAAATGTGAGGTGAGAAGCTGAAGTGAAAATGGTTGGAGTGGAGGACGTGTAGAAGGCTGCTGGAGGAAGGGGTAGAGGAGTGACAGTAGGGTGATTTTTTTATTGTAGTGGAAAGAGGAGAACAGAAGAGGAGGTTTTTTTGCTAGAAAAGCTAGAGGGGGGTGAAGGATCTTGTGTGAAGAGCACTTGGGCCAGACTAAAAAACAAAAAACCGTAACTGGAAGCATAACACCTGAGGTTGCTCCATGAGGATAACAGGTGCTGGTTGGGACAGAGTGGGAGGAGAACTAACTGCGATGAAAAAGACAATTTTTATGTATTCTCCACAACGGAGCAAAGTTGTAAATACTGGGAAGTTAAATTTGGGCTTCCAGTGTGTGCTGTGAGCTTGAACGAGTGCGCCCTTCCCTTCCTCAGGTGTTTGTGGAAGAAGCCTACTGTGACAAAGGGAGAGGCTGTGTGGGACCTTATCCGTCCCGTGTGATCGTCACACCCTCCGGGGAGAGGTGGAGCAGGTCTGTGGAGGAGCGTGGGTTTCCGTTTCGGGACAGGCCTCGCGATGGGATGTGAGAGGGAAATACCCTGGGGTCCTTCCCAGCATAATCTGGGTTGAGGCAACAGCCTGATTTGGGATGTGCCCTGAAGGACAGGGCTGAAAGGCTTCACTGTGGGCTCAGTCCTGCCGAAGCCGAGGAAGGCAAGCCGTCATCCTGCCCGCAACATCTTTGTTAGGCTTGGAAAAATACATTTTTTTTTTTTTTTTGGTCATTATTGAAAGGAAAGTCCCATTAAATGATTTATTTCAGACAGCGATACTGTGCAAATGATGAACACTAACACCTTAGATTATTACAGCTGGCTTCCCGTTGCCTTTCTCGGTTTCACTTGTAGGAAGAATATTTCATCCCTAGACACTTCTTTTTTTTTCTGCTCCATAAAGCAGCGTAGTGCTGAATAGCTGACTGGAGCAAGAAGGACCTTGTTAGAGGTGATAAGCACTGCTAACAGTGCTCTGAAGTAACCAGAGAGCTGTCTCCCACCTGGACGCGGGAAGGCAACAGCGTAGAGGAGAAAAAGTGTGAGTATTTGGAGTCCTTGGGAAACAGAGGTGCTCAGCAGAGCCTGTCCTGTGTCCCAAAATAAGACTCTAGAGCTTGAAGTGGAAGAGGGATGCTTGACTTGCAGACGTCTCTGCTGTGAAGTTATTTTCTTGCAAGAACCCAGTTGGTGTCATTACAGCGTGATGGTAATAAATTGAAGCAGAAAATGTTCATTTCCTGCTCTGCAGGGATTTCCAGAGAATTTCCTCCGTTCTGAGGAACTGCTCCAAACAAAACATGCTAGTTTTTTAATCTGGCTCTGTTGGGGACTTCAGATTAGGACCCTTCATACAACACTTCAGAACTTCATTTTGGGGCTGGGTTGGTTTGGTGCTGTGTGTTTGTTTGGGTTGTGGTTTTTGGGGTTTTTTTTTTCCCAATGGTGGGAGCAAAGGGACAGTTCTTTGGAGGCTGTTGTTTTGCATTGGGTTCACTTTCACAGCTGACTTCCAACTCTTCCAACGAGGAGACATCTTCAGCCTTAGCTCTGCTTGTACCTGGATCTGTCGCAGTGCTTGCGTGTGTTTGGTGCAGAATTCCCCTCTCCAGCCTCTATTTCCAGCGGAGTTTCCCTCTACCAGCTCTCAGCTCGGGACGGAAAGGCGGCGTGTGCGGGGTGAAGCCAGATCCCAGCTGAGGAGATGGGCGTGGGTCGGCTCAGGAGAGACAGGAGCGAGTGAAATGCATCACTTAAAGCCGGGAGGCGTGGGGATGTTGAGGAGAGGCTGGCTGCTTGTCCCGACGGCTAGAAGGAAATGCAACTTGGAAAGCGAACCGGCAGAAATGGGAAAAGGATTGCCTGCTGCTTCGTATGGAAGGTGCTGAGTCCCTCCGGACCCCTGGGCGTTGTCTGGAGTTTGCGCTGCGCTCCTGGAGATCCGGCCCCGGAGACGGACGGCTGCTGTTTCCCGACAGCTCCAGAGAGGTTTGACGAGATCAGCATGAAGTAATGCTCTGAATCTTCTCAGGCTGCCTGAAACGTGAGTGGACAACTCGCCGCCTTTACCGGCCGTTTGTTTTTGTGGAACAGCTATTTTGGGCTCCGTGCTGTCACTAACCTTCAGTGCTACGAGGGACAAACTACAGAACCGTAGTGGAACCGCTGCTCACCAAGTACAAAGAAAATTCCATTTTCCCTGCTGGGTGCTGTACACAGGTACAGCAGCACACCTGGAAGGCCTTAAGTTAGGCAAGATGAGGCAGAGCCAAAGCCGTTTTGCCTGAACACGTTTCAAATTCACTTTTAAAGAGGAGGAGGTGTGTCTGGGTTGCTCTCAAGAAGCTGTAACTATTCCTGCCTCAGTCAGCCTGTTTCCAGTGCTCCTCTGGGCTCTAAAGCCTCAAGAATATTTTATGTTACCAGTAAGAATGCGTTGTTTTTATTCCATGTGCTGTCGGTGTCTGCAGGACCACTCGGGTTGTGGTCCTGAGGCGTACGTGATACGAGGCGCGAGGTTTCTGTGTTTTTCTCGTGTTTGTCTTTGTGTGGGTAGAGTGGGCTTGCGGTCGTGATGCCCTCAAGATTTGATGTTAATAGTGCTTTGCACTATTTTTTTTTTTTTCATGTAATTTTAGCTGTGAGAATCTGGAAATTCAAAAATATCATCTCTTGAGTTACGTAAAGCGCTAATCTTTGGATCTAGCAGAGATGCTGACATTGCTGGGATTATTTTCTGGTAGCACGTGCGCTCAGGTAGATCTGGCAAGTACCCCGCCTTAAGGGGTGTCTCAGATATTAGTGACTCTGTATTTTGGATGGGACAAAGTTTCTAGCCAAAGTCGTTTTCAAGCTCTGAAGCTTTAAAAAAGAAAAAAAAATAAGGAAGAGGCTGATGCTAATGTTGGTTTATTTGCGTGGCTTTCCTGCAGCGCAGATGCTTGGGGATGTTTAGGACAAGTTCTGGAGATCGCAACAGGACTCTGGAATGCCTCAGGAAGCTTTTTATGTTTTTGGAGAGGTTTTCAGAATGACTCAATAAGCTACCCTCCTTATTAAAAGGCAGTTTCGCTATTTAGTGTAAATTTTATGCATTTTTTTTTTTTAGAGAAAACACGTTCAGCAGTACCTTGTTATGCTGGGAACGAGGGCCAGATGTGTTTGTTGGCTGCAGAGCAGAGGCCCTGATGCGAGGAGAGACTGCAGCAGAGTCCTTTGCAGCACAAGAGATGTGCCTGGCCCGGAGCGAAGAACAGAACATCTTTTGAGGTTAAGATATTCCGTGGATAATTTGGAGGAGAATAAGTGTGAGGATTGGTGAGAGATGACGGGTAGCACTGATTTGGACGGTACCAACGAGGCAGTTGCAGAGACCTTTGTAATTAGCAGAACTGAGGGTACAACCGTCTAAAACCAATTACACTGCAAGTAAACAACCTGTGTCATCTCAGCGGGGTTTATTGTCGTAACGGAAAGGAATTGGAAAAGCTTGGGGCAAAGCGAGTGTGACGCTGCTGAGCGGTACGTACCACAGCGAGGTGTTCCTGCTCCGCAATTCCCGGACCGTGACGCTCCGTTCGTTCTCAGGGAAAGGAGAGCGTGGCCTGCTTTTTCCCCGTCAGTTAGGCGACACGCTGAGAGGTGATTTCGACCCGTTAGTCTTTACGTGTAGCTGCCTGGTCGGGACAGATGCATTTAGAAGGCCGTGGTGGCGTGCGTGGCGTTAGTTATCGGAAACTCGCCCAGCTTGCGCGGATGGGCGTGCAGCAAGATCAGCACAACTTTAACACAGAGCTTTTTTTTTTTTTTTTTAAAAGAGTTTTCCCCTGCTTTAGCCGCCGTGAGAAGCGGTGAAGCCTCCCGGGGCAGTCAGAGGGGAAGCCTACAGAAATAAAGTTTTACTGCGGAGAGAGTCGCTCGGGAAGTTCGGCGGTGTCCTGTCGCAGCAATAGCTCCGTGGTGGATTGACCGTTTCCTTGTTGTGTTTTCTGCAGGTTTTGAGTTTTATATGAGCATTTTTTGAGAAGCGTTTTCTTTAAGCATCGTCTTGTCTTGACCTCCACTCCCTCCCCCTGAATTGTTTGTTTATTTTGGGATGCATACCTGTGTACGTGAGACCGTGGGGCGCGAGGCATCAATGTTGTCATAGTAACCAGAACTGCAGGACATGTGGTGATTCACGGCTTGAGTGTGGGTGTCTGGAAGTGAAATCAGCTCTGATTCTCAGGTGAATCAATGAAAGTAGTATTTGTGTTGGTTTGTTTTGTGTTGTTTGGTTTTTTTTTGTTTTTTGTTTTTTTTTTTTTTTTCCCTAGGAGGTATTTTGAACATCTTGCTTCCCCACATATCTACTATTTTAGAAGATGGGAAGGATGCTCTCTAACTGCATACCCAACATCTGAGCAGTAAATACAGCTCTGCGCGGTGAACTTGTTTCATTTTCATTTTAGCTTAGCCTGAGATTCAAAAAATACGAAACCTGGAAGCTGGGATTTTGTAACCTAGCAATTGGGTTTAATTATGGATGAGTTTGAGAACAGGTCTGTGTAGCGTATGTGTGAACGCGGTCTGTGTGCAGAACATGAGAATGTGATAATTGCAGATCAGGGTTTTCTAAACGCAACCTCAAGTTCTATAAATATTGTTTGTGCCTACGCAGAATCCTACGTTTTGTTTATCTTTATATATCCAAAGAAAGTAATCGCGCAGACACAAATGCAGATGTGAACAGCAAGGCTGCGTTACGGGCGCACGTCCTTTCATTCTGCATTCTGGTGCCTCGCCAGGGGTCTCTGAAAAATGAAAGCAGTTCGTGACTGAAGATATTTTGTTGTGTTCATCAGGAAGAGAATCTGTTTCTCCGCTTTGTTTTATTTATTTGTTTTTTAAGTTGCTGCTCCTGCGGCCAAAGAATCCTCTTGCTCTGTTTTCTGGCCACAGTGGATGCGTGGGGGTGGATGGGTAGACGATGCATTTAATTAAGCTTTGGGAAAAACCTCGTGTATCGGAATCTTTTGGTGCTGTCTTTGATTTAGGGTTCTTTATCAATTAATAAGGAACCACTCCTGTCAGTAATTGAGGACTATGGTGAACTAATTGGATAGATTTTACGAATTTGAGTGTTATATATTCATAATGATTGCTTTTCTGATTCAATCCTCTGTAATTACACAGGACAACCTTTCCATCCACTTCTTCCTACGCTTCTGCCATCAACTTTGCGGTTTGGATGATCAATTTTTCTTTTAATCGTTTTTGTTTCGGTGGGCTGTGCTGGTCTCCGGGTAGCTGTTTCCTGCAATCAGAAAAAGTCCATTTGTGTGCTTCCTACCTCACCTGCCGAAACCGCTGCCTCAGATGTGAGCAAAACAAATCAGTATTTTTAGGATGAAAGTAAATATTGGAATATAAAGTAAACCGGAGCCACAAATTATGGCATTTATTGGTTCTTTCCTGAAAACTTGGGAGGTATATGTCCCTTGCTAACCAAATTTGACAGCTTAGCAGCTGTGCTGGAAATAACTTTCTGCAGACAAGTTCTGCTGCAAAGCTTTGTTTTCCTTTATCTCTAAGGCTGCTGTGTTTGGAATCCACTTCCTTCAGCTGTTCGGAGCCTAAACGTGAGGCTTTCTGTACTTCTGTGAAGCCAAAACAAGACCAAAAAACCCCTGAAACACAGGTGGAGGGATGGATGTGACCTGACGGCACTATTTCAAATCAGGACGGTTGGGTTTCGGGGTTTGTTGGTTTTATTTTCCTTCCCCTACCCTAATTGTGGGTAAAATTCTCCTTCACTTCAGCCAGCTCTGCACGAGGAACTTGAGCGACCTTTTATCTTGCACTGAGTCCTGAAGTTTCTCCTAAGGGTGACGCAGCTGGCCTGTCCTTAATGCTTGCCTCAGGATAAGATTAATTCCCCCCTGAGTGGTGGTGTCGGTTTTTTCCCCATTGACTAAATGTAATCTAGGGTTGAGTAGCTTGCGTTTAGATTTCTGACACAAAGAGTAATGAATGTGTAGCTCAAAAATAAAAAACAAAGCATCCCTATATCTTTGAACGCTGCTTACAGGTGAAATATAATTTTTGCACAAAAAAAAAGTAGAGTTCAGGAAGGGCTGGAGGATTTCCTAGCTAATCAATGCTTAATTTTCTCCCCTGTCTCTCAGAGGAGATCTTTTGCCTCCTGTTGAGCTCCGAAAGCCTCTTTTGCCCCCCTGGAGAAGAACTGATGAGGCCGCAGGGACTGGGGTGTGATCGAAACGGGTTGGTGTAATTGCTCTCACGTAAACTGAGCTTGCGTTGACGGTCCCGGTTTACCCGGGTGAAGTGCGGCAACAAAAGCAAACTCGCGAGCAGAGGCGCCGTTCGCCTTTCCTTTCATGACCTGTGGTGTTGTGTAGAAGAAGCCATCGCGGAGAAACACGGCGGGGGTTTCTCCGAACGCGCTGGGCCTGTTGGAGCAAGAGCTTGTTTTGCCTGGAAACCCGATCCAGAGTTTAGAGCTGAGGATGAAAGCAGTTAGCGAATTCTGAGCGTTCAGTAATTTCCAATGTGTATTACTTTATCCAAGGGCCTGAGCTGGACCTTTGCGAGAGGGGGCTGGCCTTTTTAAGCTGACTCTCTTCCTTTTACGACGTCTGTTCCAGAACTGGAAGGCTGCGAATCGTCCTTTGGGTTTGCAGCCTCCATCTAAGCAGCTGCTTTTATTCCAGGGAGCGAGCACATCCGTTCTGGTTGGGCGAAATACGGGGCACGATGCTTGTTGAAAACCGTGATCTGTTTGGAAGAACGTACTGGTTTTCTGTGATGTTCAAAAAGAACTTTCTGGTGAGCTTCCTTATGTGTAAGAATTAATAGCACCTGCTCTTTCGGATGTCCGAAAGCCGTAATCCGTATCATTTTGGGGTGCTAGCGGTAAGGAATAGCTGCTACCACAGCAGCAAAAATTGAAAACCAAAGAGCAGCAGCGGCAGCAAACGGTGATGACAGCGATGGCTTCTGCTGCTGGTGTAAACAATTAACACTCCTCGTTTTGGATCAAGCCCAAGCAGTAGCTCTTTTTTCCAGAAAAGGGATGATTCTGACCTACCAGCCCTGAGATGAAACGCTTCTGCAAACAAGTGATGCACAATTCTTAGTGAGCAAGCAGGGAAGAACCCTTCCATTATTAATAAAACTTTTAAATCCTTGGTTCCTGTCTCTAGATCTTGTTTTCTTTCCTTGAGGCTTTTTCTTGTTCCAGCACTGTATTTCTTCTCGTTCCAGCGCTGTGTCTAAGCGGGGCGACGTGGAAGCGAAGAGCAGGAGCGGAACCAGATGGCGAACTGCTGCGGGAAAGATCCGCTTTTGCAGTCTGGCCGCCTTACAAGTTGCTGCAAGGGGGCAAAGAAGTTGTTGGCTGAAAAGCAGGGCGCATCTGGGGTCATACAGCTGTTCTGCCTCGCGTCGTCTCTCACTTGAATCTTCTACTTCTCCTCTACTTGAATGTCACCTCAGCTACTACTTATTAACTCAATTTCCAACGCTCTTTCCATCCCTCATCTCTTTTCTGGCTTGCCGGACAGCGCTGCAAAACCGTCAGACTTCACGGGCTGCTTCTTCTGTGGTCCACAAACCCCTCTCTCTTTTGAAAGTAACCAGAGAAATAAAAATTTCAAACAAAGGAGGGATGCAGAGCACAGAAATGTCATTTAAGTAACAAATGGGAGGTGTAGTACGCTAAGTTCTGAGTAAAACCCGTGTTGGTTTCTTCTGTAAAGGGATTTTGTGATGATTCACCGTCACGGACAGAGAGAATTTTGCAGCGTAGATAAGAGTGTCTGTGAGGGAGAGAAAAAGGAAGGCCTGGATATAAGTGAGTAAGAAGTTATTCTTGGTGTGGGTTTTTTCCCCCTAAGGGAATGTCTGCGTGCGTTTCTGAAACAGAGCTTTCTTCCTTTTGTCTCCGCTCCTGGGGTTTGGTGTGATGCAGGGGCAGGGGAGGCTGGAAGTGGCCGTGTTTTCCTGAGTCAGGCGACGGGAGAGAAGAGAATGGGAGACTGAAAATGAGTACGTGTCCCGCCAGGGATGGGGTTCTCATTTGAACCTAAGAAAATTTTTTTTTTCCTTTGTAGGGTTCACGTTAAGTCGTTATAATGGTGGCTATACTCAGAATCACTCCTTCAGCCCGTAGCTCAGCTTTTCTCCGTTACCAAGCGCTCCGTGGGGGAATATTGGTGGGGAGGACCCCCAGGTTAGCCGGATAACCCGTGAGCCTTATGCGCATTTCAGGCTGGCGTCACAAGATTTTTTTCTTTCAAGTATTTGGGTGTAGGGAAAGGGGGGCCATAGGAGACACTGTTTTGAGGGGAGCAAGCCTCAGAAGGCTTAAGCTGCTTTAAAATGTTTACCTTGGAGTTGTGTTGGACAGAATAATATCTAGACTTGATGTACAGTGTATTTGTGTCAGATATTTTAGCTTGAAAATGTGTTTCTGACTTAAGAAATTGGCCTGCCTTTTTTTTTTTTTTTTTAGCAAGCCAGCTCATGTGTTAAATTGAAATCTGTACAAATTACAGTTAATTATAGTCGACTCAGAGTGAGACCTAAAATAGGTCACATGCAGTTTGGAATAAGGTGCATGGAGATGATTAAATCTGGTTTGGCCTGAGACACATCCTGAGGTGTTTCATCCTCCCTGGCTGCTGCTCTTCCTTCTCGTGTGCCGTTACCTGAAGAACAAGGGGGAAGACACGCTGTTTCCTCTCATAGAAAACAGCTAAGATTATTAAACTTGCTTCATTCCTTCTTTTTTTTTTTTCCCCCTGGAGTTGCGTTTTGGGTCCTGACTTTCCAGGGAGGTTTCTCCTCCGCCCGGTTTGAAGGGGCTGGTGACCGCGTTGCCTTGGTGAGTCAGCAGAGTCTGCTCGACCTTCTCCCAGCACGGCCAACGCCGGCCGGGGTGTCGTGGTGTTTTGTTTGTAGGCGATGCGCAGTCCTTGGCTGCTTTCTGTGCTGGATGCCAACTTCTTTAAAATGATTCTCGGTGCTATTGAATTAATTACTTCAAACAACTCCAGCGGCGACCTTGAGCAGGAGCTGTTTCCAGCGGCGTATCTTCTGCGGTTGTGTCCTGGCGTAATTAACGTCGGGTTCCGCTGTTCTGCGTCAGCTGTTGTTTCACATACCTGCATGTGTGCCCTTCGTGGGAACTGGTTATTATTTTAATCACACGCGAGTGTATGGATGCATCTCCGTTTGTATTGTGCGTTCTTGAAGTAGATAATTTTAAAATTGTCTGCCAAAAAAAAAAAAAAAGGAGAGCTAAGAAGCTACCTGCAACGTAGAGGCTTACCCGCAGATAGACGTAAGAGGTTGTTTTGAAAGCAACTGCATTTTGAAGATAGCTTGGGCTTTTTCATTCTGTTTCCTGACCAAGTACATCTGCAGCGTAAGTAGAAGGGATTTTATTGTTCTCCCTGCACAAACCTGGGAGCTCTGTAGACCCAGCTCCCTCCTCCTCCTATTCCCTCCTCCGTACGCAACCCCGGTTTCTGCACCGTCGTCGAGCCAGCCTGCACGTTGAGGTAAGCTGAGACTTCAGGATCCGTTCTCAGCGAGTGCTGCGGCCCTGGTAGCGCTCCCAGGGGTTTAGCTGTTGGTGAGGAGCCGGACTGAACAGGCGGTTCTGTTGCCCTGGTTGTGTCACCGAAGTAAAGGAGGCACAGCTGACCTTGTGCGGCGCGCGGGAGCTGTGCTGTTGCAGCAGAAGGCTGGTTGTGTTGAGTTATTTTTGAGGGTGAAGCTGCGGTTCAAAAATTTGTCCTTTCCTGAGAAGGACTTGTTAGTACAGCTCAGGATGCACGCACAGGAGCCTGGAGAGGATACACCTCACGTAGCAGTCGGTCTTTAACTCACAGCTGACACGAGGCCGTGAGCATCCTGACTGTGGGGGCTGGATTTCTCCCAGTTACGATCACCGTGAGTACGTTGGTAGCGTTCTTTGGATTCGCACAGCCGCGGCCAGCAGTAGGTGGCAGGTGTTGATCTGTGTCTCAAGTCACTGAGGAGGTTAGGCTGTAAGGTAATTGGAAGCCTTTTCATTTTCAACTTGTGTATTTTGCAGCAGGAAATGAAAGCAATTAACATTTTAGATTTAAATTTCTAGCAGGGCTAACTCTGCTAAGGTTCTCTCACCAACAGGACTGTGCAAGCGTGGGGCTGAGCTGCTTGTGCAGGCCTGGCTGTCAACCCCTGAGCAATTCCTCGTGGATTTGGCAAGGGGCTGCCTTATGGTTACAGTTAGCCACACATCTACATTTGCAGGTTGCCCAGCGAGGCGGTGGATGCCCCATCCCTGGAAACGTTCCAGGCCAGGTTGGCCGGGGCTCTGAGCAACCTGATCTGGTTGGAGATGTCCCTGCTCCTGGCAGGGGGGTTGGGCTGGGTGGGCTTTGAAGGTCCCTTCCAACCCAAACCATTCTGTGATTTTATGATTTTTGCAAGAGGAGAGGGAAAATTTGTAGTCCCTGCTTGC
The DNA here is from genome assembly GCF_036417535.1 of Chlamydotis macqueenii. Classification (NCBI taxonomy): domain Eukaryota; kingdom Metazoa; phylum Chordata; class Aves; order Otidiformes; family Otididae; genus Chlamydotis; species Chlamydotis macqueenii. The sequence continues at coordinate 1,472,442 of NC_141579.1, read as the reverse complement.
TTAATGGTAGGTCAAGAGGCCAGTCCTGCAAATCATTTTTCACTTTAGTCACTTTTGTGTGGAAAATTTCGGAGAAGATTGTGTCCAGCTTTTTCTTGTCATCTTTTCTGTTTCCTTATGCTGTTTGTTGAACTTCGAACGCTGTAGGCCACAGAGACATTTTGCGGAGGATATAATCATAGAAACGAACGCTTGATGAAGCAACTTGTGCAGGAGCAATGCTCCCTGTAAAAGGAAATCATTCGTGGCTTTAAGCTCTTTAAAAACCCATCTTAACACTCCTGCTGGGTTCCTTTCACTGTAGGGAAATGCAGAGGACTAGTCAGCATCATCTCATTAGGCAGCAGCAAAGCGAAAATTTTGTTCAGCCGACTCTGTCCTGGTTCAGTTTCCGCTCAAAGGACTTGCCCACCGAAACGCAGTGCGGTGAGGACATCTTACTGGTGGCGTTCGAAATGGCAGAGCGAGCGTGAGGTGGGGCACGCTTAAATGAGTTCTGCGCCCCAGGAGGAAATTGAAGGTCATCCTGTGCCGTTTCCGTTCCAAAACGGTGTGAGGCTGCAGGTAGCCGCTCACCTCCTGGTTTCCTAAGAGCTCGGCTGATCTCAGAGCTTTGATCCCACCCCGTCCTGAAAAGGGTGGGAATGAAGGAGTTGTTGGAAAGCCTTTCCTTCCCATTCCTGTAAGTCTGGGCTGCTTCGCTGTGCGTATCGGATTGTCTCGTGATGAATATCCTTTAAAAAAAAAACAAACCCAAAAAGAGCTTAGCAACAGTACCTGGCAGGCCTGAAACGGGAGGGCACGTCTTGGATTCTTCTAGGTTAGGCTGATGGTGGAGTCTCGGGATCCCAGAAAACTTCATTTTACAGTCTAACACACCGGGACCAGGAGCAGGGGCTTCAGTTTAGGTTTGTCTCGGCCCTCGGCTTCAGAGAAGCGCTTCAGCACGTACCTAACGGCACGTAGAGCCGCGTTACGTGCCGAGCAGCTTCCTCCACGTTGGACCTCTCTGAGGAACGCTGACGTTTCGGCTCATGTTTGCACAGGAGGACAAGCTGGGTTTGACTTCTTTCACAGTGGTTCACGTGAGATTACTTACAGCTGAGGAATTTGGGAGGAACAGCTCGGCCTCTTCTGAGCAGGGATTTTTGGTGGCTGTGAGTCTGGCTGTTCTGACCCTGTTACGCAGAGGAGAAAAGAGATGAAATCCCCTCCTTGTTGTACGGTTGGTGAGGAGCTCTCGTGAGGAAAGGGCTGTTGGGAAGTGAAGACTTCGGTGACTTTGACCGCAGCCTCGGAAGGGTTTTGCCTGGCTGAGGAGGATGAGGTGTAGCGGGGAGGAAGCACATGGATGGGGTTCCAGGGAACTGAGAAGGGAGCTGGGGGTGAGCTAAATAACAAAAAAAAGAGCAGAATTTGAACAAGTGAGAGAAATCTGAGTCCTTTTTACCTTCAGGCGTTGTAGAAAGACTGAATCTGGAGAAGTTATTTCTCCCTGCCTCCCACACCCCCTCAGGAACACCATCTGCAAAATTTTTCTCTTTTACAGTCTGTGGAGCAGCAGAGTGGATTAGAGCCTGCTTTTTCCCAGGCTTTGGACAAGAAATCTCCGGGGACGTGTCTACCTAACTTCCCAGCCAGGCTTCACTGCTTTCTTCCTTATTTTTCTTATTTTAAAGGAGTATCCTCAATACAACCTTGAATATTGCGTTGCGTTTCCAGTCTTGTCAATGTTTTGGGATGGCCTTTAGAAAGAGATCTTGTCCTTTGTTATTATTCTTATTTGTTTGAAGAGAAGGTGTCTGAGGTGAGTCACGTCCGTATAAATAGAACTGCTGAGTGCGTCGGATCAGCCGCAGCGTGCAGAGGACAGAAACGCTTCGGAGGATGGAAAGCCGCCTCGTTAAAACCATCACATAATTGTGAGTGCCTGTCCTTTAAGACTGCTGCCAAGGGTACCTGCCATGTGGATTTTTTTTTTTTTTTTTTTCCCCCTCATCCTCTGCCTCTCCTTCAAGTGCAGATTAATTTAAAATTGTAATTAATGCATTTGTTAGACCACTGAAGTCTCAGCAGGAAGCAGAAGGGGCGGAGGCAGCTGCGGTACGGATGTGGCTGCTGCGCTGTTCCGTGAGCGAAAGCGTGTCCTCTCCTCGTCAGAGCTGACTGGAGCCTCGTTTATTCCCTATTCCTTCACTCGTGATAAATTTGAGAGGCCGTGTTTTTATTTTCTCCAATTTCTGCAAAACAGGTGCCTGCAAGCGTTCGCTGCCCGCCCAGTTGTGGGTTATTTGAGAAGAGGGAGTCTCTCCTCTTGCCCTGAAGTTTAGGGCACTGGGAAGAGGTCAGCAGATCGGCTCTGTAGACACCTCAGTTTGGACTTTTCCAAAACTGAGGAAGCCCATAGTTGTCACTGTGAAACAAAGTTTGCCCAAAAGTTAGGATGGGGGCTGCTCATCACACAGAGAATTTAATGAAATTAATGGAAGGAGTCCGGAAGTTTAATCAGAAGAAAGCTGTCCCACCATCGCTACCTGGAGTACTGCAGCGATGCGTGTGGTCTGATGTCACGTCAAATCTATTTTATTATTTTATTTTTTTCCCCTCACCCTTCTGCTTTCCTTCCATATATCATACCAGGCTAGGTGACTTGTTAACAGCTCTTGGAAGTCTGCAAGCCTGTTTGCCTCCAGAATGTGACCAAGGGAGGAACAGAGATGTATTGTTTTCAAAAAAGAGAAGCGTGTCTTACTGCTGCTGGGTTCCCTGTGGTTTTTTTTTTAAGTAGGCCAGCACTAAAAATGGAAGTGAAGAACCCAGAAATTCCTTCTGATGGGCTGCGAGTTGGAAGAACAGTGTGTGAAGGAGAAAGTGGGGAGAACAGGCTCCAGAGAACGCTGCAGAGCGCTGGAATCATCTCTGTGTGTGCTCAGTGCCGCATCGCGCAGGACCTCGCGGCTCCAGGGCAAATACAAACATGAAATTGCAGCCTCTTAGTAATATGCCGTGTTTCTTCTGTGGAACTTGATTGGATTTTTCTCTTTTTGCTTGGCTTATGTTACAAAGGCATTTCAAGCCCCTGGAGGTCATTTTTTGAAGCAGCAGCCTTCCTCTCTCTCTCCTTTCTTTCTGTTTTCTTTTTTTTTTTAATGTAGGGATGTTTCGATACTCAACGATGACAAAAGTACATGGAATTTCACTGAAAATTCCGCTGAATTGAAACCTTATATCACTTTTTAAAGGTTCTTGCTTACATCCGTTGCGACACACTTGGGAGAAATTTTTAAGGAGATCATTGCTGGCCTAAATATTCCGTGGCATTCTTGAGAAAAAAATAAAATTCCAAACCCCTTGCATCTTCTATTTATTTACATCACAAGACAAAGTTGAACCCTTCCAACGTGGAATATGTATTTTGCTTTTGTTCTCAACGTGAGTGAGTTTGGCATGTAAACCCAAGAGGCCCGATCTACGTGGTAGCACTAACTTTTGGAGGAACGGAGCAGGAATTCGATGTGTTGAAATGTGACAGAGAAAAATTCTCCAGAACGTTCCTGAGTCTTGTAGTGTTCTCATCTATAGCCCACCTTAAAGGGCAAAATTCAGTACTGAATCCCTTGGCAGGAAAGCCCTACAGGTTTTTTTTTAATATGAGAACAAATCTGTGGCTGAATCTGTGCTTATTCCGCGTTCTACGTGCGGAAATGCAGTCACGTCACGGATAGCATTTGCACCGGTCTGCTTTAAAAGCTTTAGGTAAGAGAAAAGAAAAATGCAGTGGTAGGAGCGCGGGGTCTGTAACGCGGATGGAGCCAACGAGGCCGATGATGCGTCAGCGGTTTGTGCGTCTTTCTCCTGAAGAAAAGTGCTGCCTGACACAAGCTGATGGAGAAGGGTTCTCTGGCCGGCTCTGAGAACGCGGTGCTTTCCTTGTGGTCTGAAACGGCCTTTTGTGCGTTGTTTTTAGCAGGCGCGTAGCTCAGCTTCTGCGCCGGAGCCAGAGCCGGGATGCAAGCCTTGGAGGGGCTTTGGAGTGAAAGAACAACCTTTCGGTCTGTGCAGCGGGGTCGGACGTTATTCCTGCTGCCCTGGGGCTGCTCTCGGAGCCGGTGTTACAGACGGGTTGTGGTACCAAAAGCATCCGATCTGCCAGGTGTGTCTGCCGCGTAGTAACGTAGATCAGGAGTATTTGTGGCCGTTTCCCTTCGCTTTTCATCCTCCTGTCTACGACAGTACAATTCACCACGTGATTTTTATTTCACCTTCATTGCATTAACTATTTCTGTGCTTTTTCTGCTTCGGAAGCAATATATTGGGAAAACATTTGATATCAGGCATTGGGATTGAGATTGCTGAGGAGTGTAGCTGTAGCTTGTAGCTTTTTTTTTGTGATTTTTAAATTATTCCCCCCCCCCTAGTGCTACCCCTGCTAGTACCTGCAGAGTTCCCTAGCCTCTTGTTCTCCAGAGCCTGCCAGCAGACCTGTCCAAACGGGGATTCTCCAAGACTTTAATGATTAATAACAATTAATAGTGGCTTGCTGTGTTCTGCTCCGCGTGCGCGTGGAGGAGCGATGGGAGGTCCGGCAGTTGAGGACGTAGCTGCGGTGCTCAAACACAAAGCCGTTCTCGCTTCAAGAGAGGGCAACAAGAGGAAAACTTGGCAATAACATCCTTAAAATCTTTATTAAAACTAGTCGTAGTAAAACTATTAATATTTTTAGAAGCACTTTCCCATAGCAACTGTCACTTTCAACACTCATTTGTCTAGTAAAAAGGCATTTCAAGCCCATTTGGTTTTCAGAATCTTAATTTAAATGAACTCTACGAGTCATAATTGCATCCACAGTTTACTCCTTCTGGAATGCTGGGCATTTGGCACTAACAGCTCTGAGTTCTCCCGTTTGATCTTTAAAAGACGTATCTGCCAGCTTTTCCTCAGCGATTTAAAACGATGGGGATGGCCTTGATTTAATTTGCAGATCTCGGGCGTTCTCGTAGGTAAGCCTGGGTTAGATATTTAAAGCAAATCCATAAACTAAAGCTTATTATCTGGAGAGCTCGGAGCGAGCATCAGAAGCCTGAAAAATAGTTACGTGCCTCACTTTATTCTAGAATATCTTGATTTCTAGAAAGTTTATTGTAAAATACTTTTAAAAAATCCCTTTTGTAAAGATTATTTGTGTTTTCCAGATAATAAAACACAAGGTGCAGAGGAAAGGAAATTTGCTGCTGCAGATTTGAGAGCCTTTGCAGATGCACCAGCTCTGGTTTATCATCACAGCCATTAAAGCGTGACATTGTCAGAAACAGCCAAGGAATAAACTTGGAATCTGTCTCCGCTGCTTCCCAGAGATCCATCCCGTAGGAGTTGTTCAGCGTTTGCTTTCGCGCTGGAAACGCGCACGTATTGAACAGCCGCATCGTAGCGCGGTGCGTGTTTCGAAGGGATTGCCCACAATTTTGGTAACGCTTCGCTGGCGGAGCGCTCGCCCCTTGCTTACGGGGCACGGGGATGGCGGTTTTGCTCCGGTGACAGCTTTGGACGCGCAGCTCTCCGAATCAAAGCCCCTCTTTGTGTCGGCGCGGCGCTCTGCACAGTAGGAAGCTTCTGGCCGGTTCTGTAGCGGTGTTGTAAAATAATTGCACTTGGTTTTCCAACTTTGTTTCTTCAGTTTGTCCTACAACAAACACAAAAGGAGCACGTGACTCCTCCACTCCGTGATTTTGTCGCCCGGCCTTTCAGTTTCATACAGTAACTGGCCATGTGCATGGTCAGACTTTAAGATATTTTTTTTCTTTTTGAGGGGAGTAATGACCTTTTTTCAGCTGGGACTTTTATTTATATTCAAAGAGCAGTCCTCAGATCCTTATTGTGGCAAACGTACGCTCTTTTTATAAAAACATTCATCTAAATATTGATTATGATAACTCCTTTGCACCAAATTACAGCCTGTCTGTGCCAGGGCGTGATTCGCCTCCCACCCCATGGCAGCTGTCACCCAGGAGCCTGACACTCCTGTGTGTTTTTATAGGTTTGGCTTGAACATAGTGATTTTTATTTTTCTTCCAGTCCTCTTGCAGAAGCGGTGAGTCCCAAGACACCTTTAAAAGCCCCACGTGGATTATTGAGACTTAAAAATTGCAGCCTGTTCCTCCTTGAAGGAAAGCGGAGGTGGTGCGTCTGAACCTTCACCTGCGTGATGGTCCTACTCTCAGCAGCGAGTGCCGCTCTTTGGCGTGGGGGCTCCTGCTCTTCCCCCGCCCCTCCAAAGCTTGTTTTGTGGTGGTGTTACCTCACATAGTGCGTGTAGAGCTACCAAGCAAAATTCTTAGTCTTTAGTATTGGGCTGAAGGTGATGTGACTGATATAATGTCCAACTCTTGCGCTGTTGTTCCCTTTAAAATGGAATTGGAGGCGAGCGGAGCGTTTCATTCTGCTGTGGTTGATCATGGAATCACAGGATGGTTTGGCTGGGAAGGGACCTTCAAAGCCCACCCAGCCCAACCCCCTGCCAGGAGCAGGGACATCTCCAACCAGATCAGGTTGCTCAGAGCCCCGTCCACCCTGGCCTGGGATGGGGCATCCACCGCCTCTCTGGGCAACCTGGGCCAGTGCTCCATCACACTCAGTGTAAAAATTTTCTTCCTAATATCTGATCCAAATCTGCCTCCCTCTATTTTGAAACCATTACCCCTCGTCCTGTCACACCAGGCCCTGCTGAAGGGCCTGTCCTGCCAGACTATTTAAAGTTACTGTATATTTGGTTTGAGTTAGACGCTTTCGTCGTCTATGAAAAAATGGACTTGGTACTTGTTTGATTTATATTGGCGCTCAGCGGTGAGCTTCACGGGCTGACTTTGGGTTAACAAAATGTGCAATTGACTGCGTTGAGGAGACTGCGGGGTCTGCCTGCCTTTCTGGCCACGCGTGATGATTTTTCTTCTTGCTGCTGTACTGAAATGAACTGGTGGACCACCATGGACCGTAAGGGATGGAGAAACAACTGGGCCTTGGGAGACCTGGGCTGTAATCCCATAGTAATTCGGTGTGTGTGCTCAGACAAGTCACTTCACACCCTATCCCTTGGTTTCTCCTCTGGTTTTTCCTCTGGCTTTTCTGTGCAACCGTCTTTCACTGAAAGAAAAAGTGTTTTCATCTGCTTTTCTTTTAAAGTGATCTTTAATGATGGTGAGAACCCCGGTACTAGGATCTGCTGTATTCTGTTCTGATTTACTAACGCATCACTTGACGGTTGTAGCTCCCCTGAAGTTTTCCAGCTGTTGAGCACTCATGTCCGTGGAATCGATGCTGGAAGACCGAAGGTCTCTTGAAAGCAGCTTACAAGGACCACCTAAGAAATCCTGCCCCTGTCACCCCAGAAGGTACGGGCGTAAGGCTCCAGCCAAGGTTGTGCAGGTAGAGTGCTTTTCAAGAAAATGTTGTGTTCAGCAGGTTGTGCTGCGTTCCCTCTCTTTAATTTGTGAGGAATTTGATTTATGCCGCCAGCAGTTCTTCGTGAAATAACGACGGCGAGCCTGTGAACCGAAAGAGAGCTCAGCCGCCCCGGTGAGCTGGCTTTGGGGAGAGCGCTGCTTTCCCGTGGGTAGGATGTTACGAGGGATATAAACACTGCTATCCTGCCCTTTTTGCTCTTTTAGCTGAATTTGTCCGTAGTCTAACACTCCCCCCTCATAGTGGCACCCTTTCGAGCTCTGTCACAAGCCTGTAATTTCAAACAGTCCGTGAAATACGGTGTGAGAAGCTGTACGAGCCCGCTCTTCTCTTAGGCTGGACCACGGCAGGCAACGGCGGAGCATCCTTCTGCGTTCTTCGTCTCGTACCCGTACGAGGGTCTCGTGTTGAAAGATCACTTGTGAACTTCAGGTTGTTGGACCTCGCAGGGGGGTTGAGCAGTTCCCTGTTAAATCTGTGATCATAAACATCTGGGGGGGAAAGGAGTGGTGGTAACCGTCCACGTCGCGCCTTTTTGCTGAGTGAAGGCAGTCCGTGCGATGTTAAAGAGCATTGAGTGCTGCGTGCGTGCAAAAAATACCGGTTTTGCCCAGCGTGAAGGTAAAAAGCACAACTTCTTGTCGCTGTGACGTCTCTGTTTAGTTCCAGTTACTGAGAAAATGCTCTAAATCTCTCTTCCAGTTTGTGTTTAACTTTGGTCACCTGTGGATCTGTGGATGTTCGTAAACGGAGGTGGGAGAGACTGGGTCTGTCTGCTTTGGAGCTGCTGGTTTTCCACCTTGTGTGCTCATGAAATTCTTGAAACTTAATGAGGAAACAACTTTTTAGCCCAGTGGGGGCCATTTCCAGCGACGTGTGTTTAACAATTCATATTCCCTTTCCCACCAAACCAGCACCCCGCTGCATTGGGTGTTCTGGATGCCTCTAGAAAGCAGGAAACCATCGCACTTCTGTATTTTCTTGCTGTAGCGTGCGCCCAGGCTTCTTGGGTGTTGTTCTCCATGCAAAACTAATGAAAAATTTGCTAAAAGATTCCCCAAGCTCTTTCTCAATCTTCTTTATTTTCTTGTGGCGCTTCAGAGGTTTATTATAAACGCGTAGATTGTGCTCGCAAGGAAAGCAATTAACAAAAATCTGTGCATCAGTGGATTGTGAGGTGAGAAAATTAGATTTCTTTCGCCTTCTTTTATTTCCTTTTGAGAAAAAGAAAAAAGCGCAATATCTTCTTCACGTTCAAACCAGCTGTTTTGTTCTCATTTAGCGACGTTCTCTGCTAAAAAGCTTTCAGTAGTGTTTAAAACAAATTCCCAGAAGCTGCACTTTGAGAAAATAGAATGTGTTTTTAAACAGAAAACACTTGTGTTCAGTTTTTACCAAAATCAGAGATTTTTTTTTTTTTTTTCAGGAAAAGATATCATAAAGTGTCGTGTTGGTGTTCTGTCAGTGGTAGCCAGAATTAATCCCTACCTTTGATCGCCGGACTGGCTACGGCTCCGAGCTCCGCTGGCTTTCCTTGGGGGCAGGAGTAGAAGCAGCATTTCTGTGAGGGTGAGAGAAATTTTCATGCGTTGTATTGAACATAACACGGAAAAGCAAACGCCAGCAACAGCGAGAAGTCTCTGTGTCGCTGGGATCTCGGGGATGTTGTCTTTCCAGGCGTAGAATCAATGAAAGGCGTGGAACGACGGTTTCTGCAAATACTGCTTCTCGCAGACCAGAATATTCGTGTGTTTCTGGTGTGGGGAGGCAGGAGGAGCTGCAGATCCAGAGCTGGGACCGATCAAATAATTTCCCTGCAGGCACTGTCCCCGTGCCACGAGAACTTTCAGCCTGATTTTGGAAGATTACGCAGATTCTGTTTCTTTCCTCTCGGTTTTTTTTTTTTTTTTGTGGCCTTTCTGTTGAGCAGGCACCTTCTGCAAAGCGCAGGCTGGAGCGTGGCCTCAGCCCTTACTGGTTTGTTTGGAGTGTTCCAGTGCGCACCAGCAGCACCGAGCCCTGCCAGCGCTGGCTCTTCCAGAAGGTTGTGGACACTCCTGTCTGCGCTGCTTGACTCTTCTTGGCAAATGCAGCCCTCGACAAGGCTACGGTAGCGGCATCTTGGATGTCAGCAGGCTCCCTAGCTGTTCCCAGTCATTCTTGAGTTTCTACCGTAACACCTCCGTGGCTTTCATTTTTTTTTTTTATTATTTTTTTTGCCTAAGCAGTTGGAAATGGCCCGTAGAAAGGTGAGTGCCCAGTTTGAGACGACCTGCGTGATGCTGGTTAACCCACGAGCTCTGTACAGGTTTAATTCCGACGACACTGCAGTGTTTCCTCACTCCTACCCTGTGCTGCAGAACTGTCTGGCGTTTGTGCGAGACTTTCGCCTGACTCCTTCCTCTTCTTCCTCCTGTTCCTCTCGCCGTGACAGCACCGTGCTTTGCCGGCTGTTCAGCAGTCCCAGTTTGATGTAAGTGGGTCTCCTTCACCTCTTCAGCTTCCAGCCTTGCTGCTGAGCAGGAGAGAGGCCCTCTCTGTAAGTTTAACAATTGCAAGAATCACGTAGAGACCGATTTTTAAATTTTTTTAGTTGTGTCAGGGTAAAGGAGTTTCTTAGAAAGGAACATTTGGGAAAGGGGAAACAGGATGTTTTATGATAATGAAGGAATGGAAAGAAAAATATGGATAAGGGGTTGTGGAAGACCAGTATTTTAGGAAAAGGGAACAGAGGATGAATAAAACAGCAGGACAGTGAAAGACGTGAGTGGGAAAGCAGGGGATATAAGCTGAAGAGCAGGAAATGTGAAAGGATGAGGACTGGAAGAGGAGAATGCAGTTGAGTAAGAACCTGGTAAAGTAGAGCAATGGGAAGAGGTGTGAGTAGCAGGGTAAAGTGAAACTGAGGTGAGCTTCATGGTTTGGCTCATTTGATGTGGCTTAAGAGAGACTTCTAACTCAAGTAGAGGAGGAACAAGTCTGAAAATGTCTTTTTACAGCGTGAGAGCGAGGAAGAGATCATAAAGAGTCACCTGAAGGTGCCTTCATGCTGCAACAGCGTCCATTCTTTCTAATTTTTGAGTAATCGTTCATCTTCTGTCTTTCCCAGCTCCCTGCTCTTCACAGTGAGGACATCAGCCATGTCCTTCACTAGCGAGGATGCCGTACTTGAGTGTTGAGTGTGGAAAACAAAGGTGTGACTGCCTTCACGTGATCAGAAAGAGCAGAACCGAGAGAACGTACAGGTGGGGTTACCTAAAGCACAGTATTTGCAAGCTTCAGTAGCCAAATCCTGGTTGGCTGACGTACGAACCAGAGCAGCTTACAGCTAGCTTTACACCTAGGGGAAAAAAAACCCAAAACCTGGAGTCCTCTGGATGATTGCGTGTTTAGATACTGGATGCGTGACAGCTGCAAGATAGGTGCTTAATGGAATTCCCACCTCTGGGCTGGGCGGCTTGCTGGTGTGCAAGGATGGAGTTAGATGAGAGGGACGGACAGATGGGGAAGCACTCGAAATCTTCTGTGCAGTCTCTTCTCGTTACAAATGCAGATGCTCAGATCACTTTCAGTAAGTTCTTTCTGTTTCTGCTGTCAACCTCTTGCCCAGGAGAAAAAGTTGCTCCCTTAGGCGCTGTCCTTTATCTTGGAGGGCTTTGACCTGGTTGCAGCGCAATGTGCCCGACCCGATCGCTGTTTGATCTGCTCCCCTGTCACCCAAGCCCTTTGATTTGATCCTTGACCGCATTCCACCACAGAGCATCCCGAATTTCTAGTCCAGTTGGATTATCAGACAGATGAAAACACCGCGTTGCTCTCTGTCCCGTGAGTTTTGAAGGTGCCAAAGTTCTTTACGGCAGCGTCAGGTGCCTGAGCACCTTCCCTTTTCCCGGAGCCTGCTTCTGCTTCTCTCTCCTGCTGAACCTGCTTCTGCTTTCTCCACTCCTGGAGAAACCCAGAACTTGTGTGTGGTGATTGCTGTGCTTGCTTTCCTCTCTCAGGTCGCCGTTCTCCGTCCCTCAGGACTCTTTATTGTCCTAGTAGCTCATCTGGCGTTTTCTCTAGGCTCAGGAGAAGTAGGTTTGCAAGTCCTGATCCAAAAATGAAGTGGAAACAAGTCCAAGGCGTGAACTACTGAGCAGCTGTGAGGCTGCTGATGTGTTCCTACACAGCTAACTTCTGAAGATGTCAATATTTAACAAAGCTCGCTGTTTCTTTTCTAGCGCAGGGTTCTCTCTTTCCAAGTCCAAGACATTTGAGGGGGACGCGTGCTCCGTCGCTCGCCGCGTTCCCTCGAGCGCAGGTGGATTGCACAGGCGCACCTCGGACGCGGCACGGCAGAGCACCTGTACAAGCGTGAACTCGTACGGAGCGGCGGCCTGCTCAGCCTGCCTGACGGAGGCAGAAAAGCGGTGTGGGAACACTGGAATTGGTCACCTGGCTTAGCGTCTGCTTCCTCTTTGCTTTGGATAAGGTTTCACTCACAAAAAGTTGCAGGGAGTAGCTGTTTTTTTTCTACTCCTGGGGGGGATCCCACCAGTGAAGATGACGGTTCATGAGTTAAAAACACACGCCACGTGTCCCGTGCAGGACTCGGGGCTGGGGAGCTGCTCCTTAGCTTCCTCTTCACGTGGTGTTTCCAGTCAAGCTGAAGCTATTCCTATTGTGGTGTCATGAAACATTGCTCTGGTGAGACCCCACCTGCAGCACTGCGGCCAGGTCTGGAGCCCCCAACATCAGAAGGACATGGACCAGTTGGAGAGGGTCCAGAGGAGGCCACGCAGATGCTGAGAGGGCTGGAGCAGCTCTGCTGTGAGGCCGGGCTGGGAGAGCTGGGGCTGTTCAGCCTGGAGAAGAGGAGGCTCCGGGGAGACCTGAGAGCGGCTCCCAGTGCCCAAAGGGGGCTGCAGGGAAGATGGGGAGAGACTCTTCAGCAGGGCCTGGTGTGACAGGACGAGGGGTGATGGTCTCAAAATAGAGGGAGGCAGATTTAGATGAGATATTAGGGAACATTTTTTTACGCAGAGGGTGTAGGAGCACTGTCCCAGGTTGCCCAGGGAGGTGGTGGATGCCCCATCCCGGAAACGTTCCAGGCCAGGTTGGCCGGGGCTCTGAGCAACCTGATCTGGTTGGAGATGTCCCTGCTCCTTGCAGGGGGTTGGGCTGGGTGGGCTTTGCAGGTCCCTTCCCACCCAGACCCTTCTGGATTTCTACGATCTAAGAGACAGGCGCAGCCTTTTGCTGTCCATCCACACGTTTTGGTTTGATTTTTACGGGCGTGTTGTTTCCTCTTCAGTTCTTCTGTCTTTAGCTTGTCGTGCACGGCTGTTTTGGTGAAACGAAGCAAAATGAGCATTGGGAGGAAGGGATTTAGGAACAACCGCTGGGCTTTCTGGGCGCGGGGCAGGTAGAACCTGCCGGGCTTCGCACACGCGCAGGACAAAGGAATTCCTCCTCCTCCTCCTCCTCCTCTTCATCCTCCTCCTGGCTGCTCCGGCGGGGAAGGGGTTACAGCCGGGGCGCTCTTGGCGTTTCCGCGGCCCTTGTTACGCACCCGCGCTCCGCAGCCCTGCCTCCTCCGCTCCCGCGGGGGGCGAGCGGCTGTGAGCGCGCCTGAGATGGAGGGAGGCGGCCCGGCGCGGGCGCGGTGCGGGAGCGGCGGCAGCTGGAAGCGGTCCCGGGGAATCCCGAAGGTCAGTGCTGCCGGTACCGCACCCGCAGACCGATGCTCCTCGGAGATGTCTGCTTCCTTTTCCTTCCCCCCCCTTCCTTTTTTTTTTTTCTTTTTCCTTTTTTTTTCTTCTTCTTCCCCCCCTTTTTTTTCCCCCGCCTTTTTTTTGCCTTCCCCCCCCCTTTATTTCCCCCCCCTTTATTTCCCCCCCCTTTATTTCCCCCCCCTTTATTTCCCCCCCCTTTATTTCCCCCCCCTTTATTTCCCCCCCCTTTATTTCCCCCCCCTTTATTTCCCCCCCCTTTATTTCCCCCCCCCTTTATTTCCCCCCCCCTTTATTCCCCCCCCCCTTTATTTCCCCCCCCCTTTATTTCCCCCCCCCTTTATTTCCCCCCCCCTTTATTTCCCCCCCCCTTTATTTCCCCCCCCCTTTATTTCCCCCCCCCTTTATTTCCCCCCCCCCTTTATTTCCCCCCCCCCTTTATTTCCCCCCCCCCTTTATTTCCCCCCCCCCTTTATTTCCCCCTTTTCCAATAAAAACGTAGAGCACGATTTCCAAAGGCACGCATGTCATTTTCCCTGAGCAAGCGCTCGCTTTAACGTGTAGTGGATTCCCAGCCAGCCGGAGCTAACTGTGTGTCTTTGCAGTGGCCGAGTATTCGGATGGAGGAGGGTTAATTACCCCCTGCAATCAGGCTGCGTGTGGAAAGCAAAGCCCAGTTTGGCATCCACGGCGCTCCTCGGGGCATTTTGGGCTGAAGCGTGTAGAATGCGGTTATTAGCACAGCAGAAACGAGCATTTTGGAATAAAAAAAATGTCCCGTATCCTGTGCGCGGCAGAGCAGAGCGCGTACTCTGTGAGACAGTAGCAGTCACAAGGCTGCTGTGCTGACAGGTTTGGGTTTTTTTTCCCTTTCTAACGGATAAATGAGCAGGGAACTGGTGTAATTTAAAACTTGCTGTCTCGGGCGTGTTCCCACCTACCTGGTTTACGGGTCAAGGCCGTTCCTACCAAACGACGAGCTTGTCATGGCAAGGGGCAGCTGGACGGCAGCGCAGTTAATGCGCCTTTACCAAGTTTCTTGGTTTAATCTTTCTTTGAACCACGTGTCTTCCGTGTTTGATACTTTCTGAAAACTCCAGGCCCTGCTCTTGGGGATCAGAATGTCATGCTTCAAAATTCTGCTCCCAACAGCGGTCAATAAAAAGCTAAATCCCCTACTTCTCAGCGGTGGTCCTGTTGTAAAAGGAAATGTTATTCCTGGCTTCCATCCAGTCACCAGCCTGGAGGAAAATAAAATAAATAAAAAAAAAAAACTAACAAACTCAAACGCCAGAATAGGTGGCGGAAGGGAGAAATAAGTTGACTGAGAAGCCGTGGGAAAAAGAATTGGGATGGGATCTGAGCTTTCTGGTCGTGAGGACAAGGACCGAAGCGGGTGGTGGCTGTTTGGCTGTTGGGTGAAATCAGGGTGGGCATCAATGTGGATTCGTGCGAGAAGGAAAAAAGGCAGGTGTACACCTCCGGTGGGAATTCACTGCGTGTTGGAAGCAGCAACGGGATGCAGCGGCCAGGCCTGAGGACCGGATGAAATTTGTTGCCCCATCCCCTCTGAAGCCGCTGTGGAGGTGACGCAGTGCCTGTTTGTCTGTCTGTTGCCTTTTCTTACGCAGCCTCGTATCTAATCTGGTTTTCTCCCTTCTTTGGGTAAAGCAGCAAAGATTTGTTACAGTTTTCTTTCCAAGCTGATGGCAACCAGAGTCTGGTCCGAGATGTCTTGCTGTGGCAAAGACCACGCTCGGTAACGGGAGCTGGTGGCCGTAACCGGCAGCAGAAGGTTCTGCAGAGCCAAGCACCGCCTCTGTTCAGCTTCCCGGGCTGGGAACGGCGCGCGTGTGCTGGGTCATCCGCGTTAGATCATCGGCGCGGCCTCCACTTTAATTTTTAAAGGATTGCTGGGCCTTGCGTTGCCTTTCAGTAAGTCACGGCTGAATAAACACCTGACGCATCCCGAGGATGACAGTGCATTCCTGCCCGTTGGGTTACGTGTTCGCCATTACTCCAGGTTCGTTCTGAAGCTCCTCGGAGGTCTGAAATCTGCTTAATTCCAACCGGAGGAAGGCCTCTCAACCTGACACTCCTTATAATGTTGAAGGCTGGAAAGCCCTCGTTGCATCAGCGCGCCGAGAGCTTGACGCAGCTCTTTGTTTTTTCGTTCCGACAGTTCAAGCCGGGGGCAGTTGGAGCCGGGCGATGGCGAGCATCCTCTTGCTTTTGCTGAAATAAGATGAGGGCTTTGGACGGGGAGCTGATGCGCGGGCGGTGGTAACGGTTTGCTTTTCTCTTGGCAAATTCAGCGCGGAGCGTCGTCCTGGTGGGATTTCGGAGGAGTCGGTTCTGTCGTTACCCAAGTCTCTGAGTTGTACGCTAAACGTGACGTGCTAACGAACTCCAGCAACGTGTGTTTTCTTCCTTTCGTTATACATCATCCAGCAGTTTTCCTGTTTGCAGCGCTGTTCAATAGTCAAAGATTTCTCAACGTTTTTTTTTCCCCCGGGGTTTATAAATCCATGCTCCAAACCTTGTTCAGGGTTGGAATGCAGCGGGTGAGGTTTCAGCCCCTGAGGAATGTTTTAACCGTGCAAACACGCTTTAATTTCTGGCCACGTTTCTTCATTTGTGTATTTCAGAAGGTTTTGTCCCTTCCCAGAGTGAAATGTAACGGGACATCACACAAACTTTCTTCTCCAACAGAAATACAAAACTTTCAAGGTTTTTGAATCTGCTGTGCTGAGTTTTGACGTCGGACGTGTGTCCTAACACATTTGTTGATGTGTTTGAAACGTAGATGTTCACCTTTGCCAGGAAGCCATCCCAGCTCCTGAAGACTCTTTTGGAGGAGCAAAACCTACTTCAGAACCAACTCTCGGTGGTGTTGGTCTAGGGCTTCATTCAAAGATTTGAAGAGTTTTCTGAAGTTGAATTGACCTCAAATGGTTCACCGGAAAGAGAAGCAGACTAGATGGAGGACTCTGCCAGACTCAAACGAGGCACGGGTTGCGAAAAGTAAAACAAGAAGAGGAAATGACAGCGATGTCTTAATTTTCCACAGTTTCATTTGCTGCGCAGTGTTGACAGCTTCCCTTTAAAGAGGGACTTTCCCAGCTTCTTACGCCTCCGAGGGAGCTCTCCTGGGCGCACTGAGGTTTTCATGGACTGAAAAACCTGCGTTCCCTCTTAACGATTGAGGGAAACAAGGCCCATGTCAGATATCCATTTCAGAAGACGCTTGTTCTTAAATCCTACCGTTTGTGGTTGCAGAGAGCCATTAAATTCATGCCCAGAAGGTTAACCAAAGCTGTGTTGACTTTTTTTCATCTACAAATGAATTTAATGCTGCCACGGTTGCTCGTAGCTGTTTGCAGGAGCACCGTAATGAGATTAACGAGCCTCTGATGGCTTCCATATCTGATTTTTAAATCCCCATGGGAAGCTGTGAAGGTGTCGGAGCTCTATTGATCTCGTATGGGGGCTGCGCTGGCAAAGCCAAGAGTTGTGGGGTTTTGGGTTTTTTTTTTTTTTATGTAAGAGGTTGTAGATTTGGTTGCTGTGATGACGGAGTAGCTCAACTTCGATCTGCAGCCTTGGAGCTGGCGTGGTTTGAAGAGACGGAGGAGATGCTTAGGCTGCCAGCCAGGAGGGAGTTCGTTGTGGAAAGAAAAGACGAGCACCACCCTCATCCCCCCTGCGCCGCTCTGAAGAGGGAAGCAGGTTCCATGGGGAGATAATTACGCTACTGGAAAAACTGCTGTGACAGCTCGCAGCACTGCAAGTGTGGTTCTTGTGGGGGGGAAAAAGCCCCGTTAGACACCAATTCCTTCCCTTTTTCTCCCAGTTAGGTACAGTGTCCATGCATGGTGTGTCCTGAAGCACCCCATACTTGGAATCATAGCATCATAGGATGGTTTGGGTTGGAAGGGACCTTCAAAGGTCGTCTAGTCCAACCCCCTGCCAGGAGCAGGGACATCTCCAACCAGATCAGGTTGCTCAGAGCCTCATCCAACCTGGCCTTGAACCTTTCCAGGGAACGTTCTTACCTTCTTGTCTTTGCTGTCTTTGCCTCCTTCAGGCTCAGAGGCGGTACGTTTGTTTTTCCCGTTCTTGGGCAGGAGGAGTTGCGTTGGTGGAGATGATGTACGTTAGCAAACAGTGGAGGCGCTGGAATCAAACAGACCCCTGTTCTCCAGCGCATGTCTCTGGTTTTGAACACACTCTCCCTTTCAAGGGCTGGACCACACGTGGAACTTCTCAGAAACAGCCGCTCACAAATAATTCTGGATGCGGACAGACCCTGCATACAACCCTGTGGTCTGTACTGGACCCGTTTGTGCGGACCTTTTCCAATCCTTTTTTAAGCTCAAAATTACCTCTTTGCTCGTTTAAAATGTAAACTTTTAAATCTCAAAATTCACATGTAAAACCTGAAGCGACTTTTATTCGTTGCTCCATCCTTTTTTTTTCCAGTCAGAGCTGTAGGGTTTTTAATCTTTGTAAAGATAAAGATTTCCCTTCAGATAAAATTGAATTGAGTTTCTTGATTATGATTTTCCTTATTCCTCATTTCTTTTTTTTTTTTTTTGCTGAGGAAATGTCAGAGCAAGGATAATTGTAAATCCTCTAAATTATTTTCAGATGAGTCAACGTGCAGTCAGTTGAACAATGGAATGTCTGCTCGACCGCGCTTACACAGAAAACAGCCAGGAAAGAGTAAGGCTGGAATTTCTTGAACCTTCTTGGCTGCTGGCTCTGCGAGGAAGAGCGAGTGTGGCTGTGCCAGCTGGAATGCAGCTGCTCCTTCAGTCTGGCATCTAACGCTGAGTCCCGTCAAAGTACATCGTGTGGAAGAATCCCCACCAGTTTGTTTGCAGACAGCAAAGCATCAGCGAAGACTTGGCTTGCAAGGGTGGAGGGAAGCGCTGTTGGGTCTCTGCGTGCAAGTTTTTTCAACGTGCTGCTTTGAGGATGGAGTTTGTGTGGGTTTGAAAGCCGGGATGGGTTAATCTAGGGCTGAAAAAAAGGGACAAGTATTCGTGTAGGCAGCTGGTGGTTCCACGGGTTATGGGTGGCTCTGCTCCCCTTGGAGGCAACAGCGGCGTGTGCACGTGCGTAAGAAACCTCCTTCTAGGCCTTTTCCGTCCTGTCTACTCAAAGGAGAGTAGCGGTGAGGATGTCAGAAATCCTCGGTGTCACACGGAGAGGGCTTTGCCTTTTTCTCTGCCTGTTGGTGCTGCGTTTCTCTTGCCCGTGCTCGGGGCCGGCCAGGGCGCACGCCGATCTCGTCCGTGACGACCTCGCTTCCCTTGTACTGGCAGGAGCGAAGAGCAACGTGTGGTCCAGTACTTCACCAGAGCGACTACAGCGCTTAATTTAGAGAGCGCGGAACACAACTGCCAGGACTTCCAAAGGGATTTCTCCATCTCTTTATTTCTGGACTCTCTTACGGCTTCTTCCAGTCTCTTAATTATTTTTACATATCCTGTTGAATTACTGCGAAATATCGCGTTCACTTCAAAATATGCGCTGTGTTTCTGGAACTCCAGCTCCACAGCAGCCAGGGGAAGAGAAGGTGTTGGTCTCAGCCATGCAGCCAGTGAGGTTTCGTGTCCGATTACGGCTAACGGTTTATCGACACGGGATACGGCGGTGGTAACAAACGCCCACCGAGGTGGAAGAGCGTTGCTGAACACCAGCCGATTTAATTAGTAGGCTTTTTAATTAGTACCTGGCCTCTTTTTGAGTCAAAAAGTGCCTCTGAAGTGGGAAAAATCCTGACACATCCCCTCATGGAAGAACAGAAGGTAATTTTTTGGGGGATGTTTTTTAACGCGTACACCAAGTTTTCTTGGTGCCTGGTAAGGAAAAAGTTTTCCCAGGGAATGCAGACGGAGAGAAATTGGAAGATTCGTAGGAAAGAACTTCACATTGCTACTGGGAAAAGGATTTGTGCCATTATAAATAAAATGTACGATTGCAGGGAGTTTTGTGGGCAACTCGCCCTGCTGTTACTTGCAGGGAAAGAAATGGGTTGGTGTTTGATGTTTGGCCTAAAAGACTCGAGAAACATTTCAAAGTGCCGAGGTCGGGAGAGGAAAAAGGCTTCTGGCAGGGTGCCGGCGTCGAAAACTCCCGGGCAGCGGGTGAGCGTGAATTCTGCGCGACCGCGAGTCGACGTCGCTGTCCTTCGTTGGGCGCCGATGAGCTCTGGGCCGATGTTCCGGTCCCTTTGGCTACCAAGTGAGTTGAGATTCCTGGCAGCGAAGTGCTCTGAGAGCTGTCTCTGGGGTTTTGGAGGTGTTTCATCGTCACTCCTCAGGTTGTGGAAAGCACGGTTGTGTGCGCAGCACGGGTAGCAAACAAGAAATACAGGTTTTGGGAAGAATTTCATCATCTTCTGTCTGTTTGAAGAGGGGAAGTACTGAAACAGAAACTGCAAGCGCTTCTTATTGCTGCTTACATACCCGCTCCCGCTAACGACGTTGCCTTTGCGGCTGTGTTCCGTTCGTCAGATAAAACTGAAATATTTGGGAAAAGGTTTATTGGGAATTCCAAGGGAGCCAGCGACCAGTGAGTTCCACGCGCAGCGCGTTAGGATTTGCTCTTTCCGTAAATAAGTTACCCCAGTGCCTGCTGATAGCACCTCTTCTCTCTCAAGCATCCTTTCCCGGTCTGCTCCCAGCTCTCCTACGTAGGCATCCTCAGCGTGCTAAAAGAAATTAATGGAGCCTGTCCGGCTCTCCGTGCAATAGCAAGTGCGTGGCAGCGTGCTGACTGCGCTCCCTCCTTTGGGGGTTCCAAATCTTAATGGGAGGCGTCCGCTCGGGATGGCATCGCCTTTTCATTTCTACAGGAAAAATAAAGGACGCTAGCGTAGTTCACAGATTATTTAGATTTTGCTTGGAAAACTTTTATAATTGACCGTGAGGATCTTGGGGAACTTATGGAAAGAAGTGCCGAGAGTTTTCGTGCAAAACACATCGCTAAGTCCTACATTAAATGTAAAAATTCTCGGATTACCTGATTAATCTGATGTATTTCAGCGATGAGGACAGAGCAGCTGATTCTTCTTTTCTCTTCTGTTTGCGGTTTCGTTCTGCGTTCTGCGGGGAGGAGGAGCCTGGCTCAGAAATGAACCTTCTCGTGAAATAAGAGAGATCCAGCTCCTGTATCGTAGAATCACAGAATGGTTTGGGTGGGAAGGGACCTTCAAAGCCCACCCAGCCCAACCCCCCCTGCAAGGAGCAGGGACATCTCCAACCAGATCAGGTTGCTCAGAGCCCCGGCCAACCTGGCCTGGAACGTTTCCAGGGCTGGGGCATCCACCGCCTCTCTGGGCAACCTGGGCCAGTGCTCCACCACCCTCAGCGTAAAAAATTTGTATTATATGTTACGATTTTATTCCTTTGCTTGCTATATTCTTACCTTTTTTTTATTTTTTTAACCTATTCTCTCCCAGCCGTCTCTCTTCGCCGAGTTATTCACTGTGCGCTAAAAAGCCCCTTTTGCGGGTTTCTCTTCTAAAACCATCGTCATTACTGAGAGGGGAGGGAAAAAAAAAAAAATCCTGAAGAGCTCTGTTTTAGCTTAGCGTAATGCACCTGCAACCCTCTTGAACGGCTTAAAAATCATCGGACGGCGTGCTTTCGCTGGGCAGCGCTCTACCAGATCAGTTAAGGCTTTATTGTCTATTTATTTATTTTCCCAAGAGGGCTTTTTATTACAGCCAGCGGCAGTCAGGCCGATTAAAGGTTGCAGCGAAATATTCCGGCTTCCGACGCGATGCGATAGGAACTGGGAAAGAATTAACGCGTTGTGTGCGTTATCTCTTCCCGATAACCTCGTCGCCCCACCATACGTCGTGGTCTGGGGAGGAGGGACGTTGCGCTCGGGAGTGGGAATAGCTCCGTGCTTTAGCCAGCGTGGTTACGCAGATCTGTTCTGCGCGGAGAAGGCGTTGGCGTCCTCTCGGCGTTTACGACCCCGGTGCGTAAGCAAGACGGTGGCCGAGGTACCGCGTGGAATTTACACCGGTGGAACCGCGCCAGCAGCGATTGTAAGGGCAGGGGAGAAGGAAGCGATAAGGCACGGCGTTTTTCACGTGGTTGGCTTTGCCGGTGAAGAACGATGGGAAGGAATTACGGTTACCTGATACATTTTGGGTTTTTTTTTTCTACCTCAGCCTTGCAAAGCACGTAAGCATCTCCTTACGTTTCAGTGAACTTCGCTGCGTGGTTCAGGCTGCCTGGATGCTCAGGAGAACCACAGAGGAGGTGCAGAAATCTGCTGTCCTCTTCTGTCCTGGCCGCGTTTGTTGGCTCCATGGGCCAGGAGAAGGGCAGTTTGTGGCGGATCCCCAGCGTTTTCCTTCTGCTGTCCCTCCTTTGCCTTCCTTCCGTGTTGCTCACCCAGAAAAGCGCGTGATCAGCCTTCCCAGGCAGAGTTCCTGGGGAAGCAGGGGTTAAAGGCAGCGCGGTTTGCTGCTCTGCTCGCTCAGGTGTGCCTCACAGGGCGATAAAGGACGGCTGGCGAGGAGAAACAACTTTCTGCGCAGAGCTGACGGGACTAGGCAGAATTCCAGGCTGGGAACTCTTGTTTCTATTTATTTTGCTTATTTTTTGATGGTGCCTGTCATTTTTCATGGAAAAGACTTCCCTATCTGCTGCTATATTTTTTCTTTTTTTTTTTTTCCTTTTTTTTTTTTTTTTTTTTTCTCCTGCTGAGTCATTGCCCAACTCAACAGTCATTTGCGCGGCTTGCTTCCCGGAGCCTCGGATGGGTTTGTCACGTACCTTTCTCCTTTCCTCCTGCGTTTAAGATAGCCGCACCGGTTTCCAGCCCAGCGGAACCCCTCGCAGATGCTCCCGCGGTCCCTCCCTGCGGTCGGGGTGAGTGAGGAACGTACCCGCGGCGGGATTTGTCCCGCGCTCCCTAAGCTGTTATTCCTGTGGTAATGTTTTGAAATTATTGCTTTTCCTGACACAGAGGCAGCCGGCGAACGCGGACGTGTTATCTCCTGACTGAGGGGACAGAAACCTCGTTTGCTTTTGCTTTTTTCATACATTTCACTGCTGGCGTCTGCTTGGGCAATTAAACACCTCTCGTGTTTTTATCCTCTATTCTGCATTAGAGCCAGGGTCCTCTTTTTGTTCTGGGAATATCTTTTTGATTTTCACTTGTTTATGAATTTGTGTTTCACTTTTTTCCTCTTTCTTTGTCCTCCCTTCCGTGTGCCTTTCGAATTGGGTTGGTGTTTTAGGGGCTTTCTTGGCCTGCCTGACGTAAAATAAAAACCCACAAAATTGGGCAGCAGGGCAATTAATACATTTTATTTTAAAAGGGTGAAAACTCCTGGCTGACAGTTTTTTTTCAGTTTTAAAATGTCCTTGTCCTTAGGCGCAGGTTGTTGCTGTAATGTTTTGTTGCTCGTAGTTTGCTTTGCAAATTAAAAAAAAAAACCCAAACCAGAAGCTTGACCTCTTTTTGCACCCCCCCCCAAACTGTTTGTGTTTCAGATGCTCCCCCCCCCATTAATTAGAAAAAACAACAACACAAAACTGTTCTTTTTCCTGAGCTCTGGCATTCCCAAAGGATTCGGGTGATGTCGCAGAATGAGGCATTGCAGCACGCTTACAACCTCGGGTCCTCCGCTCCAGCGTTGACAGAGCTTCTCTCCACTGGGCACAGAGACACAGGTCCATGTCAGGATGGGATCTGCCAGACCTCCAGGAAGCTCTGCAGGACAGGGGGTGGCCAAAGTCAAAAGGAGGTCTCTGAGGAATCTGTTAGGTTCTTGCTTCTCCCCGTTTTGGAAAGCTGCATCCCCGTGCAGCTGAACTTTGATGATGCTGATCTCTGCAGCCCAGTTCCTCTGTGGTTAGTGGTCCCAGTAAGTCTCTCCGTACATAGCTTATTGCTTTCTCGCCCTCTGTTTTTTGGAAGAGGGTAACGGGGAAGGGAGAGGAGGAGGTGTTGTGTAAAACCTCAGCGGTCAGAGCTGCGGAATAGGAAACGGCCGACTGCAACGCTCTCCTGCGTTCTCTGAGAGAGGGCCCGAATTATCTAGGGGTCAGCTGGGCTGGGGGCAGCTCTTGTCTTCTACATCGGTCTGGAACGTTTCGTGGAAAGGACTGGATGAGGGCAGAGCGTGTGATCCTGCAGTCTGCACAGGAGGGTGACGTTCTCCCTCCATCCTGTTGTTTAACTCCAGGCCCCGGTGAGATGGTTGGTGTTTACGGGCCGTGGGTTGGGAACTGTGAAGGTGAAGTTATTGCTGCTTCAGGCTCAGTCTTCCCCTGAAATACTGGTCAGGTCACTCGAGTTACTGTGCGTCTTTGGAAAATGGATGGAGGTTCTCTCTTTGCTCACCTCTTGTCTCCTTTGATGCAGACGGTCCATGGCTGGACATTTTGTAGTCCCCTGGCATAGGCAGGTGCAGGGTGCAGTGTAGTTGGGGGTCAGCGTGCACTGGACAACGGTAAAATCCCTCAGGTTCCACACGGTGTTTCAGTGTTGTGTTCCTCTCAGTAGCCTTCAGAGTTAACGGTTTTGTTGTGTGATGTACCATCTCTCAGTCTCTCCTCCAGAAAGAAAAACAAATCGAAATCAGGCTGAAGCCTTGGCTAATTGTTCTTTCGCTATCCATCTCCGTGGCAGCAGGAAACCTCGCAGCGGGGTTTCCATTCCCAGCAGACGCGCGTGCCGGCTCACGAGCTTTGGTACCAAAACCACGCGTGTGGGTGTTGAAGGTAGGAATGGTTGGGCAGCAGCGGGTGCAGCTGTGTCCCCGAGAACTCAAGGCGAGGGAGATCGGTGATCTCTTTCCTGTGTGGTGGGTTTGGATTTATTTTTTGTCACTGTATCGGCGTTGGGTCTGTTGGTTCTGCACAAGGTAAGAATGGAAATGTGCTCTGAACCACTGTGAGATGTTTACGCCCCTGTAGCACCTTTATCTTCTTCTTAAATCTGTTTCTGATGATTTAGCGCGGTTGTAGAGCTCCATGTAGCTGGTCAAGAGCAATCCAGTCGGAATTATAATAGTGAAAAGTGTTAGTGGTGATCTTCAGGCACGGAAAGGACTGAGCAGATTCATCTTTGCTGGTGATACCGTTGACATGGTATCATGTCTGGCTCCGCAGAAAAGTTTCAGCTGGAGAAAGGATTTCCCTGCGGAGCAGCTAGCTGAAGGGACAAGGTCTAAATGTTGTTTCGTGTTATGAACAGTTATCGCTTAACAGCGTGCGAGGCTAATTGCAACAGATGAGTTGATTGCGCTTGATCACTCCATGTGCTGAAAGCATCGTTTTTCCAGTATATGCTTCTGTGAGGAGAGATTGAACTTACCGTGGCTTTGCCTCGGCACTGAACTCCAAAAAAACAGGAGATCAGCCCGGATGAATGTCCTTGGATGGAGGCTCAGGTTGTGCTTTGCAGTTTTGAGGTGTATGTTGATCTTTGCCACATTTGGATTAGCTGTACATAGATGGGTTTTATTGCCGCGTTGTGTTACGGTGATATTTGAAGACTCCAGCGAAGATCGGAACGGCTTTTGCTGGGCAGTGGGGAAGACGTGAATCATAGAGTCTCAGAACCATAGAATCTTAAGGTTGGAAGAGACCTCCAAGATCATCAAGCCTGAGCAACCTGATCTGGTTGGAGATGTCCCTGCTCCTTGCAGGGGGGTTGGATTTAGATGGCCCTTGAGGGTCCCTTCCAATCCAAACCATTCTATGATTCTTTAAGTCCAACTACTGAGATGAAGGGCTGGCCCAGAAGAAAGCGTAATCTTAACAAATAAACAAAGGGAGGAGATTGCAAAGGAAGTGCAGGTTTTGAGTAAGAGCTTGGTGAGCTGGTGCCTGTCCTGCTGTCATTTGGGGGAGGAAAGGGAGCGGCAGGCGTCTGAGCCCAGTTTCACCAGGACTGGAGCGCAGATCGCTCAGACCATCCAAACCAGGGCTCTAATTGTCAGAGGTTTCCTAATTCCTTTTCTTATACTGGGCCAAAGCGGTAAGAGAAACCTGTTCCTGAGGAATTTTTTAGTTGACTGTCACTATGTTCTTCTGAAAGAAAAGGCCAAGCACCTAGTAAAACACATCTTTAATGTGTTGCCAAACGAAAGAACAGGTTTGTTCAGTAATCTCTGTGTGCAAAACCATGAGGATTCTGTGACTGCTTTTATAAAGCTTCTTAATAACTAAGAACATGGCTCAGAGCTTGTAAAAAAAGCTGAACATTCCAAGAATAAAGTGTTTAAAGAAGTTCTAGTTATGCAAAAGCTGAATGCAAATTATTCCAGCCCAGTTCAACAAAATTCTTAGACAAGAAGGAGTAAACGAAGCTGCCAAAACTGCGGCAGAAGAGCCAGGATGAGAAGAGGCTGGGCCTGTTGACCTCCGGTTGCTGTTTGTTGCTTTCAAGTTTAGAGGAGATCGACTGAAGGTGCTTTGGGGTTGACCTTACGGTATGCTTACAGAAGGTGTTTGGAGGAAAAGAAACAATAAAGAAAAGAACGCGTAGACGTGGATTGCAGGGCATGGTTCAGTAGGCACGGCGGCGTTGGGTTGGCGGTTGGGAAGCGTGGTTTAGGCATTCCTGCAGGTTAATAAACAAAACTCAGCTGAACCCTCGAGCAAAGGTAACTGAGGTGTCTGCCTGTATCGGAGCTTGTCTTAAACACGTCCAGAGAGCTGGAGCAGGGCAAGAAACCAATTTGTTAATTAGTCTCTGCAGCACTGTTGACCTTCTCTGCTTCCCTCTGCAGAAGTCTGTTACCAGTGGAAGGGCGTCCGTGTCCACTCTGGCATTTTGAAAAATTAATCAAGCGATACCGCAGAATTAAAAAGGTTTTTTAATTTAAAACTTCCCGGCTTTCATTTAATAAAAATGTTTTTCTCATGTCAGGTATTCTTAAATGAAAGGTTAATGGAAAAAAAAGAGGTTTTTTTTTTTTCTCCTCAAGAGAAAGAGATTTCTCTTGTGATAGACAGAAGGTTTTACCAGACCGAATTTGGAATTTGAAAATGGGAAAAGCGAGAGATTCTGGTACTGTAACGTCTGTTAAAAGTATCTTTGTTGCTGTGATGTACACGATTTGGTTTCAAAACCAATCTTGGCAGTGCCCAAGGCCAGGTTGGACGGGGTGCTGGGCGACCTGGGCTGGTGGAAGGTGTCCCTGCCCCCGGTGGAGGTGGGGGTGCAACTGGATGATCTTTAAGGTCCCCTCCAACCCAAACCATCCTGTGATTCCGCGATTCTGCTGCCTCCTGGACTTGCAGCACGGCATCGCCGTCCCGTTTTGATTGCTATCTGCTGTCTCCGCTCTTCTCCTCTTTCCGGAGCGGTATCTGTTGACGGTGTCAAACTGAAGAGCGCTTGTTGAAGACAAACGCGGTTGCTAGGAGCGAGGAAGATGAGCCCAGTGGATATACAGTTCCCTGCACACTGCGTTTGCGAGTGATGAGAAGCTTGATCCGTAATTCCTCTTTAGCGCCCTGGTAACGACTGCGTTATTTTGGCCTTTTGCGCAAATTGTTTGAGCGGCAAAAATAGCAATTTTTATCAGATAGTCTGTGAAGCTCGTTGGTTTTCAGTATAGATTTGTGTCGGCTCAGGCCTTGTTTAAATTTGGCTTGGTAAAATTTATATCTCAGAAAACATCACTGTGTGGAGCTTGAAATCTTGAATCCTTGGTTCTGTGGGGCAGAGCTGTGCTTTCACATCGGCTGAGAAGTCTCCAGGCACAACAACAGTGTGTTATAAATAATAAATAAAGTGAGAAATCAGTTATCGTCGGCGCTCGCCTCTTAAATGGAGGTCAGACGGAAAAGTCATTTGTGGGAGAAGCGGCAAGGCAAGCTGAAATGCCTGGGGGAGCGCAACCTAAAGATCACGCTTGGCATTTAATTTAAAAAAATATATAGCCGGTCCCAAACGAGTAGCTGTCGAGGAGACAATTAACTATCTGGTACGAGGACTCTGACATTCAGAAGGCTTCGTGCTTCTGTGCTAGCATGTGACTTTCGAACCGTCGGGCACCTCTGGAAGCGATTTGTCGACACCTTCACGGCCTCCCGGAGAGAGTTATTAATCTGCGTGTCATCAGCGTCTCGGTGGCATCAAAGTCCACGACAATTGTGTTACTCCTACTGGTGGGACACGTTGATGGTAAGAACCTGAACATGGGGAACGAACATCCTTGTGGGAATCTCACAACATTTTAAGAGTTTCCATCCGTTCTCCTCCGCTGTTGGATTTCAGGATCTGTTTCTACAAACCCACTTTTTATGATTCTTCCTCCCCTGGCACAAGCAGAAGCGTGGAAACATCTTGTATTTGTGGATGGCGGGGCTCCTTCAAACCCACCGGGAAACTTTTTATCTAATGGAAGTAGCATTAAACATTTCCCGTATTATAAACCCAACGCAGCAGTAGAATTTAAGGGCATCGAGCTGGATATTCACATCCTCATCCCATCAAGCACCTGTGCTCCTCTGCCTTTGAGGCGCGCTCCTTGTGACCATTGGGAGAACGGCGCCAATGGGTTTTCATTCCTGATAAGCAGATACGGGACCAGCAAATGAGAACATGGAAGAGGACGTCAGATGTTTTCTTGATCCAGTTGCATCCTGGACAGGCGTACAAGCTCTGACTGGAAATCCATCAACTTGACCTACCCCAGAACTTTAAAGACCGGGCGTGAACAGGGGCTGCGCCTTTTGTGAAATGTCCTGTAAACGTTTGTTCCGGTACGTTTGATTCTCAATTTACAACGAAGGAGGATTCGTTCATCTGAAGAGAGATTGCTTAATGGCCTCTCTACAGCCAGAACTTTTATTAAATATCATGGTGTCAGGTTGCGTTGGAAGGGCAGTTGGAGCTGCTAAATGAAGAAGTGTCCTTTAAAATAAAAAAAAAAATATATTCTGTTCTCGTTTTGCAGTGAGTTTTCAGTCATTTACAACTCCCATAAAGGGGCCAAATGTCAAGCTTATGGAACAGAGCGGCTTCTTTAATTTATTTGGCCGTTAATGTTTACAAAATATATGTTTTAAGTGCTATTTTCCCCTCCCGTGAAACAGGGTGAAACGAGACAGTTAGTTTTGTTGTGGCCTGACACGTGTGGAGAATCAGACCTGCGTACGGTGGGCTATTTATTTGCTCTATGAATTAAAATAACATCAAATAGACATAATACACGTGCGCGTTAAAATGCGTGTATATAATTACACGTATATATATAAAATGTTCTGAATTTGTCTTGGGACGAGGCCAGACCCTGTGCTTCGGCTTCCGTCTCCGTGTCATCCTTGGGAACGCAGAGCTCCCGTCAAGTCTGAAGTAGCGTAACGAGGAGCGTCTTGCGTCGCTGCTTTCCTAGATTCAGATCAGATATTAGGAAAAAATTTTTTACGCTGAGGGTGGTGGAGCAGTGGCCCAGGTTGCCCAGGGAGGTGGTGGATGCCCCATCCCTGGAAACATCCCAGGCCAGGTTGGATGGGGCTCTGAGCAACCTGATCTGGTTGGAGATGTCCCTGCTCCTGGCAGGGGGGTTGGGCTGGGTGGGCTTTGCAGGTCCCTTCCAACCCAAACCATCTTGTGGTTCTATGATTCCCCCTTTTTGGCCCTACTCTTCCGTGCGTATTCAGCAGTTTTCTCTGCCACCACCAAGTTTCAGCTCTCACTTTCAGTTAAAATAAGCGGCAAACTTCTCATGTGGTGGAGCTGGGGCCGGGAGAAACAGCCCAGATCATCTCACTCTTGATACGCGGAGGAGAAATGGAAGAGCCGCCACGCCGAGCAACACATTTTCAGGTTTAAAAAATCAAATTCTTTTCAACACATGTGTCGCAAAGGTGCAAGTCTCCCGTCCGAGCTGGCGCTGCGCCTCTATGTTCCAAATAATGGTGTTGTCCTGCACGATTTTTTTTGGATGTATCCAGCTTTCACCATGCAGATTTGTTTTTTCTTGCCTCGTTAGGGACGGCCCGCTTTCAATCGGTGACGCCTGCGGTGGGAACGGCACGCGGAACCGTTTAGCGGCGTAGGCCTGAGGCACCGTGACTTTTGGTTTTGAGGCCTGTATTCCTCGGGATACGTTTGGTTTTTTTCACAGAGCAGAAACGTGATCACAGAGCTAGGTGTAAAATTATACGGGGTATAACTTTGTAACCCAGCTGTGCTATTACTGTGAGCATTAATTACCTCGCGCGGAGCACAAAGGAGAGTTAAATGCTTTGGCCAGGCCGAGTAGGCCTGAAATACGCTCTGTAGGGTGTCTGAGAGGTGACTCCTTGTTTGAAGAGCAGTTTACCTCGATAAAATGATTCACACCCTTGTCCTGCTTGAGAATTCTTTAAGATTCCTGGGTTTATAAAAGCATTTTTGTGGTTGTATGAGCCACATAACTGAACAGCGCAACAGATGGTACGTAAGATTACGTTGAATTTGTCCCTGAGTATTCAAGCCTCTCTGTCCTCTTTTCCAGAAGGATGAAGTCCTCTGCACATACAGAAGAAGATGACCTTGTCCCCGAGCTTCAGAAGAGCATCCACCCCAGGGAGCGGCCGGACTGGGAGGAGACTCTCAGCGCTATGGTAAAACACCTCGTCGCGGTTCCTAGATCCATTATTTTCCCTTCCCAACAATCTTATACTCTAGTTCTGCGTCGATTTATATTCCCTGCGTTTTGGGTTTTTAAATGGATTGCGTCATACTTTCAACAAAACCAAAATATTTTCCTTCCTCTGGCGGTTTGTCAAGGAGAGGGAGAGGGAAGGAGCCCGCGTGATGCTTCTGCCCCATTAATCCGTGCCCCAGAGCAGGTCTGGTAACCAATTAAAAGGTCCGCCAACGATTTTCAGCCTGCATTAACCTCTTTTTCAGCCAGGCTTTGGAGCACGAAGGGGAACTTCTTGTAAAAACGTGCTCTTTGAAGCGTGCAGCGTTGGGGAAGAATAAGGTTTTTAGCGAAGCGCTGGCTCAGTCTGCAGAAATAAAACGTCGGCAGAAATAAAACGCCAGCTGACCTGCAGGGAACGGAATTGCAGAAAGCAAGCACCGGGGCGCCGTTCTCACGCTGCAAATGGACGGTGGGCCACAGAGAGCTGCATTACCTTGGTTTATTTATTTTATTTTTAAATGAGTGAGTGCTTGACCCGCCTTTTCTTCATCGTAGTCGTGCTCCTGGAGGGCAGATTACTTACCGGGATGCGGCACAGGTGAGGGTTTTTCCCTCGCGGCGGATCGTGCGGTGGTGGGAAGCCGTACGCTCTCCGCTCCTGGATTGCCACAGCAGGAGAGATGGGCTGGAGGACGATTGGATTCTCCGGATGTATTGGGGCGGAGGGGTGTTCGTCCCCATGGATTCTTTAAAGTTTAAAGTGCAATTAATTTCCACCGAGGTCATGTGAGATAGGTTTTGGATTAGCTGTTCTTTATACACCATTCAGAAAATGTGTAGGTAATGAGCTCCCTGTGAGCCAGGTATTTATTTTATCATTTTAATTTATTTTAATTGACTCCTTGCTTATCCACGGTTAATTTTGACTTTTTGCAATTGTCACTTCCTAAGTTTTTTTTTTTTTTTCCTTGATATTCCTTCTCTCCGCCTCGGCCAGCGGTTCCCACCGGTGCCGCCTGTTTGAGAATGCTGTCCGTTCTCATCAGCACCGCTCAGCCAGCGGCGCGCGCTCCCCTCCTCGGTGCGCGGCGCTTCTCCGTCCCCTGGAGCCGGCGGCCTCCCGTACATCACGGTTTGACACCGCGCTGTCTGTAACCTCGAGGTGCGTCTCGGGAACGCGGGGCTGTAATTCGGTGTCTCCACCTCTGACACACGTTGGCTGGCACACCTCATTTGTTATTGGGTTTTTTTTTTGCCGTTGTTGATTCACAGCGAAGGAAAGGTTCACCTGTTCTGGCTTGATGCTTCTGTTCTCATCAAGGTTCTTGCGCTCACGGACGTTGTTCGGCGTTCAGCCAAGGCGGTCGTGGCAATCCCAGGCACAAATCCAGGCTGGGTGGAGAATGGATGGAGAGCGGCCCTGAGGAGAGGGACTTGGGGGTGCTGCTGGACAAGAAGCTCAACATGAGCCGGCAATGCACACATTGCCCAGCGAGGCGGTGGGTGCCCCATCCCTGGAAACGTTCCAGGCCAGGTTGGCCGGGGCTCTGAGCAACCTGATCTGGTTGGAGATGTCCCTGCTCCTGGCAGGGGGTTGGGCTGGGTGGGCTTTGGAGGTCCCTTCCAACCCAAACCATTCTGTGATTCTGTATGCGTGACGTTCCTCTCGCTGCACTATTAATTCACTTTTTACAACACGTCCTCTCGCGCAGCTCTGTGCCGGCAATATAAATACTTGAAGGGTCCAGATGGCTGTAAAAAAAATAGATTTAGAGGGCGATAAGCAAGAAAATTCCCATCTCGGATCTGCTGCACGGTGGTTTGGTATGAGGAAGCGCAGGGCTACGTGTAAAGCGACTCAACCTGGATTTGTAAGGCTTGGATTTGTTGTTCTGACCTCGTGGCCCTCCGAACGCGTTGGAGATGGGTAGGAGAACCTCGCTTGCTCGTGTTTACGGTGCTGGGTGAATCAAATTCCCACTTCTCACCTCTGCTTGGTACAGCCAAACGGGAATATTGACGAGATGTGAATGCTGACAGGACAACGTTCAGCACTGCCACTTTCTAAACTCTAAGCAATGCATCTGCTGTATTCTGGCTTTTTCCTGATCATTTTAAGCCTGAGATTGTTTTTTTTTCCTTGCTTTTTTCCTTCATTTTGCATTTTTAGCAGCATCTGGTTTAGCCTTTTCCTACAGCACGCTCCTTACGTAGGATGAGAGTTTCTCATAGGGGCATAATTAATTTTTGCTAGTTATTTGTGTTTAGACTTCTAGGTTTTGTTGTTACTTGCTGCCACAACCCCTGCGGAACGGAGGTTGGCCATGGTTGAGTCGTTTTCTCCGTTGCTTCCCGTGGCAGAGAGCTGGAGACCCAAAGGCTTTGTCCCTTGACATGAATTTCACGCGATGCTTATCCATTTCTCTCCTGTATGCGTTTTTGTACTTTGGGAAGAGGCGGTTCCTGCATTCACAGTTAGGTGAACGTACGTTGCAGACGACTTCTGTTGCCTTTTTTACATTTATCGTACTTTCCCCTGCTTTTTCAAACTTCTTGGTTCTTGTTTGTGGTTTAGCAGAGAGGCAAGGGATTTTGTATCGGAGACCTGGTTCGGCTGGGCGCTTCTCGAAACTTGGTCATCGTTCGGAAATCCTGCGCTGTGGATTTTGAGAACCAGGCTGAGTGAGATGCAGCAGGAGCTGGACAGGCTTTACCGGAGCTGGATAACAAGACAGCAGCCCGAGGAGTCCGCAAGGATGCTGTATTTTGTATTCCTCCCCCAACTCTTGTTCTGTATTTTTAGAATTTGATCATATTAGACCGTTTTTCTCGCTGTCTCAGCCTCTGATTCCCGCTGCGCCGCCGGCCCGCTGGGTAACCTTCACACGCGCTGGTTTTTCCTTTCTCTGCTCTGGTTTGGAAAAGGCACTTGGTGGTATTGACTTTCTTTGCCGGACACTTCTCAGTTTTAGGGATGAAGAAACCGTATTTGAGCCAAGTCATACTGCAGTGTATGGATCTTCTAACACATCTCTGAGCTGGCGATGTTATTTTAAAAGGAAGGAGTTTCTTTTCCTTGTGAGGTCCTGAAAAGAGCTCTATTTCTACGCTACAGGAAAAGCAGCGGTGAAAGAGAGCCTTTGTAGAATATTTCTCACATGGGCCTGCGGAACAGCTGTCCTCAGGCTGTCGTTAACTTCAGCACAAATTGATGTTTGTACTTAATATCCCGCTTACCTTACATTCTTGGCCACCTGACTTACCCTCAGCCCCTTGTTCTTCCATTTCTCTTCATTTTGTGTGGAAGCGGGGGCGAAACGGTGATGAGGTAAATACAAAAATCTGTATTTCTGCACCCTGTTGAAACTGTGCTGTCGCGGAAAGACGCCACCTGAGGCTGTCGGCAAGGAGGTTATTGAGGTGATAGCCGGGCGTTGCTGTTCTATAACCAGGTTTTCTTAGGAAAAATACAGGCTTACAAAGGTTTTGGAAAGGCACAAGGGTTAGACTCTGTGCTGGGATGTCCCTGGAATAATCTCAGTGCTTCTCTCGGGTCGGATGGGTTCTGAGATGCGTCGTATTTCCAGCCTGTGGTACCGGGTGAGGTAACGTGCCGTGGCTTGGGACGCTAATCAGGGCTTTTTAATGAGCCGTCAATACATCGCTCCCTTAAATCTGGGACGTGAGCGAGGAGAAAACTATTTTTAAGTGCGATTTATAAAAGCACGTAGAGATCAGTGAACTGTAAAGGTTTGAAGAAAGATTTCGCTCTCCTCAGCGCGGGGTTTGTGTTTCAGTCTTTGTGCGGCACTCAGCCCCGTGCTGCCCAGATCCGGATTGTGGCTCCTGCAAACCCTAGGAGCAGGTGGGCTTTCTTGTTAAATTATTTTTATTTGCTTGTTTGGTTTTTAATTATAAAAAAAAAAAAAA
Organism: Chlamydotis macqueenii; assembly: GCF_036417535.1. NCBI lineage: Eukaryota > Metazoa > Chordata > Aves > Otidiformes > Otididae > Chlamydotis > Chlamydotis macqueenii. The sequence continues at coordinate 1,438,710 of NC_141579.1, read as the reverse complement.
CGGGCGTGTTTCTGAGCATGTCAGTCCTGACCCAAGCTAACACGGATACTTCCAGGAACTCCGGCAAAATCTGGAGAACTAGGGAGTGAATCCCCTTGTCCCTGTCAACCACGGTGACGTCCAAAAGGTGATTTACTGAAATGACCTCGTTTCAGCAGCCGAGATCCAGAGATAAAGTATCCTTTACTGTGTGAAAGTTGACATTTTGGATGGTTTTTTTACAGAAACTGTAGTACGTCTTCCCTATCTGGCGCTCGGCAGCATTTTTATGTGGATGGCTGCAGCTTAGACCGCATAGCAGATAGGTCACAAAGATGCCGGCGGGATAGGAATGGGATTTCGGGAATGCCGGCGTTGGTATGAGATAACATTCCCTCCAGCACACCGAGCGGTCAGCAGGCTCGGTCAGAGCGGTTCTGGTCCGGCGCTGCGCCGCTAACCTGTATTTTGTTTTCTTTTTTCCTTTGTTCTGGCAAGGGACGATGTTTTGTGTGTGGTTCTTTCTTGCCCTCTCCCTCTTGGGTAGAGAGGCATTTTTATTTCACAGCCCAGCTCCCAGCGTGAAGCTTGTCCCCGAGAATCTCTGAAAATCGGGACAACCGCTTGATTGGCACGTTGGCTTCCGTTTGGGTTTGCCAATTAAATGAGTTCAATTAAACCAGAACGGATACTGTGTTTAAATCATCCCCTGCAGTTCTGTCTGGCTGTATTTACATCGGTCACCGCGGCGCTGGCGTAGGTCTGCGCGATGTTTGGGATTTAACCAGATCCCGTGGTTGCAGACGGTTCTGGCTGCGCAACCCAACGGTTTTGCACCCGTAGCCTCAACGCTTCATCTTTGCTTTAGGCTTGGTCCATGAAAAGCCGTGCTGGATGCCGCAGGGGCTTCCTGCCGTGCTTTTTCCATGGAGTAAGGCTTCAGATCGTTTCTCACCCTCGAAGGCAGCATGTCTCATTGAGTTAATTTTCCTCAGCTGGCTCAGGATCAGTGGGACGGCGGCTGCGACCTGGTTCTGGGAGGATGTGTGACCTCCTGTGTGAGCTGGTTTGCAGTTTCAGGCTGAAAATCGCTGCTGTTCTCTGTGACACGGGCCAGTTTATTGACTCCGTGGTCCCTTTGTGGGACTGGATGTGGTCTTCCGCGGGTTCAAAGTGCACCAGAAATATTGCAGAGATCTCCTGGGAGAAGTTTCTGGGTTGGATTGTTCCCTCCCACCTCCCGTGCTGCAGAGGACCGTCTCGAGACGGTTACGGTGAGAGAGTTTCTGGGATGAGGAGCTGGGAAGTGAATCGCCGAGCTCATCTCATTTAAAAATAATCCCCCAGAAGAAGTTGAACTTCCCTCTTTTTTAACCTGGATTGTTTCAGGGACTTGCACTGTAGCCGCTAAAACAGTTGCAGCTCCCGTGAGAGGAAATAGGAGCCGGTAGCCTGGGGCTGAAGGATTGGGGTGGGATTTTAAAAAAATGGGCTTCACCTCTTCAAGCCAGGCTGTCGTGAAACCCTGCTGTTTTTTATGTTGTGTGTTTTTGTGTGGCTGCCTGGCTGCTCTTGGCTTCTCGGTGTGGATGGATGGACTGGTGTGTTACGGTTGCACGCGTGTGTCTGGGTTTTTGGTTTTATGCCTCAGCTTCTGCCTTTTTCCTGAAGTATTGGCCTTTAGGGAAAAATATCCCTCAATTTTAGCTGATAACTTTATGAATGCAAGAAAGCATCCTTGGAGGATGAAGATACTCAGCAGGTTCTGCAGAGTTGATGTTCTTGGTGGTGTGAGGAAGAGCTCATCATTCGTCTTCCCAGTTTTCCTGACCAGTAGCGTGGAAAGACCTTTCTGCTGCTCCTGTTCTGCCCTCACCCGAGTGACGCCGGGTCATTTCTGGGAAGCAGTGTCACCTCAGCACGTGTCACCTTCCCTAACCTGGTTCGGAGAACTGGCCCGTTGAGGCTGAGCAGGGTTTTTGGTCAGGAAGGAGAAGGAATCCTGCCCAGCTCCCGACCAGCAGCTGGAAGCTGCTCCAGTGGTTTGTGGTCGTGGGCCAGGTTTTCCCGGATAACGCTGGAACGACGTTAACGAACCGGCTCTTTTGTTCCGTTGCCCAGAAGTTTCTGGACAGCTTCTGGTATAAATTGCACGTTACGAGTAGACGCGTTCTTCGCGTGACTGTGTTGTGCTGAGGGTTTGGAAATTGAGTGTGTTGTATACCAGTTACATATTTTATCCCGTTGGAACGAGCTCCCGAGCTGCTTTACTCTTGATTCCACTTCCCAAATTGGTTATTTCACATCTGAGCTGGGGATGGTTTTCCCCGCGTATCTGTGAGCTGGAGAACTTGATTGGAAAAAGCCATCCATGAGTGGTCAGGAATCTGTTCTTTGTTCTGCCAGCCTGATCCTTGATGCTAAATGGATGCCCTGGACCAACTCCTCTTCAACGCTGAGGCTCAGGAATGAGAGATCTCCCAGCTCATGGCAACGCTTAGAAGTTGTTTTTTTTTTCTTTTTCTTATTTTTTTTCCCCCTTTGGAAGGGAAAAGCTGGGAGTAGAAAAAAAAAAACAACCAGCATCCTGTGTGGTCTTTGGAAAGAGAAGAATTCGCTGTTCACCATGCCATGCAGTAAGTGCTGGCTGGAACAGTCCAAGTGGAAAATGGAATTAAAGCCCTAAACTCCAAAAAAAAAAAAAGGATACACATTAAAATATCTGCCTTATTGAATGCAGATTTCTGAGGCGTGGGATTAGGACCGTGCAGAGTGTCCCTACTGGAAGCACTTGCCGTTTTTTACTGACTTCCCTCCATCACGTTTCTCGTTTACCGGGAGGTTTTAAAGGCATCTCTGGCTGGGTACCTGCTTCCCCACGTTCCACAATGCCCACAGTGGGATTACATTAAAAAATCAGAACCGCTTCTAATTCCTCCAGCCGTTCCGGCCCCGAGCGCCGTCCGCGCAGAAGGGCTGGGTGAGGAGCTAAGTGATGGCTTCAATGTCAAAAAAAAAAATATATAAAATTTAAAAGGTTTGATCTTTTCTCTTTCTGAAAAAACCATCTTGGTGCTTTTCTGCTGGATCTCCGTGCCTTGGATTGCTGGAATCGGAGCGCGCTGGAGCTTCACACTCTCAAGGGTCAGATTTATCTGACGCCTTGACGGGCACGCAGGTCCTTTGGGTACCAGAGCAGCAGCTTGGCTTGCTTTGCAGCTCTGCGTGGCTCCGGGTGGGTGTTAAACGTGCCACTGCTGCGCTCTGCTGATCTGGCCGGGCGTAGCACGGGGGTGAGTTGAAAAATCCATCCTGTCGGCTGGGAAATTCGGAGACTGTGCGACCTGGGTACTTCAACCAGATGCGATGGCTTCGTCTTGTTAAATGTGGCCGGGTGTCCCGAGCAGCTCTGGAAGACGGAGCTGAAACGCGGTGAAGTGACACAAACATCCAGAGTCATGACTTGTGCTAAAACAACATTTCCATTTCCTGCTGTTCTTTAAAACTCTAACAAAGCTGAGTTTATTTTGGAAAGCTCTGGGAGGTCGTGTCGTTGAGGTTCCCCTCCCTCCCCGTCCCCCTCCCCTTTTTTTTTTTTGTTTTTTTTTTTCTCTAAGAAAATCAAGGGGAAACGCAGATGATGTAAAGGAAAGACTGTCATGGAAACCAGCTAGCATTTTGAAGCAGCTCTGCCGTTTTTAGAAACAAGGCCGTGTGCTGAAAGAATCCAGAGATCCAGATCAATCTGGTCCTTCCAAACTGGTTTTGGTGGGGGACTGGTGGTAGGAAGATGCAGAGTGTTGCTGCCTGTCTAATAGTTGCTCTTGCTTTGTGTTAACCCTGGGTTAAGAGTGAGTTTCCGCCTTCACGAATCCCACTGGAACTGGGCAGCCTGGCTACGTGCTGACCCGTCAAGCCTTGCGTCGCGTCCCTTCCTGTACGCGGCACCTCCGCGGGGGTTTTAGCATAGCGCTGCGGAAAACCAGTTCACCAGGTACAGGATTCCTGGAGCTTGGTGGGATTCCACCCTCTTGTGCATCCCAGTGGAAGTCTGTGCCAGGAGGAGGAGGACCTTGGGTTTTGCAGAAGTTCAACGTTCTCCCATACTGAGGATACCAAGGTGGAAACCTTATCACGTCACGTTCACTGGACTGTTCTCTTGAATTTCACCTGCGTTTCCAAATTTCTGGATGTGAGGGAGATGGGTTGACGTGTTTTCTGGTAAATGCAATGAGACTTTTTAGGAGAAAATCCTTTCGCATGACGCAGTGGAGTTGTTTGATAGAAATTATTTATGACTAAGCTTTGGTGTGCGAGAGATCACGAAGCTGAAGTTGTCCAAATTTAAAGACCAAAAATTTCAGCTTAAAGCTGGACACGCTGATTTGTGAGCGCGCTCAGGTTCCCAGGGAGTTTATCAGCCACACTTGGAAATCGCCCAAGCGATGGAGACCCTTCGGAGATCCTGCTGCCCGCCCAGCAAAGGGCTGTGGTGGGTTAAAACCGGAATGACCGTCCCTCTGAGGTGGGCCAGACGGGTAGATGTTCTCCAGAAACTGCTCAGAGCATCTTAGACTCGCAGTCGATGTTCGATGTCTGTTATAAAATCCTGATGTTCTCAAATATCGTCCTACTTGCTGCTAATTTAAGCTAATTTTGCTCAAAAGCCTTCAGTGGAGATGCGAGAGGACTGAGGATCCTGGTAGAAGTCAACACACCGCATCCTGGATGGGGTCCTGATTTGTTTTCCAAGTTCTGGGCCAAAGCAGACTGGTGCAGCGGTGACATGGAGCTTCTTCCTCCTCTTCTGAGAGATCCTTGTTCTGCAGTGGGGTCCAAAGAGCTCAGACCTGCTTGGAAAAGCACCCAGAGTTCATTAGCACGTCTTACTGGGGTCCGTTTCAACGGAACTGGGAGAGGCAGAAATCTCTTTGCAGCACGACTGGGACAGAACTCAACTGGGAAGAAGAGGAGAATACAGCTTTTTCGGAGAGAGATGCTGGCATTTCAGTCTCCTGGAGGCGTGAGCGTTGCCTACGCTGCTTTGAGTCAGAGCCAGGGTCTCTACCCACGGCTGCAAACTGGCTGGAAGCCCACGTTTTCCTGTCAGATTAGTTTCTCCATGTTTATAGCCCACCAGCTCCTACCGCTGATGGAGAAGAAAAATTCTTTTTCTTCCTACAGAAATGCTGTTCCTTAGAAGGCGAAGGCGAGCACATCCAGCTTCGCCTAAAAGCAGCGTACGGGAACGGCACATTTATTGCTGTAATTCGTGATTTTCTTATGTAAAAGGAGTTTTATTAAATTGGTGAATCCTCTTGATGTTAAAATTGTCCTTGTTTTTGTTCAGTGAGGGGATGCGATGTTCCGTACGGCTGTGGGACAGCGGAGTCGAAGCGGTGCGTACGCTCAGGGCCGTGAAAGGCGCGGCGGGGAGAGCTGGCTCCGGATTTATTCGGTGATGGGGAAAGAGGGGAGAGCCGCAGCGTTCCTTTTCCAAGGGCAAAGCTGGAAATACCAGCAGAGAACGTGCTCAGCTCAAGTCCTTTGTGAGCCGCAGGGATGTAGGCTGGATGTCTACGACGCGTCTGCATCCGACCTGTCTTCTCCTTGGATTCCCTCTGTCAAGGGGGAACAGCTTTTGGACCGATCATCTCTGCTCAGAGGTGTTTTGGTGGACCAGTACCAGTGGACCAGTTTTGGTTGGTACCGGTATTTTGGATCACGGCACGGCAAGAGAAACCCGTGGTACCCAGCGTTTCGGAGCCCCCGCGATGGCGAACGCTACGCCCGCAACGGCTCGGGAAAGAAACAGGAGAGGACGGGAAAGCGTGACAGAATAGACAAAAAAAAAGGGAGTTTGGAGTTCTGGCCTCACTCAAGTAGATTAGTTGCAGTGATTAAGGAATTTTAATATCTTCATGCGCTGCCAACAGCTTCAAAAGTTGTTGGTTTTTTTTTTTAAATTCACCTCCCAGTTCTAAGTTCTTTACCTTTTCTTTCTTCTTTTTTTTTGCAGGCAAGAGGCGCAGACATCCCTGACATCACGGGGGAGCTGCCGCTCCGGACCTGCGGCAGCACAGCCAGTATGAAAGTGAAGAACGTGAAAAAGTAAGAGCAGCCTTCTTGGATTTTTTTTTTTCTGCCTTTGCTGGGCTTCCAGTTTTGCTGTCGTGGGTTTTAGCTATTGCGCTGCAATCTAGCTAGGGCGTTCGGCAACAGTTTTTGGTAGTGTCTTCTTCCAAGCAACCGAAATCGCTGCGAAATAAAGTAAATTTTAGGGAATGTAGTCTAAAACTAGGGGCACGTGAGGTTTTGTTGGCTCTCTCACCTGTTTCTGGCCATAGAAGCAAAGTTTATTAGGATTTTGAACTTCACTGTTATTGTCTTTTTAAATTTTTATGATTTCTTTCTGAAGCTGATGAATTAAACAATGTGTAAAAAAACCAAAAACCCAGGCAGCGTATAAACGAGATCCTTCTGCCCATCTCCCTCTGCTCTGGGAAGCTAAACCAGGACAAGTGGGTGGCCCAGATTTTCTCATTTTATCTCTTCCTTCTTTCGCGCTCTCTCCCGTTCCTCTTCATTTGAGTGAGTTTTGCAGGATTTTTGGTTTTTAGGGATTTTTTTTTTTTTTCTCTGATCTCCTAGACTTTTTTTCCCTGCGGGCTTACACTCTCTCATTCTCTCCCAGAGAACATAAACCAACGTATTACGCTTGCAGCTGAGGTTTCAAACCTCTGACTGCCCAGGGGATGAAAAACCCTCAATAATACTTGACTTATTTTTGCTCAGAGCGCCGACCCGAGCAGCGGACCCCCCGCTGTTGATTGATCTGTGCCTTCAGATCGCCTCGCGGCAGCGCTGCGCCGCCGTGAGGGAAGCGGCTCTTTGTTCTAGCGCCGAGCAGCCGGATGCCGCATCTCACTTCCCACTCCTATTCCCGTGGGAAGAGAGCGCTAGATAACGACAATCTCATTGGCTCACCCCCCCCCCAGAAATATCTGTAGGAGCCTATAATCGCTTCGGCAGAAGCAAGAGCGTGTTGCAGAGCTAGAGGATCTCTTCCCCGTCAGCCGCCGTTGTAGCTTGGGAATAATTCTGCCTGACTTTTGAATTTTGCAAAAGGCGAAGGATCACTAGCGTTTGTTCTGCACCCTCAGATACATCAACCCGGGACTGATGGGCTGTGATGCCTTTCACAGGTAACGTTCTCCTTTCCTACGTGTCTCGTGTAAGGCTGTTGATTTTGCACTGCAGAAATGCTTTTTTTTTTTTTTTTTTAAAACGCCGAGCGGCTTGTCCCTGCACCGTTTCTTGGAGATGTGGGCTTTGGTGTTGAGGAAATGCCACGCGGTTCTGTAAGGATGCAATGCTAGAAGGCGCTTGGCAATTCAGTTTTCCTTTCTCAGTTCCTTTCTCCACTGTTTTGCTGCATCACATCGACAAACCCCTCCGTTCCCTCGGCTTTAGGATGAGAAAGTCGCTATTTCCTAGCACTAATTGCATTTTATAACGGCGCTTGGTGCTGTGCTTCGCACCTCTCTCACGGCATTCTTTTGGTGTGCCGCAGGTTGTCCTTCACCAAGGGCCATTTCCCGAAGATGGCCGAGTGCGCGCATTTCCACTACGAAAACGTGGACTTCGGCAACATACAGGTGAGCTTCACGCTTATTCGATACGCAGAACGGCCTTGTGTTCGGCCGAAACCCGGGGAGGCGGGCGGCAGAGGCGCCTCCGCTGAGGTTTTGGTTTCTTGTTTGGTGAGAAGAAGTTAAAGCAAGAGTCTCCTGATTTGGAATTGTGCCGGGTCGGAATCTGTCCTCAGCCACGTGGCCACCTGGAGGTGACAACCTTTTCATTTGTAAGACGTTTCCTGCAATACCGAGTGAATTATTTACAGCCTCTCGCGCTTCCGACCTTGACAGCTTTGCACGGAGAATTACGCAGCTTTTTTTTTCTCTCTCCGTGAAATTCCTACCGAGAAGGAGCTTGGCTCCTGCTCGGCGCTCGTGTTGAGCCGGTTTCTGTGCGCACGCGTGGATTTTTTTCTTTTTGCATCGTGCGAAAGTTCCCCTTTGAGCTCCCCTCTCCATCGTACTCAGCGCAACGTACAAGCTGGAGAGAGCCTGCAACTTTTGCACGGCGCAAAAGCGTTTTGAAGACAAATTGCTTCATTCTTTTGTGGGTTTAAGCGTTTCTGGAGATGTTTTAAGGATGGCAGGGCGTACCTGTAGGGTTGATACGCTGAGATTTTTGTGTTTGTGAGAGAAGTAAAATCAGATAATGCATCCTTTACGGATTTTCTCCGTGTTTTCTGCTGACAAACCTGCAGCGTGGTCTGGTGGGAAGCTTCCCCAAGCAGGAGCTCTCATTTTTGTGGATGTTGCTGCACCCACAGCTTTCCGCCGTCCTCCTCCTCAGTTGTCTCTGTGATGTCCATCTGGCGCTAGCGGATCGCCAGCTCCCGTAACCAGAGTGGTCCGGCTGGAGAACGAGAACTGGGGAAGGACGGCTCGGGAATACAGAAGGGTAGGGTGCTGTATTTCCCCAGTAGAAGACCAGTATTAATGGTAAAATAAATGAAAGCTGTTAAAAAACCGGCAATATTAGTTTACAGATTTAAAAATAGGACTCGGACGTTTTAACCCAGCGTTTATCGGTATCAAGGTAGGGTGGAGAGCAGCAGTGGGACGAAGTGATTTGCAAATGACAGCTTGGCACCTAATAACGAATTGCGGCGTTGCATCGGAGGAGCGGTGGGTGTAAACTCCTTCCCAAATCTATTCACTGTTACAAATTTGCATGGCAGAAGCGCAGAATTCTCAGAATTGTGTAACGCTGTCTATTAACAGCCTGGCCAGCTTTCAGGTTGTTTCGTAACGTGGATGTCACACATAATGTGGTCTCAGGGTATTAATATCTTGGCATTTCACCTCATGAGATGGTTTTAAATTAACTTTCTGAGATGCGTAGGAAAGGATTTGTTCTCTTCTTACCCCGGCAGCATGCTATAACGGAACGAGGTGCGTTTTGGGATGCTTTTTCTCTTCAGAAACGTTCTGCTGTCCTGCTTCCAGCAGTGTTTTAACCTTATCTGCGTCTGGTCGGCAGGAAATTGCTGGTTTGCAACGCTCTCCTCTCTGTGGAAAGTCAAACTTCGCGTCTGACCTTTCCAGATAACATTCTTTGCTCCCTGAAAAATGCAAAAGGAAAGGAGAGAAAGTGCTGTAACGCACATCTTAGCGCTTCAGCGATCCTGCGTTTGCCACCCATTCACCCCTCAAACCGCGCGGTATCTGCGTTTGCGCTGATGTAGCTGCCTTCTAAAAATAAAACCCGGCCGGAACGGGGTTGCCTTTCGGCGCGTGGAAGAGCCTCTCCTTATCTGCCAAGCCTTGGCGTCGCGAGCGATAGCAGCGCGTTATCAGCGCTGAAGGGAAGCGTTTCGACCAGAATGGCTTCCGCCGCCGGGAATTCCTGTGACGAGCTCGGCCGTTATTGTTTGCTGTCCCAACGCCTTCGGCGAGCTGCAGCCTCCTGGCCGGGACGATGGGCTGCGTCTCAGCGACGGCTCTGCTTTCCACCTCTCGTTGTCTTTTCTTGGTGTGTTTTAAGAGTTTGAAGCCTTGCAGGGGTCAGTTCAGTTCTCCTTGTGCCTTTTGTCTGCAAAGCCTGGTGAGAAGATATTTTTGGGAGTCGTCTTCTTTTGGTTTGCCTTTTTTTTATTTAATGCTATTGCAGGGAAGGAGGTGAGGAGGGGAAATGTGCTTGTGAGGGTGTCTGTGTTAATCACACAGCAAGATTTTTTCCTGGAATGGATTGCAAAGGAAAGAAAAATGGCAAAGCCGGACCGTTCTGTGGGCACGATGACTTTCAGCAGCGTGGCATTACAGCGGCTACAGGCTGTAACGTCTTCATTTATTCCGCCTATTAGCTAAGTGTTTAAAAACTTATTTACTTTAAAAAGTGAAACATGAAATATCAGTCCCTCCGCCCCAATCTCTTAGAAGATGGAAGTACACAGTAAAAATCACAAAACCTGGCCTGAATTTTGCTGTGTGTTGGTGTTATGAAAGACGATTTTGCTGAGTTTTGCTTTTGTACGCCCGTACTGCGTAGGAAGAGATGCTCCTTTTTAGCCTTCCACCTCCGGATGCTGTTCATCTCCCCCCAAAACGACTTGGCCATCTCCTTTAGACCTCAGACCAAGGGCTTCCCCTCCCGTTCCTCGTCTTTTCCGTGCGGTTTCCTCACCGTTGCCTTCTCAAGAGGTAAGGGGAGATCTTCCAAGGGCTGCTTTAAGGATGTGGAGGTGGAAACTGCTTCTGGTGACTTAATAATTCCAACCACAACTCCCTGAAAATTGGCACAGTCTCCTGCCAGGATCAACAAACGTTAAAATTTTGGAGTCTCTGGGCCAAGCTTCTTGTAGGAAAATATTTGAGTGAGTTCACCTCAGTTTTTGGATTCTTCTGTTTCCCAGTCTTGCATCCACCTCGCCGCTGACTCCTCAGAAAAATTCTTCCCTGGAACGAGATAGCACCTGTGAAATTCCAGCCTGTTTGGTTTTCTCCCAGTCAAACGGGGAGAAATCCAGAGTGGGGTTTACAGTGGAAGGTGACTTTGAGTACGGAGAGCATCTCTTCGTGATGATGTTCCCTGGTGGGAGTTTTTGTAGGACAGGCCATTTCCCTACGAGCAAAACCCCGCACAACATGTCTGTAACTGGGAAAAAATCGGCAGAACTGGGATGCTCGCTGAATTTATGAAAGGATTTTGAGTGTTCCCCACTTTGTGTCCCTCTGCATTTCACACTGAAAATACAGCAGACTTGTTGGTGGATTTGTAGTCTTTACTGGTGCATACTGGCCGTTTGACGGCACGAGTAAATCTTAAATGTGACTGCAAGAAGCCCGGTCGTTGACTTTGGCGTTGACCTCCCGTCGTTTGCCGCCATCTTAAGTCATCTTTTGCAGCCTGTCACAGAAAATCTTTTTAATTAGCAACTGGAACAGAGCTGTGTTGGAAAATTTTTCTTCCCTGAGGTTTAATGACCTGAAAAAAAAAATCAGAAAGAGGTATTAGATGAGAATTTTGAGGTTTGATGACGGCGCTGGCAGCTCAGGGGTGGCAAGTTAGGCGACAGGTTTTTAAGCTGTTAATTCATTGTTTTAGCTTTGCGTGTGTGCCGTAGTTAGAGAGGTTTTCATTGAAGTCCCGGTGAAGAGATGTGCGTAGGATACAGCCTGATCGTGCAGAATTTATGTTCCTGACTGTCTTGGCTTCGAGGTCTCTTGCAGGTTACGGTGTGTTGGGTTGAGCAGGCCAGATGTGCTCCGTCTGTGTTGCCTGGTATGCTCTGTGTCCTGGAACCCTGCAGAGACCATTTCCTGGTGATCACAGAATGGTTTGGGTTGGAAGGGACCTTCAAAGCCCACCCAATCCAACCCCCCTGCCAGGAGCAGGGACATCTCCAACCGGATCAGGTCGCTCAGAGCCCCGGCCAACCTGGCCTGGAACGTTTCCAGGGATGGGGCATCCACCGCCTCTCTGGGCAACCTGGGCCAGTGCTCCACCACCCTCTGTGTAAAAAATCTTTTCCTAATAGCTGATCTGAACCTACCTCCCTCTGTTTTGAAACCATGACCCCTTCTCCTGTCACAACAGGCCCTGCTGAAGAGTCTCTCCCCATCTTTGCTTCTCTATAAAGGCAAAATAAATGTTGCTCAGCACAGCACAGTTCTTGATTTGGCCTGTTCATCCCTCTCTTCGGATGAGGTGAAGGCGAGAAATCGTAGCGTAAACCTATCTCCACTTCCAGAAGTCCGTGGAAAGCCTGACTGTGAGACAGGATCAATGACCACCTTCAGCAAATCAAGCTTCTCATTGCCACGGTACTCTTCCCTCCATCAAAATGGTTGTTCCTGAGGCTTTTTCCTTGTTCTTTGCCCTCCCCTGGAACTCCCGCTGGTATTTCAGGTATTTTTTCCAGCGGCTTTGATTCTTATCAGTGTGGAAAAAAAAAAAGTTAATATTGATTTAGGGGCGAAAACAGAAAAGCAAGTAAGAGACTGACAGCCTGGAACGGCAGAACTGTGTCCGTTTTCCGTCCTCTCGGAGGAATACTGCGCCTGTTTCCAGCAAATGGAGAAGCAGGCTGTGACTGAAGAATTAACGCAGAATTTAACGGATTTGGGAGCTCGGAGAAGACAAGGCGGTTGTAACCAACGGGGTGATTTTAATGCGCTTTCCCTGGAAGTCAGCAGTTTCATGCAGAGAGATAAAAAGTCTATCTATCTTCTATAGGTGTAAAAAAAAATTTATATTCACTGGTTTGGTCTTTTTTTGCCTCTTTGTCTTTGCCCGAAGCCACCAAGTAGCTGGTTCCTCTTACAGAGCCGCCTCCATCGCTCGGATGCTGTAAATATTTGCGCGGCTGTGCTGAGCCGTATTTTCCTGAAGGAATGGGGCTGCGTGAGCCGGAAGGGGATTTTGCTGGTGTTTTCCTTAGGAAGCGGAGTCCCGGCCATAATTTGTAGCACAATGCCATCTAGTGTGCAAAGGGCTCTCGTACTCTGGAAATCCGTGACAGCAGTGGTCGGTACGTGTTTTTATCCTGATAGAATCATAGAATGGTTTGGGTTGGAAGGGAGTGTTGAAGCCCATCCAGGCCAACCCCCCTGCCAGGAGCAGGGACATCTCCAACCAGATCAGGTTGCTCAGAGCCCCGGCCAACCTGGCCTGGAACGTTTCCAGGGATGGGGCTGCCAGAGAAGATTCCTTTCTGAATAATCTCATTTTGCTTTCGATTAATTGTGAAACCAGATTTTGGTAGGGTGTGAAATGGCAACGGAGAGAGGTACCACCAGATGCCTTTGTTAACACACGTTAATCAACACAGCCCCAGATAAAAACCATAAATTCAGCTGGAGCCGTTCGCAGAGTTTGAAACGCTCCATGTTTGGCTGGGAGCTTTAGAGAAGCTTCTCACCTGCATCCTTGGCTTGAGCAGATGGGACCTGAGGGTTGTTTGCAAGGATGCAAGCAATGATTTCATTTAATAAACTCAACGCAGAGAATACTCACAGTTGTTGCTGGTTAAAATGTGATTTGTCACTTGAGGAAATAAGAACTTTCTTGGTTGTTTGCTGGTGTTTCTTTTCTCTTCCGGAAGAAAAGGCCAGGCTGGCCGGGGCTCTGAGCAACCTGATCTGGTTGGAGATGTCCCTGCTCCTGGCAGGGGGGTTGGGCTGGGTGGGCTTTGAAGGTCCCTTCCAACCCAAACCGTTCTGTGATTCTGAAATCAGCTATCCGGTAGCAATAATGTGAGCAACAGCACAACCAGGTTAAAAGGGGAAGCAAAATTTATAACCAGGCTTGTCTGACGCTGGTGAGATCCTCTCCAGGATGCTGTTTGCCTTCGCAGATACGCTCCCGTCCTCAGAAGAGCTTTTCTTCATCGCCACTTTCTGTACTCTCGGTACGGGCCGGTCTGCACCTCGTGAGAAATCAGTCCGGGAAGGGTGCAAGGAGAGGCTTGGTTTGAATTCTGGAATTTGGGCAGGGCGCTCGTTGGCTGCGCCTAATAAAGGCGCGAGGTTGTGGTGGGAAGCTGCCAGATATTCAGATTTCCATTTCAACCTGGGAATCCGGAAGCCTAGGCATGAGGAGAGGGAGCTAATCGTGTTCCCTGCCTCCGGCGGTGGAATAAATGCCAGGCATTTATTAATTTATTATTTATTAATTTATTATTTATTAATTGATTACTTTATTAAGTGCAGCCTGGCTGTAATTAGAACCAAGCCACGGGCAGTCATTTGCAAAATTAGGTTTCGCGGATGCTAACGGCTCATTCGTTCCGTGGTCGTCGTGCGGACCCCGTGGCCGGGCTGAGATGTTTAGGGGAGATTACTGACAGCGAGCTTTTCACCGTTTCAGTAACTGCCTGTTTTCTTTAGGGAGCGCGTAGAGCGAGCAGAGAACGGCAGCGCCCGGGCGGCAGGGCACGCGTCCCGCCGCGATCTCCAGTTTGCGCAGCGCCAGGGACTGGGGAGGAATTTCGCGGAGCTTGAGCTCTGAGCAGTAAGAGGGAACGATGAGGAATCGGCTTTCCTTAAACTGCGCTGCGTTTCAGGCGTGTGACGGCAGTTCGCTGTCTTTTTTTTTTTTTTTTTTTCCTGTCTTTTTCCTTTTTTTTTTTATTTTTTTTTTTTTTTGCCTTTTGAGCTGTAGCAGCAGCCTTCTGTGCCGTGCCTGAGCGTGACCCCTGCGCGCGTTCCCTCCCTCCTCTGTTTCTCTTGGCTCGCCTTAACCTCCCCGGCTCGTCTTGCGGGACCTTTCCAATGAGAGAGCGAGCGAGAGAGAAAGCAACGCCGCCGAGCGCTCCGCGGCGCAAATCGAGCATGAAACGGGCAGCGTGGAAACGGCGGACGGGGCTGCGGAGGCCGATCGCAAACGCTGTTCCTAGGCACGGCCATCCGGAAAAAAACACCGGCACCAGGAAGAGAGGAGAGGGAGAGAACCCGAGGCGGGGGGGTTGATTTGGTTTTGCTGTCCTGGAGTTCCTTGCGTTTTCGGAGCTGATGCCTGGGAAGGTTTTTTCAATCAGCTGCTGGGAAGACCTGGAGCTGTTAGGCCTTGGCTAGGGATCGCATCCATGGAAAGAGCGGATCGTTGGGGCAGGGGTGAGTAGCACGCAGCCTTTCGGAGATCCTCTCCGCTCAGCGGAAGATGTTTTTTATTTACTGGCACAACAGAATAGCGATGCTGAAATAAAACCCGCAGGAAGAGCGCCGTACGGGCGGCACCAGATGCTGACGTGACGAGAAAATCTGAATCAGAGCCCGGTTTAACCAGCGGCGTTTTCTCTGCAGAGCCATCAGCTGTAGTTTAAAGGGGAGTTTATTGCTTTTTTTTCTTTTTTTTTTGTGTAAACTGTCTTACATTGCAGGTTTTAAAGCTCAGCATAAAGCAAACGGTGGCTCTCCTGCCAGAGTAACCTGAAATATTTTTTTGCCCTGAGGAAATCAGTCGGCAAGTCGTATTAATGAGGTATAAGGAATTAACTGGGGAGCATCCTAGCAGTGGTTTCCCACCTCCACGGAAGCGAATGGCCGTTCAGAAAAGTTTTTAAACTTCTGGTGCATCTCCTACCGATTAGAAAATGAGGGGCCAGTAAAAAAAAAGGCGTTTATTGCGTTTCACGGTGCTAGACGTGTTCCCAGCTCTTGCTGATGGTGCCTGCACACTTCCTTTGCTGTGAGGGTCGGTTTAGCAAAGGTTTCTTGTTGAAATGAGAAAATGTAAAAACGTATTTCCTTTTCTTTGATCTTTCATGCCTCTTTCTTTAAAAATAATCCTGGGAGTATAAAGTGATATCTGTTGACAAGGAGAATGCACGTTGACTCTGAGCTTTTGTCTGGGGAATTCTGTAAACCTTTATCACCGGCGGCTTTTTGACGCTGCTACGTAGGTGTGTGAGACACAAATTTGGATAAATCTCTAATCGGGTGCAGGGACACGTAATACTCATCTTGGATGTCATGCTGTCAGGAACCATAGAAGACGATGAGGTAGACAGGTAAGTTTTACGAGAACACGTAATTTTTTTTCATTCATAGCCAGTGAATTATTCACTGGACAAAATAATCATCAGGGCTTTCTAGGAATGACTTTTTCCACGTGCCTGCCTCTGAAATTCCAGCTGCAGGCAGCTCAATGCCGTTCCGGGCTCTCCAAAGCCGTGGAAATTGGCGCAGAGCATCTCCAAGCCCCCTGTAAAATAATTACGAGGATGACGATTGCTCCTTCCCTTGGACACCGTAAGTCACTGTCAGCTTTTGGGACGCGTGGTCGCTTCTCCCTTTGCGCTGGCTCAGCTCTCCTTGGCTTTTGCGTAGGAGAGTTGGGCTGAACCCACTTCCCTCTGGCCCCTGAGCCTTTCATCCCCTGCGCCCAGATTTGCGTGTGCGAAGAAAGGAAATCTCTCTACGTGTTTTTTTTT
This sequence comes from Chlamydotis macqueenii, assembly GCF_036417535.1. NCBI lineage: Eukaryota > Metazoa > Chordata > Aves > Otidiformes > Otididae > Chlamydotis > Chlamydotis macqueenii. Next base: position 1,422,725 of record NC_141579.1, on the reverse strand, counting down.
CCTGTTAGCTGTGTCAAGCGGAGTGACACCCTTCACTGGAGTTTTTGGTTCGGGTGACAGATGACGTGGTGATGCGGTACTTGGCCTCGCTCGAAAATCTGAGCTTAATATTTGCCATAAGTCAAGCTTTTTTGTGGTTTATTTATGTGCTTGTGTTTGGCTGAGCAGAGCGAGGACTGGTTGGACTAGGCGCTTTCAAAATGCTGCACAGTTTGCGTGGCAGCGCTTCTTGCACGCAGAATTCAGCAGCTCTGCGATGTAAATCAGTCGTTTGGAAGCTGTTTGTTTGGCTTGTGGCTTTTTCCTGATGCTGATTCCTTACAACACGCTTCTGTGTGTAGCTTTTCCGTTGGTTTCTTTCTTCTCTTACATCAAAACCACATCAACCCCCTCTGCGTGGAGCCTGGTTATTGTACCTGGAGGTACCTGGTACTTGGACGTCAGAGCTTCCGCGTGCTCCGTGAAAATACTGAGGCTGTGGAGAAGGACATCACACGTCCTCCTGTGCCCGTCGACGTGGAACGCTCTGTTTTTTTTCTGAACAACAAAACAACCATTTAATCACAGCGTGCCGTAACAGAGGCTCTGTGTTTGCTGAAACCCGACGCGTGCGTGTCTCCGAGGCCGGGCTTACCCCGCGAGCTTTCTTCGGAATAGCCGTGGTTTTGATTTCCACCGTAGGTGTGCTAGCAAAACTGTCTTTTTCCCTCTTGTTTTTTATCCAGGGTACGTCTCCAGGTGGTCAGAGGTAATAGATGGAGTCGGGGACAGATTCTGTTTGTTTTTCTCCTAGTTCTCAATCCCCGAAGCACCCATCTATGCAGCGGAGAACTTGGACCTTTACTCCAGGGCTGCTGGAGCCTGGGTAGCGTGGGGTTGGGTGTGGCCTACAAAGCCCTCTTGAGGTTGGGTTTGCAAAAGGAACGCGGTTTCCTGCCCCATCCGTACTCTGAGCTACGCTCTGGCAGCGATTCCCCAACTGTGGTCACAGTTCCAGAATTCAGGGACTTTCCATGTCCCCATGTGTAACTGATTACCCCGCCGTACGTCTGGTGAACATTCAGCCACCCACAGTAAACGTTGGTTTGGGAGCCACTGCTCAGTGTCGTGTTTCATTGTCCTCTCCTGAAACCCCAGCGACTGGAAGTAGTTTCCCCCGTGAGAAAGGGAGAAGAAACTGAGGTCATCATGGAAGCAAAAAACCATGCAGAAAGGAAATCTGTGAAGCAGATTTGTGTTTCTCCCACTTCTCCCCAGATTTCGTTAGCAGTGAGACAGATTCTGCTTCGTACGAAGCCAGGGAGTCCAGGTTCCACCCAGCTGTGGTGAAAAGCAGTTTTCAGGTCTAAAAAGTTCTCTCACCAACAATGTTTTGGGTCTGGTTTATCTCACGGCCATGATTTCTGTAGCCCATGATGCGTGGAAGCTTGTTGACGGTCAGTTCGTACAGAGCTTTAAAGGCAAAAGACAAACCCACCGAACTCCAACCAGAAAACCCGCGGGTGGCACATCCGGCGTACGGAGCGTTCCAGGGTGTCGTGTCCGCTTTGCCGGTCGGCCCCGTGGAGAGGGGGCATTTTCTTCTCAACAAGCTTAGCCATCAAATCTGCTTGGCTTAAGAATTCAAGCAAACTCCAGCAGCACATCCATCAGCTGCCTGCGGTGGCAGCTCCGCCCGGAATCAGGGGTTGGAGGCGAGATCTTCCCTCAGGCGACGCCGCGTGCCAGCCCCCCGGTCCCTGGCCGTGCGCGTTTATGAGCGACGGTGGGATTTATAGGGCTTGAAGGGGATGCTCGGCTGAAGGGATGCTGACTGCTGGATAATTGTGCTTCCGCAGGAAAAAAATATCTCGTGATTTGCAAGCTTAGAATAGTTCTGAAAGGAACTACGGGCGGAATAGGCGTCCTAGATTTTCTTAGGGCTTGTAGTCGCGTAAAATTCGGCGTTCTGAGTGCGCCTGCGGTGTGATGCGAACCTGTGCCTGCTAGGAAGAGAGTTTAATTTCACCTCCGTGGCTGGTGTCCTCCTCACGTGTTCCAGTGATGCTTTCTGAAGAGAGAAGATGGGGAGCTGCGTGGGAGTATAATTAGTACATTTAGCAAGATAAATCTGCAGGGAGGCAAAATCGGCCAGATAAATACATTTGTGCTGACAGAGTAATTATTTAGAAAATGTTTCCCTCTTTGAAAAGATTTGCCAACCTAAAATTTTAAATATAATAACGTAATATCTTCAAGCAGATCGAAAAACGGGTCTGGAAGGTGCTGCGATACAGACAAACTGGTGCGGGTGATGGACCCAGCTCGGTGACGATGGAGTGGTGTTTGAGTCACCCAGGTGGTTTAGGAGGTCGTGGAGGTTCTGGGTGTTAGGGACTGGAGCTGCGAGAGGTAATCAAAGCTCTTTCCTATAATTAGTCTGCGTCTCCGAGTTTGGTCAGGGTTAAGGCTTTTAATTCCTTCAGGATTTGTCCCGAGGATATTTGGGCCCTATAAAATGATTTTAAACAAAAACAAAATAGCGATATTTCGCAGGAAAACGCGACTCCTGTGTCTTTCTCTCGGCCGTCAGACGTGCTTTTCACCCAGTTCCAGAGCCATGCTTCCTTCCCGCTGCCTTCAACCTCCTGGCGAAAGACGCTTCAGCGTTCCTGCCGCCTCTCCTCCCTTCGAGATCGCTGTGTTCGAGGTGAAACCGCTCGAAGGTTCTGCTTCAGAGGTTCTGCTCAGATCTCCCCGTGACCTCTTCTTCCCCGCCGTGCCCGGTGCCGCGGGGTCACGAAGGGACAGGTTGTGTGGCATCAAGCGAGGGGAGCGGGTCCGCTAACGAGCAAACTTGTAATAATTTTGATATTACGAAGCACTGCAGTTTCTTTTCCTCTGTGGAGAGCGGCTGTAATCATTTTATGGACTTAATTACCTTGATTAGCCAGGAAATGTATTTTTTACAGACATGGTAGTGCCTACGCTGTGAGCTTTTTGGCTTTCTGCTGGCTCCCAGCCATCGTTTTCAGAGGAATTGAGATGAGAACTCGGGAGGTGCTGTGTGGAATGCTGAGAATCGACTGCAGGAGGTGGTAAGGGGTTATTCCAGGGGCTGTTGTCGCTTTTCGGAGCGGTCTTCCCTGGATGTGTCCAGGTCTGTAGGCTCCACACCTCGGACGTGAGCTGGTTTCGCGGTGGGCTCGGTTTACTTAAAGCACAGGTTTGGAGTTTGGGAGGAATGATTCTCCTTCTGCTATGTGGAAACAGATAGGGAGAAGATCTGAAGGGAGAATCGAGCGTATTTTCCTAGGCTTTTCCCAGAAAAGCTGCCTCTGCACGACCTGAACTCCCCTCCGCAGCCGCTTGCTTTTGGGAGCTCTGTGTGGGGAAGGTCGCAGGTCCCGTGCGCCTTCCACGCAGCTCCAGGGTAGGCTTGGAATTGCGGAATTCCAGACAAACACTTAAATCCTGCGTACTCCGGGATTTAATGCGCTCAGCAGGTCTTGGCGGGTGCGTGCGGAGAGGCAGAGAGGAGGCTCAAAGGTTTCTCCCCGGCTTGTCTTCCTCTACATGTGAAAATATACTAAGTTATGGAAATCCCAAACCTTTCTTGGGTTCAAAAAGCCTTTTCATTACCTGCAGTCATCTGAAAAGAGATTTGTATTCAGGAGTTCGTGTCTGGTGAAGGAAGAGCGCTGAATTTGTGTTCTCTACAGCTGCCTTACGAAGAGGAGAGAGATAACAGGCAAAAAGCAAAGTTAAATTCGCTCTGGGTGCGGGTGGGCTTGTATCTGCAAGGGGACTCTGCCTGACATCTCCCTCTTTCTCAGGAGGTGCGTGGTTCTGATTTTCTCCTGCTTAGATTCATGACAATACAGCAATGAGCGGTTTTTCTCCTCGGGTTTATTTCTGCTTTCATTTCTTATTGGTTTTTTTGATGTTGAAATGAGGATATCTCTTTTATTATCTAATGTCTGCCTGACCCTATGAAATAAAAAATGAATAAAACTGGGGGAGGAATCACTGCTGTCTGAGAGTGAACAGTTAATTTTGCAGACTTCTAAGGCAGAGGTTTATTCCTGGGTTGAGCAGTTTGCCTTGCTTTATTTCTGAACCATCTTTTTATTTGTAAACCATCAGGTAAGAAACCAAAATCCAGCGGCATCCCGGGGTCTGCGTAAGCCCTGAGCGCTGAGCGTTTTCCCATGACAGCTCCAACCAGACGAGCCCTTCCCCGATCCCCCGATGCTCGGCGTGTCCCGGTTGATGTGACGACACCCCTGCCTTCTCCTCCTCACTGACCCGCTCTTTCTCTCTTCCCTCCACCCCCTTCCCCTCGGCGCAGCTTTCGCTCCCGGAGGAACAGAACGAAGTCACAAGGAACGGCTGTGAGTCCAAGGAGCTGGTCTACCTCGTGCAGATCTCCTGTCAGGTAAATGCCGTGTTTTCTCCCCTCGCCTTGTTCTGCAGGCTGCCTTGCGGTACGTTTGGCCCGTAATATTTCGACACGACGCTTTTCTGTGGCGCGTGTGGGGACTTTTTTCCGCTTCGCTAGCTCAGTCCTCCAAAGGATGCCGTCTGTGGCACCGCGACCCGCTGATTTTGGGAAAAGGAGCATCAAGAGGAGAAAAGGGAGCCTGTTAAGCAAACCCTTTTTGCCTGCGTGTGAGTGGTGTGGGGTATTTGCTGTCAGATTTTACACAGGGATTTGCAGCGAGCAGAGTACAGGAGCAAGCCCCAGAAGCAGCGAATAGGCGGGGCGTAGCGCGCGAGGCGGCGACGGCGCGGCGATCGAAGCGAGCCCGGCTGTCCGGCAGCTTCTCCCGACGCTTCTGTCCGACTCTCAGGTGCTTTGCAGGGCTGTTTCTGAGAATACGCTGCAGAGATTTGATTCGTGTGGGGACAGCGTGGTGAGTTCTGCGCTCAGCTGAGCCGCTGCCTGGTAAATCCGGAGGCTGTGAACTATCCCAACTGCGGAGAGGTTCTTTTCCCTCCTTTTTCAGTGTTGTTAAATTAAAATGGAAGCACTGGAAGTTGGCCTTTAAAATGGTGGGCATAGAACCAGTCATATTTTCTTTTTTTTTTCTTGTTTCTTTTTTTTTTTTAAACAATCCTTCTGGCTGGCTAGAATTTCTCCCCACTGCGATTCACCTCTCGCGTGCTAGTCCACATTCCTGCCTCTCGGATCCTTACAAAGCTGGGAAACCCCTGGCACCTGGATTCGATGAACAGAAAGGCGCGGAAGGAGCTGCGCAGCTGAGATGGAGATACCTCACCCTTGACATCTCGTGGCCTCTCCTAATTTCCAGGGAAAAAAATTCCGTTCAGTCACGCGTGGGATGCTAGCGGCGTCTGGATGGGTTTGGCTCCGAGTTAGGATGGAAGGGGAGGTGTGAAGTAGCTCATGGAATGAGATTTTGGCAGGATGCATCTGTATCAGGCCAAAAATATTGAAGGAGGGAGAAAAAAAAAAAGCCTATGAAATAAATTTGACTTTGCTTTTGGATGTGCTGCCGGCATTGGTGTTCAGCTACGGAGGCAGCTGGCAAAAACCTCCTTGGTTTCTCCGACGGACACGGAGAAAACAAAGTCTGTTAATTAAGGCTAAGCCCATATAAATTTAAAAGTTTGGAAGTATTTGGTGAAGAGCAAGGGCGTTTGGCCGTCCCGGCGATTTTAGATTACGGATTTGAGAAAAATAAGCTGAAAACCCTTAGATTTGGGGTTGGATGCGTTCCACTGTGGTGCCTGTCCCAGTCTGGGCGCTGCAGATCCGATCTGTGTTGTGTTGTCCGTCAAAAGCCATTCATTTTGTCGTTTCACCCCGCAGCGGTGAAACGCTTCCACTTAGAGACTTCCAAACATGAATCCAGCTTTAATCGCCCTTCAGAAGAAGTGGGAATATCCAGAGAGGTGCTCCAAGCGTTTCGGAGAAGTGGAACGGCAGGATTCTTCTTTTTGAGTTCATTCAACAGATTTAAACGTGAAATCTAGCAAACGACAAAGGGAGGGATTTAAATTTTGTCAGGAAGAGCTGATTATAGCGGGATTTGGTTTGGGTTGAGTTTTTGGAGCGGCGTAGGTGGATTTTCCTTTTTTTTTTCCAAGCGGGATTGCGCTGTTTGTCACTCGTTTCTAGAAGGTTGCTTTCAGGATGGGCACAGTTACTGGTGTTGAAAGCTTGCTGTTATTAAAATAAGTGTAAAGAAAATCCCGGTCTGTGATAAGGGATGGGATGGATGGATGGATGGAAAGACTTCTAAACAATCTACAAACACTTGAAATCTGAGGAACGATTTTTGGGAGAAGGAATGACGTTGTGAGTTGGCACTTTCCCAGCGGGCAGGAGGAGAAAACATCGCTAAAATAATGTTAGAGACCGGTTTTTGTGTAGGAAACAGAGAAGGAGAAAATTCTGGGAGAAGGCCGTGTGAGGACGGTACCTCCTGAACCTTCTGAACTCTGTAAAACCTGACCAGTAAGCCCGGCCTTAGCGGGCCCCGGGGATGCGTTTGCAGTCCTTGCTGCGTTCGGCGGGGATGGGCGAAGGCTTTACAAGGTCTGCAGCAGGTTTGAAAGGGGTTACGATGTGTTGAGAATAAATCAAGAGCAGGAAAAGCCTGCAGAAAGGTTGGAATCGGCAAATCCCGCCGGAGTGTTCTGGTGAGGTGTAAAGCAGGGTGAAAATCTGCCTTTTGAAGCGTTTTGGGGTTTGTTTGGGTGACATTGCAGCCGCAACTGCCTGCAGACGTATTTTGTATAGCAACCTAAAAATGGCCAACCAGAGCTTTTGTTTGGAGAAATGAAAGGGAAATAAAACGTGTGCGGTACTACTGCAGAACTAGTGAAGTTCAGCCCGGCCAAGGGCAAGGGCCTGCCCGTGGGTGGAGGCAATCCCAGGCACAAATCCAGGCTGGGCGGAGAACGGATGGAGAGCAGCCCTGAGGAGAGGGATTTGGGAGCGATGGTGGACAAGAAGCTCAACATGAGCCGGCAATGAACACGTTGCCCAGAGAGGCGGTGGGTGCCCCAGCCCTGGAAACGTTCCAGGCCAGGTTGGCCGGGGCTCTGAGCAACCTGGTCCGGTTGGGGGGGTTGGACTGGGTGGGCTTTGGAGGTCCCTTCCAACCCAAACCCCTCTGTGATTCTATAATACTGATCTCGCTACAGTCTGAGATTTGCAGTATTTCAACACGTCACACATAATTTTCTTAGGGAATTTTGAATGGCAAGGAGAGAAGAACAGACAGGTTGTGAAAATGTTCAAGTTCTAAGGGAGACCTTAAGTTCTCTCCATCTCTTGTGATTTTTATTGGTCATTTTTTTAATTACAAGTAGATTGTTGAAATGTCAGGCACTAGAAACCAGAAATGTCAGACCATGCAAGCCTGAGTGATGGTTAAAAAAAATCTCAGGACTAGATCTCACGGCAGTCCCTTAAACACAGACTGACTGTTGTGACCTCGGAACCCAGCTGCGTGACCTTGGCTGATGCCAGCGTCCTGCACAGGAAACCTCTTCTGCTGCAGCCTGGGTAGGTTTCTCAGAGCTCTCCTGGTCCCATTCCCGTTTTTTTTTCTGTCCACGGCGGCCATTGCTGTCCACGCTGTGCTCGCGATGATTGATAGAATCAGGTCTCCGATGTGCCTCCGAAGGCATTTACGCAAATAAATCCCACTCGGATCTCCCGGCTCTGCCTTGCGGGAGGTTCAAGCTCGGCGTCTTCTGTTTGAAGAGCGGTATTCGCACAGCTCCGACGGCAACCCCACCTGCTTGCAATGAGAAGCCCTTCAAGGGCAGCGGTGAGAACGCCAGGAAAAAAAACGGGATCCGCGTAGGAAGAGCACACAGGAGTCCCCATCCCGGGTGGTTTGTGGGGAGCAGAGAGCGGGATTTATTTTCAGAGGCAAACGTCTTAGAGTTTCATCGCGTGTGATTGAAGCCCGGACACCTAGAGAAGAGTTATTGAGTGCTACCAACAGATGGTAGCGCTCTGCGCTTCTCCAGACAGATGACTCCAAGGGCAAATTCTCACACGTACACATATACTTGTGTGTGGTTTATGTGCATATTAAAAAAAAAAATAAGAGAGAAGAGCTGATCTCATGTTTGTGAGTGGGATTTATCTACGTGGAGCACCCCAGCTGGGTGCCGCCCAATGCAAAAGCTGTTTCCAGAATGCGTTAACCTGCTTCTCCTTTCCTAACAGAGAATTTTCACAGACGTTGACTCCTCCGTCCTAAGCATCTCTTGGGTGAGGAAGGCTGGGTGAGAAAGCGACCAAAATCCTTGTTTCCACCATACTAATCCATCACTTGACGTTCTGTGCTTGAACAGTTGATCTCAAGTCATATCATCCATGCCTTCTGCTCTCCGCTGCGATAAATAAAAATGAAGTGGCGATAGGAATGTGGATTAAATAAAGAATGCTTGGAGCTGGCAAGCAGCCTGAAAGGTGCCGTTGGGCTGGGTTCAAAGCGCCGGCGATGCCAGAGCGCTGCCAAGGTGCGGTGTCTTTGAAAAACTTGCGTCTGCTCCCGGTTTTTTGCAAGTAGGCTAGCATGGGCAGGGAGGAGAGAGAAGGCCTTGGAAGAAGCTCTGTGTTCATCAGTTCACAGCGGAAGCAGCAATTTTGAGATAAAGAGGTTTTTTGTCCTGTGATCTTTGCTGCCTTTTGTTCTGGAGCATGCTGTGGGTGGGGTGTCTGCGTTGGGGTCCAGGAGAAGACTCCCAAGAGTTGTGCCGTTTGCGTGCTTTGGCCGTTTGCAGTAGGTTTCTGCTCTTTGGGACCACGGAACGGAAAGGCAGAGGCTGACTGATGTCTTCTGTGCTGCACAGGAGGGCGTAAGGAATCCGGGAGCAGCACGTGGCATCCATGTGTCATGGGGCGATGGGGTTTCACTGCCCAGCTGATGGGACTTGTCCTTCATTCTCGGCCGCAGAGTGGTGTAAATCGATCCTCTGGTAACAGGAGATGAAAAAAGACTGTCGTTCTTAAACTTTGGTGTTTAATTTCTCCATTTGTGGCTCTTCTCTATTTAAATACGTGTTGCGAGGGAAATGGTCGGCGTGGTTCTTGACTCTGGATGCTTGAGATGCCGTCGCAGGGTTCTAGCTGTGCATGGATTTGGAGTGGGATTGTTTATTTATTGACACCCTGGAGATAAGTGCTGGCATGGAGCTGCTTGTGCTCAAGCACATTCCTTCAGCAGGTGAAAATTTAGGGTGCAGTTCATAGAATAGAATCACTGAGTGGTTTGGGTTGGAAGGGACCTTCAAAGCCCACCCAGCCCAACCCCCCTGCCAGGAGCAGGGACATCTCCAACCACATCAGGTTGCTCAGAGCCCCGGCCAACCCGGCCTGGAATGCTTCCAGGGACGGGGCATCCACCACCTCATTTCAAGCTGTCCCTTCAGTATAGCAAGAGGGAAAATGATTTCTCAGAATAAAATGCGCTGCCACAAAAGTTGTTTTTTTAAGCAACAGAAGCTTTCACAATTATGTGGTAGCTTGTTAATGTCTCCAGAAAGCAAGCTCGGAATTCGAGAGATCGATCTTCTCGTATCTAAATTGTATCCTGCTTCGCTCTGAAGCGAAAGTGGAGAGCAGTGTTGAAATCTAAGAGGAGAGGATAGCGATTGTGGTCTCTTTCTGCAAGTGATGCATTTTGGCAGGGCTTCCGACTGTCATGCGGTGCTTTGTAGGCAAGGCTGGGCCCGGCCGCAAATTGAAGAGGACGCTTGGCTTGCTTTGTTCTGAAGAGACGTTGGATCCTGCCCCGTAACCAAGCAAGTGTAAATGCGTTGCAGAGGAGCAATTTGTCTGCAGTTGTACTTGTTTTACAGCTTCTCCAAGAGCTGAGCTTGGTTCAGATCCCAAGTAAGAGGAGGGTTATGGTGGATGTTCCTGTTTTTCTTCGCTGCCTTGATGTTTATTCCTCATGGAGAAGTTTAACGTGCGTGCATTCTTAATGGCATGACTTGGGAAAGACGACAGCCCTTTGGGACAGATGGTCCGGTTCCATCCGGTGTCATCCTCTGCAGGCTGCAAAGCTCCTTTGGCCAACAAGTGATATTAGATGTTGGGTGAGGAGGACAAGGTGAGCAGTTACGACGCCTCAGACCTGAACAACCCGCGTGTAGATAAAGTTCACAGGCCTTGGAAGAGCATCTGCGCTTCCAAACGACAGATTTGTTGGCCACAAAATGTAGGACAAGCAGGTTGGTAAAGAATATTTTTGAAAAGGCGCTCTTGAGGCACAGCAGCCACATTAAAAAAATACAGCATGTGCGTAAAGATGCTTTAGCAGTAAATAAAAATGTCTTGTTTTCATCGTTTGTAGCGAATATTTACTGAGCAAAGTGGCCAAGCTCTCAATTGGGAAAGTTTTCAAAAGTTATGGCATACCAGTCACACCGAGTGCCCCTTGTTTAGGTAAACTCTGATAGCCTAAAAAAAAAATAATTGTTCTCAAATATTTGTGTTCGTTAGGACTTCCCTAGAGCTACAGAGCAGGTTTGTGCCCCCGGTTTGTTGGGGGCCATCAAGTGAGCGTTTCTTGTCCCACTGTGCTCAGTGACCCGTGACAGACCGGCCTAGCTCAGCGAACACCCCGGGTCCCGACGCGTTGGGCGCGATTTAGGCTTGGAAGCGTGAAACCACTCACAATCGGTTCACTCTAGACCTGGAGTGAAGGCCGAGTGTCAAACACAAGGTTTTTAGTTTCGGGCCTACAAAATCTTTTCTTCCTGGCAATTATTTTTAACAAAAACATGCCGATGTGCTTTGACCACTTAAAAAAATATATATTTAAGAGCATCAACTGTTTGCTTCAGCGATGTGCCCAAGAAATGAGGCCTAAGAAAATGGAGGTCTCTGTCAGAGCTGCTGCTGCTCCAGCTAACCTCAGGCAAGTCGTTTGGAAAGTTGGCTTTGTTTTGTTTTCCCGACCTCAGGCAAGTCATTTTGCAAGGGTTTTTTGTTTAGTTTGCTTTAAGGGATGGTGAAACTTTGATGGAACTCCATGGTTACGTGCTGAGTAGGTTGTTGCTCATTCAGGGCCTCCCTCACCCCGTGTCTCTCCGTCACCTGGTGCTCTTCGGGTGTAATTTTCCTAAAGAGACGATTGATACGGAATTGTTTGAATTATAACATGGCGGGAGAGCAGGGAATTCCGTTCACGTGTTGAGAGCTGTAGATCCTGCTTCAGGCTCGTTACGGGTCTGCCTGCCTGCCGTTCCGTCTTTCTCGTGGGAGTTGTTATGATTTCAAACGCCGCACGCGCGCGGTACGTTTGCCTTCGGTCTTTGCCAAGGCCAGGTCTGGGGCAGCCTTGTGTCCCCGCGGGTGTTTCTAGGGTTCCTGTCTGTAACTGGAACGAGGGAGGACAAGGAGGTGTCATTCTGGGCGAAGAAAAGCTGCAGTGGTTTCCATTAAAACATTTTTTTTTCTTATTAATTGCAATTAGTTGATAATAAACTGGTAATACTGAAGGAGAATAATTTCTTCTGTGGAATAAGAAACGAAGGATTCGTCACATAAATGCCCTAAACTTTCTCCTCCTTGCGGTCTGTCCGTACCCCTGCTCCCTTCACTGTGTGAGGGTTGGGCTCTTGTCTCCATTTCCCGTGATTCCGGGTGGAGTACTGACCTTGTCGTCATGTTTCCATCACTCTCCCCTTGTTTAAAGCTCAAATTCATGGAATCATAGAATGGTTTGGGTGGGAAGGGACCTTCAAAGCCCACCCAGCCCAACCCCCTGCCAGGAGCAGGGACATCTCCAACCAGATCAGGTTGCTCAGAGCCTCATCCAACCCGGCCTTGAACGTTTCCAGGGATGGGGCTTCCACCACCTCTCTGGGCAACCAGTGTTCTACCACCCTTAGTGTAAATTCATGCGTTAATCAGTGAAGTTAAGCTAATGAGAACGTCTTCCAGCTGTAGGAACAGCCGTAATGCGAGTGTTTGGTACCCTACGGTGTGGGGAGGGAAGGAGGAAACTCCTGGTGACGGGAGTTGTCACAATACAGCAGAAGTCCTGAAATCATCCAGGACACTTTGGTAAACAGCCTTAAGCTTGGATGAACATACCTACAGCGGCAGCTAAATCCACTTATTGGGTGAACTCTTAATTGATGGATTTTTTTCGCTTCTCTTTTGTTTTGACTGAATTCCCAAGCCGTTTTCCAGCCTGACTTGTAGCAGAAAAAGGGCTGAAGGTCACGCTGGAATAACACCCAGGACCCAGACAGCTGTAGAAGTCACCCACATGGCACAGCGAGACTCTGCTGGTGGATGCTGGTGTTTTCCCAGCTATTTAATACGCGGTGTTTTCTTACTGCGGGGTCAAACTGCAGTGACTTTTGCCGTGTCCTTTCATCTCATTTTTCTGCTCTCCATCTCCACGCGGACCTGTAAAGTTCATGAGAGCATCCGTGCGATTTCTCTCAGGAAATAAGCATCTGAACCAGAAGAGAAAGGTCTATCCCTGCCTTAAAATAAATAAATCTGAGGTGCCGCAGAGCAAACATACTCGGACCGTGGGACAGGAAGGTTGTGCGTGCTGGAACTCGGTGGCACCCTGTCTGGAGTGAAGAGGCGTTGATGGACAACAGGAGTCGACAAATGCAGCTGGAAACGTAGCCTTTGACATGTTGGGGAGAGGAGATCTGCAAATCTTTGTTATAAATCTAGCACATTTCTGTTTTCTAAGTGAATTTGGTCACAGATACTGACGCAGATGACTCCTCTTGTCTTAGCTGGATGCCGCCGGGTGCAAAACAGAGGAGGAACTGCATCTTGCCGGATCCTGAGTGGAAACAGTGAAGGCCACATTAAAAAAAAAAATATTCGCGTGGGGAGCTGCCCTTCAGCTTATGGGAGCCCCTCTTAAAACGAGTAAGGTCTCACCGGTCTTTCGTCGTACGTTTAATCCTAGACAGCACGCAAGAGTAAGGATCAAACCGTCATCAAGAGCAGGAATGAACTCAGATTTTCCGTTTTGTGAGGAATTCCGTAATTGTCACGACGCTTTTCGTTGTGAACGTTCCTGTAAAAATGAAATTCCAAAAAATATTTGATTTTGTTCAAGAGATTAGGTTTTTTAAAGTCGATTTTTTTTTTCCTTTTAAAGAGCGCCGAACTGTTTTGTGGCGTTCTTGAAATCTTCATGCGAGACTCGATTCTTTATCTTTCTGAAATTCGCCGTAGCCGGGTTTGTAAGAAGGTCAGAAGCTCTGTGGAGGTCTGGGGTCGCCCAGTCCGCGTCCGTGTCCGTAAAACGGGAATACTCTCATTTAGAGGCCGCGTGGGAGCGTCGAGAGGACTAATGACTGCTCATAAAGCGCTCTGACCTGTAAACCGCTGCGTGATTGCAGTGTTTTTTATTGATCGTAACAGGCCGTGAAGCATTTAGAAGCAGTCGTTAGATATTAAAAGCTTCACGGAGCAAATTACGCCGTGCTACCGTGGTCCCGTCCTTGTCCCCCGGAGCAGCGTGTATCTTGTCAATATTTTAATTGGGGAAATGATACGCGCTCAGGAGTGAATCTTCAGCTAGTGTTATTCATCGTAGATTGTTGGTTTTTTTTTAATTCAGCCTGGAGCGTCCGACAGAAATTTTGCAAGCTTCAGTTCTGCCTTCAGATCTCTGATCGTATATTCTTCTGTCTACGCGGAATCTTGATTTCCCGCTATTTACACGACCGTTTCGTGATTTCCCTTTGTGCAAAGACACCTTGTGTGTGAAAAGGCTCCCAAATCCCTGTGAGACAGGTGGAGGTTAAAAGCCCTGGGTAGGCCTCGTCACGCTGGGCCGCATCCAGCCCCGCTGCTAAATGATTACAGCAGGAACACGAACGGCTGGGTTGAACATGAGTGGCTGGCTGTAAATTAAAACCTGAAAATATTAATAAAGCACTTTCAGATATTTTGAGGAGAAAGATTAGGCCTTATTGCCTACGATGGCCTAACAGATGTCTGTTATTTCCGCACAGATTTTCCTTTTCCTGATCTAAGCCGAATTGCCGAGGGGCTTACACGTGCGTGGTTCTCTTGTCTCTTTACGCAGGGAAGGAGCTGGATCGTGAAGCGGAGTTATGAAGATTTCCGAGTACTCGACAAACACCTTCACCTGTGTATTTACGACCGGCGCTTCTCCCAGCTGTCAGAGCTGCCCCGCTCCGATGCGCTGAAGGACAGTCCGGAGGTAAATTACCAGCTCCGTCAACACGTCCCAGCAAGGGACTGAAGACATTTTCAAGTGTGCACAGAGCAGGACAGTGCTGCCCTGTCAGCACCTCAGATAAGAATTTTATTCTGTCTTTGGAAACTTTGTCAGCGGCGTGAATATTTCGTGGCTGTTGATAATCCAGAGGTTTATTCCTGTTCAAACAATCTTCTGGGAAGCAGCAGGTGCGTCCTGACTGCATCGTTTTGGAAGATGGGGAGTGGGAGGCGATGTCACGCGTGGCCACGGCGTGTTGAATATAGGAAATTGATAACGCAGTCCCGTTGCTCGTCAGAGAATCTGATTTATTAGTTGCTTTGGGTTAGTGCAGGTTGTTTCTGAATGGAATTTCAAGTTTCTAGTCTCTTAAATTCAGCAAAAGAAGGAATATTCAGCATAATGAATGGAGAGAAGGTGGGAAGATGCTGAAGAGCTCTGCTGCTCTGTGAAATGTAATTCTGCAGCTGTGTAGTGTTTCGTGCTGTCTCTCCAAACTGTGGTGTATTAACAGAAAAACTGTATATCTTGGTGTTTGTTTTTTTTTTTCTGTTCCAGCTTGTCACCCAGATGCTGATGGCTTACCTGTCACGCCTCTCAGCCATCGCAGGCAACAAGATCAACTGCGGGCCTGCTCTCACGTGGATGGAGGTAGAGTGTGAAGCTCAGATTGTTCTTCGTTTCCTGACTTTGGCAGCGGAGCAAGGCACAAAAGTGCTCTCTTGCCTTTGCAGGAAGAGGTTTAATCCTTCCAGACCCATTGGTGTCACTGGAATGCTGGCCTAAAAGCTTTCTTCCCCTGTTACCAGCATGTAGGGGGCCACAAAAGGTACAGAACAAACAGAATCAGAGCCAGTGTTAAGAATAAAGGAGCTGGGATTTTGGCGCTCGAAGACACGTTGTTTTTCTGATCTTTACGAAACGAAAGGCGGTGGCCATCCCGCCGCTCCGGTTCGTGGCTGAAGGCTCCAAGTAACAGGTTGCAGAAAGCACACGCGTTCCTGCGCTCCTTTCTGACGAGGCAGTGCTGCACACAGGACGGGTTTCTAAAACTGCTGGAGCTGTCTCAGTCGCGGTGTTTGTCTGGTTTTATTTTTCCTTGCAGCAGCTACAGAAACAATAAATATTACCCGCTCGTGTTTGCCAGCACTGCTGGATAAATTGCTCCACAGAGCCTGCTTTGTGCTCGCAGCGGCACTGTTTGTGTGCTGGGAATTGCAGCTGCAGCTTTGTTTTCTCCCTTAATGGTCTTGTGCCATCTCAAACAATAGACCTTACTGGGCAACCAGTGCAGGAAAGACTGGGGCCAAGCGACGGCGGCCACCTGTCCGTGTCAGCAGTGCCATTCGTTGCTGATCAGTCCGGGTAGGGATCCGTGCGTCTTCCCCTTGCCCGCCGACGTTGCGGCACGCCAGGAATAGAAGCAGCTATTATTAGGCTGTTGCAATTCATTTTCAAATGGTTGTGATGAGGATGGAGCGCGTTTTCCTGCAATTTTCCCTGCCGATATGCTCCTCAGCCTGAAATCCTCTGGGGTGAGAAAAATCTTGGAAACCTTCTCAGCACGAAGGGAGGAGGGAAGTTGGAGAGAAAAATGAAACTAGAATTTACAGCAGCGCGGCGTTCCTAGAGATCAGAGCAAATCTGCTGCACCTGCAGTACAGAATAACCTTTCTGACTGAGAATCTTAGGAAATTTTACACAAGCACAAAAATCTTGGCATTTTGAAAGTAAGCTGATGATCTCAGCAAGGACTGGGAGCCATGTTTTCTTAAAAAACGAAATAAAAGGGTGGGAGAAAATTGAAGGGGACGCTAATTTTTGGTTTGACAGCATTTCCTCCTTACCTCAGTGCCTCTTCTCGAGCGTTAATTCCGCTTTGCGGAGAATTTTCGTTGTCTTTTTGTTCAGGAAAAGCAAGATGGTTTGGTGTTCAGGGGAGGTGCAAACACTCACTGCCGCGTTACTGTTTGTACGCAAGGATGCGCAAACACAGCGTTTTTCTTGTTGGATGGGGACACACGACCTTCGGCGCTACCCTGGATGAACTGTTCTCCTTCCTCCTCCTCTCCGTGTCCCCGTCTCTCCGCGCTGCTCTCCTCAGGGTCCCCCCGAGCTGCGCTGTCTCTGTGAATCAGCGTCCACCGGGGACGAGCGCCACGATAATGCCTCCTCGCTCGTCCTCAGCCGCCTCACCGCCTCCCGTGTGCTTTATTTCAGATCGATAACAAGGGGAATCACCTGCTAGTCCACGAGGAATCATCCATCAACGTTCCTGCTATCGCTGCCGCCCACGTTATTAAGAGATACATCGCGCAGGCGGCAGACGAACTGTCCTTTGAGGTAAATAATTACAGGAGCTTACGTTCCTTATGGTCGTAGATAGGAGAGCGCAACGTGTGTCTGCCTGCGCGCGCATCAGGAAAATAGTCAGACACTTCCAGAATGTTTTGTGAGGTGAAGGCACCACCAAAGAATTTTGGTGCTTTAAGGGCAGGTGGTAATCTAACACTGTTCCGAAAATCTTACTCGATGCAGAGTAGGAGTTGCTGTGGAGCAAGTATCCGGAAGATCAGGCTCTGGAGGTATCTGGGTATTTGGCGTTACCCAAAAAGCGGCGTTTTATGCGCTGATTCTTCGTGTGCAGTGGTCCTACCGAGGGAATATTGAGTGTTAACGCAAAAAAGTGTAAAGGAACCCAGTGCCCGAAGGAGTTTCTGTGATCACATTCTTGTGGTGCAGCGCAGGAGGTAAAAGGAACGGCGATGGTGCGGTGCTGCCAGGGTTTTGTTCACATTCAAATCTGAGGCAATTATTGGCGTGTGCCAAAGTCATGTTAACGATTTGTGCTGCACCTAGCTGCACTATTTGTTTAGGTTCTGCCCCTTCGGCTCTGGCCCGTCTCGTTTTTTCTTACGGAGGCCACACAGAATTTGATTCCCACCAAGCCCAATTTAGTATTGATTACACTAATTGCCTTCTGAACTGTTGCGGTATTACATTTCTAATGGGAATGAGGTTTCAGACCAAACCTCCTTGGTCTCCTCGGTCATTTTCCCTCCTCTTGCTGTGACACCACACTGTCGCTCACGAGTTTGATGGTTTTTTTTCAGCCCAGTTGTCTTAATTGTGATGTCACCAATCTCTTGCAGGTGGGAGACATCGTGTCGGTTATTGATATGCCACCGAAGGAGCTGACCACGTGGTGGAGAGGCAAGCACGGATTTCAGGTAGGCGTCAGACCTGATAGTGCGACGTAAATCCAGGCAGGAGGCTCAGCAGCGCGTTCATCGACCTGCTGCGCCCGCGCGGGGTTACTCATGGATCTAAGCGGCCTCCCTGCGTTGGCGTGAGAGGACTTCCCCGTTCTCTCGGGACTTGGGCTGCAGCAGATCTTCACGGGAAGTCGTCCACCTCCCTGACTGCGAGGTGGGGGCAGCCGCCACCCTTTGATGGACGGCTGGCCTGATGTTGGTGGAAGGTTGCGTTGCAGCCCCTCCGAGGCAGCTGACACTGTTATTCACATCATCCCCTTCCTTCCGCTGGCTGAAACAAGATCAGGCAGAACAGAGAGGGTGCAGAGAAATGCGGTGGGTAAGGCGCTGCCGCTGCCTGGGACGAGCCTCCCAGCAAACCTGTGCGTTCACGTCTGCGTTGGTTGCGTGGTGTCACTGTTGCTGGTCTCTAATGCTATAGCAGAGGGATTTAGACTGAATTTTCAGTTTTCTACCTCCTCACACTGTGGTGTCTCACGTTTCAGTCAGAGCAGCGTGGACATAAAATACCTGCTCTGAAGTTAAATTTGGTTCTAGAGTTAACACGTTGGTATTTCTTGAACAAACTTGACTGCTCTTCTAGTTTCCAACTGCGTTGTGGCTTTGCGGGACTTTGGTGCTAATCTTAGAAGCCCTAGAGCTCTAATTGCTGTACTGTCAAAAATTAACGAAATGCTTTAGTGCTACGTGGAACCATCAGGCTGTGCCACGTTTAACTTCCGAGTGAATCAATCGACTGAAACAAAACTGCTTTGTGATCTGCGCAGGAGTGTAGAAGGCCGATGACAAGTGCGTGGTATCCCCATGCAGGGTGCAGAATCACAGCATGGTTTGGGTTGGAGGGACCTTCAAAGCCCACCCAGCCCAACCCCCCTGCCAGGAGCAGGGACATCTCCAACCAGATCAGGTTGCTCAGAGCCTCATCCAGCCTGGCCTGGAACGTTTCCAGGGATGAGGCATCCACCGCCTCTCTGGGCAACCTGGGCCAGTGCTCCACCACCCAAAAATTGATTGCCCTGACCCATGTGCAGGACCTCACGCTTGGTCTGGTTGAACTCCATGAGGTTTGCACCAGCCTGTCCAGGTCCCTCTGGATGGCATCCCTCCCCTCCAGCGTGTCGACGGCACCACACAGCTTGGTGTCACCGGCGAACTTGCTGAGGGTGTGCTCTATCCCACTGTCCCTGTCGCCAACAAAGATGTTGAACAGGGCCGGGCCCAACGCAGACCCCTGAGGACCGCCACTCATCACTGTTCTCCACCTGGACATCGAGCCGTTGACCGCTGTCTGAGCGCGGCCATCCACTTGGGTGGTGGTGCTTGGAGGCGTCTTCATGGTCAGCGATGCTGGCAGCAGAGAAGACTCAATGGCTGTCAAATTTTTTTGCCTGCTAGCCCAGGGTGGCTCATTGCTTTTGGAGCATCTTCAGATGTTTGCTGAGGAGAGTCTTGCCTCTGGGGTCTGCGTGGGGAACGTTCTTTCTCTTTCAGCTCGGTCAGCAGATCCTCAGATCAATCCGAACGCGCAAGCAGCTCACACGGCGTGCGTGCCAGCTGTTCTCTCCAATCGGTTTTCCGTAACGGATGCGTGGCACCGTTCTCCCTTGTTCCTCTGCTGACAGGGAAACTGAGGCACAATTGAATCCAATTCACTTTAACTAAACCCACATTTTTTAGCCAAATCTTTAATTTTTTAGCCAGATTTTTAAGCACACTTAATCTGAATGCTTCAGGCGCATCGCTTATTACCCACGCTCATCAGATCGCAGGCAGTAAGGACACAGCAGAGAGCTTTGTGCTTTCAAAATGTTCTGACTGACATCAAAATACGTATTTTTCTGTCCTAGAACTACACAGACATGCAGATATATTGACCCATACTTAATTTCCTGTTTTCTAAAGGAATAAAATGTGAAAATGCTTGTGAATAGCATGTAGAATATATAGTATTTTGACAGGGAAAAGAGGACGAGCGTCGGTGAGCTTGGAGTCGAGAGAACTGAGATGCTACGAGCTGCAGCATCTTGCTCTCTTCATCAAATTTCACGTTGCGTACGTGCAGCCAGGCGCAGGAAGCTCAGCTCAAGTCTCCGTTGCTCGAGTTCCACTTGAAAAATTATGACTCTTATGCCGGTCGTTACACGTTGGGTAATGCTATGGAGCATCAGGCAAGCAAAGTTTGAGGGAACAGTTGCTGGTTCAGATCTTAAGAATTCAAAATTCTCCCTCTCTTTCTGTTTTTACTACAGGTGGGATTTTTTCCTAGCGAGTGCGTTGAACTCATTAACGACAAAGTCCCCCAGTCCGTGACCAATTCTGTGCCAAAACCAGGTATGGACATTAAAGTTCTATGACGAAGTGAGATAAAACGGCGTTATCTTTCTGGTGTTCCGTGTTTAATGTCTCCTTTAGACGCAGCATGTTGCGCTCCGCGTGTTGATCATCCTTTGTTCGTACCGTGTTATCCTTTCTGCCTGTTGTATGTCAGGATTTTTCGTAGAGAACACGCAGGCAACCCAAAAATGTTTGTGCTGGCTTAGGTGGAATAGATGAGTTAGGGACTGGAAGCTTCTTTCTGTTTGGGAATTGGCGGAGAAAGTCGTCTAGATATAACAACTTGGATTGCTTCTGCTCGGGGTGTACGGCTCCATCGCCTTCCTGCTGCCGTCCGGACAGTTTTGTGCTGTAGGAAATACAGGGAAATTAATCCCGAGCTCTGCTGGTGAGAGGAAAAATAAATAGCAAATGAGGTCTTGTATGATTGTACCGTCATCCCCGTACTCACTGGAAGTGACTGCCGTTAGATGTGCTGGCAGAATTCAGTGGTGGTGAACCTTGTGTTTTATTCTTCCAATTTTTTTTTTTTTTAAATCTATGTATTAATATATAAAAAGATATATCTGTATATCTTTTGTATCAAGACCAGCAGTTTGAAATTGCCTTCTTAAAACGCTACGCAGCCGGCAAGGTGAGTTGGAAAGCTGGTTACCTCGTGCTCTTTTCATCTCTTTCCTCTGTTTTGATGATGTTCCTTATCGTACAAGGTTGCTGACTGGAGAGTTTGAAACAAACAGATGCAATTCAAAAGGAAACGGGTTTTATCAGCTCTTGCGTTACGGCTTGGAACTTTTGGTTCGGGGGTAAAAAGCCACAAACGCCCCAAGCTATCAGCGCGCCGCGTTGGTCCGCGTGCTTCGAAGAGCTGATAGTTTAGGGAAGTAGGGAAAATTTTGTCGTTCCTGACGAGGGCAGCTGTAAATCAGCCAGGCTGATTGATGCCATCATCAGCAAGTGTTTATTATTAAACATGGCTCAGGCAATTAAATGCCGTGAGCTGCTAGTGCGTGGTTTCTTGCTACGCTCTAATGAGAGATAACGAAGCAGCATGGATTAATAGATGCTGTTTGGCTTTCACGCCGCACCAGGGGGTGGATTTCCTCTTCCAGTCCTGGGAAACGTTGGTTCTGAAGTGGATACTGAAAGCCCAAGTCCTGTTGAAAGTCATAAGTTGGAAGAGATTGCCAAGTCACGCGGCTGTGCTCGTTGACCTGCCCCGATAGTTGTTCTGCACGTACAATTAAAGGCAGAAAACGAGCTTGCGTTTTCCTCGCCCGTATTCCATGCGTTTAGTGCGTTCTCATCGATGGTTTAAACACAGAGGGTGTTTCTCACACACTTAAATATCCACATCAATTAATTTCCTACCTTTACCCATATTTGAAACATCAGATTGGCTTTTCCCAGGGAACAGAGACTTTTCTAAAAGGAAGGAGTTGGAGCTGGAGTTGGAGTTGGAGCTTTTGTCCTCGCTCGACATTAGCGGGGTAGTTCATCTAGAATTCATGTCCAGTTTTAGATTGGGGCTTGATAAGACATACTTATCAACAGCAAACTTTATTTTCTTTAATCAAAAACCGATGCGTGGAGCATCTAGGACATTCTGTATCTGCAGCGTGAAGGAATTTACAAACACAGAACTCCTTGTGTTGCTTAATTCTCCGTAGATTTGGCCGGGGTCGAGTAACCTAATGGGGAACAGATGGAAAGCGAAGAACTTCCCGCCCTGCGTTTTTATTATTATTTACAATTAGAGGGTTTGCTTTGCAGAAGCGTTTCAATAGAACCATAAATGGCCCGTAGCGCAGTATCAGTAACGGCCGAAGTTCAAATGAAAATGGAACACGGGGAATGGGAGAGAAGTTTGGGTTGTCGAAGCTGTCGTCTCCCAAAACGCCGTCAGGGGTAGGTGTACCTGTATGTACGTGTCTGCACCGGCCGTCGCCGGAGAATTAACATTTGTTATCGCTTGCCAAAATTGTGTAGGGCTTTCCTTTGTCAAACTCGGTGAGAAAGCCGCACACGGAGAAGGGTGCTCGGGAGGTGTTGGGATTACGCGCTGAGCAGTGTTTTCCCGTCAGTATTGTGCTAGGCTTCCATTTTATTTCATGTAATAAAATCCTTTTTTTTCAGTGGGATGCAGACAAGTATCCTGACTGTTCCTATTTGGGTAAAAACCGCCGTGAAGATCCAGGAAGGCAGGGTGGGCTCATCATTTCTTAAGCGCTCTCCTTTTTTTCTAAATTCTCCCTATATTCTTTCTCAGACGCGATACTCTAGTGATAACTTCTTAGGCTCCGTTATTGTACCGAATTGATATCTAATTCCTGGTGCTGCAGCTGAGTTTCGGTCCTACAGTAGATGGGATCACCTCATGTTTGTAAAGATTTTGAAGGAGCTGCGGGACGAAAGGTTGCATTTGAATTTTCAGGTATTTGGTGAGAAGTGAATCTTTTCCAAGATTCTGCTTGGAAGAAAAAAGTTAATAGCGGGGTTTTTTTTTTTTCTTTCTAAGTGAACATTTGGGGAATCGCCTGTAGATCGTGGCTGTGTACGCTCTTCTCCTTCACTCCTGTCTGTCTCTGGCTGGTCTGTTCTGGGAGCACTGGGAATACGTCTGCTCACAGCGTCCCCGCTCCCCATTTTGGCATGGGGCGCAGGCAGTGTGTCTCATTCTTCCCCATCGTTCTGGATATTTGTGTTTTTACCAGTATGTAAAATCCCATCTCACGCTTCACCTCATACCTGCGGTTTGTTTTGTGTCCCGTGCACCGCATCTCCACGCCTCGGCACGATGCTTTGTCTGAAGGTTTCCAAGCATGGTTGCTGCCAGGGAGCATCTGGTTTCGGTGGGGAAATAAAGACGCAGTTTGCAGTGGGACGGTTAAAGCTTAAGTCGTAAATATCAGAAATAAATCAGTAAATAACAGATTAATCTCCAACACCCAAATAGAGGTAACCCACTCAACTTCAGGAGGGTTGACATTTAGGTCTGGATCAGGCAACAGGCTCTGTCCTGACCTCCTGAACACTCCGGGACAGCGCTGAGCGGCTTAATTTTAACTGCAAAAAATGCAAACTGAGTTAGATTCGCTGTGCTAGAGCTATTGCAATCGCAACCGGGTCTTGCCTGGTTTAAACAGGCGAGGTGCTAATCCCTGGAGAAAAACAACGAATTACGCAAAATGTAAAGGTACAAATGTGGGAGCTGCCGTCTTTTGTACAGGGTTGGTGTTCTCCGTGGGTATAAAGAGATGTTACATCTTCTGACTCAACAAAGCTGGGCTTAACCGTAAAGACACGCTGAGCGGACACGGGAAGCGAGGCAAACACATCCCATGTTGCTCAGCCGTGTGCTAAAAGCCCACGTGCCAGGTGTTTGGGGTTTTTTTTTGAGCTGGGACGCGCTGGGTGGGGAATTCTTGGATCCTAATGGATTTCCGAAGTGCCCAGGGAATAGAGCACCAAAGAACTCGAAGGACTGGGTCTGTGGTCGCGTTTTGCGCTGTGTCTAGCCTAGCTGAGCTTTGTATGAAAGTTTTAACCTGCTTGTGTTTGTTTTGGTTTGCTTTGGTTTTTTTCTTTTTTTTTTAATGATACCTGCCCTGTCTCCCCTGCCCACTGAGCCCGTCCAGCGTCCTGGAGCTACTTCCCCCCTTGTACGTTTTCATTTATTCCTTTTTTCTTCTTTCACTCTTTCTCTCCCTGTGTCTCTCTCTCTCTTTTTTTTTTTTTTCCCCCCTTTTTCTGTACATTCAAGTCAGTAGCACTGATGCTTTGAAGGCTATTCAGGGAAACCAAACCAAACCTTTAGCCTGGAGCATCTCCAGGAGAAGGATGCTATTTGACAGCAAATGTTCTGGTGTAAAGACTCAACCTTCCGAGCATGTTACCAAATGCTCTCCAGAAAGGAGAGGAAGGGGAGAACAGGGTCAGGATTTCAGATAGGATCATGGAGAGTGCGTGTGGTGGAGCTTTCACTGCCCGTACCCAAACCTTCAACGAGAGCCAGGGAATGTTTAAACTGGGGTTTTAAGAACAAGGGCAGCATTTGTTGCTGTGACTGCCTAGATCCACTGAAAAATAAATAACCTGCCAGAAAGTTTGGGAGGAGTCAGAATAGTGGATGCTGCTGAGATCCACGGAGTTTCCTTCGGACACACAGGTGTGGAGAAAAGATGTTTCTGATTTTTTTTTTTCCTCTTTAATAGTCGCGTTCCTTAAATCCACGAGCCCTTCAAAGCGCCATTCCTGCTGAGGTTCAGTAGCAGTTAGCTTCAGGGCTTGGGCTTTTTGCCCTTTTTCACCTGAAAAGAAAGAACGAGGAGATTGTTTATCCTGTTTCTGTGGTCCACAGGTCATGGTTGCGTGTCTTCTGCTACTGGTAACTTAGGAGATACTTTAAGTTCTGGAAGCTTTGAGCTGGTCTTAGGGGGAAGTTACTTTTCCGGGCTCCTGGAACAGTTTTTAGACACTGAAAAAAAAGTGTCTAGGAAACCTAAAACTTCATTTTTGGCCCTCACTTTCCCCAGATAAAACGAGCTGACATCCGAATAGGGAGGCAGGGGCTGAAAGACATTTTTGACAGGGGGACATGAGCTTTAAATCCTCAGCTGCACCAAAGCCTGTTAGCATGGGCACTGCTTCTTCCAGCCTACATTGAGATCTATTATATATATATATATATATATATTTTTTTTTTTAAAAAAAAAAAACAAAACCTCTTTTTACACCGAAAAAGCTGTTTGCAGTGATACGTGTAGGTAAGATGTGCTTGGGCTGGAATGGAGAACGCCTGAGGCAGCCCGGAGCCGAGGAGCCGAGCGCTGTGCCCGCAGCGGCGGGATGGCGCCCGGGAGCCCGCAGCCCCACCGCTCCCGCTCTTGCCCCTTCCCGCCCCGCCCGTCCCGGTTGGAACCCGGCGACCGTTGCCCAGCCGCGTTCGAAAGGGGCCGGGCCGAGCGCGGCCGTTGCGCCGGGGCCGAACTGGCGGTGCCGAGGGGAGGGAAGGATGTGGCTCCGCAAGCTCCGGCGCCAGCCGGGTGTTTCCATGGAGGGCGGGCGGCTGCGGGAGCCGGAGGCGGGCCCGCGGGGCTGGCCCTGGCGCGGAGCGGCCTCCCCCGCGGCGGCGGGCGCAGGCGGCGGCGGTGCGGGGCGCGGGGCGGAGGCTGCGGATCGGCGCCTCCCCGGGAAGGGGCGGGCAGAGCGGAGCCGGGGACCCCCGCGCTGCGGGGCTGCGGAGGAGCAGCCGCCGGAGAGCCGCTGTGGCCGGCGGGGAGCCGAGGACGGTAAGAGACGGCGGCTCCCTTGGGGCTTTTTCTTTCGTTCCCCGCTTTCTTCTGCGAGACCTGCGGCGTGGTTTTGGGTTCCCGCCCCGCTTGTTGCTTGGTAACTCGCCAGCTGTTTAATTTTGCGGTCGGGGGGGGAATTAATCGCTTCGAATTATTATTTTTTTTTCCTGGCCGCGCTGGCGTCGGCGACCCGCAGGCGTGTGGGACGGCCGGCCACGGCCTTTGTAACCAGGTGAAAAAGCAGCCGGTTCCCGCAGGATTCCGCGCTCCGCTCCGGCGCCCTGGCCGCTGGCCGGAGACCCGTGGGCATCGGCTGCTGGAGAAGATCCCGAGGGATCTGTGCCCGTGGGCAGGTGGCTTGGCGTGGTGCTGGGCTTCTCCGGCCAACGCAAGGCTTGGTTCAAGCCGCGCACTTCCCTCTCCCTCCCCTTTTCCTGATTCTTTTCCTCCTCTTTCCCTTTGACCGATCTCCGACTTGAGGTTTCTGCGGCGCCTTTCCGCTCGCGAGGTCCATAAGCTGTTTTATCGGACTTAGTCCCGGAGCAGGGGCGCGTGGCGTGCCGGAGCTGCTGAGGGGAGCCCCTTTGACGCGTGGGGTGATTTGTGTGAGCATTCCCACCCAAATCCCGAAGGAATTTCAGCCTGCAGGCCCCCTCCGGCGTCTGCCCGCAGGGTCCTGGGGGTTGCCGAGATCCCCGGGTGATCCTAGCCAGCGCTCCAGCTTGAAGCAACGAAGGCTGAGGTTGGCTGGGACGTGGGAGGGTTGCGGTTTTTGTTGGGATTATCGCTTACAGGCGCTGCCCAAGGGATGGCTCCGGAAGCCTGGGCAGGTGGAAGAATAAGTGCGGCTTCCGCGTTCCCAGGCTTTGGAAATAAGAGCAGCAGCATCACCGATCTGCTGTACTCTCCGTGTGTGTGGTGCTCTCGTGGTGGCTAGAAATATGTGCTTATTCTTGGCTGGTTCTTGTCATCATAGTTAGCTTTAATGATTTTTATCTAATGACACTGAAATTAATCACCTTTAACGTGTTTCATGACCTTTTATAACACAGAGGCCAGCCCTAACCGGTGTCAGCTGGCACGAGATAAACGCCGCAGCATCAAAAAGCACGCAGCGTTTTTATTTTATTTTTCTTTACAGAGCAAACCAATAAATGCACATTTACAAAGGTTGTTTGAGATAGAAAGATATTTTCAAATTCTCACCTCTGTGGAATTTTAAAATCTCTTTCTGAAAATGTTTGTGACCAACCAGGGAGCCCAGCGTAGAGGTCAGCGCAATTATTGATGTGGTGTTGGTCGGTCCCTCGTCAAAACCAGCGTCTCATTCAAGGGCTGAAGGACGGTGCTTGGTGGTGCGTGGTTCCAGATCCTGGGTGGGTTTTCAGGGCTGTATAAATTAGCTTCCAAAATAGAATCTGCTGCGGCAGGAGGAAAGGAGCAAAACATCTTGTTGCTAAGGAACGTGAGAGAGAACTGGGAGGTGTGACTCAATGCTTGGCTCTGTCTGATGCTGAGTCCACAGAGCACGTCTTCAAGCGCGAAGGGACGGAGATGAAAAATATTTACTGAGCTTTTATGGAGGGGCTGAGATACTCCTTCTAGGAAAGGCTCCGTTTCTTGGAAAACAATTTGTTTTACGGTGCTGAAGTCCGAGGTGGAAAGTAACGTGAGGATTTTTGTTTGGTTTGCCTTTCAGCTGGTAATTCCGCAGCACCTCTGGCTGTAGCAACCATGTAAAATTGGTTTGGATTTCTCATATTCTCATATTTTCCCACTTTATTGGCGGGATGGTAAAGGAAGGGTGAAAAGGATTAACCATTTTATCCACCTCCTCTTAGTTTGTATCAGTTTTAGCCTTGTTCCTGCTCTAAACCCTGTGCCTTCATTCCCTAACGCCCATCATTCACCAATTCAGGGTTTTTCCAAGTTAACGAGCGGGCGTAGGAGCGTAGGACAACGACTTGCGCCGCAGCAGAGCATCGCTCGCTGCTGCTGGTACCGAAACGCTTTGTTCTGCAGGATTCTTGGGATCAGCCTTGGCATCAGCGTTTATCTGGAAACCAGGCCTCCTGTGCTGGCTTCATCTGAACCGAAACGCAGCAGAAAGGAAAGGATGCGTGGGGTGAGGGTCAAAGGAAACGGGCTAGAAAGCATCTCACCTTTTTTTTGCTGCTGGCAGAACCTGACAGCTTCTTGCGGCTTCCAAGGATCGCTCATCCTTCCCAGACACCTACCTGCTTTTTTTGTTCTCTTCTATAACCTGTCAGCAAAGAGATGACTGCTGGCGTTTTTCTCGCCGTTCTCTTTTTCTTCCCCACCCTGGCTCTGCCGGTGAATCATTCTTGCGTGGGTATAAAGCTCCGAAGTCGGTTTAGCCGGAGAAACTCTCATACGGAGTAGGCAGCGATGCTGGGAAGAGCGATGAATACCAACCAAAACCTAGCTTGCCTTTGTTTGGCACGTCAGGCTTTGTTGTTTGTTCGAAATAACGTTCCTCTGCTGAAATTTGGCTGCGGTGCTTGCAGGTGTAATGCAGGTGGAATTATGGCTGGCTGTCCTCCCTGGGATCTGAGACGGGAGCGGGGCGGAGAGACGGCCGCAGGAGCCTTTACAGCTTCCTGGAGCTGTGAAAACCTCCTCACAAAGCACAACCTTTCATACCTAGTGATTTGTTCTTTTCAGCACAGCTCTTCTGGTGAAGTTAAACCGCTTCTAAGTCACAATGGCGCTTTTGTTGGGGAGGCTGGAGCCCTCTCGCTTTCCGAGCGGGCCTCAGGAAGAAAAGTTGGCGTTGAAGGGCTTTGTTCTGCTTCCCTTTCAAACCTGCGCCCGGCCTCTCCTCCCCATTTGCATGGGTTTCTCCGCGTCACCCACTCCTGCCCTGCGTGGCTCTCCGTTCCGTTAAATTGTGGATTACGCTCCTCGGCGGGACTGGATTTCACCGGCGTGATGCGGCGGCCATGCGGTGTCGCGCAGAGAAACGGAGCGGGTTCGGAGGGATGGCTCCTGAGCTTCCTTCTTTGTAGGCTTCTCTTTATTCTAGAAGGGATAACCTGCATCTCTTCCCATCAGCCACCTCAGTTTTCTATTTAATAAGACAAAGACGGTTATGCTTTTATCTTGCAGCGGCTTGAGAAGACTCAGGGAGGCCCTGGGACGTCCTGTTTAGCACGGGACCTTGGGAAGTGGGGTTCTGTAAATAATTCATATTAACGTTGCTACCGTTCTTACGTGCTCCGTAGAACTTGTTATGCTTGGCCTTGCCTAACTGAGCCAAACCTAAAATGAAGTGGTGTTTTGTTTCGTTTTTTTTTTTTCAATTCTCTTGTGCAGTGTCGAAAAAACACGGCAAGCTCATCACCTTCCTTCGTACATTCATGAAGTCGCGCCCAACGAAACAGAAGCTGAAGCAGCGGGGGATCCTGAAGGAAAGGGTGTTTGGCTGCGACCTGGGAGAGCATCTTCTCAACTCGGGCCAGGACGGTAAGAAACAATCCCCTCTTGGGTTCTTCCGCCGTTGGGAATCTTATTTCAGGGTGATCGTGTCTAGCAAAGGTAGAAGTGCGTAACAAAAATTCATGGCTGAAAGAGAAATTGAGCCTCATGCTCGTAAGAAGCATCGTGGTTTGACGTGGGAGCAGTGAAGATGGATGGAACTACTGGAGATGAGTTCTCAGCCTCTTGAAGGCTTTGGAGAAATGTTAATTTTTTCTTGCAGGGAAAAGAAACTTCATTAACGTGTCAGTGCCAATGAATAATTAACTGGTGTGTTAAATCCATACATTTCTCTAACTCAGTGAGAGACTCTAGCACAGCTTGCAGTGTAAGTCCTTCCTCTGATTCCACAAGACGGACAGGACGCGTGCAGGCTGAAGGAGAAGTGACGTGGGGTAGGGAAAGGAGTTTCTCTGCTAAATTTGTTTTCAGTGGTGCTTCAGACTCCTTGTGCCTTTTGGAAAAGGGATGTTAAATCAGAGAGCCAGAAACTGGAGGGTTTGGAGCCAGAAACAGGCAGTAACCCGTGTAAGAACTACATCAGGAGGAGGTGATTTCCACCGCCGGGTAGCTGTGGAGCTGGCTTTATGTGGGAGCAGCAATAAAAGACACACCCTGAGCTGAGCTAAACTGCTCTAACCCCGCTGGAGGCTCCTGTTTGGCATCTCTGGGAGCTCCCTTCTCGCTCTGCTCGCTCCCCTCCCATCACGTGCGACAGTGACTGAGCTATGCTAACGAGGTCTCTTCATCCGCGAAGCTACCAGTTGCTCTCACCTTTGGATTTAATAACTTTCCTAACTCCCTGGAGTGAAGCAGATCCAAGTGGAACGTTGCCAACAGGGGCGTGTCTCCACTTCACACAGCAGGGTTGGTTTTTTTTTCCTGTGCGTGGTACCTACTGGTGATGCTTTGGGATTACGGCCACAAAACATCTCAGCTGAGAAAACCAAAAAAGAACCCAGTGGGTTCATAGATTCGTTTGGGTTAGTGCTGGTTTTGATGGGTGCTGCCCGATACCCAAAAAGATGTAGCAGGACGGAAGGAGAAACTCCAGAGTCGGAGATGAACAGCAAGGCATTGATGTGCTCCTCAGAAACGCAGTACTGAGCCAAACTGGATTTATGTTAAGACTTTTATTAGTTACCAGTTTGGGAAGCTGGCAAAGCCTAAATTCTCAAGAATTCACCGCGAAACAACATGAGCAGCCCCAGTTTTGCAGTGGTGAACGTCTGAAACTTTGTCTTTTAGCTAGGAAATGGTGAGAGGGGATAAAAGGGATGAGGAAGGACAAAACCTGAACCAGGGCTGACATTTTTTTACCGAACGCTGTGTTGAGGCAGCTGGCTCAGGCTGCTTAGCTCGGAGAAGAGCGCGATGCCCTCGGGTGTCTGTATATCCAGAGACAAACGCAGAGGAAACGTTTTACCCGCTGCAGCACGTGGACTTCTCATGGGCTCAGCAAGGAATCGCTCATTCCGCGTCCGCTGCGCCTCTTTCGGAAGGAGAATATTTTCTAGTTGTTGTGAGAAGTAACACTGTAAGAGGGACAGGTAAGGTGTTAACAAGGGTTTTCTGTAACAGCGGTAGGGATGAGTACCACACCTAAAAATCTCTCTGTGTGCCTGATGATCCACGTTGGGGATTGCGGTGATTATTGGGCTGGCAACCGGAGACAGGCGGTGTCCTGGATTTTGGGTTTGGTTGTGTCCTTTAATTCCCGTTGACGCTTTGAGCTCTGCAAACAATGACGGAGCCCTTCTGGAGCAGGAGTTACCGCTCTGCAGAGTGTGAAACCACCCTTGCCCAAAGACCCCTGAGGACCAAACAGCAGTGAGGGAAGGAAGCATCCCGGGCCGGTTTCTTAGGTGAGATCCGGGTCGTGGGCAGATGACAGGGTTATTTTTCAGAATCATCCATCTTCCAAGCTGCTTTTGAAAAGGGGGAGTCGGGAGCCGCGGTCGCTGGGCTGTGTTGCTTCCGCTGAAAGTAACAGCAGTCGGTCCTTTTGGGCTGGTGTCAAACCAGCTCTGAGGGATGTTTGACTTCTCTGTTGGGTCTAAATCTAGCAAAGCTGGTGGTGATGCTCTCTCTTCCAGTAGGCTGGTTTGCAGAACGGTCCTCCAGTCAGCTGCAGTGCGGCCTGCCCGGAGAGGCCCGTCTCCGTTAAATTTTGGTGCGTTACTCATTTGTTGGCTCCTGCTGGGTTTCGAACGCTTCCCCTGCCCAGGAAGCGTCGTTTGGAAGCCGACCAAGCTTAGCAGGGAGTAGCTGTGTCTTCATCGCCCTGAGAGATATTCCCAGTTGGTTTGGTGCTGTTGACACCAAACCAGTTTGTTTTATGGAGCTGCGAGATGCAGCAATTTCAGCGCAATCCCTGACTCGTGAAGAGTTTGAGACTTTTTTTCCCCCTTGATTTTTTTTCTCTCTCAAAGGAAACCAAATAGAACTTAAATTTAGCTCGACCCCAATTAGAAAGAACTGTGCTTGCAGGGGATGGGAGCTGGTTAAATGCTGCATTGCAGCACTGTGCCTCCCAGTATTTCCAAACGGAGCTCTCCACAGCTTCTGAATTCATGAGGAGCCCTTTTTCTGGGCTGAAAACATTCCCGTTGCCTGGCAGGGGATAAAGATGCTCAGCTCTCACTTGGTGGTTAGAGTGGGGCTGGCCCTAAAGTGGTGGCGTCAGGTGTTTGTTTCCTGAGATAATCCGTACAGCGCAGCTCTGTTAACTTCGGAGGCTAAAAAAAAAAAAAAAATTGTGTTTTTTGTACCTCTTCATGCATCTGTTGCGTTGATACTTCCTGGTCTTCCAGAACTGGAAAAGATGGATTTAGAAATGGCGCTAATTTTACCAGCGCCTTGGGATTTCTGGTGACGTCGCAGCTTGTGCTGCATCCTCCGGCGTTATCCTTCCCCTCCAGCCACCCCCTGGCCGCGGCTGGGTGATGTGGTTGCCTCTGATGCTAATTTATTGCAGATTTGAGTGCAGGGAGAAGAGAGGAGCGGCGCAAGGAATGAGATCTCGGGCAGCGTCTTGGCAGGGAGCTGTAAAAATCTGGTTCCCCTTAGCTCCAGCATCGCTTTGGTGATCTAGATGTCACCTCTCTGGTTCCCAGTGCTCATGTGAACCGGTTTCCACTCTCTAGAGAATGAAATTGAACACGACAAACAAGAATTAGCCAGCTCTAAGGTCAATTAACGCTGTAGCTCGTTAAAGCTACGGCAGTCACCCTCAGACATGCCAAAACCCAGTTTCCTTCCCATATTTCACAATTTATCGTAATTTTTAAACCAAAATCCATCTCCAGAGGCCTTGGGCGATGGATGACCCGAGCTGTCGTCAGCGTTCTGGTTGGTTCGGCCGCTCCCATCTCTCACACGCCTTCCCTGGCCTGGGGAAACTCGTTGGGTATCTCCCCTTCCATCTCCACGCTTGTAAAATCGAAAAAGAGGTACAGGGAGAGAACGGCTGGTTTGGGGAAGGACTCGCGGAAAGGGAGAGCTGAGCAGGCAATACAAGCTTCTGCAGTTAAAAAGAGAGACGGTTTCTCGCTCCCCTTCTTTTTTTACCCCTGCCTGCAGCTGCGAGAAGATAAATTCTTTACGCCCCGGTGACCCAGAGGACAGCAGGGAGTTGAAAATTAATTTGCGTTTCGAAACGCTGCGGCTGTAGGGGGAACAAACACGAGCAAAAGCACCACTTGCAGCCCTCGAGCGCAAAAATGCCCTGGCACGGACAAACCCCACCACGTCCAGGTACCACAGGACTTGCACGGCGTGGTTATCTGCCTCCCTAGCCTGCCGCGACGTGGTGGGATTTACCTTTCTCAGGCTTGCGCTTTGTTTTTACGCAGCTGCCGTTAAAATAAAGCCCAGTCTTGAAAAGCCCAGCCCGGTGCCACAAACGCTCCTGGAAGAGGCTTTTCCAAGTGCAAAAGTCGCACTTTAGACAAAAACGTCACGTGTTACCGGGAGATAACGCGGTTTGTGATGGCTGCTCAGGCTTCAGTCGTTAAGAACAGCAATAATTTGCATGTGGGTCACTCCTTGGAAAGCAGGAGGCCTCGTTCCCCGGGCGGAATAAATAGTTCTGATTCCAGAAAAGTACCAAGAAAATAAATAAATTAAAAAAAATTTAAAGCAAGCCTCCCAAAACCCAGGGAGGGAATGTTATGAAAGATTAAAAAGGCAAAAAAATAAACCCGAGATGACGGGAAAGGCAATGTGCCTGATTTCAAGATGAATCAAAACGTTCTTCAAAGTGAAAACCATAAAATTTCTGCTTCCTGTTAATGGCAATGAATTAACCAGTTAACGAGCCCGAGGAGATGCAATAAACCTTTCAGAGCAGCTGAGAGATGCTCAGGAGTTCCTTTAGCTGCTGTGGTGATGAAATCTGCTGGGGTCTCCTTTGTCGACGCGTCCGCATTTCCAGCCTTTCGGACGTTGTTTCCTGGAAGTACCTGCTATTTGAGACGGCGAAGGGAGGAAGGGAATGAGGGAAAGCGATTGATTTTGGAACGGGAGAAGTGTGCGTGCTCAGGTTCTCCCGAAGAGGTGGAGAAAAGCTCTCCATCAATTTCCCACTGCGACGCGGCTGAGGGGCCTTTCAGATTCCACTCTGATGGTTTGGGGTCTAGAAGCCCAGGATGCACCGGCTGATTTCCAGGGAACCATTTAAAAAACAGGTCTTTCCTCCGTCTCTGTGAGTGTTTGCTCGGGCAAAGCACAGCGCATCCGAGTTCAGCAGCTCGTATGAGAGCTGACTGGCAGATAAGGGGATCTGCCGCACGATCTCTTCGGAAGCTGTGTCACGCGGCAAATTGATCGGACCTGGCATCTAGTGTACGAATAAATCTAGATCAGCACAGGAGCTGCAGCAGAAAGGTGGATTCCAGAGGAATCCACGAGGATCTGAGCTTTTTTCCATGAAGATTTGCTGTTCCTCACAAGAGCTCAGTCCTCCTTTTCCTTCTGCGGTCAGGCAGTTTTCTCTCACTTTCATAAATAAAACAATTTGCTCCTCCTTAAGCTCACAAGGCCGGACAGATCGCTCCGGCGGCGGATGCTGCGCGAGGCCGAGAACCCAGCTGTAAGGAACGGCTTGGTGAAGCGGCTTGAATATTAACTTGACGCCTGATTATATCCTCTGGGCTCGTTATTTCCATTCTGGCTGCATTCTGGTGCGTAGCTATCGAAATCCAGTCGCGCTCCGGTAGACGTCGGGGACGGAATGAGGAGCTGTAAAAACTCCCCTGGCCCTGGTGCGGAAAGGAGCATCGCCTTAATGTTTGTATTCGCTCAGACCAAGCCGAATAGGTTAATCCTGTGTGGATTTGAAAACAATGAGGTCTTTGGCCGAATTTTATAGCTCTTCTGGAATGGAATTTAACACCACGATTCTGGGAGTTGTGATGCGACCCGCGCTGTCTCTGCTTGGCCAGAATTGAGGGTTTTTTTCAACCTGATTCATATCTTCGCATTTTTTCAAGCAAAGAACACCTCTGACCGGTTTCCACACCAACTCCTAACGTTGAATTTCTTACAGGCTTTCTCCTCTAAGCAAGAACTGAAGCAGTAGCCCAGCTGCGCTTAGTTTAGCTGACAAGCCCACAACCTGAACCGGGACTTTAATCCCACCCTCAACTAACCGCCACCGTTTGTTCTTTAGTCCCCCAGGTCCTCAGGAGCTGCACTGAATTCATCGAGAAGCATGGCATCGTGGATGGAATCTATCGTCTCTCTGGGATCGCGTCCAACATCCAGAAGCTACGGTAAGGGCGCGGCGTTCGACAGCTGCGTTTGCGCGGGACGGGCGAGGCGCGCGCGGCGGATGTTTCTCCTTGCGTATCAGCAGTTAATTGGTGGCAAGCAAAGAACGCTTGGGTGATTTCGTGGTGGGTGGCATCGCTGGGCTGGCTGTCCGTCCTCCCCGCTCAGGAGCCGTTCTCACCACAGGAAATGCTCTTTATCCTTTTGTGAGGCTGGGTTTCCATTTTTCTGTTGCGAGAGCCTAGCGGGATGTGACTCATTCCAGCTCCACTCCCGGGCCCGCAGCCTCGGAGGCAGCGAAGGCGTGTTTTCCGTGGAGATCCTTTTGCTATTCCCAAATTCGGTGGGTAGATTTGAGCTGGTGCTGCTGCTGTACCTGTTTTCCACAGGTGCTTTAAAACAGATTTTTCTAAAACTGTAAGGGCATCATGCCCTGGTGTAGTACAGTACAGTATTTCCCAGTTTTCCGAGATGTCCCAAAGACAAAAGGAAGGGAGCACGTGGCGTAACTTGTAGGGCAGCTGAGCTTCAGCTGGAGCAGCCGTGTTCTCGCAGCTCCCCGTGGCCCTGCAAAGCTGTCCTGCTAATTTGAAACAGCGCTTCCCGTGCACGTATTTTAGCGGCGAGCCAGCCCTCGGCCTTCTAAGCTCAACTCTGATCTCATAAATCTTGGTGAGTTTGGTTTTCCCCCCTCTCTGAAAAACCAAGGGAATGCTCAGGGATTTTCTTCATGTGGTTCCTGGCTCTCCTCACCCGCTGGCAGAGGCGTGCTCAGCTCATCAGCTTGTCCCCAAGGAATTTCTGCGTCTCAGCGTTGCTTTATCACTTCGGTTTCCAGGCCTTGGAAACGCGAAGGGACAGCAGCTTTCGTTCCGACCTGTGGGCTCTCCTCCTCTGGGCAGCTCCCAGTCGCAGCTTTTGGGAGTCAAATTGTCTCCGCCGTGTTGGAAGACGTTCTCTGGAGACCTTGTGGAAGGCCCTGTTGCAGCAGAGGGGATTGTAGACTAGCCAGCTGGCTGTCAAACTAACTGAAAATGCCTTATTAGAAGGAAAAAAAAGTCTCATTTGGAAAAATCTGGTCTAGCAGCATCACCACTATGGGTCGTGTGGCTTTGATGACTCAGTCTTTATTTTCAGGAAAGCCTTGCTTTTCTTGACTGTAATTTGCGCTTAATTTTCTTTTCATTCCTCCTTTGCCCATTTCCCTGTTCTCCTTTCCAGCCACGAGTTTGACTCTGAGCAGATTCCTGACTTGACAAAGGACACTTACATCCAAGACATCCACTGCGTGGGCTCCCTCTGCAAGCTGTACTTCCGCGAGCTGCCCAACCCTCTGCTGACCTACCAACTCTACGACAAGTTCTCCGTAAGTACAACGCAACGCCTTTCACTTTCCGCTTCAGCGTGGCTTCATCCGGACAGGGAAATACTGGAAAGGATCCAGCAGCAAGCTGAACCTAGCTTCCACGCGCCTTTCTTTGTCTTACTTCTGCTTAAGTTGGGGTTTTTAGAGAGCTCAGAACGGCCTATCTCCAAAATAACCCGCCGAACACTGCTCTGGTTTGTTCCCCCCACCAAACGCTCCCACCTGCGGGAGCATCACCACGCCGTTTCAGAAGCACGGTGCCACCCCAGGGTTGAGGTCCCTTCTCTTTGTCTCCTTCAGGTTCACTCACACGTGGTTGTGTTGCCCACGCCGTGTTGATTCCGCTTTTGGGGCCCAGTAGAAGGTTTTTGGGACTACCAGTGCTCGCGAGAATTCCCTGCAAGGAATTGCTCCGTCCAATTAAGCTATAAAGCGTCCCAGACCTTGATTTACTGGTCCTTTGTCACATTCTCTGTGCGCCGGTCTGTCCCCAAGAGACAGGCGCCTCCCCGAAGGTAGAGAAGAGCCGCGAAATCACCGCCCAACGAGGAACAGGTTCTTACTTGCAGCTAACTCCCTCTCTGCCTCGTTCCAGGACGCCGTTTCTGCCGCCACGGATGAGGAACGGTTGGTCAAAATCCACGACGTCATCCAGCAGCTGCCCCCTCCTCACTACAGGTGAGCGCGACCTTCACTTTAATTACGTCAATCGTATTTTTGTCTCCAGTTCCCAGCAATAATAGTAACTACCAACCTATACCAATGCTCTGGCAGCATAACTAATTATAATTAAATAATATCATTAAAAATCAACTGTATTATTATAATATAAACCAATTAGGATTCATAACCAATTGATACATGGTAATGAGTCTTGGCAGAGTATAACAACGTGTTAATGGGCTTTAGTGTCAAAAATTACGGCCAGGTGTGGTCAAAAGGCATCAGACAAAGTACGGTGATTGCTATTAATAAGTAAACGTAACACTGTGTGTTAATGAAGCTTTAATGTTATTATTAATAACCAGTTACTGACAGGATGTGTAAGTAGTCTTCACCAATTCTGTATTGTCATTGGTAAAAATAGCTAATTATGGTGTATGTTGAAAGTTCTTTAACTACCTAAATACATTATTATTAGCTAAATGATCTATAAGTTACTATATTACAATATAAATGGCTAATATTTAAATATCAGACTTTTGTAATTAGCTGGACCAGTCATGATGCTGTATCCCACGTGCTTTAGCAGAGGGATAGTTGGTTACTGATAGCTAATTACAGTACTTTCTGATAATCATTAATTGGCAGGGCAGTCATTGCTAGCCAGTTGTGATGCCCATGGAGGTCCTTTGGCTAGGGAGATCTAATTATAATACTTTATAATTATCAATGGGCATATTAATTTATCATTGTAATGTATGTTAATTTGCAGAACAAGTTGTAATGCAAGAAGATAGGTATTGATAACTATTTATATTGTTTGTGTTAATAAATACTTAATTAGTGTCATTAGCTGGACAAGTGCAGTGCTGTACCTGAGTGGTATAAGTAACTAATTAGAATACACGTTCTTTGAACGTGAATAACTTATTGTCATTAGTCTTAATTAATGTGTTAAAAGCTATACATGTGTGCTACTTCCTATTTAAATGAACTAATTAGTGTAACAGTCGGTACTTTGTATGTACTTTGCAGAGGGCATGTGTTAGTTGTAAAACAGAGATACCTCCACGCACCCTGACGTAGATGGACAGGGCTGCTGCTCTCTTTCTTTCTTGAGATCTGGACCATCCATCAACATTTCCCCCCCGCCCCCGCCCCGTGAGCTGTCACACCAAAAGAAAATAACGAACCGGGGTTTGTTTTGTAAATGGCAGCGTGACTGCGCTCATGGGTGCTGAACATTTGCCTGTCTCCTCTTTTCCAGGACACTGGAGTTCCTAATGAGACACTTAGCTCGTCTCGCTGATTACTGCTCCATCACAAATATGCACACAAAGAACTTAGCAATCGTTTGGGCTCCAAACCTCCTCAGGTACTCTTTTTTTTTTTTTTTTTTCCCCCCTCAATACAAGATAAGTTTTTATATTCACAAAAAGCAGACGGATACCTGTTCTTCAGAAAAATCGTAGCTTGATCGTCCAGGGAAATGTGTCCAGTGGCATCCCTGATTTCCCAGTACGTATGTCTCTGGCGTCTGATTTGACTGCTTTTGGCTGTAAAAATTCAGACTTAAGGAAACGGTCTTGGATAAATGACCCCTAAAATTTGTTCTGAATGTGCGTAACAGGGTAGTTCAATTTTAAGGATGTAATTTTTAAATTTTGCATTACAAGAAAAAAAAAAATCACGCTAGCCTGTATTGTGTTGATTTCTGGACTGCTTCTGTTACCAAGCTGAGAAATCTGAGTCACAGATTCCCCTGCGTGCAGTTAATGAGGGTGAGCCCTTTTCTCCTGTCTGGCAATTCCCCCACGAGCAGTCAAATGAGCTCCTCTTTGAGTCTGCTTTTGCGAATATCGGGGTACGTGCTGGGCAGGGTCGCTCGGAGACGTTCCCTGCTAGAAGGCAAACCCTGTTGGAAGGCCACGGTGAGTTTTCTACAATTAAACTGCTGCCGGTCACAGCATCTGGAAATAAGTTAACAAAAAGCTCCCCACTTTGTGTCTGCGGGTCGCTTACCTTGATCCAGACCTGCCACGCACTCCTTTTCCTTCTAGGCCCAGTGTTCCTCTTGCCGTTTCAAACCTGAACCCAAAATCCTGGATTTAAATCACTACAGTCAGCGTGCAAAGCTTTGATGAGATTTAATCTCTTCGCTGCCTCTAAAGCCAGGCTCAACAGCCCGTGCCGAAACCGTACCCCGAAAGGAGCGCGTCCTCCCCTGTTCTCCTGGCTGTCCGCGTTTCATTTCGTCTGCTTTTTCTTCAGGTCAAAGCAGATCGAGTCGGCCTGCTTCAGCGGAACCGCCGCCTTCATGGAGGTGCGAATCCAGTCGGTGGTCGTGGAATTCATCCTGAACCACGTGGACGTCCTCTTCAGCCCCAAACTCAGCTCGGTCATACGGGACGGAGCAGGTGGGCCTCTTCCTCCTTGATCAAAAAAAAAAAAAAAAAGGCAGCAGACATTTAATGGGTTTTGGGTACAACACGGTGCCTGATCTGTCTGCCCTTGGAACAGAAATAGAAATGAACTGCTCCAAGCCCAGCTTTTGTTCCTGCTGGCGTTTATGGTTGCACCAAGAGGTGGAACCTGAGAATGGCTGAACCCAAGCTTTATAAGAAGTAAAAGGATCACTTTCTGGCCAGGCTTTTGCATAAAATCTGTCAGTGAAGGTTTTTAGCCTGCCTGCTCCCTCTGCCTTTTTTTTTTTTTTTTTAATACACTAAGCTGCCCTCAATTACGAGAGGTTTGGTTTTTTTTTGTCATAAACATACTTCTGCCAAAATGGTTCTTTTGACCACGTCTTTCAGGGGCTGGGATGACAAAGATTTAGGAAAACACAGCCCCTCCCTAGGCACACAGACCCAGAGCTCTGATCTCTGCGCCGCCGTTTGCTGATTCTCCCTCTTGCCGGCGGTTTTTTCCCCTTACAGGGCACAGCTCTTTGTCACGGCCCAAGTCTCTGCTGGTGTCCTCTCCTTCCACAAAGCTTCTCTCGCTGGAGGAGGCGCAGGCACGGACGCAAGCCCAGATCAGCTCTCCCATCGTGGCGGACAGCAGATACATAGAAGTGGGAGAAGGCCCTGCGGCTTTACAGGGGAAATTCCACACGGTCATCGATTTTCCGTCCGAAAGGTAGAGACAAGTTTCCTTTCCAGCGTGTGTCATAAACAAAAACACAACAAACCAGTTAATGACAGCAAAACTGGCCAATGTTGAGTAGTTGTACCTAAAGGAACGCAGCCAGTTTCCACCTGGTTTGGATTCCGTGAGGATTCAGCTTACAGCAGTTGGCTGGTGGAATTAATTTAGCCATGTACCTTCTGTGTCACGCCCTCCTTTGCAACATTTTTACATTAAATGTAAAAAGCTGTATCGTGTGATGGATAGAGATGTCTGAACTAGAAGTGTAAACAGGGTGAACACCCGGAAACATTGGGGTTTTCCGGGTTTCAGGACCTAAGTGCCTGTAACAAATCCAAGTTCCGCTCAGAGCGGAGCTGTCGGACAGCCTGGATGACACTAGAAATTAAACGTGGCAGTGGGAGGAGGTGAATGTGATTTTACGGCGTGAGCGAGAGATGCCTTTGAGTGCCTTTTCCTCAGAGAACTGGTGCATCTGCCAGTTCTCTGGCAATCAAAGCTGCCGTACTCTACAATACGGAGCTTTTGCGCACCTGCTTTACATAGTTGGGTGGAATTTGCCCAGCAAGACTTCAGGGCTGAGCTATAAGAATGAAAACATCCTCGGCTATTTAAGAAGAGCTTGAGTTTCTAAGCTTTGTTTCAGCAGAAACCAGATAGTGCTAAAAACAACCGAGCGGTAGCAGGAGCTAAATGCAGCTTCCCCCTCCGACAGTCTGCTCTGTTTCCTCACTCCAGGAAAAGACCGCCCAGCAAGATGAAGAAATCGCCGGTTGGCAGTTGGCGTTCCTTCTTCAACCTGGGGAAATCGTCGTCCGTGTCCAAACGCAAACTCCAGCGCAATCCCAGCGAGCCCTCCGAAATGAAAGCCATAGCCCTGGCAGGTAAGGCTGCAGAGCTGGCTGCCAAAAGCCCCGGGGGTTTCAGCGATGCAGAATTCTCGTTCACAGTGGGCTTTTATCTCCTTCTAGCGTTCAAGCCATGCATCACAGCTTCGGTTAACTGCTGGCTTTCCTAAAAACAGATCTCGTGTGAGCTCACGAACAGAACCTCCTCGAGCACACGCCTCATTTCTCAGAGGCGCCTTTGAAAGGCAGTATACGGGCACCGCTAGAATAAGGCTCAGAATAATTCCAGCTGACACTCATATTGTGAAATAAGAGCGCAGCTCTGGCTCCCCGCGCTGCTCTCAAGTGACAGTTAAACTAGATAAAAGCGCTTTTCCCCACACGCGTTAACCCCAAAAGCTGTGCCAGGCATCCAGCGAGCTTTTGTGGCCGCATCCAGGGTACGCAGACTGAATTCTCAGCCCCTTCCATGTGGACTTTGCTGTCTCTTTCTAAATTTAAAGAACGGCAACCCCAAAACAACTGCTGCTCTCTGGACCGTGGTACTCTTGCTAGAAACCCGTTTGTGTTTTTCCTGCCACTGTTACATCGCCGAGTATAAACCACTCCTGTTATAATTCAGCTTCTCACTGTCGCGGTTGCATTTCCGCAGGTGGCCGAGGAGACAGCGGGACTCTTCGCTCGGCTAAAAGCGAAGAATCGCTCACCTCTCTGCATGCTGTTGATGGTAAGGCAAAAAAAAAAAAAAAAAAAAAATGCACCTGCGCTTTTAACGTGCGCGGATCAAAAAGGGGGAGTTTGACATCACCGACTGCAGATATTCAACGGGGCAGATTTTCCGCCCCTCCACTAAGAGCTGGACTTGGGCAGCAGGAAGCTGCTTCGCTGATTACCAACACAGATGGGTGTCACAGAGGAGTGCTCCTCAGGTCTTTGTTTTCCTTCTAAGGTTAAAAAAAAAAAAAAAAGCAAACCTCTCGCTTTTGTATAGCCAGCATGACTTAAGTACATTCCTTGCCGTCTCCCCTTTCTCTTCTAAGGCGGAAAAAGACGGCACTGGGAAGGAAAATGCTTTCTGAGCAAGCCTTAGGCCTGCAGCACGCTTAAACTAGCTTTGCTTTTGCACACAGCTTAGTTTCAGACTAAAGCAGACCTGACAACTGCTGTAAAAGAGTTTGAGCAAACTTAATTAATTAACAGTTACTGCTAACTACGTTACTTTTGTGTTCGGAGTTCACCAGGTGAGCATCTTGCACGCTGCCTTAAGGCTAAAAACACCACCCAACCATCGCCTTGCGGACAGGAAGATTTTGACACTAACCCGTATCCATCTACTTGTTCCTAGGTGGGTCTAAGCTGTTTCGACCCAGGAGACCTAGGTCCAGCAGCGACGCGTTGGCTGCTTCCTTCAACGGAGGGCTCTTGGGAAACATGAATCGCTGCAACTCTTACGACAACCTTCCCCGCAGCAAGGACAGCGATGGGGACGAGGGGCTCATCCACGTCCCTGCCCTCATTTCTCCTCGATCCACTGAAGACGTTGACCTGAGCCCACCGGATATTGGAGTCGCCAGCCTGGATTTTGACCCCATGTCTTTCCAGTGCAGCCCGCCTAAAGCGGAGTCCAAGTGCCTGGATACCAGTATGTTCGTGCTGGAGTCAATCGTCATTCATAAGGCGGAGCCGAGCCCACCAAAGAAGAATTTGGAATC
The DNA here is from genome assembly GCF_036417535.1 of Chlamydotis macqueenii. Lineage (NCBI taxonomy): Eukaryota > Metazoa > Chordata > Aves > Otidiformes > Otididae > Chlamydotis > Chlamydotis macqueenii. The sequence goes on along the minus strand of NC_141579.1, from coordinate 1,380,606 downwards.
AGGCAGCCAGTCCCAGAAACCAGGCAGTGCCATGAGCTCCGAGCCGTTCTCCCCCGTCCACGAGACGATATATCCCTTCTTCACTCTGGACCCGGCCCCAACTGAAGAGCAGGCCTGCAAACCCCACGCCTTCTCACCCAAGATGGGGCGAAAGCCCATCAACTCCGCGCCGCCGACTACATACGAACCCGTCTCCTTCGCGCCGCCCAGCCACGCGTCGGAAGCGATGGGAGGAGTGCCCATCCCATCCAGAAATTCCTGTGCTTCCGGCTGGAGCAAAGGAGTCGGCGGCACTGAAATGACAAACTGGGCCCCAACCCAGATGTCCTTACCCCTGAAAAGCAGTGAAGCAGGAGGAGGGGAAGGAGCCCACCAAGAGCTACAGCATGCCCAGCTAGTGGCTGCTGGCAAGCCAGGGTTGCCAGAAGAAGGAGAGAGGCCAGTGCTGAGCAGTCAGAATAGGACTGTACCCTCTGGACACACACAGCCAGGTACAGTGCGTTTTCCTCCGTTCTTTCTTTAAGTTCCCGAGGGGACCCGCTCTCACAAGCGTCCTCCTCGGCGTGCCTTTAGGAGAGGGGATTGCCCGCCCCCTCTCGTCACAGGTGGCTGCAGGGCGCTGCAGATCAGTAAGGTCTTAGCCTCTGCCTTCTCCCTACATCACACAAACCTCAGATAATTTTCCATAATACCACTTTTTTTTTTTTGCCCCCACCCCCCAGCATATGTGAAAATCTATAGCATGTCCTTCTGAATCATCGCAGCCAGTAAGACTTTTCTTTTTTAAATCAAACCCGCCCTTTTCTTTTTTAAATCAAACCCACCCTTTTCTTTTTGAAATCAAACCCACCCTTTTCTTTTTGAAATCAAACCCACCCTTTTCTTTTTGAAATCAAAAACCTGCCAACCCTTGAAGAAGGGACCTTTTCACCTAAAACCTCATGACCAAAATTGTGTAAGGGTATCTCATTCTCCGCTCCCTACGTCCTACCTACCTCTCTAGAAACGCAAGAGGAGCCTTTAGACAATCTCTTGTGGTTTTTGTTTTTGTTTTGTTTTTTTTTTTGCCCCCCCCTTTTCTGCGATGAACTGCTGTGCTGTTGAGCAGCGTTTACATGTGAGACAGACGGAATTGCCACTGTGAAAGGGTGGAAAGCATCTATTTTTTTACCGTAGTGGTTAAGGTTAGCTCACTCTCCTTACCGGCTAACATACAATCACTCTCTCTCTCAATTTTCCCCCCATTAGGAGCAGTTGCCCTCGACTCCCCCCAGGATCCTGTTCCCGTCAGTTCTGTGTCTCTTATCCCTCCTCCTCCTCCGAAAAACGCAGCACGCATGCTAGCCCTAGCGTTAGCCGAGTCCGCGCAGCAAGCGTCCGCTCAGTCTCAGAAAAGGCCAGGAGACGCTCATGCCGAAAGCACAAATTACGGCCAGGCTCTAGAAAAGCTCCATCTCTCCGCCGGTGCTGCCGACAAGCTCCACCCGTACACCGCTCCGCCCGACAACCGCCTCCACTTCCAGCCCTGTGCGCCAGCGGAGCAGAATTTCCAAGGCGGCGGCACGCCCGGCGAGCAGAACCACCATCCGGGCGCACCGGGGAACTGGGACCCCCCGCCCCTCTACCCCGGCCTGCCTGGGGACGCGCCTGGTAGCAGGAACGCAGAGCAGGACCAGTCCAGCTTCCATCCTGCTAAACTGGGGGACAGAGATCCCTTTGGGGGTGCGCCGCTTGACTGGGAGCCACCCGCACCGGACTTTGTAGATAAAGCCCAGCTCCGCGCGTGCGGGGACAAGCACCACCTCCTGATCTGCATGGCGGATGACAAACCTCAGCCTCCCTTCGTCGTAACGGCCGGGGAGAAGAGCGCCCCGGCTCCGATCCCCTATTTAACGGCCATCCCGACAACGGCGCCCGAGCCCAACCGCGGGCCGGCGGGGCCAGCCACCGCTCAGGCAGACGTGGCCGTTACCGCCGCCCAGCGCACGCTGGCGGCCGCCCAGCCCGCCCCGCCGCAGAGGCAGGACCACCAGTCGGCCGTGGGACAAGCGCCGGCGATCTCCGCGAAAGCGCCCAGTAATTCCAGTCAGGTACGTGGATGCCCTGCCCCAGTCTCGCGTCTGTTTGCACGCGCAGCGTCCGTGCGCGGTTTAGTAAAGCAGGACGGATTCCTGGCGTGGAATTTATAAGCAGACCACCTAAAAAAAAAAAAAAAAATCCACTGTGGCAGCCGTGTGAAAGTTTAACCTGTCACTGTAAGGAGACCTCCCCGTTCTGCAGTTTGTCCTCTGCAGAGAGCCCTCACACACCCCTCAGCTCCCGTTTGGGGCGGCTCCTGAGGTCTCCCAGAGGCCCCGCGCTGCCCTTGCTGCCGCAGGGAGCCTGCGCATCTCTCTGAAGCACTAGAAACCCTGCCACAAAAAAAAAAAACCCAAACACCTTAAATTGAGCTAATCCCTACGAGCAGCTGCGATATTTTAACTACAGAACAGGAGGGAGAAAAAAAAAAAGATGCTCGACTCTCACTTCTGCTGGTTTCTTTCCTGTAGGTGTGGGGTGCAGCCGCACCTGAAAAGCCTCCTGAGCCTGTTCCTGGTTTTGTCCCGGAAAACAATTCCGCCGCTCTCTGCCCTTCTGTGCCCACGGGCCACCAGAGCCTTTTGGAAAAGCCTCGGGAGGCGACGTGCGCTCCCCTGCCGCACCTGCGGCCCGAGCCCGTCCCCGCTCACTCCTCCTACAGCTTCGTACCCCCCGTCCCGCCTGTGAGGACGCTGGAGAGCAAAATCGCTGCTGCCATGCACTCCGGCAACGCGGATGCCATCAACAACTCCAATTATCACACCTTCCTCTCTTCCTCCATGCTGGCCTCCTCTGTGGAGGAAGCCCTGCTGCCGCCGCCGCCTCCCCCGCCCAAGCACCCTTCCCTGCCGCCCGTCTACGTGCCGCACCCCAAGCCGGAGAGCGTCCCCGAGCCCTCCGGGCCAGACCACCTGCACCACAAGCCGGCTTCCATCCATCAGCACAGGCTGGAGAGCCTTCCTCCTCACCTCTCCCACCACAGCAAGCCTGACCAGCACCAAGCCTACCCTCCTCGCTGCGAGCCGCCCGCTCCCGCGGGCGCTCGCCACAGCACCCACGCCACCCAAGGGAAGAGCTCCTCAGCCTTCCACTCCAAGCCTCGCAGCCGCACGGAGTTTCCCTCCTCCGGCCCGCGTAACGCCGAGGACGCTCCGCCCTACCCCACTATCCGAAGGGTTCAGTCGCTGCACGTCACCCCGCCCGCTGCCTCGGCTGTCCGCTTCCTTCCCATTTCGCGGACCGAGGTGCTTCCGGACGACAAGCCGCTGTACTGCCCGCGGCCCCTCTACCCGTACAAGCCATACTCGTCCCACTACGACTACCACGTCACTCAGCTGCAGCCTTACTTTGAGAACGGGCGGGTGCATTACCGCTACAGCCCGTACTGCGGCCCCTCTTCTTACAGCACCGCTGACGGGAGTTTTTACGACCTGGACCCCTACGGCACCATGCGGGTCCGGCCTTTCCACCCGCCGTCCGGCCGCGACTTCGCGCCGTACGCTTCCCGGCTGCAAAGCAAAGGTCTTTACCACTATCCCAGTTGGTCCGCTTACCCTCGGGGCGGCCTGGCGGGCAAAGAGCACAGCTTCGTCAGCAGAGACGTGCCTCCTGCCCCGGACACCAAGCACGCGTACGCGCCGTGGGACCTGGAGGACATGGAGAAGTACCGCATGCAGTCCATTCGCCGGGAGAGCCGCACGCGCCAGAAAGTGAAATCGCCGGTGATGTCCCAGTACGATAACGTGGCCCCGCTGCCGCAGGAGGAACTGGGAGGACTGGATGAGAGTCACTTACGCAGCAGATCGGATCCTGGGAAAACTGGCCCCCTCGTCGTGGCAGAGGGGAAGGAGGGGAGGTACCCGGCCAAAGTGGCCTCGCTCGAGGGGGACGAGCGTTACTACATGCAGCACCCCGAGCCGGAGCTGGAGAGAGCCCACTACCACGGAGCCTTCGGGAACGGGCAGGCGGAGAAGCCGTCCCTCCCGCAGAAGCAGAGCAGCATGCGGAACAAGAAGCTCCACAAGCCGCCGTGCGGCACCGCCAACGAACACAGGACCCACTCGCAGCAGGAAGCGAGCCATAGGCAGCCTGCCGAGCCCAAAAACGGGCCCCCCTACCCCGAGTACCGCTCCAAAGGCGGCCCGGAGCCCTCCGAGCCCCTCGGGTACCAGCACTCGGGCGGGAAGTACGTCCCGGCGAGCCAGGACGCCCTGAGACTGCACCCCAAGGAGGTGAGGTTGGCAGAGGACGGGCTGGAGCTGGAGCGCTCTCGAGCCAAGCCCGCCGCGGAGAAACACCCCAGAGACTGCTACCAAGAAGAGGAGCACGCCGCCCCCCCCGTGACGCCGCCGCCCAAGCCCGAACGCAGCCACAGCCTCCGGATGCAGCACCCCGAAATCACCGAGAGGGACTCCGCGCTCCCCCACCCCTACCAGACCCTGGGGAAACGCCAAAGCGCCGTGACTGTGGCGTCCCAGTACGATAACGTGGGGGATTACCACACCATGCCGCAGCACCAACGGGGGGGCTGCGTTGGAGGAGGGGGCTTCAGGCCCTCCGCTTTTACCCAGGTGCACAGCAGAACTTACGCCACGGCCCTGGGCCAGGGAGCCTTCCTCCCCGCGGAGCTGTGCTTGCAGAGGCCCGAGGCAGAGGTCCACGCGGAGTGAGCGGGGGGAAGCAGGGATAGAGTCTAAGCAGCCTCTGCTGGACAGCGGACTGTTTTATTTTTTCAGTGATAGAAAAAAAGAAAAAAAAACCAACAACAAAAAAAAAAAACCAAACCCCAACAAAACATAAAAACAACAAAAAAAAAACACCAAACCAAAACAAAAAAAACCCAACCTTGACCCCGCCCCGATGAGCGAAGCAAAGCCACCCTCGGCCCCACCCCACCCCTCCCTGGTTTAGGTAGCAGAGTTAGCGCTTTTTCACCCCGTTTTGAGGCAACTGGAACGCCAGGACAGGCTTTGGCACGCAGACCTTGCCAGAGAGAGGCCGGGCAGAGCTGACAGAGGCAGGGAGGGAAGGAAAAAAGGTGATTTTTTTTTTTTTCCTCCCTCAGATTTGACGTTGGCCGTTAACCGCCGCTTCCTCGCATGACGGCCCGTGCATGCAGCTCCTCTCCCCGCGTAGCGTCGCCCATCCCACCGCTAGCTTCCAAGAACGGCTCGCCTTGGAAAAACAAACCACTCTTCTGCCCCTGCGAGGTTACGGATTTTTAATCCCCAAATATTTTCTTCTGGACAAATGCCGAGGTCCTGCCTCTCTCTCCCTTTAGAATTATTCCTTAGGTTTAGCGGATCCGCTTCGGATCCTTTGAAGCGTTTTGACCTCAAGCCTGCGAAAGGAGCTCTGAGGCAAGCTGAAAACACAACGCGCTTTTTTTAATTGCCTGCTTAACGAGCTGCCTCCGACTCCGAGAAATCAAATTACACCTCTCTGTCGGTAAGCAGAGGCCGGCTGTAGAAGCCTAGCAGGGCAGATTTGCGTTTCTCATCCCCCCAAAAAAAAAAAAACCAAAAACCCACCAAAATACCCCAAACCACACCCACAGTTGGGACCGGCAAGCGTAGCTCCTACCAGCGCTCGGCGGTCGAGACTGGGGGGGGCGGCCAGTACGCACCAGTAACATCGGCGTCCGAGGCGCCGAAACGTTTTCCGCGGCGTCGGAGCAGCCGGGCGGCGTCGCGCGCGCGGGGGCAGCCTCTCGCCCTTCCCAGGCCTCACCACAACCCCAGCCAACGGCTCGCAAGCGACACCTGAGATTTAGGAATTTTGTCACCGATGAATTCCAGGGAATTCCTGTTCCTTCTGGTTGGAAAACTTCTCGCCCCTTTTTCAAAGTTCTTCTCTAGTGTTTTATTGAAAACCTGGACACAGGTGGAAGTTTAAGGGAATTTAGCTGTTTCGTTCTGAAGTTTCATGGCTGTTTTGGGGCTTTTAATTCGTAAGGAAACCCTGCTTCTAGTAGCTAATTAGTCTTTCCCCGTTTGCTTCTAATTCCGTAGCTTCGTCTGGGGCCGTTTAACGACACTACCTTCCTTACCCTTCTATTTTATTGTGCAATGTTCTCGTTTCAAGCGTTTTGTTCAGAAGAGTTGTTCTTACATGTTACAGAAAAAAAAAAAAAAAAAAAAAAAAGTTTGACAGTTAGAAAAAAAAAAATTAAAAAAAAATTAAAAAATTAAAAAAAAAAAAAAGCGAAGCAGTGCTGTGATGCAGGAGTCGTCGCCAGGTAGAGGGGGTGGTGAGTGGGGGGTTTTGGGGTTTTTTTGGGCGAGGGAAAGCTTTTTGTCGTGTTTATATTCAGAAAGGTGAGCCCTGCGTTGCCAGCTGACACCCTGGGAAAGGCTGACCCGTCCCAGTTCCTGCCCTGCGCGCTCACCCAGTTTAAGCACGTCCTTTCCCAGTAGGGGACTGGTACCAGTCCTCAGCCCTGGCGGCACGGTCTCCCTGCTGAGGGCTCCGGCGGGGACGACGCGTTTGGGTCAGGCTGGGTGGGATTCGGGGCAAACCTCGCTCTCCACTCCCCGCAGCACCTCTCCCGCCCTCCCTTGGGCCTCACCAGGATCATCCCGGCCCCGGCCCCTCGGGATTTTCCTGCTCGAAGCCGCTCTCTCCCTCTGGAGATCCCAGAACTTCTCTTCCTCACCGTCTCGTGCTCCCGCTGCCGGAGCCCGGGCTCTTCAGCTGCGTCCTCCGAAGTGCTGGGTGCCAAGCACCCCCCGTCATCCCACGGGAAGCAAAAAGCTTTCAGCACCTTTCCAAAAATTGCTTCTAGAAGCACCCGCACCCGTCCACCTAGATGGCTGCTGAGTAATTAAAGTCAAACCAGAAGTCATAGCTGAGGTTAACGAGGAGGGGAGGTGACCCCAGATGTCCAGGCAGGATGAGCTGGAGGTAGGTGGGCAGTTCAGTTCTCGTCCCGGCGGAGAAATGGGAGAGAGGAGCACGGAGACAGCAACGCAGATGACTCTTGAACCTCCAGCGAGGTGACGAGCGGCCGCGAGCTTCGATAATCCCCTCAGCCTTGCCACAAGCCGTCCGTGCCTTCAATTCCTGCTGCCGAAGTTTTCTCCCCGCTGCGCGCGGGAGTTGGGGTCCCGCGGCGCGCGCTCCGCCTCTGCGTTCCCGCCTGCGCTTCGGGGTGGGATGGGCCACCTCCCTTGGCGAAGGGGGAGATGTTAGGTGGCTCACCAGGACCTCGCCCCTGTGAAGCCTTAGGTGAAGAATTAATTTCTCATTTTTTAAGAGTCTTACCCTGTGAAGTCTGTAGATGACACCACCCCCACAACTTCGTGCCTACGTCTTCCCAGAGCTCCTCGTTTTATGCTCATCCTTTGAAGGGCGTTGGTCAGTAAGGGGTAGGGAGTTGCGACACAAAACCCAAAACCAACTTGAGAAGGTCCTGTTCCCCCTTCACCCCAGAACGGGACAGGCCCTCCCGCGCGCTCCGCCGCCCGCGTGAAGCGACGCGTCTCGCGTGAGGAAACGGGGATGAGAAATTATCACACGTATTTTGTCGGAGGCGGCTGAGGCAACGCAGCTCGTTTTTCCCCAGCGCCGTGCGCGCGCCGGATACGCGGTGTTGTTCGGGTTTAACCGAACCGGCGGCGTCAAACCTCGGTGCGCAGAGCTGGGGGGAGGGAGGAGGGGGAAAGGGTTGTTTCGCGGTTCATTTTCCTGCTGTAGAAAACTTGATTTTTATTTTTCTTTTCTTCTTTTCCCTGAGAGAAACGACCCAGAGCTCCCTTCACTTTAATTTATCGAGCGTCTTTTTTTTGTGAACTGCTGAAAAATGTCTAGGCCGACGAGGCCGTGTATTTTTATGTAAATATTTTTTGTGGTTTTTCCCCCTTCTCTGTAAATACTTTGATTTCTCATCTCCTTCTCACCTTGTACGATGCAGCTGTGCTCTCATTTGGTTTGGTTTTTTTTTGTTTTTTTTTGTTTTTAATTTGTGCTGTAACGCAACAATCGGGACTGAGGCGTCTCGCGGCGTTAAACAAAAAGCAGCGGTCCTGCTGCGCTCGCGCTCGGATGTACAACCCGACAGCGTTAATCAAGCCAGGTTAAAAACTACTTCCTTCTGGTTCTGTCTATTTTTTTTTTTTTGCCTCTGCCTCGTTAATTAATATTAAAAAGGGAGGGGGGAAGCCCGTTTAGAGCCCTGCTTTGGAGAGAGGCTTTGAAGACAAAGGAGGAAGGGACTTGGGGGTCATGCTGTTGAAAAAGCGCTCACCTTAGGCCCCTCTCAGCCTCACGACGGCTTTGTGACGACAAATAAACCAGCCTGGCCCTTTTTTTAGCCTCCCTTCCTCCTCACCCAGGGCGACGGCGCGGGGAGAAGCGGCGTGGCGCTGGCACGGACGGCACGGGGCCGACGCAGTTCGGAGAAACAGATGGCGCGGGCCGGCTCGGCCCTCGGGGTGGGCCGGGAGGGGTTCCAGCAACACCGCCATCTCGGTCATAGTTAATTAATAGCAGAAAGGTGATTAAAGAAAGCTAATTTCTTACGTTTTTTAACCTTGAAAGGACTCCCAGCAGTCTTTTCAACACATTCAGCCCAACGGCTGTCCTCGTAGGAAGGGTCCCACCAGCTGAGCCCCCCACCCCTTTCCCTGTCCCTTCCCGGCAGCAGGAATTCCTGCCGTTCCCACCACGGATGGAATTGTTTTCCATTTGTGAACGGAACTGTCAAACGCCGCCCTACGCTCCAGCGCACGCAACGCCTCTCCCACCGCAGCGGCGGGCATCGAACACCGAAGGTCGTCCTCGAGGCCAAAGCTAGGACGCAACCGAAACGCAGACGTACGGAACACGAAATACGGAAAATAAACAAAAATCCCAACTCTTCTGAAGTCCAGGAGACAAATTCACATCCGAGCTGAAGCGTTCGCGGCGGCTCAGCAGGTTTGTTAATTGTCCACAGGATAATTGTCTGTTTTCTACGTCTTCTCGGGTGCGTAAGGCGAGACAAGGCTCGGGTTTGGTGGGGAAGCGGGTAGCAGAAATCCAAACCCGCTTTCTCACGGAGCGTCCCCAAAAAGCGACGCGCCGCCTCCCCGCTTGGTTTGGCCCCAGCCGACAAGGGCCGTCGCCTTACCGCGTACCGAAAGAGGAGTCGGGGCTGCGCGTGAGGAAAGCCCAGAGCACATCTCAAGGGGAAAAAAAAAAAAAAAATTAAATTAAAAATAAATTAAAAAGCCAGAGCACATCTCAAGGGGAAAAAAAAGGAAAAAATTAAAAATAAATTTAAAAGCCACCCAAAATGTCCTCTGCCAGCCTCATCCTCCTGGCTGAGATTTACACACAGAGCTCCGGGGAGGGGAGGAGGGAGAAGGATTGATTTAAAGTCTAAGGACTGGGAAAACCCTAGGCTTTAAAACTGATTTTTTCCTGAAGTGCTTCCACGAGGTAGCGCTGTTCGACCACATTCTCCTCCGAAACGCAGCTCTTCAGCCCCTTTTAAAGGCTTATGTGCCATTCTGGTAGCTTCTCTGCAGGTTTCTAAGGGTGGATTTTTTTTTTTTTTCATTTAAAAAAAAAAAAAAATTAATGCCCTGCTAAGATTAATTAGCACTCCTCTTTCCTGAACATTTCTCTTTTTTTTTGGCCTGTCAGCTAGGTGCACACATGCCGTGGGAGAAAGTCCTCAGGTCAGTTCGGGGGCACGGTCGGCACCGTAGGGTACCGTGAAGAGGAGGCTCCGGGGAGACCTGAGAGCGGCCTCCCAGTGCCTCAAGGGGGCTGCAGGAAAGGTGGGGAGAGACTCTTCAGCAGGGCCTGGTGTGACAGGACGAGGGGTGATGGTTTCAAAATAGAGGGAGGTAGATTTAGATTGGATATTAGGAGAAGTTTTTACCCTGAGGGTGGTGGAGCACTGTCCCAGGTTGCCCAGAGAGGTGGTGGATGCCCCATCCCTGGAAACGTTCAAGGCCAGGTTGGCTGAGGCTCTGAGCAACCTGATCCGGTTGGAGATGTCCCTGCTCCCGGCAGGGGGGTTGGGCTGGGTGGGCTTTGATGGTCCCTTCCAACCCAAACCATTCTATGATTCTACCATTCTATGATTTAAAACAAGGCTCCTCAGCCCTCCACACAGCTCCTCTTCCAAGCGATCGCTTTGGCCCTTGGAGCTTCACAACCAGCCCAAACAATTCCGCTTTCCCTGCCGTGAGCCAGCCCCACCTTCCCACCCGGCCACAGTTTATCTTTTTGCCTTTCAGCCAAAGCCGAGGGCTTTTCCCTCTGCAGATCCACGCCTTTGGCACGTCAACGAGACAAAGATGCCCGCTGCCCAACATCTCCTGGCCACTGGATCTCAACAGCTCAAGCTGTTGCCTCACCTCCCTCATGGGCGTCTTGATCCTTGAGTTCAGAGCCCCCGATCCCTCCTGGCCTCAGCGGGCCAAAGTCAATCATCAGCCTCCAGACAGACACCCTCCACTTGAGACGTTGTGTCCCCACTTCACGGTTCAAACTGGCAGCCAAGCCAGGCTCTCTTACCGTATCTGCCTTATCACCTCCCTGGGACGACCTCGCTGCCCAACGCCGGCCTCCTCCAGGCTCTTTGCAGAGCTGGCACCCGATCTGCCTCGTCTTTACGTCTCTTGCTGCGGATTTCCCTCCCTGCAAGTGCTCAGTTACCAGGCCTCTGCCAGCCACACCGCTCCCGGTTCGAGGAGGCGACAGGACCACACAGGGAGGAGAGTTCTTGTGACACGAGAAGCCCATCAAGCACCAGAACCACGCAAGAGACTCCTGCTCTACCACCTAACGCCCCGGTGTTGAATTTCAGGTGTTTACGCAGCACCTCACCCCAGTTCCCCTCCACTCCGCCGCTGCCTGCGCGCAGGGGAGAGGCCTCCCATGTTCATAGAGGAGGGGAAAACCTTCTTGAGCCACCACTACGGCCTGCGGACACAAAGCCAACATGGTCCCTGTTGTGCCACCCAACGCCTCCCCAACATCATGGAGGAAACCTCACTGGTGTGATGAACGGGAGACAAAGGGAAGAGGAAGGAGAATCTCCCCAGGAGGACAGCATCCCGTTACAGCTTAACCAAATTTATTAGTTGAGGCCGTAGAGAGTCCAGACGAGGAAAAGTTGCCCTTCTAAATATCAAAGGCAACAGGAAAGGAGATCATAGAACCATAAGAGTGGTTTGGGTGGGAAGGGACCTTCAAAGCCCACCCAGTCCAACCCCCCTGCCAGGAGCAGGGACATCTCCAACCAGATCAGGTTGCTCAGAGCCTCATCCAACCTGGCCTGGAATGTTTCCAGGGATGGGGCACCCACCGCCTCTCTGGGCAACCTGTTCCAGTTGCCCTGCCCAACCTGGGCAGCCTGATCCTCGTGCAAAAGGTCAGTTAACCCTTGTGGCAGTTGTGTGTTTAGAGAGATGCAAGGTCTCGTAGGAAGCGTGACAGGTTAGAAAGGAGAAACAGGTTGCACAGAGGGCAAGGGGAAGGTTTTCAAGTAAAAACTTATTCTTATCCATTTTTTAAAAGACCTAAGACGCTAGAGAAGAATATTTGACTCTAGCGAGCGCTGGAGCTTTATGCATTATCCAAACAGCAGGAACGTTTGAAGACCGGAGACCTGGAAAGCTTCAATGAGAACAAGTCACCTGGCAGGTTCCCAGAGAGGGAGCGTGGGTGGCCCGGGCCATCCCAACATCTATGCTCCGTACCTCAGCAGCTCCATTTGCTCTCTGCTCCTAGACCACTCAGAAAACCCCAGTGAGATCTACTCAGGATACGTCTAGGGAGAGACCGCTCCTGACCCGCGCGTGTCAAACACAATTCGAAGAATGAGGTGCGATAAGAAAGGTGACCCAGCAAGCCCACGGTCGACACGCGAGTAAAAACCCATCTCCCCTCCTCCAAATCAACGCTCATCCTCTACAGCAGACCATCTCGGCAATAGTAAGATTCTAGGAGAACCTCGTCCTGCTGCACTTCAAGTGATAAATTCAAATATGAGAATTAAAAAAAATAAAATAAGTGCCAGACAGGGCCAGGTTTGCAGACGGGCAGGCAGCCAGCAGAAATACGCACGCAGCCCAGGCCTTGCTTTGGAGGATGCCTTTCCCAAGCGTCGTTTACTTTATTAACATCATTTATTTTTCCTCAGACTTCCTCTGGTTGTTTCTTTGAGGGGGATCTCGATCACCTCAAGAGTGGGATTTGAATAAGTCATACAGGGACGGGCACGATATCGCAGAAGAAAAAAAAAAATTGAATAGAGGCTGAGCAAACGAACGCGATGCGATACGCTTTTTTTTTTTCTGGGTTTGTATTATAGATGCCCTCTGCTTCTGCAGGCACGTGAGCATTTTTCCACGGAGCGTGGCTCTGCTCCCACCCTCAAACACAGCAGCCTACGTGTCCTTGTTCCGGCTTCCTTTCATCTCGGCTCCTGGAGGATGAATAATGGAGCGGTGGGAAGGGAGAGAAGGGAGCGGACGTGCCTGTTCGGAGTTCCGGACCAGACAGCGAGAAGCTTAAAACCTGAACTGGCCAAATTAGAAGGGAGCCTTGTGGATTTGCATCTACCCATAACACCGCCACGGGGAGAGAGGCTCTGCCAACGACTCATTTACAGCCTCCATCACAAAGGGGAAGAAGGCAAACAGGGAATTAGGATTATATTCTCTTTTTCCCCCCCACAGATGATGTGGTTTTCCGGGCGTATCGCTGATACGCTCCAATCCAGAGCCTGGCGTGAAGGCTTGGGCATTTCAGAACGGTCAGACCGTAGCAAGCTGGACACGACAGCAGGACGCCACAGCTACTACCCAGGACATCAGTGTCCCCAGGGATACCCTGCCACCAGCAACTCATTTTACATTCCTGGCTTCAAACCAGTCTCATGATTTATTCTCGTACGCCGATGCGAAACGGGTCAAACCTACAGACCCCTCCAGAACTGGCCCCAGCCTCAGCAAAGCCTGAGTCAGGGGGCCGAACGTAGGCTGAGCTCAGGCGGCACGAAGAACCAAGGCAGAGATAATTAAGCAGCCGATCAATTTTGAGAAGCTGAGCCTCTAATTGTTTGGTTTAGCAGGCAGGAGAGTAGGAAGGAGAGCTGCAAGGCCCAGCCTCTCCTGTTTCGGAGGTTGGCTTCTGTACGCTCCCGGGATACGCACGCTGAACGCGGGCTTTGCTGCTCCACAGTTGTATCAGCACTTGAGGAACAGCAACGTCAAAGCAATTCAGTTTCAAGAGGTTCTTTTTCTCTCTCTCTCCATTCCAATTCTGTGGAACTTCTCCCAGCTTAAGCTTTTCTGTAAAAAATCATCAATATGAAGGCCTCATTTTTTCCTAGAGAACAGGGGAAGAGCAAAAGCTGCAAGCAAGGAATCGGAGAGATGGGACAGAAGAGCTTTCCCTAAAACGGCCAAATTTTCCACTCTAAACACAAGTTTTATAGCAAAAAAAACCCCACAACAAACAAACCCAAACCATTTAAAACCAGCTGCTGCACTGCCTCAGCCCATCACTTTACCTGCTTGCACCGCAGTTTTGCCAACCGTGAGACAGAGATAATGAAACCCAGTAATGGCCACGGCCGTGCCGGAGCCTGTTTGCTGTTCGGCTCCACGTGCCGGCCGAGAATTGTCTCCGTGTACACAAACCACGTTCCGTTTAAACGATCCTTCAAGTGTTTCCTCTGAACCGTAACCAACAGACCAGGCAACGCTCTCCCCGTGGGTGCCTGGAAACCACCCGCGTGCCGCGCGTGGATGGCCTAAAACCAGTGGCAAGAAGTCAAATTACGGAGCACCAAAGCTTCGGCGAGCTTGTAACGAGAGTCATTTGGCCCAGGGCCACCAACCACCACCAACCCCCTGCTGAGGGACCCACTGAGAACATCAGGAGACTCCCAAGTCCTTCTGCTCTACCCACCAGACCAAGCTACGGATGACTTGCTGGTTCAATGACATTTTCTGCTGGCCTTTCAAGGATGAGAACATAAAGAGAAACCCAGCTTGGACCTGACCTTCATGCAGGCAGCAGCTGTACAAAAACCATCAAATAGTCCGATTTCTTCAAAAGTTGTCACAGCGTGAAGGCACAGCACCAATATCAGGGATCTCTCTCAGCTGAGACACTATCGTACCACGTATTTGTAAATCTGAACGTACGCAGAGTGCCTCTTTTCGCTCCGCAATTACTTCCAGCATGGAGTTCCACAGACTTTGGGATTAAAAAAGAAAAAAATTTACCAGAATCAGTTCAAAATTAGCTTTTTGTTTTTATATTTTGTGCCATTCTTATTTTGCTTTTGTATTCTACCGCTCTCACGGGTCCAGAAACACGACATTTCCTTAACACACTTGGTTCCACCAAAATTGAGATAATTTCAAGGCTGTGGCCTTTCAGCAGGCCTGACTTTCTTACATCTCAAAATATAAATGCCCTCTAGTCTTTCCTAAGACAACTGCGAGCTGTTCCAGCCCGAGGAGGAAAGGGCAGGAGCTACGGTATTCGCATGCCGCCGCGCTTCCATTATCACAACCGCGACGCGCTGCCAAGTTCGCAGAGTATTTTTAGACTGGAGAAGACGACCTGGGGATTTATCAGAGACTTATTCATACGCGAGTGACACTAATACACTAGCAGCGTTCCGTTTTCCCTACACTTCCACAAATTGGCTTTATTGCCTTCCCTTCCCCAGCTTTTCTAGACAAGGAAATTGGTGCTCATCCACCCCCGCAAGACACCAGGCCGGCGCAGCGTGGATGCGGGTCTCTCCAAGGCCTTAAGGGGATACGGGGTCATCTCCAAGAAGACTACTTTAATTCCTGCCACGGATACCAAGCGTGTCACGCACCAGGGAAACGCGCCTTGGCGCAAGCGTCGCATAAGTACACGCGACGATGATCCCCGATTCACCGACCAAGTTTCCATATTCCCTGGAATATCCTGCTTTGCGGAAACTTGTTGACACGCGGATGATGGAGGCAGTTAATCTGATTGAGATTTGCCTAGGTAAACTGGATTAAACCCCTGTGTGGACACTTTTACCCAGAATTAGAAGCAGGCTGCTTTGAATTTGGCTTTGAAGTAAAGAAATTAAGGCCGCTTTTATTCAGGATAAGAGTGGCCATGCTACAGGCCAGTGTAGTTGAAGTAATTAACTTTAAATTCGTGCAGTTAGTTAATTTGGGCTAATTTCCACCCAAGTATCCCTGCTTAAACAAGCTGGAAGCAAGGCGACAGAACGGCCTCCTTGAGCAAGCTCCACCGGACAATTTGTTGGATCTGCGTTGGCTGCCTCCATCAAAAAGCGGCAGGACAGTGAGCTGGGGAGCAACTTCAGCGCCTGAGATGAAGCACCAACGAACTTGCCTTGGCCCTTGGAGGTGAACCGAAGCCACGGCTGAGCTGAGCCCGTAAAACAATTGCTCTGGATTTGCTACTCCAAGTTAGCGACCAGGCAACATTTGGGCTTCCAGCCCGTTTTTCTACGAGAGCCATTTTTGGCACGGCTGCGCAGCCGGATTCTTTAACAGAAGGAGAGGGGAGAAGGGGGGCGGAAGGAAGGATTTAGTTTCTTCAGACAAAGCTGCTGACAACGAGCGAAAATGAAATACCCTGGAGAGAAAGCGCTCGACAAACGACTAAGCCGTAGGAATTGCGTTGTCGGCATCACCGGAGCAAACCTGGACGGAGTTACTGGCTGGCACGTGAAAAAGGAAAGCGCTGAACAGGCAGCGCGGTGCGGCAATCGCAAATATTGACCGTGCTCCAAAGCAATTCATTGAGCTGGAATGAGACATCACGGAGCGAGTTTTATCCAGGTAAGAGAAGCAGCGACTTGGCTACAGAGACAGAAACCGGGTCAGGAGGTGTGATTTGTTTTGCCCCCTTGAGCTAATTTATATTTGGTGAAAGAACAAATACAAACACTCATAAATATCCAAGACAGATGCCATCCTACAAGAAAGAAACCACACCTCCTGGAAACATTAGCAGTTAACAAGGTTAAGCTTCAGCGTATTCCCTTGTATGCCAGCATTAAAAATAAATAAATAAATAAAAATACCAGCCAAGTTTTACCAGAAATTAGTTGGAGGACATCATTTTGGAGGACAGAAGCCTTACAAACAATTACAATCCTGACCAGTTTTGTGAAAATAGCACCGAGCAGAGGGAAGGAAACCCTAACAGCATCCCCGTTGCATGAAAGATTTAGATTTAGACTGGAAATTAGGAAAAAATTTTTTACAATGCAAGTTATAGAACACTGGAACAGGTTGTCCAGAAAGGTGGTGGAGGCCCCATCCCTGGGAACGTTCAAGGCCAGGTTGGCCGGGGCTCTGAGCAACCTGATCCGGTTGGAAATGTCCCTGCTCCTGGCAGGGGGGTTGGGCTGGGTGGGCTTTGAAGGTCCCTTCCCACCCTAACCATGCTATAATTCTATGAAAGGCTTTCAGAGGCGGCGATTTTTAGGAAGCTCAGTGCAGAAAAGCACAAGGAGTGGAGCTTCACTGCTCTTCCGCTCGCAGAACGGCTCCGGTAGAGGTTTGCATCAATCGTGATTTGCAAATCCGTGCTACAGATGCGACCGGTTTACGAAGAGCGATCGAGTTCGAACCTACGCTAGAAACCTCCAGTTAAAGAACGACTTCAACTTTTGAACCGATTTAGTGGAAGGATCCGGTTTTTCTGAGCGTAAACGAGGCCACGGGTTAAGTACAGCGATTCCATCAAGTACAAGCAAGAGGGGGGGAAAAAAAAAAGTGCCTATTAGTTTCTGAGCTAAGAGAACAATTAGTTTTACCTCCTTCCGTTCACAAATGGAAGAACTTACGGTTTTCTGGAATCTCTTTCTGATGGGAAATTTGCAAGATTATTCCTGTAAATAATGAGTTATTGATCTCAAAGTTTGCTGAGGGAAAAGCGCTCCTAAGCAGGCCAATCTATTATTCAAGGGACATTTGTTGTTTAGGGATTTGTGTCACTGGAAACACATTTTCGGTCGGCTCCTGGTTAAGGACAGCTTCAGTTTTTTTCGTGGGGGAAGGGAGGCGTTTGAAGTCCCATTTTTCAGAGTCAAACTTCATTTTTTTTCCTTCTTCCAAGAAATTGTTTTTGCCAGTATTCGCTTAAAAGGTTTTGAACATTTCTTGGCAAAAAAACCAAAACAAAACTATTTTATTAATATTCTAGGAACATTTTCCCAGCATTTAGATAGCAACAACAGCACCATAAAGCAAGACCTTGAATTCCTCTTGAACCTGCAGATGCACGCAGCCGGAGACAGATCTTAAATTTCTGCTCAGCTTCCCGCTTCTTCTCATGGCAGACGAAGCTCTGAGCACCTGTAATGCCCACCCATCACACCTTTTTTTGTTCCAAAACCGTGCGAATTTCACACAATCCCAGTGTCAGGGCCAGGGATTCTGCGGCCCAGCGTACCAAAAAGCCAGCCAGTCCTCTCAAGGTCGGTAGTTTCGCTAGGAAAGCGCCGAGCCCCCACCACAAACTCTTTCCTATCAGCTTTTCCCCAGAGCTGCATGAATTAGCACTTTTTTTTTTTTTTTTTTGCCTCCTATCCCCATTTTCAGGCAGCATTTATTGCTTCGAGTTCAGGTTGTAGCCCGCCACTCCCAGAAAAGCAGAGCAGACTTCCAGTCTGCGGTAATTAGAGGCAAGAACGACGCAAATTAGCTATCAAAACTTCAACGGCTCTGCTTCATGCTTCCCTGGGCTTTGTCAGAACAAGCTGCCAGCGCCTGATATTAGAGTTTTATAGAAAAAAAAAAAATAATAAAAAAAAAGAAGCTTATATAGGGGTGAAGCGGCCCCTGACAGACTGCTCACGAGGGAGACCGACGGCGCTGACAAACCGGCCGAGCGCGTGCACAAGTGAAGTCAGGAAGGAAAGCAACAGGGACTGCCGTAATTGCTAGCGCCGGAATAATCTGGAAACGTCACGTGGTTGCCCGCAGCCCACCCCACCTGTGACAGCAATATTGCCCAGCTTTCCTTACAGCGCAGCAAACGTAAAAATTCCTCCGGACGCGTGCCCTGCGTGAGCGGTAGACTGGTCCGGCTGCGTTACCAGTCCTTCCACAGCCTTTAAGTGATTCCTGCTTTTAGAGATCTTCTAAAAGCACCCTGCCCGGCTGGACTCTCGTGATTTGAAGTGCTACTCAAGCTCCTTCACATCCCATTTCCCCACTCATCCCCCATCCATACTGCGGCAATTCTTCCAATTCTACGCACCAAAACCCTCTAAAAGGATTACTTCACCCCCCTGTAATCAGAAGAGATGTACTTTTTTGAAATTACCGAGTCCAAAGCCAGCAGCGTTTGTTAACGCAAATACCTTGAACTGTCCTTAAAGCCTTCAGCTTCTCTCCTTCCCACAACGGCGATGCCGTTCTCGGCATCAAGGACAGCTTTAGCGCTTAGCTCTTCTACCAGTCCGTGCAAATCCGTATTACCAGACGACGATGGGTTTGAGAGAAATCTGCATCTCCTGGGCCAAGGAAGGCAATTTCTGGTCGGTTTTGGATTTTTAAGGCGTGTTGTGAAAAAGAAGAGCTGCATATAAAAGATAAATGCGCCTTTAAAGGAACGCCTTCCTTGGCAAGCTAACTAGGGAAAGGATGTTTCCATGTACAACATCCTGTATTGGATAGCACGGGATGGGATTAATAGCTATCGGCTTCCACCGTCATCACTTCCAGGTTCACACTGTGGGATCTGCTCCTTCAACACCAACCAGGAGAGAATCTATTTGCACCATCGGGTCAGCAGCGGGATTCGCTGGTGGTAGGGTACCACAGATCCCAAGCCGTGCGTGTGTTACCCAGCGGTCGCAGCGCGGCTCCGTCCTTTCCCTTGATGATTCTAGATCATCACTTACAAGCCTGCTCGTACATAACCCAACCCCAACCGGCTCTTATCTCTGCTGGAACTTCCAGGAGGACGTAGGAAAAAAACCCACCTCTAGGACAGATTTGGAGAGCAGATAGCACGAAGCCGAAATCTGTATTTCACAAATCTAAATCAATTTATCCTCGCGGCTGGATGAGCACAGAAACTGAACTTCAGAGAACTGGAAAAATCAGAATGAGCGTATGGGTAGGAACAAACTTCTAGGTAACGCGTAACAAATGTCAAGTCACAGAACAAACCGAACGAGTAAAGAACATCTCAGACTTAACTTCAGCAGCATCCCAGATGCTATTTAGTCTCTTTAGTGAGGTGACACTTCATAATCTTTAACACACCTCGAAAACGTGCCCTGCTGCCATCTCTGCCATAATTAAATGTGCTCATTGCCTCACAGCGAAGTAGAAAGCTGGAACAAAATTACACTGCTGCTCTGCCCCAGATAAGCTCGTCACCAGTGAGTTCTTCCGCCCCCTTTTTTACTTCCCATATTAATGCCCGCCGTCCTAATAAGGGTTCCTGCCCCACTGCCAAAACTCAATTTACACTGTTTACTTTAACGACCTCGTTTGTCATCCTGGCATGTGTCCGTACCTCTGGGAGCGCCGCCCCGGCAGCCTGACAGAAGGTCTCATTTACAGTTTGCTCTTTCATTATTATTTTTTTTAAAGATTAAATTGCTCCCATTTGAAGGCAAACAGTCTGGGAACTCCCACGGCCCAGAGGATAGCGAGGCACATTCATATATTTGATCAATACACGTTAGGGTTGCATACGGCTCGGTCCCAAACGACTCGTCCGCCCCCACGCCGCCCCACCGCATCATCCATCTATTTCCATCGCCTTTCACTCTCTTATTCCTTTTAATCTCCGCAAAAGATACACACTGGTTATGGCATTTAAATACTGTCATAACATTTCAAGTTGTGGGAGGAATTTTAACTTTATTTTTTTCTTTTTTTTTTTTTTGGAGGGGGGAGGAGAAGAGCGTGATAATTTCCTACCCAGTGCACCAGTTCATTTCTCTGTTCTAAACCCCTTTTTTTTTTTTTTTTTATCTCACAGCTTGACTACTCCGGAGAGGTACATCCCTTCCTATTAGATTATATTTCCCTCTTACAGTGCCTCTCCAGTCCTGACATGCTCAGTAAAATTCAATGGTAATTAAGTCACTTAACTAGGTTAGGGGAGAGCGTAATACTTCATGTTTCGTTATACCGCAATGCTCTGTGGAAACAGCATTACACAGACGGCTAGAACCACAGCTAGAGGAGGTCTTCCAGTACCTCAAGGGGGCCTTCAAGAAAGATGGGGAGAAACTCTTCAGCAGGGCCTGTTGTGACAGGACGAGGGGTCATGGTTTCAAAATAGAGGGAGGCAGATTCAGATCAGATATTAGGAAATTTTTTTTTACGCTGAGGGTGGTGGGGCACTGGCCCAGGTTGCCCAGAGAGGTGGTGGATGCCCCATCCCTGGAAACGTTCCAGGCCAGGTTGGCCGGGGCTCTGAGCAACCTGATGTGGTTGGAGATGTCCCTGCTCCTGGCAGGGGGGTTGGGCTGGGTGGGCTTTGAAGGTCCCTTCCAACCCAAACCAGTCTGTGAGTCTATGTTTTTCCTCAGCTCATGCAACCACATCGCTTCTTTCTTGTTTTCCTTCCATTGCAAACATTTGTCCTAAGTCCCTACAAACGCTAGCAAAAACATGTCCCTGTAGCGATTGCCAATATGCTGATGTGATTTTTCAGAAGCCCTTCCAGTGAATAAATTGCTCCCAAACTCATCGTACTTGTTATTTATACAGAGCCATCCTTGCTTCAGGTGACCTCTAAATAGACTTCGGCAGCAGCGTGAGGAAGAACGTCTTTTCCACGTGTATTTGAGTCTGATTATTTTCAGAAAAAAAAAAAAACAAAACATTTCAGATTTCTCATCAATATTTACATATAAAGCTAAATAAAAATTTTTAAGTTTTTTTCTAGGTAATATACGACGGTAACCTGGCAATAAAGCAATTTTATAGGTTAGGTATGATGTGTAAAAGGCTTTAAATATTACTTACTGTCAGATGATCAAGTTTCTGGTACGCAGGGAGAAGAGGGAAGGTAGAACTGTCTTCCCTGGATTCCCTCAAGTCTCGCCCTCGGTGATCACATGGAGGCAAGCGCAGCAGCAAAGCTGAGGGAAAACAAACCAGAATTGATAAGATTAGCTCAGCAAAAACATTACTAGGGTGGTCTAAAATAATTTGCTAATAGAGAAGCAATACAGCATCAAAGCTCTTAGGAACGTCAGGTAGTGCCAAAAAGATGCAAACATTTTAGAGACTGTTCACTAGAACCCCCCAAAAAATAGCTTTTAGGCTCAAGATTTATTTTTTCCCCCTATTTTCCTTTTTTTTTTTACTTTATTTGTGGAGGACTTGTGTCCTCCTCTGTGCTGCAGCATGGAACAGGTGATGCCTGCATGGCCAACTCAAACCTGAGATCGCACAGGACAATTTACTATTTCTGTGGTAGCTGCTTTCCAAAGAAACACAGAGGGAATTTTAGTAAAAACAGTAAATTGGGAAACCCACAGAAGTTGCATGTGAAGCAGGGAAGAGTTCCTATTGTTCCTGTTTTATAAGGAGGGAAACCGAGGCACAGACTACCGAACTCATTCCAGCAAAGCTCCAAGAAGAGAGATGGAGAGCTTGAAGAAGACCCAGAGCTGTGGTTTACAAGGAAGCCCATCTCACGCAACCTGAATATTCCTATGATCTAAAAACTCAAGGTGAAATTTTCACCCGAGCAGGTACATCCCTACAAAAAGTGTCACCTTGAACAACCCAGACTTTTCTGGTGCTCTCCGTCAGAAGCGTTTCCGATCCATCTCGCAAGGGGTAAAGGCTCTTTCTGATGGACACGAACCGCTCACGCTTGGCGTATTCCGACACCTCCTCTGACTGCGTAGAGGAATATTTGTAGTCACAGCAGGTAAACGAGCTGTGGCCAGGGAGCACAACTAATTTAAGAGCATGAATTATTTACGCATACATTCAGGAAAGCCATCTTGCTACACAGCAGTGCCAGCAGCAGGGATTATTAATTTATAACTCAACTGCAGCTACATTGAACAGAATGAGGCTTCCATAAAAACTTAACTGTGGAGGAAAAAAAAAAAAAAAAAAAAAAAAATCAGCTAGCCCATCCAGAAAGTACAACAGGATTTCTTAAGAGAGCCTCAGCCAAAATTTGATCACATCTCTTGGGCAATGAAACAGCATCAACTACCTTCAGATTTGCACCCAGCCACGCCTACTCGTCTGCTGTGCCCACGCAAAGCGACGCGTCCTAATGCGGGAAGGGAAGGGAAAGAGAGGCACCCCGAAGGGTGCCATTTGGGAATGGGGGATGCTAGGAATGACAAGGTTTGATGAGGAGCTACAGAACCCATGGAGGAAAGGAGGGAACTGGAAATACCCAAGTCAAGAAGGAAACGGGCAGGGAGCACAACTACAGCGAGTCAGAGCGGAGATTGTGACTACGAGGAATTTAGGCAAGACAAGCGACGGAAACCAGGGAGACAGACGGGTCCAATTCCCTCCAGAAAATGAAATGTAGATGATAAGTCTAGAGGAAGAAACCCGTTCATGCAATGAGGTTTTTTTGAAGACTGGAAATAGATAAGGAGCCGGAGGCGAGACTGAGCGTGGGACAAGAAGAAGAGCTCCGTGCTTCATAGCATCGGCAAATTTAACCGCAGCCTTTTAAAGTTAGGAGTTTACCTGCCAGAAACCCACATTTTGTTGTGCAACTCCAAGATACGGTTTTACAGACCCCGTTCCTTCGTTTAGCTCCTGGCGAGACACTTTGTGTTCTTAACTCCTGCTTGCGTCTATTAAACCATCCACAAAGAAGGAGAAGCCGCCCCTCGGTGCGTGTTCCCAGAATCCTGTTTATCCTGATAAACATGCTGATGGCCGGGTTGCCTGCATCCTCACGTGCTTTTCCGTGCGATAGATGGCTGCCGCAGCAAATTAACCTTCATACGGTAGGAACTCTGTTCCCGTTAACGACTACAAACTCTCCGTAATGCACTGTGATCAACGTGAAATAACTTCATGAAGCACAACCTCGTGGCGGAGCCGACTCTGCTGTTAACTTTTGGCTAAAGTTCACAGGACTGAGAAGGGCAGCACCTAGCAGCCTCCCTGCCAAAAAAAAAAAAAAAAAAGAGAGGCGGGGAACCTCTTCACCCTCTGTCCTGAATTAGGACAGCCTTCGGAGGGCAACCAGCCTGTGGAGGGCAACCAGCCCGCGGAGGTTGTTGTTGCTATCACAGCCCTGGTCGGCAGCTGAGGGAGAGGTTAAAGCTTCACAGAAAGTTCTTAGACACGGAGCAAGTTCCCCTTACAGACTTATTTTGGAGCTTTTATCACATTCTCCGTCTGCTCTGTGCTTCAGTTTCTCCCTCTTTACAAACAGGGACAGTGAGACCACGTGAGGGAGTGTAGAGCTTAAACCTACCAAAAAGAATTCAATTTGGTTTTTGAGGACTTAGGAAAATACTACCTTAATTCCTAGCATCTCAAAAGCGAGGGAGCTTTTACACGTTTCCTGTTTGTCCACAAAGTACGCGTTGAGAATTCATGGTTTTGCTCTTTTTCTCCTATTTTTTCCCCTCTGCAGGATGCCAGGGGAGGAAACAAGCATATTTTACTTTTGAATTCTTGTTCAAAAATGAAAACTTGGAACTTTTTTTTTTTTCATTAATATGTCCACTTAGAAAAGAAAAACAATTTTCTTATATTTCAGGAAGAAATAGTTTAATTAAGACAGAATAAGAAAGCAAAATGGTACTTTCTAATGAGAAGCCAGAGTCTCTTCTTAATTTATTGAGCAGCAACCCCAGCCACACAAATATTTTATTTGCTGTTCTCCCCAGTGTCCACGCTTGCAGCAGGCAAGATTCCCAACAGAACTTTGGAGATACCGGCAGCACTTCAGTTAGAAAAAGGAAAAAAAAAAAAAAAAAATCTCTGGCACATAATCTGTATTTCTGATTTACAGTCAGGCTTTCTAGACTTAGCCCAGGTCAAGACTCAGCTTTGTCTTTCTGCCTTATTCAGGAAAAGACGCCGCACGGCGGTCCTGCGGGCTGCGATCCCGGCAGAGCTACGCCGAAGAGGAATTTGGCGCGGGGAAGGCGTTCAGCGCATTTCTGTTCTGGCAGCGCTGCAGAAGGTAGCCGCTATCAAGCAAAAGATATTTTTTTTTCCTAGACAGATGCTAGGAGACGGTGAGTAAACCGCTCAGCATCACGGATCGTTAACGGAATTCCTGCTGATGCCGTTGCAGCGAGGTCGCGTTGCCTTCAGACGATGGGATTTGCAAACGGCAGGATGTTTTACTGGACCCCTTGGCCCCAGAAACAAATGGCAGTAGGAGCCATTTATGGGAGAGATGAAAGATGGGAAGGGTCAGGTTAAATATCAGGAAGCGGCTAACGCATCAGTTCTGGGGCCGCGACGGGCGACGCGCCCCGGGGGCGAGCGCTGGCTGCCCCTGCGTGTCTCCAGCTGGGATGGACTGGACTGGATCCCAAAACCAGCGCTGCTGTCTACGTCCTGGCAACACAAGGGAGGTAAAGCTGGATTGTTAACGAGCAGGACCTGGAGACAATCTCTATGCGCGATCTACAGATCGAGGTCATTACTTCTGTAGCTTAAATTCAAGTTCTTAATGTGCTTGGGCACCAAGCCATTTCGCCAGAGTGCTGTCACTAGCGTTGTATTTATCACCGCGATATCAATATGCTCCACCCAGGACTGAGATCCCTTTCTATTTTGAGCCGTGCAAGGAGAGAAGGACAGAGTTCCTGCCCCGAGGAATTTACAATTTAAGCGGGCTGCCAGACAGGGAGAAGGGGACTGAGTGGAGTCCCCCAGTATACCAGCACCGGAGTCAGGTGGACTTAATATGGTCTGCTAATTGAATGCACATTTGCTCCCTCAGTTGCTGACCAAAAAAGGGTTTCCATAATTTCACAAGTCCAGCACGTCGTTCAGAGCCATGTCCCTAAAGCCCTGAAGTCAGGAGCATCTTTAAGCTTTTAATCGGCCGTTCCCTTACCCCTTTGGTTTGTCAGTGTAGAGCTGACGGCACGATCGACCTCGCCGCTCTGTCAGCTCCAGAAATGCCGATCTCCCTCACCAGTGATTGAAGTTCTCCCAGCACCTCATTACCAGCTCCCCCAGTTGGCCGCCCCACATCAAAGGGGTTTCCTGAGGCTTTGACAGCGATCTCCCTGCTTCCAAGAGAAAGCTCCTGCAAGCTTTTCTTTATACGAAATGATTTAAGGGAGCTGAAATAGGATTTACCCATAGATGGAAGAAGCTCCAGTTCTGCATCCTACCACGCGCAGTAGAAGATGATCCCTACAGTCAACGGGGAAGAGAAGGCTGGGAGAAAACGTTGCACGGTGGAGTCTGCCCGCACGCCCAAGCAGATCTGAACATGTTCAGACCCCAAATAGCACGGCAACGGGCAACGATGCCCCTCACACCGCGTATTAATGGTCACTCCACGCGGCGTGCCGCTACGCGAAACCCAGGAGGGCCGCACGCCGCATCTGTGGAACGCCCAGCGAGCATTGCTTCAGGCAGCTGTTCGGGGGCGATGATTAAAGACGGTCTCCAGCTCCATAAATCAAAGAAAGGAAGGTCTTGAAAAGGAAGAAAAAAAGGACTTCGAATACTCCAGGCACAACCGTGTTTCAGAAACCAAAATGTTTCCCAACAACCACCACAAGTGGACACTTAGATGCTACGAAGCCGTACTATGTTAGTTATAAGTGGCATCTTTTTGGCTGCAGCACAAGCCTGTGGCTTTTTTTTTTTTTCTTCCCCCCCACCCCCACCCCCAAACCTCACACTGCAGAGCTGGGGAGCTTTTCCTGAACTATTTCCTACTCCAGTTTCCGTGGAAAATAGAAAATCACACGCACCATCTCCCAAGAGATGACAAAAGTGCCTCTGGTCTAACAATCCTGCTCGCCCTTAACAAATGAGGCCAGAAATTAAAATTATCACGATGCAAACCGAGTTCATCTGCTCAAGTGACACAAAATCCCAGCCTTTTAAAATAATCCAGTGCAAAAAATATTCCTAGGTGTTTAGATAGGGCCAGACTGAGCTTTCACAAAAAAAAAAAAGGGCAAAAAGAGGCGTTAATCTCATTTCCCTCCGCAGCTTCTGCCAGCTCTTGTATAGCGTACGGTCCACCAGAACGACGCCCGAGAGTATCCGAAGTCCTGGGATGCTCCGTGCCCAAAGATGGGGTGAAGCAGGATGCTTGTTTGGCATGGTAGACCTCCGTACAAGGCTTCATAACTCTGCTGTAGGCTAAAATCAGCTCTCTTTTTAGTGGTTTCAGCTGAGCCCCTGACAAATATAAATTACAAATATAAATTACGGAGGGTAGCAGAGGTTCCAGTTCCGAGAACGAGTGCAGAAAAGGCACCGACTTCTGAGCAGCTGTGGGTTAGGTGAGGCTGTTTCTGCGCATCAGGCAGAACGGCGCGCGGGTCTTTTTTTTTGGGGGGGGCCAGATTCTGTGGAGTCTATCTGGAGCTAAAGCAGAATTCTTAAAGAAAAGGAGATATTTATCTTCTGAATATCGGATCTGTTGGTCTAATACTCCTTGTTTGTGTTTTACAGCAGGCTTCTCCATTGCGCTGCAGCTACGTTTACATCAGATGTGCCAGATATCATACAATAATGCAGACAGAATACCTTTTACTTGCCTGGTAAATCGCTTTCTGCTTGTAATTCGCCGATCTCTACGGGATGCGAATGTCTGAGATGTGTGGATTGAAGGCAATACCGCAGTCTGTACTATGGCAGTTATACATGAGGGATGTTCGTATCAAACCCTTACTGCAATTTATTGTTTAGTAAAAAAAAAAAACCCTCTTGATTTATAAATATTTCACCTGAGAAGAGCGTTCGCTCTTTAAAACCAAGCACGCCGAGAAGCTTTCCGGCGCCGAAGGATGATCAAAGAGCATCGTCTGGATGGATGCTCAAGAGCTGCAGCTCCTCCACAGCAAAGCCCACCAAAATCAAATGGGAGTAGCACCCATTCTTTTTTTCATGGGATCATTAATAGCCAGCAATCCCTAATTTATTCTCTATTCTAATTAAGCACATTAAGTGATAGGCAGGGGTTAAAAACCGGTATTGGCTGCTCTGTATGGAGTCAGAAGAGGTGCATTTCTTTCAGTGTTAGAGAACAAATTACCAACTCACCTGTCCTGACAAAGTCTCTCCTTCCTCACAAGGTCAAGAAACTCATTGCATTAATAAACCAGAAACTCAACTCCTGTCCGTCACTGCTGGGCTTGTCAGGTGGAGACACCTCTTTCTGCCAACAGCCCAGCTCTATTTTTACCGAGCAAATGCTTTCAAACCTCAGCTTCCATGTGTGTGCCCACTTCGTGCGTTGTTCACACCTAGTTTACTCTTAACGCCTCTCAAGGACCTTGCAGATAGGCGTGAAAGGATTCCTCCTTGGGACAGCTATGTGCTCTGATAGGAAGGGTGGAAAAAACCAAGAACCAGAGTTACTGTCAGCACTCATGGCCACGGAGTGAGACTCAACAAACTTTCCTGAATTGCCAGATGTGCTAAAGATTCACCGGGTGATCGCCAGAAGCGCAGGGGCGCCGGCTGCGTCAGCTCATCCTAGAGTCTGTAGGATTGCCATGACATCACGCCCATCCTTCACTAGTCGCTGCGACTTCAGTAAGATGTCTTCAAAACGTGACTGCTAACCTGTAGTCTTGGAAATATTCCCCAAGCATCCATCTCGGTGACAATCAGGTTAGAAATACGAATCCCCTTGATATCAGTTTAGTGTTTTTTCAGTAACTTGCTACTTCATCGTTGGCATGAAGAAGAAAGAGGACCACAAATTTAATTGAGGCTGAAATAAATGTATAATTCGACTTTAAAGAACGATCCTAGTAGGTGAAACCTATCAGTTTTCCCCTTTCACCTCAGTTATTAATAGCATATATGCAAAAGAAATCAGACACTTTTGCTGGGATGAACCAAGCTGATGGAGGGTTGGCCAACCTGCGCCCTGTATGTTGGGCTCTTGAAGGGCATCTGGATGCCTCCATATCAGAACATTGTGTACAAATGCTTCGCTGAGTCCAGCCTGGCTGCGATTCGCCACTGCTAAGAATACACACTTCCTAAAAATAAACCTGTACTTTCCTGGCTTTCTTCCTCTCTTTGTTTTCATTCTCTCTTTCCTTCTACCTACCCATCTAGCTATCCTCTCTTCTGCACGTTGTGCAGATTGAATATTCAGAAAGACCTCTCCTGTTCGGCATTATCAGATATGGCGCCTCCCAGCACACGAGATTAAGTTCATTTACTAAAATTACTGATACAAGAATAAACATTTATGAGGCAGGCCTCTGTTTTACAATGATTTTACAAAGACGATCATTTCACCCTTGTAATCCTCAGTAGACGATGTAGGAAGTGAATCATCAAATTGATTTGGATCAGGAAAAGGCTGCTTCTTTATGTCAGAACTACAACAGGATGAATTTAGAACCTATTTTCAATCGAAAAACAAACAAAAACCCCAATGGCTTGGAGACTACAGGGTACTTGCAGGTAGATGATGGATAACTACCACGGCATCATAAAGTCCAACATCAGAAGACGCTTTTGGCATGCCTCAAGAGAACCTGACTTCCATAAGACATCAGAGCAGTCTTTCCTAGTTCACTGGAGCATGAATCTCACTCATAATTATTAAGCCCATTTTGTATTCAGCTTCTACTCTCCCTCACGCAGAGCGACATCGGCTTAAGTGTTCTCATCCCATTTTTTTTCTTTTCCCACAATTCAGCTCTTTCGCATTAGCAGTGGTGGGGGGGAACCCGCTCTCTTCTGTTCTTTCATTGAATGTTTCCAACCAGGCGACATCTTTCAGGGCCTTTATTTGGATCAATCACGTTAAAAGCTGATGTTGCGTTATTTAATCTTTGACAGGCAGGGAACTGAGATGCAAGTTTATTCACGTACAGAAAACGTCAGGCTGGAATTAGATGATCACTTTAGGGGTTGAACCTAACTACTGAGATAGCTGCTTTTTCAAGCAGAAAATATTAATGTTCCTGCCATATTTCTTCCCTGGGCTCCAGTGAGACGAGAATAGGATTTATCGGAACCTGGAGTGAGCGCGTGGAAAAAATATCCTGTTCTTTTTTTCAGTGCAAACCACCTATAACCGAATATTCAGTACCAAACTGTACTGTGCCAGGTTTGGAACTAACGTAGCAAAAAGCACCCCAGATAGTGTAGACTCGCGCAGGAATTTTAAGGACTTCTGCCTGAGGGCAAGGCAGATTGTCTGCTGCAGACTGCAGGCTGTTTGGCTTCAGACAGCTCTCTAAAGCTGATTTACAACAGCCTGGATGGTTCCTCCTGCCACTTGAGTCTTCCACGTTAAAACTCAGTTACCAAAAGGACAGCACTCAACCGCACGTACTCCAAGGAGCTTCTTATTTCATTGGAGAGCCCAGATCAATGCAACTTTCCTCTTCTTGATACACTCCCCTGAGCGCTCTGCAAGTATGAAGCCATGTCCCCAAACACCGTTTCAACAGCCCAGTAACGAACAAAGCAACGATTTAGCTCATGGCCCTACAGCGTGCTGGATTTCCACTTTACTGGATGAAACACCCTGCCACTGACGTTTTCATTACCTTACGCATTGCACACCGGATCATTAGCCTGTCCAAGAAGATCACCACCAACAGCTCTCCAGGTGTCCCATCAATTCATTTTCAGCTGGGCTTGGGTGACGTGGCCACTGCTTAACCATTCTCCTGAAGAAGCATTTTATAAGGACCACCGTGCTCTGGTAACGAGGGGGTTAACAAGCAGCTACACAAATTTTTCTCCTCTGTAGCTGAGTTATCCCACCATCAAAGCAACAGCCCGTTTTTCAGCATGGATCTTGTCTTCCTACTCAAGAGGTCACAGCTTGGCAGCCTGGTTTTAATGAGCTGTGTCCTGTGAATTTCACAGTCACTTCCAGTCTAATAAGGGAACCCAGAGGGGTAGCGTTTTCAATTTGCTCCTCTTTCCGGGAGAGGTTGTACCGTACATCACACGTAGCCGTTCACAGCTGGCGAAAAAAAAAAAAAGAATGAGCTTGTATTCCCTACACGGGGATTTTATAATTCAATATTTATTAAGTTTGGGGTCCTCTCGTTTGAAAGGCCAAACAGTTTGTTTTACTACGTGCGGGATATATTACGTTAATACAGCGAACCACTGCTTCCAAGAGCTAATTTAGCGATGGCGTTGAAAAGCCCTGAGCACTACAGAAATATTATGAACAACTAAGAATCCTTAATACGTTGTCTAACCAAGCCTTGCGCATACAAATTAAACATAATTGGGATCCCTGGTCCCATCATCGGAACGAAGGGCTACTTTACAACTGAAATGACACCTAAAAGTCAAATTTTCATTTCAAATTCACTCCACAAAAGCACAGCCCGATTGTTTTCCTCCCTTCTAAGGAGGTCTTATGAAAAATGAGCAAATCTAAGCTTTACTTAAATGTCTATGAACGAAGGCAGCTATCAGCTGATGATCATTGTGAAGCTGTGTGCCTTGAATATTCATTAATTCTTCCAGACATCTTCTATTCCCTTGTACACAGACTTGCAGAAGTACTACCGCTCAGTAAATAATACCAGCGTCCCATGAGAAATTCAGAGGTCTATTTTCAGCTTTTCATCTAAAAGGAATGCGAAACATTGCATTATTTTAGGATATAGAATATATCAATCTTCATATTCACGCAGAAAACTTTTTATTTGAGATGCTTTCTCTTGGCATTTGGAGATTAAAGTTGCTCTGTTGAACAGAATTAAAGTATTTAATTTTAGTGAGCTTTGGCATTAGCTTATGCTTCTCTACTGTCCATTAGTGTCAGAAATGAGCTATGTATCTACTTCCGATAAATGTTTGTGTAAACATGCTCGGATACAGATTGATATAGGCTATAAATTCAACGGAAGGCGCTTCACGGAGAAACACGCACACTGAGTCACCAAAAAGATGGAGAGAATTTTATCTTTTTGAGGCAAGGATTTGTTAATTAGCCAGGAAAGCACAGGAGACAACACATGATCTAAGAGTGAAAGGCGGCTTCTGTTAATTGGTGGGAACCTCCCAAATAAAGAGAAGCTAATGCAAGTGTTTCTTCATCTGTCTCTCAAAAATATTCCTGTTTTGGATGTCGTTGTGAATAGTCCCTTTACTTGCTTTTCTGCTTAAACTGTTTGAGTTAATGTGATTTTTCAGTTAAATGAGTAACAACAAGAGATTCCTCATCTAGAGGGTGTGGCAAACATGTTAAGCGCAGCTGGAAAACTTCAACGTGTGCCTCTCCATCAAACCCGAAGGCTAATCCTGCGCTCCCACTTCTTGCACAAAATGGAAAGAGTGCCAGCCACGCGAGAAGTGGGAGGTGTGGAAGGGTTTTCCAGTGACCAGTGGAAACCTTCTGGTGTCCCTCAAGATACCGAGGAACACACTTGGACCCAAGAGGTCAGCCATGAGGCTCATTTTCGTGCACCCACTCTGTAATTCCCTTCAGCTCAAGGAGATATTACTAACCTTAAACCCAGTTTTAATTTTCCATGTCCTGCTGGAAAATCTCAAAAGGTCAAGAAAGAAAATTCTCCCTTGTGTTTCTGGAATGACAATTTCTATTGCCTAGAGAGCAGGAGAAGAACGCGGTGTGGAAAACAAAGGAAAACAGCTTTACCCAGACTACAGTTAATAAAAATTAAATGTCAAGCAGGACAAGAAAAACTGATGCGGTAACATACAGAGGACAGGATCCATGAGAGACTCTGAGTAATGAAAAGGTCAGGGCAGCCTATAAATAAAGCCTCCAACAGACAAGATGTAGGGAGGCAGAAAACTCATCAGAAGAGTACAACCGCTCGGGCAATTTAATGAATACGTTTCATGCAAATGGAACAATTCCTATTCCAGGTGCAGAAGCTGTCCTTACTCTGAACACGACATGTCAACCATCAAAACAAGGCATAAGCTGATCACGTTTCTCGTACGGACCGCACCGTGCAGGGACACGGCTCAGCCACGAAGAGCGATTCCCACTCGTGTCTGGCCGCCCCGGGGAAACTGGTGGTTTTTTTGGGGGTTTGGTTTGGAGACCCCACCTTTTCCACGTAAAAGCATGTGGGCCTGCAGGTTTTGAAGGTCAGAAGTGTCCCATCTTTGAGTTTGCATGATTGCATGGTCTGACATTCCGCTTCACTCTCCCCTGTTTGGGTCTCCCCTCCAGTTTGGTCCCCCTATCTGGCCACAGTTTTTCCCAGACAAGCCCAGTTCTTCTCCACGTGAGTGACCACAGTGATCAGAGTGAAATCACAAGGAAGATGGCCTACCCTTCTTTTAAGGGCCATATGATGCCCTGTGACGGTGTTCGCCTTCACTGTTTGTAGCATGAACGCAGAATGAGCTCCAGCCTCAATGAAATTGCAGTCATAAAGCCCTAACTAAAAAAAAAAAAAAAAAAAAAAAAAATCACCCAGTTTAAAATTCAGGCCTTCCCAAACTGGAGCTTCAACAGATACGACAAACAAAGCAACACGTGTAAGCACGAAGCCGCACAGAATCACAAGGGGGGGTGAGTGGAAGTCGGGGATAAAACGCAAGCGCTCTGAGGCGCAGCGCGTCGCCTCAGCCATCAATTATGCTGCCTTCTTCAATATTGTATGTCGTGGAGCACTGTGTCCTAGGCTAGCTGCTCCTTTGCGCCAGCTAGGACCGGTTCTTCGTTTGGTTCAGTGTTAGGATTCTCCGTTACGTGTGCTGCAGGGTTAACGGCGAGACGCAGCCCCCACTGCAGACCCACCTGCGGCGATCCCGCACCCCGGAGCTTGCCATCTCCCTGCAAGAGGGCTGAAAGCAGATGGGTAGAAAAACCAGGCAGGGGAAGCAGAGGGCAGCAATGACTCAATAAATTAAATGTGAAAAAAAAAAAATCACTTTCTCTGCTGTTGGGAGAGCTGTTCCAACTGCCCCACAGGGTCCGGGGTCCTGGTCCCGCTCCCTCTCCGTTCCCAATTGCTGTCTCAGCCCCGCGTCTGTCTCTTTGTTGAGCTTGGCAGCGGAGAGAAGATGCGTTGCGGGAAGGCCGAACCCCTCATGGCCTTCCTTCCAGGGTCCATCAGGCATTGACTCTCGCCGCCTGCACCTGGCATCTGCCTCTCCTCTTTCTATTCTGGGAGGAAGAGAAGCAGCTGAGCTCCGCTGCCGTATGCGAGGGAGGCAGATGGGGCGTGAATTCAGCAGCGATTGTACTGCTCATTTGTTTGGCATAAAAATGACCCACACATGACAGAACAACCCGGAACAAACGGGGAGGGGGGTTATGAATGCTGAATAGCTTTTACCGTCATTAATTTTCCTGTTCCTGTGAGGTTTTCTTCTCATTCAGTGAAAAATCTGCATAAACATGGAGGGTTATAGTTGTCATCCTGATTCTCCTCAGGTATTTTCTCTGACAGGCTCTCCTGTTTCTATGATTTCAAATAGTGCATTTCTTTCACTTTTGGGCAACAGGAGTAGACATTTTGTGTGCTACTGGACATTTGAGTAACAAAGGTGGAAAGGGGGAAGCATTTGCTTCCTCTGTGGGACAGAAACTCATTGAATTTTTTAATCACTGACCAGGACAATGACTTTGGTGGTTTTTCAGCCTCGCCTGTAGCTGCTGTTTGTGCATGCTACAAAAACACGCTTTCGTTCTATCCAATGAAAAGTCCCTTCAGGGAAAACAGAAAGAGCGATAGGTCAAAAATATGATGTATTTGCACTCAGAAATCCTTACAATATTCCTGCAATGGTCTTATGCTGAATGAGGAGCTTGATGAATATTCCAATCACAAGATGAGGCTTGAAAGAATAGAGTTGTTTCAATTTTGAATCACCCTTCCTGAAATAACTTGCCCTATTTGGTAATAAATTGGGCTCCGTTAAATCCAGCAGCCACCCCACACGCACCGGGTATGATGGGACCTCAGGAGCTCGAACCACCTCACTTCAACCACCATGGCTTCATTCAGGAGTCGCTGAGCTCTTGCTGTCCTCTTCAGCAGAGAAAACCCTGTTGAGATGGCTTCATTTAATAAAACGCCAACAGCTAGGTTCTCCTGCTTCTCCCACCCGTCCAAACGACCCTGCATCCCTGGAAATGAAGTCCTGACTAGCGTCGGTCAAAATATCAGAATCCAACTTTCCGTAGTTATCGCTGTTTAGCTAGCCTTGAAATGGAACCTGCTGCCACTTCTATGCGTGGACTGAAAGCTTGCCTCGTTTCCCCTGTAACTTAATTAAGTATCCTCTCCATCATCCACCAAACTGCTGCTTAATGCATTCTGGCAACATGCCACTCGTCTATTGCATGATCAACCCCTGGAACCAACCACCATGGCAAGAGCTGGGTTTCATCTCTAGATATCTTCAGATCAGTCCAAGAAGCATACTTTGGTCAAAACGAAGTCTTAAGAAGCGTAAGTATAGAAAGTCATACAAGAGAAAAATGGATACAAGACTACAGGTCAGCTTGGCCATGCACGAGCACTGGTGACGTTGCATTGGAAAGGTGTTTCCCAGCTGTCCTGACACAAGGAGAAAAATAAAGCACAAGAAACGTTGCTTTGGTTTGCTCCGAAACACTCATTAATGATTGCAGGACAGAAATACGCACCTGAAATGAAATTACTGCCATGACTCTGCACTACTGAGGTGTTTGTGTTGTGGTGTTGGAAAACCATTTGAAAGATCCCTTCCGACCCCAGCTGTTCCAGGATTCTCCATCGGTTTGCCTGCCAGAAAGACAACGTGTACGTTGATGTCTGCGTGAGGGCACCGGGACTCAGGATGGGTAACAGACTCCTCAGGCGGTGTCGTAACACGCAGGATTCAGCTACGCAAGCGTTGTGTGTGGGGGGGTGTTTAAAAATAACTGCCTACAATTTGCGTACACACCCAACAGGGACGGCTTCCGTGAGCTACTGCCGCGTGCGTGGCCGGAGAGCTGGCTATTTTCTGTAGGCAGACAGACCAGCGTGTGCTATTGTGGATGGATACGGCAGTGAGTTTTGCTTATCAGTGATACATTTGTAAGGCAGATATAATTATTCAATGTTTTGAAGATGTATTTTTAGCTTATTTACTCAGAACATTATATAAATATGGTTCTTTGCGCACGAAGTGTGTGTTTACAGGTTATAAATGTGTCTCGTGGAGTATTAGTTAATATTTTTGAAAGTACGGAGGCTGATGAGTGTATAGTGCACACTGGATATTCATGTGGGTGGACATGTCTATGTGAGCTATTTCCACTCACAGCGGAGACGCAGACTTGTATTTAAATGTTCATTACAGCAACGAGTGGGTCTGTTGTGCCTCGATTCCCATAGTTTATTGCCCTGCACACGCTGGGGAATGGCAGGAAAACGGATATAATTTTCAGGGATGACAATTCTGGAAGAGGTTCTCTCCCTCACTTTCAGAAAAATTCACTGAATTAAGTCTCTCTGAGATGGCCAGCTTCTCTCTGGAGGGTAAAAACCATTAGGGAGAAGAAAGGCTCGGGGGCAATCCAGTGCCGTTTTCCAAGCTCTGGCATTACGTGAGGGACCCAGCAAACCCTCTCTCATGTTGAATTGAGCGGGACAAGCCAGCTGGTTGGGTAGAGCCTATAGAACACCTCTCGGAGGGGCTGAAATCATAGAATCACAGAATGGTTTGGGTTGGAAGGGACCTTCAGAGGTCATCCAGTGCAACCCCCCTGCCAGGAGCAGGGACATCTCCAACCAGATCAGGTTGCTCAGAGCCCCGGCCAACCTGGCCTTGAACGTTTCCAGGGATGGGGCATCCACCGCCTCTCTGGGCAACCTGTTGCAGTGCTCCACCACCCTCAGCGTAAAAAATTTTTTCCTAATATCTGATCTAAATCTGTCTCCCTCTATTTTAAAACCATTACCCCTCATCCTATCACAAATCGCCTCTGCCTTGCACAGCTCAGTTACTTTCCATCACTATCCCCTACACAGGAATTCAGCTACAGGATAAAAAAATGCTGAAAAACAATTTTGACACAGAATTATTTTACACAGGTAGGGCGAAAAGTAAGGGTCTCCGAAAAAGAAGAAACCCTTCTAAGAAACCTCTCCTATTTTTCCTCCCTGTTTTCTTCCCTCTGTTCCGCTGAGGCTTGGTATGGAAAAAGAGGAAGCTGAGCAGAAAAACTAAAATGAGACCTTTTTAAAACAAAAAACATTTCCCTCTCCAAGTCTGCAAGATGCTTTCTAGAACTGACAAGCATTTCAAATGAAGTTACTTCACTTCGAAACTCCCTGCGTATCAGAATGGTAATTCCGACATCCCGGAGGCCAAGCTGACTCTTGGCTCTTACCGTGGTATTAAGTGCAACTGAGTCATGTCGTGTTTGTTTTTCCACTCCCCTCAGAAAGAAATACAAATTTCTCTTTTATCTATGTTATAACATTAATTCTCTAAGTAAATAGCATCTCTGACCCCTATAGATAGCACCCTCCTCTTCGTTTACATGTCAGTAAGACCATTGCTTTCTATTTCCAGTTTATCTTGTCTTTGCATTAATATCAAGAGGCAAATCCACATTTTAAGTTCCCTAGTGTGCAGCTCAGTCCATCCCTACTACAATGTATATTTATTTCACAGCTATACATACAGTCCTTCCCATATGGAAAATAACTCTTGCACATAACATATTCTTCATTCCATTTTCATAACAAAGTAATTCTGCAGCTATTTTATTTTTTTCCACCAAATTTTGAGGGGTGAGGGAAGAGATTTTCCCCACCAAGGCCATTTTTTTTCTGTGTTGTTCAAATTTGTGGAAATTTTTGCGTCTCGCAGACTAGTCCTCTTTGGGGAAGCATGGTTCTACGCTTACCTCTTTGTAAAGATTAAAATTGTTAATTCCATTTGGTGCTTCACAGGAATAGCAGTCTCCCATTAGCTATAAGAACATCAGCATCTCAATCTTCATTTTAAATATGTACTTGTTCTGGTTTTGTTTAGTGGGGGGGGGCTAAGGTGTTGGCTTCTGTAAGAAGCTTCTAGAAGTTGTTTCCCCTTTGTTCAGTGGACTTGGCCGGGCCTAGGGCGGACCCGCTGCTGGCCAAGACCAAGCCAATTGGTGGCAGAATGTTCCGTGATAACGCCTCTGCGATAACGTATTTAAGAAGGGGAAAACAGAAAGAAAAAGAGAGAAGAGAAGATGTGAAGAAGCTGAGCGGGGGCAGAGGCGCAGAGGGGGAGGTGTGAGCCTTGTGGGCCTTGCAGGCCTCACCCTCTGGCCTCTCACCAGGCGGCCGACTGGGCCCAACTTTGCCCAGCCTGGCTGCAAGGAGTGGAGAGGAGAGGAGAAGTGAACAAGATGTAAAAAGGATCCTGAGAGGCATCTGCCAGCCTGTTGTGAGGAATTTTTCTTCTGAGAGGAACGGCTGCAGACACCAAGGGCAGTGCACAAGGAGGGGGAGCAATGGCGGCTCCTGGCCAAGATTCCCCTGCAGCCTGTGATGACGACCATGGTGGAGCAGGTTGTCCCCCTGCAGCCCATGGAGGTCCACGGAGGAGCAGAGATCCACTTGGAGCCCGTGAAGGACCCCGTACCGGGGGAGGTGGATGCCTGAAGGAGGCTGTGGCCCGTGGAGGGCCCACTGGGACAGATGTTCTGGAGAGACTGCACCTGTGGAAGAGATGACCCACACTGGAGCAGTTCCACGAAGGACTGTGGCGTAGGGGTGGGACCCCACAACGGAGCAGGGGAGGAATGTGAGGAGTTCTTCCCCCGACCATGAAGCAGTGGCGTAAAACAACATGTGATGGACTGACCGTAACCCCCATTCCCTCTTCCCCCCTGTGCCGCTTGAGGAGGGGGAAGGTGGTAGAGATAATGTTAAGCCTGGGAAGAGGGAGTGGTGGGGGGAGGTTATCTTGTTCTCTGTCTCATTCTCCTGCTATTTTTAGTAATAAATGAATAGTTTTCCCCAAGTCGAGTCTGTTTTGCCCGTAACGGTAACTTTAAGGATTTCTCCCCGTCCTTATCTCAAACCTCGAGCCGTTTTTCCTTATATGATCTCTCCCTGTTCTCTCGGAGGGTGGGGGGAGTGAGAGAGCGACTGCGTAGTCTGGTCCCGATCGGGGCTGAACTACAACAGTACTTTACAGAAGAGCAGAGAATTTTGCAAACTGTTACTCTCTGTTACTCTGTTATTCTACTTACTCCAGGGACTCTGAAATTCCAGAACATTTCAAACTCCCAGATGGCTACTTACTTTGCTTTAAACCATCATCTGGAACTGCAACTGGGACATTCAGGCCAGAAAAAAAACCCTTCACTTGGGCAAAATCTGAACTTTCTCTGACCATGGGGAGCCTATGCAATGTGTCAGAGATTCTGTGAAATGAGCACACAAAGATAGCACTTCAGCTTGAGAAGACAATCAAAAATATTGGATGAACACACTAAGTTTCCAGGGAAAGCTGTTAAAATCAGACATTTTGCAGGAAATAAATCACAATGACTGTGATTCTGGAGGAAAATACTAAAATCTATTTGTAAAATTCATGAAGGCAAAACACTTCACTACATACAAGAGAGGTTTTTTTTTTTCCTCTTCTTTTAATTTAGCAGTAACGATACAATACATTGACTCACAAATTAAGGTATGTGACCACGTTCTTCATACTGAGATGGGACATTCTGGACTTTTACTTTTCAAATACCCTCTCCGGGGGGAAGAGTTCCAATGAACATCTTTTGAAACAACTAGTGGTGGGATTTTCAATTTGAACAGTGATCATATTTAGTGAGCCTTGTCCACGGAGATCAAAATGCTTTGCAAACGCGCGCAAAGCTCGGAACTGCACTGCACGGGTAAAAGGGGAGGGAAACCGAGGCACGGTGCTGCGCAGCAACTCGCCAGGATCAAGCAGCAGGCAGAAGAGATCCGGACGTAAATCTCGGCTCTCTGACTCCCAGTCAATTCCTGACTCGCCAGCCACAGTCTCCCAGTAAGTGTGTGTGGATATCTACAGTCCACCAGTTTGTGTGTTATACCGGCATATTTTCCTTCACCTCTCCTGCTGTCCCGTTGGCTCCGTTCAATCCCGCTGGCTCCCTGCCTTCGTCCTCCTCTTCCTCTCCTTCTTCCTCTTCGCTTTTTGCTGTCTCTGCTTCTCTGCCTCCGCTCAGGAGGGTGGCACTGGAGAGGTGGCTGAGGAGCTGGCCTTCCCGGCGAGACTCGGCCAGCTCTTTGGCACAGCACGCGGGAGTGTTGGTCTCGTACGTGCTATGGAAGCTGTTGTAGTCAACTTCATAAAAATCCTTCTCCAGGGTGAGAACGGGAGTGAAGCGATGTCCCCACAGCACCTCGGTGTCCATGTAGGAGCTGCGAGCCTGGCAAGTCATCCCTGGGTAGAAACAGAGGGATGTTAAATGCAAAGCTTCCTTACATGCTCACCCAACCGTTTCGTTCATTTGAAAGCACTTTCATGTTATCTCCATACCTGATTGCTCTGGGAACACAGAAAAGATCTTCGCTTAATAAGCCTCACAAAAGCCTCTATCCTGAACAAGCTGAGCGCTCCAAGGGAAAGGGGTGGATTCACCGCCGCATATTCAGACTGTTCTCCTGAACCTTCTGCTTGTGGTTTTGCAGTCTGGTACCACTAAGCAGCTTCTCTCTGTCCTCACATTGTTCTGTCGAGCTGTTCCACGCGTGGCTGATACTAACAGCACTTCTGGTGAATCGTGCTAGAACGGCATCCAACCCTGGACGGCAAAACCTGACCCACGCAGCCCCGAAGGAGAATGAACCGCTGCCCTACGCTCCCACTGGGCCTGACCCCCATCCCTCTTCATCTACAGCAGCATCAGCAATTCCCTCCTGCACTTGGGTGAAGACACCAATTGGTGTAGCCCAAAAGGTGGAGAGGGCCACAACTCCCAGTGATTTATCTGGCAAGCTGGCTTTTAAATACATCTGGAGGGTTCAATCCCACTGTGGTGGGTTGGCAGAACCAAAACCCACACCGCCGCGCGGTCACGCTCATAAACGTGTTTAATTCCGTGCATTAATGGATTGTGGAGTGAAGGAACAGCGGGCACTATGAAATGGATTTTTGTCAAGCTGCTTCTCAGCCCCAAGGATCAGAGTTTATTTACTTTGAGAAGGTTTAGAGAGAAGCTTTGCAGAGCGGGGATTAGCATTCAGCATTGGCGTAACTGAACAAATTCTCTTGGAATCACCTGCCCATGTCAAGGCTGATTTCTCTTCCAAATACTTGTCTTCTGTTTGTCCTAATGATGTTACGATTTTTTAATTAATTCTGGTGAAATTTGGAAAACCTGACCTCACAAAGTCCTCCCACTGTTCTCTTTTGCAAGGTGACAGAGAGGCCTGACTGGACCACATTCAAAATGTACACTTGGTCCAGCTCCTCGCCAGTACTTCCAAGTCCTGCAGCCCAAAGTACACAAACAGAAATCTAAAGCAACGCACAGAGCAAAAATTATCAGTGTCAGATGCTTCAGGGGAGAGCATAGCATGTATCCTCACCACGTGAGCTCACCTAAGAGACTGAAATCTCTGCGTAAT
Organism: Chlamydotis macqueenii; assembly: GCF_036417535.1. Classification (NCBI taxonomy): domain Eukaryota; kingdom Metazoa; phylum Chordata; class Aves; order Otidiformes; family Otididae; genus Chlamydotis; species Chlamydotis macqueenii. The sequence goes on along the minus strand of NC_141579.1, from coordinate 1,339,835 downwards.
CAGAAAACTCTTTTCCTTAAAAAAAAAAAGAAAAAGGCACCTTTGTGAAAAGATGAATATTTTGTTCTCCTAATTGCCACAGTCCATTAAGAGACATCCAGACAGCAAGTTCTCTGGAATGCTTTACTTGTCTCTTACTGCTTTCCTTGGATTAAAGCTATCAGGCCAGGACTATATTAGCTGCTTTTGGTTCTCGAAAGGGGAGAAGCGGGACGGTGACACATGAAGCACTGCAAAATTTCCAGCTCTGTATCACAGACTGAAAAGCCAATTCCCCCCCGCCCTGCCCAAGAAGATTTGCAGGAGTATTTACTGCTGGGCAGGAACAAGAAATCCAGAGTTAGTCATCGTGCTCGAGCTTCCTGGCCCGGGAGGAACCGGGAAGTGCAGAGGCTGCTATGAAAAATACAATAATGGAAGAAGAAAATTGCCCAAAGCTCTGTTGAGGTATGGCGTCTTTTCAGGAAATGATCCGTTTTTGCTTTACAAGTTGAAAAGAGCACGGAGACCACTCCTGACTATGTGGTGACGCTAAAACGTGCAGCATCACCTGCCCTGGACTCCTGAGTCCTCGAGGCAAACCAGCCCGTTTTCCTTCAGGTTTTGCCCCAGAAATCATGAAGGCCTTCACTTGCCTCCTGCGAGCTCCGAGTGCTTTCAAAGCCGAGCAGGAGAGCACTCACGGAGTCCCCTCCATGGACTCAATTCTCATCCTGGCCTCCCAAGAGCCGCATCAAGGCGTGGCGCAGAAGGCCCCAAGGCCAAGATGGAGCGTCCCTGCGAAATTTGGGGGCCTGAGGGAACTCCTGCCTTGTAATCAGGGCCTGAAATAGCTCCTTCCCTTGGCGGGGGGAGTACCTGACAGTGAACCTGAGCTACAATCATCGTTATCTCCCGCTGTAAGGCTTCAATTAAAGCAGGAACATGAGAAAGCTTTTCACGTACTGCACACCGCCAGCTTCCAGCAGTAGCTGCTTTCTGTAACCCCAGGGGTGCACAGAGCCAGCACAATGAGGCAGCTTGTAATTGCTTCGTAATCCCATTCAAATCTTCCTTCTTAGCACATGTGCAGTGGCGTTTTAATTGCGTGGGGACACACTGCTCGGCAACTCCCACCTTACCCGGTAAACAACAGCATTGTCTCTGTCTCAAATTCCATTAAGTGACTGCTTTGCAGGACGCCCTGTGCTCTCCAGTCTGGTTAATTAATGCATCTGTAATGTCCCTAGCTAATTATTGCCTCTAACTGCAAAAAAAAAAAAAAAAAAGATGACAGAAGAGGTGTGGAAACAATAAACCTTGCTTTTATTAAGAGCACATGGATGCAGCGAACACCTTCCATCCCTGGCTGTGGGCTCTCCGCAAAAATCAGCGGTTTCATTTCCTAAGCCTTCATTATCCAAGTCCACAGGACACCTTGGATGTAGGGAATCGTACCCATCGAGGACCACACCGACTTTGCCACTGCTGCTGCTCTACTTCCGCAACCCTACCGTGGCTGCGTGAAGACGGACGTTTCAACGCGAAAAGGGAGATTTCAAACTCTCAGAATTCCTTGCAAATATAATGGCCCTGATAAAGGCTTGAGGTAGATGTAACTACACATTTTGGGTTTAAATGGCACAGGTATTTGGTACAGATATAGAAAAGTGGTATTTGGTGACTTGGGCATTTCATTTAAACAAGCTTTGTGCCAAGAGAATATCCTCATTTCCCCATGGTCAGTCAAAGTAGATGTGCTTCAAAACTGATTTTAAAACAAAGTCACAGAGATTTTTATTTTTCAAGTGTATCGTATTTTCCAGATAGTGAGGCCATTAGAAGTCTGATTTTCTCCTAAACAATCTGGTTTCAAAATGAAAAAGTATGTTTAATATAAATTTGCACGATCTGTCAGTTGTGGGAAATGTGAAATGGTACGTGAAATCTTCAGCTTTCATGTTTTTTCATCTCTTAATTCAGCAGCTTAGCTTTCAGTCGCAAACAAAACTCAATTTTAATTGAAGCCAGAAAAAAAGTTTGTACAAAGTTACAAGCAGATGCACCAAATTTTCAATAAAGCTGGAAGCAGTTCCAGGCTTTGGATAAAGCTGGACACCAGAGGACTGTCTCCTGGTTTCAAGTTCTGCAGTAAACCTTTCGTAGAGCTTTAACGATAATTTCATTAGAGCAGAATCCTAAGAAGTGGATTTTTTTTTGTCTGTTGGCTGGAGTCACTACAGCACAGGATCAATACCAGAGTTTGTGCATGTTCCTGTTTAAGGCAGCCGGAGATGCCTTCCTCAACGGCTCGTTTCTGGTTTCCAGGAGATGAAAAGACACAAAATATATTGCTGTGTGCATTAAACCAGGTGTTTCATTACCTTTGAGAACAGAGAGAGCCACCGAGGAAAGACTCGGTGTCAGGGAACTCTACCAATACAGCACTTTGCTGTCATCAAAATCAGCTGGGATCAAGCAGCTTACATTTTATCAAAGACAAAGGAACGTTCGTACGTGCTGACAAAAAGCAGGGATTTGATGGCTCACTCAGTACGGAGCCTGTTTTTCTGCAGCGGACTCGATGGGAGTTGCAGATTTCGGAACGTTTCACTGCCTGCGATGCCGCTGATTATGCAACTGGAGCAGCGGCTGCTAGGAGAAGCGGCGATTGCTCCTGATTTCCAGGTCCTGTATACCCTTAGGTTAACCGTTAAAATCAAACTTCATTATCACAGGCCAAATCTAACTGTTTTTGCAGCTGTTTGCTTATCCAGGGATGAACCAGCAGTCTCTCTCCAAGTGTTGGGGGATTTTCGTTAAACATACCATTGCAGCCAGTACCCTTTCCAGCAGTTTAACTGGAGAGGGCAAGGGGACCACAAAGCATGAGCTGCCGACCCAAGAAACTGCCGCAGGCTTCCATCTGACCCCATCAACCGTAGAGTTGAACCTTCCAGTACCGCTACACGGCCTGAACTTTCTCAGCGGGCAGAGATATCCCAACCCCTGGGGCTGTCAAGACAACATTTTTCATCAGCCTAAAATTAACTCTCCTCATTTAAATGCCACAGAGCTCAGTGATTATCTGCTGGCAAAATGTCACGCGGATGCCGACTGTACGTTTGCCATGTTCGCTGGGCTCTCCCTGCAGATCAGGCACGGATACCGGTGGAAGGGATTTCACTTTTCTCTGCCCTTGTTTTCACAAGCTATTGTGCGCAGGGTGACTTTTCCCCTCGTCGTGGTTTCCCTAAAGTTGCAGAATAGATATTCTGCTCCTCGCCCTGAGCTCCACCAAGAGTACAGAGAAAGAACCGATGGACTCCCAGCTACAGCGACAGACCGATGCAAGTTATAAAAATTCCAAGTTCTATCACTCTAATTGAGCAATACACATCTTTAGATTAGCGTCAGCATTTGGATGGGTACAAAATTTATTAGTCCCTTTGCGTTAATTAGACCAAGGAACACCGTAACCTCCAAAAAGTCAATATTCCTCCAACTTGAAACAGAATATTAGAAGGTAGAAGTACAGTCCTCCAATTATTTGTGCTTGTCTCCTTTAGAGGAGGACATGTCTGGGCTTGTTTCACTTTGATTTTTATGCCAGAGGAGAGTAATAGGATTTTAATTTATCTGAATGCTCTCCAGGCATGCAAAAGCTCGTAGGCACTGGAAATGGAAAAAAAAAAAAAAAAAGACAACCTTACAATTTAAAGATCTTGAGTTCAATTGCCACGTCCCTACCAGGCAGAACCTGAGCTCCAGCCTGGCACCGCGTGGCTTTAGGCGCCTCACAAAGGTATTTATAGTGGCTGCAGAGGCACCTGAGATGAGTCGCCTGCCGACGTCTACCTCTGGAGGACAATTCAGCTCCTGACAAGAATGACTTGAGACGTCTCTCTCTTCCCTGTAATTACATAAGCAGTTTCTGTAACAGTTCTGCACGGTCCCTCTTGCGGGAAAGAAAACTTATTTCTATCCGAAAAGCCAAACAAAACAACAAGACAACCCAAAGCGGATGATGAACGCACAAAAACTCCATTTAGTAATTTCACCCTTCCTTTGTTCTCCCATAAAAATAATGAGTAATTTCAGGCTATCTGATGTTGTGATTATTTCTTTTTTATCCTCTATTTACAGCCAGGAAAGGTGGATAAATTGAGGTGCAGAACCCTGCTGTTTGCCCGCGCTCTCACGGGAACAGGATGGGGTAAATTACTTTTAATCATTAAACCCCTTTTCATCACAGGGACTCGAAGCCAAAAATAAATATGCCTCTCCTTTCCTAAGACTTTATTAAAACTTAATTTAGTGATGGGACTAGTCAGCCAGTTGGACTGACTCTTTAATACTGCCTTATTTAATTGTGGTGGGGAAAAAGAGGTAATGAAATCCAGTGAGGACCAGTAAGGTACCAAGCACCGCTATCCCTATGCCAAGAGTTTTGGCCAACACCACCCTAGACCTGTTCTGTCAACAGGATGGCTCTGATTTTTAATTTTTTTTTTTGTTGCCACTCTGGGAAGCAGAAAGGCAGTGAAAGATTTGCCCAGAAACTTAAGTTTCCCTTTGGTGTTTTTTAACCTCTCCTGGAGTCACAGTGCCTCAACCATACTGGGATACCAACTGGGAATCCCCGTCAGTGGGCTCTCTGCCGCAGCTGGCTTCGTAGGCTAGTGAGAGCTCTCACTAGAATAATACAACATGTATTTTCTTTTTCAGCAAGATAAAAACATTGCATTTTAGGCTGGCTGCTATGTTTCTTCTGTGTTGCTATTCTTCAGTGTGTTGCTATTTATCCTTTTAAAAATTCAATTTGAAAACAAAAACATGAGTTGAAAACACAACATTTCATTTTGTGAAAAAAAAAACCCCAACTTGAAGTGTTTAGGAAATTCAAGTCTACTGGAAAACAAAAACATTGTTTTAAAGCACAATGCTTCGTTTTGTAAAAAACCCAATGACTTGAAGTGGTTCAACTCTTCAGAATTTATTCTACACTTTTCATTTGAAACTCTTTCCCGTCTTTGTCTTCTGCTGGATCAGAATGAAACTTAAATGTCAGTAAGAAGAGTGACGTGTTTGAGCGGAGACAATATATTACGTTTGTAATGTGTGTATGACCAGTTAAAGCTGTTGGAAATAGTTATAAAATTGCCGTCCCAAATTTTCAGTGAAAAATATTCACATTTTCAGTCAAGTCATCATGCTTAAATTTATTTTGTCTGTTGTACATTGACGATGGCCATTTTGACCTGCTCTCAAAATACTTGATGAAAAAAATAGAGCTGTCTTTGCCCCACCAGCGCAGGATGCGTTCACAGTATGATTTGCTGCTGAGTGTAAAGAGGGAACACGTTTCCATTTATTTTTCCACCTGACAACAACGGCAGAGCTGAGGCACATCTGAGATGGCAGGCAGGACTCGCTGTGCACCACGAGCTGTATCTGCTGCCCAGTTTGGACTTCTGAACACGGCGGTGGCAGTTCCTAATTTTTCACAGGGGTTACTAAGGGAACAAATGAACCTGACCGGGTTGTAAGTGTCAGGATTTAATAGAAGGCGCACTGCAAGTAAATCACACCATTCCCAAAAGCAGATGAGGCTTGAACAATATGATAGGAAGGAAAGAACCTAAAGAATTTGCTCGGAGCAAGTCTTAAGGTATGGAGGTAGGGCTTAATATTCCCCAGACTGCTTTATCGATATTACAAAGTGTGAGGACAAAGCAGAAAAACGCTGTGCTTCTGCAAGCCGCCCTCACTGCGACAAAACATCATACCTCCCCAGGTGCCGTACGTCATTCAGAAAGCCGTAACGGCATCATCTGAGGCCCACTCTGCTCTAAGTTCAATGCAGACCGGCTCTTCTAGCTCCAGTTTTGGAATTTCACAGCCTGTCTTCTAAGGCTGGAATAATTCATTTCCACAGATGTATGCTCCTTAACATCATTACACACTGGCCAGGACAATCCCTCCGGGAGAGAAGCCCATTTGTAAAGCAATATTATTCCTACGCCATGCTTTTAATTTGGAGGTTGTTATTGGTAATGACTTCCTCTCACACGGATCTTTCGTAAGAGGCAGGCGGTGCAGTAGCTGTTCAAACAGAATTTGATAGTGGGATGAGGAAAGAGGCTTTGCACAAATAAGGAACGGCATTCCCTGCTCAGATTAGGAGGTTCTAGTGTCTAGGAAGTGTTTAGGCTACAAAATAAGCTTCCGTTACGAATCTTTGCCTTTGATAGTCTTTCCCACCCACGCCTTCCCATGCCACGTCTCTGCAATATTTGTCTAGCAATGCAAGATGAATTCCACGCGCACCAGACAGTATTCCAACGTAAGGCCAGTGCAACCTAGACATAACCTCCCGCTAGTTCTGCTTGCAAAAGTCAGCTATTTTTTTTGCATCTCTGACTCTTTCTACGGTTCCACATCTCTAGGTAGCAATTCTCTCCTCAGGGCTGCTGGTAGCCCCAGTTCCCCGTAAAGACCCTGGTTCGACCAAGGCAAGCTGCCAACCCCTGACTGGGACAGCATCTCGGGGTGCTTCAACACACTTAGAGGGACTTGCCTCCCACCTGCGGAAAGGAGCCTGGAGGCCTTTGTGGCTGTCCATCCCCTCAATGCTTGAGAGGCGCATTGCCACCTCCCTTTTCCACCCTACGGAAAGCCGAGGCACGCAACTTTTCCTGATTTATTATATACGGCTGTAGGCTTCTCCCATCGCCGGCCACAAATACACCCGTAGGAGGAAACTGGGAATCGGCTGAGCATACCTCAGTATATGCTGTTTTATGGGATATAGTAATACCTGGGCACTTCCCTCATTGCCTCCATTGAAAAACAACGCCACAGCGATACCTAAAATAGCTCAGTTCCGGCCATTTTTTAATACAGAGTAGAAATGGAAAAAGATTTGCACCATGAATTTCGATCACAGAGAACAGGACCACAAGTGACCTCACAAATTCCTTCAGTCCATTCCTTTTTTCCAATGGATCAATCACGGACAGCTCGTCGTCTAAGCCCTTTGTCTAAATCCTGAACTTACAAAAAAGAGCGTGAAACACTACAACGTGAGCTAAAGAACCTGTCTTTTGATTGCTAGCTACCTCAGACCACAATATCCCACCTCAATCAGTCCCTAGAGGAGGACAAACATCAACATGTTCTCAGTCCAGGTGACACTGAGAGTAAAATCTTAATGCCAAACTGCACTCCATTTTTCCCCTTCCCCCCTCAAAATTGTGACTGATTTTTGACAAGTCCTTACCTGTTGCTTCCACCATTCCTTCCAGGATGACCACAATTTCAAACTCTTCCTTCTCCAGCTGGGTGCGGGACATCTCCCAGAAGGGGCTTTTCTCATTGATTTCATGCGAGATGATAAGAGGTGACACCAGGAACAATCTGTCATCTCCGGTGTCAAATCCCACGTTGATGTCTGTTTGGTTCAAGGGGATGAACTCTCCTTCTTTGGTCTGTTTGGACTTAATCAGTTTGGCTCTAATGGAAGCCTCGACAATGTGGGAATTGCGGAGGTCTCCAACCCGGAACATGAGACAGAGCTTCTCGTCCCTCATGGAAATCACGGCGTTGTTAGAAAACATGAGGGTTTCAGCCCTCTTCTTTGGTTGGCTGATCTTGACAAACATGCATCCCACCATGAACGCGTTGACAATGGAGCCCAGAATAGCCTGGATCAGGAGCAGTACGATGCCCTCTGGGCACTTCTCCGTTATGACCCTATAGCCATACCCAATTGTTGTCTCAGTCTCGATAGAAAACAGAAATGCAGAAACAAATCCACTGAGATTTTCAACACAGGGGATCCAGTTCTCATCTTCAAGGTGGTCCAGGTCACCCCGGATGTAGGCAATGAGCCACCATATGAACCCAAAAAACAACCAAGTGATGGTATAGACCATAGTGAAGACAAGAAGATTAAACCGCCACTTGAGGTCCACCAGTGTAGTGAAGAGGTCACTAAGGTATCGGTAGGTTTCTTGGACGTTTCCATGGTGCACGTTGCACTTGCCACTTTTCTCCATGTAACGCTGCCGTGGCTTCTTACCTTCTGCTGATATGAGGCGGGTTCGGTCAGTGGCAATGGGGACATCATCCCGAGCCTGTTTGGGAATCTTCTTCAGCTCCCTGGACGTAACTCCGATGTCCATGTCCTGGTTCATGAAGATCCTAGAATCTCTGGCCATGGCTGGGCTGCAGGAGAACAAAGAAGCGAAGTTTAAGGACGGAGGAAAAGAGCTGAGACAAACGCCATTTCATTTTACTGTCTCAACCATCGCGATAGACCAGGACAACAAATATTGCAAATATTAACGCTACACTGACAAACGTTGGCCCGTGCTGGTACAGGGCTGGCTATGGGCTGATCCTACATCAGGAAAGCTTTTCGCTAGGGCCACGTCTTTCCTCCTCCTACTGTTTTGGGAAATACTTTGAAAGGCTTCAGCCTCACAAGAGCCACTTGCTAATTATAACGCTGCGTTGAACTGCATTCATAACACACAGTCTCTTCAAGCATGAACCAGCTGCCAGTCGCTTTGCTTAATGCACTGCTGGAACCTCAGAAAATACGGTGATGAGCACGGTCTGGGAGTCATGAAATGGGTAAATCCTGTTACGGTTGTTTTGGGGTGTTTTTTCTTTTTTTTTTTCTTTTGGTCCTCAGATATTTTTTTTTACACTCAAAACTTGCTTGAGATCACAGCTAGGAGCAAAGTATCAATGTGTATTTTCCAGAGGGACTGGAGTTTTTTGATGCCTCAGGTTTTGGGTGCATACCAAGAGAAACCTTAGAAATTAATAGAAAACCTTGAGCATCACTGTCTACCTAAGTCTAAACTACGCATGAAGGTTTCCCTTCCCGTCAGCAGAGAAAAGAACCTCCAGGCATAATTCAGATTTCAGGTGTGCTGAATCACGTTCTGGAACTACCCCACCCCCTTCTACAAATTATCCTGGGAGCCTGGGCTTCAAATGTGGAAAAAGTCTTTTAATTTAGCCTCTTGGGCTGAAGGCGTGATGAATTCAGACCTACTGTTAATCAGATATCTCAGAACGCACCCCTTTACTTCATCTGACGTTAAGCAAAACCAGCAAACACTTTAAAAAATGTAACAGACAGCTATTAAAAAGCTCACTGTCGAAACGCAAGACGATGCTTAACAAGATACAAAAGAAAAAAATAATACAAAGTGATGGCTGCAATGATTTTTCCAGGTTATAACATGACATCCTGTTTACCAAGATGATTAGATACTCCTTAAAAAAAAAAACAAAACAAAACACACATGTTTTATTGAAAAATGAGAGTCTTGCCTCTGAATGAAGGGCACAGACAAAATCTCCGTGCAAGACTACCGACGGAGCCGTAGGGATCTCAAAGGCAGAGCAGCAATATTCTCCATGGCGGTCAATTCTCTGCATTGTCCTGGGCAAATCCTATTAAAACCTGACTGAATCTATTACTGCTCCCTCTCTCTTTAATCTTCTTATGCATCTGCGAACGAGGAAAGGTGTGGAGGTACAACTAAGAGTATCTGGGGAAGGACCATTTTAAGATTTGAGCCAAGTAGTTTCATCTTCTCGATATTAAAAAGCACAAAGGGTGGGCGGGAAGGAAGCAGAGGCAGGATGAATAAACGAAGCAACAAATTTCCACTTCTGCTTGTAGCCAAGTCTGGTTAGCGGCAAGAATTACTCTTAGCCCTTGTATAAGTCACCATCAATCATTACTCCAACGAAGCAGCCAGAGCCTCTCGCTGGAACTGTACCCGCTGGCTCCGTTCACCAGGGAGCCCGACCATCTGTCCCCAGCGCGGTCCCAGCACTGCTTCGTGCTGGCAGATCTGGTTTGAAGGGTTCGGGCCAGGGCTGAGCCATCAGGAAGGGGAAAATCATAGGGATTAACGATGCTGGGACGGTAGCATCATTAGATCTCATTAGGGAGAATCAGGTTTGCTACCCCCACCACATACGGTCCTGGACGTGGGATCCCTTCCTCACACCGCAACATGAAGGATTTTGGCAGAATATTAATCCCTAGCTCTGTTTCTTTCACTTCTGAAAGCAGGGCTCCTGGGAGCTGGCTCATGGTGTGTTTAAATACACCTCCAGCCGTTTTCTACCACTTGTTGCAAATTCCAAATCTCTCCGCTGCCTTCTGGCACCTGTCTATTCACACGCGGGCAAAGCGTCTGCGAGATGCTGTCAAATTACACGCACACGCGAAAGCCTGCGCCGAGTGCAGGTCAGAACAATCACACACTTTTTCCCCCCTGTTCAGCAGAGAAAGAAGCACCCCATCCACTGACTTAAAGAGAATGGGGTACAGAGCAGCACCCCTTCGCTTCCTTCTCACCAATATTTCCTCTGACATTTGTTTGCATTGTTTGATTAAGCTAAAATTACTCCGTTTGGACTAAAAAGCTTTTGAGCAATTGATGCGTCGAATTGTCAAAACAGGCAAGCGTTGCATGTTTTCAATTTAAAATGATAATTTTGGTCTAACAGCTGAGCTTCGCTTAGGCTGAGATCAATTTCCAGACGTTAATCTCTAGCGTAAGGTTTCGTATTTTAGATTCATTCCAAAGAGACCAAAAGGCTTTTGAAACCTATTAAATAGAAGAGAATAGAATCAAAAAAGCCTAAATCCCTCGAAATATCAGGCTGGTGAAGCAGCCTAGAGGGACGGCCCATTAATGAAAGCATAGGCAAACCTGCTTCATCGAAAACCCTCAAGGGACTGGCAACACCACTCTCCTCATGCTACTGAACTTTAACAATAGGTCAAGTGAAATCTCTCCGGAAACCTTCGGGAACACCTTACAAGTGGTCCATTAAAGCAGAAAAATTCCCGCTCTCGATGAACTTTACCGACAGCTTCAGGGGCATTACAATTTCTCCTAATATTTCATCTTAAACTCGCCCGTCGTAGTCTAAGCATAACCTCAGTAGGTGGTTATTGGAAATAATTAAGCAGATGAATCTTTGCATTACGGCCTTTAAAAGGAATAACATTGCTTAGCAGTGTGAGCACGGGTTTGGATGTCTGAAGACTAGCCAGCTTTCTGTTCCAACTGATTTTTTTTTCTCTATTTCTCAATTTTTTTCTCTAATTCTGAGCAATAGATTAGAGATTTAGGCTTCAGTTTGTAAATCACCTCTCCCTCCAGCAAAGAGATCCGGGAAGTGAAATTGCCTCTTATAGCCACATGCGCTGTCCTGCTTCCTTGGCATTTACCATCTATGGTTAACTCAGGCCAGGATAATAAAAATGTCCCTTTTATCCAAAGCTGCTTTCCTTTTGGACAGGCTACTGCGAAAAGAGACGTGAGTCAGCGCATTACCAACCTTGCAAAGAGGCTTTTTATCAGACTCGCTGCTGCTGCTCAGCTTTCGCCCAGACGACGGACGCGGGGGCAGGCGGTGACATTTAGGCTCTTGGATTTGCTGAAGAAGAGCTGAGCTGGGCTTAGCTAAGTATCTTCAGGAGGCAGAGCCGTCTACAAGCCCGGCCTGACAGAGCTGGCGTACCTCCTGATAGCTCCGAGTCTTCAAGACAGAAATTCGCCGAAGACGTCGCAGGAGGTAAAGCAAGCAAAGGCTGCAAGAGGCACTTTCCCCCGCTGACCACGGTGACTTTTTCAATTTAAATAGCTGCTAGTCTCGCTTACGTAAGTGCACGTTTCACTAGGGGTAGGATTTGCTTCTGGAGAAGTCTAACCTGGCAGGCAGGAGGAGTCTGAAGACGTGAATTTGTCATCACGTTTGTGTAAAAAAAAAAAAAATTTCTTTTTATTTTAAACCTAATGCCCGTGTTTTCTTGCATTATGAGAATAAATGAGCGACTGTTCTTTAGTAAACCCTCTCCCTTCCCCAAATTCCACTTAATTCTGTCATCTCTTCTCCCAAAGAGTCCTGTACTACTCAACAAACAATCAATACTAAAAAAATCCTTCCTGAAAAACTTGACCTGGTTCTTCGGCTGCCTCTTGGCCCGTACCACACGAAACAGAGCCTAGGTCACTGTCCCCAGATGCCTCTGGGCACATCATCTCCTTGAGTTACGCTACTCAAAACCAGGGCAAAACATTTTGGGAAACAGCACAAGAAGGGAGATCGGTGGCACTTCACTAATAAACATGTGGTTGAAAGCTCCCTCATCCAAATAATTGCTTTTCAAAGCATCGTCTCGGCACGGGGAGTAGGAAGATGCCTCTCGTTTCCTCTCTGAGGTTTCATTAAGTCACGGCGCTGCTGTTCTGAGACGCCGACAGGCGTGATTTCACACCGGAGTTCCTCCGGGGCTAGAGGAGACACCCACCCACCCGTAGACAAAAATGGGTGACTGGTGATGAACCAGGCAGCTCCTGAGGAACCAGGATGACTCTGTGCTTGTTACGGAGCTGGGACGATGACGGTGCCTGTCAGCCTGCAGTTCATCAGGCTCAGAAACACCGAAGCAAGAAGCTGTTCAAGAAAACACCTTGTAAGAAAATCTCTCTGGGTAGGAAGCTAATAGGACACAAAGACAGAGCTTATGGACATCTGCGCTGTGCTTTTATCTGCTAATTACCTCTCAGTCTATCCTTCTCTCCCAGCAAGGCTGGATAATCGCAGTTCTGAGATCCCTGAGCCCTCTCATTGTCAGCTGTGAGGCAGCAATGTGACACCCCCCCCCCGCAAGGTCCCAGGGTATCCAAATGTTTTGCAGTGTTCAGCGCAGGTATCACGTGCTTTAAAATTGTATTTACTTACAAAGATCTGTGGACGAGGAAGTACTCCTTGAACTGCCTGAACTATCAGCAGGAATAACCTAGCCAGATTTTTTTGTTGTTGTTGTTTTTCCCCCCAGAAAAAGTTATGAAAACTAGAAAATGTCTTATGAGGCATCATAATGACCCCAGTGCACAGGCTGTAGCAATTTGTTATAGAACAAGGGCCGGAGAATATGGAGTTTCCACAATATAAGGGGCGTCTACTGCTCAATACCCCACGGACAAAAGCATCGGGTGGATGGGAGGATACAATCCATGGAGCTTTCAGCCAATTGCCTTGTACTTCACTTAATTAACGAAGTTGAGCATGAAAAGGCCGTACGCAAAGGATGCAATCGCAATATTATGCTCCGAGGTGTTTTTCTTCATTTTGAATAGTCAAATGGTATTTTCTTTACCAACAAATGGGGCCTGAAAATAAACCGATTTGATCCTTCCACCTCCAAGGAAACGACTCTGCCTGAGGCACTCGGCAGCCTCCCTGCCTCCGTCCTTTTACCCCAGACTATTTTTAGAGGGACCTTATGGCGTCATTGAGAATTTGACCGTTCTCCTTCAACCAACCCAACTGAACAAAGAAAAAGAGGCACTTTTGTCCTGATAAGACACCCACTAGCTGCTTACACACGGCACACGCTGAATACATGGGGAAAGAAGAACCTCAGTTCTAAGAAAAAAACCCTGCCCCAAGAGCAACAACGTTCCTGCTCTCCGTTGTTTAGACATTTCACCATTATAGCAACGGAGAATAACTATGCAATCCTGCAGCTGGCTTAATAAAATCAAGTCAAATCTCAGGATGTTAATACCACTTCACACTTCTCCAGTAACTAGCATCCGAGAAGTTCAAAGATGAAGGGATCAAACGCAGGCTCTCTCTGCCCCGAGACATTCAATGGAGGATGAGTCACAAAGTGACCTACCTACTCCCAAACTGCCTGCTAAGCGACGGTGCTCACCCCAAATGTCGAAGGGGCTCTCCTGACCTCAAACTGAGTAGAAAGTGGGTGATTCTTATATAAAAGAGTCTGGAGATTTGTCTCAGAACGTGACTCCAAAACTCTCGTTTGCCTTTTTCAGAGGCTGTAAATAATCGGGGCTGGAACCTTCCAGAGATGGAGAATGTTTTCTCCAGGGAACCAGAAATGATCCTGATCCTTTATCTCCGAGTAGGAACAGTGGGGGAAAGAACTGAACCCCAGAAGTGAAATAATTCCCTCCACACAAACACTGCCAGACACACTTCCCACATACTACAGAAGATGCCGTTCACTTGGATCCATCAGAGAACTAGCCGGATAAGGCAGTTTTGCTTCCCTCCAAGCTACAAATCCAAGGTGGTTGTCTACTTAAAAGGGAGAAGGAGGAAGGATCTGCTCGATTACAAAATCCCTGGAAGTCAGACCGTAAGCTTTCTGGGACAAGGGACAGCTTCTGCCAATTCTCAGTTGGTTCCTGAAGCTCTCAGGTCAAAACCAAACGAAAGACACGCTGTAGAAAAGTTACCGTGTCACTCCCAACCGGCATGTGGCAACACCTAGAGGAGGACTCTGGGCGCTTTTTTGACCGATGCAGGAGGACGTTGGTAAAAAAAAATGAGTCGTGTTTTTACCTCCCCAAGCCATAAACACCCCTAGGGATTCCCGACGCATTAAACCGCCTGTTCTCTCCGAGGGCGGAACATGCCGCTCCATCGCCTGGAGACTACACTGCAAGGGCTTTTTAAACCCCAAGCTGGCTAGTGAGTATCTTAATTACAAAATAATTTAATCTTGGACTCTAGGTGTGGATTAGGGAGTCACTCCAGGCATTTCAGAGCTGCGTACTGATCAGTCTCCCCTCGCTCACTGTATTTCAGGGATCTCCACTAATCTGGTATCTGAGCCGTTCATCATTTTTAATGTTGGGTTTTTTTTTTCTTTCCTGCACAACACTTTCACTAGATCTGACAGTGCTTTTTCCCAAGATCGACATTTAATCCCCAGCTTCCCAAAGAGTTCCCTAGCAGCTGGCGAGTTAGACAACAGCACGTCTCTCGCTGTCACCCTGGCAGGGTTGGGCATGGAAACCTGGACCTGATACCTCTTGTCCTCTTGCCTTCCAGGCTCCTGATCCTCCGTAAGTCAGAGAAAAAAAAAAAAGCTGGAAAACCAAACAAAATCAGGTAACTTACTTGCTACGGGCGGCTCTGCATCAGTCTTGTGCCTCGGTGCTTCGGGGGTGCCGGAGGGCGACGGGACCGAGAGGCAGGGAAAGCAGCTGCTGGAGAAGCGTCCGATCCATGCCATCACCAGAGAGGTGGGGTCGTCTTCTGATCCCTGGGCTGTCCCCTTCCTTCTTCCCTCTGCCTGTTAGTGAAAACCATTTATATGGCACTGGAGATTTCAACGCACACGCCCCTGTCCCTAGGTATCCCCGGTGGAGACGGGGTGCTCCAAGCCCTCACCCTCCACCGCTGCAGCCCTACTTTTCCCTGGCAAACCCCTTGCCTTTCCCTGCTCCCTCCCACGCAGATGAATTTCGCTGCTGTAAAGCTTCTCGAAGGGCCGGGGCAGCGGGGAGGGAGAGGCGAGGGGTGCGTGTGCTGGGGAGCATCCTCAGCTCCGAGCGAGCGGCAGCGAGGGGAGGGGTTTCCGCGGCTGCTGCGCGCAGGAAGGGCTGGCGGGGGGGGGGCTGGGGCGGGGGGAGCCGTACCGGTACCTTCCGCACACGCGGGGGGCTCCCCGCTCCCCTTCCCCACCTGGGTTTGCCCCCCGTGCCCCTTCCCGTGTTTGCTTCTCCTCCCCCAGCCCGGCTTCTCCCTGGGCTTTCATATTTATTTTAATTTTTTTTTTTTTTTTTTTTTTAAGGAATGACGGTCTTCTTTTAAAATCACACGAACAGAAAGCAGGTCCTAAAAAAAAAAATGCAGGGAAAGAAATGCAGAAGCTGCACATTTCACAGGGAGCACGTGGAGATATTCATTGGCATTCCAGAAACTCTTCCAGGCTGGACCAAGGAATTTGGATTTATTTTTTTTTTTTCCTTCATTTTTTTTTTCTCCACACTGTCTCCCTGGCTTAGTAAAATATTTCCTCTCCTGAAAAGCAAATGTCAGGCCAGGCGCATGCATGGATCTGCCTGGTGACTACAGGTTACCCCCAGGCTTTGGTGCCCTCTTCCCCTAATCCTGCCCCCCTGTCCTCCCTAATTCTCTGTTCCAGGACCATCCCCTCTACAGCCCACAGAAATGCTTTCACAGAAAATTTTCTGGTCAGGAAAAAGAGAACTTGTCAAAACCAAAGCACTGCACAGGAATGTGTCAGTGTTGCTGGAATCTGAAAGCTGTTTTTATTTTTTCCATGTTTTGCTTTGAATGACTTTCCTTTTTTTTTTTAATTTTTTTTTTAAAGTTACACTATCGCTAATGAAATACGTCAGCATTGGAATGACATTTTTATTGTATTGTATGGACATTTTGCAACTTATTATTTGCATTCTTGTTTTAGAACAGGAAAAAAAATTGACCTGGTGGAACTTCCTGCAGATCAGAAAACCTGATTCCGTAAATCTAGGACAGACAACAACTTCTTCTGGAAGCTAGACTGGAAAAATTCAAAGACAGACACGCTAAAGAAAGGGAAGTAACCGCAGGACTAAGACCGTTAAAAATTCGTTTTGCAGCTGTAATTGTTTGCCCCCCTCAAGCCACACCACTGCGTTGCGAGAAATGGCATTGTGTTTGACTCGATGGAAATAAAAACATGTCGATGTCGGGAGCTGACACGAGCGGAAACTCTGCTAACAGGCACTGCCATCTGCTGGCACCGCGTCCTCCCACCCAGTTCCCTACAAAACACGGGCAAAAGCGGGGTTTACAGCAGAATTTGGGTTTTCACAGAGCCCACCAAGGCAGCGCCGGGTAGCAGCTCGCTGCTGAGATTTAACGCAGAATGGCAGTGGGATTCAGGGACGCTCTCAGGCTGGTTTGCAAAGAAGGAAATGTAGAGGGATCGCTTTTCCAAGTTTTCTTGGCGTTTGGGATGGGATTCACCTTCGGCAACACCATTTAGGATGCGCTGGTCCGAGTCTAAACAGCCACGCTATTTCCTTTCTGACTGGTGCAGAGAGACAGGCGGCATCAGAAGGGCCTTACGCTGGAATGATCTAATTCCAGGAGTGCGCAGATACAAATTTCACTTCAGAGCAACATCTGGATTTTTCCTGGGGGTGCTCGCAAGCTCTAACAGCCGTGCTTCGCGGTTCAAAGGATGCGCAGGGCTATTTACTGGGGTGAAATGGTGGCTCCTGCGTTTGCCAACAGAACAACAAGACGTGGAAGAACCTTTAATCTCATTTTGGTATAACTAAACAGCTCTCTGAGGATGTTATGCATATAAAAAGCTTTCGTAAAGCAAACAGTTTGGCTTTTTGCTGGTTTCCCTGCCCCATCGATGAGCACAGACTGGCCCAAGACGTTTATTACCCAAAGGGACAGCCTTCAATCTGAGCACCAGTGACAGGGTCCGTAGGTTGCTCCGAAATCAGTGGTGGCTGTCTTTGACTTTCCGTGTATCGAGAGGAGAGGGAGCAACAGTGCCTTCAGGGAGCGTTTTAATTTGTTGTGCGATTGATCTCTGGAACGAGAGATGTCTCTTCCCGTTTGTCAACCGGTAACCCACTAGAAGAAAATGGAGTTGTAAGAGCCGGCGTTGGAAAACAGCTTCTAAGATTGTCTTGTCCACCTCCGCTCTTCCCCGGTGCCCTCGACTGAATGATAACGAGGAGCTCACGCTAACCTAGGGAGAGACACCGCTCTTCCCACAGCTCTATGGGGCTACATCCCAAGTCGCTGCTATCTTGACTTCAGGATTCGCTGCTAATAACGGCGAATTTAGGAAAATTATTTTCTTGCTATGCTGTCAGAATTCAAAAAGATTTCCCGACAAAAGCAAATGCCTTGGTTCTTTCAGGTGGGAGTCTTGCTGCATTAACGGCTCTCCTAAAAACGTACGGCCTTGCCTTTGCAGAGGGATGGGTGCAAATAATATCCTGGGTGGCCTTTGAAGGTCCCTTCCAACCCTAACCATTCTGTGATTCGATGATTCAGTTTTATTGTTTTACATGCAACAGACCTTCGAGCCAATTTCTGAGATGCACCTCACTACGACAACTTCCAGGGAGTCTTTAAGAACAAAACCAATTGTTTCATTCCTCCCCAAAGTGTCTATGTCCAGTAAGGAATCTCCGTGGACTGGTTAAATTCAGTAACTACAACTGTTTATTAGAAAATCCCAGTAACAGGTAGTTTCTGAGGTCCTGGATTTCCACGTAATTTGCTAACATTAGGGAGCTTTTAAGCAGTTTTTCAGTCATTTTGGAGCTAAAAGGAACCAATTTCCAGAATTTATTTTTTTTTTCCAGACCTTGCAGCAGCAACAACTGACGGTTACGAAAAATAAGTACACTCTAAAATGCATTAATATTTTAAGTCTGCCAGATGAAGATATTTCCAGCTTTTGCCTGACTGGTTGATATTTCGTTCACGTAAATAACTGACAAAAGGAACCGTATCTAGGAGGGAAAGGAGAGAGTAGATGGAAATCATAGAACCATAGAATGGTTTGGGTTGGAAGGGACCTTCAAAGCCCACCCAGTCCAACCCCCCTGCCAGGAGCAGGGACATCTCCAACCAGATCAGGTTGCTCAGAGCCCCGGCCAACCTGGCCTGGAACGTTTCCAGGGATGGGGCATCCACCACCTCTCTGGGCAACCTGTTGCAGTGCTCCACCACCCTCAGTGTAAAACTCAATTTTCTAACTCGCAATTTTCTATCTTGACACAATAAATCACCAGAAGAATCAGGAAAAGAACAAGTCTTCTGGTTTCTCCTCCAGCCACTTATTCAGGGAACCACACTGTCAATCATGCACTCGGATATTGCTGTAGGATTCTGTAGCGCGTGATTAAAACCCTTCCCTGTCCTCCAAATAAAATCCTGAGGTCGTGCTGAATCTAGGCTTTTCCACAAAAATTGCGAATAACTCAGGTTTAACGACAGAACGGAGAGAAAAGATAAATCTTGGTATCAGGGTAATAAAGTGCCTGACAATACTGGAGGTGCTCCAGCTCTGCTTACAGTGCCAGCGTGTCCGTGTCCCCGGCTCCTGGCGCATCTGTACATTTTGTTCTCGCCGTATTTGCATCTGTGACCTTGCAACTCTCGTCAGAGGGGGAAAAAATAAAAATAATAATAAAAAAAAAGGCAGCAGCCAGAAAGCCTACCACCCACCACATATTTCATGGTTATTATCAGAATATTTTTCCTCTGTTCATTTTGCACAGAGGTGACGTTGAGTAACACTGAAAATGTTCTTACCGTCCCTAGAGAGGCCTGCTCGGAGCAGAACCAAAGGAAATTAAAGATCTATCAAGCGGTCCCTCAGCGCAGGTTCATAAATATAAAACCGCAGGCAGCGACCGGCGAAAGCACTACGGCCAAAATGCGCTGAGGCCCCTCGACTTGGGTCCCTCCGTACTCCCTGCTCCGCGAGGAGATGGGGCAGGCTCCCTGCCGCTCGTTACCGCTGTGTATTCACGTAAGACGGAGAAAATTAAGCATTTGCTGGGGGACTAAGATGCCGTGGTGCTCCTGTGACAGCGAGGCTTTGAAGCCGTCTCTAAAAATACACACTGCTTTCAGCGGCAGATGATGCTACAGACCACGGGATGGGAATTCCCCGGAAAAATGAGCGATGCAGCCACCTGCCAGCCCCTGTCCCTTCACACAGTCTGAAAACGGGGTGCTGTGCCCGGAACACAAACTGCAGAATTACTTAATTTGGAGACCCTTCCTCAAAGTGTTTCCCATCCTCCTGAGGAACGATGAGATGAGTTTTGCTGTAATTCGCTTTGCAACTGCGTGGAACCGTGATGCAGACCAGCGAGGACCTTCCTGAGAAAGAGACGGCACCGCTGAAGGTCAAACTGGGTCCTCTGCAACCTTCAAACTTCTCTGGAAGCATGCTGAAGTCAATTGCACTCCCGTGCTCAGCAGAGTGCTCCCTTACACGCTGTGATTTGATCCAGCAAAATTGTTGGATTTACCCCGCGGTCATTCAGCAAAGCTTTTCTTTCCGGTAGGATTTGCCTGGGGCTTATGCCTTCGCCGCTTCAGGCACCAACTCCAGATTTCAGCTCTGCCTGGTGCTAAAATTGTACAAGATGCTTCACCCACATGGATGAAATTTACTTTTCATGAAAATCATCCACTGTCCGATACATCTGAGCCCGAGATTAAGGAGATCGGCGTAATCTCAGACCGTTATTAAACTTCCTTGGAGTACCACACAACTGTAGAGATAACTCCGATGGCTCTGCAGTCACGCCGTCTATGTTGTAAGGAATTATTTCCCAGAATGTACCAGTGTAAATGAGGCATAACGCCAGAATTGTAGACATGTCAGAAAGCATAAAAATACATTTTCCCAGGAAATACGATGCCGTACGGACATGGTCTTTGTTCTGGTGAGGCTTCCTTCACTTCCCCAGGCTTTTCCGTGTCATAACATTTTCTAGCAAGATGACTGGGTTATGCCATCCCAGCACTTAAATTGCCTTGGGCAGTGGTGTTTCCGCTAACGAAACCACTGGAACTTACAGATTCAGTACCGTCCCGTTGACGGAGAATGGATTCATTTGCTCCGACAGCTCGCATACACCTTGTCGTACCGTAAAGTTATTGAAACCGAATTGCCAGGAAGGCTACAGTCATTGCTTTGGGTGATTTATCAGGGATTTATTCAGCACTCTGAGCCCATGCCAAGAAAATTCCCTCGTGTACCTAGACCAGATGTTGTTCTCGTCTGAAGTACATTAAATCTGAGATAAAACTACCAAAGCCAACAGACGTGTAGTTCCATCGCCCTTGTTTCAACTCAAGAACTGCACTCCCCTCTGTGTCCGTCCCATCCCCCCAAAAATCAGCAAAATCACCACAGCTGGACCAAAAGTTCAGCCCCTCTGGTTTCACCTGTTTGCTCTGCAAAATGATTTTGACATCCAAGGAAAGGTTGACTAAAAACGTATATATTTTTGGTGACACTGGCCCTAATTTAAAAAGGAAGATGGAGCTTTGTGGTAGCGTGGCTGATGGAGACCTACAGAAGGTCTTGCTACAAGAGGTGAAGGAGCTTGCCTCCCAAGTTACTCGTTTTGATGGGTTCACTCATTTGGAAAACAGCCATGCTTTACGTGGCTATTTCTAATGTGTTGACCTTCAAAAGCAAGGGTGGTGGATGCCCCAAAACCTCAGAGAGGTGGTGGATGCCCCATCCCTGGAGGCATTCCAGGCCAGGCTGGATGAGGCTCTGAGCAACCTGACCTGGTTGGAGATGTCCCTGCTCCTGGCAGGGGGGTTGGACTGGATGGGCTTTGAAGGTCCCTTCCAACCCAAACCATTCTATGGTTCTATGATTCTGTTCCTCTCTCTCCCTCCCTTGTGTTCTGAAAGAGAGGGAGAATTTAATTTATTAATGCTGATGGAGTCTGTGGAGACCTGCAAATAAAAAGACTCAACGTGAAGCAAAATATAATATTCCAACTTGCAGAAAGCTGACGCTTTTTCAAAGCATTGACATTGCTAGGCAACCGGGGCATTGTCCAAAATAAAATCGGTAACAACGACCAAACAAACAAAACCTGAGTCTAACAGTCTGTAAAATGCAGCTGAGGGCTGTCACAAACGGAAAACAGACGGAGTGAATTCCAAAAGCTTGGAGAAAGGCAAGGCTAAAACGGTCACTTGTCAGTTGATCCCAAAAGTAACCTTAGAGATGGGTCCCAAGGGGGACAGGGCCACAATCCAGGGGACCGCAGGGACCCTATAGGGGCTGCAGGGACCCTTCCCAGGAGTTACAGAGACCCTATAGGGGCTGCAGGGACCTTTTCCTGGGGTCTGGAGGGGCTGCAGGGACCCTAGAGGAGCTAAAGGGACCCTTCCCAGGGGCTCGAGGGGCTGCAGGGACCCTTTCCCGGGGTCTCAAGGGGCTGCAGGGACCCTATAGGGGCTGCAGGGACCCTTTCCTGAGGTCTGGAAGGGCTGCAGGGACCCTATAGGTGCTGCAGGGTCCCTTCCCAGGGCCTCGAGGGGCTGCAGGGGCCCTTGCTGGGAGATCGAGGGGCTGCAGGGACACTTTCTGGGGGCTCTGGGGGCTGCAGGGAACCTATAGGGGCTGTAGGGACTCTTCGACGTGGACAAAAGTCCCTGCAGCCCCTATAGGGTAACTGCCGAAATTCAAGGCACCAGCAAAGGTCCCTACAGCCCCTCTATGTTCCCTGCAGCCCCTCGAGCTACGGTAAAGGGTCCCTGCAGCCCCTATAGGGTCCCTGCAGCCCCTCAAGTCC
The DNA here is from genome assembly GCF_036417535.1 of Chlamydotis macqueenii. Taxonomy (NCBI): domain Eukaryota; kingdom Metazoa; phylum Chordata; class Aves; order Otidiformes; family Otididae; genus Chlamydotis; species Chlamydotis macqueenii. Next base: position 1,317,660 of record NC_141579.1, on the reverse strand, counting down.
CTGGGTAAGAGTCCCTGCAGCCCCTCGAGACCCCGGGAAAGGATCCCTGCAGCCCATATAGGGTCCCTGCAGACACTCCAGCTCCTGGCAAGACTCCCTGCAACCCCTATAGGGTCCCTGCAGCCCATCGAGACCCCGTGAAAGGGTCCCTGCAGCCCCTATAGGGTCTCTGCATCCCATTGAGTCCCCGGAAAGAGTCCTTGCAGCCCCTATAGGGTCCCTGCAGCCCATCAAACCTCTGGAGAGGGTCCGTGCAGCCCCTCGAGCCCCCGGAAAAGGGTCCCTTCAGCACCTATAGGGTCCCTGCAGAACCTGGAGCCCCTGGGAAAGGTCTGTGAAGCCCCTGTAGGGTCCCTGCCACTCCTCCAGGCCCCAAGGAAGGGTCCCTGCAGCCCCCACAGGGTCCCTGAAGCCCACAGGGTCCCTGAAACCCCCAGAGCCCCTGACAAGGGTCCCTTCAGCCCCTGTAGGGTCCCTTCAGCTCCTATAGGGTCCCTGCATCCCCTCGAGCCCCCAGGAAAGGATCCCTGCAGCCCCTATATGGTCCCTGCAGCCCCTCGAGACCCCTGGCAAGGGTCCCTGCAGCCCCTATAGGGTCCCTGCAGTCCCTCCATACCTCGGGAAAGGGTCCCTTCAGCCCATATAGGGTCTCTGCAGCCCCTTCAGTCCCCAGGAAATGGTCCCTGCAGCCTCTATAGGGTCCCTGCAGCCCCTATAGGTTCCCAGAAGCCCCTTGAGACCCGGGGAAAGGGTCCTTGCAGCCCCTCCAGACCCTGGGAAAGGGTCCCTATAGCCCCTATAGGCTCCCTGCAGCCCCTCAAGCCGAGGGAAATGGTCCCTGCAGCACCTATAGGGTCCGAAATCGGAGAGTGACAAGGGACCCTACAGGGGCTGTGGGACCCTTTCCCGGGGTTAAGTGGGGTTGCAGGGACCATATAGAGGCTGCAGGGACCCTTTCCCGGGGTGTCGAGGGGCTGCAGGGACCCTATAGGCGCTGAAGGGACACTTCCCACAATCTGGAGGGGCAACAGGAACCCTATAGGGGCTGCAGGGACTCTATAGGCGTTGCAGGGACCCTAGTCAGAGGCTCGTGGGGCTGCAGGTACCCTCTAGGGGCTGCAAAGACCCTTACCAGGGGCTCGTGCAGTTGCAGGGACCCTATAGGGGCTACAGGAGCCCTTTCCCGGGGTCTGGAGGGGCTTCAGGGACTCTATAGGGGCTGCAGGTACCCTTTCCACGGGCTCGAGGAGCAGCACGGACCCTCCCCAGGGGTTTTAGGGGTTGCAGGGACCCCTTTCCTGGGGTCTTGAGGGGCTGCAGGGACCCTATAGGGGCTTCAGGGACCGATCCCGGGGTCTCTAGGGGCTGCAGGGACCCTTGCCAGAGGATTGAGTGGCTGCAGGGACCCTATAGGGGCTGCAGGGACCTTTTCCCTGGGTCTGGTGGGGCTGCAGGGATCCTATAGGGGCTGCAGAGACCCTTGTCGGGGGCTCAAGGGGCTGCAGGGACCCTATAGGGGCTGCAGGGACCCTTCCTTGGGGTCTGGACGGATGGCAGGGACCCTTTATCGGGTCCTTGAGGGGCTGCAGGGACCCTATAGGGGCTGAAGGGACCCTTGCAACGAGCTGCAGGGGCTGCAGGGACACTTTCCCAGGGGCTCGAGGGGCTGCAGGGATCCTATAGGGTCTAAAGGGACCATTGCCAGGGGCTCGAGGGGCTGCAGGGACCCTATAGGTGCTGCAGGGACCCTTTCCAGGGGACTTGTGGGGCTGCAGGGACCCTATAGGGGCTGCAGGGACCCTTGCCAGGGGTCTCGAGGGGCTGCAGGGACCCTATGGGGGCTGCAGGGACCCTTTCCCGGGGTCTGGAGTGGCGGCAGGGACCCTATAGGGGCTGCACAGACCTTTCCAGGTGTCTCAAGGAGCTTCAGGGACCCTTCAGGGCCTGGTGTGACAGGACGAGGAGTAATGGTTTCAAAATAGAGGGAGGTAGGTTCAGATCAGATATTAGGAAAAATTTTTTTACACTGAGAGTGGTGGAGCACTGTCCCAGGTTGCCCAGAGGGGCGGTGGATGCCCCATCCCTGGAAACGTTCAAGGCCAGGTTGGCCGGGGCTCTGAGCAACCTGATCTGGTTGGAGATGTCCCTGCTCCTGGCAGGGGGGTTGGGCTGGGTGGGCTTTGAAGGTCCCTTCCCACCCAAACCATTCTGTGATTCTATGACAAAACAAAGATCATCAGCATTTACCTAGAAAACCGCTATTAGGCAAACAGCTTTTCGTAGAGGACTTGCTTTTTATAGAAAATTGTTGATTTTCTTGTGGAAAATAGAGGACTGAAAAACAAGAAAAAATTACAAATTGTAGCAAGGGACATTCTGGAAAATGCTAGTTCAGTCACACTTTCTTTTCCCCTGTTTCTTTACAGGAGATACCCTCAAACCAAGCTCAGAAATTGGGAAATCCTTGTGAATTAGAAGAGCTGCTGGCATGCCAAGGTCAATTCTAAAACTGGGATTTAATTGCTCACTTATGGAATTGAAATTTTGGAAATGTGAGTAAAAGGTGAATAAAAGAATTAGTTTAACAAACACAATAGCATCTTGGGTGATGTGGAGTGCCCAGCATGAATGACAATAAAGAAAAGTCATTTTTGCGGTGTATTTTTTGGGAATCCCTGCCATTTAAAGCACCTCGGAGCACCTCGGAGTCATTTGTCGCTTGTGAAAATCTAGGTCGTCTACTCCCCTCCTCCCGCTCTGCTTTCTTCGTGCCAAATATAGAAAGAATTTTCTGGCTTCGGGCTGAATAAAGTTGTTAATTACACTCCTTCCTAAAAACCCGCTGTCGAAATTCGCTTGGGGAGTTGCTGCAAGCTGTGGAAAGCTATTTTTTTTCATAATATTCTTTTGACGCGTCTTAGAGGAAAAAGGAAAAGTCCGTTTGCTTTTAATTTCTCGGTGTTGAGGATAATATTTAACAGCAGTAAATCCCTTTAAGGGCTTGGTTATGCTCTTTGAAGCTGGTGGGGGAAAAAAAAAATCCCATTTCGTCGCAGGAGAACTAGCGTGCTGCTTGGAAAAATTACGTTAAACAATCTGCAGTGTGTTGTGTGACGGAAGAAAAGGAATTTGTGCCATCATGAAGTGCCAATAGGTGAAAAGGATGCGATGCCTCCATGTGGTAGGCACGGTATAAAAATAATCAGATTATTTCGGAGTCTTTGACATCAGTTCGCTCCTGGTAAAAGGATCTGGAGCAAGTCCATCGCCAAATCCTGGTGTATGTGTTGGTACCACTAACAGCATACCTGCCTCGCAAGGATGTTGAGGTGTAACGGATGGATTTACGTGCTTTGGAGATGAAAAGTGCTGCTTGAGCATTATCAAATTTATTATTAACAATGGAGCTATTAAAACAACGCAATGACTTTATTCCTTGTATCAGTGCTTTTTCTCTTCAGAACGCTCCAGGGCAAACGCTTGTGCCGCCGAGTCACAAAGTTCCTCTTGGTTTCAACTGTGTGAGCAGATCTGGCTCTGCCCAAGTGGTAGATAACTTTTTTTTTAAGGTACAAATTCTGTTTCCAACCTCCTCTAAGACGCAGAGGAGCGTCCTCCACCCGTCCCTGGTAGGTGGCCAGAAGCACTGGGTCTTATTGCTGTAGAAACCAAGAGAAGATTGGCTTCCAGACTGGGGATTTTAATGCTGAAGGTAGAAATTATTTATTTTAGGCATCCAAAAGATAGGGATATAAACTGCTCCAGCCATCTAGGTCCTCCCTCTGCTGATGAGGAGCACCTCTACAACGCAATGCGTTCTTAGATGCCTGCCTCAGAACAAGAAGAATTGCCTTCCAGACTCCAAGATGAATTAGCTTGATCAGATATCGCATTTTTACATGTCTGTAGGTGAGTGGGATGATTCCAGGCATACATCACTTGACCCCTCATCAACAGGATGCAAAGGCATCCTACCAAAGGACTGAGAAACACAAGAGATGCACGCACATTTCTTTAAACTCTGAGAAAACAGCGATGGAGAAAGAGTAACAGCGACTTCACAGCAATGGGTGAACTCCTGCAAAGAGTTCAGATGGACTCAGGTTCAGCTCGAAATCTAGGAAGGAAAGTCTGAGCAGGAATTTGGGGAGGGGTATGCGTGTCTAATACAGCACAGATGGAATAAATCAAACTGCAAAGAGCTCTGCAGAAGAAGGGAGGTATCAAGAGGCATTCGGTTCTTGATCCTCACGAGTAGTCAAGACACTTCTGTTGAGCTTGTACCGGTGTGATGGGGCAAGAGACGCAGATGTTGGTGACAGTAAGGGTAACGTCAGCGCTACTTTCCCTGACTTTGGCAGCTCAGCACTTCTGCTGTGTTTTTTTTACCCATCCAGCAGCCATTCCTCTGCCTCTCACACACAATACCTAAACCGAGCCACAACGTTAATGAGCCGTTGCATATAGATGAGCTGGCAACCAGTCTGAGCTGACACAGCCACGCATAAAAGCCAGAGAGGGCCTTGGGCTCTCCTCTTTTGGGACAGAAGCTGTTGGACCAAAGCGCTGTGGAAATTCCATGGTCTAGGGGACACGGAGCCGAGCAGTTTTTCCTCCTACCTCCCACCTTTCCTGCTTAAGACACAAGGTAAGAGGCTCAATGCTGTATTGTTTTCTTGATAACGGGCTGAGAAAATTCACAATGTTTCCAGATAGATTGTCCTTTCTGCTTCCTTGCACAAAATTGTCACCTAATGACTACAGAAAGGGAAGAAGAGAGTCCGTTTTTTGGGTGGAACAGGATGTTTGGATTCTAGCCTGCTCACTCGTTGGCTTAGCTTTCCTTGGGCAACCCTCTTGATAGCGCTCTCCTTCAGTTTCTGCTCCCGTAAAACAGGCTACTGAGGCTTAAGAAAACATTGTCCAGGAAAACCTCCCTTTCCAGTTTCACGTGCACGTAGCAGAAGTTCCCTCCGTTCAGATGCTCGGAGGCTGCAGTAACGAGTTCCTCAAAACTACCGTTAAAAAAAAAAAAAAAAAAAAAAGTAACCACCCTGAAATTATCTTCCATTTTGGGCATGACAACATGTAGTGCATGGTTCACTTCCTTCATCTTCCAGTCAATTACTTTTCTCAACCCGTATAACCATCAGCAGGGAGAAAGAAAAAATCTGCATATGTGTTAGTAATAAATTTTAAAATCAGGGCATACCACTTCAGGGTTGGCTTGTCAGAAAATGGTAATTAAAAGTGTTCCAGCTGACAGTGCCTCTGCAATGAATTATTAGTACCGTTCTCTGAGAACATCTGATGAGAGACACCACCAAGAGTTTTTACTTAAACAAACCAATTTTCTGCATGACGCAACGGCACTGCACAAGACGGGGGAAAATCTCCGTTATAGAATCAAGTTATGAAAACAACGTAAGAGTTTGAGTGATTAGGAAGTAACAGGTGCCCTTTCTGTACCGATGGCCTCTATTTCCTCTGTCACAGCCTTTTTCCTTCAGTGGTTATCTAATAACTGCCACTGTTTTCTCAAATTCTGTTGAATTGTAGTATAAAAGAGTTTTGGCCATCAGCCTCTAACCATTAACGAGCGTTATACCCACACACCAGTGACTGACCCGCTCGGTTTTAACGCGGATACAGCAACACCCAGGGACTGATCCTTTTGGCTAATACCTAAAATCACGCCGGAGGCTCCTGAGCAGCGGTACGCGCGTAACGCAAACGACGAAATAGTCGGCTCGTGCTGGGCGCAAGACTCTTTGCGCAGGAGTCCTGGCGCACGCCGGCACATCTGATTAGGCGTAATTCGCTGTGGTACATACCAGCACAGTTCGGGCTGCTGGATCCCCACCCTGCCGTGTTGAGGACACGGGAGCCGAATGAGGTGGCACGAAGCACGTGGGTGAGGAGGGCGTATGCTGGAGATGGAGGAGCAGAGGGCACTGGACTCTTGGGCTGGGCTCTCCGGTTGAAAACCAGATGGCAAGCAGCTGGGGGGTGGTAGAGGAGGACTTAAACGTAGCCGTATTTACTGGGAGCAATGCGTGGAGCGGCGAAGGAGGAGGGCAAAGGGCGCTAAGCCTTAATCATGGATTTGTGTTTGGGTTTGAAGGAGACAGGGGGCTGGGAGGCGGTGAGGCAGGTGGTGGAAAGGGGCTCTCATGCCTCATTTCCTTTCACCGAGTTGCTTGCTGGTTTCCAGCTCCATCCAGATCTGTTGTTTGTCCTTGGCTGTTTCAGCAGAAATGTAACAGAGAGCAGCTCTGGGGATTCGCGTTTCCTGGCAGAAGTTCTGTGGACCCACCCCTGTAGCTGGTAAGCAGTGATATTCTGGAGTAACTGAGCAGTTCTTGAAGGGGAGGTGGTCACGGTGAAAGCACTTTCCAGCCATGGAGTTCAGAGCATCCTGCACCTGAAAGCTACTCTTGCCTTTCGGCTGTAATCAGCTTAACACTTGATAACTGAGGTGCATCCTGAAGTCTCTGGGCTACAGGAATGAGGGGAGTTTGGCACAGGAACGTAGATTTGCCTTCCAAGCCACGTTGCTGTGGAAGTGCCGGTTGTCTGTTCCCACCAAAAGATGTAGGAGCACTATAGACCTGGGGCTCTAGCTCTTCTCCCCAAAACAGGGCTGTTTCAGCCTGCCTCCCAGCAAAAATGAGCTTTATAGATAAGATTCAGAGTATTTTGTTAGCCCACCCTGAATACCTTCACAACTCTTTTCCACAGAGCAGGTGACCTGGACCACATTCGGGCTGTGGCTGGCTGATGAGTTTGCACACCCCACACTGAGTGCTCACAGAGGTAAGATGGTTTTATTCATTTTTTTTTTTATTTTACAACGCAGGGTTTTGACATGTGAACATGCTTTTTCTGTAGTATCCCATGATAAATGCTAAGTAATTTAAGTTGGCTCGTACTTTAATAAGCTCTCTCAACTACCACGGAACAGGTAACAAACAGCAAGATATCATTTGAAGCCCTAGGAATTTCTGTCCCAAAGAGAAAAACAAACATTTATACCCTGCATGTGAGTGTTTGCTAATATCAAGAGATAAAACAAGGAATTTATTCATCCAAAATCTGGAGGTTCTGTCTGATCTTGTCACCTAGGTTGCTCACACAACCTGGGGGTGGGTAGGTGAGATGAGATGCCGTGAAGAACAGCTCCTCCAGTCCTCATAGATGGTCTAACTCCAGTTTCTCTCTTAAATTAGCTGCCTAGGCTTTTCTCACATTTTGAGGGGTGAAGTGAGGTGAGAGCAAATCCTTCACTGGCTTTACACCACTTTACTAGGACTCTGGAAATCTCAAATCACATCCCGAGGTTTGCTACATAATTGAATTCTGCGTGAACTAGAGCAACCAACACAAGATTTTTAAAAGCTTGTTAATAACTGAGGTAAGAGCCTCACTTTTGGAAGTAATTTAGTGCCAGGTTCAACTTAGACACTTAACAGAAGCAGAAACTTAACTCAAAGTAGGAATCTTGGTACCTAGAGCTGCTTGTGTAGCTGGAGATACAGATAAATTAAATTAGATGGAAGCAATTCACCTTGAGATGCCGGTTCCTGGTGACTGAAGGGAGCTCCGAGACACCTGAGCTACTAACATGGGCACTTCAGTGAGTTCCTTCAGGGTGGTGGAATGAATCGACACCGTAGAAAAGAATTCCAACGAGACTTAAGCTCCTAAAGGAATGGGAAAGACGCAAGATGCCTGCACAGGCTGGACTATGTTTTCCCCTGGAAATGAGACAGTAGGCTATTTGTAAAGGGTGCCTAAGAATTCAACGTTCTTCTTTACTTTTCTGTCTGGTTTTGTCTGGAATGTAAGGATCTCCTGCAGGAAATGCATTGGGTGCTGAACAGTAAGAGGCAGAAAGAGGCACTGGGCAGTTGGCGATAGCGTCATTTAAATACAAAGATTTGCACAGTGTGGGAGCTCGTAATAAATCTAAACTTCAGACTTTCACTTGCAAAAGTGTCTGCAAGTCAGCTTAATATTTGGCCACCTCAAAAAGCCATCGTATATTCCCCTTTGTTTCACTCCTTGCTGAGAATATGAAGATATTACACATGCAGAAGCTGTTCTTCTTCTTTGATAACAAACAGGTTTCTGCTAAGACAGCAACTTGGCATCTCTCATTCTCCTAAAATCTGAGCTCCATGAAAATTCTGACGACAGCAAGCTGATGCTGCGTTGCCACTCCACAGCAAAACACTCAAGAGGTCTCAAAGCTTTGTGATCTTTGAATCCATCCACACCACAGCCTAGTTTCGCTTCCATCTTATGAGTAGATGGGGAAATAGACAGAAAAGGGAGAACACTTGTCCCATAGTACGTTAAAAAAAATGTGAAAAGCCAGGAACTGAGCTATTTGCACTCTCTAGGGAAAACTTGACTATGTTTCCTAGGTCCTACAGCCAGAAGCCTTCTTATTAGGGCAGAGTAGTTTATGGGTTGAGACACAATACGCGCGCTAAGTTTTTGCTCTTTACTCAAACTCGCAAGGAATAGAATGTGCTGAATCCTGGTCTCTGACCTTGGTAATAAGTTGATTTAATTGGATTTGATTTTTCAAATGTAACAGCTCAAGTCAGCCATAAAACTCAGGAATTAGCATAGCACATCTCAACACAGGAGACATTTTCCAAGTAGCATAAGGAGATGAAGTCCATGCCCAATGAATTTCAAATCACGCTGAGGATGAACTCAGCCATATGCATGTCACACTCAAATTGTGCGATCTCCGAGTGCATCGAGCAGCGCGGTTATTAATGGCTTACACTTGCTATTAAGAATGCAAAGTAGCTGTTTTGCACCCAGCCTGTTCCTATGTCTCTTCACATCAATGACCCATGTGACGGGTCAATAATTCACTCAATGCATACTGAAAGCCAAGAATGTCTTGCAAGTCAATTACGCTCAGAGAAATAATTAGGAACACGGGAGTAACTGAAGGGTTGGAAAAGAAAAAGCTCTGCTGGTGAAATACTGCATACCCCAGGGACAGCAGACTGTCCCCGGCTTTAGATTTGCAGCTGCTGTTCCTCCGTCCCTTCAAAGGGCACTGTGCATGCCCCGGAAAGCATAAATTAGCCTTAAAAAGGGCCATTTTAGTATTTTGGGGAATAATCAAGTTCGCATGTAACTGAAAGCAATTTGCTTCCTGCAGGAGATGTGGAAAAAAAGTAGGACATTAGGCAAATAGCTGCCTACCGAGATTTGATCCCAAAGATTTGCTCCCAAATTTTTTTTAGCTTTCACAGCATTCAGTTGTAATAAATCACAGAAAGGTTTTAACCAATCTGCTAGGCACAAGCGCACTCTAATTCAGATGGACAAAATTTCCTTCAGACCTTGCACGAAAGAGCACCAAGTGCCTTTAATACCTCTGGCTTCAGCTGGAAATCTCTGAAGTTAGGCTTTTTCACAACCCACGTCTTGGGACTGCAAACTGACTTGAAAAGCCACGGCAGGGGCTGCAGGCTACGCTACAGATCCCGACAAAAGGCTCCGAAACGATGGCTCTTACCCACATCACGATGCAGCAGCCAAGAAGAGCTGAGGGAAGGGAACTGTTGATACGAGACCGTAATGGGACAAGACGTATCCAGACAGCTTGGTTGAACATCACAGAAATCAGGCTTCAGGAACCAGCGGTAGGACAAAATCTGTCAATCAAAGTCTGCCGTGCTGCCAGCACTTGCGATCGGATGAAAAGAAATCTTCCAAACTGCCGGTGCCTGATATTGTTGAACCTCAACCAATTAAACATGCAGCACCAGCCAGCAAGTGCCAATCTACCTTGTAGCTGCTAAATGACAGGCTTGCAGGTGCAGGGAGCAGAAAAAGAGCATGAAAGATCAACAGGTTGAGGATGAAGTGCTTCAGTATAGGCTCAGCACATCAGATGGACAGATACATGAAGGACTTGCTGTAGGACAGAGCCTACATTAGCCAAAAGGGTACAAGAAAATGTGCATCTGTCAGGAACACACTTAATCCTTTATCTTTTTCACAATTCCATGGTTTCATCCTTGGTTTCTTTGCTTTTTAGATGTAGAGTAAGAATTAAGAGGCCACATTCTCCTTCCCAGATGCTCCCATTCCCTCTGTTACCCGCCATACCCCTCCTGACTGGGTGGTTCCAGGGTGGTTCTTTATACTTGTGAGGTAAAAAGCAAGTTCAGGAAAATTAAGTCCAAAATGCCTATTAATGGAAAGCAAGTCTGGAAGAATACACCTTTCCATATCTGCTGGAAAACTTCTGAATGGCAGACAGGACACAGTCAGAGGAACCTGGCGTGTGCTCATGGAGGAAATGGTCTGTTCATATTCCCATCTAAGGGATGGGAAGGTTGCCCAGGGAGGTGGTGGATGCCCCATCCCTGGAAATGTTCCAGGCCAGGTTGGCCGGGGCTGTGAGCAACCTGATCTGGTTGGAGATGTCCCTGCTCCTGGCAGGGGGGTTGGGCTGGATGGGCTTTGAAGGTCCCTTCAACCCTGACCATTCTGTGAGTCTATGAGAAGCACTAAGTAACAAACAGTACAGAATTTATGCAGCATGCCTTTAATCTCTGGCAACTGAGACATGCAAAGACGGAAAACTACTTTACACGCAGTTCAGTGACATAAACTGTCCAAGGAGAGAGCCAAGAACTTATCTTCAGAGAAAGCCTTCCGCGCTTTGTTCTTTGTTTACCTTAAGAAAGCAATAAAGTATGAAAGAACTGCCCTCTATATGGAAAAAAAAATAGCAATAATTTCTATTTGTAGCACACCATTGCTCCTGGAAGGTCTCAAAATACTTTATGAGTGACAGCTGTGTTCAGAGATCATTTCGGTTACTACCGAAGCAACGAGCTGCTCTAACAGGGCAGGGCAGTCCAAATGTTGCTTTGTTAACAAAATAACATCACGAAAAACCATTATCAACATTAAAATAGCCCCACGGTCACATGTAAAGTAGGGGAATTATTCTTATTTCCTTTGCAGACAGGGAACATGGGTTAGAAAGCAATGGAAACGGTCTCAGGATGTGGAGTCAGGCCTGCAGCCTGTTTCCAGCCCAATGAATCTGATTTTCTCCTCTTCACATCCTTAACCATTTCAGGAGAAGCCGCAGAACGCAGCTCCCACCTCTTATCTCACCTGGTGCATCTCCAGTTCTTCTCTCTCACAGTCCTACAATCTGAGAAACGCTCAGGGCTGGGGTTCCCAATGGGAAACCTGGTGAACCTTCCCAGTGGGAACCTGGCAAAGCAGGGATTTGGATCTGGCTTATCAAGACCAACGTGATAATCCTGCCTACGCTGCTATGGTTGGCTTATTGGCACCAAACCAGCACGCCATGGCAAGTTCTTGCCAGTTTAGGAGTCAACATCAGCCTGATAACCACAAAAGACTGGGATATCAAAGATAAGGACTGTGATAGGACAGTGCTCTTAGCACTACACAAAAAATATTCCCCAGCTGCTGACTGGGACAGTCGCCCACTGCACTGTGGGTGTAAGCGGGTGAGAGATTGCGGCAGAGCAACGTTCCTGCAGCGTGCAATGCATGCCATGGGTTACGAGCATCTGGTTGGAGCGCCGACAAGCTATCTACAGTCTAGATCATAAAACCGCAGTGGCAGAACTCAAAAGAACTCTTCCTACTGCAGTAGCATCCAAGGTTAGGTGCTCACTTGGCTTTCCTTCATCTTCCTCAGGTTCACACAGAGGGAGTATTACAGACATCAGATCCTGTCTCTAGGATGAGATTTATGTCATGGCAACATTTGCTTTCTGTTGTTCCTTTGTGCAGAGAGGGCAACTTCATTGCTTTTCTTGTGCAATGAGCAACCAAGAGCCTCTTTCCAGCCACACAGAAAGCTGTTGCAACCTTTCTAGATGTTTTCTGTCAGAAATTTTCCCCACATCCAGAGCTAGGTCCTTTTCAGGGTGGTATGGAGCCACTACCAGGTTAAATTTACCAACACCTTGGAAAGAAAGAGTGCACGGGAACGTACAACAAGGTAACAGAGATACCTTGAGATCAGATGCTGAAGTAGGGTCAGAACCATCAGCATTCACAGGTGGCTTTGCCTTGGGTGATGGTTGTGTTCTGGTGCCGGTCAGCTGCCTCTCAGCCTTCAGGGCTCCAGCCAAAAGCCCGTTTGCCGCACCACGCTGGCGACTGCGACTTGACATTGCCAATCTGGAGAAACAAATTGCGAGTTAATGATTCATCCCCTTAAATACTTCAGCAAAGAACAACATAAACGAGGGAATGCACAGAATCGGCTCACATGACCCCGTCCATTTTCCCGGGGACTTTTATGGTTGGTGTTTATGCCGTATCGCCTCCCCAGCCCACGTTGTACCGCAGTACGGTTTTGTGGTTATGGAGAGCTTCTGCTCTGGGTCACACAGGTGAGAACTTATTATGGTCTGCCTTTCTCTCACACATTTACAGTGCAATGCCTTTTTCTGGCAAGAGAGGAAAAGCGACTCGACAAAACCTGCTTTCCTCCTTTAGGAAGTTTCCACAAAAAGCAAAATGTTTTCTTTGCAAGACTTCAGTAAATCAAAATTAATTTTCTTGAGGTAGAATATAAAACAAGCATAAGATTGTTGCTGAGTTAAATCTCTAATTTTTCTCTTGCAACAAGTCCACTGCGATGAGAATTTTTTTTTTTAACCAAAGGAAAAAAATCCTTGCTTGAGAAATAATTTCTCCCAGAGAGCCACTCTCTGTTGAAAATTTTAGTATTTTCTGTGGAAACCTACTTGTCTGGAAATAGAAATCCTCCAGCTTAGGTCCCAGTTCTCTGTTTTCCAGAGGAAAGATACGCTGCGTATCTCGTGATGCGCCCCGAAGGTAACGCAGCTCGCCTGCTGCCTGGGGATTCTGCGACAGAAGGTGCTGTGGGAGATGCAGTCCAGCCGTGGGGTTGGCCTGGCACTGCAAAAATCTCAAAGAATGAGGTTTTCCTTAGCGATCGTTGCTGGAGAGCGCTGGCCAATGGTTTTGTCTAGACAGCAAACGCAGTCATGGATTAATTTTGTGTGCAGCCCTAATTACAGTGTTATTAATTACTAACGATGACAGTAACGGCTTCATTGCTGTAAACCCTTTGTTTATACACCTGAAGTATTTTAACCCTTGAGGATCTCGGGCACTCCTGAGCTTTCAGAAGACATGATTTGCTCCAGCCTCCCGTGCTGCAGTGCCTGTTCTTCCACTCATTCGTTTGCCCGTGTTCTCATGAATGAATTATTTCTTCAAGCCGTGGGAAAAAGCGCTGCTGAAAAACTGGCCATCGTTACAACGGCACAGGGCAGCTCTGACATCTCAGGGGAATTTGGCTTAGCAGGAGAGAGGGCAAGGCAGGGGATAAGATCCTGTGGTGTATCCAACTACAAATTCCAGTTGGACTTTAGGTTGGGAAAATGCAGTCGCTCGGGCTGGAGCCGTGACAAGCCTCCCAGCTTAGCGCACTGAGCCGGATTGAAGGGTCACACTTCCCAGATGGCATTGGCATTTCAGTCAGCGCTCCGGAGGCCCAGCCACCGCGTTCAGCGCTCAGATCTGCTCTCAGGAATAAATACTTAATGACGACATTGGTCCAAGGAGAAAGCTGCCAGTGCCAGCAGCTCCCGTCCTTTCGCTGACGTGTCCATCAAAAAGATAAAGTGGGTGTGGAGGATGGTGTAAATCAAGATTATTCTAAGACTTAGGGTTACCTGGCTGCTTTAGGGGAGCTGATATTCTTGCTAAACTTACAAATGATTCAGTGGAGGGCCAGCTGTCTTTGGCCGCCCTCGATTCCGATATAACTTTGATACAGGCAGCGGGAGAGGGAGACAGGATGCTGCAGCTGTCATCCCATCACCGCAGGCACATTCCTGCTCTGCCCAGGGCAGCTAGCGAAGGACAAACGAGCTGTACCCTCCAAAGGTCTCAGTGGTAAAGCAGCCAGCAGATAATACACCATGAGGCTAAGTGTTGTGGTTTGCTTTTCTAATGAAAAAGGATTTCATAAGGTATTAGGAACTGGGTATTTGAGACACTTTGCTCAGAGGAAGTTCCACAAAAAGAAAAACACAGAAAGGACTGAAAGAAGATCTGAGTTTTGTAAAGACCCGAACAGAACTGAAAAAAAAAATAATCCTTTAACTCTGTATTCCCCTTTCTTCTACCTAAGCTTCTTAGAACTTCATCTGAATCCCTAACAAAGTTGTATTTCTAACAAAAGCTGCGGGTTCAGTGGGCTGCTTTTCATTTCTGCTGTGCGGGAAGAAATCCGTGTGACGCCACAGATATCAGGACTTCAGGTGATGGGGCTTTGTTCTTGTCAGGCCCCCGTCAAACGTTGAACACCTTCCCCTTCCTTCGCTCACTGATCTCCTCAAGCGTGGCGCGTGGCTGAGATTAAAGCCGTTTCCCCGGATTAACGTGCGCTGCGCAGAGGACTTACCCAAAGAACAATCAAAGCACCTGGTCGTTAGCTCCCACATTCAAAATTTTTCAAAACAACTCAAAGCAAGCAATAGCAAAACGAGGAACCCTCAGTTACGTTTCTGAGGGAGCAGAGGAGCTCCAGCCGGTACGGAGCAATCAGGAACAGCAATGATGCTTGTTACCTACTTGCAGAGAAAGGAAAAAGGAGAAGTGCATCCGTTAACAGCTAATTTTCTGGGTATTTATCAAATATTCTGGGTGGAGGGATGGATAGATTAGTTAGGAAAGATCAGGAATTGGAGAATGGAAATCCAAGACTGGAACAGGGAAGTGGAAGCTCCTTGTTTTCATAGCTAACCTTGACGTTCCATCTTTATTCATCGAGTGCTTTTACTGGTAAATGCCCCGTTGTTTGTATTACGCCTGGGGACAGCAGCTCCGCTAACTCCTGCAACAAGGATTTTCCCAAGCGGGACAGACAGCAACGCCGCGTTTCTCTGGGCCCAAGAGGAAATGTATCATGGTAAATATTAGCTAAGACGGAGCCGGGTTACCTTCGCTCGTTTAAGCCGAAAGGGCTTTAAGTGCTGCGTTATATAACGCGGTTTATATAATCTCCGCCAGACTCGCAGCACGCTTATACAGGAGGGGATTTTTCTCCCGGTGAAGGAAACCAACACGCTTCAGTCGCGCGTGGGAGGCGAGAAAGATTTGTTGACGGGAGAATTCCTTTGTCATCCCGCCTGGAGAAGGGCGTAATTCTTCTGCCTCTTTGATCTCCTTGGGGGTTGCTTAAGCAGGGCTTGTAAAACTGCCTCCGAGAAGGGCGCGTAAGATTTAAAGAGGCAGGGAAAGAACGGTAAAGTTGGGGATCTATTTCCAAGGTTCCAGTCTGGTGGCTGTGCTGATTAGCTTGCTCTCGTCTGTTCTGGGATGATCTGCTCAACTGTATCTCCAGATCCTTGGTGAAATGTCCCAAAGTTTCCAGCAAAGGCTGAATCAGACCTACTGGAGTTGTGATAGGAATTTATCACAACCCGTAGCATAAGGTGGGTCGATTAGAAATGTGAATTATTCTTCAGATTTCCCCCTTTCACATCTATTCACAGGAGGATAAGGAGCAAGCCTGCTGTGGCTCACCTATGCCAAAGGGGTGTTAGAAGTTAAATACTGGAAAACTTTTATTTTTTTTTTGTTCAAGCTATGCATTAACACGAGTGTATTAAAAGTGTGTCAGGAAAATAAAACTGGAGGATTGTTTAGAAAGTGACCTCATCCCCCCCCCCCTTCCTCAGGTACACGCTTAAAGTTTAACCTTTGTCAGCTGCGTTCACAACCAATAAATTCAACAGCAAAAGTTTTAAACGGTGAAAAGCTACATTACAACAAAAGTGACCTTCATTTTTTTCATTCTAATTTGAATGAGCAGAGGAGAAACGTGGTTTCAGTCTGAGTGCAGAAAGAAGGCAACTGTGAGGCAAAACTTCATTCTCAGGGCTGTTGATAGAAACAAGGCCGTGAGATAATAGAATTTACCAAATGTAATTAATTTGTACTTAGACTCCATCATTGATAATTTAATATTTTCCCTTTGCTACTGGTTATCATATTTAATGTTTGCTCTGGCCCCCGTAACTATGTCTAATGGAAGAAGTTCTGCTTTAGCCAACTCAAACATTAGGCAGCTTCTCTAAGTTAGTTGAGATGCCTACAGAGTGAAGGAAAGACTAAATTTAAACGTAGCCAAAAAGGATGCGTGGGTGGGACAGCGATATGATGGAGGGTTTCAGGTAAGCGTTGTAGCACCTTAGCTTACCTCTAAAAAAAAATAAATAATTCCTAAGTAAACAATTAAAGCCCCTAGCATCTCCTGACTGGAGATGCATTCTTCAAGTCCAGGTCCTCCTAAAGAAAACATCACCCATGGCAGCTGCAGGTCCCCAAAACATTCAGGTCTGTGTGGCTAGGGACACGATGTCCTCAGAGACACTAAACTCAACATCCTTTGTGTGAGTCAGTACTGAGAATATTTTCCCCTCAAGTTCTCCATTTATTTCTGAAGCATTTTGCCCCCCAGAAAGACGATTGGAGTACACAGTTAAATTTGGCGACAGGAGAATAATTTCATTTAACGAAGGCTAAACAGACACACAAGGGGACACTTTCACAGTGGGTTAGCACTAACCTAACACACCCTCTCTGGCAGTGAAACATTTTCTGCTTGAAGGATGATCAACTCAAATAAATTCTAAGAACGTTCCCAAGTTTTGGGTTAAAATCTCCCTAGATCTGTCTATGAACAGAGCAGGCAACCTCTGACTCCACAGTGGCTCAACCTCTCCCCACGCCTGCACATCTGAATGTGCATTCCCAAGTCTGGGGATTTTCCAAAAGCAGGCTGATCCCAATTCCATCTGAATACATCCACAGTATTTTCCCCATCGGTGACTCATTTCCTGGGTCTCTTGGTAACACGGCCAATCATAGAGGACAAAATTAACAGGGATGCAGAGACTTTCCTTTAAGAATGGGTTTCTTCCTAAATTCCCTATCCAGGTCACATCCAGGGTCTCCTCATGCCAACATACACATGCTTGCATAGCCAGGCCCCACTTCGTCTTCTAAAAGGTAGAAAGATCTCAAAACCCAGCCGCTCCCCACCAGTTTTCCCAGTGTATGTCCACGATGAAGTCACCTGCTTCTCTATACCCCCACCTACTCAACTGAGCAGGGGACAATGTTAACAGCTGACTGATTCAAAGTTCACTGAGCAAGCCAAAATGATTAATTTTTTTTTTTTCCTGGAATGCTCCTTAGGCAAGAAACTGTTAGTTTCCTCATATACTTACGGGAACTTTTCCCCACCAGCTGAGGGAAAATATGCAAATTAGATAACTTTTTCCTAAATGAGTGTCTTGAGACTTTGTCAGAACCTACTTCTTGCCTGCAGGTATAAAGGGAGCCGTCATTACCCATAATCTTTATTATTTCTCACTCTCCAGAACACTATCGGCAGAGGGAATGTTCAACTACCTCCGGAAACGCTTCACCAGCCACGTCAGAGAACGCAGCCGGCGAAGAGCAAGGCTCGTCTCTAAAGATGGAAGGTGTAACATAGAGTTTGGCAATGTAGAGCAGTCAAGGTTTGTTTTTTTGATTGATATATGGACAACTATCCTGGATCTCAGGTGGAGATACAAAATGACTATCTTCATTTCAGCATTCTTAGGCAGCTGGTTTCTGTTTGGTCTCCTCTGGTATGTTGTGGCATACATACACAAAGACCTTCCAGAATTCAATCCTTCCATAAACCACACTCCCTGTGTTGAGAATATCAACGGCCTGACTTCAGCTTTCCTGTTCTCCTTGGAGACCCAGGTAACCATCGGCTACGGCTTTAGATGCGTCACAGAGCAATGTGCCACTGCCATTTTCCTGCTCATCTTCCAGTCCATCTTGGGGGTAATCATCAATTCTTTTATGTGTGGTGCCATCTTGGCCAAGATATCGAGGTCCAAAAACCGGGCCAAGACCATCACCTTCAGCAAGAACGCTGTCATCAGCAAACGCGGTGGGAAGCTCTGCCTCCTTATTCGGGTGGCAAACCTCAGGAAGAGTCTGCTGATTGGGAGTCACATCTACGGAAAGCTTCTGAAGACCACCATCACCCCAGAAGGAGAGACAATCATTTTGGATCAGGTCAACATCGAATTTGTCGTTGATGCTGGCAATGAGAATCTCTTCTTCATTTCCCCATTGACTATTTATCATATCATAGATAAGAACAGCCCATTTTTCCACATGGCAGCAGAAACCATTCTGCAGCAAGATTTTGAACTGGTGGTGTTTTTAGATGGCACCGTTGAAGCCACTAGCGCTACCTGTCAAGTGAGGACATCCTACATCCCAGAAGAGGTGCTCTGGGGTTATCGCTTTGCTCCCATCGTGTCCAAGACCAAAGAAGGGAAATACAGAGTAGACTTCCAGAACTTCAGCAAGACAGTGGCTGTGGAGACCCCTCACTGTGCCTTCTGTCTCTACAACGAGAAAGAAGCTAAAGCCAAAGAGAAGAAAGGCTACGACAACCCTGGTTTTGTCCTGTCAGAAGTTAGCGAAACCAGTGACACAAAAATGTAGTTCCAGATATTCACGGGACTTTATCTTTTTTTTTCATAATCTTGAGAGGATTAAAAACTTAGTAAAACAAAAAAGAAACACAGGTTTGTTTTTACTCTAAACCAGCATTTATCTTCTCAAAAGCCTCAAATCAAAGAGGAACAGAACACCAGTGATCTCCAGAACACTATTTAACTACACTATATATATATATTTCATAGAATTTCTATTTTTATACCTATGGGACATTTTATTAAGCTGCTATGTTGGAATGTCCAACTGACTTCAGTTCCCAGAGGCGTGCAAGTCTTAAAAAGCCTGAAAAGATGGAGAGAAACTTCAGGACATATTAAAGATACGTAGGTGTTAGAATGAGAACATGAAAAGGGGAAGACAGAAGGCAAACCTAAAGCAACCTAAGGGACTTAGGAGCCAAAACCTCAAAAAAAAAAAAAAAGTATGTTTCTGGTTGCCAAAGTCCTCTATGAAAGCAGACTTTCTGGCTCTGGAACACTTGAGCACTTTTGAACATTTTGAAACGATTCTTTCTTTGAGGCTGGTACATCTGCAGAAATGGAGCGTTAGGGGACGGTGCACGCTTAGGAAGCTGGAAAAGATAAAGCTTGGGCCATCCTGGTGCACCTAGAACTCTAAAATACCACTTCTCTCCTGGAGAGCCTTTGATTCCTTTCAGGGAAAAATAGCCAAATGGAAATTAAAAGTGAAAAAATAAGGAGAAACAGAGACCCGCTATGGGAAAAGAGGAATTTTGCAGCTTATTCCTAACTGTCTCACCTTCCAGATACTCTTCTCTCCGCTTCCCAACTGTGAAATTAGGAAACATCTAAAGACAACTGTCCAGAAAGAAGGTGAGCCACAGTGGGGAGATGAATAATACATTGATTGCTTCACACCTGGCAGAAAAGCAATCCGCTGGGAGAAGAGAGGAAATTCCCAACTCTAAATGTAGCCTTCAAAAAAAAAAAATCCACAATGCAAATACAGATTATCTTTTCCTTTGAAGCATGAAGGTCTTATTAAAACAAAAACACAGCCTAGGAGCCTCTCACCAACAGCAGGCTTCAGATTTACTTCCAAACTGTTCATCTCACCACAGCAAAACGTGCATCCCTACAGGAAACAAGTTCTGCTCAGCGGTAGCTAAGTCACGGTGAACGTTTTCCGGGTACAATTTTTGACATTTAGGTTGCAAGCGCAACAAGAAGTTTCCATAACTTGAATTTCCACTTCCTCATAACCTTTTTTTTTTTTTTTCCTTCCCAGCTAGTTCTTTTGCTGAGAGTTCAAGTGTCAGACCAAAAAGTTTTTTGGGGAACTCATGCCAGTGATGTAATTCAGCTTATTTATTGTCAATGCTGTGGGAAAATGGAAGCATCTTTTTAAAAGCTGCTGGACCAAGTGGTTTTAAAAGAAGGGGAGCATTACGCAGGTCAAGTGATGACAAGACAAAGTGATTTTGAGCATGAACATGATGTATGGAAATCAGATTCTGGGAACCAAGAGTGTCCAGGTCTCAGTCCCAGTGTAGCTTCAACCCCTTTGTTGGTTCAGAACAAATCACTTCAGTACGTATCTCAGATTTGCCATCTGTAACTCGAGACATAAAGTACTTAAGCTGTACAAAGAACAATGTTATGAACAATTATGTCACTAAAGCACTTTAAAAGCCAATTCTCAACTGTCTCCATCTTTCCTCTTTTCAATACACCATTGTTACACCCTCCTTAGCTTCAGTTGCAAAGGTCAGCACGGAAAGTTCTGTTCCCATCACGCATCAGAATTACTAAAAATGGCCAGAACTATGTAATGCCTCAACTGCCGGCTGAAATCTTCAGGGTAATTCACAGATATTGCCCAATATCTTACACGTACTGTTTTTGCAACCTTGCAAAATAACGTTGGCAACTGTAAAAGTATTTTTCCAGTCCCAGTCACGGCAGCTGAGCCCTTCCAACCATTCGCACGTCTCATTGTCCGTTTGGACAGAGAGTTGTTTTATCCTCCCCGGAATGGCACACCAAATCACGCATGCGTGATCAGTGGAAGTCCAGAGAACTCTCGGAGGGAGCGGGGAAGTGAATGGCGGTGTGATTGGCGATTGTGTGATTTGTGATTGGGAGTGCTGGTGCATGAGAAGCTCAACGTGAGCAGGCAATGCATCCTTGCAGCCCAGAAAGCCAACGGCATCCTGGGCTGCATCAAGGGGAGCGTGGCCAGCAGGTCGAGGGAGGGGATTCTGCCCCTCTGCTCTGCTCTGGTGAGACCCCACCTGGAGTACTGTGTCCAGCTCTGGAGCATCAGAAGGACATCGACCAGTCAGAGAGGGTCCAGAGGAGGCCACACAGATGATGAGAGGGCTGGAGCAGCTCTGCTGTGAGGCCGGGCTGAGAGAGCTGGGGCTGCTCAGCCTGGAGAAGAGAAGGCTCCGGGGAGAGCTGAGAGCGGCCTCCCGGTGCCTAAAGGGGGCTGCAGGAAAGGTGGGGAGAGACTCTTCAGCAGGGCCTGGTGTGACAGGACAAGGGGTAATGGTTTTAAGATAGAGGGAGGTAGATTTAGATGAGATATTAGGAAATTTTATTTTTTTTTTTTACACTGAGGGTGGTGGAGCACTGTCCCAGGTCACCCAGCGAGGTGGTGGATGCCCCATCCCTGGAAACGTTCCAGGCCAGGTTGGCCGGGGCTCTGAGCAACCTGATGTGGTTGGAGATGTCCCTGCTCCTGGCAGGGGGGTTGGACTGGGTGGGCTTTGAAGGTCCCTTCCAACCCAAACCATCCTGTGATTCTATGAAATGAAGTCCCAAGAGACCCAAGCTTGTCTGAAGCAAAAGGTTCCTGTGCTGCTCAGTCCTTCCATGGCTGCTGCTACATCTCCTTTCCAGGCTTCCGGTGTATAACTTCCCTAGAAAGCAGCACAGTGAGTGTTCAAGGCTCACAAGTTATACCTCTCACCCTTGGGAGAAGAGATGCACCAAAGTGCGCCTGATAGAAGTAGAAAGCTAGTCTTCACTGCACAAAATAAAACCCCAAGTCAATAGGTTATCCATTAAAAAGGTCAAACCCAAAGAGAGAACAGGAAAGATTCCTATTTTATTTAAGTAAAGCTGGTTTGGGATGTTAGTACTGGGTGGGGAAGGTGGGGGTGGGAAATAATAATAAGATACTACTCTCCAGTGCCTGTTCAAGAGGTGGTGTACATCCTCCAAAGTTTAAAAAGTCCCAAAACAAGGTGCTTCCAGGCACTGCCATTGGAAAGCCACCTCAAAATCCTAAACCTCTACGTTCTTCATGACACGGCTTTTTAACCTTTTGCCCTACCAAGCGTGAGGAGGCATTAGTCCACCTCTAGAAGGATGAAGTGCTACCAAAGCTCAAACAGAAGATACTTGGTCTCACTGCAACGATGATTACCTGTTGTTTGCTCTCTTCTGACAGTTACACCTGCCTCCAAAGCTAGCTACACTGCCTACGGTAAGGGAATCATAGAATGGTTTGGGTTGGAAGGGACCTTCAAAGCCCACCCAGTCCAACCCCCCTGCAAGGAGCAGGGACATCCCCAACCGGATCAGGTTGCTCAGAGCCTCATCCAGCCTGGCCTTGAACGTTTCCAGGGATGGGGCCTCCACCACCTCTCTGGCAACCTGTTCCAGTGTTCTACAACTTGCATTGTAAAAAATTTTTTCCTAATATCCAATCTAAATATACCCCCCTCTATTTTAAAACCATTACTCCTTGTCCTATCGCAACAGGCCCTACTGAACAGCCTCTCCCCATCTTTTCTGTAGCCCCCTTGAGGCACTGGAAGACTGCTATAAGGTCTCCCTGGAGCCTTCTCTTCTCCAGGCTGAACAGCCCCAGCTCTCTCAGCCTGGCTTCATAAGAGAGGTGCTCCAGCCCTCTCAACATCTGCATGGCCTCCTCTGGACCCTCTCCAGCTGGTCCATGTCCTTCTTGTGTTGGGGACTCCAGAACTGGACACAGTACTCCAGGTGGGGTCTCACCAGGGCGGAGTAGAGGGGCAGAATCCCCTCCCTCGCCCTGCTGCCCACGCTGCTGGGGGTGCAGCCCAGGATGCCGTTGGCCTTCTGGGCTGTGAGTGCACATTGCCAGCTCATGTTTTGCTTCTCGTCCACCAGTACAACCAGCTGTTGCCTTGGTGACTGAGGCATCTAATGAAGGGTGACTGTGTTCTTTTGGTGTTACAGAGAGAGGACTACACAAACAGAGAAGATACAAGGGGGACGCATCCCAGGTTGACAGGGCCGTGGCTAAACTATGAAGCTTAATTAAAGGGGGATCATACTGGGACCTAAATGGGAACCTAGGAGTGAAACCCTCCTCCCGTGAGCCTCCCTCTGATTGTCACTTCAGGAAACGCCTGCCAGTCCCCGCTGCCAGCGGTGCACTGGGCAGGAGATAGAGCAGCGTAGTCAGAGCCCAGCAGCAGGAGAACAATGAGTGGAATTTCCTCTTTCTGTCCAGAGAGGGCTGTTTGTCACCAGAGAGATAAAGGCTCGGGGCAGGGAACCGGGGTTATCGGGAGACACACAGCACGCGGTGCCATTCGGGACAGACTCCATAGGAAGTCTATTTTGGGGGCTGTCACCTCTACTGCCATTAAAAGAAACTTCAGTTAAGAGGATGAAAATAAATTTAATCTTGCTGAGCAGAAGTGGCTGGAGGGAACCACAGACCTGATACTGGAAAGCAAAGTTTCTGGACCCGTGACACTTTCATTTTTACATCTCCACAGCACTCTTGTCTCAAGTTCTCTCCTCCCTGTCCATCCATCCAGTCCGCAGGCCGCCCAAACTGTCCCCATTCCCACAAAATGGGACACGCAAAGGCCACCAGCCCAGTCAATAGAGAAAGAAAAAGTCCTGTCTCCTCAGGAGAAGAGCTCAGACCACGTACTTATTGCCGGATTAAGACCTAAAGGATCTAGCTGTGAAAGCGTTCGCCAAGCAGCAAGGCTTGGGAATAACGTGTCTGCACTCAACTTAATTTATCTTCTCATTTCACAAACAACATGTTTCTTCTACTGTATTTATTTTAAACATTCAGTTCAAGCTGTGCGTAATATTTAAATCATTTGGAAATAGATTTACCCTCCTGCTGGCAAATGAATAAGGCATCCCGCTGACTGCTGGAGAAAGGGCCGTGAATTAAAATTTCTGCTTTCAGTAAACTGACACGCGCTCATTAGCTGTCCCCACACACACGCTGGTAGTAACTGGTGAAAAGTGACCCCTGAAAAATTAAAATCCTAACCCTGGCAAACTGTTTAGGCGCTCATTCTGAGTCGTGTTGTTGGAACGTGGCAGAGCATCGCTACTCCTGGATCGCTTCTGCATGTGTGCGCTTCCTTGTAAACTCAGCTACTCAGCCGTAAACAAGTCAGCAGCACGCAAAGCCCCGGCAGCAGCCGAGGTGTCACATCCTCTTCCCTCTCCCCAGGCAGCAAACTGATGTGGTTAGACTCGCGCAAATTCAGCTGGGAAGAGCCTTTTTCCCCTCCTTTCCTTTTATTTCGCCTTCTTCAATTCGCCCCTGCCTTGAGCTGTCACGATGCCGGCCTGATTCAAAACCCCAGCACATCGCAAGGGATGCCAGCAGAGCCCCCGCCGCAGCAGGGATGGGGGAAGCCGGGCAAGCTCCTAAACCCTCTGGTGAATCCGCGCCTGGGGAACCCCTAGGACAACCGTCAGTGGCCCTAAATCACTTGGAACCCTGCGACATTATCACGGGAAAAAGGATAAAAAGGATAAAGCCCTCTCCCCACGGCTGCTGGAACACACAACGTGTTTCCCGAGGCCAAGTTGACATTCCTGCGGTGGAAGCATCTGCCTAGGGAAGCCGACGACTTGAACAAACTCGCTGCTGCTCAAGACAGACGTAAATTCTCCCTGCTCCGGGGAGCCGGACAAGCAAGGGGAGGCTGGAAACGAGACAATCTCGCTTCACGTCTCCATTTGCACGCCGCTAGCCAAATTTAAGGGCGGAAAGTTTTGAAGCCCTTGCTCTCCTGAGTTACTGCATCCCAAGCAAGCTGTGCAGAGACAAAAATACCGCATGGTTCGGTTCTGCCAACCCAGCCCAGAGAAAGCTGGGATGCTGCAAAGCACTCAGGGATGCTCTCAGAGGGATCCCAGCGATCCCCAGTGCCATTTGTCCTGCTGCCGCTGGATGGCAGCCCTTCCCTCCGGATCACCGCCTCCAAACTCCAACCAGGCACCGGTCCTGAGCTTCACATGGGCAGCGCAACCTTCCCAGCGCCAACTGGGGCAACCTCGACAGCGCCGAGCACGAATTTATGGGGACTGTTCCTTATTTTATGGCACGAAGCGTAATGCGTTTAGTGACCGGGTTTTGGCACGCGCTCCGTTAGCGGGATATATTTAGCCACTTCACTGAAGTGTTGGGAGACTTCATTCCTGGCCGTGAATTGGGAGGCGATGGGGAAGTGGAGGGTTGGGGGCTGTAAACGTCGCGTCTGCAGCGGCATCTAAACACCTTTAACAGAGTCTGCAGGAGGTGGGGTAGCTTAGTAACAGCACGGCTGGGTCTGGGGGGAGTTATATCCCCTCCGTAACTTCAAGGAAGTCACCACTCCCTGCTCAGAGCCTCAGTTTCCCCAGCTGTTAAAAAAAAGCAGCAGCACAGGCCACCGTGGGGAAGCTTTGAGTCCCCACTCTCTGTTAGTTTCGCATAAGTACCCAAAAGCAGTGGTTCAGCTGAAGCCCCCTCAGATCTGGAAGGGTTCCTGGTGCATTGCAGAGCCTACAGAAACTCACACAAAGGATGCGCTGCCACCGTAGCAGCGTTGGTAAAAGCACGACATCACTTGACAGTATCTAGAAGTCCAAATCGTGTCCCGTCGTGTGCCTGCGCCAGGAGCTTTGCAAACACCAAAGGACCTTTAGCCCATTAACCCCTACGAGGCTGCTCCTCCAGAACACCAAGGGACAGACCCCCAGCCCAGAGCCTGGCAAGGTTTCCACACACATGCTCAGCCCGGCCAGCGCCACAGTTGCCCTTGACCAGTGCCTCCAGCACACACGCACCCCTTCAGGCAGCTGAGACCTGGCACACCGCTGCAAATTCAACACACCCCACACCATGCACAAGCCTCTGGGCTGCTGGATGACCACGGGTGTCATCCCAGGACAGGGCTCCCTCACTCTTGGGCGGGTGAGGAGAGGCTCAGGTTGGTCTCTAGAAGGGACCAGTTGCCCCCTCAAGATGCGTGGGGGAAAAAGAGGGGGCAAAACCTGCTGGTGTGAGCATTTCAGGGGTGCAGCAGGGCAACAGCTGCCTCCTCTCCTCCTCCCAGGAGGAGGATGCTGCTCCCACAGCCCCAAAAATTCCCCCGACAGAAAGGTTGGGGCTGTGTCTGCAGAGCTTGCAGCCACGCTGGCTGGGAAGTTTAGCCTGCTGCTGCTGTTCTGCTGAGCTTCAAGAAAAGTTTCAAACCCTTCACAGCGACATCCACCCAGAGACACCTGGAAAACAGACCTTGCGCTCCCCAAGGGCTGGAGATGCTGTTCCTCCCCACGCGTGGTACGCCAGCGCGGGCCTGGAGCGGAGGAGACTCCTTTGGCTTGCACACAGGGCTTCACAGCAGCAGGGAAGGTAACGTAGATCCAGCATTGGGCTTCACGGCTCCAGGAGACAGAAAGTTAACGAAAAGCCAAAGCAAATACCGAGTTTGCAGCAGTTCCTGGAAAGGAAGAAGCGAGTTCTTGTTTTGAAATAGCCGTGCATCAAACTGCCAGGTTGTTCCTCCTCCTTCAGCAACTGCAACTTAAGTTAAGAAATGCAGGTCTTCATCCTCTTCTGCCTGCTCCTAGAGAAGAAGCTAAATCCTCTCTTCTCAGGAAACCTCCCCCTGCCCAAAAAAAAAAAAACAAACCCTTCCTACCTCTTTGCTGCTGCTATTTATACTGGTGGAGTGGCCACCCAGCTGCAAGCACTCCTGGTGATGCCCAGCACACCTTCTTGCATGGTGCTTCGTTAGGGGCAGCTCGTTCCCCACTGTGGACAGGCAGAGCTGATGGGGGATATTGTGGTGGCCTCAAAACTGCTTTGCTTTCTTGGCTGCCTTTTTCTGGATTTAGTGTCTGCATCTATTTGCTACTCTTGGAACTGAATTTTGCCAAGGATCTCTGACTCTGTTCTGATAAAATAGAAGAACCTGAGCTTTATTTGCAACGAGTTCTGCTTTTACAGATGAAAATCATGATGTAGATGTTACGCTAGGTATCGTGCAAAAGTATACAAATAGGATCTTTGAGGTGAATTTAGAAAGCCCAGCCCCCCATGTGCCTCTAGACCAGGGCTCTAATTAACACCAAATGCAGCCACACTGGGTCTGGTGTGGGAGAACCTACTTGGTTAGGAAGCAGGCTGAAGTCTAATAAACTAATAAACTAATTTCACAGATGTCGTTAAAAACGCTGTATCAGCACAGCAAAGCAGCCTGTAAAAAAAAAAAAAATCTGTTATTGGAATAGGATAATAAAGTGAGGCTGGCTCCTTTAATGCAGAATTTATGGACCGATGGCACGTTGCTTCTGACAATGGGTGTGGGAAACAGCAGCTGGGTTCATCAGTGCTTTTGTTGTCACTGTGAACAATAAGAACGCATGTGGAATATTACCGGATAAATCCAGCTTCGCATCGAATATTCACACCAACAGAAGTTAGAGCAAATTTCCCACGTGGTTACTGTCTCTTTAGGACCGGAGCCCGCTTGTTGGGTGGTAGCATGAGAAACTCTTCCTTCTCTTCACTAACAGGAAGGTCATAGCGTGGGGAAATCCCTCTCCCTTGCAAGGGAATGAGGCGCACGTTCGAAATTCAGCGTGGTTTGGAAAATCACCCTCAATTCTTAGGTATAGAAAAGTTGTGAGCCACTTGTTACTTACCTCCTTCTTCTCCCTCTCTCTGATACGCAGACCCTGGTGCATCTCAAGTAGAAACAAACTGTGCCAGACATCCCAGCTAAAGGAGCTGGAGCCCAGAGACTTGAAAAACCATCACCGATTCTACTTAATAGACAATCTGTTTATGGAAGGTGAAATGTAAAGCTCATTCTGGTTTGGCGTATTTAAGCAAGATCCCACTTGGGAAGCACAACAGAAATACTGGGTGAATAGCAGATCGCTAGAAATTAATAGCTAAATTACCACTGATTTCAACGGGAGCTGCGTTTCCTGGTGAGGTTTCAATTCTGAACTTCGATGAAGAGAAGATTCTCTGCTATCCCTGTTGACTCACAGCTCACAGCCACGTGATCCCAACCATCTGTTTGGTCAGCTTTCTGATTTAAGCCTGAAATACTGGAATTCCAGCTGCCTGCTCCTCCTGGGAAAAGCAAAAAGTATCATTAGTACTGTCAAATTCCTTGTTTATTTTCTCTCAGTGTGTCCCAGAAACTCGGGTTGGGAGGGGAGATCCCTCTTGTTGTCACCCTTAGAGCTTCCAAGATGGCAAGGTCGGGCTGATATTGGGGGGTGCAAATGGGCTGCTCCGATCTGTCTGTTATTTCTTGTTCTTTACCTGAGGATTATAAATAATTAAGATCTTACGAAAACGCTACAAGGTGCCTGGGAAGTGCCCCACCAGTCTGAGGCTCTCTGGCACGCTGGTGTGAGTTCTCTTTGCTCCAAGATCTCTTTGTTCCATGGGAACGAAGCCTGCAAACTCTATCTCAAGCTCAATATTAGCAAATACTGGCAAAGATTGCTATCAGCAAGTACCCTGAGGAGAGGGAGGGAAAGAGGCTGGAAGGACCTCAGCTGTGGATGCTGCTCATCAACTTCCATCTCAATCTGGGCTCCTTTCAGACATTGCAGATTGGACAGTCAGGAACAGATTCTTCTGAAATAGTTGGGTGTTTTCAAAAGCTTTTTATCCACCAAGGATCCTGCCGGCCCAAGTTTTGCTATCAAAAACATCTTTGCACTCTGATAACCTTCAGATTCTGCCTTTAGACGATTTTGTGCAATCTCAGTCTTCAGATTTTCCTATTGCTGGCAACTGGATTAAAAGAAAATACTTGATATTTCTACCGATGATGCACAGCCAGAATGAATCTGGATTGCACTGAAGTGAAAAAAAAATAGAGATAAGGCACAAAACACTCACTCTTATGACTAAATTGAGCAACTACGGTTGAACACACGAAGGGAACAGCTTCGCGGTGGTTGAACACGGTAACGTTGCTCATTTTGGGAGCCCAGGCTTGCTAATCAAGCCAGTGAAAGCTATTGTACCAGCAACTTAACAACAAAAGGTTGCGTGCAGAGGAAGGAAACGGCGTGCTTGTGCAGTTATGTATTTCCAAGGGTTTATCAAATCGGCAGAAAGATCAAGCTATCTCTCAGGACCACCGTGTGTCTGCAAAAATACAGGAAGTGCCTTTGCCTGACCTTTAGACACAACCAGAAGATTCCTTGGCGGTGCTTGTTTTTGCAGCCTCTTACTCCCTCTCCGGAATGCTTTGGAACACTGGCTTTCCCTGGGGTTTGGGGATAGGTGAGAAACGTGAGCAGGCTGGTAATACACACAGCGTGGCACATCTACGTTCTGCCAATGACTTCTTGAGGACCCCAAAGAGCAAAGAGATGGAGATGTCCGTGAGGTCGCTCACGGCTCTCGCGGGGAGGCTGCGTGTCCTGGCACTCGGCGTGGTGCTGTGAGCCCATCGCTGGGGCACCGGGCAAGAGTCTGCGCCCAGCTCTGCCACCGTCCTCGCGCGAGACACTTCACCTCTTCCAGCTTTGGCTACTCCACCACGTTCTCTCGCTCTCTCCACGTACAAAAGATGGAGCCCAGGTTTCTGATTCAGGCACTTCAACAACTAAATCAGGTCTGATAAACACTGGCTCCAGAGACGCAAATTTTCTGGAATAAGAGGTCAATATTGTTTTATAGCGATAAGAATTTTGATTGCCACTGCCATGGAGCTGCTTTGTTTTCCTTTTTAGCTAAATTTAATCTAGAGGCAAGGTTCAGGCTTTATCTGCAGGTGTGAGAGGGGAGGGAGAGAGCGGGACGATATGATGCCTTAGGGAAGAAAACCACGATTTATTTTGTCACATTTTTTTTACATCATTCTCTTCATACAACCATTTCATTGTAACACTTAATACATTTTTTTAAAAAAAACCAACCAAGATTACTTGCAAAATTATATATATTTTAATATCCAAAAAAGTACATTGCATATATATAAGTAGCAAAAGCCCCATTTCCATGGGTAATTTCTTCATACGTAAATTTTGCGATTATTGCAGTAACGTTACTTATAAACATCCCGAAAGCACTAAGACCTAAACTGATTAGCTCGATCTCGGTTTTTCTGTTTTGTTAAATAATGGCATCAGTGCTTCTGTTTAAAGTTACGAGCAGACTATAATGTTCTGGTTTCAGGCTCTCCTCCTGCAATCAGATGCACATGGACCAAATCTTGCACCCACGCAGAGTCCCAGAGGTTATGTCTAGACTAGATATTTGTGATCCTGTTAATTGGCTGCCAGTTAATACAACTTAGCTAATGGGTTGTACATGGAAGCCTCACCCCCCCTCCCCATGACATCTGGTTCTAAACCAGAAATGCTTGTGGTTTACCCTTCTGTTTACGGCACCAACCCGCCGTTTGTGGATCATCAAATTAACATCTGCAAAAATCAGGAGATGGCTGAGAATTTTTGAACGTTTGACATTGAAATGAAAACCCCTAGCGAAAGTTTTCAAGAAGATGTTATGAGAAGTATTTGAAAATTTTCTCTACAAAGTTAAGATCTTTCCAAAGTTCAAGATTTTGGTGAAAAATAATCGCAAAATATTTCAGTAATTGCTTTAAAATGGTGGTGCGTGTTTTCAATCAGCTTCAACGCAAACATCTTGGCTAAGTGGAGTTAATTTGCAGACAACTCTGACAGATTAATGCAAGAAAAAACTCTACTCTAGACAAACCCAGGGAAACCTGGAAGGTTTCTGGCTACTTTGGGGGTCAATTACGAATCCAATTGCAGGACCAAGGCTATTTCCAACAGATACATTACTCATGTCTTATTTTAAATTTTTTTTTTAGCAAAAAGTACAAAGCTACAGCCCAAATGTACAGATTGAAAAGATGTACAAATTACATTAAAAAAAAAAACCAAACAAAACAAAAACAACCCACAAACAACTGAGCTGATAGTAAAAAACAAACCTGCATTTGTGACCGAGGTCAACTCGTTTTATTTAATCTTTCTTTTAAAACTGTGAGATATAGGGAAAAATAACTCTGCATAATTTATACAGTAATTTGCCTTCTGATTTGTTGACCCTTTGGATGACGGTCTGACAAACGCACAGCGTTCGCGAATCGGTAGCATTGAGCGATCCCTAAGACTCCGGCGGAGCTCAGGGGCCTGCTGTCATTTATTTTACGTCACTTTTGCTTTCAAGGAATGTCTGTGCTTGACATTAGGTCCCCTTTTGTTCTGGCTTCTGATGTTTCTGGAGTTAATGCACAGTCTAATGAAGTTGTACTCTCTAGAAAAGTTCCTTCAATGCCCTTTACTTCTTAAAATATACATGTACATATATATATATGAATATATATATATAATTTCCAGTTGGGTGAAAATCCTCATCTGTCTTAAAGCTAAGATTCCAGTTGCGGTCCCCTGCAGCCCCAAGTCCTCCGCTTAATGGTCAAATTGACTACTCTCTCCGCAGCAAGAAAAAAAACCCATGTAGTCATCTTTTCCTAAGACCCACAGTTGGATCTATGTCTTGCCAAAAGCCTTTGAATCCTTAAAAATTTCTCCAATCAAAAAGCTAATAATCACTCCAGGTAATGGTGAACAATCTTCATAGTCAATTCCTACAGAGGACTTAAGCGTTAAAAACCAAAGAAAATGCAGAGTACTGGCCCAAAGAAGCATCCATCTCTCAGTTCAAGACACAAGAGGCAAAGTTACAAAAGTAAAAGGTTTGATCCAGGAATAACCAATATCCAGTTTTAATTCTTCCCCAGAAAGGCCACAATTATCCACTCAGGGTCCCTCAAAAAAACCCCATGAAAATCCCAGAAGTAAAGAAAAAGTCCAACCAGACTGATAAAGGCCACTTGAAGATAAAAGCATCTAGTAATAGCTGCCCAAGTGTGGTGATACATGGGCGTTGGGATGGCGAGGGACATTGGGGTTTGGATAAATGCTTCCTGCAGGGGAGGTCCAATAAGGTGAGGCTGCTCCAAAGAAACTGGATGATGTGACAGGCATGGAAGAAGGGTGTGGGGGTACAAAGTTCACCTTCTGCTGATGGGCATGGTAGGACGGCATGTAGGAGAGATCTGATGGATACTTGTACATCGACGATTCAGTGGGATGGGGCTGAAGAGCCTGGGCAATGCCGTGAAAGTCAAATTTGTAGGCATACCTTTTGCCGTGCACTTTGGTCATAATGTTCTTGTCATAGTAGTATCGGAGGGCTCGGCTCAGCTTGTCGTAATTCATGTTGGGCTTGCTTTTGCGTTCTCCCCAGCGCCGGGCCACTTCATCAGGGTCCGTCATCTTGAATTCCCCATTGGTCCCTTCCCACGTGATACAGCTGGCGTTGGAACTGTCTGACAGCAGCTCGAGGAGGAACTGCCACAGTTGGATCTGCCCGCTCCCTGCGAGAAGCAAGCCAAAGAGGAAAGGAAATGACATTGTGTTTCCTGCTTAAAAGCAAAGACAAAGGCAGGAAACAGAAGGGCTATCTCGATCTTTACTGGGAACTGCTCCTTCAAGCCTTAGAAAGTCTTATGTAGCAATGGATAAACTGTTCCCAACAAACAAGTTAGTCAACCCTTTGTTCTGTTCATGAGTTTGAGGTCAGATTAGATTTCATAATGGTCGCCTTTGGCCTTAAAATCTCCGGGCTATTCATAAACAGCCTTTTTCCCGAGCATACTGTTCTGCAAAATTTGTCACTGAATGGCTGATACAGTATATTTCAACTCTCAGTTGCTTACTCTTTACCATGGATGTTGTCTTGGATACCTACAGTTTTCTCTCCAGTTGGTGACCTGAGTTCCGTAAGATTATTTCTCCTCAAGACTAGATGACTCCTAGTTTTATTCGGATAGTCGTAAAGAGCCTTATGAGGTCGTTTCCTTACAAGCATTCACTGTATGTAAGTTCGTTTAGTTCAAGCAAGATTTACTCCAGGTCTTATTCCCCAAAGTCAGGGATTGTTTTCTGCAGATGACCTGCTAGGGACTTTCAGAGATGGTTTGTGCCTTCCACTGAGCTAGTCCAGAGCAGGCAGTGAAAAACTAAGCCGTACTGGAAATTTGAGAGACAAGCATTTAAGTCCCCTATAAAACTCCTCTTAGGGAATGCTGGTTTTGGGTAAGAACATTCAGGACGTTGATTTTGTCCTGACAAAGATGATGTTGCATCTCTTTCCTCATTTTTCTGTTGGTCACGGCCTACCCCAATGGAAGAGGAGGGCAGCTACTCATCCAGTACAGATGAGAAAGGAAAGCTAACCCCTTTGATAACGCTGGTCTGAAATTTGAAGATGAACTCACCTGGATTGGCAAGACGGCTACTAGTGGGCCCCAGGATTTGATAGGGATCTGGGAAAAAAAAAAAAAAAACACAACAAAAGCTATTTGAAAAAATGTTTCATCAACAGGGAACGACAGTTCACTATTGTTTATTCTCAAAACCAGCTCAAATATTCGCTTTGTGTCTTTACTCATACCGCCTCTTCTCCTAGGGCTGGGAACAGACTTGATGCGTTCTTTATTTCTTTTTTTAGCAAACCGTCACCAATTATTGATGGAATCTAATACGGCACAATGGTTCTGGCACTGGTTTCACACTTGCCTGCTGTAAAGGATGGTAATCTCTTTGGACGTGCCCTACACTTACATGTCAATAAAAAACATGAAACGTGAAAGAAGAAGTGTGGGACAGTAGAGCGGTAACAAATCAAGAGCATATATATTTCTCCTCATAAAAAGAGCTGGACAGCTGATGAGATTTTAAAATCCACTTGTTAGCCGTCCAGCTTGCTTCCCTCTGCGGTCAATGAAATATTCACCCAACTCTCCCTCACTGCAGCAAGCAGAGCGTTAGGCTAACGGGAGTAACAGAAGTTTTGTCACTGGCTCCGATGAGGCTGAGTGTTTCTTGAAAACCCCGCAATACATTTATTAGGAACGAATTCCTTCCCCTTTTTGTGGGGCCTCCTCAGCCTTAATCTCTACACTTCTCCTTTGCTTCTCTCTGGTTTTGGTGATTTGGATCTATAGCGTTTGCTGGTGGATTGAACCGATGCCAAAAGAACCAACCCCCTAAAAAAAAAAAAAGGGGATAGAAAGCAGCTGTGCAAAGCAGAGAAGGTGGTATTTAGCTTTTCACAGGCCCCTTGGGAAAGCAGCAGGAAACACCACCGCTTGCTGCCCAACAGGGTTTGCTTTTCTTATTTGGTTTTTCTTTGACGCAGGGGAAGCCCTGTCGATTCTGTTTGGAGATACTTCCACTGAACATCGCTGCCGCAGAGGTGAAGAGGTAACGAGCAGACGCTCCACCGCTGCGGCGTAAGCGGCCCTGTGCCCCTCGCTGCTCCGTGACCTGTCGCACGGCGTGTCGCAATGCTTCAAAGGAGGTGCGACGGGTGCTGGGCCCAGCACGTGACTCGGCTGAAACAAGGATGTTTCTTTCGAATGGGAAAGGACAACGCAGTAAAATAGAAACAGCGTGGAACAATTGCTGTCACTGCTCTGTCACAGTTGACTCATTATTCCGAGACTTCCCCGTAAGGCGCTGCCTGTTTCTCCTGTGCTCACGGTTGGTGCTGCTTGACACATTTATTCACCCAATCAAGTCCAAATTTAATAAATTAGCAAATGCAGTAGGGACAAAAATCAACAAATCGACAGTTACCTAGCTGGGCCCGTTGCTGTTCTGTTGTCTTATTCACATTTTGCGTCCCTGCAACAGGAGGGCCTGTAAAAACAGAGAAAACTCTTTTATGCACCAGAAAGGAAGAGGAGGAACGAACAGAGAACAAGACAAGTACAAGATACGTTGAACAGGAACAACAGCAACGGGATGGGGAAAGTTTTCTAATCCTAAAGAACTGATAGCTTTGAAACAGCACTAAAGAATGAAGAGATTTCACTAGAAATTTAAAATTTCACTGTAAAATGAAAGTATGCAGATGAGGCAAGAAAAAATATTACGCGGGTACTGCATTAATTGTTCCATCTTTTATTGTAACTTAACTTCCATTCTAGCTTACATCCATGTTTCAAACAGAAAATTGGATTTTTTATAAATGTATAAATTCTGCCCTTCTTCCATGTTGGAGCTTCTTTCAGGATTTTTTGGAAACGGGAATTCTTTTTTCAAACTGTCCTCTGTATGTGAAAAAGATCTGGTTTGATCAACTCAGATATTTTGTTGAAAAGATCATGGCCGTTTCTATAAATCACTTCAATATTAATATCTGCTGCTCCTCTTGGTACCATTTCTCGCGACGGAAAACTCCAGCTCAAGAAATATTTCACATTTAGAGTGCACACCGCTCAGAAAGCCGCAAAGCAAAGGAAGTACAACCTGACTGGGAGAGCGTGGCTTGGGATCGGCCGGTTATGTGAGCTGGAACACATTTTTTAGGGACAGGGAACTGGTATTTGTCACGAGACGTCACACGGAGTGTACTGGGCATTCAAGGATGCTGTGAAAAAAGTAAGAAACAAGAACAGCCCTAGACGCCTGCTACGCTTTGTGTAGAGTCCCACTTTCTGCAAAGTAGTCAGAAATGCTCCGAATCTGCCGAAGCAGTTTGTGCCTGCCCCTAAAAACTACACCGAACTACATGCAGGTGGTTAACACGGCCCGCTGTTCTGATGCTCATAACACAAGCCAGCCATGCCCGTCTTCTCCCGCAGGCTCATTTTGCTCTGCCATTGCAGAATTTGGGATTCCCATGGGAACAACTTAATTTTAGAGAGGCCAGAATTCACATTACTGCCCCATCCTGTTCTCCCGACTGCATCATAGCAGGGATCTAATGACAGAAGACACCGAGGGGTTGAAATCCACTCTTCCCAGAAAAAATCTGCAAGAATCTAGCTTTGTATCTTGGTTCCAACTGGCTTGGCGTTCACAGAGCTGTTATTTTTCTTCTCCCATATCTCCTTGGCCCACTCACAAAGGCCAAAGGGTGGGAATACAGCGGTTAGGACGAGCTGTTTGGGCAACGCTCAAGCCTGACACGTTCTGATCATGAATTTGTACTTAATGGAGTTCAGAGTGCGACTCATCCCGGCCAAAACGAGACCCCTTTCCTCTTATCCCAAGATGACAGAAGACCACGGCCAGAAAAGGAGGATGAGATGAACCATTTTGCTATTTCACGGAAAATAAGCGGTGACTTTGAAACCCAGAGAGGCCAAGGGCTGGATAGGCACAGCACGAGAGCTATTTTAAGGAGAGGGGAAAGGGGAAAAAGCATCGAAATTCAAAATGCCCCTCTGGCCGTGCCGCTGGAAAGGAGTGGGCACTGCCCCACGTCCCGTTGGGCTGCACGGCTCCCTGTGAAAACATCCCAGGCACTTGCACATTCCTCCCGGCGCTGGGAAAGCCGCCGCAGCTTTGAAATTACAGCCTTCTAGTTGTTGGCATGAAAAGGAAAACAGAGAGGGGAGAGGGAAGGGGAGGGGAAGAGAGGGAGAGAACGAGGAGGAGGGAGGAGAGGGGAACGAGGGAAAACAGAGCTCATGCAATCTGCCTGCTTTTATTTTTATTTTACTTATTTGTTTTTTCCCTTTCTACTAGAAACCGCAAAGCCCACCGCAAATAGATCGGACTGGAAAACAAACCGCTACGGTTTCAGCCCGCTACAAAGAGCACGATGGGACATCACCCCCGCCACGCCGTCCCCAGAAAGGAGCCCTGTCCCCGCTCCCACAGCCGGGCGAGGAGCGGCAGGGCTGGAAACTGGCTCAGGCAGGGAATTTTATCCCCAAGCTCAGTTCTGAGGAGCTGGCTTTGTTGTAAATAAGCGGCTGTTTGCACGGGTGGCATTTTCCTCGCTGGAAACGCATCGTGCAAATAAATCCTCACTTCATCTGAGCGCACGCGGAGCTTGGGCTGCCGTTCTATCAGCGACCGAAATCAGGAGAGTGGAGACGAGGCCTGAAGTCGTTGCTGGCTTTTCCCATGTCCTCTTTGCAGCCAGGCTCCGACTTTCATTTCTCCCCTGGGATATCCTTCAGAAGTATTACAACTCCAGCTATTAGAGCAATGTTTTGGGAAATATTTGGAAAAAAAACACGGAGAGCTCTGAACTGAGAGACAAAGGCAAAACCTCAGAAACTTTCACTGGTCAAGATGCTAATGTACTTTTTTTTGTGAGCTCAATCAGAAGCAGCTTTGCCATTACGTAATTTAAATGGAAATGTCACTTACATGGTGGTCCCGTTAAAAAGAAAGGCAGCAATTAATTTTTCAACAGAAAAATTCTTTTCAAATTGGGGAAAAAAAAATACTTTCCAAAAAAGTAGCAAACCTGATTGAGAATTTTTCATTTCCTCTGATTCTTTCGGGTCAGGTAATTGACCGAAGTGAGTCGCCTGCTACCAATGGGTCGGTTGGTTCAGATGCATCAGTATGTTTTGAGTAGACAACCAGGCCATCATCTGGATAGATGATTCTCCTCCTCCTCCTCCTCCTCCTCCTCCTCCTCCTCCTCCTCCTCCTCCTCCTCCAGATGGAGAAACTTGGTCACAGAAGAGGAGGCTGCTTTGCTCACAGCGTCACAGAAAGAGTGTAAAATGCTTCTCTTGAGCTTTTTTCAACCGGTAAGTGACACTATTACAGTCAGAGACCAGGCACGTATTGCTATGGCTCCTTGGGCTTGGTTCAAAGCTTGATTCTCCGAATCAGTTTGGCTAAACCTGCTCAAAATTACTATTCAAAACCTCTCTGAATGAGTTTCCTTCTAGCTGATGTTTTACACCAGCTTGGAAGGATGAATGGGACTCAGCCCAGGTTTAATCCAGTTTTAGCGTCCCTCAGAGGAGCCTCTTTGCCTCAGTTTCCCCTAGCAAGAATGGATTATAGAGTAAAGTGTGGGCATACGTCAGGTCTGCCATGCTCGTGGTGTTAGGATGAGACGTAGGGCTGAGTGTGATGTTGCAATGCTAAGAAGGGTTAAAGATGATCGTTAGCTGTAAAGGCATTGCTATTAAAACGACGTGTCCACTCCACTAGTGCAACTTTCCAATTTTTCCTTTCCCTCTCAAAAAAAAAAAAAAAAAAAAAAAAAAAAATCCAAGCCACTAAGCTATTTTTGTTTTGTTTTCACAAAAATCCATGCGACGTGAAAGAACCACACCAGCCCTCCCAGCTTCCAGGCCCAGACTCTAAAAGCTGAATGTGTTTAAAATGAAATGGAAAAGGCAGACTCGGGGAACCTATCCAGAGACTCGAGTTTCTGCAAAAACATGATCATTCCCAGGACCTGACACCCAGCGGCTCGGAGAGATCCTACAGAACTCCAGCCAGACGGTTAGCTACAGGGAGAGTCTTATGTGTCGTGAAAACCACTTGGATTTTACACCAAAACTTGCGGAATGGCAGTTAAAAGACTTGGGCTAAGGTCCTCTTCTGGTGCAAACCAGCGAAGAGCTGCAGTGAAGTTAGGGGCGGATTCATCCTGGCTGCGGATCAGGTCCCCGAGTCTGTTTTAGACTTAAAAGGCGCAGCGGAACAACGGTCCTGTGACAAATGTGTGTTCAATACCAAATGGAATTAAAGAGCAGAAAATAAATCATAGATGCTTTCAAGAAATGTCATTCCGCAGCTGTCTGGTTTATGTCCAGAAATTCCCCGGCATGAATGCACACTCTATGACGAGGAAGGTAAAGGATATTAATAACGCTTTCCACTTTCACAGCACCTTTCAACTAAGGATCTCGCAGCTTCGTGAACATTCACGCTCACCTGGGAAGAAGGTTAAATATAATTTTATTTATTTACATGCATAAAGGCATTTTCCTCAGGTTGCCTTTTCCAGACGAAGCAGCTTTCCCAGAAATCAGACTGCATAGCCTTGGTCTCTGGACCTTTGCTACCCTAGGTCTATACCTTCTCACCTCCTACCTCCCCGCTCTCTGTGCCATTTGGAAGTTCTCATCCTCCGCCGTGCAGCTCCCCTTCCAAAGCCTACGGGTTCCTCTGGAATGAGATGTAAACCAGCAATAGCGAAACAGCCTGCTAGGCTACGCAGAAGGCTGAGAAAAGGCTTAGAACACAGCAAAATGGGCAAAATCAAGACTGGGCATTAGGCAGGCTGTCCTGGGAAGTTTGAGATGAGCTAAATTAATGAAATCTCTGCAATTCATTCATCTCAGACTGCCTGGCGCAACAAAGGAAGGACTTGATGTGGGAAGAAACTGAGGACCGCGTCCCAGGGATGCTCTGGTTGAGACTGTGCGACAGGGAGGAGGAGAACGGAGGCACGTTGTGCTGTGTAAGCGTAGGAGGCATGGCATTGCGGTTGGGAAGACACGGCAGGCTCAACGCACCTTTCCAGACACCCCCTCTCTTCACCTCACAGCTTGAGGGCTGCTTCTCTCCTGCTCCCCACGCCTCTGGGTTTATTTAGTCTAAACAGACCAACAGGCTGGGACGGGCGGACAGACACACAGCGACTCATTTCCCTCGGAAACCAGCCTTCAAATCCCCAAGCAGATTTCCACACCACAGCAAAGCTCAACCAGGATGCCGAGCGGTCCTTTCAGCTTGAACGCAATCCAGCGAACAAGCCATTAGGGATTCTGCGTTTAAGATATGAAGTATTAGAGTGCAAACCCTCTCTGATAAGCTTGAAAAAGTTCTTAGGAATTTTTTTTTTTTTTTTTTGTTCTAGGATGGATCCAGTGGGGCTGGGTCACTTATGGACTAAATTATTTATAGACACTCTAGGGAAATCTTATTTGAAATGACGTCTATGCTGACATAGTGGCCTTAACTGCAAGCAAGGCTGGGAAGGCATGGCGTATTTATCGTATTCTTGGCATCACTGGCAGCAGCAGCAGCTCTTTTCCGGCCAGGCACCCGTTGTTTTATGAACTGCCGGGTCTCAGCGTCAAGGTGCGGGGTGACTGGCCCGAACATCAGCTCCCTCCGTGAGACCCATGCGCAGTGTCACGCCAGGTTAATTTTTGGAGGTGGTGTCTGGGGAAAGACACGTGGAGCAAACTCACGGGGGCGTCTAAATTCCCCAGCACGGTAGGTGCTAAGCAATAGGAAGAGCCTACCAACCTCTGGCTAACGGAGCTGATACCTCCAAGGAGCCTAGGAAGCCAAAGGATGGAAAGTGGCTTGTCCTAAGTCATGGGGACAGAGCCAGGAAGAAAACAAAGGCAAGTTTCCCAAGTATCAGTGAATTGTTTGACCACTTACTACCTCCGTTTCCCTTCGAAACACACAGGCAGCCTCTGACCGAGTGTGACTTGGAAGGAGAAGGCTGCAAATTTGAAGCGGGCTGTGGGATCCACAGGCTTCTCCGTGCAGAACGCGGTCTGGTTTTTGCAATGAGACCTTCTGCTTCGGTAGGAAGAAAGGATGCTGGCTTGGTGGCTGGAATTTAAATTAGTTCCTCTAAATGAGGAAAGCAGAACCAGGTGTCCTAGGGGATCCAAACTTGTGATTAACCTAAGTGGTCACTCGGGGTCTATTTTGCGGTAACTACTGTATAGGGAGAGAGAAAGGAGGGTGCAGGACCTCACTGCTTTTCCTCCCGAGGTGAGGTGGTGTGCGGTGGCTGGGACTGGCACTGCTCTGGTATCTTGGAAAAGTCCCAACAGAGGCGCACGGGAACAAAAAACACTGCTGCTGCAAAGCAAACATGTAAGACAGGCCTGCCAAGCTGCTGAGCGTCCAGCCCTCACACTCCCGTCATTCAGCCTCCTGGAGATCGCATTGAAGAGGTGGGGTTGTGTTTAAAGCCAGTTGGAGAGAAGAAATCTAGACTGTGGGTTTCTGGAGGGGCAAGGAAGCCAAAAACACCTCAAAGTCCTCCTAGAAACATTAGACACATTATTTGAAATGATGGCAGCAAACATAAAGGTTGTGGAGTCTGCAAGGTTCTTCCCAGGCCCGCTCTGGCTCCAAGTGCTAAATCTCGATACACAGGGCGCAAAACCGTACAACAGCAGCAGAGATTTCCTTAGACACGATTTTTCCTAGCACAAAGCTAGGGAGGCTCTGGATGCCATCACTCGTCTGCAGGCAGTTTGACGGTGCGTGGCAGGGGTGGTGGAACAGGACTAGGAGCGGAGCAGAGGATAAGGAATCCTCTGGCCTTTGCAAACTTCTACAAAATATGGTCCAAGCAAATCAGCAACCTGTTTCCCATAACACCTAGACTTTTCAATTTACTGTTTCTGCTAATTAAAACAATTGCTTAGCAT
The DNA here is from genome assembly GCF_036417535.1 of Chlamydotis macqueenii. Lineage (NCBI taxonomy): Eukaryota > Metazoa > Chordata > Aves > Otidiformes > Otididae > Chlamydotis > Chlamydotis macqueenii. The sequence goes on along the minus strand of NC_141579.1, from coordinate 1,276,580 downwards.
GTATGCCATACATCGCGCTGTGTGTCATTCACGGCCAGCATTACTATGACTGCGCTCACAATTACGTAAGACTTTCCAGTGCCTCCAAGCATCAAACTCATGCATTTCTGCTTCAAGACCATAACGTCCTGCTCCTTGTGCTAAGGAATCACCAGCACAGGGATGGGGTGTGGAATTAAGTAATTCTAAGACTCTCCACTAAGAGGAAGCAACTAGCTGAGCACAGAATAATTTCAAAATAACTTCTACTCCACGTTATCCGTGATTATTTCACAATTTTTTTTTAAAAAAGTCAAACATCTCTACATTGCTGTTAATATGTTTGAGAGATGAGGAACTGACACGGACACTGAAGTCCAGGCTTGGAACAAGATCATTTTTGACTTGAAGTCAACTTAAACCCTGTGACAAGGGACTAAGTGGCTGCTGGATTTAAATAAGAAATCTGTTGCAGAACAGTTTTAACCTGGGAAATCTCTGAAAGTAGCTGAGAGCCTGGTTAGGTATCGCTATCCGTATGGAAATACAGACCGGAGCGATCAAACACAGCTCGCACAGACAGGGGCGTGCTCATGGTGGGCCTGGTCTCTCCCAAAGCAGGTCTCTCCACCATGAGATCCTTCTCCGTCCTTAGACCGGGCCCAGCAAGCCGACACAAAGCACTTCTAGGGCCTGGAGCTCCGCTGCTCCGCTCAGAGGAGGGCTCTGGCCTCCCGAACCTGGAGTCGTTCCCTGTTTGCTTTGAGCCATAGGCGACAGCCCCCAGTTGCGCGAGCGCGGCTAGAAAAACATCCCAGAGCCGTGCAGCGATGGCACTTCCCGATTCATGGCCGAGTTATCCTGCGCAACACTTACAAAGACACATTATGAAGAAAAGGAGGAAGTCATGAGGATTTTTTGTTGTTGTTGTTGCTGCTTTTAGTATCAGCAGCAGAAGTCCCAATGCACAGTGCATGAGGAGTGAAGTATGTGTCCTAAGAATCCCTTCCAGAGCCAGCTTGGAAAAAAGTCACTTTCCAGTCAGCGTACGCGTTACTGGGCGACAAAGGGCTGCAGACACGCAGACGGGAGCAAAAACGCAGACACGCAATTGGATATTCGGACAGGCGCGCTTCCGAGCGCCCTTCGCGCACGTACAAGCGCGTGCATCCCAAACACACACACGGCTGTGCACAAAAATGCAAGCGGCACGGCGCGGGAGCACACGGAGAGGGGGGAAAAACAAACAGCTAACTGCGCTTGTTGAAAAAGACACAAATGCAGAAGTAGGGAACAAGAAACGCATGTTCACGGCGAAAAAAAAGCTAGACGCAGCAATACGCGCCGAAGAGAAAAGGGAAGGGCATACACACATGCGCGGACGTTGCAGCTAGCATTTTTACAGCATTTTAACTCTTTATCAGGAAACAATTTTACTCTTATCTTAGGAAACAGCCAAAGCACTTCCAAGAGCGTTTCACCGGCGGGACTGCACCCCAGCAAACGCGTAACCCCCTCCCCAACATGTGCAATAACATTGCTCGCAGGGCACCCTAGGCAAAAAAATAATAGCTCTTTTGCTGGGAGAAAAGGAAGGATAATGGTTACTTAGAAAGTGCTCCAGACAAGCTGTCAGGTTGAATTCAGAGAACTGGAGTCTACTCTGGGACAGCGCTGGCTCGAGGTGATCCCTTGTGAGTTGGGTTTCCTGCCTGCTCCAGCTTAAAGACAACGATTCTTTGTTCCCAGTTTTTCTGGTGAAAAAACACACGCCTGCCTCCGAAGAGGGTCAGGGAGAAAGCAGACAAAACACTAACTCTGGAATTTCAAAGGAAAACAATTAAAAAAAAAAAAAAAAGAAAGAAAAATCCAAGAGCGCTAGCTACTGTCTCTCCCGAAATCGTAAATCCCTGGTTTGGCCACACAATTGCAACATGAGAAGCACCAAAAAAGCCTCCCCTTTTCCAGCGACGGAGCTAAAAATGGGATATTTCATCACCAGGCACACAAATATCATCGGCAAATGTTCTAACGTGTCCAGACAATTAAGAGGGCACAAAGCTGCAACTGCTTTTTCTCTGACACGACCGAGAGCGGAGGGTTTACAACCTTTGCTGCCCAACAAGGGGCCTTGCCGACACGCTGGGAAGAAGAGTTTACTGAACCGGTCGATATTTTTCACATGACAACCTTTTAGACCTGAAAAATGGCCTTTTCAAGAGAAGAATTTCAGCAGGAATTTGAGACTGTTTTCCTGTGGGAACCGTGCTTACGCAATCGTGCTGCCTGCGGTCTCTTTACCCCTCTCTCTCCAGTCCCCAAAACCATTTTAACCTGTCACGCCAAATTGTCACCAGATTTGACGAGGAGGAAAGGTGAGTTTTAAAGAGTTCCTACCAGTTTAAAGGAAATCGCTGGGGAAAGAGGAGAGAGATTGTGCTGCAGGGACTCACGTTTTGTTAGGTCCCAGGAAATCTGCATCCAAGAGATCCCATTAATGCTGCGACACCAGGAAACTCTTCGTCAAGGGCTCACAACGAACATGGGTACAAACCCGCGGGAAACCACGCTACGTGAGTTTCAGAGCTCACCGATTTGTTTAGCTTCTTAAATTTGCCAACAATGGAACAAAACATGCAAGCAAACACACCTGGGACCCAAACATCCTTATTGTTCACACAAACACTTCTATAATGCAAACGTAAACACATAGCCACATAGTAAATCCATAATATCCGCCTCCTATATCCATATTCATGCATTCACATACAAACTTCTCTCCTCTTTGGAAATGCCAGTAGCACGTCAGTTTTCCTATGCTCTGCCTGAATTTAGGTTGGATTTATAGAATCAGAGAATGGTTTGGGTTGGAAGGGACCTTCAAAGGCCACCCAGTCCAACCCCCCTGCCAGGAGCAGGGACATCTCCAACCAGATCAGGTTGCTCAGAGCCCCGGCCAACCTGGCCTGGAACGTTTCCAGGGATGGGGCATCCACTGGCGCTGGTTTACCAGTATTCTACGCTATTCTATTGCCTTAGGCTGAGCCTAACGTATGCAGAGGACAGCGCTGGAGGACAAAGACCCAGGCTGAACCCAACCTTTTAAACGAGATATACACAACCTGTATGCTCACCTGGAAGCCAAGAGCCATGCCAGATCACCCCAGTAAGTTTTCACCAGTGACGCGCGGGTGTAGCCCTTACTGGCCAGCTCTTCCATCATCCCTCTCTGCCGCCTCACTGCACACACACCCCCGTCCCTGTGCATCAGCACCACGTATACAACACGCAAACATGCCTGCTTAGACATGTGTGATTTTACACATCAAGTCATGGTTCTGCCTCTCTGGAAACTGCCAGCGCTGTCCTGCTTGGGTTCAAATCCTGCCCAGCATTTAGGCTTGTGCATTAAACACGCAAGCTGCGCAGAACCCAACGTGCTTAAAAGTAAGCATGAACGTTACAAATGTGTTGGACTGAGGCCAGAATGCTCCCAACCGTACAGGGGACAGCCCTTTGGCCTCCGAAATGTTGCTGTATGTGAATATACTTTTATTTCCCTATGGAAACCTACTTAAATGAGATCATGCTGAAGGCCAGCAATTTAAAACCTCCACGGTCTTGGGCAGATAATGTGGTCTCAGGTTCTTCTCCCACGTCTCCAGTACCTACAGTAGGTCAGTCAGAGCTCCAAACAGTCACGGAAAATGAAACAGGCCATCTCTCCGGCGGGACACTGGGAGCAGGACACAAATCTTTCCATTCAGCAATGAGAGCGACCTCGTTTCATTTTCCAGAAAATCATTCCCCAGCCAAAAAATACCGGTGATTTTCATTAGCGCAATTTATTTCTCAAAGGCAGCTGAAGAGAATTTGTACCAATGACACTAAATACCATACTTCTGAGTGTTTATGAGGCCGAGAAGCAAAGAAGCTCAGGCAACAAGAGTCCTTGGAACACAACAAGCTTTCTATCTGTCTGATCTGAGAGCAGGGCCACGAGCTCCATCTGAAACACTGGCGTCTTTCTGTGTCACTGCCATCCCTTTTTTTGCCATGTAGGTTCTTTTTTTTTACGGTACGTGGATGCAGCGTTTGCAAAGAGCATCCTTTTCCCATGGAATTTGCCCAAGCAGGTTATGTGCATCAGCTAATGTTATCTTAGAGAACGTGCAAGAAGAATTAAAGGAGTGAGGAAAATAGTATTGTTTTTTCCTGTCTCTGATGCGTATTGTACTATTTCATCATCTCCTCCTGGTTTTGAATCCTCAAGGGAAGGCGGTTTGAAAAATTTGTTTGTCTGGTTTTATCCACAGGCACAGAGAGAAGAAATATTTACAGGATTAATAAATATAACATAAAGAAAAATGTTTCATCTTTTGAGAAGTTAAGAAGCCAAGAAAATACTTATTAAAAAATCATTATTTTTAACCTGAAATTCCTTTTCCAAAATGATATCATCATCTTGAAGCCAGCCCATTAAAAACAGGAAGCAAGGAAAATCCTGTTGCCTAACAGACCGGACCGAGGCTGAGGAATCCCAAGCCCAGTTTTATGTCCATCATGAGTTTCTCCTGTGATATTGGAGAAGACACTTCACTCAGCTCCCCCAGCTCCTTATCTGTCAGCCTGTCATGTTCACGTGTCTCTTATCCCGTCATCTTATCTCACAAACAGTACTTGGGGCACGAAACAGTGACAGAAGGTTGGAGTGGGTCGGTTTATCCTACAGGCATCAAAAAATGCATCGGAAATTTACGCATCGTAGGAAGAAATGGAAGAGGAATAGATAGGATTTCAACATTTCTACGCTAGTTCTTAATTTTTATTTGACGGCCCCATGGGTGTGCTTAGTCCTTTATTGACACATGATGAAAGTCCCATGTAAAGTTGCAAACGCCTCGCTGACAGAAATCAAATGCAAACTTCTGTCAGCTGCACTCAAAAAACCCACACTTGAGGGCAGTAAAAACAGAGGGGGAGGAACACATTTTCCCTCAAATTTCTTTCTGCCTGAGTGACTCTGGGCCCAACTTGGAAAGATAAAGGGTATAAAAAATTTCAAGAAGTGCAATTTTACACAGAGCATTTCTCTTTAATAAAAAAAACCTGTGGCTTTCTGCCCTTTATTTTTAGCAGCCACCTGGCCTGAGACAGAAAGAGCAGAGTCTTGGATGTGCACTTGTGTTTATGGGGGAAGTTGTGGAGGAACACGTGCATGGTTTCAAAATAGAGAGAGGTAGGTTTAGTTCAGATATTAGGAAAAGAATTTTTTACGCTGAGGGTGGTGGAGCACTGGCCCAGGTTGCCCAGAGAGGTGGTGGATGCCCCATCCCTGGAAACGTTCCAGGCCAGGTTGGCCGGGGCTCTGAGCAACCTGATTTGGCTGGAGATGTCCCTGCTCCTGGCAGGGGTTTGGACTGGGTGGGCTTTGAAGGTCCCTTCCAACCCTAACTGTTCTTGGATTCTATGTGTGTCTGCTTTATTCAAACAGGAGCATGCCTAGCTTTTATTAATTTTAAATAGATGACTGTGAAATAGGGGGGTTGTTTCTCCCTCTCCAGCTGCTTAAACAAAAGACTTTCTGCCTTTCCCCACTATTCTTTGAAATGCAAACTTGCAGCTCATCAGTGAAGCCATGCCCTCCTGAAAGGCACAGAAATGTTTAGATATGAGGTGAGGAAGCCATCTCAGCACGAGAGCAGGCTGCTCCTAGGTGGGTTATCTCATACGGCAGACACGAGATTTCACACTTTGCCCGGGAGCTTTTCAAATGGAGGAGCTGAACAAAGTTCAGGGAATGAAAACAGTGCTCCTGCAGTTACACAAAGGGAAAGGAAGACCAAACTCAAGGCTCCAAGTCCTACACAGTAAATTATAGAGCACAGGACCAGATTTTTGGTCTTTAACATCCTATTTGGCCTTTAGCAGTTCAACTGTCTGACTGTGACTTACTGTCTTATGCAGGTAAGGGATCTGCATCATACCCATCACACCAACTCTCATAATTTTACCATGACTGAGAATCCAGTTTTTCAATAAAAAATAATAATAAAAAAAAGGAATGGGACTATAGCTGGAAAACCTAATTTAACCACACTGTGCATGCACAGCAGATCAGAATATTTTCATGCCAAGGATATTCTGTAAAAAGTCTAGTTAACTCAATCAAAACCATCATGAGAGCAGAGGAAGCCATGACATTTATATGCAAAAGACTGACCTTCTTTGGTGGCAAGACGTGAGGAAGCTTCTGTGTGGGATGGAGTATTGTAGGCCAGCAGTGAGCTACCTGTAACGAAAAGAAAATGAGTTATTGCGGTTTGAACGCGCTCTGCCAGGGGGGAACCACACAGACGGGGAGCAAATGCTATCACTGGAATCTAAAGACCAAAATTTTCAGACCATTTTCTATGATGGATATGAAATCCTTTTAAAAGCCTGGTAGCTGTATGTCACACATGTGCTACGCTTTCTCCACCTGCAAATCAAAATAAAGACATTTGCCTCCTTCACTGAGCACCGTGATGTCCTCCTCCACCGTGATCTCTAGAAATTCCTATGGCACAGATTGTCTTACAGGATAAGGAAGAAGCTTTTCTCTCTGTCGTTGTGACAGAGAAGTTTCCTGTTTGAGGAACACACAGTAGAAGTCCCATGAGTTGCACTGTCAGGATCTGAACATTTTTAGAGCGTCACATGCTTGGTTTTGGGCCAAAAGCCGCAAAAATCGTACTTGTATTCCAGCATGTCCCATGCTTTCTGGAGTTTGAAAGTAGCTTTCTTGGTGGAAATGTTCCTTTCTAAGCATTTTACTTTTATTCTCCTGCAAACTCCTCTGGAAACGGAGGAAGAGGCCCTATGAGCTCTCGGAAGCCAGCATGTAATACGCATTTCATGGTTGTCTAGTTATATGTGTTTACTCTGGATAATCTTCCAGGCTCACCTTTCCTACGGCTCTTTGGAAAAGATTCCACTGCGTCAGGCGGTGACATCCCTAACGAGGCCCAGGGCCCTTCTTGGTAGGCATTGGCAATGTCGACTGGAGCCAGGCAGCAATCTTGCCATGGATTGGGATGGATGAGAAGTGCTTTTACAGACACTTTCCGCTATTTATATCTACACATCCCTCTGTTCAGGGAGATTCTGTCCCATTTAATGTCCCAAGCAACACGCAGCAGGCAATATAGATTTGTGTATGTGCTGTGCTGCCCCTGAGCATCCCCAGATTCTTTGGCAGGGTTCCTATGGATTTCTTTTCTTCCCTAAATGCAAACAAAGCCCAAGAGGTGCACAAGCCAGCGTGTACACAGAGGCAGAAGGTGTTGGAAAACAAAGCCTACTCATAGGGAGCGGAGGATGGATGCTACCAGATGCCGCAAGACAGGGGATGTTTCAAAGGACTGGGATGCATAACGTGGTAAACTAGGAGGGAAAGAGTCCAAAGGGATCTCAAGGGTACCTTGACTGTGAAAGTTGCAGATAGCCACAGTAATTGGCTGAAATATTTCAAGAAATTGGCAGCAACAGCTTTGTCCACCCAACTCATGTTTTCATCAAATGGCTTTGGCATTTCTTTCTTGAATATCCGCAAGGAAACTCCTGTCCACTGCTCTCTCCTTTTCAGGTTATTTGAAGTAGATCCTGAATGCAACGCCCAGCCCAGCTTGCCCCCGCCAGACAGAGAAGTGCTGAGGAATTCAGAAACGCAGTTTTCTATGACTAAATAGGCTGCAAATGCCTGGTTGTGCTGCCTGGCTGAGGAGGTGGGGGTGGGGTGATGAATAGCACGGAACAAGCCCGTATTATCAACCTATAGCTACTTGACGCTAAAAAATGCAGCCCAAGCCACTGGAAAGGGACGGCGCCTCCCCCGGTTTAATTGCTAAAAGTTCTCACCTTTGCCCGACAGTCTGAGGTTTCTGGTGGGAACACCACAGAAAAGGAAATGTGTTTCCTATTAAGGGTTTTCAATGAAGGAGGAAAAGAGAGAAAGCCAGAGAAGCAGATGAGGACAGAGAGACACAGACAGACAGACAGACAGAGGCCAGGCTGCTCCCTCCCTGACCCGCTCTTGGGCAAAACTTTGGCTGCGTTGAATTTTCCTTCTGTTCTTATTCCCCCTGCCCCTCGCTGGGTCAGTGACACCTGAGGCTAAATCAGCTCTTTGTGGAAACACCGGTATTTCTTAATAACGTGCAGGGTTATTCCCAATAATTAATATTAAACACGTTAGCTTATGGTTCCCCCTGCCTTTTCCTTTCCTCTTTTATTTCCCTTGCATTAATTAAAGAGGAAATGGAAAAGGACTGAAAAACAGAGTAGGAGAGGTTTTTTTCCCCACAAAGCCTTCCTTCTCACGAGGCAGCTCATCCTTCCGAGATGCAGGAGCATCTTGGTTTCACAATCTTGAAGCCTATTTCATCTGGAAGTCTTTTTTATCCTCACCTTCTGAAAGGCCACGTGGCCTTCCTTCCACATCTCCTGCTAGACTCAGGGTTCTGCTGCATGTAGCAGTATCGTTTTGTTTGGCACCAACCTACAGCTCGAAACCACACAGCAGTTTTCTGCTTCTGCTTCTCACCACGGTCTCATTCTTTCCCCTTCAGGCTCTTTTCATTTGTACACACCACACGCAACCGACCCCCCGTAACTAGAGAGGAGAAGGACGGGAGGTGACAGTTCAGGCTTCTTCTGATGTTCATCCCAAACGGAGCCTGAAAACATTCAAACCTCTCTTCCCACTGACTGGAGAAGATGCACCAGACAGACTCTGTTTGAAAAAAATATCGGCATAGCAGTCAGTCTGGAGTCTGAAGGTGCAGGGGGATGAAGGAGAAGAAGAAAAAGTCAAGGCATGGCTTCACAATTTTGGAAACACCAAAAGAAAGATGATCGTTTGGGGGGGTGGACGGTAAGTTCCCTGAAAAAACTACTGAGAGATTCCAAAGGATGGAGAGTGCTGCAGGAGTAGGTTCTGCAAGTCTGAAATCTCCTGAATTTCAGAGGCGTCTGAATTCCTGACGGCTTCAATAGGTTACGGAAACAGGACACAGCTGCACCGTTCTGCTCCAGACCTACGCTTGGCCTGATGACTGAAGGTGCTGTGGTAAGAGTTTGGTTTAGTCTCCATTATATTAAATAGGTCACGTGAACCTTCTCTCTCCAAAACTAAGATTGAGCTATTCTTGAGGTCTTGCAAAAGTTACGAGTTTATTTTTCCAACCTGGCCTCAGATGTGCCAAACGAACACACTTCAAAGGCAGTTTTAAGAATTTTTTCACCCCAGTCGGGAGTGTAAAATATTGAAAAGCTTCTGAGGAAGCTGATTTTCAGGGGGTTTCCTTGCCTGGCCAGCAAACAGGCTCAGAAAGTTCCGATCAGCTTTGTTCCTTGAAAAACAAAGACCAGAGTTGAGGATTCACTAGTCATCACATATCCAGCTGAATATCCTGAGAGGATGAACACCTTTCAAGAGAGAGGCTGGGCAGATGTAATCTAGCCTACGGATCCGCAATTCCCCAGAATTCTCCTGGGTTTTGTTGCCATCACGTATTCTCCACCCCAAGCAGGAGCAGAGCTGGATGTCTCTGAAACAAACAACCTTACAAAAGGGGAAAATTCAGGAAAAAAAAAAAAAGACCATCTCCCCGTGGCACTGAGCTCAGAGGCTCGGCACTAAACATCCGCTGGAAATCAGTCTGGAAAAACAATAAGCTCCTTTCGAAGGCGTTACTCCGCGAGGGAGTTAACCAGCAATCCAGAAACCAGACATGTCATTAGGCAGCGCTAGGAACAGCTGCACGGAAAGGAATGCTCTTCCGAGGCTGCCCAACCTCCAGGCAGACAGGAGCTTGCTTTAATAAGGACAGCACTCGCACGACGGCTTAGAACAGCCCAGAGAGAAATTTATAATCGGGAAATTTCAGGCATTTAAAGGCGATGTGTGAACTAGGGGACTACTAGCCTGAATTTCAACGTGCGCCGTTTCTTCTTTCCTAGAAAGAGAAACCAGTGTGAGCAGAGTTCTAATTTAGGGATTTCAGGCGTCTAAAGGTAGGTAGGATCAATTGGGAATTTTTTTCTTGGATAAATGGACAGCAGCAAATGGGAAAGGTGGCCATTGAATCCAGGCCTTCAGGTTTCCTCTGATGCTCTCTTTGAACACCCCAAGTAATGGGACCCCTAACATGTGAGACTATTAGTGAAGATGCTGTCTGGACGCAAAGCAACGAAAGAATCCAAGTCTTCCGCCAACCTTCTCAAATTCAGCCTGCTTCTTTGTTTCCAAACCCATACAACTCCTTCTTCTGTCAATTTTCAAGTCTTATCGATGAAACAAGTCAAGTGTCTCACTTGAGTATTTATCTAGCGGGACTTTCAAAACATTTCCGGTTACAAAGCGTCTGATTTGCCTGGCCGAAGTCAGCAGGCTTGGCCAAAGCAACCAAAACTGCCTTACGATTTCCCATAAAAGCAGGTAATCCTGTACAGAAACCTTAGTCCCAAAGCCATCCTGTGTCTGCAATAACCCAGAACTGTTCTGTGACCCAGTAGCTCTTTGCTAATGAAACCGGATGAAATTTGCAAATGATTTAGGATGGGGAATTATTTTTTTTTTTTGTGAAGTCGCAAGGAATAAAAACTGTTCAAATCAAACAATTGGGTTATTTGTTGTGAATCATTTCCTTGGCTCAGCTTCTCAAACAGAATAAAGGTGGAGCTTACAAAGGCACCCATCTGTGATCTAACTCTTCTCCCACTGCAATCTGTAAAACTCCCGCTGATTTTAGCAGAGGCAGGGAGAGACCAGTGCTGAACAGCTTTGAAGAAACGCCCTAAATAAATTTCTGTTGCTTTATTGCACTGGCAAGATGGAGACATCTTCAGCTGCCTTTACATCACAATTTGATTTCCCAGTGAAGAAAATACTCTTTTTTCTTTCTCTCCTTGCCCTCCCACCTTGCTTTATGGCACCTTCTCCTGATTTTTCAGTCCTCAAGTAATTATACACCCATAAAAACCACTTCACTTGAAAAAAATATTGGAACGCGTGGGATTTAGCTCCAGTTCTCTGGCCTCATCATAGCACAATTACCCTTAGCACACCTTTGCGAGGAAAGGAAATGCTTTTAGCTCCATTTTATAGATGAGGAGGAGACGTTTGGAAGCGATGGCCATGCTCCCGCTTGCGTAGGAGGTTTTAGAAAGGTCTGAATCTGCGACTGCCAGCCTCAAGTGCTAGCCATGAGGTGATCACTCCTCTTCCAGAAGCAGCTCAGAAGACTCCTCACAGCTTCTGTCTTAGGGGCTTAATACAGCAGAAAGGAATATTGGATCCATTGCGTACTCTGGAGTGGGACAGAGAGGAGCGATGAAGAGGTCCAGCAGTCATTTGAGTACTACATCATGTGAATGACGTCTGCTTCAGTACACTTCCATCTGAGGAATTACTCTTTTATTTTTGCCTCTTTCCAACAAATCTGGGCCTCCAGGAACATGGAAAATCTCCAACTCTGGCCAGTTGTGGGTTCTATTTTGAAGCAGTTTTTAGCAGAAGCCTTAGGGGAAACTGCACGGCAGTCTAACAGCAAAATTACGGAATAATTTGCCCGTGACACATCGGTTAATGCTTGGTTTAATCTCCACAGCAAATTTATGTATTTTTTATCTTATAGCCACAGATGTTTTTGTTATCTGTAAGACTATCTAATCTTCTTAAGAGTCCTGCTCAGTTCTTCACCTCCCTGATAGCACCAGTAACTCCATTTAAGTAAAAAATAACTTTCCAACCCACTTTTTAGTCCTCCCTTCCTTGTTTGCTCCCTCTGCTTGCCTTTCTCTATTTTTTTTCCCCTCATCCTCACTACTAGGTAACCTGCAAGAAGAGCCCTAGAAGTTCAACCCTCATGGAAGCTTATCCTACCGGCACATCACGTTAGGGCTGGGATGAGTTGGAGCAATACTTACTTTCCCTGAGGTAAGTGAGGTGAGACATCAGAACTTCTGTGTTGTAGAGGGAGGTGGTTCGGAGGAAGTCATCCTTGTTCATTTTGCAGAGCTCCTTGCCATCCATATTCTGGAAGATGGTGGTGTCAATATCCATTAAGCCATACTCCTTTATAGCCCATTCCAGCCACTGGCGCACATGGTCCTGGGTCCACAGGGTGGGATCTGGCAGGAAAGCACAACGGATGGTAACACTACACGCAAGCCTTGAGCCTCTAGCGCTCGCTGTAGCTCAGTCACACCAGTAACCACTGTTTACGCGATCAAATGGATTTAATTTACCGATTCCAATGCGTTTTGCCAAGATGAACAAGCCCTGTGCACATAAATTGATCACCCTGACCCACTGGCAGGGTACGTTCTCTTGGGTGTCTCCCACCTGCCTGAATCTTACACCTGTGCTTGGGAACAATACCAGTGACATCTGACTGGGACTTTTCCCCCTCTGGAAAAAAAGCTTCCAAAAGCAAACTCATCCCTTTGAAAGGGTACACTTGTCACAGCTTGGGTTCTGCGATGCTATATAATTACATCAGCGCTGTACAAGTCACACCATCCTTCACAAAGTCCCAACAGATGGCATTTTAAAGTCTGAGGACGGCGGTATTTACGGTCAGCAATGGGACTCCGAAAAAAAAAAAAATATATTGCTTAAACAGAGCAGCTTGTCGTGTATCTCTGAGTCACATTTGTTCACCCCGCTGACAAGAACACAGTTCTGCCTCCGCTAGCCCCGTAAAACCAAGGCAGCTATTGGAGGGTGATGTGGATTTTCTACTGTCTCATGCATCACTATCAACTGCCAGCAAAGCTCCAGCTGCGGAATCTTTATTGCAGGCGATGACGTAAGAGAGAGATTGATCCCGGCTGGAGTTTCAGACCCCGTGGTGATGGTTTGCTGCACCAGTAGTTAAAAAAAGAAATCATCCTTTGAGTTTCGAAAAGAGCATTAGATCAGAAAGTCCCAGCAAGAATTTATACCACAATGCCATTTTTACAGAGTCATTTTCAGAGCCTATCTGCATTTTCAGACGTTTCCTGCGCTGCTTCTCCCCATGTATCCCGTTTCAAAATTCAAGCTGCAAATTCATGTTCCACTACAGCTGGAGAGGATCGCAAAGTCAAGCTGAAACTTTGGAGACGTTCGATGTGTCCAGCGCTGCTGGTACGTTCCTCTAAGATAAACCTCAAACACCTCAGGTCCTGAAGCAGCTGAGAAAATGGATCAGAACTATGAGGCCATCACACGGCTGATAGGTTGTGCTTTGGGGAGGGACAAGAAATGCCCCTGCCACACGTTTTATAGTGAATAAAATAATGTGTTGGCCAAGGACTGCGTGTGCTTGGGCTGCAGGGATCCCTTGACACAAAAGCTCAGGTAGTGGCCATACCCGGTACATTCCGGGACACTCGAGTTCCAGAATAACAGCATGAAACAGAGAAGAACAAGGAATGCTGAAATTATAACGGTGCCATTTCCCCACTGAATTTCTAGTAAAGTTAGGCTGCTTAAAGCTGAGTTCTAAGCATGGAACTTACAACCCCATACCTTTGCAAGTCTGCTTTGGGAAAGAAAGATGGATTGCCTTTATGTTTTGGCAATAGCTGATTTAAATTCTGCTTTCTAAGCACTGGCAAAAGGCTGCAAATTTCACAATGCAAGTATTCAAGAGAGGATGCTTTTTTTTTTTTTTAATTGAAAGAGTTATTTGTCTTGAGTTTTGGAAAATAACCCAGCATTTAGAGGGCATAGTGAATTTGTGGTCTCCCTTTAAACAAACACTTTTGAATTTCAGATATTCATTCAGCCTATTTATCACTGCAAAAGACATTGAGGAGTCTCTGAAAAACTGCCTTCTTGAAACATGGCTTAGAGTTTGTTATTATTACCATTGCAAGCCTAATGTGACATTATTCTTGCCTATCTTCACCCTAATGCGCTATAAATCCTCACTCTGGATTATATTAAAATTTCCAAATGCCTTTCTTGGATGAATTTGGCCTCGTATCCTGCAGCCAGAGATCTGGGATGATGTTCATTATTGTCTTCCAAAGTCTGGTAAATCACTGCTATTCACAAGCATCTCGAGGTTTTGATCTGGGGATGTTCATGAGGGGGGATAAAAGTCCTTTTTTTCTCACTTTCCTTCAAAGAGGAGATTTTAAACCTTCTCTTCCACCGAGGGCACTAAAAGTCCCCATCCCTGGAAACGTTCAAGGCCAGGTTGGCCGGGGCTCTGAGCAACCTGATCTGGTTGGAGATGTCCCTGCTCCTGGCAGGGGGGTTGGGCTGGGTGGGCTTTGAAGGTCCCTTCCAACTCTAACCCTTCTGTGATTCTATGAATCTATGATTTCCCCTTATTTCAACAATGCCCACCTTTGGTCTTTTTAAATATGCAGAAATGGAATGGTGAAGAGCGGGATAAATTTTCCCTCTTGACTTTCTTTAGCTGGTACTGCCTTTCTAGGCCATGTTGAGGCTGAAAACACATCTGCTCCTGTCACCAATTAGGTTAGCCAGTCTCTCTAAGCAGATCCTAACAAGGGCTTAAACAGTACTTTGAGATTTGCTGTCAATCTTTTCTTGGCTTCCCTTCGCTACATTCAGTTCAAGCTTTTCCTTTTCATCCTAAATGGCAAACAAATGCTCGGGAATTGTCATCTGTTCACGGTCAAGCCGTGATCAGAACTGAATTCCACGAGTACATTTCTTTCTGCCAACAGTTCATCTGCTTGAATCGGCTACAACCCTGGGTGAAACCCTCACAACGCCGGGTGAAAAGCTGCACCCCTTGAGATCAGTGGAAGTTTTGGTATGCAAATTGGGCCAGGACTTGGCTCGTAACATCTGGAAAGTTCCTGGGCTAGCCTGTTTAGATCTACGGTGTTTATAAACTTTGCAGGGAAAAGACTCCTCGTTCCAGGTTCAGACTTCACTGGTTGCCTGCCGCAGCAGCTCTCCTCCTCGATTATCCAATGCATCCTGCCAATTTCAGATAGCAGATGTGGATATCAAACACAGAGAACTGGACAGGAATGTTTCTGTGTAACAGTTTTTGGAAGGGTAATGTAGTTCCTGCAAAATAGAATTTTTTCTGGTGTTCTACTTCTAACAAAAAAATGAAAACAAAATAGCTCATTTTGAATCAATATGACATGAAAGTGCATCTGGGCCTTGCAGAGCACCACGAGACTTACAATTTGAGTCCACTTCAGGCTTATTCTTCCCTATGGACTGCGCTCTTTGATCACACCACGCATGTCCCAGGAAGCACTGCAGATTCTCCTCTAACACATCACAGGAGATAGATTTGGTTCAACACACCAAAACAAGCCTTATCTGTTCAGCTGGATATTTAAGACAATGCAAGAAAATAAGACACAAAGAGTTTGATGGTGGTGGTACCTGCTGGGACAATGACTCTCCTCTCGTTGGTGGTCATGTTGGGAGGAGGCCCGTTCTTCTCATCCATGTAGGTGTTGTAACTCATCGGGTTGGACTCCGTCCCTGCTCCGATGAGCTTGCTGCATTTGTTCACACTGCAGTCTACGGGGGACTCCCTGAAATGCAGAAGGAAACAGATGACTTGTCATTATTCCTGCTGCAGCAGAAGGAGGCCTGGGTTACAGAAACGGCAAGTATCCCGAAGGTGAAAAGGTGGGTTCTTTACATGTGGGACAGGCCACTGCTGGCTTGTCACATGAATGATCTACGAATCACAGGTCTCACGGAGGAGATCTCTGATAATGAAACCAGTTGGAGGAAAGAGACTTGGAGGTGCAAAGCAGAGTGACTTTCGGACAAAGGCAACGGTAGCTGTGAGGTCACACTCACTATCTCTGAAATATCAAAACTCAGGAACCATAAAAAACAAGCGCCTGTCACATTGGTCTGCCTGGGCTTCTCCACTTGGATAAGAAATCTAGAAATCTGGGGTGCCTTGGGCCTGAATCAAGGACTTCAGGCCACAGCAGCTGTGTGTGAAAAAGGCTTTGGCCCCAGTTTTACTTCTGAGGTGAGGGACTGATGAGGAGGGAACACTTAGCAACTCAGGTGGCACTGCGCTAAGACCTGGACTACATGCAGACCCTTGGCAGGCAACAGGCTTTCTCTGTCCTGCTCTGGGAGAATTATGAGCCTCCAAACCACAGACACGGAGCACAGATTTTGTCGTAACTCATGCTTTTAGCTCTAGAGGTCACTGAAAATACCAGTCTACAGCCTGCCCTGGGCAGACAGCACGTCCCAGCTCTGAAGAACGTCCCAGGAAAGGGCAGCATTGTCCCCCTCGGCTTCACAAGGGTGCAACCTCTACGCGAAGCGAGCACAGAGCCCGTATCCAGCGCGGTTTAGTCCATTGCTTTAACTGCACAGCATCTTCCTTCCCTGCCAGAAGCAAAGTGGCCTGGGAGGAAACCGTTCACTGAAGGGTAAGAACTATGACAGCGCACCAAATCCCACCCTCCGAGTTCAGCTGGCAAGACTTCCAAGTTTGGACAATAAACAAATTTGTTTCTTAATCTGAAGTGGGGGGGGGAAGGAGAAATTACTGAAATTCAGTTATCATGGCTGGGAGATAAATGCTCCACCGAGATATTCTAAGGCAGATGGTAATTTTTTCCTCATGTCTTGCTGAGGGAATGTTGCTTGAAAATGGAAATAAGATGTATAACTTACACATGTTCGAATTTAAGGTTTTACTATTTCGCCTACTGTTTTTCCAGGCAGGGAACCAAAATCCGCCTTCAGAGAGGCAAACTGCTGAAGGTTTAACGTCCCCGTGGCAGCCAGAGGAGAGTCTGAGCAACTGCAGGGACACCGGGGTTTTCACAGGGAATGCGATCGTTTCTAACTTTCTGTTGAAATTCTCCATGTCAGGTGTTAAATGCTGCCTGTACTGGCAGAGAAAAAGCCCTGAAGCAGCACAAAGTGTCTTATTCTTTCCTGAAGTACAGGCTGTCCTGAGAAGACTCGGTGCAAACGGCGAGAGCATCAGGGTGTCAGGCTCCACTCGGCTCAGCGCTCACCGTCCCCGGAGGTGACTGACCTCCTCGCCTGCCCCGCCTGGAGCCCGGGTGCTGACTTTAAACAGCGTGGGCTGCCCAGGCGGTGGGGCAGATCCGACCACACGTATGGATTCCCACCTGCCTTCGGGACGGAGTTCTCCCTCCTTTAGACACGACAGCCCAACCGCTGTGGGATGAGAAGCCACTCCGTTAATCCCGCAGGACATGATAAATGTGTTCCATGTACCTGGGGAGGTTGTCTCCGTGCGGCTGAGCAGATGCCTCCTTTCCCTCTGAGGAAGTTTTCAGGATGGTTGGATGCAGAGCTAACTGGTCTGATAGCAGGACAGACACAACCGGGAACAGCATTGCCAAAATTTAACTGGGCAGGAGACCAAACTCTCCTTCTCTTACGAAAAACACTGTGAGATCTTTAACGACAGTAAGGAAGAAGATCCTTACTTTTGCGTCCTTTGTCACCCAGCTTCTCCTACCAGATTGAAACGGAGCGTTTTATTGGGAAATGAGGTAGCGCTACCAGACCGAATCGCCTTTGCCGCTTGTGGATGCCCGTTACCGTACTGCCCCAGCTTAAGAGGAGGGATTTACCAGTATCCCAGCAGAAGGTAGGTGTAGCTGTGGGCAAGACAAAGAAGAATTCAGTGTGGGAAACAACTAAGCGTCAAATGAGAACGGGGAACTGCGAGCCATGAATGGTGTATTCATGGAATACAGCTCCTTTCTTCGTTCAGGCACCACCCGCAAGCAGACTTAAGATTTATTTAAAGATTTCCTCATTATTTGAAATGGTTTGCGCGGGGGATTTCAGAGTCCAAGGAATACGGAGCAGTACTCATTCCCACTGTCTGTCCAAAGACTCTTCGTTCCAGCAGCTCCAGTAGCGGTCTCCGGAGATGCCAAGAGCTTGGTGTTTTGGGAAAGTTTACGCTAGCCTGGCCAAAATGGACAAGCAGCTAGCCTGGCATTGCCTAATAAACCCTCTGTACAGCTTCAGCCTGTGTTCCAGATACCTGGAAATAAAGAATTACTGTCCCAGCGCCTCTGTCTAGGAATCACCTTTGGCTTTCATTCGAAAGAGCAAAATAAGGGATTTCAGTGATTTCTGAACCTGACTCAGCCACGGTCGGCGCGATATTTCCTCCTTCTTTCTGTCCCTTTCTTCCTCTCCTTTCATTCCTCCTCTCTTCTTGTCTTTTTTTCTTTTTAAATTTGCCACTTTTTGGTCTAAGTCCCCATTTAATAATTTCAGCTTTAAACTTGAAATTAGATTTTAATTTCTTTTTTTTTTTTTTTTGGTTCAGTGAAGGAAGTGAGAACCCACTGTGATTCTCCTTGGGATTCCTCTTACAGGGCGGAATCACAGCACCTCGAAACTCGCATCTAACATCGCTTCAACCCTGCCTCGCATCCTGCCCTCCGGAACGCTTTCGGAGGGGATTCACACTGGAAAAGGGTAAGGCTGCAGAAAGGAAAGGCAGCTGTAAAAAGGCTGGAAGAAGCCATAGAGGTCATGGAACTCAAACTGCAGGAGGAAAGCAGAGAGGCTCAGAAGGGTCTAAGGAACCGTGTTCAGCACGTACAGGTAAAATACAGACAGGAGGCAAGTTCCCAGTTTGCTGCTGTAGCTGGGGACTGGCCCAACCCAGTAAATCCCACTAGAGGGCCCACAAGCTACTGAAAGGGGATGTGTATCCTTCCACACATCATAGATGAGCCCTTTGTTTTGCTTTGAAAAAATTATCCTGGCACTAAAATGTTCTGAGATCCCTGAACCTCAGCCTTATCTTAATATTCCGACGCAAGAGAATGTCTCCAAAGCATTTCCAAAGCACCAACCTCGTTATTTTACCTGGACAAAATTTGTAACATCGGTTGGAATTACACAGCAATGTTTGCCCGCATCCATGCACACATCCAACACGTTAGAATATTCTTTCACATCTGAAGATGAGATGAATTTTCTAACATCTTTTTAAAAATCACTCTCTGAGTTTAGCTACAAATGCAGATCTGCAGTAGCCCAGTAAATACAGGAAAAATTTGGAATGTCTATTGTTTGGTTCACTGTTTGTGTTTGGAATTGATGTAAAATACAAGGAAAAATGTATTATTAAAATGAACATTAAATTGGGTTAAAGTTCACCCAGCATTTTTCTAAACAATCCTCCTCCTTTATTCACTGGAATTTAAAATGTGGAAGATTTTTTTTCTTTTTTAAACTAGAAATGATTGTATTTATATCACAAGGGTCCCAACAGAATTCCACGTTGGGAACCAGACAAGCACACCGTAGGAGACAGACC
Organism: Chlamydotis macqueenii; assembly: GCF_036417535.1. NCBI lineage: Eukaryota > Metazoa > Chordata > Aves > Otidiformes > Otididae > Chlamydotis > Chlamydotis macqueenii. The sequence goes on along the minus strand of NC_141579.1, from coordinate 1,257,261 downwards.
TTTCCCAGAATGGGGCTATAAGCTGAACAAACCCTCCCACCCTGCTGAGGACCAACCAACTCATCACGCTCTACCTCACGGCAGCCAGACCTGCTGCCGGTTGCCAAGAAGAAGAAGAAAAGCTGGACGCTGTCCCTTCCCGTCATCCAGCTCCCTCCGCTGTCGGGTTTCCTACAGCTTTATCACTCCTAGAGTACACAAACCATTCTCTCGATGAGCGGAACACGCCGGCGCTTCAAGTACAGGTGAAACACAGAATAAAGGCTGCTCCCCCTAACGAGGCAGCTGGAACCCGGTGAAAGAGCGTGTTTGAAAAACAAGAGCAAGAAGGAGAGGCGGGGAGGGAGGGGCAATAGGTTTTGTTAGGCGGTCAGCAGTTCAAGTTAATCCGTACGGAGATCGGCGTTTGCCGCTCAGATGGTGTCTCAGTTTTGGCAGGCAGCAGAGGAACAAGCAAGTGGAGTGGCCTAGCCCGTAACGATGAACTGCGATGGACGCGGTGGGAGAGGAATTTGGTGATGATGGTGGATGAGAAGCTCGACATGAGCAGGCAATGCGGCCTTGCGGCTCAGAAGGCCAACGGCATCCTGGGCTGCACCCCCAGCAGCGTGGGCAGCAGGGCGAGGGAGGGGATTCTGCCCCTCTGCTCTGCTCTGGTGAGACCCCCCTGCAGCGCTGCGTCCAGCTCTGGAGCCTCCAACATCAGAAGGACATGGACCAGTTGGAGAGGGTCCAGAGGAGGCCACGCAGATGCTGGGAGGGCTGGAGCAGCTCTGTTGTGAGGCCAGGCTGAGAGAGCTGGGGCTGTTCAGCCTGGAGAAGAGGAGGCTCCGGGGAGACCTGAGAGCGGCCTCCCCAGTGCCTAAAGGGGGCTGCAGGAAAGGTGGGGAGAGACTCTTCAGCAGGGCCTGGTGTGACAGGACAAGGGGTGATGGTTTCAAAATAGAGGGAAGTAGGTTTAGATGAGATATTAGGAAAAAATTTTTTACGCTGAGGGTGGTGGAGCACTGGCCCAGGTTGCCCAGAGAGGCGGTGGATGCCCCATCCCTGGAAACGTTCCAGGCCAGGTTGGCCGGGGCTGTGAGCAACCTGATGTGGTTGGAGATGTCCCTGCTCCTGGCAGGGGGGTTGGGCTGGGTGGGCTTTGAAGGTCCCTTCCAACCCAAACCATTCTGGGATTCTATGATTCTAAGTCAGATGAATGTTCCCGTTTCTGAGGTGGATGGGAACTCTTGTGCTATCAAAAGGCCGGGCTGGAAGCTATTTCAGTGCTCAGTTCTGACACTCAAAAGAGTCTTTTCTTTTTTTCTAGCAGGTTGGGAAGTTGTTACTCCTTCTCCAGAGAGATTGAGGACACTTAGTTTCTGTCCAAGAATCTTCTTGTCTTGAGCAAGCCCATGAAGGATTTCCTTTTTGCCCAGAATAAACACACTTCTGGAGGGCCTTTCGCTGTGTCTATCAGGGCACTTACAGTGGTTAATGGATCAGTTTGTCACAGCAGCGTTATTTCCCCTTTTTTTTCTGAACAGATGAGGAAATTGCAGCACAAAGATCACCATGGAAGATCAGCCCAATACATGCGATTCCCAAGCCATGGAATACACGTAGAAGGAGAAGGTTAGATAGATTTTTGGACACACAAGTACGCACACACGCAGAGTCTATACAGGGCATCTGCTTACAGGATCTGAAAAGCACAAATAGGCGCTGCCTGTGGTAGTTCAGCGGATGTGACAGGACTATTTGTTTCCTTAGCCCTCCAAAATTTGCTAGAGCGAGACAGACAAGCAGCAGAACGGGAGGAAACCCTCTCCGTATGTTGGTCTGACACTACGGGTGTGAGTAACTGATACAACCCTACAAAGGGCTTCCTCACATGATCGTGGGAGCGTTTTGCCCGTGCCATACGCGGGGCTGATTCTGCCGCCTGGGTTCTCACGACTGCGGGATGGAGAGCTCAGACCCGCACGGCACCATGCACAACCCTCGCTCGTTCAGCCAGGATCCCACTCTGCATCGCCCTCCTGAAGATTTTTGGGATAGCTCAAGAACTTGGTAGCCAAAAGTAGTCCTCATGACTGTCAAAAACCCCAACCTGCTGGTACTTTCAAGACCCATTCCTTTGCCTGTGTTATCCAAGGATGTTGATTTTCTGGAAATCACTCATTTTCCCATGTTTCAACCTCAATTCTGAGACTGGAAACACCGGTGCAAAAATCTATGTAGCTCTTCTGAAAACCAGAAATGATGCTAAGGTACAACCGGGGCAAGATCAAATCCAGTCTACAAATGATCACCATCAAGAAGCAACTGACGCAAAGACCTTTATCTTGTAGTAAAATCAGCATCTACTGTATACTTACGAGGAAGAAAAACATGCTGCTCTTTGAAGCCTTTAACACCACCATCTCACTATAAAAGTCTGAAAGTGCAAGGCTGCTTTCTGTTTCAAACTCTACGCTTTGCTAGGTTCTCAGAAACCAGGAAAATAGGCTCTTACAGAAGCCCTAAACTAACCCTAAGGCAGAAAACCCCTCGATTGTAACTGTCTTGTATTAACATTGTACAAATGTTAGAGATGTTTGTGACTTTGAAATGAAAATTAAATTAAAAATTAATGTGAACTCCAAAACCTAATGATAAAAAATAAAATAGTTTTTCTTTATTGTATATATTTAAAACTGAAATAATTTGAAATTTTACACCTACAGTTTATGTCTAAGAGGGTGCAATTTTCTCCTAGGCTTTGAACTTGGAAAAAAGTTTTTTAAGAGATAATAAAATATTCTCAAGTCTTTAAATTTCTCATTGAACAGGGAAATTAACCCTCTCTCCCAGCTCTAACGACAAATGGTGAGGGCCAGGCCTCCCACCGCTTTGGCTAAAAGCTGTAGAGGATCCCTCATAACCAGTGTCCCTTTGATGGCCAACATCACCTCTCAAATCTATTCCTGGACTCTCTTTTTGACAAGTGGTTGCATATACTCTCACAGAAGACATGAGTTTTGTTTTGTTACATCTTCTAGACTGCCATAAAGGTCTTCAACCTTTGCTCCTCCCCTTCTCCATCGAATAGCTCCCCAGTTTCCTGTGGTTGCTTCTCCAACGGCAGAGCACAAATCTAGTTACGGACGCAAAGAGAAGTGCCCTCCAGGGAAGCCCATAGTGTCCTTCACCAGCTTCACTCTGAAGCACTGGTACAAATACCGACTGTTACTGCATGACCGTCTCCATCTTCAGGAGCCCCGTGAACCATGGCACATTTGTGGGACGCTGGGCTAAGTGATGAAACGTGTAATTTACAGCAGTGTTTGCAGCATGAACTCTGTACTGGCAGTCTCGTGTCCCAGTCTGTACAGCGTTCATGGACGCTGGTAGAGATGCATGCTGCAGAAAAGCAAGAGCAAGACCCTCAGGGCATTAAAAAATGAGCGGTAGAGGAACTCCAAGGAGAGCGGGACGTGGTCCTATACAAAGAGTTGAGTTTGTGGATGTGCAGGACAAGAGCATGAGTGGCCAATACGTGCTTTGCTTTTCTTTCAGATTCAGTAGATGTGGAAAGGGTCTTTCCTTACCTTGATCCATTCATGTGGTCATATTCCCTTTTGACATTGACCCGGACGGGCTGATTAATCCACTCCTGCTGAGGAGGTAAAGGGTTGATTTTGTGCGGCTGGCCATAGTCAGGGTTCCCTGAGGCTGTCATATCTGCCTTGGGGAGGTGAGTGGCAGCGCCGTACGTGGAGTCAAAGAGGGACTGGTCGTCGCTCACCACCGACAGAGCCTCCTGAGGAGAAAAAAAAAACAAGCTCTCAGAGTCATGACTAAACCAGTAACTCCACTCTTATTCTCTCTTTGAGCTGGTGAGCACCTGCAAGGGCCCCACAGCTGCCCAGCGCTGTCTGAAATTGCCATCTGCCAAGATCGCAGATTGAATCAGATTCTTTGGGGTCCATTAACCTGTATGCAAAACCAGCGGGTTGCTCCGCTAGCTGCTGTGTCGCTCTGGGTGGGGCAAGAGTTAAAGTTAACTCGACTTCTGCAAACAGTAAAGGCGGCTGCTGTGTGCTCTACCGTTCTCGTCGCTCGCTGTGAGCAGCTTCATCTGAGGTGGTGGATGCCCCATCCCTGGAAACATTCCAGGCCAGGTTGGCCGGGGCTCTGAGCAACCTGATCTGGTTGGAGATGTCCCTGCTCCTTGCAGGGGGGTTGGACTGGGTGGCCTTTGAAGGTCCCTTCCAACCCAAACCATCCTGTGATTCTATTTCTGGAGTGTCATTTGAAGGTCTATACGTTTTCATTCGAAGGGGTTTGTGTGGTGTTTATATTTTGAGGTTACCAGTCAGTACAGGTCAGAGTTATGGGTGTTAGTAGTGGGATAAAAAATGCATTACTTTAGGCTTTTTGTTTATTTTGTGGGAAATGTAGGGCTGGTGAGTTACCAAACTCTGCATTTCTAGAAATGCTTAAAAACAGGAAATTATTATCCTTTTTTTTTTTTTTTTTCCCCTGCTGAAACTCCAAATGTTGACAAAAAGTTTTGACTATCAATTTTCTTGCGTTGATGCGCTGGCGTTTTCTAAACGAAGCGTGCCAGGCTCATAAAGGCCTTGGCACAGTCCCGCCTTATTCCAAGTGCATCTGACAGGTTCTGCGCGTTCTTTACGGAGCTGAGCTAACCGCGCATCACACAGCTGCCGTTACGGCTGGCAAGCCAGAAACTGAAGGAGGAACCTCCCAAACGAAAAGCACGCGCTACTTTAATGGGAGTTAATGGAGCAGACCGCCGAAACAAAGGCGGCAACAGATTCAGAGTCACCTACTCTGGGGACGGCGCATTCAAAAGACCCGTAACATCGATGTGTACGCAGTGGGGAGTTACCCGTTAACGTACAGACGCTGTCTTTGCTTTGAAAGCTGGTGTGTTGCTAAACCTTCAGATAAATTCTTGCTGTCAGCCCAGCTCCCCCCAGTAGTTGTTTCTGAGGTTAGTTTTGCAAACTTTTTCCACGACCAGGGAGGGAAATAGAAATTCCGAAAACTTAGAAAAGCGCAGCTGCTGGAATGCTCCGGTTACAGGAGAATCTAAGTGCAAATCAGATATTACCAGGCTCATGATATCTTCACAAAAAATGTCAATAGTTGGAAGTATACTGGGTAAAGATGAGAATCCCTCTCAGCTGGAAATGAACCCACTTAGAAAGAGTCAGGTCAGTGCTCTGCGTTTACAAATATCAGCGCTTTTCGATCTCAGATCTCAGATCACGTAACAAAACCAAATAAGCCTGAGCAGCCTAGAATTTAAGTGGGCCTGACTAAGCTCGAATTCGGAGGAACCCTCAAACCTCTGCGTAAGTCCTGCTGAAGTTACAGGATTTGCTGTAAAAATTTAATGAGCAACTATGAAGGCTACAGCCCTTAAACAACAAAAAAGAGAGCTTTTACCCTGCGCGGCCTAATGGTGTGTGTCGCAAGGAGCTCAGACTGCGTTCACCCTTTCCAGCAGCTTTTTCCTGGTGGATGCACAACCTTTCAAAAATACCCCCTTCCTTTTCTGCTTTAATTAGAGTAAAGTAGGGGGTGGGAGGTGCCCCTCGGAAGAATTTCCTTGTGGTGCGATTCCCTATGATCACAGCCTTGTGTCAGAAACTCCTTAAAGGGATCGAGACGATCTCCAGGCCATAAACCTTGCCTGTGTGGAAAGGTACGTGAACATGAGATCTTCTGGTGACAGCTCTTAAGAAAGAGCAAGCCTTTCTGTCAGCTGGTTCTCTGATTTACTGAAGTCAGGATGTCAGGCGAGGGTTCCTAAATGACACATCTGTAAGTCTCTGCTTCCTCTCAGTACAAAAAATGTGGGGTTCCCTACATTATGGCAGGAGGTGGTAGGTGAACCCCAAATATCTGGGGTGGACTGACTTACGACTGGCTAGACTCAGACTCAGCTATGCATCTTATCGGTCAGATGCCGGGAAACCATGAGTACCGCTGTGAATTCGTGAAATAAAATTGTAATATGCTTCCTTTTGGAGGGTTCCAGTTTAAAAACATACACAAAGGTGGGGTTTTTTATGGATATATCTGGGAAAATGATATTTCTGCCTAAAGCCATTTTACTTCTGAAGAAAGGTTCTGATGGGAAAAAAAAAAAATTGGGCTGTAGATACCATTCTGGCTCCCCTAACTCCCAAAAAAACCCAACCCCACAGCAAACTTCACCCCAAAGAACAGCCCTGGACTAGGATCAATGATCAGGGTTGCATCCAAGTACAACTGTCTTTACATCCATGCGTTTTTCTCCGATACGCAGAACATCTGATGGAGAAGCCTGCCTCCTCAGATAAGGAGGCCCAAGCAGTGACTGAACCAGGAATCGCTTGAGCTAAAACCCTGAGCGAGCTACAGCCACAAAAGCTACAGACTGAAGGCTCTGGGGGAACTGAAGACACACAGAGCAGATCAGACGGAGATAGCGGCTTCTAACACCTGCTTACCACTCGGGTCGTGCATGCAAATAGCAAACAAGCATTGCCGATGGCATGCGAGGGAAGTTGGGTGGCAGGCCGCCAGCCCCTGCTGCAATCAGCCTCTCCGCGGTGTCTGCGCCTACAGCTTAAGAGAAAAACTAAGGGGTGGCAAGCAACCGGTAGCCTTCAGCTGATAGGATCAGGGTACAAGGACCATCAGGTGATGTCCTAGCAGTGAGGACTACCTGGGACGCCGGTTAACTCTCTTGGAAGAGGACAGGGCTCAGCTGGCCCTGCCAGAGTTGCAGGCTACAGACCCAGATGGGGAACGTGTACAACCTTCCTCGGAGTTGTAGGCTACAGACCCAGATGGGGAATGTGTACAACCTTCCTTCTACTCACTATCAGAGGCTCTGCTCGGCTAGATTCGTTTTTGAAGGCCTAGTCTGTTCGGGAAATGTTTGGCTTCAGTTCTGGCTGAGGCAGAGATCAACAGTTAAATTGAATACCAGAGGGTTAATTTCTATCCCCTGGAATCAAGAGCTACTTAGCGTTTGGCGACGGGCAACTGGGAAAACACGCAGAGGCGGTGAAGGTGCTAACATAACCTAACCAGACAGGCCACGGCTCGCCAGGGTTCCCCCCATGCCGCTGCCTCCCGGGCTGCGTCCTTCAGCTGGCCAGACCGAGTTTGAGACAGGGGTCTTGTGTGTATTATTCTGGTGTATACGTTACATTATATTGCCTCTGGGAATAGGCTAGCTTCAGTTTTTCCAGCTTTTAATCACATTCCTGGCATAAATGTGGCAAGTCCCGTCTAAGGCAGCTCGCAGCGCAGCGATAGGCAAGTTCAGCGCCCCGCGAAAGGGCAGCCCACCGCCAAACTGGCAGAAATGAAAGGCTCACGTTGCTACGGCTGCTGAAACAACCGTGCTTAGAGCTGGCACGCGCTTCTGGAGCCCTTAGACATGAATACTTGACACGGCTATTATTAATAACAGTTTAGAGTTGTAAGAGGTTGAATTTGCCGTTTTCCTTTATTCAGACGAGCCACCCAGACCCAGGTCTAAGGTCTGCTTTGGTTTTGTCCCCATGTGCTGCAGGAAAACCCGTCTGTTCTTCTGGTCACGCAGGCAGCACGCTGGGGAGGGCTGACAGTCCACCAACACTTCAAGCAAGTTATCCCGAAAGGGAGACGGCATGGAAGCTTTAGCCAAATTTTTCACTTAGTTTATGACTTGAGCAGAATATTTGAGCCAATATATGAATGGAATGGGTCTGAGAAACAACCCCTAGGGAAAAATCAGGGTCAATGCAGACATATGATGTGAAACATCATCATTTACCTCAACGTTCTTCCTTTCACGGTCCCCAACAGTCTTTGTGGCATTCATGATCGCACTAATGATACATCTAGCCCCAGGACACCCTGATGTCCTCACCAGCCTCTAGAGGTTTACCTTGGACAAGGCCCCTAAAAGTTCAGCTTTTAACCTTACCCAAAGTTCACTGGCAAGGAAAGCTCGCTAGAGGTGCCCGGTTCCCTGGTTTCAGCACTGTGAGAAGGTCATGAAAGCAAGAGCTGGTGTGGTGACAGCAGTCAGTGCTTTCATCCCAGGTATAACCCAGTGTCTACACTAACGGCTCTTTCCAGGTGCACGCAATGCGTGTTCACTAAATATTGACTTTGAGCTCCTCACATTCACTTTTCTGGCCATAACCACATTTAAAAAGCATTGCTGAAGATCAAAGGTTCATCCTCCTCCACAAAGTCTGACTTAGAAGAGAAGAAAACGCTGAGTACTTGAACAATCATGCCATGCATGGAAAGATTACTTCTACCTCTAGCGGGGTGACTTTTTTATTTTCTCTTTTTTTTTTTTTAATATTATACTTTCGCCACTCTTAGTCCTGTGAGAAAATCACTCCTGAAATAGTTTTTATAAAGAGAATGTTACCAACACAGTTGACCCTCTAAAGAGCCCAGATGGACAATGCAAAGCATCAAACTACCAGGTACCAGCGGCAACTAACCTTACACACAGCCTGAGGTTAGCACAGAGCATCTGCTCCTTGAACAGAAATGACTTCGGCACCGCAGTTTTACAAGTCAGCACTTCTGCTGCCAACATCTCACACAAGCAGAAAAGAGATAACATCAGACTTACAAGAAAATGAGTCAAATGCAAAACGTAAAAAGGAGCGGAGTCTGTGTTGACCTTGGGGCTGCAAATTCGGATGGACCGGGCACTGAAAAAGGAGGCTGGAAGGCAGAATACTATTCCCGTCCCTGATCTTTGGCACAACCTTTAGCGACGCATTCTCCTGGCCGCCTCATTTTGCTCTGTGGGGCATGCAGCCTTGTCCAGTGCTGTCACTGGAAAACAAACAGGAATCTTTCGGGTAACTCAAAGCAAGGCCTGGACTGCAATCCCACACTCTAACACAGCCAGTCTTTCCAGGACACCTAACCAAAGCAAAAAGATGGAAAGACCTCCGCAGCTTTTTCAGCACACTTCTCTTGAGGTTTGCTCGCGCTCCCCTACCTTCCTTACGGGGTATTACGCGATTGGTGCAGGGACTCCACGCAACTCCCCCCGGAAAACTGTAATCATGGGTATTTTGTTGCTAACAACCACAATCCAATCTTGTGCCCAAATCCCCAAAACTTGACTCAAAAAGAAAAAAAAAAAATAATAAATCATGCTTCTGTACTTCACTTTTCAGAAAAGCAGTTGACTTCATGCACACATTTATAGGATCTGGACCAACCACTTTTTTTCTCAGTCTAGACTTCACATAAATCACTCCAGAGCCTATTTTGGTTTGTTTCCAACAGGCTAAATACCAAAAGGGAATGACCAGCCCACGGTCCTCCTCCCCAGCAAGTTGCTGCACTAGGGCTGATGATAGGGAGGCTTAGGGGCACCAGCCCCAAATACACGGGAAGTCTCCGAGAGATGCCTCTGCGCGGTCTCAGCACAGGACCAGGAGGCTTTTCCGCATCCCTGGGCCTCCAGACAGGGATTTTCCTAAGCACTCCCACCCATCTCAGATGCTTCGCACCCTGCTGTGCTCAGGCACGCCGGGAGCAGCGGACAAGATGTCCGTCCATCAGCAGATGAGGGACAAACCACAGCTTCTGGCTTCTGTTCCCAGAGGGTTTGGGAGAATTCCTGCCCAGCTCTGCCAACCGAGACACGTGAGATGATTTAGGATGAGTCCTGAACCTTGAGGGTCAAACTTAAAGCCTGTGAAAGGTGCTGGTAGCTTTGCCGTTGACATGGCTTGAGCCAGGTTTCATTTTTTGGCAGCTAATTTCACTACAAAAGGATTCACCTCCATGAATCAATCAGCATACCTCTGCTGTGGCAGGAGGAGTAGATGATCTCTCCAGATCTTTTCCAAGCCATGTCATGTTACCAGAAAATCACTCTTTGCTCTTCTCGGCCAGGTTACTGAGCTTGTATCACCACTGGTCTCTGCCTACAGCTTTTCTGGTCCAGAGTTGCCCATGCCCACTAAGAATAGCTTCACACCATGAGGGTGATTGGTCTCCAGAGCTGGGAAGTCAAACCCACCTAGCTTCAGCTCACCTTCCTTTTCATTTTTTTTCCCTCATCCTTGTAAAACAATTGACTTGCACCGAGCAGATGCGTTTGTAAACAGACACACATGGCTGTAACTGCGAACATACACACTTCAGTAAATATTATTGTAGCATTTTTATGGCCTCTTCTGCTGGAGACACATGGAGGGAAGCTGCAAGATGGTTTCAGAGCCTGGCTTCCTGACAAACCCAAACTATCCTGAAGAACAAACACAGTCTAGCGCTGCGCAGAAATTCTGTGCTGAGCTCAGCGTTGTCCTGAAGCACCCACCGCCTGGTTCCTCTCCTCGATGTGGTGCCAGAGGTGCTTTTCAGTGGCAAATCCTCCATCAGGAGTTTGCAGACTGACCAAGCACTTGGTTTCAGAAAACCTGAGCTTGCTTTAAACTGTGTTTGCCTATTGCAGTAGTGCCACCGTTTCTCTGAAAAAAAGAGGTTTTTTTGGTGGTATTTTTACTCATATCAGAAACTGAGACTATATAACGATCCTGCTGCTTTTGTTTTCCACATTCAAAGGGCAATTGAATCTTTTCAATGGAAATGATTCGCCCCAGAAAGGCAAACAATAAAATGAGAAACCCAAAAGTACTGGGGGGGTTGTCGTGAGAGAGGGTACGTGCCTCCTCTTTAACAGGCTGCCTTAGAAAAGGGCATAAAGCGGAGCCTTAAAAGCACGAAGGAATAGGTGCAAACCACAAAATTTTATCTTTTCAATTTGGGTTCCTACTGCCAAAGCATGGGAAGCTGTAAAAAAGAGCGTTCTCCCAGGAATTCAAGATCTGGGAGGTGGCATTTGAGAAAGACACAAATATTTCAGGTTCCCCCGAGCTCTGACTCACCGCTACACCAATGCCCATTCATTATTTTTCATCTCACTTTGATACCATTGTCCCAGTTACATTCACAAACACCGCACTGGTATCCTGTTTTGTTCTCTGACACCATTCCCTTCACAATCGCAGGAAGCCCATCAGGAAACGTTCATCGGGTGCTGTTATGTTTCCATCCGCAGAGAACAAAACATGCACTTTCAGCCCAAGATGACTTATTCCAGACTAAGGAAAAACAACAGCATGAAAGAATCAAAGCGGGAGTCTCCAGGAGAGAGCGCGGTATGTGCTTCTCCGCCGAAACAGGGGTAGGAATCCTGCGCAACGCTCAATGCCTCTTACCTAGGGAATGCTTAGGGATAGAAAGGTTCAGCCAAAAGGAAATAAAAGGCGTAATCCATCACCGACATCTACAGTGCATATTGCACGGTCTGGACATCATACAGGGGGGGCAAATACAAGTCCGACACAGTCCTGCAGCTGAATCCTAAACCAGATGTGGCTCGAGATTTCAAGGCTTGAGTCTATTTGCGCACTGGGTTTTGGCCCCGGTCCCCGAGCCACGTTTGGATTAAATCTGTGCTCCGAGTCTCAGTGCTCGTGACATTCAGAGCGTAAATTCAGTGTTTCAGCCCAGAGCTCGTTACTTAGGCTCGTTGTCAAGTGTGTATCACGAGAAGTACGGAGATAAGAGGGAACGGAGGAGATGGTTCAGGACTCATAGGAACCTGCTTCTCCCCCAAGAAGCACGTGCATACGCTCGATGGACACTGTGAAACTGTTATCTTAGCCAGAAACACGGCATTTACTGGGATGATCGAGTCCTGAGGCTGAGATTTTCAGAAGAGCCTGAAGGCACACAAACCACAGTCACCTTTAGCCGGAGTTGAGAGCCGCAGTCCCTTGAATCCCACTAAAACACTGGGTTCAAAACTCATGAGAGACCAGCCAAAAGAGGAGCAGCTAGCAACAATACCCGGACCCGTTTTTCCGTTTCCTTTGCCCACTGGTCCTGGCCGCAAACACAGGTGCCACCACTGCTTAATAAAGCCCCGCGTTGACGCCTCCTGCAGAATACCCAGCCTCTGCTGGCTCCTTATCCAGTTCCCAACTGGTCTCCTCCACTTGGCAGCGGAACTGACGGCTGCCACCCCGCTGGGATGGCACGGATCTGTGTTTTTCTTACGCACCGAGCCCAGCCCCTGTGGCTCCAGTGACGAGATTGTTTCTGCATACGCCTATAGGAAAAGCAGAGATTTTGTGAACAAGCCCGCTCGTGGTATTCCAAGGAAAACAGCTCAGCAGGATTACACTGAGATATTTTCTTTGTCAATCTCAATCGAGATATTTGAACAGGAAAACCCAGTTTACACCACTGGTGGTTCCCAGGGGCTTTTCATTTCTTTACAAAGAAACACTGAGAGGTCCTCAAAGGATTCCAGTCCTACAGGAAAGATGGGCCTGGTGTGACAGGACGAGGGGTAACAGTTTCAAAATAGAGGGAGGTAGATTTAGATCAGATATTAGGAAGAAATTTTTACCCTGAGGGTGGTGGAACACTGGCCCAGGCTGCCCAGAGAGGCGGTGGATGCCCCATCCCTGGAAACGTTCCAGGCCAGTTGGCCGGGGCTCTGAGCAACCTGATCCGGTTGGAGATGTCCCTGCTCCTGGCAGGGGGGTTGGGCTGGATGGCTTTTGAAGGTCCCTTCCCACCCAAACCATTCTGGGATTCTATGATTCAGAGATCATTCCCACCTCTTGGACAAGAAGTCGTGGGTCTAAATCCCACACCAACACCTGGGCTGAAACCCAACGTTAACTTTATAACACAAAATGAGTTGACAAGGTGCTATTCTTCCTAGCGACACCAAACATCATGGAGAAAAGACCACGCTGCCAACGTTCATGTTCCAGGAAACTGCAGTCGTGAAACAGCTTCTCAGGTGTAATGCTGCAGTGAAGGCATTGCTGAAGACAAACATACAGACTAAATCTATACATCTAACTCCATCTCTGGTGACCCATCTCCTAGAATCAGCCAGTGAATGCTGCCTCCTGGCTAACTCAACAGCAGATGGGAGAGTAAAAATAAAATAAAATAAGAAGGCTCTGTTTACAGCTGGGTTAATGTCCCCGTGCCTCAGTTTCCCTACAAAGAGCTTCGGTTTTGTGGAGTGCTCCAATGTCCTTGGAAGTAGAAGGCCATAGAAGTGACACGTGTTATCCTAGGGCCAGAACTGCTAGACAAAAGCAAGACTTATTCTCCTCTAAGGCTGAGAAAAAAACCTTACCAAAATCTCTTATCAGTCACCATTAACAGAAAGTCTGTTGGCTTTATCAGCGCGGTGCTGAGAAGGGCTCTGGGCTTAGATAAACGAGGGCACTTGCTATGGCCACCTCAAGAACTCTGCACCCAGGGACAGCTTTCCAGACTTGTGAGATCTGATGGCTTCTTCATCCCAGGTCTCCTTGGCCTTGGTGAAGCAAACCAGGGAGGCAGAGGCCATGACTGAGCTCATGGCAGGGAGTTTCAAATGCTCACAGTCTGTGTGGGAGGGAGGGAGCTGGGACCCAAGGCTACGAGCAGTCAAATCCCAGTACAGACCGATTCAGCGCTATGGCTTTAGGTGGGTGGCCCAGCCCTGCGTCCCGGTGTTCTCCTCTGCCGGAGGTGATGCTAAAAACACTACCAAGGGCCAGTTGGGTGCTGGTTCTGTCAGGTTTCTGTCATCTCTAGGACCTTCGCTCAGACCTCCACATGATCCATTAGCAAATCTCCACCTGTAGCAATTAATATCATGTTTTTGTTTTGGTTTTTTTAATGAAATTAATTAGCTCTGGCGTGATAACTGTGAAGTACGGAGCCGTCAGGCTCCTGCTCTCATCGCAACGTGCCTAACAGAAAAAGCCAGCATCTCAGGGATGCCAGGCAGACAGACGTGAGCTCGTTACATCAATTTTACAGCACGGAAACCAACGCAAAGCAAGCAAACACCCTGCTCAAAGTCATTTGGTAGAGTGTAGCTAAACTAAGAATAAAACCCAGCCCTCCTCAAAAAAAGCTCACTTTGGGCTTTGTGATGTTTTCTGAGATTACGGCAGTATGTTTTCCTTCTGCTGAACAGTTTCTTACACTCAAACCATGCTAAGACAAATAAGAGGCAGGCCTCTCGGCACATCTCCACGTTCTTAGCCGAGCTGATACTGCTGGTCTTATCTCTAACAGGGCAAGTCCCCTGAGCTGTGTTGAAAAGCCTTTTATCAGATGCAATTTAAAGAGAGTTCTTTCTGAGCTGTAGTTCTGCAGCTCTGGCAGGAAAGCGGGGCTTCTGACTAAATCTCCTCTGGTTTTGTTTAGCACGGGGGTGAGGGAGTAGGACAAGGTCCTATTTGTGGGGCCGGTAAGACAGGGCAGCTCCTTGCGCCTTCCCTGAAACAACGCTCCGCTCCCTCCGACTGAGGAAAACCCTGTCAAAAATGGCTTAACGATCTTCTAATATTTCCATGCAATTAAAGGCCACATCTGTCTCACAGACCCCGTCCTCCTTCGCTAATGTACAGACATGAACTAAACAGTCTGTCTTGTCGATTCGCGGGGTAACAAAGGGGCCCATTCATAACACAGGCGCTCCGGCTATTTTGTGTGCGCGAAATGAAATAGAGTTTGCATTCGGAGAATAACCTGCGTTGGAGCTAGCGAGAGATTTCTGCTCTAATAAATCAATCAGCTTTACCGGCTAATAAAAAGCACCCCCCACCTCATTCCGGCTGCGCTAACCAGACAGCCACCCTGCAGCGAGGCAACGGCAGTGAGAATCTACGCTGGCTTGCTATTAAAACTTTTAGGAGGATTAAAAAAAAAATAAGTATCAGCTTGCTGGGAATTTTTCAGGCAGCTCAAGAGAAGGAGTTATCCCCGGCCGAAGGAATTTGGGTGTCATCTCTGTGGCCTCAGCTGTCTCTAGGTGGCTCAAAGCCAGGTACGGTCCCGCTCTTGCCTTGGCTCAGTTCTTTCTGAAGAAAACTGAAGCATCGCCCCAAAAAAAAACCCAACCCAACAACCAACCACCCTTCAAAGACTCATTGCCGATTTGTTAGTGAAATCGAGGGCTTAAAAAAAGAAAACAAGCTGAGGCGCACGTTGGCATGGTCCCAAACCAACACCAACACTCTGCTTTGCCCTAAGAGTTTCAGGCAATACCTGCGCGTACATCCAGACGGACAGGGCAGCGCAAGGAATATATCGCTGCTTGTTTAACGTTTTGCTTGTAAATGCTTTGGGGGAATGGCCTGTTGGGGGTTTTTTTTGTTGTTTTTGTTTTTTTTTTTTCTCTTTTCTGAGCCCAGCACCTTGGCACGCTGGTCCATATTTGGCCACGGTCTGCACCTCTGCCGTCTTAGCGCTTTCACAACACAAACAAATACACTAATAATGTTCACACCTCAGCATACCTCGTTTCCTCGGCTTTCAAGCGAGCAGGAAGCGTACAGGAAGCACAGAGAAGATGGCCCTGTGGTTTCAATACTAGAGTGATATTTGGGAGATGTGGGCTCATTTACCATCTAAGCAGCAAAATTGTTTGTTCAGCTCGAGTGAAAGTTCTCCGTGCGAAACGAGGGGCAAAAGTGGCCACAGGGTAAGAGACGGACAAACATAGATTGTGGTGAGATAGCAGTTTGGAATCCTGAAAAAATTATGGAGGCTGTGAGAAATTTTCCAATTCTGATGTTGGATAAAAAGTCAAAATGATCATCCAGACAAGTCCACCTTAAGCTAACTGAAATATTTTGTTTCAGTCATTCTGAATGTTTCCCTGCAGTTTTAACCTTTTCGGTTTTCTTAAAATATTGCAATTGGCTTATGTTTCTAAATAAAGACTAGTTTCAAAACAAAACTTGGAAAAGTTGAGAAGGCACGAAGTAGGGCTTTCAGCAAACGAGAATACTGACAAAAATCAACCTTTCCAGTGAACAGGTAGGGGTTTGGTAATTTTTTTTTTTTTATAAAAAGACACTAAATTGAAAAAGATTGGATAGTAAGAATCTTCTTGTATGTGTTTGTGATATAAACACAGAGTAAATTCTGTTACAGCTTTTGGACACAGGGCCAGGTAAGCCTTTTTAGGCTTGCCACCACGCCAGCAAAGCCAGCAGAAGTTTTGCCTTTATCTTTGGGGTGATGCGTGATCGCATCTTCTGAGCAGCCGTTTGCATATTTGCGCACCTAAATGTGAACGCATGAATGGCTCTGACTCAAACGCACAAAGTATGCGCTCTCTATCCTGGCAAAATGTCAATATCTAAGCGGTTACAGCCTGTAGACTTTTAATTCTATTTTTAAGACTTTATACAGACACCTAAAGTAGCAATTAGCTAGAAATAGTTTAAGAAAATCTATGTAGTTCTTAACTCTGATTTAATTTACCTACACAGGCACCTCAATATCTCTAAGATTTGGCATTTTGATATCATGGCAATCAAAACGATGCCAGATTCCCACCCTAGAGGGAAGTGGAGGTCTTCAAGAGAGGCACAGGTAAGGACCAAATAAAAACTGCAGCCCCTTTCTGGAATACCGGTCACAGACTGGGCTAACCAGCTCTCGCAAGCTTGAGGAGGGCTCTGATTCTCCTCCCAGTCCTCAGCTTCTCAAGGAGTCCAGGCCCAATGGCAATCCTCATAAGGGACAGGTTCTTACTGGTTTGGAAAGGTACCACACGAACATCCAAGGGAAGAAGCGTGTCTTCCTCATGGCAGGTCTAACAGCCCCTTTCCTCATCAGCAGCCTCTTAAAAGCAAGTTTTTGGCTGGCAAAATTCAGCAGTGCCTCTTTGTTAGGTGCTCTGTCTGTTCCTGTTAGTTTGTGATGATGATGAAGACCATTTCTCTTCGACGGGGACAACAAAGAGATAAACATCTGTTCATAGGATGAACAGTAAAAAAGAAGATCAGCTCCTCACACACAGCATAGCTTTGAGGGGACCTGAGGTCTGTTGGGTGACTCGGTGACAAAACACCTTGCAGAGCTGCAACAGAACAGGAGTAATAGTGAAAGTGACCTTCTGGGTAGAGCACCTCAAAATTAATGGATGCCAAACGCCGCGTGAGAGCTGGCTGTGAACAATCCAGAGAACACAGGAAGAAAGAGCTCGGATTAGTGTGCCACTCTTACTCACTACTCGCCATTGTAGTTCTCAGAAGAATGCTATAAAGTGCAGACGATGGCATGACAGCAACGCTTCCGGAGATTTTGAGAGATATTAGGGCCTCTCTTGTGCCTTGGAGCTGCACACATTCCACTTTTCCCCCAAACTCATTCCTTTTCGTTGGGAACGTGAAGGTGAGAGGGGCAGAAAACCCAGAGGTTCCTCTTTAATAAACCACAAAAGGCTGTGTGATTGGAAGCCTCTTATGCACCAGTCGATATAGCAAACGAGGGATCAAAAATAAATATTCATGTCGCTGAACCGCTACCTGCAGGTGTGAGAATAGATTGGCCTATCTGGAGATATGAGTCATCTCCCAACAGGAGCTGGTAGGGCAAAAGTTTATGTGTGGTAAAGTGCCAGTGATGGAGATGCAGGTGTGGGGAAGCAGAGACCATGGGGCACCCTCTCTTCTGCTTTCACCCGACTTTAGAAGAAAAACGAACCGTAGGGGATGCAGCTGAAAAAATGAGATGGCCATGGTTTTATCACCCTTGGTTGGCCTTTCCAAGCAGCCGGTGCCCTGATGGTCCCTCTCACCCTCCTAGAGTGGCATGCCTGGATGGTGGCCCAGGTACCCAGGTTGGAAAGGACCACTGGAGATCACGGCAAGACGCGGTTTACGTATCTCACACAGAAGATGCTCCACTCTTCCCTGCTATTTCCTCATGTCACAGTAGAAGTGACATGTTTAGGAATGGCGGGGACCTCAGGGTTAATCACCGAGGAAACAATTTTCTGAGTGCTATCAAATAAAAGTGTTAGGTGGGCGTTGTTAAATACGTCAAAATATTGCCTTGCTTTCTCTCACGTACTAAAGGTCACGTTTCGGGGTATATTTCACACCACTTTTCTCGTCTACGAAATTTTTTTTCTTTAATGTGCAATCAAACAAGGCACAAAGACGTCATTCACAATTCTAAAAAAATCAGTAAAATCAGGGTGAGAGCCCAATTATTTGAATTCTCATGGCACTGCTTTAGGTGCTGAGCCACAGTGTGATACACAAGTAAGGGAATTTCCTCAGGGATGTCTTCAAAGGCATAAATATGAATCAGGCAAGCAAAATACATTTTTATCCCTCATTTAAAGCTTTTCAAAATCCCACTCTCTGCCTTAAAATAAAAATTTCGCGGAGGGAAAATCTCAATAAGCACGAGCAGGACCGTGTTCTGTCTCTGTTCCATTCATCAGGCCTTTTTCCCCCCATCCTTGCCTGCTATTCCCATTTCCTTCCTCGCCTTCCACATGAAACGTATCCATTGCACACACCCACTCGGCCTCGTGTGTTCACATTCACAGGCAAATTGTTTTACAATGATCTTTTTAAAAATACGCTGCTTCTGAGGGTTTTTTTCCTTTTCTCATGGACAGCAGCAAAGGGATTAACTCTTGGGTCCTGGTTCCTTTCACAAACAGGGCCGTTTCTCTTCAGTTTGGCCAAATTCTCTTCTTGAACCATTTTCTCGTATAAACAGAAGGAACAATTTATAATTGTTGCTGCTGAATGACGGTGGGATTGACTATCTGATTAAAACTGACCACAAAAGACAGACGCGAGCTTAGTAAGCCTGGATAATATAAATCAGGAGTGAAATTTTTAAGACTTAAGCAGTGCAGCATCTCCTTTGGAGGTGCCCGTGTTCTTTTTTATACACGCCCCTAAATTTTTGGCTTAATTTAGAGGGCAAGTCAAAGCCACTCATCAAGCTTTCATAATCCAGGCTTTTAGCTTGTTCTGTGTAGTAAAAACCACGTTGCCAACATTATTTAGAAACATTCTCAGTGTGAATGAGATTGCTGAGTTAAAAATTGCATAGTTACAGCAACTTAAGCTCTGAAGTCTTAATTCACACGTTAGAAGTCAGGGGCCTCCCTCCGCAATTTGTTTGCTTTCTCCTCATTGTATTTACATAATTAACAAGCAGATGGAAGTGTAACTTTTGCTCCTGTTTTCACTACAATAACAAATCCACTTAAAATATACAATTCAGTAAATATCGAGCCTAAAACATTCTGGGGAGATTTTACCTTTTTGCTCCTCTTAATTCATGTTTTAAGGTACGCTTAATTTACTTTCAGTGCGACGGTCAAAATTAAGAATGTGCATAAATTGAAATAACGTGGGATGAGAAATGTATAAATGTATACGTCCATCACTCGTTATATTCGGGTCAACCCATCGATTCGCTAGCACGAGGGTTTACCATTTTGCTGCCCCAAATTATTTACATAAAAAGAAGAATATTGCTCGGTTCCTTAGAACTCATGATGAATGTTAAACTCACCACGGGTCAACTGGCAAATAACGCATTTGTTTAGAAAGAAAAACACATTTTTAGCTAAGCCCACAACCCAACGGGCGAGAGGAGAAGGGTAATGTATGTGTAACTACATGGATGACGGTCACACCCTCACACAGACCTGTGCAAGCTGCAGTAAGAACAACAGGAAACGGCCGGGGGTATTTTTAGCATTATTGTGTTTATCCTGAAGTGATGTTCTGCACAGATTATTATGAAGCTTTTCATGGGAGAGGACACAGCTTGTGTCAGCTGGAGATTTGCATGCGCTTCACCCGAGACGCTCTCTGCTAAGCTTGCACAGTCCCCCCCAAACCTTTCTTTGCTTTTTTTAAGGTTTGCTGTACACCGGGCCGTCTCCGCGGCTGACACGATGGGCCACTCCCCCCCCGGCAGTGCAAACAGGAACCCTGGTAACCTGTATGTTTGGCCTAAATCTATTTGTTTCGCCAGATTTACAAATCCACAGTGAGATGTCATGAGAAACAAACAAACAAACAAAACAAAACCCACACACATCGGTGGTCCTGAATTTCTGAAAAATGCAGACCATGCTACACCGAGACAAAAATTCTTCTGTGCGTTTTGGGTCCTATGAACAAAGGAATTGATGGCACCAAAACCCTTTTATCAGAACTCAGGGCTTGATCTTCAGGACAGATTAGTCCACTCCTGGGATTCTCTTTGTTCAGAGAATCATTTCCATGCCCTTTATTTTCAGGTAGGGTAGTGGAATACCTTCCCATTTACCTCTTTCTCCTGGGGAGGCATTCAGCAAAATGTAATAATTTTCATGGAAAGATCATCTACACATTCCCAGCCTCTTTCTTGCCATCTTTCTGCTGATTTGAACATCGTAAAGAGACTTTGTCTAGTTCACTCCCATCATCTAAATTTGGCCTGAAGTTTGATAGAGAAAAAAAAAACCACACATAAGGGAGATGATAGCGCAACAACGGAATATCTCTGTAGGGTAACAAACCCTCCACCCATGCACAAAAGCATATATCCATCTATGCAGAGCCGTTTATCTCAGAGATAAGGAACATTAAAATAATGAAATAATAATGATAAAAAATAATGTAACTCAGGAAGCAAAGAACCTGTTGTTACTTCATTGTCAGAACAGTTTTTTCTTATCTTAGTCACATCTCCTGAGGTTTGTTCAACTCATGAACGTTCGGCTCGTTGCTTTGTTTACACCTCATGATCTCTAAAAACCTCGATTAAAAGCAATCAGAAGAATCCATCATATGACACTTCGGCCATTTGCAGCCTGTGACAGTTATTAGCAAATGTTAACCTTTCCTTTGAGAAAACAGAAGGAAATCCTGCTTTAATTTAAGCTTTCAACCATCATCCCCCTCTATCTCCGCCGAAAATCAGAGCATCTCCATGATGCCATTGTTTGCAAATATAATAAGTCCCGGGTTTGGCTGTTTAAAAAAAAAAAACAAACAGCAGCAGAAAAGCATCAGGAAGTCCCCGTGAATGTGAGCAACGCTGCATTTCGGCATGTCCCACATTAATTAATGCAATCTGAGCAAAGCTTGTTCCTATGAATGCCGCTGAAATCATTATCAGTTCTATTAGCGCTTCATTACGGTTGCACTGATCAAGCCCAGATTTCCTGGGCTAATTAGCATCATATTCCGACAGGTGCTAGTCCAGGTGTCCTATTGTCATTCTGAGTTAATAAACCTGACTCAACCCCCTCCTCCTTTTATCATTTGCCTGATAGAGGGAATAATAGAACTGGAACGGGCTGAGGGGGATTCATCTCGCAAAATGGCCTTTCCTGGGGTTTTGCCAGGTTTAATTTTAAAATTACGAGCTCACACAACACATCCTCTGCATCACCTACCTGTCAAATTATTTCCATGCCCTCCCCTCACTCTTACCCTTTGGCAGGGCTGCTCTCAGGACAAGCTGGCGTGGTGCACCGTATTAAGATTTCTTTTTTCCATCGAGTAAACTGGTAGAACAGAAGCCAGCCCCCAACTCTTTCGGATTTGGACAGCCCTCCTCTTAAGGTATAAACCTACTTGGATCTTCTTGTAGCCCCTAAAGTCACCGTGGCGCATCCTTGGCGTTTAGACCCTGGCAGCATCTACAGATTCTACCTGTCCCCTTCCTTGCCAGTTCACCACTCACAGCCTAAAACTAGACCCCTAAATCTATTTTTTTTATTATTTTTTCATCTTTTAAAGATGATGATGATTTGGAGGATGTCTTCATCAGGCAATGAGGGGCTTTGGTTTACAGCCACATGCTTGACGGCCGTGCCATCCCTGCATCAGGCTTCACACTTTCTGGTTCAGAGGCAGCTACGAATGCCCGTGTAGACACGCGCCAAGGGCCTTTTAACTGAACATAATCTTCATCGTCTAATTGTATTTATAACTGGGGTTTTAATCTTTTTAGGACATAATTCCTAGCTCTTTCCTGCAGTTCTAAGAAACTCACTTTTATTAAATAAATGCTGGTATTCTTATGTAATTACAATGCAATTCAGGCTTTCCAGATGAAAACCAAATACCACAAGAGCTGGCAACAGCATTGCCGTGTCATCCAGCATTTCTCTTTCAGTCCTTCGACAGAAGCCAACTGTCCTGTTTCTTGCTTCTCTTTCGTACGCTCTTATTTCTCAGAGCCTTGCTGGCCATGTGGTGCCCAGAACCAAACGCCTTCCAACGCGTGCACTCGTATCACACAGAGTGTTTATTATGAGCCCAGCTTGGTGACATGAGAGTATTAATGCGGCTCACGACTGCACCGGCCTTGTTTGCTGTTTTCACCTGCCTGACAGCTCTCGTCAGCTGAATTGCTCCTCAGATTTCTTAGATCTTTGCTGGCAAAGAGGAAATGCATTTAAAACGGGGTAACGTTTATGCCCAGAAGAGCAGATGAACGACTGGATCAGGAGACCAAGCCTCCCATGCCTCAGCTTGCCTGGCTGGCTTACCTTCTGCATCTTTTTATTTACCTTCTGCATCTTTTTATTTACCTGTTGCATCTTTTTTTTTTATTCGGGTGAGTAAAGACCCAGCCTCTCTACGTGAAACATTCGCATCTGCGATCAGGGTTTCCACTCCCGCTACGCCCCCGCACCCAACCGCACTCTTCGAGTTCCACGAAGCGGGGGAAGGCTCTGAGCTTGCTCAAAAGGCAAAACTCATTTTAACTGCATTTTCTCTCCTCTTTGTTTTTGAAGAATCGGCTTGCGACAAATGGCGCTTGCTAAATGACTGTCTAACGAGATAAAATGGTGCAAACTGCCCTCCCCGAGCTGGAAAGCACTTGTCCGTGGCAAACCAGGGGCTGGCCGCTGCTCGCAGCCACCGTCAGGTGCACGCAGAAGAGGTTCCCAGTTCTATAGGGCATTGAGAGACAAGAGCTGTTGCTCGTTATCGCAGCCTCTAATGAAAATTTGCCTGCCACGTCTCCAAGTGTGATGTGGAAGCAGATTTGCACCTGTCTCAGCCGGCCGGAATCAAACAATAACAGCGCTGAGAGAGCAAGGTGGCTAGCAGGCAGCGAGGGCTACGCGAGTGGGCGAGACCCCCTCGATACGCCTTCGCTTGGCTGCTGCTCATCAGCTTCTTTTCATCAGATCATCAGAGAAAGGTTTTTTTTGTCTGCTTTACATGCACGTTACATACCTTTCCGCTCAGAAATAGCAACCCACAGCTAACGCGGCCTTTGTGTCTTTGATTATCGGGGCTGGAAAGAAAAAAGTGCCTGCGAGAGCGCGTGGTACCAAGCAGATGATGGCCACTGCTCTCTCCCAGGCTTCTGGAAAGGCGGTGGTGGGGTGCAGCCACCACCTCTCCAGCTCGTGCTGAGGGGCTGCAGCTATCCAAGCGCAACACAACGTGTGTCGCATGAGATTTCTGTTAACGCAATCGTTTTAGGTTATACGGGCTTCAGAGCAGAGACCGTTTTTTTCTGTGTTTCGTAAGTGACTAGAATATCGTAGGCCCTATAAATAGTGTCTTTCCTTTCCTAGTTGCAAAAACCCCATCTCTTGCATCCAGCTGCTTTGAACTTTATTTGACAGAGGATTTTCTACCGATGTTTTAGGCACCTACAGCAGTCTTTATCCAGCGCTTACAAAGCTCTTTGTGAAGGTTTGTCAGGTTTCAGCCTTAGCTCCCAAGAGCGTTACCCATTATTATTTCACAATTAGGAAAATCTAATTATTTCCTGGGGGTCTCAGGGTAAGAAAGAGCAATAAAGCCGAGGAGACTCCACTTGCAGGCTTTTGCATGACTGAACAGCATTCTTCAAAAAGTCAAGCTTTTTGAAAAAAGGGGCATGTGAGCGTGATTGTTATCTGCTGAGCAGAGTAGATACCAGATGGGAGATCTTTTCATCTTTTGACTAAATAATAGCTGACTGATTATGATCTTAGATGCCAAGAAAACTTCGTTACAGATAATTTCAGGTTTCTGAACATGTTTCTCTTCTAGAAGTATTCTCATCTATATAACCCATGAAGTCGGTCATAACAAAGAGTGAATAACCAAGTGTACATCCTGGGCACAATTCCTGGTGAAATACTCCACCGCCTGACTCAGAATGAGCAAACCTCAAGTTGTTCCCGTGCAAGTGCCGGGCAAATACGCTCTGGAGGATGGCTCCTATTCCACAGAGCTCCAAAGGTCTGGGTAGGCAAGGTGGAAAAATAGGGAATGATTAGTCCTGCCTGAGAGTTCAGTGGCTTCCTGTGGTTGTGCAGAAAGTCCCTGGCAGAGCCAGGAATGGAAATCAAGTGTCCTGGATCATAAGCTCATGTTTTAAGCACAAAACATTTTTTTTTCTTTTTTTTTTTTTTCCCCTCCCTAATATATTTGTTGCGTTTACAGCAAAACCATCTCTCAGAGCTCCTTTGTAGGCTTCCCCCAGGATGTGGGAGTTGGCCACCCTGCCCCACTTCAACACCTTATGAGCTCCAGATGAAATATTCTGCACATAAGCTGTATGAATCCATATCACTGCAGTTCTGGGCTCAGTCACAGGTTCAGATGAAAGTCTAGAGCCAAGGAGTTGTCCTGCAAAATGACTTTATGTGCGCAATGCTACAGAAATCACAAGAACGGTCATTTCGACCTGCTCATCCTTTTCACCCTGGTTTGAATCTGGGTCAGTTTGGATGAAGTCAATGGAACAGCAAAG